>NC_132912.1:49481433-50898069 GCF_047675955.1 Chlorocebus sabaeus | reverse complement strand
TGGCATGCCTGCAAAACACTGAGCACAGGGCCTGATGCATAGCCATCCACCACTCAGTAAACACGCACTCATGTCATCTCCATCACCCTCAGGTTACAAAAAGGCTGGTGATTCATCTTGACCTAAGCACCTTCTTAGAGTCAGGTGCAGGGTTCTTTAAGCCCTAGAAACCAAAAACTATATTCTGCAGGACAGCCTCATGGAAGCCGGGCAGCCCAGGTTCAAGGGAGTTTCCAGAGGTCAGTGAAATCCTGCTTCTGTTTACTCCTTACAGCAAAACCTCTTCCCTCCCCTCCTGGGAGATAATTCCTGACTACAAAAAAAAAAAAAAATGCTTGGCGAGACCTCCCTTCAATTCCCCAGCGCATCCCTCTCCTCCTCCCCTGGCTGCTGGCACAATGGCCCCAGAGAAAGCCTGGGTCCTTGAGGCTAAGCTCTCTGCTGGGCTGGCCCCACCCTATCTCTTAATTTTCATTCTCCTTTAACTGGGTTTCTTTCTTTCTTTTCTCATCTACTTGGCTTTTAATTGCACATATCAGCAACCATTGAATAATGATTTTATCTATATTCTAAATTTAGGGCAGTTAAATGCAAAGCAAAATGCAGACACTTTCTTGCGTCTTAATTGAATGAAGGTCACAGCTATAACAACATTTAATTGAGCTATTTTTCATTATCATATTTTAATGACTTTGCACTGACAGTTCGCCTGCTTCTGAGGAAAGAGCATGATGGAGTCGTTTATTTCCCTATTTAGTTATTGTTTGACAACATCAGCTTCGATTAAGACCCTGCTTTATAGAACATTAATCATATTTGAATGAGCAAGGGGTATAAATGTAAACACATCTCCCTTCCCGCCACCGAAGCCCACGTCCCCACATGGAGGTTCACTAAACAAACGCTTCACAGCCATTGTCTGTCTGCATAATAGCCAACAACAGCCTGAACAACAATTCCCGGCTTTAATTGTCACCACCCCTATCTTACCCTTGCACCTTTCAGGGAGAAGTTATGATCTTCCACTTCTGAATGCTCAATAATTGTGTCATTTATCTCAATTTGCAGTTCAGTCTTTAGGCAGCTATTGGCAAGCTGGCATTAAAAAAAGAAAGGATAGACGGTATCCTGGCCAAAGGAGATTTTCATTTCCAAATAATAATCAGTTTAATTTGCCTGCATATGACCAATGATTCATGTTCAGATTTAATAATCAGGATCACATAATCTGATTATAGGGGAAATAATTTGTTTACAACCCCCAATTTACTGCTCAGAATTCCATTATCTCTCTTCAGCCATTGGTTTTTAAGAGATACTAACATGACCCAGGGGAACCGAAAGCAAACTATTATATTTCCTACAATTAGATCTTTGCATAGTCTTAACCCCAAGCCCCTACATAAAAAAGGAACAAAAACAGCATAGAGGAAACCCCATAAATAAAATGAATATATAATTGTGCTCAAAGAACAGCTCGCCCGGAGAGGCGGCACTGTGGATCCCTTCCTCTCGCACTCAGGCACATCTGCTGGGTTTGGCGGGCGGGTTTGTGCACCTAAACGTAATCACTGTGTAGCTTCTAAACAGAAATCCTGTTTAGAGACGGCCACCGCAGGCCATACTCATCTCTGAAGCAGCCCTATCGCTTTTGCTGTTTCAAGATTTTTAAATTGCACGTCTTCTTCCGATCCACTTTGTTGAAAGAATCAGAGAGCAGAGGAAAAGTTGGACATGATGCAATTTCTGGAAAGCAGATCTTACCCCGCTTCCCATCTGAAAACGCGGTTCTCTGCAATTGACTGGCCTTACCCCAGAGCGGTCAGAGCTGCTTTGAGAATAGCATCTCAGCTCTTTTCTTTCTTTCTTTCTTTTTTTTTTTTTTTTTTCCAAAGCAAGGAAATGGATGTGCATTGATGTAATTTAGTACCTTAGAGACGCGGACAAATTAGTGTAGAACATTATCACTAGTTAATTATGAATGACCGATTAATCAACCTAATCTAATATTCCACATTATGTTGATGTTATTAAAGTGCATCATGAAAATGACAGATAGTCTTCATTTGCTTTCTTTGGCCAAATGTGCACTCTGCAGTCATGATGTCAAAAAAAAAGTTTGCCAGTTTTAATATTAGAGAGTTAAATAATTAAAAAGAAGGTTTACCTGCACTCTGGCTTCTGTGAGGTTTATTTTCATGGCGAGCTCTTCTCTGGTGAAGACATCTGGATAGTGTGTTTGGGCAAAAACGGCCTCGAGAGCTTCCAGCTGGTAAAAGGAAAAAATATGTACTGGTGAGAGGCTGTGGCTAGGTGAGGGGAAGCAGATGCATATTTCAAATCTCCTATGAGTGGTGAGGAAGCAGTTTCACAGATCAAATCAAGGAAGGACAGGGAGAAAGGAGCTCTTTGGAAGGATCCCACAGAATGAGAATTTCAACCGCGGATGACTTAGGAGCTACAGCTTACTGGCAACCTCAGTGCTCTGGCAAGAAGTAGAAATAAGAGAGATGTGAATATTTATATGCTTTTACATTTAAGTATTGTCATAGGAATCAAAAAAACCTAATGGTCACCTTATGAACAGTTACAGTAATTGGTATCGCTTTCACCATAGGAAGCCAGGGAACAGAAACAACTTGCAGAAGCCCTCATGGTGTCATCCCACAAAATGCCATAGGGACATTTGTTCACCTTCGCAACCACTCCAGTTCACTCCAAGAATGGGACACAGGCTGATCGAGGAGAAAGAGCCCAGCTCTGGGAAACACAGTATCAAGGTCCCAGTTGTAGCCCTTCCACTTGTGGGCAACTATACCTTATCCAAGTCAGCCAAC
Source organism: Chlorocebus sabaeus (assembly GCF_047675955.1). Taxonomy (NCBI): domain Eukaryota; kingdom Metazoa; phylum Chordata; class Mammalia; order Primates; family Cercopithecidae; genus Chlorocebus; species Chlorocebus sabaeus. The sequence continues at coordinate 50,895,232 of NC_132912.1, read as the reverse complement.
TTCCAGGGATCCGGGTTTTCATCTCTGTACTGAGAATGAGAATGTCTGACCTGCCTTCCTCAGAGGGTCACTGTGAGGTTCAAACGATATTGCTGACATGGAAGTGTTCCCCAAACTATCAACCTAAGGCAAGTGGGAGAGAACGTTTTTGCTGCTTCTCTCATCTGGGATTACAAGGTTAAAGTCATCTGCACTCTCCCTAAAACAGATTCCTTGGCACACAAGTTGTTCAAGAAAACAGAAAGATTCAGTTAACGTAATCAATTGGTCTTATTTTAAAAGACAAAGAAGAGTTGCTCAACTCTGATTTGGGAAAGGTAGGAAGTAGCTGATGTTTGAAAGGAGAATCAACGTTGGTACCTGCTGAAGAGTGAACGTCGTCCGGTTCCGGCGCTGTTTTCTACGTAGAAACCCGTCGTCAAAATCCCCCGAAGAGTGGTTGCCAAAGGGTGCAGTGCCTACCAAGAGCAAACTGATCTGCCTGGGCTGGAAGGGGCCCCAGTCCTCAGACCGCCCCTGGACACAGTTCAGAGGGCACACACCTGACCCACCAGACAAGCAGCCCTGTTTGTCCCAAAGGATATTTTTCTGTTCCTCCTATTAAATCCCCCTCTTTTCCACTCTGTCCCCAAAACCTCTGACTTTAAACCCAGTTATCCCTATTACACAGGGCAGGTGGTAACCTTAATCCCCGAGATGGCCAAGTTCAATTCTTGTGAAATTCTGGACTCTGAACCAGGAAGGGTCACTGACTTGAGGCAGAGCCTTCACCTGCTCTCCAGCTCCCGGCTCCACCCCTGTTCAATGTGCCTTTATCTCACCCCTACTCCAGATCCTTTAATAGAAGCCTGTGTGTCTCCCTTTGGCTCATCTGGTAGTTTACTTTCCTTTATTTCTATAAAGAAGAATTAAAATCTGGGAGCTGGGAGAGGCTGGGGGAGGAAAGACAACACCAAGAGCTTTTCACAGCACTTTTCTCCTAGAAGTGCAGAACGCGAGGAGGGAAGAAGTTTATAAATGAATATTAATTACTGTTGGTCACAGCTCATCAGCACCATAGTGGATCTGTTATATAGATGTCAATTAACAGGAGATCTGCACCAATAGTGACTGTCCTGAATGCCAAGCAGACTTGAACAAGGCCACTCTCAAAGGGCACCCCGCCCTCTGGCCAGGCCTTATAAAGCACCTATTGCTTCTACTTCCCCACAAAAGAAAGACGTTGTCCTCCCCAGCAGGCTTCAAAGCTCGCTATAAACCCAGAACAGAGTTTGGCCCCAAACGTGCATTCAGATCATTTTCCAAATGTGCTCTATTTACTTGATAGTCCACAATGGCTTCTTAGGAAAACAAATGAGCAAGTTGCCATTAACCAGTGAATATTTTACCTGCTATGGGCTCTGTTTTCAGAATCACGGCACTAGGAGTTCTGGAGCTACACTGTCCCAGACAAGGACCCTCAGAAGGGCCTCAGTCTCAAAGATTGAAAGTCCTTTGGGCTTCTTAAAATTCTGTCTACTAGAGGAAGTTCCTTCTAGTTATTCTTTCACCCTCCAGGGCCACATCCTTTGCCAAACACCCTGACTCTCTGCTAAAGTGTTCTCCTTCCATCTTCCTGTCCAAATTGCATTGTTCCTCAAAACCCTAGTTACAGTTATTTCTCTCCAGCTCATTGGAAACTTACAAGGAATGGCCTCAATGCAGTCTTATTTTCATTACTTTGCATGAAAACAAATTGTCTTTTTTTGAAACAATGCACTTGACTGGTGAGGATGGAATACAATCTCTGAGGATCTCCAATCACAATTTCCCTCAGTCTTCTAATTTATACCTCATGGTCCCAAAGTGGCTCACAACGTGTACAAGCAGAATCTTTAAGTGAAACACTGCATGTCAAACTGAATCCTAAAAAAGGATGACAGTTCACCAAATTAATAAAAGATTGACAAGCTAATAGAAAAGAAGAAAAAATGAGAATAGCTATTTTACTTAAAAATAAGTAGGATAGTCGATATTATGAAAATGTTAAACCTTAAAGATAATTCAACCAAACACAACAGAACAATGAAATATTATTTTCAACATTTTGGTGAAATAATGAAGTGCATAAAGACACCCAGTACAGATATGAGTGTCATAAGATGTGCAGATTAATTCAGCATTTGTAGGAGTACAAATCGGGTGCAGCCTTATTAGAAGGTAATTTGACAACATCCATCAAACATTTAAGTACACATACAGGTATTTAATCTCTGAATATATTTGTAACATGTGCCAAAATAGAAAAAAATGTGTTTCTGGTAACACCATAGTTGAAAAAAAAAGGAAAACAACCAAAATGCCCATCAGCAGACCCTTTCTCCCTTTCTCCACAACATAGAATGGAATACTACGCAGCAGTTTAAAAGAAATCAGTAGATCTATACATATTGGCATGAACAAATCTCCAAGATACATTACAAAGTAAAAAAAGCAAAGTACAGAATGATGTAGCAACATAATTTCAGTGCAAATAAGGCAAAACATGTATTTTAAAAATACATAAATGAGAATTAAATCATGTTTTCTTGAAAGAATCACCAAAAAATAGCAGATACTTTTAGAAAAAGAGGTGGAAAAGGAGGATTTTACTTTTCAATGTATAAGTTTCTGCTGTATTCAAACTTCTCAGGCAGGTGCCAGTGGTACTTTTTAATGTAACATCAGCAAAATTATCTGACAAGTAAGATTATGAGCCATTCTTTCTTTTCTCCTTTATGTCTCTCTAGATTAGCAAAAAAAAAATTAAAATAAAAAAGATGATAGACTATAATTATGTCATGTTCCAAAGGTCTGTTCTCAACTTTTCCATTCTCAGGAGATCCCTTTCACCCAGCAACACTCAACTAAACTAAATTACTCCTTTCTGCAAAACTGGCATAGAAACACATCTACAAACGGAAGAAAGGCTCTGAAAGACCCATCTCCTCTTCTTCTGGTTATATCACAGAGTCAGCACTGAGGTGGGATGTGCCCAGGGTATGGGGAGCACAGTAAGCCCGCTAAGTTGGGCTGAGAGCTGGGGTCACGGCAGGCCAGGCCAGGACTCTCCCTAAGTCACTCCTGCAGCCCACCCTGCACACAGACATTCATGATGTCCCCTACCTGCCAAATGCCCAAACCTCTGCCTTCCCCAACTTTGACCAGAAGGGTGGGACACTGGCTGGCAATTAGTCCAGACCCCTGGTTCAGATGCACAGAGAAGGCACCCTCAACATAGGAGAGACTCCCTCAACCCCTAGAGTACACTGTCAGGGGATGCACATCTTCCACCCTTCCATAAAACTCACCCTGCATGGGACCTTGGGGATAAAAGGAGGTGAAATGCAGGCAAATGTGTGGCCTTCCCTTCCTAGCAGTGCTGACAGAGCTAGCAGGGCTTAAACACTGGTCCTCATTAGCTTCCTTTAGAAAATCCTACTGGACTCTTAAGAGCTTTTATGAGAAAAACAAAAACAAACTTTCTGAGGCTCAGCCACTGTTCAGGGCAGCCTGAGGCAAGACTGACAAGTATCACCTGAAGTCTCAGGTCTCCCAGGGCCTCACAACATTTACCCTGCCCCTTGTCTTCCACAACTACTTGGCTCCCCAAATTCTCCCATCACAATAATAAATCAAAGGAGTAGGTTGCCAAATGCCACTCCCACGGTTACAAAAGTAAGTCCCAATACCCCAGGGCTGAGACTGCTGCTCTGCAGAAGGCCCCGTTAAAGCCCACAGTGTGGCTCACCTGATGGCTACTAATTGGCCCCCTGATGTGAAGACCCCATCTTAGATCCCCCAGGTCCTGAGCAGGGGCATGCAGGAGGTCCCAACTGTCCCCTTCTCACCAACCCACGCCCCCCTAACAACTGGGTGCGGAAGCCAGACTGGGGATCCTGAAGGGAAATTTCTTTTCAGGCCTGGAGACCCTCAAAGATGGAAATTCTGGTCCGGGGGAGTGGGGAGTGCTCGACATTTAGGGTTAGTGAGTCACAGAGAAGGAGCCACGCTAGGTCAGTCCGGGCAGGTGGTGGGCAGGGCCACCTGGTTCCAGGGACAGCCAGGCGGCCAGGAAGCGAATTGAGCTGCCCAGAATCCAGGGCGGACGAGGCCCCTGCAGGGCTCTCGCCAGCGGCCCCAGTGAGAGCAGCCCAGCGATGGGCCCTTCTAGGCTCGTGCAGCTCGTGATCGTGATCGGGGCCAGGACGCGGCGGGCTCACTCGCCTTTGCTTTCTGGGATGTTTGCAAAAGCACCATGAAAGATTGATGCGGCCCCCTGGGTTGGGGAGCCCCAATTAGAGGCGTGACACCAGCATCTGTGCTGGGAGGATTCGGCGGGTCCCCGCAGCACGCATAGCCCGGGGCGTCCTGGCCCAGGCAGGGAGGGAGGTGGGAGGCAGGTGGCGACGGGGCGGGGAGCTGGAGCGGGGCTGCAGTGGGGTGTAGGGAGGGGGACAGGGGCACCCCTACTCACCGGCCGGCGGCTGCGCTCCCCGCAGGGCTGGGACCCCGCCACCCGCCAACCCTGCTGCCGCTCCGGCCCTTTCTGGCCGGCTCTGGCTTCATGGAGAGCCTGGGGCGCGGCGCTTACTTACCCTCTAGCTGTGGCGGGCAGTGGAAATAAAACATCGCCGGCTGTCAGATCGGCTGGACGGCCAAGACCTGGGAGGGTGGCAGCGGAACGGACCGGCGCGCGTTGCTCCTGTCTGGCTGCAAAGCGAACAGCGATAAAGCTTCAAGTCTCCCTCTGCCAGCGCTCCCGCCCGGCCCTAGGACGCACCCGGGGCGCTCCCCTCCTGGAAAACCCTTCCCAACGCCTTCAGCTCACTGCCGGAGACAGGAGGGAAGGCGTCAGCCCCGTCGCAAGCCGCAACCCCACGGGGCAGTCCTTCGGGTGTGTCCACCTCCTGGAGTGCAGTGCCCTCACCCTAGCCCCAGCACCAAACCCGCGCGGCGTAGTTTCTGGCTCTCCGGGGTCCCATCCAGAAGCCCTGCACCCGGGCCGCCGCAGCCAGGTCCGGCTAGCGCGCAAGGCCATCTGTGCGCTGCAGCTCAGGCCAGAAAGGCAGCCGAGCCCCAAGGCCCGGCGCTCGGGGACCGGCAAGTGGGTCCAGAGCCGAGCATACCTCGGCGGGCGGCGGTCAAGGAGGCCGGAGCGTGACCGCCTCCGGTCCGCACGCCCTGCTTGGCTGGCGGCGGGCGGGGCTCGGCGCGGCTGGCGCCCGCAGGACCAAAGAAGTGACTCGGGAAGTGGCCAGATGTCTTGCTGTCTGTCTGCAGCGCGCGCCGCCGCTCAGCACTCGCCTTTATAATCTCACGCATAATTGGCCTTAATCTGATTATTTCCAGCGCTGTCTACAGTGAGTAACTTGGATAGGTCTATTGGGCCTTACAAATGGCCCACGTGGTGTTAAAAAAAAAATCCGTCATTTCTCAGCAAACATCAGGAATGGTTTTTCCTCTTTTAAAACAGAACGATACAACAACCACCACCATCACCCCCAAAAAATACATTTTCCGAAAACACACTAGGCCCCACCCCCCACCTCATGTCCCCTCAGAGGCAAACCTTTCTCCGAGAGCGAGAGCGAGCGCCCGGTTTGGGCTGCCCTTGTCAAAGGCCTGGCGACTCCCGGGCTGCAAATTGACAAAGCATTGCTAATTGTCGCCGCCGGATGGGTTTTGGGGGGACTCTTTGCACACGGCTTCCCTTTCCAAGCGATCGTACAAAAGGAAAGTTTGATTTTGTTCTCAGCAAGGGGTCCCTGAATTTATGTTCGCTTCTCGATGCAAATGATATGCGGTGGGACCCTTTGCAATTACTTTTAAAATGCATCGGAGGCAGACACTCAACGGAGAGAGACCGCCCTTTTCTCTGCCTGGGTGAAAATTAAACTCTAAAGTACCGGGCTGAAATTTTCAAGTCAGGGGCGCGGGATTGGATCAAATCACATAAACTGCAAAAAAAGCAAGTCTAATGGCGCATAATTGGTTCTGTAATAGCATTACACCAGGATAATAGCCCGTTACGGCCCCCTGCACTATTAAGTGCTTCCCTGGCGGAAAGCCTTTATGATATTAAAGGGGGAATATAATGATATTTTGGTTATTAAATGCGTGTAATTAATTTATGCACCACTGAAAATAAAGTTGGTATTATGACCCACTCAAGATGCATCAGAAGATGCAAGTCAGACAACTGTTGATAAGTTCTGGTGTCTGTGCTCCGTCTAGACTGCTGATTTTATTTTGGGACGATGGCTTCTTGGACAGACTACATAAATTGAATATTTTATAAACATTCTAATGCTGCGTTAGGGAGCCTTGGCGAAGTGGTGGGTCGGGTCCCTGCACGGCCCGGGATCCAGCCTTCATCTTAAAGACACAGCGCTTCGGAAACAAAAGGCCTGGGAGGTCCGCCGCTGGACACCAGCGCTGGGCGAGGAACATCTTGCTGCGGGACAGAGCGCTGGGTCCCGGACGCCGTCGACGCCCCTTAGAAAACAGCCTGGAGGAAGACCAGTTCGTCTCCGGCCGGCCGAGGCAAGTCAGGACCTATTTTAGTGAAGCGGCCCTTCCTGGGCTCAGTCGCTCCAGAGGAGAGTCTGCTCTGCCTCGGGGAAAGAATCACAGGAAACTCCCGCTCGGTTCAGAGCGGAGAGAGCTCGCGACGCCGGCTCCGCCGGGGCCACGGACTCCGAGAGTCCAGGCAGCCGGCCCGGGAGGAGCAGCTGGCAGGTCCCGGAGGCGGGTGCGGTGGCAGGCGGGGGCCGGCAGGGCAGCTGAGGGTCGTTCATACGTCATGCCAAGAGGGCTGGGAGCCCCTGGCGCTGATCCTCCCTTATCCCAGGTCAAGAGACCAGCTCTCGCGCGCTGGCTGTCTCCCTGTCTCCCTCAGAGGGCCCTTGCTCTCTGGAGCTCTTGACAAGAGCCCGAAGCTCCTCTTGCTGCCTAGGTCTGCCGAAAGTCCCCTCGGGTTCCCTCCTGCCCTAGGCAGCAGTTCCCTGCCTGTGCGCTCTGGGAGCCCGGTGGCCGTGAAGCCAGGTGCGGACAGCGTCTGGGCCGCCCGGGCCAAGATACTCAGGCGCACCTGGGGGTCTGTGCGGGAACCCTCAACAGCAGCAGACCAGCGCAGGGTGCTGCGTTGGCCCCAGAAACCAAGGAGGTCCAAACGCCAGTCTCAGCTCCCCATCCCTGACATTGACCGAGGCAGGTTCCTATTAAGGCCCAGAGATGATCCCGGGACGAGACAGGCGCATCCGGGGTCTGAGGACAGAGCGCTCGCCGAGCCTCCCGGCAAGGTCAGAACCCTGGACAGCGGCACCGGTTTCCTCACCCCACCCACTCCCAGCTGCTGCGGAGAAAGAAGCCGGTCCCGGGGGCCCAGCCGGGGCCCATCGCTGCTCAGGAGTGGGATCCGCCCGGCCGGACCCCAGGCGTCCGGGGACCGACCCCAATTCTCTCCCAGACCAAACCTGCGAAAGTTACTCTGGACACGCGCTCAGCGCTGGCAACAGGGACAAAACTCCCTTCTCCGCAGTCCCACGCGCGGCTCTTACCCGGCGGCTGCAGCCGGAAACCATCCCGCGGCCCCCAAGGCGAGTCCGGCGGCTTCCCTTGCTAGATAACCAGCCCAGCTCCGGTCACACACCCAGCTCGCGGGGTTCTAAGCCGGCTCGGGACCCTCGGCCTCGCCCCTCCTGGAGCCGCTAGGCTGGGCTCCTTCCTCTTGGCAAAACAGCGACTAAACAAGCAACCAAACAACCTTAGAAACGAAAGGCTACGGCAAACTTTGATGACGCCAGCCCCCTTTTTTTCCGAATGTCTCCGACACCCAGGAGAAGGTGACTAATAGGTGTTCACTACGGTCCCCCTCCCCCTAAAAAAGGGCTTTAGTAACGAAAAGGTTATTTTTCCTTAATTCTTGTGCGGTAAAATGTATTTTCCAATTAACCAAATTCGCCGATCTGTCCCGCTTGGACACTCTGATAATTTACAATCTAAAAGTGTACTTTCTTTATCTAAAGACCAAGGTGACTGCTTTTAATTTTCTCTAACCTCTTTACACTTGATGTTCACCAGACTCATAATGTTAATTGGCTTCATATACGGATCATCAGTTTAATGAAGAAATAAATCCTGTGTTGCTTTATGTTTTAACAGTGATTGCTTTAATGAGGAATGTGACGTGTTCCAAAAATCAAAGCTGCAGGAGACATCAGAGGGGCTTCCACTAGGACGGAAATGCTTATTTAAAGTTAAAACCGCAGGGGTCTTATTTCAGCAGATTCACAGTCCCCCGCTCCCGGCCCTCACCCAGGCTGCCTCCAGCCTCTGTAGGGAGACAATCCTGGGTTCTCAGTGCCCCTTGTCTCCGCATCTCATACCCGCAGCCACAGCATCTGCATTCCCGAGAATCATTTCCTGGTTGCTAAACAGGGTGTGCTACTTTGCCTCCTGTCCCATAGGGAAGAGAGAAGCCAGCTCAGGGTGGGGAGTTCAACTTTCAAGGATGTTCATGTTTTTAAAAATAAAATGGGAAGACAGTAACACACACCCCTCAAGACTGGCATGCAGATGTTGTTACAGAGGCAGCTCCCCCAATGCCGCATGTCTTAGTGCTGAAAATTCAAGGCTTGGCTCCTAGAGGCTGACAGCTCCGACTCAGGCCCAGTGAGTGGGATGCAGACCCCCTAGGTTCTAGCCACTGCAACTGTCTGCAGGAATGCGCTAGGCTTCTGCCCAGGTGATGGAAGCTTTACATCTCTATATCAATTAATAGCGCAGTAAATCTGCTTTCTCTAATGGGTGTTTGATTTTTCTAATTTTAAGCTGGTTCTATGAAAGGAAAACCGTCATCTCAGAAACACTAAGAGCAGCAATAAAAAGCTGGAAATTCGAGCATCTATCTAAGCCCTCAATTGTTTTCAGTTGAATTATGAATCATTTTAAATTGATTCCTGAAAAGAATTCCAAATCCTTAGAAAATGTAGGGGTTTGAAGGCTCGGAGTTGAGGTTTTAAATACCATGCATAGTATTTATTTCTTACTGTTTGGCTTGTTTTAGGAAAATTGGGAAAATATTTGGAGACACCTCTGTCCTCATCTTTTGAGGCCAAATACAAGAATATGTGTTGGATTTGACATCTTAATTGTGCTCAGAAGGGATTTTCACAACCTCCCTTTTAAAACTTTCCTTAGCAGAAATGATTTCAGTACACATGGCTCAAACCCATAGCAACAAGGTAAAGCAGGTAAAATACTTAAATTATCAGGGAGGAAAAAACCACACTGAATTCCTAATTATATGTTTTGGAAGGGCTCAGGTTATTTGTGCTGTCATTTTGATATTTTTACAAATGTTTTAAAGGCTCTCTAGCATAATCCCTGGTGGATACATCTCAGTGTGAATATGGCATGTTCTCTACTTGTCAGCAAATCTATTGTTATATTGCAGTTTTGGAAATTGCCAAAAAACTTAGCTTAGCTAAGCTAAACATGAGAGAATATGTGAAGAACATAGCAGTTAATTGAAATTCCAGATTTCCTGGGGACTTGGAAACAGAAAATAGATATATACAACAAGGGATAGATACGCATTTTTATCATCCTGAAAATTCCCTAAAATTCACTAGTTCTACTGTCATATAAAACATGGTAGCTCCTCAAATGCAAGCCAACTTCCAATAACTTCACCTGTTCTTGTTCAGTGACCACAGGACAAAGTATATTCCCATGTGGTTCCCAGGGATCTTAGAGCTCAGCTTCAACCTTTGGCCCTGTGTTTGCTGCAGAGCTTGGAGGGTTGCCCATGGCCTCCTAATTCTCACAAAGAAAGAGAGCACAGCCCAGGAGGAAGGCCCACCACCTGCGGAGTCTGTACCCCTGCCTCCATTCAAGCAGGCTTCGGTCCTCGGGAGAGTGAGCTTGAGCAGGTCACTTACTCTCTCAGGACCTCCCTGTCCCATTGTGTGACATGGGACAACAATGCCACATCAAGTGCTGGAGGGAGGATTAAAAGACAGTGCTGGCCTGGTGCAGTGGTTCACGCCTGTAATCCCAACACTTTGGGAGGCCGAGGTAGGCAGGTCACAAGGTCTAGAGATCGAGACCATCCTGGCCAACATGGTGAAACCCTGTCTCTACTAAAAATAGAAAAATTAGCTGGGCGTGGTGGTGCACGCTTCTAGTCCCAGTTACTTGCGAGGCTGAGGTAGAAGAATCACTTGAACCTGGGAGGCAGAGGTTGCAGTGAGCCAAGATTTCGCCACTGCACTCCAGCCTGTTGACAGAGTAAGACTCCGTATCAAAAAAAAAAAAAAAAAAAAAAAAAAAAAAAAAAGACAGTGCTAAAGGACTTTTAGGACAGTTAAAACTATTTTAATGGTAGATATATGTCATTTGACATTTGTCTAAACTCATAGAATGCACAACACCAAGATGAACCCTAATGTAAATGGTGGCCTCTGGGTGATTATGACATGTCAATGCAGGTTCACACACTGTAATAAATGGGCCACTCTGGTGCTAATGTTAACAGTTGAGGAGGCTGGGGGTGGATATATGGGAACTCGCTGCACTTCCTGCTCAATTCTGCAGTGCATAGAAAACTCCACTACAAAATAAAGTCTATTTTAAAAATTAAAAAATTTTAAAGACAGTGCTGAACACAATGCCCAGCACGTAGCAACTGCCCTGTGAACATCAGCTGCAACTGTGGCATTATCATTATTATTATTGTCTTGCTGCTAGGGCCATGTTCCTGGAGAGATGCTCTTGTGAGCTGTTTTGGGAACTTACAGATGGCACCTGAATCTTCTGGTGGTCTCCTATATTAGCCCCGTCCCCCACCAGGCAAAAGCCACAACACCCTTGGGAGAGCTCGCACTTGCCTGTCTGCCACACTTAACTTACTTCCTTACCATTTTTTGTTCTTCACACTTAATTGCCTGGTTTGTCGTACTGTACTCAAAACACCTATTTTGCTAGAAAACCTAAACAAAGGTCTTTTGAGCTGGATCAAAGGCATCTTATCCAGTTAATAGAAATGTTTTAGAAATTTAAATCCATTGCCTTTAGATTGGGCATGTCAACTTTACTTGGTCACAGACCTCACCATTCCCTACTACTTTCCTCTCTCCAGGTTGTGTAACCCCCCTGGCTCCTGTAGTTATCTGTCTTTCCAACCCTTGACATAAATTCTGTGTGAGTCTATCATTATTTTCAGACTAATAATGACTTTTTGTCAAGTGTTAGGATACGACAGGGGCATGTTGAGGAAGGCCAAGTCTTCAGCTTCTAGCATTTCAGGGTCTCGTTCAGTCCATTTCAACCCTTCTCTCCTTCTCCCTTCTTGCTTTCTCTCTCTCCTTCTTTCTCTCTCACTCTCTGTCTCTCTTCTTTCTCTCCTTCTTTCTCCCTCTCTCTCTCCCCTTTCTCTGTCTCTCCTTCTTTCTCTCCCCTCCTTTCGGGTATCTAGCACCTACTCTGTGCTATGCCAGGGGATGCAGATCTGAGCTCACAGCCCTGGGGAACCAGCCCCTAGGGATTCTGGCTAGGGAGGGAGATGGGGACACAGAGGGAAAGGAAACTGGTACCACATGGAAACAACACCCAAAGGTACTGGATCCACTGGACCTTGTCTCCACCACCCTAGAGGAACTTCTGGATGGGCAGCTCTGAGAACATAGCTCACCTCCACCTGGGGAGGAGTTCCTGTCCTTATGTGCTCTCCTGCAACTTCCAATGGAGAAGAGCCCAAAGACACAGTATCTCCTCTGTCCCAGAGTTCTCACCAGGGGCTTGTCGAGGGGTCATGACAGGGATAAGCATCAGCCATCAGCCTCCTAATGGGACAATCTTGAGGGGCTGGACCCCACATTGGTCTGGGGGACCTCCTCTGGGTATACCCACAGGTTCAATTTCTAAGATCCCAGCATCCAAGACTGCTCTGATTGACTCACTGGAGTCACTGACTTGGAGCAAAATACTTTTATAAGTATTTAGTTGGTAAGTCTAGCTATTATTAACATGCAGTAATGAATTGCTAATAAGAAAACTAAATCAATCTAAGGAAATCTCAAACTGGGACCGACCAGAAATAGAAGAAAGATCTCAGCCTCCAAGTCTAAATTATTTCACCAATAAACCTCTAGAAAATAAAATAGCTTTCAAGGTCAGCTCTTGGGTGCAAAGCTCTTTGGGTGCATTCATACGACTTGAATGGAGCTGTGGCACGTGGAGAGGGGACTGGGAACAGCAAAGGCAGGGTTGGCGGCCAGTCCTCCTGATCCCCAGCACAACACCCCCGGCTGCTCCCTCCTAAATAGGACATGGCTTCCCTCAAACAAAATGCACATTTGATTGCCCATATTAAGTGCTCAACAAATGTGTGGAATTTAATGGAAATGACTATGGAAGGAATGAAGTAAGTTTGCTACATGAATAATTAGTAAACACAATGAATCTTTTCCATTTCTGAGACTTGCATTATGTACATAGCTGCAGCAGGAGGGGTACGGGGTTTCAACCAGGCGAACTTGGGGTCAAGTCTGGCCTCTTAAACCTCCCTATTGACAAGGCCCGCCTGTCAGTACTTGATCCAGGCATCAGTAGGTTATTCTTGCTGCCCCCCATCACTCTCTCTTCTTTCTCTCTTTCTCTGTCCCCATCTCTCTCTCTTCCTTTCACCACTTCTTTCTTTCTCTTCCCAGCCCTCTCTCCCTTCCTCTTTTTTCTCTCCCTCTTTCTCTTGCTATTTCTCTCCTTCTCTCCCTCTCCCTCTCTCTCTCTTCTTTCTCCTTCTTTCTCTCTCATTCTCTCCTTTCTCTTCCTTCTTTCTGTCTCTCTCCTTTCTCTCTCCCCTTTTTTCTCTCACCTTCTGTCTCTCCTTTCTTTCCTTCTTTCTCTCTCCCCTTCTGTCTCTCCTTCTTTCTCTCTCTCCTTTTCTCTCTCTCCTTCTTTCTTTCCCTTTCTCTTTCTCTCCCTCCCTTCTTTCTCTCTCTCCTCTCTCTCTCTCCCTCCTACTCTCTCATACACACAAAGATACACACAGTGAGTACTTCTCAGCTGTGACTTCACTGTCACGCTCTTGCAATCCTGGATCTGCAGGGCCCTCTCTCTCCCCACCTGACCAGCCCACTCCCATCCACATTGGTCCCATCTCACCAGGACTGCCCTCTGGCCCTCCCCAACATCTCACTGCTCTGCTCTTGGTGACTTGGTTGGCCATCATCTTGCCTGGCATAGCAAGGCTATAACAGGGACTCCTCAGCACATTTCCCAGGGGTGGGGCACTGCCTCCCTCTCCTTCCCATGGCCTCAGCCTCACTCAACAGCAGACTCTCCGAGCACTCTTAGATCCCAACAGAAATTTTTATTGCATGAAATTGCCCGCTGTCTAAGCAAAGCTGGCTCAGGCAATTCCCACCTTTCAGCCCCATCCCCAATCAGCCCACACCCTCCACAGACCAGCCTGGCAAGAGACAAGGTAATACTCAGAGGGCATGCCCCTTTGCCCACTGATCCATCTGCCTCCTCATCCATTATTCAAACAGCTATGCAGCCCTGGTTCTGTGGTCAGGTAACATTCAGCACATGTACCTGGGGACCTGGGGAGTTTGGGGTGTTGGGAGGGCCTCATACAGCCATTGTAACAAAGCTTGCCAAATTGAGACCTCCAACAACAGGCAGCAGGTCCCCTGGATGCAGCCCTGGAGGGGACCTCAGCTGTCCAAGGCAGCTCCTCAGCCCTGGCAGCTTGGGCTTAGGGAGTCCCAGCCAGCCAGGGTGGCCACGGCGTCTTCACTCCCCAGCCGCACCAGCCCAGCTCAGGACCAGGCCTCCCTTTTGCTGGAGGATGGAGGCCCCTCCTATAGCCTGCATATTCTTTTTCTCCCTTCCCCATTCATTTCTTCAATTCATTCTTCAACTGAAAACCCTGTTCATGCCAGCCTTACATGGGGACAAAAGAAAAGAGATATCATTTCCTTCATGATCCTTAAAACTTTTAATATAATATTTGTGTGTGTTCGTGTATGTGTGTTTACCAATATTATTTCCCCAACTAGATTGTAAATGCTGACTGTAAACAGCAGGTCAGCATGGGCTTAGCAGTGCCTGGCACCTAGTAGGCATAAAATAAAGATCTGTTGAATGCATACATTAATAAGACAAGATCTACAGCTTCAAGTCACAGAGGACATAGCCGTGAACAAAGCATTTGGAGATAAGTGCCTCAGACAGCGAACAAAGCCAGTGCCTCCCTGCAGTGCTGGGCTGGTGTCCTTCAGTGCTCTCCGGGACAAGTCAGGCCTTGAATAATCGCATTAATTAAAGAGGGACAATCAATCGTCTCTTCTTTCCCGTATCTGTTACTAAAGGTTGCTAAGGGCCTTTGGAGAGTCACCTCCTACATGGTCATGGGGATACGTGGTGTGCGAGCCAGGTGGACACCCTGTCCAGTCTTACTCGAAAGGCTGCAGCAGTGGGAAGGCACTTCTCCCTAGCCTGCTTCTCTTGACTGCACCCACAAACCTTCCCAATGGCTACTCTCCCCGCATGCTGCAGCCAAAGTCATAGAATGGATATGGGGCTTCATGTCCCAAATCCTTGTTGCTGCTTTCCAGCTCTTGGGTTGTCTTAGTTTTTTGAACATCATTTTTCCCATCTGCAAAGCCAAAAGGATTCCCATCATGGAAGAACTGCTGCATGAAATGGTAACATTTTCCACAGCTGGTGGTGGTGATTAGCAAGTGTGACAGCCTTTCAGAAAACGGAGGAGGCAGGATAGCCCTTCCACATCTGTATATCTGTCCTCAATCCTGAAATGCCCCCCTTTCTTTCTCTCTCTCTCTCTCTCTCCTCCCTCCTTCTCTTTCTCCTCCTCCTCCTCTTCTCTTCCTCCCACCCTCTCTGCCTACTCTCCCCTCCACTCCCTCCTTCCCTTCCTCTTTCCCTTCCCTCCCACTCCTTCTCCCTCTCTCCGCATCCCTTTCTCTCTCCCCTCCCTTCTGTCCCTCTTCCTCCTTTTCCTTCTCCTCCTGCCTGTCCCCACCCAGGTCCAGCCTCTGTCTGGCAACACCTATGCTGAACTCTGCTGTGTCCAAGTAATGCCTATTCCCCATTCCCTACGATGGCTCTCCCAGGCGCACCTACCTTGGCTCTCATGGCCTCACCCCTTTAACCAAAAAATTGTGTCTGGAGTTTGGCGAGTAGGAATGCAGAAGGGGTGAAGGAGAGGGGACCCTCATTTCTTACTTTGGGCAAAGGTTACCTTCTGGCTGTCCAGCCAGGGTGAGAGTTGTGTTGTTTGGCCAGTGTCAGTATTAGTGTTGTTTTAGATTTTCTAAAATATGAAAACAATTGCATGGACTGCATCTGCCCGAGGTCCTGGTCCCTTGGAACGTCTCACCCCTCACACCAGGATACTTTCTGTCTCATGTCTGAAGGCAGCTGAACTTACAATCCCTGAATGGATTTTTTTAAGTGGTTTGTTTATGGCTGACTTTCCTTTTATTATGCTCTTCAGAAAAAGTTGTCTAAAGGAAAATCAATCAATCAATGAATTAAATGTTTAAAAAAAATTTAAGGAAGCACATAAGACAAAAAAGTAAAACTAGCAGTGAGTGGTGGCTCATGCCTGTAGTCCCAGCACTTTGGGAAGCCAAGGCAGGCCCAGGAGTTCAAGACCAGCCTGGATAACATGGCAAAACCCCATCTGTACGAAAAATACAAAAATTCCCTGGGCTAATTTTCGTTATTTTCTTAAAATAAACTTTCAGTAGATAAATGATTTGATCAAAGAATAAGCATATTGCAGATGCCTCAATTTACTCACACTGCTTCCCATTTCTGTGAAAGCCCATCAGTGACCAGTGGCATGCAAGCACTTTTCTCTTCAGCTTCACTTCCACCTTGAGCACCCTTCAGCGTCCCCTCCTTAACCAAGTGGCCCATCCTTGTGGATGGTGAAACACTCACGAGCATAGCTCCACGTGGAAAACTACATTCATCATGCTAATCCCACAGGCCTCTGAGTCAGCCACTCTAGTCAGTGGTGGCAAAGTTAGAGCCAGGCAGGGTCTCAGGGATGGCCTGAGATGTTGGACATTTTTGTGAGGACCGAGGCCAGGGACAGAGGTCTGTAGGGAAGCCCTGAGCCTCCAGATAGATGCTTCAATAAAGAGGCTGGCTGGAGGAAGAGGTCATAAGCAGGTACCCCAAGGTCAAAGGTCTCTGGGGTGGAGCTGGAAGGCTGTAGAGGCAGGTCCTAGGACAATCAGGCATCAGGTCAGGGGTCTGTTTTCCGTGGCCAGGAAAAAAGATACTCACAAGTTCAGATAGTAAAGATGTCAAGGTCAAGGCCGCTGGCTGTTTCTCCCAGGCAGGGTCATCTAGCATGTGGCATATGGTGGTCCTCAGAGCCTCCCCTGAACCCACTTGGCTCCACCCACGGTCTCAGACGGCTGTCTGCAGCAGATGGGACTCTCTGCCTACAGCCCTACAGAGAAACTCCTCAGTGACCATACTTTCTGGGTCACTGGACAGAACTATACACTCCATTTAAATGTAAATTCAGAGTAGAAACCACTGCCTCCGAGGGAGAACAGGGTAAACAGCGGGAAACCAAGTAACCTGCCACCAATCGTGGGAAAAGGGAAGTGGCGGCAGGGAGGGGTCTCTGCCTTCCCAGCATTCTCCCAGCTCAACTTCCTCAGACTGGGCTGAGAAGAGGCATTAACCCACTTGGTACTTTCTGAAACAGCTGCTGCTGTCCTGAAGTTGCACAGAGCCACCCAGCCCAGAATCAACCTCACTGATTTCAGCCAGAGCCAACAGCTGCCACCAGGTGGCACCAAACTGCGGAGTAGCTCCTTTTCCACTGGAGAGACAGCTTCAAGTGGATGGCAGGAGCCAGGACCGATCTATCTGGGTGTTCCTGCTCCTACTAAGGCCCTGAAACAGCCTGGGGTCTCAGAAATTGCAAATGCCTGCTGGTTGGAGAATGGATGGATAGGTGGGTGGATGGAAGGAGGAAGGAGGAAGGAGGAATGAACAAATGGATGGATGAAGGGACAGATGATGGAGTTCATTCTACCTCCCTAGTCCCACAGGAGCCTGGCACCTCTTCTCCTTTAAGTGGAAACCACAGGTAAAGCTGGAGATGTGCCCTGGACTTCACAATGAACTCCAACTCAAGAATATGCCCTCCCAGGTGCTTCTGCCTCCAGCTCCAGCCGAGGTACACAGCCTGGAGAGAGGGCCTTTATTGAACAAATTAGTGGAGACAGGGTCTGCCCTCTGTGTCACGGGGTAGAGAGCAAGAGGTCACTGGGGTGTCCTCACACTCTGCATCACACCAGGAGCAATCGGGGAAAAAAACCCTTCCTGTACCCAGTTCCCACCCCAGCCTGGCCAGACACCATCACCCACCTTCCCACCAGTCCTTGCCCTTCCCCTTGTCTGGAAAGCTGCCCCTGGGTGGCCTTCGAGACTCTGGCCCTCACTTCATCCCAATCTCGGCTTAAAGTCATCTCTTTAAGAGAAGACTTCTGAGACGATAGAAGCCCGTTTCTCGTCCCCACCACTCTCCACCTTTATTCCTGCTTTGGTTTCCTGCTTAGCTGTTAAGTCCTTCTCGAATGCTTTATTGGCACATGCTTGGTGTCTGTCTCGGTGCTCGCATGCAAGCTCCACAGTGCACCCTGGCTTCTAGAACAGCATCTGGCATGCAGCATTTTGTTACATAAAGAGCCCCAGCTCCCCCACTGGCTGGACCAGCAATAGGCAGCCCCTGGTCCCCGTGGCTACCCCCAGCCAGACTGCCCTCCACCAGGAGAGTTCATTATCCCTGAGAAGTGTACCGTCGCAGTAAAAAGGCGACATCTCCTTAATTGCCCTACTAATTACAAGTCCTGTAGTCCTCAACTGTGCACCAACACCATTGCAAATCTCATTTCCTTACAAAGTCCAGGACAAACAAATCCAATATATTTTGTTTTAATTATTGCTGTTTAATGGACCGTAATGAAACTATAGCGAGGGTGCACAAAAGGAGATCATTTGGAGTATCCACCTGTGCAGGGCCAGTGGTGAGTGGGAGCCTTGATGTTCAGGTTTCATTTACCGTAATCCCAGCTGCCTCTCTGTGCCCAGAAATCCCATCACTTATTTATCCGCCTTGCCTTTGGCTCTGAGCCCACCACCAGGGCAGGTTGTCCGCCCTCCTGGAGAGCAATCCAAAACCCAGGGACCTTGTGGATGGTGGAAGTTCCCCACATGCCAAGTGCCAGGATTTGACAAGCCACACAAAAAGGCATTTTGTTTTATCTCAGGGTTTTTTTCTTTTTTCCATTTTTACAGGCTAAAAGAGTTTATCATACATATATTGACTATATTGTATTTCTTTTAAGTTGTTTGTGCCGGGGCAAAGTGGGGGGACTTCCTCTTCTTTGCTTGTTTTCTTATTGAAAGGTTCATGACTTGTGAGAGCTTTTAATGTCATAAGGCTTTCATCTTCCATTTGTCATCAGTGACACAGATGTTTTTCCTAGTTTCTTGTGTGGCAGTGGCTGTGTGTCCACTCACATGACAATCTCAACTTCCTCGGCCCTTTTAGTCTTGGCGAGGGTGGGATTCAGCCCCCAAGGCCCCATTCTCCCACAAGGTCCCTGTGGCAGGAACATCAGAGCTCCACCAGTTGGGCAAGATAGCACACACTGATTCTCTGGCTACCCAAGAAGAGAGACCCCCTCCTTGCCATCCCCCAGGAAGGCCCGTCTCACCCATCTGCCCCCCAGGGGCCCTCCTCCTTGCTGCCCTCCTGCATCCCTGGCTTTTCAGCCTCGCTTTATTCCCGCCTTGCATTCAGCTCCTGGCTCTTTTGAGTCTTTGTTTCTACTTAGGAAGGGACTAGGGGAGGACAAAACAACCCTGGGACACCAAAGAAGGAAGAAGGGGGAAAGAAATCTGCAAGAAAGCCACACAGTCCAGGAGCACATCCAGCAGGACAGCTGGCCTTCACCTGTGTGTTTTCTCAGAAAGTCTTCTAAATCCTGTGGCCCTCCCCAGGTCTGCAGGTGGGGCTTCTTCCAGAATTCACCATCATCAAAGGAGCACTAGATAGTAGGACTGGGAGAGGCTGTGTCAACAGCAGACAAGGTGGAAGGACCTTTGAGACTGCCACAAGTGAAGCTGGGCTCTGCAGGCCCACATCAGGCTCCTCACTCACTGCCCTTGACCACAGAGAGCCCAGAGAGCCCCAGGAAGAAGTGGCGGACTCCCCTCTCTGGGATTCCCTGGCTCAGCCTGGCGTTGGTCCCAGGCACACAAAAACCCAGAGGGGAGCTGAGGCGAGCAGCGGGCTTTTCTGACTCCTACTTATGGTCCTGGGATTATTGGAAGAAAG
The DNA here is from genome assembly GCF_047675955.1 of Chlorocebus sabaeus. Lineage (NCBI taxonomy): Eukaryota > Metazoa > Chordata > Mammalia > Primates > Cercopithecidae > Chlorocebus > Chlorocebus sabaeus. The sequence goes on along the minus strand of NC_132912.1, from coordinate 50,875,803 downwards.
TGGGTCTTGCATGTGCTGCCATCTATTCAGTCAACAAACTGTTGCCAGGTCAGAGGGTCCCAGGCATTCCCAGGGGTGTCCTGCTGTGGGGCACCTGCGTAGTGATGGGACAGCAGGCTCCCGCAGGTGCACTAAGGAGTTTATTCCCATTTTGCTGCTGCCAGCAGCCTGTGCTTTTATAGATTCATTCCTGCGGTCCTGTTACCTCCCCCTCATCTTCATTAAGTAGCAGAAATGTTCCTAACACCAGCTCTCTGCCAGGCCTCGGCACTGCAAAGGAGGGCTGGCAAAATCAGCTCCCGGGTGCCCCCAGCCCAGCCCTACACAATCTTCTTGGCTGGCTTTTATGTGAACTAGTGTTTATCTCATCTCCTCGCTAGAGAGGAGTGTCTCTTGCTTTCTATTTGCTTACTGTGCCATTTATTCCCCCAAAAGCCCTTTAAGAGATGTGGTATTTCCCGTTCTTCGCAGATGAGAAGGCTGCCACTCACAGAGGTGAGGGAATTTTCCTAAGGTCACACAGATAGGTGGCCAGGGACAGAGCCAGGTCCAAACATGGAACTTTGAACATATCCTTGGTTCACGTAGGGCTGGGACGGGACTGCCTTCACCTCCCCACACCCTAGGTCCGCAGGGCACCGAGAGGCTGTCCTTGAATGGCACCTTAGGTTGATCTAGGAGCCCTGAGTTGGGTGAAGCCTCAGAGGTCACCAGAACCTCATTCATGCCAGGTAGGAGCCCACCAGTACCTGGCAAGTGAAGCCTGAAGATGCCCCTGCCTGGCTCTCCCCACCTTCCCGCCGTGGACACCCCTATCTCCCAGTCAGATCCAAAGAACACACAGAACACATCTGCTCTCTTTTTAAATCAGTTGGGTTTTTTCTTTTAAATAAAATTAATATATCTTCACTGAAGAAAATGTAGAAAACATAGCTAAATAAGAAGAAAATAAAAACCACACAAGATCTTACTAACAAAAGAAAAGCTTTCCAGTGTTGACTGTAATGTATTTCTGTCTGGTGTTTTTTCTATGCAAATAGTTGTAAACAAAAATAGGATCATATTGTGAAGACTTCTGTGACCAGCTTTTTGAATCAAACAATGTTGTTGAACATCTTGCTATAAACATCATCTTCAATGTCTTCACCATAATTTGGATGGATGGATGGATGGATGGATGGATGGATGGATAGATAGATGGATGGAAGGATGGATGGATGGAAGGATGGATGGATGGGTTTGTTTCACTTTAATCTAAGCAGTACCACACATCCACAATGGACGACAGGATATTGTCCTCTTTCCACTACCTGATTGAGAGTGGTAGCTTACTGGCATGGCAGGGCTCTTGTTCTGATTTCATTAGATCTCAAATGGTCTCACTTGGGCTCCAGGGGGGTCGTCAAGAAGAGTGAAGATTAAAAAGGTTTTTCCCTCCACCACTCTGTCCCAGTGGTACAGAAACACAGGTGCCACTGGCCTCCAGCTGTGCAGAGTCTCAGCTCTGCCAGTGACCTGCTTCCCTAAGCTTTATAAATTCCACTGCTGATCACCTGCTAAAGCTGACCAGTTCCACTATCTCCAGTCAGCCAGCCAGGAGAGTTTATGTTCTGCCCTCAAACCAGGACTTCTGTACCCAAGCTGGGAAGGAGGTTGGGGAAGGTAATAAAGCTATAAAACTCTTCCTCCTGCCTTAAAAACAGGACATAGCCTTGTGAGAGGAATAGCTAGATATGAAGACACTGGGCTTTAAGTGGAAAAAAAACTTAAAAAGAAAAAGAATGACAAGAGAAACCTCTGATCCATTCATTATTCATTCAATAAATACCAAGGGCTGTCTCTGTGCTGGGCCAGTGTTGCCCTGGGGACCCAGCTGTAAGTTTTTATGGAATAGAATAACACAGGAGGCAACAGTCCCGCCTAAACTGGCCCCCATACCTCCCCTCAGCTAGCACCATTCCAGGATGGATAAACCGAGGCTTAGGGAGAATCTACACCTCACCCAAGATCACACAGGGACCTCAATGTCATCATTAAATGAGATCTGGTGCTCTGAGCTCCCAAGTGGATATCATTTCTTCCCACACCATTCTCACTGCTCACCCTACTCAGCAGTCATGAAAAGTCAAGAGAAGTTCATGCCAGGGTGAGACTGTCACCACAGCCACACACTCCAGTGCCATGTTTGCACACTGCCTCAGCACGACCATCTTCTGTGAGTCCAAGTAAAGGAGTCTGGTGGAGTGGAGCTTGTTGGGGACATAAGATGGGTTGGAGATGTCAGGGTTCACTTGAAGTGAGAGAGGAAGGACATGAGGGAGGTGTGATGGGAGGCATTGGTCTTGTGGCCCACTGGGAAGACACACTGACCCTTGCAGTAATTGACTTGGTAGCTTGGTGGGTGGCGGGAAGACTCAGCCAATGTCCCGGAAGTCCACTTTGCGTCTCACACTCCTCAGACATCTGGGCTGGCTGGGGGTGATGTCTGGAGGTGGCTCCCACTGGGGCAGATGCTACAGCCCCGAGGGCAGCTGCACAGCAGTGCAGAGCATCAGAGGGGCCTCAGTATGACCATTCACACTTGACCCTGCCCTGCACCCCAGCTCCCTCTGCCTGTGCCCCAGTCCTTGCACACCACTCCTGGCCTCACTGGCAAAGCTTTACTGGCCAACCAAGAACGACTCCTGCCTTCCAGGTGGTCCCACCTTTTCTTTGCCTCATGGCCACGAGTAACACAACCAGGAGTCAGGCACCAAGCTGTGTGCTACCCCGTGTTAACTCTGCACCAGGTGCCAAATGGGTAGGAGCTAAACAGGATGCCAGGAGCCACACTGCCTGGATTCAAACTCTGGCTCAGGCTCTTACCAGCTCAGTGACCTTTTTGTACCTTCATTTTCCTAGCTGTATAATAGTAATAATAATGGTATAAATCTCCTAGGACTGCTGAGAACATTAAATTCATACGACTTGGTATAAATGACAATTGATTCAATTCCACATGAGAGGAACCAAATTGACCCCAGCTTAGGGCTCAAGTGATTCTCCCACCCAGCCTCCCAAGTAGCTAGGACTACAGGTGTGCAACACTATGTCTAGCTCATTTTTTTTTTCAGTAGAATGGGGTCTTGCTATGTTGCCAAGCTAATCTCAAAGCCATCCACCTGCCTCAGCCTCCCAGAGTGCTGGGCTTACAGGGCATAAGACACTGAGCCTACCCTAATACCATAATTTTACGGCACCTCTTCTATGTTTAGATATGGTTAGAGACACAGATATTTACCATTGTGTTTTCAACCACTTGCTATACTCAGGAGAGCAAAAGGCTGTACAAGTGTGTAGCCTGAGTGTGTAGTAGGCTATATCATCAAGGTCTGTGTAAGTACACTCAATGATGTTCACACACCAACAAAATCACCTAATGATTCATTTCTCACAATGTATCCCCATCATTAATCAACACATGACTGTACCTACCAATTCCCCTCCAGACAAACTGAATGATCAAGTCATTGCTTCCAAGCCAGTGCACATTTGCAATGGAAAGACAACCCCAATAAACATTTTATATTTGAATATTAGCAATAGAAAAAAATCTCCAATTTGTGCAATCTAACATCCCATACCGCAAAGTAGGAACCCAGAGAACAATATCCCTGATTGCCATTATAAACTTGAGTTCCTACAGCACCAAGGTGCCCCGCCTCATTGATTGGCCTTTTGTGCCTCAGTTTCCCCATCTGTACAATAGCAGTAATACTGGTGAACCTCATATGCTTGCTGAGAGTATTAAACTCATATGCCTTGGCATGGATGAGCTGCTTCTCAAAGCGCAAGCCAACATTCCCAATGTTGGGCATTCAGTGGTTTGCAAGGATGCCGAAGAGCCCATTGGTGTTCAGATCCAAGTCCAGCACGATGCGGTTCAGGTTTTCTTGGTTTTACTCGTTCGCATTCTCTGATTTCAGCCACACTCCATCTTTGTATCTAAGGTCTACTATTGACTTCACATTTTTCTATCAATTGCCTCACTTTGGTAACCAAAAGTGTAATTTAAATGGACACTTGGTAGCACTATGATAAACCCAGTATTCTTATGTGCGCAAGGATAAATTTAAAATAAATACATCATACAAATGATACTCCAAATGCAATGTGCACATAAAGGGCTCATTGGCTTCTAAATAATATTCCCCACTGCAACAAGGGCCAGACTTGCAAATGTTACATAAGTTTGAAATTATTTCAGAATGAAGAGTTTAAAATCAGGAGGAGGAAGGAAGGGAGAGAAGGACAGGACTCCTCAGAGGGAGGTCTGATTTCAGCCAGGATACGGAACGTACCCAATGAGCTGTGCCAGGAGGTGAGGACATGGACAAAGGCAATGGGAGCCTGTCAAAAGGCCACCAGCACTAACTCACAGCAGCTCCTGGCCAAGACCAGGAATATTTGAGCATCAAAATAAATGATGAGGCTAATGGATTATAATCTAGTGAATAAAACAAAATTCCATGAGTCCATTCTGATGTAAATAAATAAGTAGGAGCGGCTCTTCCTTCCAGTAAATGCCGATAATAAATGTAGGAGTGACGGAGTCAGAAAATCCTTTGGCAGCCCTCATAGTAATAATGCATTCAGTCAAAACTCATCAATGAGGTTAAAACAGTGGGCAATAGTTGGATGAGGAACAGGATACTTGCATAATCTCAGAAGGATTTCCCCACAGATTACTTACTGAGCTCAAAGGGGTTAAAAGCAGCTTACATTAGCGGGGCCTGGAGTCGCCACCCTACCCAGGGATTTCGGGACAGATATGTCCCTCCTGATGTGATCAGCTACAGATGCTTCACCCAGAGCCTCAGGAAACATCAGGCCGACCCAAACCAAGAGACGTTCTGTGAACTCCAAATTGTGAATGTCATGAAGGCTGAGGAAAGTCGGGGTCTATCGCAGCTGCAGGATAGGGGTAGATGACCGAAAGCAGCATGGGAGCCTGGACAGGCAGGTAGGAGAACTGCTAAGGACAGTGTGGGGAGAGCTGGCAAAGTGTGAATGTGAATCAGTATTGTGTCAATGTGAAGTTTCCTGGTTTTGATAACTGTACTGCGATTCTCTAAGAGATCGCCTTTGTGCCTGGGAAAAACACTGAAATATTTAGGCGCAAAGGGGCATGATGCCTGCAACTTACTCTCAAATGTTTGGGGAAAAAAAATGTATACTTGTGTATGCGTGTGTGCACACATAATGTGTCTGGAGAGAGGGGAGAGGAGAGACAGAAGAGGAGGAGGGGAGGAGAGGGAGAAAGAGAGGAGAGGAGAGATGAGGAAAAAAGGGGAAGGGAGAGGGGAGAGAATACAAATGGTAAAATAAATGGAACAAAAACATAAACAATTGGTGAATCTGGATCAAAAGCACGTGGGAGTTATCTGCCACTCTCATAGCTTTTCTGTAAGTTTGAAGTTATTTCTAAATAGAAATATCTTTAAAGTGAAAGGTATTTGACTGTGTGCTGATCCAGATGCTCTGCTTTGGGCACCACCGAAAGAGTGACAAAGGGGAGTGACTGACAGTTCCCAGCCCCCCAGCACCTGTGTGTGAGGTATCTGGGAACTCCCCCCAACCGTGACCTCCCCACACCTGTAAATGAGCCAGATATGCTGGAGGAGACTCCTCTGAAACAAAGCATGCAAAAGCATCAGGAGTGGTGTCTGGCAGGTCCTGGGTACTCCACAACACTGCTCCCCTAGCACCCAGATCAGAAGGTCCAGGCCCTCCCTGTCTTATGTCTGGGTGACATCAAAAGTTAGCCAGCTTTGGGAGGCCAGAGGCATGTTTCTGACCAAGAGGAGGCTCCCTCCTTCTGATTCTGGGGTAGATCCAAGGAACTTGTGGATTTTACCTGGGAACACAGCACCCCTGCCATGAGCTTACCCCTCACTCCCAAAGGAGGAGAATAAAAGCTACACACAGTGCCCCTGAGAAATAAGATGCAGGTGCAAGAAAAGCTTGCTGCCATGCAAGCAGGGAGGTGGAAGGTGAAAGGCCTCTGAGCTGGGAAGTCTTGCAAGAAGCTGATGTAAATTGGAAGGGGAGAAAGATTTCATGCATGGAAATGTCCAGTGGAATTATTTATAACAGGAGAAAATAGAAAATTGTTGTTAAGTAAATTATGATACACCCACTTGATGCAATATTATGTGATCCAAGGAATTCTTCACAAGGGAAAATGATTGGATTAAGACATCAAATGAAAATATATAGATAGATAAACTATAATCTACCATGAAAAACTATAAGAAAAAAGACTGAAAGGAAATACATCTAGATGTTAATGACAGTTGCTCCTCAGTGGTGCTATCATGGGTGTCTTTCTTGCCTCTCCTTTGAACTTTTTGTAGTTCCCATGGGTTATGTTACCTTGTTGCCTGTGGAATAAAATCCAACTTCTTTGTTCCCATTCCTGGCCTTCTGTGATGACCCCTGGCTCACCACTCATTCCAGCAGTGCCCTCCTTGTCCATGCTGTTCTCCTCCTAGAGTCCCTCCTGGGCCTAGCAATGTCTGTGCACCTCTCAAGGCCAGCTCAGACGACAGGAGCTTTTCTGGGGAAAACGCTGGCCTCCAGTGTTGCCCCATGAGCATGGAAGAGTGAGTGCAGTGCCACTTTGGACACCTGCCTCCTAGGCATCCAGTTCTGTCCCTTGAGACCCTCCCCAAAACGGGCAATCACCCTGCCTCTCCATGGCTCCTGGAGAGCCTATCTCTCCACCTTGTCTTCCCAAATCAGGGCCTTTGAGAACAGAGCCCTTACCTGACTTACTCTTAGAAATAAACAAGAAATGAGCAGTAAAGGAGTGAGGGGAACAGGGAGAAGAAAGGAGAGAGTTGGGGCTTGCTAGATCACTCGGAAACAGAGCACCCACCCTGTGCCACCTGCATGCTGGCTGCTGGGACACCCACCCCAGCTCCTTCAGAAACAGCCCTGGAGCCAGAGCGGCTGCCCTAGAGGCTTCTCCCCCACAGGCCTCCCCCAGCCCAGGCTTGAGGCCAGGAAACTGGCTTGCAGGGAGCCCAAGGGAAATGCATCTGGACCAGTCAAAGCCAGCTGTCCTCCCCAGAAGCGCTCCCTCCAGCGTGGATCGGCAGACTGCCTCCCAGCACCGCAGGCCCTCTCACCTGTGCTAACGCAGGACCTTGTTGTAGGAAGGGGTCTCCTGCAGATGCCGGAGCTTGAACTTGTGAAGCTGAGCTTGGCTGTCAAAACCTTCTCCAGCTTGGCACAGAGGAGACCCTGGAGGAAAAGGGCGGCAGTCGGTGCTGTTAGGAGGCCGTGTCCCCTAGCACTTGTCCTTGGGCAGAGTCGGAAATGAGGGTAAGGCCAGGGAGGCTGGGTCCGAGGAAGAAAAGCATTAGGTCCGGGGTGGTGCTCCTGCCCTCCAGTGAGGGGGCCTCACTCCTGCTCCCCTTCTCTCAGTCCGTTTCCCTCTCCCCTCCCCAACACACCCCCAACTCCAGACCCACCCTCCATCTCCCCTCCCCCGACCCACCAGGCAGCCCAGCACTCCCTCCTGCTGGAGGCACCACACAGTGTTGCTTGTAGGGGCGTTGGTCCTTGGTGACCCTGCTGGGGTCGGCACCCCTCTGGAAAGGGTCCCACATGCAGCCAAGTGTGGGTGGGGGAGCGCATGGTCATGCTCCTCCAGGACAACAGGTGTTTCATCCCCAACACCAGCTGCTTCTCCTGCTGTGCCATGTCCCTGGCTGCTAGCGCCCCTAGGCCCAGGAGCAGAGGACCAGACTGGCCCAGCACCCCACAGGCAGCAGCTGCAGGGCAATGGCTCCCGCCCTGGTGGTGGGGATGGTGACCAAGGGCTGGGAGGGTCTGGCCCCGCCCTCCCTGGAAAGGAGGCCTCCTGAGGGGACAGAGTGGGCACCCTCTATGCCCGGGACCATACTTGTATTTGGGCCTCAATTTCCCCATCTTCAAGGAGATCCTGAAACCCCCATAAGGGGTACCCAGTGGACACTCTGAGGTTGCAAGTGGAGTACCAGCAAAGCACAGGCATCAAATATTAAATAATTTAACGATTTCACACTAGATACCTAAGTAAAAAAAGCCTAACCCCAGAAGTGCACAGGAGGAAAATCAGTGCTTCGAGGGGCCTCTTGCGCTGGCATTTGGTGTTGTTTGTATTTGGAAGTGAATTGTAGGGAAGGGCACTTACCATCTTCAGGGTTTGGGGGCTCCAAAAGCCCTTACAGAATTCTTATCTGCTTCTCGTGCCCTCATACAGGCAAGAGTGGAGCCCCAATACAGATCCTTAACCAGGGCAGAACGTGGGCCCTAGGAGCATTCCTCAGCCCAGACTGCAGGCCACAAGCCCGGGCTTCTGCCCTGCCTCAGCACCCACAGCTGAGGGGAAATCACATTTCTTTGCCCTGCCTCAGTTTCTCCATTTGCAATCAGGGATGAACACTTCATGCACACGACTGCAATGAGTAATGAGTAATAAATCAAGTGAGGGTGTGAACCTCCCCAGCTCACAACAACCGCTGCTGGACAAAACCTAGCTCTGCCCACCCTGTAGTTTTTTCAAATTCTCGACTAGGCTTGAAAAAGATTGGTCAATCTGGTTGGATCCCAACATTTTTAAAACCAGAAGTCTAAGAATCTCTTTCAGGGGAAATATGGGAGCAATGCTGTGGTTGTTGCACTAACTCTGTTCAATAAAAATAACTCGGCCGGGCACGGTGGCTCAAGCCTGTAATCCCAGCACTTTGGGAGGCCGAGGCGGGTGGATCAGGAGGTCAGGAGATCGAGACCATCCTGGCTAACCCGGTGAAACCCCGTCTCTACTAAAAAAATACAAAAAACTAGCCGGGCGAGGTGGCGGCGCCTGTAGTCCCAGCTACTCGGGAGGCTGAGGCAGGAGAATGGCGTGAACCCGGGGGGCGGAGCTTGCAGTGAGCTGAGATCCGGCCACTGCACTCCAGCCTGGGTGACAGAGCAAGACTCCGTCTCAAAAAAAAAAAAAAAAAAAAATAACTCGGCTTGGGGTGATGGAGACTTAACTTCCCATTGTGCCCTTACCGGGGATGTGTGCAAACCCAGGCGTGCTGTTTGAACTCAGCTTTGTCATCTACAAACAGCAATAACATCTCTGCCAAGGGCTGTGGGGAAGATCAGGGATCAAGATCATTCCACTCACTGGCTCTGTGGGAGGCTTGGTGCTGGCTGAGGTGTGTCAGTGACTGCCACAGGCTGCACCCCTCACTGTTGCCCAAAGTCACCCAAGGTCAATGGGAAATATCCAGGGATGATAGTGCATCCTGAGAGCGCCTCACAACAGCTACCTTCGGCCCAGGACGACTTTGGAGGGCCTAAAGTTTTATCCAAAAATGGAGCCCCTGCCCCTCTCCCCATATGGGATTCAAATTGAAAAGCTGCACCATAAAATAAGGGAAGCCACAGATGCAGAGTTTTCTTCCTGGAGGCAAGCCTGTCACTTTTTTAGAGTATTTAAATTACTCCAACCCTGTTTCTCATGTGGAGGCTTGGGTAACTGACCCGGGAGAGAGCTCTTGGGCCCTACTACCTTCCAGGCAGCTCTGGCTTCAGCCTAAATGGCCTGGGGCTATCAGTGACTTTCTCCAGGAAGAGCTTCCTGGCTGCCCAGACCCTCTCTCTTGCTCCTGCATGTGACTCTGAGGGGTGTCACGCACCCCACGCCCAGCAGCCCAGGCTCACCAAGACAGCCACTTCCCAGGGCTCAGAGGGACTGAACAAGCATCCTGGTGTGTGGGGGAGGGGGAGCCTGGAGAGAGAGGGTCTTGAGACTGCACCTGCCTTGGGATAGGTTCCTCCTTGGTCCATGGGTGAGCTGGGGATGGAAAGTGTGTTAGTCCATTTGCATTACTGTAAGGAGATGCCTGAGGCTGGGTAATTTATTAAGAAAAGAGATTTATTTGGCTCAAGATTCTGCAGGCTGTACAAGAAGCCTGGCACCAGCATTTACTTCTGGGGAGGCCTCAGGGAGCTTCCACTCATGGTGGAAGAGAGAGCAAGAGAGAGAGGGGAGGCACCAGAATCTTAACCAGATCTCACATGAACTCATAGAGTGAGAGTTCACTCATTATGGTGAGGACAGCACAAAGCCATTCATGAGGGATCAGCCCCCATCACCCAAACACCTCCCCCTAGGCCCAACTTTTGAGATGGATCAAAAAACCACAATGGGTCACCACCACATAAGCAGTCACCCAAACAGTCAAGATCTTAAGAAATCTCTTTCACAAAGGCAGATGTACAAAAAGGACATCTCTTCATTTATTGAAGAAATTTCAGCATTCCTATGTATACACACAATGCTTACACACAGTCAACACTGTGATAATGCACTCTGGAGTCAAAGCTGCAAAAAATGCATGAAACAAATTAGAACTCTCTAGAAGTCTCTATACAATGTATACCTCCAGTATTGGAAATGATGCAAAGATGAAATACATAGCCATATGCATCCCCTTAAACCATACTTAATTTTCACATAAAGACAATATGAAGGTAATAGTTCCACCTAACATGATGCAACTATCCTATGTAGAACGAAAGAGGCACTAATCCCTTCCTCAGAATTTTGACTTTCAGGATTTCAACATTCAGGATTCTAATCTGTTGGTATTGTGATTTTGGGGCTTTTAGACTGTAGGAATTTAGACATTAGGGATGTTGATCTTTCAAATTCAGCATTCCAGATCATGGCATTCAGGATGTATCCTCCAGGATTATAATCCAAGCCCACTTTACCACCCCACAAAGAGAGAGGAGAAGCAGCATTGCATGCATTCAAGCTACAGAACTGGAACTACATAAAGTTGAGATCCTTGAGAGTGGGAGGCTGCCGTGAAAGGAGAATGAGGAAAATTTTGCCCAGTAGCATATAAGAGGTCAAGAAAGCTGGTATCTGCCTAGAGCACTGAAGGAAAGGAGGAGAGGAGGACTCTCCTAAGGGAAACTGAGACCCTGAACTTATATTATGCACAGGTTAGAAGTCCATGTGTCACTAAAATCCCTAAGCTGCAAAAGTAACATGAGAATTGTTTATAATTGGTTGAGACTTCAGGTGTCTCAGAGACAGTGAAAGCAAAACCCATCCTTAGAAACAATTTCCCAGCCCAGAGGTTCCTACATTAAAAACCAACAAACACAAATTCTGCCATATAGGAAGTCCCAGTTTAAAAAATTCAAAACACACAAAGAAATATGACACAATCAGTAAAAATCAACAGAACTATTTCACTCAGTTTTTCTGTCAACCTCAAACTGCTGGAAAAAAAAAGCCTATTTTTTTTTTTAAAAATGGCAGAAACGGCAAACTAGATTAGCTTCTCCCAATCCTCACCAAACTTGAGTCAGTAAAACATTATGAAAATGTTTATAAAATAAGACATTTCAAAAGATTAAAGAAACTGGAAACCATATAAGAAAAGAGAACTTCTAAAGATTAAGTAAGGGAAAAATAAAACACTTAAAAATATAAAAAGTCACTAAGAGAATAGATGTTAAATGTTCTCACTACAAAAAACATGGTATGTTAGGTGATAGATTAGCCAGCTTGATTGTGGCAATCATTTCAGAATGTATAGATATGTCAAGTTATCGTGTACACTGTAAATATATACAATTTTTATTTGTCAGTTATACCTCAATAAAGCTGAAAAATAAAATTAAAAGACATTGAAATTAAAAACTCAATGGGCAGGTTAAACACAAGTTAAACACCTGTGAGGAGAGAATTAGTGAAGTGGAAGATAGTTCTGAGGAAATCACTTAGAATGCATCACAGAGATGCAAAAAAATAATTTTATTAAAAACCTTGAGGGGCTCAAAAACTTGAGAAAAGAATAAGAGCTGACACACAGCTGATGGGCATTCAGAAAGGAGAGCTTTCTGAATGAAGAAGGAGGAGAAGCCATATTTGAGAGATTTGTCATTTTAAAGAAATTATTAAAATACAAATCCTTGGGTTGAGTAAGCACAAGTAGTTCTGAGCACAAAAAGTAAAAATGAATACATGGGCCGGGTGCAGTGGCTCATGCCTGTAATCCCAACATTTTGGGAGCCCGAGGCAGGCAAATCACTTGAGGCCAGAAGTTCAAGACCAGCCTGGCCAACATGGTGAAACCCCATCTCTACTAAAAATACAAAAAATAGCCAGGCATGGTGGCTTGCATCTATAGTCCCAGCTACTCAGGAGGCCAAGGCAGGAGAATCACTTGAACCCAGGAGGCAGAGGTTGCAGTGAGCCAAGATCGTGCTGCTGCACTTCAGACTTGGCGACAGAGCAAGACTGACTTAGAAAAAAACAAGGAATGCATGGATATACCTCAATAAAAATCATAAAATGTCAAAGACAAAGAGAAAATCTAGTTAGCAACCAGGGAGAAAAGACCAATAACCTAGCAACCAGTATCTGCTTGACTGACCACAGATGCCTAAAGTGCAATAGAAGAGGCCTGAAGAAAAGAGAATCACGTCTTCAATGTGCTGGAAACAAACAACTTTTAACTGAACATTCCATGCCCTGTTCAACAAGCATTCCAGAGTGAGAGTGAAATGAAGTGATTTTCATTCAAATAGAGCACCCCCCCACACACACATACACATGCTGAGAGAACTAGTGAAGAACATACTTCAGAAACAAAGACAGAGTAAGATGCAACAAGCAGGAAAAGTAATAAACATGCAGGGAAATCTAAACCTCATGACCACAAACTGTGTGAAACAACACTAATGATGAATGGGGATCATTAGAAACAGGGTGGACCTAAAATTAAGACAACAGAGCATTAAAGTTGAGGGAAAGATACAATAATAATAGTTAAGGAGTTCTGTGGTTCTTTTATTCTGGGGAAAGAAGATGAAAATACCAGCTTTAAAAGTGCATATTAAATTTGTAAAGACTAGGAATAAACTGTATAACTTCAGTGAAAAAGGGAAAGGGAATACACAAGTCCAATTAATTCATAGAAGTCAGGGCTGGGTGTGGTGGTTCATGCCTGTAATCCCAACACTTTGGGAAGGTGGGTCAGGTAGATCACCTGAGGTCAGGAGTTCAAGACCAGCCTTGCCAAAACATCGCTATTAAAAAAATACAAAAAATTAGCCGGGCATGGTGGCAGATGCCTGTAATCCCAGCTACTCACAAAGCTGAGGCAGAACTGCTTGAACCCGGGAGGCAGAGGTTGCAGTGAGCTGAGATCACACCACTGCACTCCAGCCTGGGCAACAAGAGCAAAACTCCATCTTAAAAAAAAAAAATTAGCCAATATCATACTGAATGGGCAAAAACTGGAAAAATTTCCTTTGAAAACTGGCACAAGACAGGGATGCCCTCTCTCACCACTCCTATTCAACATAGTGTTGGAAGTTCTGGCTAGGGCAATCAGACAAGAGAAAGAAATCAAGGGGATTCAGTTAGGAAAAGAAGTCAAATTGTCCCTGTTTGCAGATGACATGATTGTATATTTAGAAAACCCCACTGTCTCAGCCCAAAATCTCCTTAAGCTGATAAGCAACTTCAGCAAAGTCTCAGGATACAAAATTAATGTGCAAAAATCACAAGCATTCTTATACACCAGTAATAGACAGAGAGCCAAATCATGAATGAACTTCCATTCACAATTGCTTCAAAGAGAATAAAATACCTAGGAATCCAACTTACAAGGGATGTAAAGGACCTCTTCAAGGAGAACTAGAAACCACTGCTCAGTGAAATAAAAGAGGACACAAATGGAAGAACATACCATGCTCATGGATAGGAAGAATCAATATCATGAAAATGGCCATACTACCCAAGGTTATTTATAGATTCAATGCCATCCTCATCAAGCTACCAATGAGTTTCTTCACAGAATTGGAAAAAAACTGCTTTAAAGTTCATATGGAACCAAAAAAGAGCCTGCATTGCCAAGACAATCCTAAGCCAAAAGAACAAAGCTGGAGGCATCACGCTACCTGACTTCAAACTATACTACAAGGCTACAGTAACCAAAACAGCATGGTACTGGTACCAAAACAGACATATAGACCAATGGAACACAACAGAGTCCTCAGAAATAATACCACACATGTATAGCCATCTGATCTTTGACAAACCTGAGAAAAACAAGAAATGGGGAAAGGATTCCCTATTTAATAAATGGTGCTGGGAAAATTGGCTAGCCATAAGTAGAAAGCTGAAACTGGATCCTTTCCTTACTCCTTATACGAAAATTAATTCAAGATGGATTAGAGACTTAAATGTTAGACCTAATACCATAAAAACCCTAGAAGAAAACCTAGGTAATACCATTCAGGACATAGGCATGGGCAAGGACTTCATGTTTAAAACACCAAAAGCAACAGCAACAAAAGCCAAAATTGACAAACGGGATCTAATTAAACTAAAGAGCTTCTGCACAGCAAAAGAAACTACCATCAGAGTGAACAGGCAACCTACAGAATGGGAGAAAATGTTTGCAGTCTACTCATCTGACAAAGGGCTAATATCCAGAACCTACAAAGAACTCAAACAAATTTACAAGAAAAAACAAACAACCCCATCAAAAAGTGGGCAAAGGATATGAACAGACATTTCTCAAAAGAGGACATTCATACAGCCAACAGACACATGAAAAAATGCTCATCATCACTGGCCATCAGAGAAATGCAAATCAAAACCACAATGAGATACCATCTCACACCAGTTAGAATGGCGATCATTAAAAAGTCAGGAAACAACAGGTGCTGGAGAGGATGTGGAGAAATAGGAACACTTTTACACTGTTGGTGGGATTGTAAACTAGTTCAACTATTATGGAAAACAGTATGGCGATTCCTCAAGGATCTAGAACTAGAAGTACCACATGACCCAGCCATCCCATTACTGGGTATATACCCAAAGGATTATACATCATGCTGCTATAAAGACACATGCACACGTATGTTTATTGCGGCACTATTCACAATAGCAAAGACTTGGAATCAACCCAAATGTCCATCAGTGACAGACTGGATTAAGAAAATGTGGCACATATACACCATGGAATACTATGCAGCCATAAAAAAGGATGAGCTTGTGTCCTTTGTAGGGACATGGATGCAGCTGGAAACCATCATTCTCAGCAAACTTTCACAAGAACAGAAAACCAAATACCGCATGTTCTCACTCATAGGTGGGCACTGAACAATGAGACCACTTGGACATGGGAAGGGGAACATCACACACCGGGGCCTATCATGGGGAGGGGGGAGGGGGGAGGGATTGCATTGGGAGTTATACCCGATGTAAATGACGAGTTGATGGGTGCTGACGAGTTGGTGGGTGCAGCACACCAACATGGCACAAATATACATATGTAACAAACCTGCACGTTATGCACATGTACCCTAGAATTTAAAGTATAATAATAATAAAAATATATATATATTAAAAAATAGCTAGAAAAGAGAAGTTTGAATGTTTCTGGCACAAAAAATGATAAAATTTTGAGGTGATGGATATGCTAATTATCTTGATTTGATCATTGCACATTGTATCAAAATATCATTGTGTACCGCATAAATGTACAACTATTTGTCAATTTTTAAAAAATGATCAATATTTTTTAAAAAATCATAGAAGACAGGAGAGGAAAGTAAAGTTAAAAATGAAACAAAGCATGATAATAAATACAACACACACACAATGACAGAAATAAATCCAAATTTATTAGTAATCTCAGTTATACATTGACTATGTTTGTATACTGATGAAAATTATTTGCATTCTGATGAAAATTATTTGTAAAATGATAAATGGAAAAAACATACTAGGCAAATATAAATTAAAGGAGAGCAGTTATAGCTATACTTACATTAGACAAAATAAACAAGACAAAAAGCATTATTAGGGTGAAAGAAGTCATCATGTGATTATAGGAACAATTTCTATCACATATGACAATGAAAATTCACCATAAAGATATTTTTAAAATCCAGAATCTGTATGTTTCTAACAATATAGCCTTAAAAAAGAAAAAGCAAAAATTCATAGATTTATAAAGAGAAATTTTAAAATCCATATAATAATGGAAAAGTTCACATACCTTCATTCAGTAATTGATAGATTAAGCAGGGAAAATAAAGATTAGCAAGGACACAGAAAATTTAAGCAGCCCCGTTTACACACTTGACCTAATAAACAGTCATAGAACACCCAACAATCAGCACAATCTAATCAGCTGCTAAACAACAAAACTGGCCTCAACAAACACCAAAACTGCCAATCCCACGCACAGCACAGTCTCTGACCACAGTGAAATGGCATTCAAAATTAATTACAGAAAGACAGTCAACCTTGCAAATGTATTTGAAAATTCCACACTTTAAATAGCTTATGAATTGAAGAAGAAACCATACTGAAAATTAGAAATTAGAACCAAATAATGATGACTGCATAGCATATAAAAACTATAGGATGAACCTAAAGTGGTACTCAGAGGGAAAGTTATAGCTTTAAATGCAAGTATTAAAAAGCAAGAGGGCAGGGCATAGTGGCTCACGCCTGTAATCTCAGCACTTTGGAAGACTGAGGCGGGTGATCACTTGAGGTCAGGAGTTCAAGACCAGGCTGGCCAACATGGTGAAACCCCATCTCTACTAAAAATACAAAAATTAGCTTGGCGTGGTGGCAGGCGCCTGTCATCCCAGCTACTCAGGAGGCTGAGGCAGGAGAATCACTTGAACCTGGGAGGCGGAGGTTGCAGTGAGCCGAGATCATGCTACTGTACTCCAGCCTGGGCGACAAAATCAGACTGTTTCAAAAGAAAGAAAGCAAAAAAAAAAAAAAAAAAAAAAGCAAGGAAGACTAAAAATCTATGAAACAAGGGTCCAGCTCAAATTATTATTTGAAGAATTAACAGACTAAATTCCAAAGCCACCAAAGGAAGAAAATGACGTAAGCATATTCATTGGTGAAACAAATGAAATTGAACCTCTACCTCTCTCTATGCTTAAAAATTAATTCTAGCTGTATTAAGTAATTAAATGACAAAATTAAAAATTTCAGTAGGAAATACAGGTAAAAATCTTTCCAAATGTAGAGTAGGAAAAGACTTTTTTAAAAAGACACAGCAAACACTAGCAATAAAATAAAAGATTGATAAATTTGACTATATGTAAAAAAGTAAGCTCATCAACGAATACCTTAGTGAAACAGAAAGACACATTAGAAACTTGGAGATAATATTTACATAATCTATGCTGAATCTGAATCAAGAATACAAAGAATCCCTACAAATCAATGAGAAGGACAAACAAACCAATAAAAATAAACAGGAAAAATAACTGAAAAGGAAACACACATGAAGAAATGTCTGAAACCATTAGACATAAAGAAAATCAAAGGTCAAAATGAGATTTTAAACTCACATGGTCTACAAAAATTGAAGTCTGATAGCATTACATATTGGAAAGGATACAAATCAGCAGGATTTCTTATAAAGTGTGATAGTTGGCACAATGGGTACAATTCCATTCTTGGCTCTATGTCCAAGAGACAACCTCACTCACATGTACCGGGAGGCATATATCAGAGTGTTAATAGCTGCAGTATTTATAATAGAAAAACCTGAGATAACTGAATGCCTTTCAATAAGAAATCACATCGGAAATTACAAATTAGAACCAGGTAAGAGAGAATAGATAAATTGTGGAATATTTACAAAATGGCCTATCATACCATGGTGAAACATAAAAAAAAGTACAGTGATACGGTTTGGCTGTGTCCCCACCAAATTTCATCTTGAATTGTAGTTCCCATAATTCCCACCTGTTGTGGGAGGCACCCGGTGAGAGATGATTGAATCATGGCGGGTGGTTTCCCCCATGCTGTTCTTGTGGTAGTGAATAAGTCTCAGGAGATCCGATGGTTTTATAAGGGGAAACTCCTTTTGCTTGGTTCTCATTCTCTCTCGCCTGCTGCCATACAAGACATATCTTTGTTCTTCCCTTGCCTTCCGCCGTGATTGTGAAGCCTCCCCAGTCACGTGGAATTGAGTCCATTAAACTTATTTTTCTTTATAAATTGCCCAGTCTCAGGTATGTCTTTATCAGCAGCATGAAAATGGACTGAAATATACAGCTACATGCCATAATGTGGATAAAACACACCAGTATAACATTGACTTTAAAAACGAAGTCTCAGAATATTAAGTAGAGCAAGATCCCTTTTGATTACATTAAGAACAACTAAAAATAATGTTGTTCTAGGTATACACAAACATAGAAGCAAGGAAATAGTACAAAGCTGAGAATAGTGTTTACTAGCTGTGGAAGAAAGGTGGAGGAGAGGAGAGGAATAAACAGGTAACTGTGAGTTATTGGGGTGTCCTTTCTCTTATGCTGAGCAGTGGGTTCATGGGTGCTTACTAGTACAGGCACAACCAAAATAAAACAGGCATGACAGGATGATGGGGAGCCTCTTCTGCCAAGAATTCTGGCTTATCTGGTTCTGAGCACCTGAGGTCTGTTAGAAAGTTAACAACAGAGTAATCAAATAAATAATAAAAAGCTGATTTTTTTGAAGAGGCTAATAAGAAAGACAAATCTCCAGCATGAGATCAAGGTGAACAAAGGGAAGAAAAACATGGAAACAGTCTTAAAAATATTAAAAAAAAAAAAAAGTAATTAAGTTAAAGTCAAAATTTAAATAACCATTTGAGAATAGGACACACGTGCATTTAACATAGGCACATCCTCCTGTGTACTTTACATCATTTAAAGACTACTTGCAATACCTAATACAATGTAAATGCTATGCAAATAGTTGTCATACTGTATTGTTTTTTGTTTGTACTATATTGTATTGTTATTTTCTAAAAAAGTATTCTTGATCTGAGGTTGGTTGCAGATCCAACCACACTGCAGATCCAGTGTGGAAACCAGGGACAGTGACAGCCAGAAAGGCATGGTCAGTGAATGAAGCACGCCTGGAGACCAACACACATCAACTTTAGAACGGGAGTACATTAGTCTGTTTTCACCCTGCTGATAAAGACAACCCGAGACTGGAAAGAAAAAGAGATTTAATTGGACTTACAGTTCCACATGGCTGGGGAGGCCTCAGAATCATGGCGGCAGGCAAAAAGGCACTTCTTACATGGCAGTGGCAAGAGAAAATGAAAAAGTAGCAAAAGTGGAAAACTCTGATAAACCCATCAGATCTCATGAAATTTATTCACTATCACAAGAATAGCATGGGAAAGACCAGCCCCCATGATTCGATTACTTCCCACTAGGTCCCTCCCACAACACGTGGGAATTCTGGGAGCTACAATGCGAGTTTTGGGTGGGGACACAGCCAAACCATATCATTCTGTCCCGACCCCTCCAAATCTCATGTCCTCACATTACAAAACCAGTCGTGCCTTCCCAACAGTCCCCCAAAGTCTTAACTCATTTCAGCATTAACCCAAAAGTCAACAGTCCAAAGTCTCATCTAAGACAAGTCCCTTCTGCCTATGAGCCTGTAAAATCAAAAGCAAGCTAGTTACTTCCTAGATACAATGGAGGTACAGGTATTGGGTAAATACAGCCATTCCAAATGGGAGAAATTGGCCAAAACAAAGGGGTTTCAGGACCCATGCATCCAAAATCCAGCAGGGCGGTCAAATTTTAAAGCCCCAAAATGATCTCCTTTGACTCCAGGTCTCACATCCAGGTCACGCTGATGTAAAAAGTAGGTTCCCATGGTCTTGGGAAACTCCGCCCTTGTGGCTTTGCAGGGTACAGACTCCTGCCCAGCTGCTTTCACGGGCTGCCATCGTCTGAGGCTTTTCCAGGTGCATGGTGCAAACTGTTGGTGCGTCTACCATTCTGGGGTCTGGTGGATGGTGGCCCTCTTCTTACAGCTCCAGTAAGTCATGCCCCAGTAGCTCTGTATGGGGGCCCTGAGCCCACATTTCCCTTCTGCACTGCCCTAGCAAAAGTTCTCCATGAGAACCCTGCCCCTGCAGCAAACTTCTGCCTGGGCATCTAGGCGTTTCCATCCATCTTCTGAAATCTAGGTGGAGGTTCCCAAACCTCAATTCTTGTCTTCTGTGTACCCTCAGGCTCAACACTATGTGGAAGCTATCAAGGCTTGGGGCTTGCACCATCTGAAGCCACGGCCTGAGCTCTATGTTGGCCCCTTTCTGTGACAGCTGGAGCAGCTGGGATGCAGGACACCAAGTCCCTAGGCTGCACACAGCTGGGGGACCCTGGACCCAGCCCATGAAACCACTTTTTCCTCCTAGGCCTTCGGGCCTGTGATGGGAGGGGCTGCTGTGAAGACCTCTGACATGTCCTTGAGACATTTTCCCCCATCGTCCTTGATTGACATTTGGCTCTTCGTTACTTATGCAAATTTCTGCAGCCAACTTGAATTTCTCCTCAGAAAATGGGTTTTTCTTTTCTATCACATTGTCAGACTGCAAATTTGCCAAACTTTCATGCACTGCTTCCCTTATAAAACTAAATGCCTTTAACAGCACCCAAGTCATCTCTTGAATGCTTTGCTGCTTGGAAATTTCTTCTGCTAGATACCCTAAATCATCTCTCTCAGGTTCAAAGGTCCACAAATCTCTAGGGCAGGGGCAAAATGCTGTCAGTCTCTTTGCTAAAACATAACATTGAAAGTTAAGAAATTAACAGAAAAAAATTGGTCCCAGGCTGATAATACCCATGAGACACAAGCACATACAAAAACCATGCTGGTGAGAAAGCCCCTTTGAAGATGACTCACCCATCTTTACACACACACGAGTCACACACACACACAAAACCAATTTACTGTGAGGGAGAGAGCCAGCAGATACCACAAAGAGCAGGATCAACAGCAAGACCTGCAGCCAGTGCAGTAATCCGATGAAGACTATGAAACAGTGGTGTTTAAAATTATTATAGCCACAAGAAGAAAAAATAAGAAAAAAGCATTGTAAGACAAAACTGGGAAGCTTAGAGGGGAGAAAGAAGCAATTTTAGAAATCAACATATAATTATAAAATTAAAAATTCAGGCTGGGCACAGTGCCTCATGCCTGTCATACCAGTGCTTTGGGAGGCCAAAGCAGGAGGATCACTTGAGGCCAAGAATTCAAGACTGGCCTAAGTGACACAGCGAGACTCTGTCCCTCTGAAAAAAATTTCAAACTTCAGCCAGGTATGGTGGCACCTGCCTGTAGCCCCAGCCTCTTGGGAGGCTGATCACTTGAGCCCAGGAGTTCGAGGTTGCAGTGAGCTATGGTCAAAAGTTTGCAGTGAGCTATGATCAGAGCTATGATCATGCCACTGCACTTCAACCTGGGCAAAAGTGAAACTATGTCTCAAAAAAATAAAATAAAAAGTCAATGGATAGCTTAACCAGAAAGTTAGAAATAAAAAGTTCCAGAAGGGTGAAAGCAAATGAGGAGAGGCAGTATTCAAAGAAATAATGGCTACAGTCTTCCAGAACTGTTGAAGGACATGAATCCTTAAATTCAAAAAGCACACACTCCATACAGGATAAAAATAAATCCACATATCTCTGAGGACTGAACCAGAAGGGGAAAAAAAATCACATAAATCAGAATGAAACTGCAGAACACCAATGACAAACAGATGATATCCACAAAGGAACAACTTTTAAAACAGACAAAATAAACAATTTTCTAGAAAAATCTTACCAAAATTAACTGAAAGCAACATGGAACACCTGAAGATATTTTTTAAAGTGTACAAATCAGCAGCCTTTAGTACATTCACAATGTTGTGCAATCACCACTTCCATCTAGTTCCAAAGCACTTTCATTACCCCATAAAAGAACCCTATACCTATTAAGAAATCACTCCCCATTCCCCCTCCCCACCCCCAGCCTCTGACAACCATTCATCTGCTTTCTGTCTACAGAATTTCCTGTTCTGTGTATTTTATATAAATGGAATCATACAATACATGCTATCTTTTGTGTCATACATGTTGTTGCATCAGTACTTCATTCCTTTTGTGGCTGAGTAATATTCCACTGTATAGATATACCACATTTTGTTTACGCATTCATCTGTCAATGAATGCTTCAACTGTTTTCACATTTTGACTATTATGAATAGTGCTACTATGAATATTCACAAACAAGTATCTGTTTGAGCACCAGTTTTCAGTTTGTGGAATATTCCACAAAGTATAACTGTTGGATCATATGATAATTCTATGTTTAACTTTTTGAGGAACCACCAAACTGTTTTTCACAGTGGTTGCACCATTTTACATTCTCACCAGCAATGTATAAGCGTTTGCTTATCCATGTCCTTGTCAACACTTGTTACTGAGTTTAAAATATTTTATTATAGTCATGCTAGTGACTGTTAAGTGGTATTTCATCACGGTTTTGACTTGCATTTCCCTAAAGACTAATGATGTCAAGCATCTTTTCATGTGCTTTTTGGCCATTTGTATATCTTCTTTGGGAAATGTCTATTCAGATTCTTTAAGCATTTTTAATTGGGTTGTCTTTTTGTTAAGCTCCCAATTTATCTTGCACCTTATGTTAATTATGTATTAACAACTGTACTGAGATATAGTTCATATACCATATAACTCTATTTCAGTAGTACAATTCAGTAGCTTTTAGTATACTCAAAGATATATGCAACCATCACCACCTCGATTTTACATTTTCATCACCTGAAAACCTAAAAACACCTCCAAACCCCCAACTTTTTAACTATTGTCCTCACTTCTGACCATTTACGCAACCTACTTACCACTTTTTCTTTAAGCAACCACTAACCTCCTTCCTATTTCTATAGATTTCCCTATTCTGGACTTTTATATGGATGGGATCATAGCATGTGGTCTTTTATGGCTTTTTCACTTAGCAGAAAATTTTAGAGGTTCGTTAGTGTTGTAGCATGTATCAGTCCTTCACTGCTTTTTGGGGCTGAATAATATTCCATTGTATAGATATACTGCATTTTAAACTCCATTCACCTATTGATGTATATTTGAGCTGTTTCCATTTTTTTACTATTATGAACAATGCTGCTAGAGACATTCATATACAAGTTTCTGTGTGGACAGATGTCTTCATTTCACTTGGTTATATACCTAGGAGAAGAATTTCTAGGTCATAGGCTAGCTCTGTGTTTAATCATTTGAGAAATCGCAACTGTTTTCTAAAGTGGCTGCACCATTTTACATTCTCACCAGCAGTATCCGTGGCTTCCAACTTCTCTACAATCTCAACACTTGTTACTTTTTTATTATTTTAGCCAACTTAGTGGCTGTGAAGTGATATCTCATTGTGGTTTTGCTTTGCATTTCCCTGATGACTAATGATGTTGAGCATCTTTTCATGTGCTTCTTGGCCATTTTTATTTATTTGGGAAAATGTCTAATCAGATCCTCTGTCCATTTTTAAAGTTATTTCTGAGTCTTTATTAGTATGATTCACAAACATTTTCTCCAATTCTGTAGGTTGTCTTTTCCCTTTCTTGATGGTATCCTTCAAAGCACAGAAGCTTTAAATGTCAATGAAGTCCAAATTCTCTTTTTTCTTTTGCTGCTTGTGTTTTTAATGTCATATCTAAGAATGCTTTGCCAAGCCCAAGTTCATGAAGATTTACCCATTTTCTTCTAAGAGTTTTATAGATTTTGCTTTGACAGTTAGGTCTTTCATCTTTTTTTTTTTTTTTTTTTTTTTTTTAAGACAGAGTCTCACTCTGTCACCCAGGCTGGAGTGCAGTGGCACAATCTCGGCTCCTGGGTTCAAGTGATTCTTCTGGTTCAAGTGATTCTTCTGCCTCAGCCTCCCAAGTAGCTGGGACTACAGGCGCATGCCATCATGCCCAGCTAATTTTTGTATTTTTAGTAGAGATGAGGTTTCACCATATTGGTCAGGCTGGTCTCAAACTCCTGACTTTGTGATCTACCCACCTCGGCCTCCCAAAGTGCTGGGATTACAGGCGTGAGCCACCACGCCTGGCCTCTTTCATCTTTTTTTTTTTTTTTTTTTTTTTTTTTTTTTTTTTTGAGATAGGGTCTTGCTCTGTCACCCAGGCTGGAGTACAGTGGCATGCTCATGGCTCACTACAACCTTGACCTCCTGGGCTCAAGTGATCCTCTCACCATAGCCTCCTGAGTAGCTGGGACTACAGACGCACATGACCACGACCAGCTAATTTTTTTTTTCTGTAGAGACATGACTTTGCCATGTTGCCCAGCCTGGTCTGAAACTCCTGAACTCAAGCAATCTGCCCCTTTGCCTCCCAAAGTGCTAAGACTCCAGACATGAGCCATCATACCCAGCCAACTTTTTAAATATAATGTAAGTGTTCAGCTTTATTCTTTTGCACATGACTATCCACTTGTCCCAGCACCATTTGTTGAAAAGACTGTTCTTTCCCCACTGGATGGACTTGGCACCTTTGCTGAAAATCAGTTGACTACAGATGTTTGCATTTATTTCTGGAATCACCATTTTTTTAAAAATACAATGATCTATGTCTATGCTTGTGCCAGTAACACACTTCGTAATTACTGTTGTTTTGTAATTCAAAATGAGGAAATGTGAGTTTTTCTACTTTATTCTTTTTCAGGATTTCTTTGGCTATTGTGGGTTCCTTGCAATTTCATATAACTCTTAGCATCAGCTTGTCAATTTCTGCAAAGAAATTAGCAGAGATTCTGACAGAGATTATGCTGAATCTGTAGATAAGTTTGAGGAATACTGTCATCTCAACAGCATTAACTCTCCTGATCCACAAACATGGGATGTTTTTCCACTTATTTAGGTCTTCTTTAATTGCTTTCTGCAATGTTTTGTAGTTTTCAGAGTGTAAGTTTTGCACTTTTTGTTAAATATGTTAAGCACCTTATTCTTTTTTATGCTATTATGAATATTCTTAATTTCATTTTTTATTATTCACTGCAAGTGTGTAGAAATACAATTGATTTTTAAATACTGATGTTGTATCCTCCCATCTTGTTGAACTCATTAGCTTCAATAGTTTTTTTTTTTAGTGGATTCTCTAGAATTTTCTACATACAAGATCATGTTATTTGCGAACAAAGTTTTTCTTCTTCCTTTCCACACTTTTTTTCTTCTTGTATAATTGTAATGGCTAGAACCTCCAGTACAATGTTAAATAGAAGTGTGATAATGGGCATCCTTGTCCTATTTCTAATCTTAGTGGGAAAGCATTGTTTTTCACCATTAAGTATAAAGACAGCTGTAGATTTTTCATAGATGCTCTTTATCAGGTTAAGATGGTTTCCTTCCATTCCTTGTTTTTCAACCATTTTTATCATGAAAGGGTGTTGGATTTATTCAAATGCACCTTTTTTTTTTTCATCAGTAGAGATGACTTTTTAAAATTATATTGACATACGTATTACATTGATTTTCACGTTAAGCCAATCTTATATCCCTGGGATAAATCCTACTTGGTGATGGTGTATAATTCTTTTTATATGTTGCTGGATTTGGTTTGTAGCATTTAGTTGAGGATTTTTGCATGTATTTCATAAGACATATTGGTCTGCAGTTTTCCTGTGATATCTTTGAGTGGTTTTGTTATCAGGGCAATACTGGGAAGTATTCCCTCCTATCTCTTGAAAGAGTTTGAGAACAATTGCTATTAGCATTTCTTTGATTGTTTGGTAGAACGCAGGGGTAAAACTGTCTGTGCCTGGGCTATTCTTCGTGGGCAATTTTCTGATTGCTGGTTTAATCTGCTCACTAGTGATAGGTCTATTCAGATTGCCCATTTCTGTAAGGTTGGTAGTAGTGTCTATTCTTTCATATCATATCCTAGTAATTTGAGTATTGCCTTTTTATTGGTCAATCTAGTGAAATATTTGTCATATTTATTGATCTTTTCAAATAACCAGTTTCTAGTAATATTTTCTCTATTTTCTATTCTTTGTTTCATTAATTTCTACTCTATTATTTCCTTCCTTCTGCTTGCTTTAGGTTTAGTTTTTCTTTCTTCAATGACTCAAGGTGGAAGGAAGGTTACTGCTTTATTTCTTCCTTCTTAATACAGGCATTTACACCTATAAATTTCCCTCTAAGCACTTTTTTAGCTGCATCTGTACAGTTCACTTGTGTCTTAATTTTCATTAGTCTCAAAGTGCTTTCTGATTACCTTCTTGTTTTCTTCTTTAGTGTATTGGTTATTTAATAGTGTGTTGTTCAATTTCCTAATTGTGAGTTCTTCAAATGTTCCCATTTTTTATTTCTAATTTAATCCTGTGATTATGACCACAAAATGCTCTTTGTATTATTTCTATCCTTTTAAACGTATTGAAATTTCCTAGTCTAGCATAAGGCCTATCCTGAAGAATGTTCCATGAGCATTTGAGAATGTATATGCTGTAGTGCTTGGGTAAAGTGTTCTATAGATGTCTGTTAGGGCCTAGTTGGTTTATAGTGTTGGTCAAGTCTTCTATTTCATTAACCTTCTGTCTAGTTCTGTCCATTATTGAAAATAGGTTATTGGAGTCTCCAGTTACTATTATGGCCATTTTCTTTTTTCATTTCTGTCAGTTTTTGCTTTCTGTGTTTTGATACTGTTATTAAGTTAATATATATGTTTACAACTGTTATATTTTTTTTGATGAGTTAACCTTTTTATCATTATAAAATGTCTCTATCTCTAGGAGCATTTTTGTCTTAAGATCTACTTTGTCTGACACTAGTACAGCCAGTCCAGCTCTTTTGTGGCAATTGTTTGGACTATTTCTCTTTCTATCCTTTTACTTTTAATCTATCTGTGTCTTTGAACCTAAAGTGTGTCTCCCATAGATAACACAGAGTGGGAATGTATTTTTAATCCAATCTGACAGTCTCTGCCTGATTAAATTCATTAACATTTATTATTGATAAGTTGAATACACATTACTTTGTTTTCTATTATCTATTGTGTTCTTTTCATTCTCTTTTACTATTGCCTTTTGCATCAAGTGAGTATTTTCTAAGGTAGTATTTTAATTTTATTAATAATTTTTCAACTATATTTCTGGAGTTATTTTCTTAGTGGTTGCTCTAGCATTTACCATATACATCTTATCAGAATCTAGTAGAATTACACAAGCTTAAGTCCAATAATATATAGAAGCTTTCCTCCTATATAGCTATATTCCCTTTCCCCCTTTTTGTGATATTTTAGGTATACATACTGTATCCATTAATGTTACAAATACAACACATTGTTATAATTATTATTTTACCATCTGCCATTTCATTAGTCTATTACAGCTTTGCTCCCACCCACCTCCTTTGTGCTGTTTTGACAAATGTTATATATATGACATTTCTGAATGTTATAGACCAATACATTACATACATATTATTTGATACAGCTGCATTTTGAATCAGTTGAGAGGAGAAAAATATGCATTTATGTGACTTTTATAATTATATAATTGCTTTTACTGGTGCTCTTCATTTGCTTTCAGCCTAAAGAACTTCCTTTAATACTTATTAGGCAGGTTGGTTAACAACAATTTTTCTGTTTTTGTTTATCTGGAAAAGTCTTTATTTCACTTTCATTTTTGAATAATACATTTGTTGGATATGGGATTCTTGGTTGACACTTCTTTTCCTTCGAGCATGCTGTTATACCTGCCCTCTGGCCTCCATTATTTCTTCTGAGAAGTCAAGTATTAATTTTGTTCCCTAAGTGATGTATCTTTTTTTCACTCACTACTTTCAAGGTTTTCTCATCTTTGTTTCCAGCATTTTTTACTATGATGTATCTGTGAATCCCTCTGCATTTATCATGCTGGGAGTTCACTAAGCTTCCTAGATGTTTTTCAATCAGTTTGGAGAGTTTTCAGTCATTATATCTTTAAATATTTTCTTTTTCTTCTGTCCTTCTTGTAATCCCATTACATGCACACTTAATGGTCTTCAATGGTGCATATAATGGTGCTTCCCATTTCTCTGGGGTTTTGCTCATTTTTCATTTTCATTCTCTGTTCTTTGGAAAGCATATCTCTCTTACTCTATCTGCCAGTTGGCTGACAATTTCTTCTGCCAATTCAAATCTACTATTGAACCCCTTTCGTGCATTTTTTCCTTGTCATAGTTTTTAACTTCATGAATTTAGCTCTTGCCACTTGGAGCTGCAGGGGATAAGAAACGCTGGCATCTTGCCCCTCCCTGTGAGGTACCATACCTCTGGACAGGGAGCTGAGGGAGACGGAGCTCTGTTTTCTTGGCTGCACCCACTGAAATGGGAGGGAGGGGGGGAGTGTGTTGTGGCTGAAGAGTCTGACTCACTGTTGGATTTCCTTGAATAAGTGTTACTTTATTCTACATGCTTTTAGGATAATTTTCAGTACATTAAGTGTTTGTGTCTCTCTGTATAAGAGGAAGGTGTTTATTTTTTGTTCCAATTTTCACCAGTTAAAGCTAATTCCTAGGACAGGGGGTCCAGAGGGCCCTTCACATTGCCATTCTGGAAGTGAAAGTCTAAAGGATATCTCAATGTTAGAAAATTTAACTGTGTACTTTACTACACTAAGAAAAGCTATACAGTTATATCAATATATACCAGAAAAGACTTTGAGGACAATCATTCTACCATGTGTGATAACCAATTATGACACCACAATGATAAAAACAGTGGGTTACTAGCAAAGTTAGATAAATGGACCAATTTAACAGAATGCAGAGCCAAGAAACATTTCCATAATTATATGTAAATTGGTAAAGGTGGCATTATACATCAGGAGGAAAATAATAAACTATTTGTTAAAGGTGGTAGGGAAACTAGTCGTCCATATGGAATTAATAATTTATGAGAATGTATTCATGACCTTAGCTAGGGAATGGTTCTTAAAGAAACAAAAAAAATGGAAAGACTGAATTTACTGTATTTTAAAACTTCCATATGATAAACATCACAAAGTAGATATGAGAATATGCTAATTCTCCATATTTTTATATAAAAGTTAAAAGACTCACAACCAAAACTAAAAATCTGTAAAACACCTAGGAATAAGCCTATTATGAAATGTGCAAGAGATTTATGATGAAAGTTATTAAAATTTCATCCAAGAATATAAAAGACTTTAATAAAATGAGGCCTATCATAATACTAATCAGAAACACTATATTAATTATAAAGAAGTCTTTTATTCTTAAATTAATGTGGAAAGAAATGCAACCCTAGTCAAAAGAACACCACAATTTTACTGGAATTTAATAAACTAATTCTTGATTCAGCTGGAACAGAAAACACCCAAGAATAAGACACTGAAGAGGGGGAGAAAGGAAAAGCAACTTGCCCATGAATGGCAAAACACAATGCAAAGCACCAAATGACAGCATGAGGAGTGTGGTTGGTAGAACCAACACCTGGATCCACGGGTCAGAAATAGACAACTTAGCATGTGATGAGTTGAAAGCTGACATTTTAAACTGGTGGAGAAAAGAATATTTGTTGATCATTGGAATAACTGCCTTTTTGTTTTTGTTTAGGGGAACAATCCTAAAAGATAAACAACCCACAGGAAAACTAGGCAAATATAACACAAATAGGCAAAGTATGGTAGAGATCTACAAATGGCCAATAACACGCAAATGTTTGATTTTATAAGTAATCAGGGAAATTCAAGTGAAAAAAAGGTACTTTCAATCATGAGATTGGTTAAAACAAAACAAAACAACCTACCGATATTGATACCACTTACTGTTGGCAAGGGTTTGGAGAAATGGGTCCTTTTATGGAGGGTGAATTGAAGCAAGCAATTTTGTTACATCAACTGACATTTAAAATCTACATAATCCAACAATTCTATGCAGGCAGAGCTATACTTACAGGAATAGAAATGTCTTGCACATAATATTAAATGAAAAGTTAGTTGCAAAATAAGGATGGCATCACCCCATTAATATAAATTACATATTTAAAGCAAACTGGTTGCTGTAATAGACTTCAAAAGACAGTAGTTTAAGCAAGTCAGTATTTTATTTTACTCTTAAATAGCAAGTCAAAGGAGAACAGTTCAAGACTGGCAGGCCAACTTCTCCTTCCTCAACACATGACTTCCATCTCTTGAGAAGCCAGGTCACTACTGAAGCTCCCATTGGCCTCCCAGCCAGCAAGAAAGGGGAATGTCAAGGAGAGTGCATACCCTGCTTCTTTATTTAAAGGGCCAATTTGGAAGTTTAAAACTTAGTCATATGGCCACAATTAACTTTAAGGGACGCTGAGTAGTAGTCTTAAGCTGAGCCGCCAGACGTCCAGGTAAAACTCGAAATTTTATTAGTAAAGGAAGAATGAGAAAATGACATTATAGCAGCAGTCCGTGTCATGTGATTCTCTAAATGCATGGAGAAGACACACCAAATATAGGACTGTACTTAGCTGTGGAACAGGTGCAAGATGGTGTGGGGGTGGGGAGGCAGACTATTGCTTGACCATTTTTAATGGTGATGGTATTAACATATTTAATTTTTTGACAAAATTTTAAAATCCTTTATTTGTGCTGATAAAGCATGTTAAATACATTAAATCTACACTGTACAAAGCTTTTAAAGTTCCAAAAATTAGATTTTTATTTAAATGAATAAATTTCTCTACATTGTTAAAACCATTCTACTTACTGCATTGTTCTCCAAGTCCCTCCATCCAGGAGGCATGATGACAATGTGTGCAGATCTCCTCACTGAGACACCACCTTCCCAAGATCATGGTACGTCAGAAAAACTGAGACAAGAACTGGAACAAGGACCACCTTGCTCCTACTGCATTATAGCTTTTGACAGTATTTGTTACTTGAAGAGAAGGCTATACCTTGTCTAGCTCAATACAGTTTATGTTTCAGACACTATAAATGTGATGCCCAAATGCTTCATATGAGTGAACAAGGTCAGCAGATCACCCTGAGAACAAGGAAGACACAATTTCCTTATAGGCTAATGATTATAAAAATAGAAATTAAGAGCTCCCCAGAAACAAACCACTTAGTCAAAAAGGAAGGAGTTTTGACTTCCTTCTAAACCAAGTATTCAAGTTTAAGACTTATTGGCCTGTTTAAAAATTCCTTCTATGACTTCTCAACAATGATGGCAAAGTGACAAAAATAATGTAATCATCATCTTCCCTCATTATATATAAACCAAACTAAAAACCAAAGAAATGAACAAGCTATAATCCAAAAAAACTAGAAAATCCTGGCAGGAATCATAAAGAACATCTCTAAGAAAAGGATTCTTGGCTTAAGCAAAATATTAGAGCAGAGAAAGCAAAACTCATGTCCTCTCATGCAGTCCAGCAAGGCTCCTCCTGCCCAGGACCCTCCTGTCTGAGTCACAGGGACAAGCAGACAGAAGATCTGGACACAGCTATCCATGTTAAGCATGAGCGAGATGTAAAGAAACAGCACGGCAGGAGGGCAGGTATACTACAGAAAATGAGAGAGGAAAAGAGCAGACCAGAGAACACAAATCCAAGAAACAAACTGCACTGAGATAGCTACAGAAGAAATTCAAGGAATACAATGAATTTCAGAAAACAACACTTCAAAGATGAGATGATAAAATCATCCTGAGAAGGAAACAAGAAAAACACAGGTAAGAAAATAAATTGGGCTGGGCGCGGTGGCTCACACCTGTAATCCCAGCACTTCAGGAGGCCGAGGCGGGCGGATCACGAGGTCAGGAGATCGAGACCATCTTGGCTAACACAGTGAAACCCCGTCTCTACTAAAAATATAAAAAATTAGCCGGGTGTGGTGGCGGGCACCTGTAGTCCCAGGTACTCGGGAGGCTGAGGCAGGAGAATGATGTGAACCCGGGAGACGGAGCTTGCAGTGAGCAGAGATCACGCCACTGCACTCCAGCCTGGGCGACAGAGCGAGACTCCATCTCAAAAAAAAAAAAAAGAAAAGAAACTGAGGATCAAAGCAACACCATCACAGAACCATAAACACATAAACAGTAGCGAGATACAAACAGCCTTGGCTGGAATCCAAACCACAGAAACAGGAAAGGAATGCAAAGGCAGGTGCAAGACAAAGGCAACTGGAGAGAAGACAGCCTGCCAGCCTGCAGATAAGAGAGGTCTGGAGGGGTGTCACTTCATAGTAATAACAGCTGGGTCTGCTGTGGGCTGCAGTGATGTTTGTGTGCATGCACATGTGTGGTTTTTATATACCTACTTTTGGCTTTAATTGGATTTTTTTTTTAATAACACATTTTGTGACTGTAGGAGGGAAAAAGATGCCCTTTTGTGACTGTAGAAGGGAAAAAGATGCCCTCTGCTTAAAGGAAAGCCAGGGTAAACTGAATACCCTACAACTTTCCACAAATACATGTCTTATCATTTATTAACAAACTGTTTCATGCTTTACTAATAAAAATACCCACCAATTTGCCAGTACCTTGAAAAAGGATCTTTTCAAGAAAATTAACATAATTATCAAACAACAAATAACAAACCTGACCTTTGTGGGTGGCAAACAGTAAATTTAAATGTTTAAAGGTTATGCATCAAAATAATGCTGTTATCAGATATTGATGAACTTATTGAACAGGTTTGACTGAATATAAAACCTGTTTTTAGCACCAATAAAAAAAATTATTGAGATTTCTGTTCTGCAAACTTCTAACTGTGCTCCCTGACAGCATCTTTTGGGTAAAGGAACAAATGTGCTCCAAGGAGTAACCGTTAGGTCCCTGATTTTTTAACATAATTCAGAGTGCCAAAAAAAAAAAAAACATCAATCCAAGTATTTTCTCCCTTAGCTAGCAGCGCCTGTAGTCCCAGCTACTCGGGAGGCTGAGGCAGGAGAATGGTGGGAACCCGGGAGGCGGAGCTTGTAGTGAGCTGAGATCTGGCCACTGCACTCCAGCCTGGGCGGCAGAGCGAGACTCCGCCTCAAAAAAAAAAAAAAAAAAACTTTTTAACTTTCAGAGAAGAGTTTCGTCTTCTTAAAGTTTTAATTCTGAGGTAGATGTCATGCAAACAAACATCAAGTGCAGCCAACTTCCATTGACAAACATGATTATTAATAATAATAATCAGAAATGCCCATTAGAAAAAGTGACTTGAAAGTTTAGGAAGCAATGTTGTTTAGCAGTATTCTGGCTTGAGTTTCCAAATTCCTTCACCACCAGAAGTTCTATGAAAAGTGCACAGATTTCTCAATAGTTCTCGGAAGACACAAGACTGCGAGGCAGATAACTTGGATTCAAACTCCTGTAGTATCTCCCTAGTGCTGGCCTGGCCATCAGTGTGGGCCTGGAAAGCGATGAAGTTTCTCATCTCCACCAGAAGGTCATCATGTTCTGTGGTGGGAAGCAGGGCAGAAGCTTCCTGCAGGTGCCCGCTTTCACTTTCTAAACGCTCTGGCAGAATCAGGTGGTTTCTAGCTCTCATTTTAGCCAAGAGTGAGGAGGAAGCGAGGGCCCCGGACGAAGAGTTTGCATCTTCTGCTCTTCCACTAAAATGCTCAGGGACATTATCTTTTCCCTCCTTTTTCATGATGCCATCCTGGAAAAAGAAGACCACTATATTGATATATTTAATCTCTAGTTTATGCCCCCACTTCCTTCCCCAAAAGCTGTGAGGGGTCACCAGACAACACATGTGCCAGGGTGGTGAGGTTGACGGGGTAAGACTGAGACTCCACCTAATGAAAAGGGAAAGGAGGAGGGTCCGATATCTAAATCCTCCCACTGCTAAGAGACCATTTCCTAAAAAAAAAAAAAAAATTAAAAGGGGGGCAACCAAGCCATTCCCTTAGTCACCACTCTGCATGGTGGTGGAAGGGAAGGCAGAGTGGAGGTTTCCAGGCAAGGTTTCAGGAAAATCTGTCTCTAGGAGGCCCAGGACCACTTTCAGTGCCTGTGGGCTTTTCCTATTCTTCCTCTCAAATGGACCCTGACCTGTACACTGTGGATAAGGAACAGTATCATAGCTATACTTCTTTTTCCTCACTTTTAAATCTTCTTACTCTTTCCTACCTTACATCTAATGCAAGTTTCCTTAAAAAAAACACAAATCTAACTCTGAAAGGGTCTCAAATCCCTACTGCTAAAAGCACAGAACATGGGAAGTCAAAAAGGTACTCATATTCCTAAACACGTTCATATTAACTTAAAATTGGAGTCTGAATCTGGGAGTTTTAACATAATCCTTAATCAGAAAAACCAGAAAGACTTCCACTGAATGGTGGAGTCTGGACTAGTTTTAACCACTGTAGCACTCAAGGCAAGCAGGGCATTCTTGAACAGAGAAAGACAAGCACTCTGCTCTAGAGCTGGTGAGTTACAGACACCAACATTCAAGGCAGTTTTCTGGACCTTTATTTCAGAGGGTTGTGGTCTCTGGAGCTGGCACTTCCCCTCTAGACAAGGCAGGCTGTCCTAGCAGCGACACATCCATCCCTGTGTCAACCTTCTAATGGCAAAACAGAAATGCTGCTACGGATCTTGGGTTAAAGACTTTGTCTTTAGGAAATCAGCAGGTCCTTTTAGATTCAAGTGAATGTGCATTGTAAATCAGAGCATGCAACACAAATATCAGGTGTCATTACACCAGAGATAACCATTTTCTTCACACCCAAAATCAGGTGAAATTTTTATGGCATTCAATCAAGCAAATCTCACCCTGGAAAGCAAAAAGGTTATCTATATTACC
This sequence comes from Chlorocebus sabaeus, assembly GCF_047675955.1. Classification (NCBI taxonomy): domain Eukaryota; kingdom Metazoa; phylum Chordata; class Mammalia; order Primates; family Cercopithecidae; genus Chlorocebus; species Chlorocebus sabaeus. Next base: position 50,841,118 of record NC_132912.1, on the reverse strand, counting down.
TGGCACTTCTCTGTTGGAGATGTCGATGAAGAATGCTGCACAGAGAAGTTAGAATTCCTTTTCTTACCAAATCTACTCCTAAAGAAGGAAAAGAATCACAGTAGATTAAATGTTTGCTTTTGAGACTCAGAGATCAAAATACTCTTTCAACAATGAACTTCTTCCTGGAAACATTTCCATCTGCATGGTTATTCTTTCACAGCCACGCCATTTCTGCTCTATCCCCCTTGACTCTTCCACACCAACCTCCTAGAAAGTAACTGCTGGCCGGGTGCAGAGGCTCATGCCTGTAATCCCAACACTTTAGGACGCCGAGGCGGGCAGATCACCTGAGGTCAGGAGCTCGAGACTAGCCTGGCCAACATGGTGAAATCCCATCTTTACTCAAAACACAAAAATTAGCATGGCATGGTGGCGGAAGCCTGTAATCCCAACTATTCGGGAGGCGGAGGCTGCAGTGGGCTGAGATCACACCACCGCACTCCAGCCCGGGTGACAGGGTGAGACTCCGTCTCCAAAAAAAAAAAAAAAAAAAGGAACTGCTGCATCTCAGAATGAGAACCACTCAGTTTCTTGTTCAAAAGATGATGGGAACCATTCTCAATTCCAGGTAGGAAAATCATTCTAAAAGAGCATACTGAATAACAAAGTAATTAATGTGTGTTGTAAATTGGCTAATTATCTCATTAAAGTTTAATCATTATCCTGTATCTCTTACTATTTTTAACAACACCATCTCTCAAATAAAACCAACCACTTCTCCTGAAGCCACTTTGGAAAACAGGGGATGAAAGCAAGTAGGAAGGCAAAGTTGTAACAGTATTTCTACAAGTCACCCAGATTTCGCTGCTATAATCTTTCCATGAGGGATTTATTCCTGAAGAGAAATAACAACATAAGCCTCCACACCTGATTTTATTTCTAGCCTTAGTTGTTTGGCCTCCTTGCAAGTATGGCATGCAGCAATCTCTTACTTTGTTCCTGCTGGTGCACCAGAAATCCCCCTGTGGCCAGTCCAGGTGGGAACACCAGACACTGCTCCCAGACACCGCTGACGAGAGAGCCTCAGTGCTTTCAAGGCATCCTGAGCCACTCGGTTGGCTTCTGCTTCCACCAGTACATAATCTGGGCTGGCTCCATCCATGATGGCATCGTGCTTCATGACACTGTGCACACCAACTAGCAAGAAAAGAAACAGCAAAGTGATATTTCACTTTGTACGCAAGAAAGACACTTTTCTCCTCTATATAAGTACAATATTGTGGTAGACAAAAAACAAAGTCATAGTACACTTAGAAAACCCTAGAGAATCAATGATAAAAAATAGTAAAATAACTCAGGCAACATAAAAAAATAAAATTCACATACAGAAACCTGTAACGTTCCTATTTACAAACAATAGCCAGCTAAAGATAAAATGGTACGAAAATTCTACTTACAGTAACAGAAAAGACAAAACACTTAGGAATAAACCCAAGCAATGTGTAAAGCTTGTGTGGAGAAGACATGAAAACACTCCTGGGAAGAGAGACTATCAGACTTAAACAAACAGAAAGATATCCCTTGCATTTGAGAAGAATGACTCAATAACCATTTTCCCTGAGTTAATTTATATGTTTAATGCAATCTCAATAAAAATATCAAGATTTCTTATGAAGTTAGACAAACTGATATTAAAGTTCATATAGAAAAATAAACCTTCATGAATAGATCAGAAAACACTGAAAAGGCAAAGTGACACCCTATTGGACAATAAAACATGCTCCATTTACAACAGTTTGGTGCTGAGGAAGGGACACAACAGGAGATTGACCAGAAACTAGAAATAGATCGAACTACATTTGGAAATGTATTACATGATAAAGGCATCTCTAATCACTGAGAAAAACATATTTGAAATAAATGATGCTACAAACGTTGGGGCACAAATGTTGGGGCATTTTATCTTTGAACCAAGATAAAATCCACACCTCATACTCTAAATGGATCAGAAATCTGAATGTAAAAAGCAAAACCATACAAGTAGTACAAGAAAACATGGTGAATTATCATGTGATCTATGTGTAGAAAAGGCTTAGAACTACAATTCCAATTAATAAAAGACTGACAAGTGTTTTTAGAAAAAAAAAACCTGTTTCATAGGAAAAAAATTATCATAAGTAATAAAAGACAACCAATGAGGAAATACTTGTAACATATATGAAAAATGAAAAGTTAACATCCCTAATATATAAAGAACTCTTTAAAACCAAGGGGGAAAAGGGACCAAAAATCTGATTTAGAAAATGGACAAAAGATATGAACAGACAAACTCACATAAAGAAAAATTTTTTAAATATAAATGGTCCTATAAAAAGCTCAATTTCACTCAAAGAAAATAACTGCAAATTAAAACTTAATATATCTTTTCTCACCTATCAGACTGGGAAAAATTAAAAGTAACTATAACACCACACTCTTGACAAGGCTCTGGGGAACAATTGCTGGTGACAATTCAAATTGATCTAAACCTTACAAAAGGGTGTTGGGCATTATTCAAACAAAGAAACAAAACAACCTTACATATGTGTTCACCTTTTGATCTAGCAATCTCTCTTGTACAAGCACAGGATTATTTAGTGCAGCATTGTGGCTGAAAGAAGCTATAAACAATCTAAATCCTCATATGTGGATAAACTGTGGTACAGGTTTAATATCTCTTAACCAAAATTCCTGGGACCAGAAGTATTTCAAATTTTCACTTTTTTGGAATTTGGAATAATTGCATATACAAAATGAGACATCTTGGGGATGGGCCCCAAGTCTAAACACAAAATGTGTGTATTTTTAACATACACCTTACACACATAGCCTGAAGGTAATTTTAATATAATACATTTATCAATTTTGTGCAAGAAACAAAGTGTTAACTGTGTTTTGACTGTGACCCATCACATGAAGTCAGGTGTGGAATTTTCCACATCTGGCATCATGTCAGTGCACAAAAGGTTTTGATTTTTGAGCATTTTAGATTTTGGGTTTTGGGTCAACATAGCAGAGCACTCTAGCAATAAAAATTGCTAAAGGAGGAATAGCTCTCTGTTAACTAATACAGGAGTGGCTGTAAAGATATATGAAGTTTTTTAAAAAAAGAAACAGAAGATAACATAATGTACAACCTTTTATGTAAAAGAATAAGGGAATATGAAATTATACATGTGCCTGCTTATTTCCACAAAAAGAAACTGATACAGTTCAGCTGTGTCCCCACCCAAATCTCATCTTGAATTGTAACTCCCACAATTCCCACGTGACAAGGGAGGAACCCAGTGGGAGGTGATGAATTATAAAGATGAGTCTTTCCTGCACTGTTCTCATGAGTGAATGAGTCTCACGAGATCTCATGATTTTAAAAATGGGAGTTTCCCTGCACAAGCTCTTTGCCTGCTGCCATCCATGCAAGATGTGACTTGCTCCTCCTTGCCTTCTGACATGATTGTGAGGCCTCCACACCTACATGGAACTGTAAGTTGATCAAACCTCTTTTGTAAATTGCCCAGTCTTGGGTATGCCTTTATCAGCAGTGTGAAAATGCACTAATACAGTCCATCTGTACCAGTGGGGAGGTGTGCTGCTGAAAAGATACCCCAAAATGTGGAAGCAACTTTGGAACTGGGTAACAGGTAGAGATGGGAACACTTTGGAGGGCTCAGAAAAAGACAGGAAAACGTGAGAAGGTTTGGAACTTCCTAGAAACTTGTTGAATGGCTTTGACAAAAATGTTGATAGTGATATGAACAGTAAGGTCTAGACTGAGGTGGTCTCAGATGGAGATGAGGAACTTGTTGGGAAGTGGAACGGAGGTGACTCTTGTTATGTTTTAGCAAAGAGGCTGGTGGCATTTTGCCCCTGCTGTAGAGATTTGTGGAACTTTGAACGAGAGAGAGATGATTTAGGGTATCTGGCAGAAGAAATTTCTAAGCAGCAAAGCATTCAAGAGGCAACATGGGTGTTGTTAAAGGCATTCAGTTTTATAAGGGAAGCAGTGCATAAAAGTCTGGATAATTTGCAGCCTGACAATGTGATAGGAAAGAAAACCCCATTTTCTCAAGAGAAATTCAAGCTGGCTACAGAAATTTGCATAAGTAACGAGGAGCCAAATGTTAATCCCCAAGACAATAGGGAAAATGTCTGCAGGGCATGTTAGAGACCTTCATGGCAGCGCCTCCCATCACAGGCCCAAAGGCCCAGGAAGAAAAAGTAGTTTCATGGGCCTGGCCCACGGTTCATGCTGTGTGCAGCCTGGGGACTTGGTGTCCTGCGTCCCAGCCACTCCAGCTGTGGCTGAAAGGGGCCAACACAGAGCTCAGGCCATGGCTTCAGATGGTGCAAGCCCCAAGCCTTGGCAGCTTCCACAAGGTGTTGAGCCTGAGGGTGCACAGAAGTCAGTAACTGAGATGTGGGAACTTCCACCTAGATTTCAAAAGATGTATGGAAACACCTAGATGCCCAGGCAGAAGTCTGCTGCAGGGGCAGGGTTCTCATGGAGAATCTCTGCTAGGGCAGTGCAGAAGGAAAATGTGGGGTTGGAGCCCCCACACAGAGTCCCTACTGGGGCACCACCTAGTGGAACTGTGCGAAGAGGGCCACGGTCCTCCAGACCCCAGAACAGTAGATCCACTGACAGCTTGTACCATGCACCTGGAAAGGCTGCAGACACTCAATGCCACCCATGAAAGCAGCCAGGAGGGAGGCTATACCCTGCAAAGCCAAAGGGGTGGAGCTGCCCAAGACCATGGGAACCCACCTCTTGCATCAGTGTGACCTGGATGTGAGACATGGAGTCAAAGGTGATATTTTGGAGCTTTAAGATTTGACTGCCCTGCTGGATTTCAGACTTGTGTGGGGCATGTAGCCCCTTTGTTTTGGTCAATTTCTCCCATTTGGAATGGCTGTACCTACCCAATGCCCGTACCCCTACTGCATCCAGGAAGTAACTAACTTGTTTTGATTTTACAGGCTCATAGGCAGAAAAGACTTGCCTTATCTTGGATGAGACTTTGGACGGTGGACATTTTAGTTAATGCTGAAATAAGCTGAGACTCTGGGGGACTGTTGGGAAGGCATGATTGGTTTTAAAATGTGAAGATATGAGATTTGGGAGAGGCCAGAGGTGGAACGATATGGTTTGGCTATGTCCCAGCCAAATCTTATCTTGAATTGTAACTCCCACAATTCCCACGTCATGGGAGGAATCTGATGGAAGGTGACTGAATTATGGGGTCAGGTCTTTCCTGTGCTGTTCTTGTACTAGTGAATGAGTCTCATGAGATCTGATGGTTTTAAAAACGGGAATTTCTCTGCACAAGCTCTTTGCCTGCTGCCATCCCCGAAAGATGTGACTTGCTCCTCCTTGCATGATTGTAAAGCCTCCCCAGCGTGTGGAATTGTAAGTCAATTAAACCTCTTTCTTTTGTAAATTGCTCAGTCTTGGGTATGTCTAATCAGCAGTGTGAAAACAGACTAATACAGAAACACATGAAGGAAATGCCAGAAACTCATGAGACTGGAAAGGGAAGGAAGGGGTGGGGACAGGGTGGGGGATGACACAACTCTGGTATTTCTTTTTGCATATTTTGTCTTTTGTTACTATGTTAACGTGTTACTACTCAGAAGATAACATAGAGTCAACAAGGATGGGAGGAAACCCTAAAGTGGAATACAAACAAATAAATCAACCTAACTATATTTTAAATTGATAGCACACACTGAAAATACAAAGAAGAGAAAAAAGAACCAAGTTTTTTTTGACTCAAGAAGTGTTTTGACCAAAAACTTAAAGACAAAAATAAATAAAAACAAATACAGAACTCTAGTTAGTATAAATAAAAACAAATATTGAATTCTAGTTAGTATAACTGTTTTTGCCGTAGTTCAGGTTAGAAATTCTAAAAAACTACCATGTATCCTAGGATTGAGGAGTAACTCAGTACGTTGTGAATGAAGGTCTTGAAGAGGGAAGCTACAAACATGGAAAGGGCCCTAGGGCGCTGAAATGAAATTGGAGACAACAGTATCCCCTCATTTTATTTTGCTGTTTGGATCTTGTTAGAGTGTAACTGATATGCAGTAATTGCTAAAGTACAGAATTGGTAAGTTGTGACATTATGTACATACCATGAAACTATCACTATAATCAAGACAATGAACATAGCCATCACCTGCAAAACTCACGTCCCTTTGTAATCCCACCCTCAAATACCCCATTCCCAGACAACCAAGCCACTTTCTGTCATGACTGTGTTTTCTAGAATTTTATGCAAATGGTATCAGAGTATGTACTAATCTTACTAGTCTGAAAGTCATCCATGCTGTAGCATGTATCAATACTCTATTTCCTTTTATTGTTGAATAATATATATATATATATATTTTTTGAGATGGAGTCTCACTCTGTTGCCCAGGCGGGAGTGCAATGGTGTGATCTCAGCTCACTGCAACTTCCACCTCCCAGGTTCAAGCGATTCTCCTGCTCAGCCTCCCAAGTAGCTGGGATTCCAGACACCTACCATCATGCCTAATTTTTGTATTTTTGTAGAGACAGGGTTTCACCATGTTGTCCAGGTTGGAATCGAACTCCTGACCTCAGGTGATTCACCCACCTCAGCTTCCCGAAGTGCTAGGATTATAGGTGTGAGCCACCAAGCCTGGTCTGTTGATTAGTATTTGATCACACAGATATGCCATGGTTAATTTAACTATTTACTTGTTGATGGACATTTGATTTCTACATTTTGGCTATTACTAATAAAGCTGCTATGAATATTCACGTACAAGCCTTTGTATGGACATATTTTCCAGTTCTCTTGGGCAAATACACATCCAGGACTGAAAAGGCTATATCATAAGGAAGGTGCATGCCTAATTTTTAAGAAACTGCCAAACTGTTTTCCAAAGTGATTGTGCCACTTTACATTCCCACCAGGCGTGTATGAGAGACCCAACTGCTTCACATCTTTACCAACACTTAGTATGGTCAGTCTTCTTTCATGTTAGCCATTCTAGAGGGTGTGTAGTGGTGTCTCATTATGGTCCTAATTGGCATTTCCCTAATAATTAATAATATTAACAAGTTTCATATATTTATTTGCCGTCTACATATCTTTCTTGGTAAAGTCTGTTCAAATTATTTGTCCATTTTAAAAACTGGGTTATACATTTTATTTATTTATTTTTTGACATGGGGTCTCACTCTGCTGCCCAGGCTGGAGTGCAGTGGCATGATCACAGCTCACCACAGCCTCAACCTTCCAGGCTCAAGCAATCCTTCCACCTCAGCCTCCCAGGTAGCTGGGACTGCAGATGTGTGCTACCACACTCGGCTAATTTTTTTTTACTTTTTGTAGAGATGGGATCTCACCATGTTGCCCAGACCTGTCTCAAACTCTTAAGCTCAAGCAATCAACACACCTCAGCCTCTCAAAGCACTGGGATTACAGACTGAGCCACCACACCCAGCCAGTAATTTTCGATTGGGTTCCAGACATTGTGAATTTCATCTTGCTGGATGTTGGGTATTTGTATATTCCTGTAAACTCTCAGGTGGAGCTGAAGCAGTGCTCACTCCAAGGCTGATCATTCCCTACTACAGAGGCAAGACCCCCTACTCTGTCCTATACCCAATGCCCCATGAAATATTTTTCCAGTCTTAGCTGGTGGGAACAGGCACTATCCCTGGCCATGGGAGAGCACCAGACATCTCTCCTCTAATTCAAAAAGTTAAAGAGGAAAGGCCTTTTCACTGACCTTAAGTAGTTTTCTTGCACAATGAGCTGGTGAGTATTCAGCTGAGTGCCAAAGGAGATTCTGCAGACCTGTGGGGTTCTCTCCCTGTGCAGAGCTGTCTCCTCTATCATCTCTTTCATGTGAATGCCAGCCACCCTGGCCTCCCCTGATGCTCAGCTCTGTTTTTTCAACAGAGGGTCTGCCTTGGACTCCCATCTGGTTTCTTCCTCTTTCTGTCACAGCATGAAAATTCTCTCAAGGCAGTAGGGCAGGGCAACTGGAGAATTCAGTTCATTTGTTTCCCATCTCTCAAGAGATCACTGCCCTTTGGTGCCTGAAAACCATTGCTTCGTATGTTTTGTCATTGTTTTCATTGTTTCACATGGAAGGGTAAATGTTAATCTGTCTTTGCTGGAAGCCAAACTCATGGTTTTTATAGACATAGAGATAGGTGTATCTGTGCAATTTGTTGTGCATATATATGCATGTATGTATACGTATGTACACAACAAACACATACACACACATACATACATCTATTTCCTGATACTGTTGGCTACAAAAGCAATGACATACTAGCAGCAATGAACACTCTGAGAACCCAGATCCTAGTTCCTAAATACCATTCTCCAGGCCTCCTTGAAGAAATGGCTGATTCCAGGGCTGGCACAGAATACCAATTGAGCTCAGCATATATTAGTATACCAAGAAGAAAGGAGGTGCTCAAAGAATGGAGGGGACATACCAGAGGAACAAAGGAGCCTGCCTGAAGGAGCTCCCACCCATGAGGCAAATCTAAGACAATATGAGCATCATAATACCCCTATTAATGGATTACAATTATGGAAAAAAAGAATCCATTAGTCCATACTGATCTAATAAATAAATAAATAAATAAGGGAGAAGGAAAACCTTCCTTATAGTAGAATGTTAATCACCACTTGGCAATCACTGTAGTAATAACTGACTGAGGAAAGAATCATCAATGGATATTAAAACTAGTGGATAAAAGTTTGATGAGAAACAAGATATTTACACAGTCTCAAAGCATATTCCTTGAAAGTACAAATTAATTACAAAGGGAAAAATATTAACGTTAGCATTGAGAAACCTGGCAGACTCCACCTTAATCTTGAAAATTAACTTGTACTAGGTCAAACCACCATGTGTCTCCTGACAGATGCACTGAGTAAGATACAGTATCACCTCTGTGGTATGCCTGCCAAAAAAAACAATGTATGCATAGATGGGTGCGTGTGTGAATGATAAAGCAAAAGCTGAAAAATGTTAGTAACTTAGGTAAAGGATATAGGAGAGTTCTTCGTATTATTCAAACTGATTTCTTTAAGTTTGAAATTACTTCAAAATATGAAATTAACAAAAAAATTAACCATGTTAAATAAAAGTCTTTCTGAAATGCTACACATAAACCTGCCTTCTTAAACTGAGTGCCATAAGCAGCAATCTTTGGTAACTCAAGGTCATGACATTGTGAACACAGTGACTGCTACGGGATCACTAAGCAGGGCTATCTATACTCCATGGTCTTGAGCAATTGTTGAGTCTACATCTCCTAACTTTTCTCCCTTGACATAAGTTATCAGCTTTCGTACTTCTAGAATGTCTGTCTCTAGCCACAAGCCTGTCTCTTTCCCTTATAATGTTACTTTAATCTCCTATGGTTGGAAAATCAGATTAATGTAGCACATAGCATGTAAAGTAACTGCCTACTAATGTTCTACACATCTATTTAAGAATTGCACACTTCCCATAAGTGGCCATAAGTACTACTGTTTTCCAAAGTTTCAAATTCTTCTAGGTCTTCAGAAAAGAGGCGTAATTACAATTTTTTAAATGTCAATATATTTCAAATCTAAATTTTTGAAGAAAAACGCTTCTGGCTGAGAGCCCTCTATGCACCATCAGTTAAAGACTGCTACTGCTAGAAACAGCCTACTCATTTTCTGGTCCTAGCATCCCTGTGGCAAATGTATCAAATGGATTACCTGATTTTTTGAAAAGCTTTTCCAAAACATAATCATCATTGCTCTGTTCCTTGGCCTCACTCTTGTTTTCACTATCTTGCTTCTGGTAACGCCTTTTCTTCACCAGGTGTGGAATTCGAGTTCCTTCAAACTTGGCGTCTCTGCAATGCTTAGGGTTCTTAGGCTTTTGCTTTGGTCTCAGATGTTTCTCTAGGGTCTCTTCTTCTGCCACACTATGATGTTTTGTTTTTGACTTGTGCTTATAAAAATTATTTTCCATTTGTTTATTCTCCCAAAAAGATTCTGTTTGAGCCTGGCTGGGTCTTTTTCTTTTGTAAGAAAGATCCAACTTTTCATCAATGCTTTCATCACCAGATGGCCTAGAAGTTTTGCCTGTTCCTGAAGAATTTGAACATTCCCCATTTCCACTAATCACTGACGACTCTTCCGGTCCAGATACTGCATTTGTCTCTTCTCCAAGCCTATCATTGCTAGCTATATTACTACTCATGTGAGGGTCATCTTTCAAAGGATCACTTTGATTAGAAGGTACTACATTTACTTCAGCTCCTTTAGCCTCAGATTTCTCTTCAGATGATGTGGCATCATTTATTGATATGTTAGAAGCAGGGAACTTTTTGCGTTTTGGAACATCATGGTCTGCTCCAAAGGCTGGTTGAATCTTTCTTTTTAGATGGCATTTGGGTGTCTGAACATCTGATCCAGTTCCTGTAGAGGAAAAACACCGCTAATACTATATTGTATCATCTTGTGCAATTGATTACTTTAAATTAAATGATTTTATGTAATACCTGCAAAAATCGCACTTGTTTCAGTGCTCTGGGATGCATCAGGGCTGGTCAGAGTAAATAGCTCATACAGATCATTGGATTTGAAAAAACGCCTTTGTTTTGGGTCTTTTAGCACTCTATTTGTCAAAAACTGCTTGAAGATTTGTCTAAAAAAATAAAAGATAAGCTGGTATAAAACAATGTGTAGCTCTACCTAAAAATTCAAGTTATAAAGCAATATAAGAGAGATACGATAATAGCTGCTGCATGAATGGCTAAATAATCCCCCAAATTTTCAGCCTTGGAAAATTACAATTCAGAAAATAGATAATACATCAGTTAATCTCCCACATCTTGCAGAATTTAAATTAGAAATAATACCTTATTATTTACACCAAATGAGCTTTTTCAACCTCTAAGATCTAATCCATTTCAAGAAACACCTTTTCACATGCCATCATGTGACTCATAGCCTCTCTTAGCCTCCCTGACTTGAATACCAAGGGTCCTGCCCTGCCTAGAACCTTTCTATCATAGGGCTCAGCAAACTCTCCTACCTAGGCTTTGCAACATCTCCACTCTGACCTCTCTCTCCCTGCTCCCACCTGCAGGTCCACACTCTGCTGAAGCCCCATGCCACTGCCACTCTGGAACAGGCACCTCCACCAGCCACACTGTCCCTCCCTGTCATTTATTCTCCTGGCTAAAGCATAAATCTGTAAGAGGAAGCTCTATTCTCACAGGATCCAACTCGTCCTCCACCCTCACACAACAGTCCCTTGAGGAAGATGTAATGTTCCCAGCATGTGATGAAGGGCATAGAACTTCCTATAAAAGCTGGGCTATGGCTCAAGGAGAGTCTGTGGTGGGGGAGTGGGAGAAGCTGGCAATGTCTTGATTCTACTGTTGAAGTTACCACTGTCTAAAATCCCCTAGTCATTACAGAAAGAGGAAGAAACAGGCATCCTGTCAACTTCTTTGTAAGGGGCATCAGAGTCAAAGACCGCCAGAACACCCACACTGATCCCACCTGCATAGTATGTGTAAATACCAATATGGTAACATTTAACCTTGTCATTTTTTAAAATTTTTCTGAAGGCAACACACCATAGTAGGCAGAAATATTCCTTTCAAATAACAATACGAAGTTTACACATACGTGATTCTTGAGGTAGAATAAGGTACAAAAATTATCAGGTTCAAAGACATTTTCTGACAACTCACAGTAAGCCATCTAAGCATATTTTAAAGGGAAAGAAAAAATACAAAACAAAAACCAAAACCTTAACTTATAGCAACTATTATTCTAAGATGTTAAGACTTTTAAAAACAACACTTTGGAAAAATTCCCTGCTCAAGACTCTGGGAACGCACAACCAAGAGTGGCCGTCGTGTGCACTGACCGGTGGTAGATCTTTTCTTCAATGGTACCCGCAGTGAGGAGCCTGTACACAGTCACCTGCTTCTTCTGGCCTATTCTCCATGCTCGCTCCCGGGCCTGTGGCAGAGAGAGACCTCTCAACAAGAATCCTTCCCAATGACAAGCACTGACTATAAGAAACAAAGCTAGCCGGTCACAACCTTTCACTCCCAGAGTCAGAATTTTGACTCACGACATCAAGTACACCTAAGGCCTACTCAGGAAGATGAAGAGCCAGTTGACAAGACATCTGTACTTGAAAAAAATGTTTGTAACTATGCCTGTGTTCTTTTTGCCCCAACTCTAGGAAAGAATGCTATGGATAAACTGTTGAGGATGGTTCCTGTCCACGTGGCTCTGAAGGGTGTCTTCTTCCACGTTGAAGAACAGTAGACAACCAAAATGTGAAATGTACTCTGAAGTCAACCAGAACATCAAAGGACAGTCACAAGCACTAACCATGAAACTATATTTCTACTAATATATTCTTTTCTTAAAAAAATAAAAAACAAACCTGTGTGTCTGTGCTTGGGTTCCAGTCGGGGTCATAGATGACAACTCTGTTTGCCCCTGTCAGGTTGACACCTAAACCGCCCACCCGCGTGGTCAGAAGAAACACAAATATGGATGTGTCCTAGAGGTAAGACACACAACACTGAGCACACACACTTAAGACCAGTTATAGCTCTCAGCCTCTGCCTCCACATACTGTACACACGGAACTACTGGGCTGTTCTCAATACAAGGAATGGTAATGTCCTAGAGACCTCTGGTGAATCAAAATCTCATTTCACACCTTTTAATTTTAATATTTAATAGAAATATTTAAAAATTGGGTTTTTAGGAGGAAAATACATTCTGTGGAAAACACATTCTTTGTTTGAACACACACATGCCCACCCCCACCCCCAAATATCTAGAAGTGCACAGAGTTAAAAGCAACAAGTCTTCCCTTAGGCCCCCTCCCAAGCCCAGATGTCAACGCTGCTTCGGTGGGTAAGGGTGTGGATACGCTTAGTCCTTTCCCTCCACGTACAGCAGCACCGCTCAACTTTCCTGTTACATTCACATGTTACCTCATTGTATCTTGTAATCAGTGGCTGTCTTGAAGCTATTGTAGTGGTACCATCCATCTTGAGATAGGTATACTTTTGGGCTCTAAGGAATACTTCAAGTATGTCCAGCATCTGTTTGGAGGTGGAGGATAGGAATTTGCAAAGCAAATACACATTCCCAGTGAGTGCTTCTCTATTTGCGTAAATGGTCACACCTTTCCCCAACAGGCCTATGTTAAAAGGAGTTTCTTGCTTTAGGACAGATAAACAGAACTGTTAAAATAGTAGTTTTGGTATATCCATATGGTTAATTCTTACTTTTGTAAACAGCCAAAGCTCAGGCCTAAACTCACTTGCAGACCAAAATCACATGGTGAGCTTTTTTAAAAAGTCAACTTTTAGATACCAACTCTAGAGAAAGATCTAAACTCCCAAAGAAATCGGCAGACTGCCACCTCAGCATCAGTGGTAGACTTGCTTCAGAATCATTACTCTAGACTGAATCCCATTTTGTGAGTTGATGGCTGTCATAAAGAACCAGCCTGTTTCCTGTCTGAAGTCTGTGCACTCACCTGCCTTGACTGAGAAAACAGCAATACTCGCTGACCCTGCTTGTGCCATATTTTCAACAAAGATTCAACAACAATCATTTTCCCAGAACGTTTCCAGTACCCAAACTGATCTTCTTCTAGTTCATCATCAGGAAGACCTTTGAGATTCTTGGGACCTCCAGAAAAGAGATCAGGGTGGTTGCAAATTTTTCTTAGGGCTATGAGTCCGGAGAAAATCTATGATTAAAAAAGACCGTATGTACACTCAGATGACCCCATGTAAAGTAAGATTCCCTAGGCAAGGAGGCTATTCAACCTATAACACAGACTAAAAAACAGGTCTCCACCAGTTTCTTAGTTTCTTCTCTAATCACAGCATTATCAGGAGCTGGGAGAAATTAACTTTCACTCATCTTGTTTCCCTGATAGAACAAGTTCTTGGAAACAAAAAAATTCTACTGGACTGAACACGTCTACAGGGGTCATATACAATTGCTGACAATTCATTTTCCCTCACTAGAAAAAAGGCATGCTGTTCACAGCATTATAAACTTAATATAAAAAAGGAACTTGCCTTTTAAATATAGATCAGAAATGTCCTATCAACCTAAACTTGAAGACATCAGTCATGTGACTTATCAAATGCATTTAAATATTACACTCCTAAGTACCTCACTAAAAGTTCTGCAGTTTAATATGAGTCAGAGGTTGAGGATCCATTTGCCTTTAGACTATTATTATATCCGGAAAAAAAAAAAAAAAAAAAAAAAAAACTGCATGAAAAATGCACCAATCGGAAAAGTATGAAGTATGGTCCATGCAGAAGGGCACAGAAGATGAGGGGTGAGTGCCCCTGGCCCATCCCCACAAAAGGACATTAACAAAACTTCAATAATGGGGCTCTTCCAGCCTTGAGAGGATGACTCAAATCAAACTCACTGGTATAAAAGCTTGAGCAAAAAAGGAGAAATCACCATTAAGCCAATAATCAAAGGGTAGGGTAGCTATCACTAGTAAACAGCAGTTAAACAGATTAACAATAAATGATCTGAATAAGTCAGGAACACTGGCAAACCTCCCTAGAGTCATCCATGACTCATTTTTCTTCCTTTCAATCTGCACTGTCCAATGCAGTAGTCACTAGTCACACGTGGCTCCCGAGTACATGAAGGGTGGCTAGTTCAAATTGTGATGTGCTGCATTTGTAAAATACACACCCAATTTCGAAGACAAAAACAGGAGTAAAATATCTTGCTAATCATTTTTAATTATTGATTATATATTAAAATGTATTTTAGATACATTAGGTCAAATAAAATATATGATCAAAATTAATTGCACCTGTTTCTCTTTTTCCTTTTTAATGTGACTACTAGAAAATTTACAATTCCAAGTGTAGTTTGCATTCTCTCTTCTGGATAGTGTGATCTAGACCTTCTAACTTGGAGAGACCTGAAGAAGTTAAGGGGAGATTCATGGAGACGAACAGATGTGAATGACTGAAAAAACCTCCTGTAGCTACCAATAAGAAATGAAATAAGAAATTGTGAGAGATGGTTAAAAGAAATGAAATGACCTAATCACACTCACATTAATAGAGTCTTTTGGAGAAAACACTAGCTAGGAACTTCTGAATTCTGGACACTAGTAGAAAGAGAGCTTTCTCAGTATTGAAAGGAACAGAATCACCATAAATAAACTACTGTCCTACCCCGGGGACAATGAGTATTAGAGCCAGGGACATTTGAACTGGATTTATATCTGGTTCCTAATATGGCAATGGTTCATAAACATTTATTGGGGAATAGGGCTCCTTTAGGAAGCTGATAAAAGTTATGAATCCTCACGATCCTCTCCACAAGATATATAATTTTGGTCATAATATCTGAGAAAACCCAGTTATGTACCTGACACTTGCCCACCTACCAAGTAAGACCCTCAGAAGTAACAGTAACTGCACAGCTCGCAGCTGCATTTGCGTCTGGGTTCAGATCCACAGTGCACAGCTCTGCAACCTTCCACCTTCCACCAGTTACCTAACTCCTCTGCACCTTACGGCTCCAGGCCATAGGCTGACTGCACATCTACCATGCAGGACTGCATGCAAGTGAAGTGAGATGACAGTATGTGAAAAGCCTGGCATACTATAGATCCTAGTTTCTTTTCCTCCCTCGCTTCCCTTGGTCCACAATTCATTTCTCCAGCTTCTATTTTTTAGCTGACCTGCATCTCTCCATTGAGAATCCTGTAAACTTCTTTGGAATCAACGAAATTTTGGTAGACTTTATGCTGCTCATCTGTAAGACGGCAAAATAAGACCTACGGAGGGGAAAAACAAGGAAACTATAATTTCAAAAAAAAATTAACAGAAATAATTAAAATATCAACAAAACTTCCCAATCAAAAGAGCACAATGCATGCGATTTTAATGATATCCCTGTAATTAATATGAAAACAACAAAGGGTGATAATACTTCTTACCATACCCTCCTCACCAGTCCCTCCATCTCTGTCACTCATCTACCTCCAGGGCCCACCCCACAGTCCCCAAGACTGGCTTCCTGCTCACGAGCAAGTTCAGGGCCCAGGTGCACAGACCATCCTCCATGTTAGCCTCCAAGTGCTCAAACCATCCCACCTCCCATGACCCATGCCATGCTCTACTCGCAGACCTGACCAGAGACCACAACCTCACCTGCAGCTCTCCCTTTCCTGGAGCTCTAAGTGCAGGCCCATGAGTTACCAGACTCACCTTGGAAGGCAATCCCTACCCTCCCAGCCCACTGCACCAACCACTCCATGCCATCGTGCTCTGTGACCCTTCACCTCTCAACCCTCCCTCCTTCGTGAAGTCCACCACCACCAGTTACATTCCCATGGATGCTCATTTAGCTACCCCTCTGTCACCTACCTGGACTGCTTTCAACTCCCTGCATCTTCCCTGTAAACTTCCAAATACAGGTCAACTCAACCATCAGTCTTCTGTAGGCCTATGGTCAGTGCCGGTGCTGCTGGAGAAAAGCTCCTACCCGGCAGCTTCCTGCCATGGCCTGCCCTGCTCCAGGGGGTCCTCTACGCATGCCCACCCAGAGCCTTCCATAAGCCCAGAGCAACTGTGCCCATGCTCCTCACCACCTAAGCCACCCACACCTCTGTTTCAACTTCTACTTAAAAACAATCAGACAAAATTTTATTGATATAATTATAACATTGATTTGTTATAAACAATAAACAAACTATGATGTGTTGAGTTTTAGTATAATATCAAAGAATAGCTACTGTTTTCTGAAAAGGTTATTTTAATACTTCTGCCTTTTCCAATTACATTTCTGCTTCAAATCAAACATTAAAGAGCTTTGCAAAAATGTAAAATAATGTCACTCTTCTCATTATATTCTTTTGTTTTCAAAAATATAGTCTTTATTTATTTTTTATAAGGCAGGGATCTCGTCATTAAAAATTGAATTAATCTACCATTAAAATCATATACTGTTACATTAAAATCTTCCATCTTAAATGGCTCTTTTATCCAGGGTTAATTTTGTAGCATCATGCATTGGTCATTTGGAAAATACTGGTTCAATTTGTTATGCAGATTTTCCAAATGTTGAAACATTTCATTGGTATGCATTGATTGATATGCAGTATCAAAAAAACCACATGTGTTAATATCATTGCCAGTTTCATGAGAAAAGTATTTAAGCATCGGGACACTGTCAAGCTCAGAAAGGCAAGTACAAATTTTCCAAAGTTCTAATTTTTGCTTGAAAGCTTAAATGTTATCAGTGGTAACAAATACTGTCAGTTACTTTCCTTAAAATGACATACTTGTTGAATTAGAGAGAAAATGTCTGCCAAATACCTAACTCTGTAATTGGTTCATTTAATTAAATATTGCGTTCTATGAAAAAAAAAAAAAACAAAAAACAATCAGACAAATAAAAACAAAATGAAAATCAAACCTGAACCTACCAGGATCAGGCATGATTCCCTGGTTTTCACTCCCTAACATGTCTCTACTTCTGCATCCACCTCATCTTCCTTTATTCCCAGAGAAAGAGGTGCCTGAACGGGATGGAAGGCAACGCTTCAACCTCTGCACTGCATCTGAAGACCCACTCATTCTCCTCAGTATAGTGTGCCTCACCTGTTAGCCTCCAAATGGAAGATGGGGGCTTCCCTGAGAAAATAAGGTACAATCCCCACCTCCACTTCCTCACCTCCACTCACTCCTGAAGCCTACACACAGAGCAAGCCTCACATGCACCTCTGTTGATATCACTGAGGCATCACTCATGACTTCCTAGTGGCCAAACACACTGGGT
This sequence comes from Chlorocebus sabaeus, assembly GCF_047675955.1. NCBI lineage: Eukaryota > Metazoa > Chordata > Mammalia > Primates > Cercopithecidae > Chlorocebus > Chlorocebus sabaeus. Next base: position 50,823,227 of record NC_132912.1, on the reverse strand, counting down.
CCTTACCAGGTCACCCTACTCACCTTCCGACCCACAGGCCTTCACTTCTGCTCATGCACCTGTCTGCGCCAGCCTCCCCAGTCTTCCCAGCTAGCTCCTCCTCTTCTACCCTCCTCCTTGCTCTCAGCCCTGACCACACTGGCCTCCCTGCTGTCCATGGAGGCCCCAAAGCACTGCCACAGCCCACCATCTGCAATGCTCTGCCTTCAAAACCTATATGACTTGCTCCTTCGCCTTCTTTAGGCCTCTGCTCAAGTGTCAGTTCATCAAAAGTCTTCTCTGACCATCCCTTATAAATGGCCCACTTCCCCAAATCCTTGCCCTCAGCATTCCCAGCTTATCCTTCAACCCTGCTTCATTTGTCTCCACACTTACTGCTGCTACCTGACATCTTCTAGAGTTTCTGTGACACTCTCCCTCAAGAATAAATGTGGGTTCCCACAAGAACAAAACTTGCTTTGTTCACTGCTATATCTCAGAGCCTAGGATCATGACAGGCACATGGTTGGCACCTAATATAATTTGTAGCATGAATGAATTAGGGGCTTAAGGAGAATGGAGATGTTTAAAAGAGCAATTGTAGGAACCCATGTGTCAATAAGAGGGAGGTCAAAGCCTGTGGACTAGAAAAGAATCCACTGAGGGCAGACGCCACAGCAGGCCTAGCCTGACCACAGTTCCAGGATCACACCTCACCAAACTCACCCATAGAGGAGAATCAGAGTGAAGAGAAAGGCACACTTATGCTTTAGGAATGCTTTGTTAACACCTGGATTTACAGACCTGTTCATTTTTGTCTGGCAAAGAAAGGCTCATTTTGACATCTGACTTCATTCTCCGTAGTAAATATGGATTTATGGTATCTCGTAATACACATGCACACTTGTAAGCAGTTTTGACCTTTAAAAAGAGCAGAGAAGAGAACACTACCATACATGTTTAAGGAATGTATTTGTTCTTACCTCTCAATAGATTCCATTCCTTAAAAAAATAAAAGAATGACCAACAGCTGTACAAAGTCAGTGGGAAATGATTGCAAAATGGTTTGAAAAAGCTAGCATAAGTTCCATATACTCCAAGGGGTGGTAGCTTTCATAATATTATCAGTTAAAAAAATTATCTCATTAACCACAATGTACAACAAAACTGATAATTTTGTGCCTTATTTCTCTTGTACACTTTCTTTTAATTATTACTGTACAGTTAAACCCTAAAGTAGAGACTTATTGGGTTCTTGACCACTACCCCTAGGGGAAAAACTGCTTTTGTACAAATCTCTGTTTATGATCTTGTATTCTCCAAAAGCTACAAAGGCACTCTGTAAAGCTGAAGATCAAAAGCTAACTCTAGGGAAAAGCTGCAGTGATGGAGCAGCCAGCCAATAAGCAGAGATTAGGGCCCACTGGAGACTTACAAGAGTAAGTTCAACAAGAGCCCTCTGATCCTAGAAATGAAAGGTCACTCTGCCCTAAAATGCAGCATATGGTTCTGTAATGGAGCACGGCCACATGAGATGAGTACTAAATATACGCAAAAAACAAAGCCCCACAGCCCAGAAAACCACTCCCTCTGCAATTCACTTACAGGCAAAGCAGTCAATAAATTATTGCTACTTCAAAAAAAAATCTAAATAGGCTTAACAACTTAGTAAATTACTATTTCATGGAAAAAATTCCAACCAAAGTTTCAATTTAAGAAAGTCAGTTGTAAAATGAATGATAATAAAAAAGAGCTTGACCACACACAAAAAAAGTTAAAAAATTAACTTGTTAAAAAATATTTTTAAAGAACGCTAAAAATACCTCACTCATGCACATATATGTATGTGTGTGTATCTGTTGTGTGAACGCATGTGCATAAATATTAAAATAGGCTTTACTTGGAATAATACATAAAAAAGAAGCTCAACTAATCAATGACTTTTATTTATATATAACCCCTTAAATATATCATTCAGACATTGATAAAAATCACCTTGAAGATGATGATAAGATACCTATTACTATTTCTGATGCAGAGATGATGAAATTTCAGAATTTAAAAACACAGTCCCACCAAGGAAGCATGAATGTAGAGTCTGTAAAGAAAACTGCCCCCACATCCTCCCTCCGCCCACACCCCCTTCCGCAGAAGAATGAGCATGATGGTTGGAGGTGCTGGTTAACTACACCAGGGCTAGGCTGGGGAGCAGCTGGGCTGTGGCTCCTGCTCTTTCCTGCATGCCACCCCATGGAGATGATGATCTGTTTCACTCCCAACTGGCTCCCAGTCTGTTTCTCTGTTCATAATAATACAAGGTGGGATCCAGCTAGATTTCTCTACCAATGCTCATATCCCAGTGCTGTGGAAAATGGACACCTTGCTGAGCATGCCCACGCTACTTCCTACTCTGACAAGGAAGAGTTCTGCCTCTTCCTGAGCACAGTGGCCTTAGGCGAGTCACCAGAACGCTGAGAATCAAAAACCTTGTATGTGGAATGAAGAGGGTCAACTAGGCATCTCTGCAGGCTCTTCTCAGTTCTCACATGCCCTGCCCCAGCTGAGCACACCAACCCCAGCAGCAGTCTGTATTTGGGCTGCTGACATGCTCCCCCTCACCTTCCTCACCTTTCAGGCCCCAGCTTAGTCATCCCTTCTCCAGGAAGCCTTTCTGAGCTCCATAAGCTCTGACACTGGGCATCTCCCCTGATCACAGTTGTCACTGTCCTGTACTGGGACCAGGTTTATTTACCATTTTCCCCTGTGCCCACCCTTACCGGACTGGAAATACCTTCATGGGAAGGTTCTGGTTTCCAGCTCCTGCCATCATTTTAGCACCAGCATGACAGAATAAATATCGGCACACAGACTATCTTCTTAGAATTCAAAATGCACGGCAACATGGTCTTAAACAAAAAGGAGCAAATACAACCAATGCTCTGCTTTCAAAGATCTCACCCGCTAGGAAGGGGAGAAAGATAAGTACACAGATTCCTGAAACAAGAAGTTCAAGGAAAAAATAGATCATAATGACATGTTCTCAAATCATTTTTCTATAAATGACTTATTAATGTCAAAGGAGAAGTGGTAACTTCACAGAGTTTAGATCTGGCCAACACCAACTTAAAGTAATCAGAGTTAACATCACCCATAGTGGGACAGACAGACAGCATGTTCCTCCAGATACCACGCACTGAGGAAGACACATCATTTCTGTGATATTCCTGGTCAAAATGTATAACCTGAATCCAATCATGAAAAAATGTAAGGCAAACCCAAACTGAGGTACATTCTACAAACTAACAGGCCTATAGTCTTTAAAAATGTCAAGATAATGAAGGGCAAAACAAACGGTCCCAGATTAAAGGAGACTAGAGACACAGAAACTACTGGAACAACTGACAAAATATGAGTGATTATAGACTAGATAACAGACTCCTATCAATGTTAAACTTCCTTCTGATTTTGTTGCTTACACTGGCTATGTAAGAGGCTATCCTTGTTCTTGGAAATACACACTGAAGGATTTGGAGAAACGGGCATCAGATCTGCAACCTGCCCTCAGATGGTTAGAAAACAGTAACTTCAGCTGTGAATCTACATGGAAAGAGGTGCGGGAGAGGGAGGGGAGGAATAGTAAAGCCAATGTGGCAAAATGTTTGCAAAATGCTAACAATCAGTGAATCTGGGTGAAGTGTTAAGAGGGTTTTCTTGTTTGTTTGTTCTTTTAAAATTCTTACAACTTTTTGTTAAGTTTGAAATTATTTCAAAATGAATTTTTTTTAAAAAAAATAGAATGGTATAACAGGAGATTGAGAGAAAGAAGAGAGTCCTTACAAAAGTTAGCTGAAAACAATTCAATCTCAAAATGTAAAAGATGTTAAAATTGTTTCTGACAATCTTTTAATCTTAAAGGTCTAAAATCCTTTTTCTAATTAAATATTCCAAAATACAAGAGCTTCTCTTTTGGTGGAAAGTCTCATCCCTGGCTCAGCCATGACCTGGTAGGCACAGGCCAACCCAAGAAGGGCTGCTGAGAAACCCTGCCTCCCATCCAGGCTGTAGCCTGCCCTACAAGCCACAAACTGCCCTGTGGCTAACTTTACCTCCTGGCATTTCTGCTTGTGACCACCCCATTCCATCAGGTGCCCGGGCCTGAAACCTCAGGAGTCAGTCAGTTATTCACAGCAAGCTTAGCCCCTACTCCATCTCCTCGATCCTATCAGCCTCCAAACCTTGTTTGTGCTGCCTAAAAATGCCACCTGAGTCTCCTGCCCCACCATCTTTCTCAGACCACCACCCAAGATCAGGTACAGGTCCTCATGGCCCTCACCCCAGTGGTTCCTGCAGGTCACTCAGTGCCAGCCTCCCTCCTGTGACTACCCCATAGCACGACGAACCCCTGAGAACCAGCATCTTCCAGAGTCCTGCTCAGACACTTTCAGTAACCCAGTCCTCCCCGAGTGCCACTGCTTCCCTTTCAAGGCCCTTCAGTTCTGGCATCCACAGCTTTCTAGCTATGCCCCCACAAGCATCTCCGATCCAGTCAAGTGGGTCTCTTCACTGCCCCCAGCCACATATGGTGGCTGCATTCACACTGTTGCCCTAATCAAGGATGCCCTCACTCTCCATGGCCCACATTCCCAGAATCAGGTTAAGGGCCATGTCTCATTAAATCATCCCTGAACAGTCCGATCCTCCTGGTGTTTCTAAGTTTCTCCACCACTTTATAAGATGCATTACCCCAATTTGCAGAACTAAATTACATGCTGTTCCAAATGATTTGTCCTTGTTTCATAATTTCTAACTGCTCTTCTGACCACATGTGACATCTTTTTAAAATTTGTTGTCTGACTAAAACATCCCAGGAACAATGCCAAAACTGTTTAATTTCCATTAAACGAAGAGATATTTTATTCTAGGGCTTTCCTCTCTGTGAATATTTTTCATGATGTTTTAAGTAAAAAAATACGATCAAGCAAAAATAATTTTGTGATTTTTTTTATCAGATACCAGTTTATAAGCCTGGCCATCTTTCTCACATTCTGAATCACTTGGCTACAAATTATAGTATTTAATAGGAGCATTTTAAATACTAAACTGCCAAAAGTATTATCATCCTAATATATTACCTGTACTGGGGAAGCATTTGAATATCCCCCCATGGTGATGGGGACAGAGAACTGCTCCATAAACACAGGCAATGTGCCTAACTTTCCCGGGAAGATGAAGTCAAAGAGTGACCACAGCTCTCGGAGGTTATTTTGCATTGGTGAGCCAGACAGGATGATCCGATGAGGGGTGCGAAACTATTTGAGGAAAGGAAACACCTTTTTATTAAATTTACCTTTTAGCAATCACCATTCCTACCCCAAAACGCTTCTCTACAATATTATTTACACATTTACTCATTATTCTTGCATCATTTTGGTACTCTCTAAAACATACACATTTTATGCAATTACAAATCCTTAATTACATTTAGATGAAAAAATTACAAAGAATTTTTTCTTATTGTTGAAGCTGAATACTATAGAGTTGGGTTTGGTTACATTCTAACAACTGGCCCCTACAAGAGACACTAAATAACGTGAACAATCAGAATTAAAGACATGATCAAGGGCAAAAATAAGGAGTTCTTTGCACTAACGAAAATGCACATTTTAAATTCCTTGTGCAGTTGGCACAAGAAAAGATTCAATAAATGTGTTACTAAAAGCAGATCGTTTATTCTGAATTAAATATTCTTCTCCACCTGGAAATCTCCCTTGTTATAAGAGGTCATACCTGTTTGCAAGCAAGGGTGACAGCAGCATTTGGATTTCGAATTTTGTGTCCTTCGTCCAAGATCACATAATGCCAGTCATACCTGCTAATGTCATCCTGCATCAGTCGAATGTAGGAGTAAGATGTGATCAAAATTCCATGACAATGAGCAACATCTCGAATTAGTTTCTCCTAAGACCATAATAAAATGGTAAAGCCAGTTTTAAATAAGAAGTGACACCCTTTCAATCATGACACAATCTAAAGCACTTTATAAAAATGCATAAATACAAACATAACATGCACAATCATAGACATTATCAGCACTGGAAGTGTATTTGTTAACCTGGCAAGTAGTAAACAGTCATTATTGGGGGAAGGAGACTCTCAAAAAGATGACAAAGTTATAATACATATTTATATAAATATATACATATATTAAATTTTTATTTTTATTTTTTCAAAACATCCTTTGTGTCCATCCTTGTTAAAACAACAATGTGAATGGAAAATATATTAATTTAAAACAAAAGCAAGAAAATAAGAGAAAATCCAAAGACACACGGCAGACAAATCTAGGATCTCTAACAATGTATAACAGGAATTCCAGGACTGAGTGGAAAGGATATAAAAGCAATGATTTTAAAAAGATAGAAAAAAAGCCAGTACAGTGGCTTATACCTGTAATCCCAGCACTTTGGGAGGCTGAGGTGGGTGGATTGCTTGAGCCCAGGAGTTCGAGACCAGCCTAGGCAACATGGTGAAAGCCTATCTCTACTAAAAAATTTTAAAAGTTAGCTGGATATGGTGCCAAGCACCTGTAGTCCCATCTACTCAGGAGGCTGAGGTGGGAGGATCCCTTGAGCCCAGTAGGTCAAGGCTGCACTGAGCGGTGATGGCACCACTGTACTCCAGCCTGGGTGACAGTCAGAGTCTGTCTCAAAAAAAAAAAAAAAAAAAAGAAAATGATAGAAAACAATCTCCATAAATGGAGCCGAGATTTGAATCTACAGAACAAAACATCTCCCAGAGTGTCAGGCAGAGACACTAAAAAAAAGACATATCTGTAGACGTAGCTTACTAGATGTCTGAATTCCAAAAATAAATAAAAACAGCCAGGCAAAGTGGCTTATGCCTATAATCTCAGCACTTTGGGAAGCTGAGGGAGGAGGATCTCTTCAGGCCAGGAGTTCAAGACTAGCCTGAACAACAAAGCAAGACCTGTCTCTACAAAAAATAAAAAAATTAGCAGTGCATGGTGGTATAAGCAGTGCATGGTGGTATACAGCTGCAGTGCCAGCTACTCAGCAGGCTCAGGCAAGAAGATCCCTTGAGCTCAGGAGTTTGAGGCTACAGTGAGCTATGATCTCACTACTGCATTCCAGGCTGGGCGACGGCGTGAGATCCTGACTCAAAAGAGAAAAATACTTTTAAAAATAAGAAGAAAGTGTCATACATTCTAGTCAGAATGAAACAGAAAAAGAAAATATTCCCTTCAGATGAAAAGGACTGCCTGCATCAGACATCTTTTCTGTAGCACTAAAAATGTCCGAAGGCAAAGAGGAAAATCTTTACATAATTCTAAGAAAGAAAAGTGGTAACCATAGATTCTACATCAATCCAAACTAGCAGTCATGCTTGATGAAGAAAATAAACAAATTCCAGCTTCAGATAGGAAGGACTTGGAAGATCAGTCACCAACAGATTGGCTAGCTACTGTGCACTGTACCCAGACAGTGGAGTGGCGCAGTCGTGGACAAAGAGGAAGGCATGCACAGACGCCATGACCTGAAGAAAGACAGCAATGCTCCCGCCTCGTATCCTCACCACAGCCCATGCTCACAGCAGCTCCCCAAGGAAGGACAGAGGGGCCATCACTAACTCCATTTTACAGATGAGGGAACTGGGGTTGGAGATGGTAACTAATGTACCAGGTCATGCAGCTGCTAAGTGGTGGAGTCAGAATTCAAATGGAGAAAGGTAGCCAAATCCAAAGCTAGTACTACTGATATTAGGCTACACTACCTCCTACTAAAATATAAAAGAAAAAATTTAAAAAGAAGATTATATGTGATATACATACCATTTCTTAAAATAAATCATTAAAGCATAACAATAAAGCCTAAATATTAAACACTTAAATATGAATGAAACTGTTAAGAAATGATCTAAAATATTAAAAGGTATATATTTTTAAGTGTTACTGTAATTCCTATTTAGTTTCATGAAAGCTGCAGCGAGATTAAGGGAAAATAAAAGCGGACTAAAAATTCCACCCTGTCCAACGGTAGAATGGGACACAGGAAATTGATAGAGTTTAATTCTTAACCATGTCAGAAAAATATGTTAAAATACATTTGTCAAAACTTTAAGCTGATTACTGAGTAACAGTTGCTACTTCTACATAAATACTAGAAAATAAATAGAATGTAGAGCTCTCAAACCATTACAAGGAAAAATAATAGAAAATAGCAAAAATCAGGACAACAGAAAACAGAAAACAAGATATCAGGTTGCAGACTAAACCTGGTAACCCACCACATGACAGTGGGTTATTAACAGTGAGACATTCTACTGGGTAAGGCAAAAACCTAGCCTTCTGTTTAAAAGAGACCCAAATCAGACTGGTACTGAAAGGTGTAATATGGGAATTATCAAAGATATACCAAAGAAATGCAAACCAAAAAAGGGCAGGATTAGCAATATAAATATGAAACAAAAAGGAGTAAATAGAAAGGAATATTTTATATTTTAATGGGGATCCCACAAGAAGAAAAAAAAGCCATGAACCTTTACCTACCAAAACGCACAGCAATAAACACAAAAGCAGAGCCCTTAGAGCTGTCAAACTGACACACCCACAGCCTACCCAGAGAGCGGACCACAGCCTGAGAGAGAGTCAGATCAAAGAAAATAAAACATTTAAAAAGAGGATGCAAAGGATTTGAGTATCACCATCAGAGCTCCTTTTAACTGTGATCAGCAGCACGTTAGACTATACAAAGAATATTCATTCTTTACAAACACTCTATTAAGAAAAGATGAAATCAAAATGAGCAGTCAACTTAGCCTGCTAAAAAAGGAAAATGAGAGAATTAGTAAGATAAAAATTAGTGGGTACTAAAAAAAACTGGTAGAATTGATGAAGCAAATAATAACCCTTTGGAAAGACTAAACCAAACCAACCTCTGAAAAGTAAGTCAAAAGAACAGCCTGAGATGTACAGCATCAGAAATGTTAAAGGAACACAATTACAGATGTAGAGAATATGAAAGTGTTAAACAATATACATGCCACAAAATCTGAACATTTTGACAGATATGATAGCTAAAAAGTTCATTGCCAAAATGGACCCAAGAAAAATCAGACCAACAGAACGAACCAATACTGAACAATGTGAAAAAGATGTTATACTCTTCTCACCAAAAGTCTACCAGACCCAAAGGGGTTTTATGAGTAAAGTAGGAATAGATCCTATTACTGAAATTGTTCCAAAATATAGAAAAAGAATGGATTCCAAATCATTGTTACAAGGCTAGCAAACCCTGTTTTCGAAACTGACACAGCACACTTACATGTGTGCATACACGCCTCTAAACTAGAGATCCACTACTTTACAGATAAAACCTAGTAATATATTAACCTAATAAGGCTTATCACAGGAATACAAGAATAGCTATCAGGAAGCCTAACATAATTCATGTAATCACAATCATCTCATATAAATTTTATAAAATTCAACATCTTCAAAAAATGGTAATTTTGTATCTTCTTAAAGAACTAGGATTAAAATGTGTTTTAATTCAACAGAGTATAAAAGGGTACAACAAGAAAGGCTAAGAAAATCTTAAGGAACAAAATAAAGAAGGGACATTGTCTTCTCATATGTTGTAATTCATGTAACATTCAAAGAGTTAATACAATTGCTGCAGAGAATAACCACAATGCCTGGACCTATTAATAATTTGACAGGTGTGTGCCATATTTTTATTACTATTATGACTACTTCTCTTCCATCTTCCCATTCACAGAATTCAACACCTGCACAATACCATATTGAAGGCCACACCTGAAAGAACCATTTCCTAACTTCTGACCTCACAAGAATACAGCAATAAACACCTTGGAGTGCACAACGGCCTTAAAAACACACATACGGGTCCTTCAAGACTCCTTCGCACCAGCCCCACTCAGCTGCTGGTGCCAGTGAAGAAGGCAGTCTGCCCAGAGAAAAACTGTCCACCTCCAGCACCTCACCTGGTCAGACCTACGACCTTTAGAAGCCAAAGCCAAAATGAATTCTGGACATCACCTAGTGTAGCTGGAGCTTTCCCACAGTTATCAAATGAGACACCAAGCTTCTCAAATGTATACCACTGGAATGATGTTTAGTTTCTTATGCTTGTTTAAGGATTGAAGTTTATTTGGAAAATTCTAAATACTTTTATAGGTATAGAAATGTTAGCTATAGAAATACAAAACTTCGACTGTGTTCAGGAAGATGTATTAATGATTAACAAGAATTTAAAAGATGCTTATGTAAAAAGAACAAGAAATTGTTCAAAATGTCCCAACTGAAAATAAAATCTCCACTTAGCCACTGGGTAAAACCCCATCTAAGATCATTTATTATCACCTGATTCAATCACAGAATTCTATAGCTGCCTAGACTGGAGTTTCAATAACGGTGAATTGTTGAATATTATGGACGTCTCTATCCAAACACTTAAGACAAATCATCTCGGGCGGTTTCAAATTAAAAGCTTGTAAAATATGTAACCTCTCCTAGTTTTTGCAATTAATAGGGTACATCTGCAATTAGCCTGACTTACTGAATGCAGTGCTGTTGTCATTAAAAGATGTCTGTGAAAGTGCTGCTGTTATTATGCAGGCTCAAGAGACCAATCCCTCCTAGAGGGCAAACAGTGGACTGGTGGAAAACAACAGCCATAAATCACACTGTCAGGCGGCGGGGAGAGGAGTGAAGCACAGGCACATGAAGGCCATTCACAGGAAACACAGTACAGCCGCTTCCTAGGCAGGATTTACTGCACCTGTAATTAATTAAAATTTCCTTCAAGCTAAATCTTTAATAAACAAGGATTTGTGCTGACAATAAGGGAAAAAAAAAGGAGCTCCAGCAATACAATTTTACAACATACCTCGCAGAACAAGCCCAGCATCTATCATGTCGTCTATCAGGTGTATACACTGACTCTAAAGTTAATAGGAATGATACCACTTTGCATTCTACTATAATTCGTGCACTTAGAATGTGTCTGAAATATTTCAGATGCTTGAGGAATAATGTGGCTTTTTTTTTTTTTTTAAGTTTTTTACTCCCGTCTAGCTTTTTAAAAAGCCAAGTCTTTTTGCTCTAGTTTCAGAAAACAGGCCCTTTTAAAGAACGTCATGTTGACGGGAGTTTCATTGGATGGCCAAGTTTTTGTGTTATTTGCTTTTCTTTTTTTTTTTTTTTTTGAGACAGTCGCCCAGGCTGGAGTGTAGTGGCGTGATCTCAGCTCACTGCAAGCTCCGCCTCCCAGGTTCACGCCATTTTCCTGCCTCAGCCTCCCAAGTAGCTGGGACTACAGGTGCCTGCCACCACGCCCGGCTATTTTTTTGTATTTTTAGTAGAGACGGGGTTTCACCATGTGGCCAGGATGGTCTCGATCTTCTGACCTCGTGATCCGCCCGCCTCGGCCTCCCAAAGTGCTGGAATTACAGGCATGAGCCACCGCGCTGGGCCATTATTTGCTTGTTTAACCACACCTTGCACTTCACTGTTTCCATTTGGGGCCAAATGTATCTGAACACGAGAATAAAAGGTCTAAGTGATGTTGAATGACCACGAACATTTTTGATAAAGTACATGTGTACCTTCTCTCTAGACTACATATTGAGTCAATCAGCAATGCCTCATTCAGCATCTTTTCTTTTCCCAACCTCTGAGGTGAAGAGGCCTAAATATTCTTTGTTTCTAACAACAGCAAGAATTACCTGAGTAAATGTTACTATTAGGGACCACACTAAGCTCTTCATACATACATATTAACCCAAAAAGTTCTCACAAGTTTACCAAAACTTACCCATTTTACAGGTGATCAAATCAGGCTCAGAAAGGCAAGTGACTCGCCCAAGCTTGCAAAGTTATAAAACAGGAGATCCAAGATTCAAACCCTGGTCTTACAAGCACAAAACCAATGCACTTAAAACTGCATGCTCTTGTTGCTTCTCCCACTCTTATGCATCTACATGTCATGAATTGATTAAAATGAAACAAAACTCTTTAAATTACCTAAGATGTTACAGAACTACTAGAGCCTACATAGCAAAAAAAGGTAGGAGAGAGACAACTGTTTCAGAACATAAGCAATGTATCATTATATATCTTGCAATAAATTGAAAAAAGGATCCTTAATCATTAAATAAACTTTACAAGACAGTGCTAAAGATGTCACCACCTACTGTGAATTATGGGATAGGTATCACAAGACTGCCTTCTTTCATATCTCTTCATTTATTATATTTTCTTTCCCCAAGAAAACAGTTGGCTTTTTAAGATTAGTTAAAAACATCCTTTTTTTTTTTTTTTTTTTTTTTTTGAGCCCTAGCAACATCAAACACCTGAAATGCAGTGTTTCTGGTTGTTTTAACAAATAAATATTAATCAACTCACATGAAAGTTGCTCTATACTAGAAAAAAAGATCACAAAATATAATGAGAAAAAGGAAATCTTGAACTTTTATTAAATGAGATTTCAAGTGACCATTAAAAGAGATTCAGAAGCCTAAAAATTTCTTTATCAGATTTCATCATTTGGTTGAAACTATCAGCTGTATATTTTTTTGCATGGCTGCTGGGTGTGCATTTGACAATTCTAAATTATGCTGCCAATCAAAGACTATTAACAAAGATAACATAGCATCAAAGGGTGAGAGAGGTGGGAAGCTAAAGGGCAATCTGGGGAAGAAGAATGGTAGATGTGCTCAATTGAGAAATTGACCATTTGATATTTTTCCAAATGAAAAATTGTCATTTTTTATTTTTTTTTTTTTTTTTGAGACAGAGTCTCGCTCTGTCACCCAGGCTGGAGTGCAATGGCACAGTGTAGGCTCACTGCAATCTCCGCCTCCTGGGTCCAAGAGATTCTCCTGCCTCAGCCTCCCAAGTAGCTGGGACTACAGGCGCATGCCACCACACCCAGCTAATTTTTGTATTTTTAGTAGAGACAGGGTTTCACCATGTTGACCAGGCTGGTCTCAAATCCCTGAGCTCGTGATCCACCCGCCTCAGCCTCCCAGAGTGCTGGGATTACAGGTGTGAGCCACCATGCGTGGCCACTTTTCAAAATTTATGTCATACCAGCTACAACAAAGCATTTGGAAAATAAAGATAATCTACTTGAATGATAAAACAATTCTGGCATTATTATTCTTTTAAATATTTCTAAACAGAAATTCTCTTCCCTTCCCTGTTCTGTCCAGCATTGAATGTCCCAATGTCAGAGTACCATTATTAAATTTAGACAGGACAGCTGGTGGGCACACAAAGTTCATCCACTGCAAAAAGCAATCACAGCTGATAAGGAAGTCAGGCATTAGATGCTGAGTTAGAGGACGAATCACCATAAACAGAACTTTTGAAATATGAATAAGAAACACAGGCTCTATTGTAATTTAACACACATGTAAGCCAGCAGGTATGCATGTGTGGTGACAAAGATCTGCACATACAGAGAAGATTGAAGGTGCAGAGGAAGCAAATACCCCTTCAGTAGTTGAATCCAGAAACCAAAATTATGATCTTAGAAATGTCAATATCAAGGCCTATGGAAACTATTAATACATTTTCAATGTGTCATCACCACAAATAATAAGCCAATATTAACATTAATAAAAAGTAATAAACATAGCACTTCTAAGTCAAGAATATAGTTTGATACATATAAAAGTATATCTTTTTGATCTTTTGCCTAACAGTTTACATCTTTAGTGATCTAAGATACTTTATAATGGAAAAGGAACAGTAGGAAGAGAGTTAAGGGTTTGAATAAAAACACAAGAAAACTGTAATCCTGTTTTTCCTCAAAAGTTAATTAAGAATCTTCAAGTTAAAGTCCTTGGTAAACTGTAAAACACTGAAAAAATTATTAACCACCATATGTATGCATGCGTCTGTGAAGGTAAAACAACCTCAGAAGGTAAAACCACTGCAACCAAAAGTGAAATATCTCTTCTTAAAAGTTTGCCCTCCAAAGTTAAGGAGGCAAATTTCACCAAGTTCACTGTCAATTCTATTTCTATAATGAGTCCATGTATGTGGTTTACATGAAGGCAGTTCTTCAAACTATGGTGACAAAGGAACTGGAGGCAAGCTATGATCCAGGTAAAGGTGTCCAATACGCACACTTTACTACTCCAAAAGAAAATGAAAGGAAGAACATTTTTTTTAATTGCCTTTATAAGACAAACATCAGCTAATGAGTCCTGCTACAGGATTTTGCAGTACAAAACACTAAGAGATGTTAACAGATAACAGAAAAGAAAAAGGAACCACAAATGCTTTACAAGGATAGTGACAGGATAGTTTAAGGTTTGACAAACCATTTAAGGTTTGACTAGACAACAGTCTAAACTGTTATTATCTTCATATTGCTAAAAATCACTTCTTTTTATAACTCACAGCATTTACCCTAATTTATTAATTATCTTATCCAGTTTATTTTCCACTTATCACTTAAAATTCTGGGCAAAGTCAGTTGGTTTTAACAATAACAGTGTAAGCAAAATTCCATCTTGCCTTACTTGTGCTACCAAACCATAGATTTTTCTGAGTCACTTCTATCAAAAGCTTGCTTTTCCATGAACACAAAACAACAGGAATCCTGGAGTTTCACGGTCCCCGTGCATCTGACTCCGTGAGGCAAACACCCCATAGCCCTTGCAGCTGGCACTGCTTTCCTGGGCCCTGAGAACTCACTCAAGAGCTCAGAAGACTCAGGAAAGAAAGAACTAGCTCCTAAGAGACTGCTGCTTCTCCTCAATAATGTAACCTGCAAATTCACAGTGAAACTGTGTGATTATTATTTATTCAGCAAATGCTTAGGGGTCACCTGGGATACAAAAATGAATCAGACACAGTCCCTACTCAACAGAGCTCACAGTCTGGATGGTTAGAGAGATGAGAAGAAAAAAGGAAGAACACAACGTATCTATGCTACCCACAGGTGCACAGATAAAGCTCCTTTTCGATACTGTGATGTTACCAAACTATAAGTGAAGAAATACAACTGTCAATACATGACGATCAAGGATTCGGGGAACAAAACACAACTAAAAAGCAACAACACTTGGGAAATTCTCAAAATGGAAGGTTTCTTCTTTCACTCATCAAAAACAGATTTTAAATGCATATTAACAAATGCATTTACCAATTAAGAGTTGTTATTCTACTTCCATATCCACTTTCCTAAAACTGTTTAAAGCCGCTAATGCCCAAAGTCTCTCCTTACTGGACGCAGCCACCTGTGCAACCAGGCTTGTGCCCTGTCTGAGATGATTCATATTTCACTGGACAACAGGCATGTCACAACACCACCACAGACTGTTGGAACAATAAGACCTATATTCATAACTGTTCTGAAAACACAGAGCTCTAAAGTAAGTCAATAATAAAATAAATGCACAGGAAAAAAACAGGAATATACATTTGAGAAACACATGGATCAGAGAAAAACCAAATATGTAAAATGGAGAGCATTAAAACAAAACAAAAAGGTATTGAAATATTATGTTACCTTTTTGTGGGTATAGGAACCGGTTTCATGTAGAATTGCCACTCTGAATGGAGGCCACCACGTGTGAAATTCCTTCACCCACTGATGCATCACTGTTGTTGGACAGACAATTACAGTTGGACCCAACCCCTCAAACCTGCATCCAAACGTCCAAGAAGAAAACAACCATGAAAGAGCATATACAGTCATTAACTGCTGAAAAGATCCCCCAAAACAACAAACAAAAAACTTAGTTCAAAAAAAAAATGCTAACTATGGAAATTTATTGATATTTTCTTTAAGAAAAAGTTACTGAGGTTAAAACCCAGTAAGTAAAATCTCTATAATCCCATTGATTAATTAGTGGATGTAGGTGTTAAGAGAAAACACTAAATTATATATTGAGATACAACATCTATAGTAACATAAAAGAAAATCAAACAAACATTATTTAACAAAAATACTCTTCTTTTCCCTTCTACTACAGATTAGTGAAGTTTTTATACATTAGTGAAGTGTTTCTTAACCTAACTGAACATAACAGGATCTTAAATTTGTCTGAAGCTTTATAGTCTACCAAGAGTTTTCAACCCACAGAATTTCAATCTCGTTGCCCTAGGAAGCAAGCAGGCCAGAAATGCTCCACTGATGCAGGCTCAGAAGGCTGGCATGGCACAGGTGACACGGCTACCAGGGGACAGAGGGCTGCCTAGCAGCCAGTCTTCACTTACTGCAGCCTGTCCTCACTACACCATCCTGCCTGCTCCTCCACACCACAACAGCACCATGGAGGAGCACCGCAGTGGGTGTTCTCTCCTGGGAAGCCCACACCAACCGAGTATGAGCTAGCACTGCTGTGTGGGCAGGTGGCTGGGCAGCAAAATCAAGAGCCTTAAAGGCACTCATGCATTGACCCAGCAATCCCAATACAAACATTTACACAATGGGATACACACTGGAGCATTTTTACTGCAGAAAAAGTGGGCGCTACCCATGTCCATAGAGAAGACGGAAGCTGAATGAACTATCCCATTTCTTTAAAAAGCATGGGCCAGGGGTTAGGGGCACTGCCTGGATCTGAATCCCAGCTCTGCACACATTGTATGATCTCGGGCACACTATTTAACCTCTGGAAACCTCAGTTTTTCATTTTCAAATGGGAATAATAACAGTATTGATCTTATAGGGTTATTAAGAAGATTAAATCAGTTAACATCTGTAAAGTGCTTAAAACAGGACCATATAGAAAATACTGTGAGATTCTGTTAAATAAGATGGAATATCATATAACTATTAAAATCATTTTGAAGAAGTTAATAAACTAGAAAAATGTTCATCATAATTTTTAAAAATTATTTATGGAAACATCCCAATTTCCTTAGACATAGGTATAGGTGGAGAAACTGGTTGTGGCCATTGTCTCAACATCCATTCCCCTCTCTCTTTTTCCTGAAGAATCAGATTTCTGCAGGTGCGCCTCCTTCTTCCTTCCCGCAGACACAGTTTATGGGACTCTGACCACTGCTTGGCTCAGGAGCAGGAATCTTGACTCATCTACAACCTGTCAGTGCATGGTACCCCCCCGAAACTCTCACTAGTCCATGAAGCTGGCCTGGCAAGACTGACCAACTTTGTAAGGAAGAATTACATTCTAGGTTGGGAGAGACTTTTCTCTCCTGGTCTTTCTAGCTACATGGACAGACCAATGGTCGCTGGGTTACAGTGGTAAGGAGATCTAATGATTACAAGGAGACCTGGCCTTAGGCAAAAATTAAAGTATCTGGGTCCCTGAAGACATCACTGAACTGCTGATCACGCTGTGTCCACAGCCTCCCCCTCTGTAGGTTTCTAGGTGTACCATACATTTGTGAATGTTTAACCCAATTTGAGGCCAGGTTTCACTTAGGTGCAGTCAAATATCCCGATACATCCTACACTGTATTCCCTGTCCGCATCTGCACTCCTCCTGCCCTTCTGGGACAATGGGACAAGTGTCCCTTTTCTTGTTTGAGACCAATCCCTTTAGCTAAGCTCTTGAGCTTATATCTCCACAAGCAACGTTGCCATTAATGTAGCCAATTTATCTTCAGTCTTGCTGTAGGTTGGGTGCCAGTCAGTGCATAAGATGAAAATTAAGCAGAAGTCAAAACTAACCATGGCAACCTCTTCAACAACACTCAGCTCATGTTACAAGAGGCAACTAAAAACTGGGACTGACTGAGGGTATCATACGGCCACATGCCTGCCTTTCACACACCTGGAACAGAGTCACTGCACTCTGCACACAGTCATCCCTCCCCTCCACTCCCTTTTCCTGCCCCACAAAGATGTTGACTGTGTGAAGCCAAATGCACATACATTACTCCACTGTATACACTATCCCCATTCTATCTCACTAATTCCCACAATTTCAATTCTAGATGCTGGTAATGCCAAATCTAGGTCTCCAGCCTAGATTTAGAGTTCACTCTTCTGAACTCCAAACCACCACACACTAGATACCTCACTGCTGATATCCCCATAGCACCACACACCATCCTCCCTTACCTGGCTGTCTCCCATCCCCATGCTTCCAAACCAATGGACAGAACTGTCTCCCACTGTCCAGGTGCCCAAATCAGAAACCTAGGCCTCATCCTTGAGCAGACCTGCTTGCTCTCCACCATGAGCAACCTACACTGAGTTCACATCATTTTTACCTCCTGAATCCTTTCAGTCACAATATCTCTCCATCTACACTGTTACTATGCCAGTTCCCAGCCACTCTCCTCTCTCATCTGGCTTACTGCATCTTCAAGGATGATTATTTCAAACAGTAAAATTTGAATTCCTCATCCCCTCACTTCAAAGCCTCTAATGGCTGCCCACTGCTCTTGGGACAGAGATTAAACACCTGGATTTGGCCTACAAGGCGACAAAGACTGACCTCTGCTCAGCTCTCCTGCCTTACCTCTCACTGCCACTATCCTAACACTTGCTCCTGTGGCCAGCAGCCCACCAGCCTGAACCGTCTTCCCTCCCTTCAATCGACCTTCACCTTGTCCTGGTTACCCTCTTACCCCTCCAGTTACCTTCTACTCAACATTCAGATCTCTAGCTTCCTCAACAAAGCCTTCCCTGTCCCTTTCTCTGTAAACAAGTTAAGGACTCTTCTTTAGTGCACTCCACATTAACCCTTTACTGTAATTGTATGAGATCCTCCCTAAACTCTGTGAGAGAAGAGATAATCTCTTCTTCAAATGATCTCAATGCCTACCTAATGGCAAGCAATTAAAGAATACTGGCTTTATTAAATTAAAACATTTTTTAAGATTGGAAGAAAATACATCAACATGCTAAAAGAGATTATTTCAGAGTTGGGGAAACATAAGTGATTTTTGTTTCCTTACTAGAGCTCAGAAATAAATGATTCCTGAACTTAAAACAATTTTTGGCTGGGTGCAGTGGCTCACGCCTGTAATCCCATCACTTTGGGAGGCCAAGGCGGGTGGATCACCTGAAGTCAGGAGTTCGAGACCAGCCTGGCCAACATGGTGAAATCCCGTCTCTACCTCAACTACAAAAATTAGCCGGTGTGGTGGCGAGTGTCTGTAATCCCAGCTGCTTGGGACGCTGAAGCATGAGAATCGCTTGAACCCGGGAGGCGGAGGTTACAGTGAGCTGAGACTGCGCCACTGCACTCCAGCCCGGGCGACAAGAGCAAGACTCTGTCTCAAAACAAACAAACAAAAAAAAATACAACTTTTACAAATAACTAAAGAGTAAATCATACAGTGCTTGAAATATTAAAAATCATCTACTATACAACTGAAAAATAATCTGTAGTTCTATAGAAAAATAACGAAACTTTGGTCAAGCCCTAACTTAAATGAGGCCTACCCTTATACTCCAACGTGACAAAATACCTGTCTACTTTGAAACTCTCCCTGCCTCCAGCTACAGTCACTACTGTCCCTGCCCTTCAACTGGGTGGAAAGGGTCAGACTACAAGAAGCCAGAGGCTACAGGAGACTCTGACACTCTTCCTACAGAGTTTCTAAGCTATGCTCCTCACCAAGACAGGGCCTCTCTAGGCACCCCTCGAGCTCCCTGAGGAGAGTGGGACTCTGCCCTGGCCCCTTCCGTGGCAGCAAGCCTTTCTAAAAGGATTAAATTCACCAGCTTCTTTCTGTCCTCCAAGGGGAATAAAAGAGTTATCATCAATATACACTTAGCAGGGATTAGGAAACAACCAATCAAAAGCTGTCTAAAATATTTTTACAACAAACTCACATTCAAATAAGCATAAATACATGTATATGTTTTTTCAAGTTATACAGTATTTTTTTCTCTTTTATAATATGCCTTCTGCAAACTGCTACATTGATGACTCACATTTTGTTATTTAAGGCTAGTATATTCTTCTGGCTGAACATCTATCTGGCATTATCATGACGCCCTTTAATTTCTGCCATTTTCCCTCTAGTAGAAAAATTTGGAGATTTTCATGCTGAGTTGAGATCTAGAAGCAGACCTAGATTGTTGCTGGACCACAGCAGGACAATCAACTCCATTAACAGTCACATCGTCAACTGAACCACCCTTTCCTAACCCCTAATTCCAGTGAGATGAACTTGAGTAATGGCTAAGTGTACTACAGTGATTAGCATCAATTACCAAACAGACTACAATTCCTTTAATCTTTGATTACCATTGATTACCTAACAAATTTAGGGCAAGCCAATAGCTCCATGGTCAAATATATCAACCTGCAAGATGGAAATCTGCTAGTCATACCCAGAACTTACCAGGAACAACAAAGTAAAATATTTATCCTTGAAAGTTTATTAAATTTAGTAACATTATAAATTAACAAAATGATATCCAAGACTTTAAAAAATTAACTGAAGTTTGAAAAGTCAAATTATTTCCTTTTCATTGTAAGATTGAGGGGCCTATCATTATAATATGAATGGCAAAGTGAAAAGAAGGTGGCGTATCTATTATGAACGGGGAACACAGAAACCAGTATAGATGTTTATTAACCATATGTAATATGCTTCTCTGTCTTCTAGAAACACACATACAAAACACATTTTTAAAAAACAACAAATCAAACTTCTTTTACCATGAAGTTTCTTGGTATCACAGAGACAGTTTCCACTTCAATGTTCATGGTCTTTAAAATTACAACACTAAAATCATCTCAAATTAGGGCCCCTCTACAGTTTGTAAGAGTTCACAGGAAATATACATAGCCAATGAGGCAATAACAGCTCACACAGAACTTCATTTGACCTTAAGAGCTATTTTTCTGTAAGACATAAATATAGAGAACTCCCAAATTCATCTGGTTCCAGAGGAGGGTGTTATAAAGTTGTTAGGAAGATGTGGTCCAGTCTGCCCTGGTACATATGAACGGAGGGGACCACAATCCTCTGTAAATTTCCACTCATGAGGAGCCCAGGTGTTTGTGATGCAGCACCACATTCTCGCAAGCCACTTCCACCAATACCATCTTAATAAAGACAATCTGGGATGTAGTCCAATATGCCACATTATTTCATTATAGAGAAGAGGATATAAGCATTGATAGTTAATTGATTACAGCTGTTGTTCATTATTAGCCTTGACTTCATTCTTAGTAGGATTGTCACCACCCAAGAGAGCATGTTTTAATTTTTAGATCAAAACTACACTGCAGGGATGACTTTAGGTTTCCCAGGACCCGAGCATTAGATTCCACGTGAGTTTGATGATAATAGGAAGGGAAGCAAAGAAAAGAAATGGGAAATAAGAAAATCCCAGAAACCATTTTAAGGAAAGAAAGAGTCCTAGAAACCATTTGGAGGAGTTTGGGGTAGTCTAGTTACCAAAAACACCCAATAGAGTTGCAGAAAACAAGCCAACCAAAGAGCTTATTTGAAACAGAAAAAGCATTTTATTTGAAACAGAAAAAGCATATTAAAAAAATAAAGTCATAGATAAGACAACACTAAATGCCCACTTTCAACTTCAACTTTTCCTTAGATCTGGAATGTTTTCACATGCTTCCAAGCAAAATGTAATAGAATTCTCATATTTGAAAAAAAATCCCCTGCTTCAATACAACTTCCTTGTAACAACAACAACAAAACGTTTAGCATTTAAAAATCTCCGAGTGTTTTCTTCCCCTTCCTACATCTATATAAATGCAACTGGGGTTCTAAAATATTCTAAAACTCCAAACACTCCTCACAGAAGTATTGATCTGCTAACTTAACGAAAATAGTTAGAAATAAAAAGAAAACACTAAACTCTAGAGACTAAAGAAACAAGATCTTGACTCAGTTTATGGTTCATATTTGGCTCTCTACTAAGCATTTTGTTGCTGATGAGCTGGAGTGTAGGAAGAACTTTGGGCACTTGCTGACTTCAGGCACACTGACACTACTGTAAAGACTAAATCATATGTAGTGAGTGTCTGAGGTTTCCAGGGCACACCCCTCTAGCAAATACCTTGCTCCTACTCTTTACATAAGCCCTGAAACACAAGGAGCTTGGACTTATCTGGGTTCAATATGATGAAATATCCTACATAATTTACCTACCAATATTTTTACCAATATCAATTTCTATAAAGTCAATTTACAGTTTAAATATGGAAGTGCTCATAGTACTTTCTTTCAAAACAAAGTATTTCAGTCCTACCACACCAAACAGATTAAATGCTTATTCTTCTGAAATACAAAAGCCTTAATAGTTTATTTAAATTTCTAAAGAGAAGAAAGATTAACATCTAAACACAGTTTTCTACCATTTTAGGTAGTCACTTAGGTTTTGGCCTTAGAATTTATTACATAAAGTTCATAGATTGGGAAAGGCAGAAAGCACAAGGATCAGACAAGTAACTTCATTCAAAAACAAAAGAGAGAGCAAGCCATCTAGAAATGCTATCATGTACACTCATTATAAAGGAAATTAGGGAGAATGGCTTCTTCAAAGCTCCAGCTCTCCCCATGAATAGACTTTGTACTTACTGTAATGCTCACCTGGTCTCCTGCCAGAACAACTATTTTAATGCAAAATTTAATAAATGGAACTAAAGGTATTATGTCTAATTTAAAATTCCATATTGTGTAAACTATTGATATTAACATAATTGAGTTTGTAAACAATCCATTTGTAGAAGCTAACCTTAGACATCGTATTGACCCAAAATATCTAGTGGGGCTCATCTGCAAAATGAAGCATCAATGCCTGGAATTCATTAAAAGTGTTACATGTTTAATTTCTCCTGCCCTACAGCTCCATTGTCTCGTAAAATTTTTCCTTTGATGTCCCCCACTAAAAGAATTAAAGGAATATTGTAATTGAAATATCATCAATAATTCACAAGACCCTCCTCCACAGCAATACATCTGATGAAATATTAATTGAGCTCCACAGACTGACAGTCTGCAGAGGAGCACTTGCCTGTAATTTGAACCACGAGTCCTGATCTTGCTGTAGCTCAGACCTGCCAAGAAGGCAATTATCTGGATGGTCTTGCCCAATCCCATTTCGTCTCCCAGAATTCCTCCTGCCTGCTGGCAGTGCAATTCCCACAGCCACCTAACACCTGTCTGCTGGTACCTACAACAACAAACACCAACAAGAAAAGAGAAAATGGCAAATGGTGGATAATACAGATCATAACAGAAAGTACTCATGAATTAATCATTTGGCTAGGTTCTAGTACCAGTCAGAGAAACATGCGGGATGTGTGTTTTACATGAGTATTATATTTATAAGGTCATACATTTTTGATCACCTAGGCATAAAATCACAAATTTTTCTTTACAAAACGTTAACACATTTCTAATTAAACTGATAGATGGGGTAATTAGAGACTATTTCCTTTCTTTTCAACATTAGAAATAGCTTGCTAAACAAGCATAAACTTACTATTTTTCACTCACTTTCTGGGGGAAAAAAATCCCAAACATTTTTCATAAGGTTCCATTAATTTTTCTACAAAAAAGAGGCACTAATGTCTATTTTTTCAATCTGAATAGCATCAAAAAAGCAGGACAGAGAACACCACAACCTACAGCTTATACTGTTGAAAAGTCACTTGGTAATCATATTATCTTTTAATAGAAAAAACTAAATTTTAAGGTCATAAACAAGTCTGAATAATAGGGCTGCTCTCAAAATTAGGACATAACAGATGATTCTGTCATATTACTAGCAGATGCAAAAAAGAACAGTTTAGAGACTCAACAATACAAAAGGTCTTTTTAATATTTCAAAGCAGAAATTGATTCAGGGAGTTTACCATAGGTATAAAAAGATCATAGCTATTAAGATTTTAAATAAGGAATACGGGCCAAAGAGAAATAATTTAAACCACCCCCGGCCCCGCAAAAAGTAGAAGTTAATATTTTTCTTTCTCCATCAATGATATGTTTAATCTAAAACCTAAAAATAAAGTTAAAAAAGGAAAAATACAAAAAAATTTTCTGAGACTGGAAGAAACACTTAACAACAGGGAATGGTATGAAGATTATATCCCAAGTTACAAAATCTAAAGCAAATACCACTTGAATTAAAAGATGATGGGTTAGATGAGGTGGCTCATGCCTGTAAATCCCAACACTTTGGGAAGCCAAAGCAGGAGGATCACTTAAGCCCAGGAGTTTAAGACCAGCCTGGGCAACATAGTGAGATCTCATCTCTACCAGAAAAAAAAAAAAGTTAGCCTGGAGTGGTGGCACATGCCTGTGGTCCCAGCTACTTAGGAGGCTAAGGTGAGAGGACTGCTTGAGCCATGGAGGATGAAACTGCAGTGAACCATGATTGCACCACTGGATTCCAAACTGGGCAACAGAGTGAGATCCCATCTCTAATAAATAAATAAATAAATGATGCAAGATAAAGGATTTTTTTTTTCAAAGAAAATATCAAGGCTAATGGGCTATCCATCTTAAAATAAGACGGTTTTGTTGTTTTGCTGCCCAAATATTTACTATCTGGTACCTGGTATGTCTACCTAAAATCTCATTTTGGACTTCAGCTCATTTAACTGGTTTTATTTAATCTCCTCTCAGTAAATATATCATAATTAACTTTCTCCCAGTATTTTGCAAAGCAATTCTAGAAGTTTGACTCTAGCTGTTCCATTATTACCTATTACATAATGAAAACTCTGAATGAGAATTTTGCTGCTTATTAAGTCTGCTAATTATAATACACACACTGGATATGCACCTTGGAGAAAAGGACTAAAAATCAAAACATGATGAAGTCTAGTACAGATATAAGATCATTCAATTTGGGAAGAAGGACAAATTCCAAAAATATGTGGTATATAATCAGAGAATAATGGCTACCACTTAAGGAGCCGGCTGCTGAGGAGGCACAGGCCAGGTGGTTTGGACACAGCCTCACAATCAACCTGCACAAAGGAGATTATCAGCACACTTTATCACTAGGAAACAAAAGCTCAGAATGGTTAAGTAACTTGCCAAAGGTCACATTGCTAGAAAAAAATGAGCAAGCCAGAGCTGAAATCCAGAACTGTATGTTTCCAAAGTGATTCTAGAAATGATCTAGACCAATAGTTGTCAGCCAGGGGTAATTTTTCTCCCTATGGGACATTTGGCAATGTCTAAAGACATTTTTGTTACAACTGGAGAAGTGCAATAGTAGAGGCCAAAGAAGCTGTTCAATATCTGATACTGCACAGGACAGTCCCCACAGCAACAAATTATTTAGCCCTAGACGTCAATTGTGTCAAGGTCGAGAAACTCTGATTTAGAACAAAAGTTGGTTCATGAACTGGCTACACTAGAATAATCTCAACTTTTGAAAAGGCATACTGTAAAAAGCTCTCCAAAAAAACTGATGTGCAATTAGTTTCCAGAATCACTAAATTCTAGTCGATTGACCTCTTTTTTGCTGAGATACAGAACAACCATGGGACCAGCTCCTCCAGTCAGGGAACAAAATCTCCCAGTGATTATTCTAGTGTATTATTCCTACACCACACTGCCTCCATCCTACATGGGTCCAACAATTCTTTTTGCTTGGGGCTCATCAACTTAATTAAAGTGGGGAGAGTATGGAGAGGAGCAATTGAGAAATTATTAAAGGAATGGTAAATAGCATAGGATCCCTGAGAGGGGATCTCTCAGCAGGAACCTGAGAGGGGGTTAAGACAACTAGATTCTGTGTGGCCCAGGAGAGGTAGCATACAATGTGCTGGATGTTTCCTCATCTACAAATCTAATCTTTGAGGGCTTTCAAACAGCATGTGAATGTGTTTACAAGAAGATGAACAGCACTAAGAAAACGACATTAAAAAAAATATCTTACTAGGCAGCATGTAAGTCATATCTCCAGTAGGATCCCTAACAACTAGGGATAGTTACAAAGACAGCAAAGAGTGGCTCTTTCTTTCCACACAACACATGAAGGCCCTCAGATGGTATTTAAAGGAAATTCACTTGCAGATTGAAAGCACTAGCCACACAGCTGATAGATGGTATACAGAGCTGGTATTGCTAGATGAGGAGTAAGCGGCCTGACTCAGGTTTCAGCAGTGCCACTAACTGACTTTGGTTTTATTGCTTTACCTTCCTAATAATAAACAGTGTAAACCAATTACATAGTTTAAATAAAAACATACTATAGAATCTAGTTTTCAAAATTTTTGAAAAGCATATAAAAATTACTTTTTAGGGACAGTTAAAGATTTTTGTGAACATAAAAAATTTATTCTGCTATCCCCTGAGACTGAGGCATCACTATGTGACCACAGATAATTGGTGTGCATTGGCATTGCCACACTAACCCAAGATTGCATTTATTAGTGTGGCTGAAGGTAAGTTCAAAAGATTGAAGTTTGTCATTTGACTGCTAAATTAGATAGACAAATGTACTTGCTGGGCAAACTTTCAAAACAGAAATTTAAGTGTTAAACATTATCTTGCAGAAAATAGTACTTAAATGGCTAATTGTACCTTCTGACTCCCTTGTGTGCAACTCTATACCCTGTTAATTCAATTCCATAGAATGCAGTAAATACAGTAAAAAATACATCTACAGTTTAAAATTAAATTGGCCCCGCTAAAATGTAATCATAAAAGAAAAATGGAGACTATCAATCCTGTTAATTTTTTTCATGCAGCAAAAGAAAATGAACAGAAGTTTTATGACATTTATAAAATATTTAAAATCCTGTTTTTGCAGAGATTAAAAAACACATTACTTTCCAGGAATGTGCAATTAAGACTAATTTTTAAAAAACAAATATTATTTATATTAACTACTATAGAGTTTTGTCAATACACTGAATCCTAAATACTTTTAGTAAGCAAAGTTTAGTTCTATTAATTGTCAAATATCTTTGCTAGAAAATCTG
Organism: Chlorocebus sabaeus; assembly: GCF_047675955.1. Lineage (NCBI taxonomy): Eukaryota > Metazoa > Chordata > Mammalia > Primates > Cercopithecidae > Chlorocebus > Chlorocebus sabaeus. Next base: position 50,796,338 of record NC_132912.1, on the reverse strand, counting down.
ACATTTATACAAAAATGTAGACTCAACTTGATCCTTGAGGATATTTGCCAAATCACTTACTACACATACACAGAAGCATCCTGTCTTTTTAAAATCAATTTAATCTACAATTTGGGTGTTCCTTTTGCTAGTACAACACTGATGATATTTGGCTTGTTTCTTAATAAACAATCACTTTAGAGAAAACAAAAAGAGTTGCCAATAAATGTGGCCTTTATTTACCTTTCCGTAGTTAATTTTCATTTGGGAGAAGCAATAAACAAAGCAACCACCTCTCTGCAAATATTACTACAGATTCGGATTTCAACTTCTGCATGGCTGTTCCTCTGTCCAGTTAAAGCAATCACATCAAGTCACTTTACATCTTCAGAGTTTGGCTTTCTATAATGTTTAGTGGGATAAAATAACTACTCTTCGCTCTCCACTCCCCCATGGAGAGAAAAATTAAAACTGTAATATAAGCTCTTTGAGAGAAAAAAGAGCATGCTGTTTTTAAGTAAACTTCTTCCACAAGTTTAGGGCATGGCTGACAACTGAATCTATAAAGGAGACTAAACTTAATCATCTCAAAGAAAGAACTTTGCATCCTGCTCCCAACTACAAATTGATTATACAAAAGAGACAGAAAGAAGCTATGTAATGGTTTAACTTCCTACATGCATCTAAGAAGCCTTCCTAAAGTATCTTGTTAAGTAAATCCCAGGAGTGATGAGACTGAAAATGTTCCTCAGTATTTACATTCATCACGGGAGACCGGCCAGCCCTTAGAGATAACATGCACGCATCTATCAGGCAGCATCCGGTCATCTCCAATGCTTGGCCACTTACACATGAAACCTGGCTTCAGATAGCAACTTAATCGTCAAGGTGTTGCCCATATCTTCTCTTTTGACATTAGAATGACATCCTACATAAAATATTTAGATGCGCATTTGGTCAGCTCAAAAATATTATACCCTCAGGTACAATATAAGACACTCAAAACATCTCAAAAGTTTTTTATTCCCACATATAAGAAAAAAAATCCTTCCCAATATTGATTTTAATATGCAACTCTTCCTATTAATCTGATTTAAGAAATTAGGAGTTTGGCACCTTAAAATTACTAAGAACAAAAAAATTATTCAACATAGATGGCTTTTAAATGTGTTGCTTTTAGTCTGCTGAGACAGGTCCATATAGATTCATCAGTTTACAAACATACCCAATGTACACTTTAGTCAATTTATTATCATCCAATTTTAATGAACAGCACGTGGCTATAATTTCATTTGACAGTATCTGTTTTTGCAATAAATTGCTGCAAGTATCTTCAGGGCCCACAGGTAACTACTATGTAATTCCTAAAATGTTAATTTGTACATAATGACTTGACAGCAAATAGAAAGGAAAGAACACATGGTACATACTTAAAAAGCTTTTTGAACAGAAAACCTGGCACTTTAAAACCTTCGTCAAATTCAGCATCGCTTTCCTCAGAATCGTCCTCCAGCTTCAGATGTTTCTCTTTGTCCTGCAGTCTCAGTTTATTCCATCTCCTACCATAAAAATAAAGATCATATTTCCATTATTTTGATCACAAGATAGATTTAAAAAGATAGCTCCTGATAATGTACAAGAAAAAACGGGCAAATTAAAATGGTCTCTTAGGTTAATGCTGCCATTATTACCCAAAACACGGATATTCAAAGAGGAAAAACAATTCTCTTCTCCGGCCATCTCAATTCATTTCTTATGTAAATTATTACAGCTGCTCTAGAAATATTTCTTTAAGGTCTCATTTCATTATCAAAACTACTTTCTCCTCTTCTGGCATACCCTAAGGGAAAATTTCTCTGCTAGTTCGTAATACATGAAATTAGTTCTAGAAAAGATTCAGTAAAAATTTCAATATAATTGAGTGTCTTCACAACAGCAATACTATATAACAAAAAATAGATTTTATTTATAATTACTGTTTCTGTGCTAAAGATATGATAATCACAGCATAAAACAACAAAGTACCTTAAACATTAAGCAAATTTTGGGTCAAAAATCACTGAATCAGGTTCACATTACTGATTACTTAACTGGGGGAAGAGGCATCAACAATATATAAGCACTGATAGCGCTACCACTCAAAAAAATGTGTTCACTGAATAAAATCTAAGTTACAAATTTAGTAATATACTTTCAGATATAAAATAAGGCGAACACTTATATTTCAGAAGGAAATATATTTCATCTAAATATCTGAAAGTCTTAGCAACACACCAAGGTTGTGGAGAAGGTGCACCCATTTAACGAGACTAATTTTGCATTTATATAACTATAATGGACCCTAGTTGTCATGAGTGGGGGAAAAAAGCCTCAAATTCTATTCACTTTCAAAATAAAAAGATGACTTTTTTCATTTGGCATGGTGCAACTGATGCTCTGAATTTCACAAAATGGTGGAAATGGAATAAAACAATAATACAGAGAAATGCTTTCAAACTACAATTAAAAAAAAAAACTCATAGGAAGTAAGAGCGGCAACACATATACGGCATTTATCTGCCACTGACTATGCAAGAGTAAGAGAGAATGTCTGAGGCAAGGCAAGAGAAAATGAAAGGGTAAATCACATGCTGTGAAAGGTAATTCACAGGCACACATGCTGCCTGGTCAGAGGTATGGTGTATTGTCCATTACAAAACCAGCACAGAGCCCAATGCTAGTATCTGAGTAGCTGCTGGTGGGCCTTAAAGCACATCCTCTGATAAACTCTTGCCTTGTTGAAAATTTCAACTCTTCAAGGTAACAGAAGGAAGGGCTAGCTGAAATTTACTTGTGATCAATAAGAACTGGTGATCTGAAATTGCACTGCACGGTAGTAAAGGACCTATAAATAAGATCAATGAAGCACTGTTGGTCATTTCCAGAGAAGAACAGCAAATGGAAGAGGCAATATATGGCCAAGTCAAGGAAATAGCTATCATCTGACAATAGTTTAATAACTATTAAAAAAAAGTGATTATAAAAACTATTATAAAAAAGTGATACTCTTTTTATAGAAAAATTTAATGTCCTTTTTGTGCTTAACTTCTAAAGGTAATCTCTTCTTCTCCACTGGTATTTTTCTTCCTTAAAAATTACCACCATGCAATGGACAAAATGAAGTATCTCTAGGTGGCTATGAGTCTTCTGGGTTTCATGTTATTTACAAATTTAGTTAAATGCAATGGTGTACAACAACCGTTCTTGACAGGGTGCAATTCTGTCCCTTCAACCCCACCCTGGGGTAATCTGACAATGCCTAGAGATATTCTTGGTTGTTACAACTGTGGAAGGAGTCGGGAGGATATACTGCTACTGGCATCTTCCATGTGAGTCCAGGTATGCTGCTAAACATCCTACAGCACACAGGACAGCCCCCATACCCCCCAGTAAAAAGTTATCAAGTCTGAAATGTCAATAATGTCAAAGCCAAGAAGCCCTGGCATGTAGGTATCCCTTACTATCAAAACTTAGAAACTGAACAGATATACTTTCCTGATACACATATCTGAATTCTTGCTACTCACTCTGTAATTCAGCAATCAAGCAGTTTACATAATGAGAGAGTCCTCAGTATCAAAACTATGAACTCAGAGCCAAACTTCTGCATAACAAAGGATACTTGTATTTAGTAAACTTGTGGATAACATAAACGCTGGAAGAATCACAGCCACTTAAACATACTTCACTTTGCAATTTCTCCAAGATAATTTTACAGAAGGAGAAATAAAAACACCAGAATATATTGCCTTTAGAAGTCTGGCACAATAAGGTCATTAAATATTTTACATACAGGGTATCACTTTTTAAACTTCATTGATATATGACGACCATTTCCTTAAGACTTAGCCAGTCGATCTTTGTGGTTGTTAAATTTCCCACCACATCACTCTGCATCGACAAGATTCAGCTTCCTCCTCCTCCCTCCCTCCTAAAATATATAGGCATCTTGTCACCACAGAACTCAGCACCTAGGAAACCACATAAGCCACTACAGAAATGATTGTATTCTAGTGCCTTCCGCTTCATAAAGAAAGATGAAAAGGGCCAAACATTTATTCAGTTTGGCTAAAGGATGACTAAAAGTGGTGGGGAAAATCATTATTGCCTACAAGTATTTGTATCATTGTGAAGACAAATCGCCCCAGTAGAATTATACACATATTAAAGACAGAAAATACCACGGTTATAAAACCACACATATACAGAGAGGCGAAGAGATTCTTCTGTTACATAAGCAATACTTCCTCATGTGACTTATTGCCAAAATAGACCTGACCATCTGATAAGGGTCCACTGAAGCAGCACAGCTGAAGGTGGGGCCGACAAGTACACCACAGCACACTAGGGAAAGGGGGAGAACCAAGTTCATCTACACATACACAGAAACATGCCTTCCCCATCCCAGATGCTGCCAAAAGACTTTAAGGTGCTCTCTTTAACATGTCTAACCAGCCTGTCCTATAGTCTGGCAGGCTGAGCAGTCTGTCTGGCCAGCAGATGTAAAGGATTCTGTATACGAACACACTGGGTTTGACATACGCAGAAATGCAGGCACAGGCACAAAAGTCTGAGCTCATACTGGCTGTAGTCAAATCCTGGTGCCATGTACTAGCTCATGAACCCTCAGCAAGTAACTTAACTTCGTCCGCATCTAACTTTCCTCCACTGTGAGATGGGGAGAACAGCAGCACCTACTTCACTGGGTTCTGGGAAGGATTAAATAAGGTGTCACATACAAAGCACCTCAGCACAGAACCTAGATTAGGAAGTGCTTAATAAACTGATATAGTATTATATATAACCACATACATTTTCTGAAATCCTCACGACAACCCTGCAGCAGATACTATTATTATGTTCACTGAGAGAAGAAACAGGTTACATATGTGGCCCAATACAATGTGCATATTGCAATGTACCCTGACTGTTTAACAGAACTATGTGAACATGTATGCCTGAACAGAAACTGTGATAGCTCATCAAATGGATGCTCAGTAAATTATTACGAATAATGTGTTCACCATAGGAGTAAAGACACCTAGTCTTCAGATGGTACCTGTTGGAATATCTCAATTTAAAAATTCTGTCACAAATTTGTAAATAGTAAACCGCCATTAGGTATGGCAGTCTTTTACGTGATAGTAACAAAAACAGATACAGATTGACTTAAAATTGGTAGGGAGTGGGTAAGAGTTAAGATCTGGGCCAAGTAAGCTGAAATCTTAAAAATTAGAGATGACCTCAAAATGTCTAAATTCTGTTATTTCAATAAGTAGACCAGTTAACTGAGAAAAAGCAGAAGGGAGCAGTAAATAGTCCAATATTTACCCTTTTAGAAAACAAATAACTTTTTCATGTTCTCTATTCTCTCATTTTAAAAAATCCACACACGTAATAGTCACAGCTGCAACCACATAAAACGAAGTGGTGGGCATGGTGTTCACTGGCTGTGTTTCTAGCTCCTCACAGAACTGCCAGATTCAGCCTGCTGTCAACTCCACTGGCAGCCAATTACAAGAGAAGCTGGGAACAAACATAAACCTAAAATTCCAGTCAGATGCAAACAGAGAAAACACTCCCTGGTTTCCCTACATTCATGCAGGAATGAGAATCTGGCCCAGGCTGTGGGGCCTGGGGCTGAGACTGCAATAATCATCTGTCAGAAGCAACTCAGACCCAGCACAACCAGTTGAACAACACTAGGAACAATGCTTCCTCCAGTTATAACCTATTAGGGTGCCTTGTCAATGGAACCCTGAAAGCTAGTTGCTGTCATTTAATATATTTTAGAAGAATTTTCAGCATTCCGAGGATGTTCAAAATAAGTAAGTGGAAAGACACAGCTAGCTACCACTGTGCCATACCATGTATGCAGCCTCCTCATCTCTGTGCACCTGCATTCCTGTACTGTCCCCAAATCCTTCCCCTAACACACATATCCACACATTCAGCAGACCTTTCATACCCTCACTCACGCAGCACCTCCACTCACAGAAACCTCCTATGACCAGCCAGATTTAGGCGTTCTGTCTTCTAAGGGCCCTCCCAATCCCGTGACATCTTGGACACACCTGGGAACTCTACTACAGTGCCCCATCAAGTATAGCATACTGTGAAATCCATACCAGTGTCCTCCACTGGAGTGGAAGCCACCTGGGGACAGACACTGTCCTAGCCATTTTTATAGCACTAGAGACTGGTATAATGCCTCCTCATGGCAGACAGTAAGTGCTGAATGAATGAATGAAGTTCATAATTGTGTAGGGAAAAGGAAGATACAGACAGAGAAGCATGGCTTGAAAATGGTCAAAAGGGATCATCCAGAAATGGGTTCTGGAAACTTTCTGTTCTATCTCATTTAGAGCCTACCTCTTGCTGCATTTCCTACTCTTTCTACCCGTATGACTTTAAAGCACTGCTCCTAGCTCCGTCCACTGGATAAAAATGGTTAAGGTTCGCTACAAAAAAATGACCCATAATGAGAGTGGCTGTAACATCAGATAAGTTCTTAATTTGAATCTTATAACAAAAAAAAAAGAGATAAGGAGAAGGAAAGCTCATTATTCTGAACAATAAAAAGGTAAATAAATAAAATAAAAATTGTGTGATTTAAGTCTGAGCTCCATTTTTTGGGTTCATCACCAGCAGGTGACGGTAAGGAGCCTGGTTTCTGCACGCCAGCTGACAGGAAGAACCAGGAGCCCTGAGTTTGGTCCCAAGCTTCCCCAGGACCAGGTGGGAAAGGCTGGGCAAAAGAAGCACCTTCTTATGAAAGAATTCTTATGATGGGAAAAAAGTCTAGCCTTAAACTGTCTTTACATTACTAGGAAGGAAATAGTGTTTTTGATGTTCCTACTTTCATTTCTTTCTTTAATATATACATGTAAAAGTCACAGCTGCACCCAAATAAAACAAAGTAAGTGTGTTGTTCATCTTATTTTTTTTTCTTTTTTTTTTTTTTTTTTGAGACAAAGTCTCACTCTGTCACCTAAGCCGGAGGGCAGTGGCATGATCTCAGCTCACTGCAACTTCCACTTTCCAGATTCAAGCAATCCTTGTGCCTCAGCCTCCAGAGTAGCTAGGACTACAGGCGTGCACCACCATGTCCGGCTGATTTTTGTATTTTTTGGTGTAGATGGGGTTTTGCCATGTCGGCCAAGCTGGTCTCAAACTGACCTCAAGTGATCTGCCTGCCTTGCCTTCCAAAGTGCTAGGATTACAGGTGTTAGCCAACATTCCCGACCCATCAAGGCATTTTCTAACTCCTAAAGCCCCTGTCAGGCTCCAGTGGTGGCCACTAGAGGAGAACCCAGCAACACACACAGATTTAAGATAACCACAGATAAGTGAAAACTAAATGTAGGCAAAAGAGGTGCATTACAGGCCTTTAACTAGTAAGGGGAGAACTTTAGAAAACATAATGTAACACTATTGAATCTGCCTCCTCCACCACAAAATGAGCCAAATAATGACTTTTTATGAAGACTAAATGAAATAATGTATGTACATTATACTTTTGAAACTACATAAATTTCAGATGCTATAACAGTTGGCAGATTATACAAAAAGATTGAGAAATTTTAATTAATTGCAGGTTAAATGGGAATAAAAAATAGCAAATGTCAAAACACCTATTGCAATCTTAGGCCAGCAGGAGCTCAGTTCAACCCCCAAGCATAGAAGACTGTCATGCCAGTTCACTCCATACTGGTCAGTCAAGATCGGCAGGACATTCCAGTCAGGACATCCTATCATCCAGGACAGCAAGGAGGCTGGAAATCAACCCAAAAGAGAAGACACAGAAGAGGTACAAGAGAAGGATCTGGTACATCTACCTCAGAATACAACTGTGAGAAACCACACCGCAATCTTGACCTACCTACACTTAGAACCAAGGGGCATGTTGCACGGTTTGTCCCCTAGACAGATGTCTGGCGCCCCCTAGTGTGTTCAAAGGAGAAATAATTATATTTCTTCCCAATATTGATACCGTACTTATATTTTTATAGACATTTTATCATTAAGTGGGCCTTAAGCTTATTTTTAAAAATGTATAAAAGGTACCAAAAGCATAACATCAATAAAACAAAATTTGTAATAGCTAATGATTTTGCTATGCTTATGACAGGTTGAACAGTCCTTATCCAAAATGCTTGGGACAAGAAGTGTTTTGGATTTTGGAATATTTGTGTGTATACACAATGAGATATGTTGGGATGGGACCCAAGACTAAACATGAATTCATTTATGTTTCATATTCATTCATGAAGGTAATGTTATACAATATTTTCTGCATGGAACAAAGTTTTGACTGTGTTTTGACTGAGACCCAACATATGAGGTCAAATATGGAATTTTCCACTTGTGGCATCAGGTTGCTAAAACATTTTCAGATTTTGGATTTTCAGACCAGGGATGTCAACCTGTGGTATCAATTGTTAAGCTGCCTTTACTTGTGAAAGATCACATTTTCATATCAATATTTATACACCCTCCTTCATGGTTCTCACAGACCCTCATTTCAAGCATCTTACTGCCTTGGTGGAATCTCTGTCATAACTTTTAGCTAGTGGGCGTGTAACAAGAATAGCTAATATCTACTGAGTGCCTGATGTATGCCAAATATCTTACACATATCATCACCCATGAAGAAGGTACTGCTGTGATCCCCATCTTACCCCATCTTGTGAGTGGACACACAAGACCTCAGAGCTACTCGGCAAGGCTCTGGCACTCACTCCATGGCCCGTGGTGTCTAACCCGTATGCTATTTACTGTCTCCTTAAGGAAAGTCAGCTAGCTCTGGACAAGTTTTGTTTTGAGATTACATATATACCCATACATACATATTTTTTAATTGGGTCAGAAAACAAATAGTAATTATGACTGACAGTGATACTGGGCACTGGGCACTATTTTAAGTATTTCACATTTATTAATTCATTTAATCTTTACAATTTAATAAGGAAGATATTGTATGTATGAGTCCATTTTCACACTGCTATAAAGAAATACCCAAGACTGGGTAATTTATAAGGGAAAGAGGTTTAATTGACTCACAGTTCGGCATGGCTAGGAAGGCCTCAGGAAACGTACAATCATGGTGGAAGGTGAAGGGCACCTTCTTCACAAGGTAGTAGGAGGAAGTGAGTGCAAGCACAGGAAAAACTTCCACTTTTAAAACCATAAGCTCTCATGAAAACTAACTATCATGAGAACAGCATGGGGGAAACTGCCCCCATTATCCAGTCACTTCCCATCAGGTTCCTCCCCTGACACATGGATTACAATTCAAGATGAGATTTGGGTGGGGACAGAAAGCCAAACCATATCAATACCATTGTTATTGTTATTCTCTCTTTTTTCTTTTTTTTTTTTTTTTAACAGTCAAAGCAGACAGGGAGAAAGAAAGGAAGCTGTCCAAGATTACCAATGAGTTAAGGAAAAGATTCAAACCCAGATAGTCAGGTTCTAGAGTCTATATTTCTATCTGTTACAAAATACTGTCTTCAAAAAGTATTTTCCAAACTCCCTAGTACCACTGCTTTTCTCACAGTGCCAGCAGAAGGGTCCTCTTTAACTGCCACAGAACAAAAGCAATTGCACAAGAACAAACCAAATTCTAAAACTTCAAACCATATGTTGTCTTAAAAAAACATCAGGACTAAGGTTTAAAGAAGGGAAAGATTGCCTTCATTTTTGTACAATAACAAGATTCCTTCTCCACCTTAATACTGTGTAAGGTAAGTCAAAACTCACTTTTCACTACACCTCTGCAAACTTTTCCAAGTAACAGTAAAATCAGTGTAGCAGTTCTTCGAACTATACATAATCTAGGCTGAACAATCATGTAATATACATTTTATACTAAACAAATCAACGTACACAACTGCCCATACCAACACACAAAAAGGACAGAATACACATTAATGGGAATTGTCAAATATTAGTAGCCCAAGATCATATTAATAAAACAAACATGCCATCTCCAACACTTCAAGGAAGTCACCTGCCGTGGTGCTAAAATTTCAAAACAGACCTTATTGCTCTACTGTAATATTTTTATGTTGCAAGGGTCACTGTACACAGAGCAGTTTAAATCTGCACTGTCTGTAAGGAAAAAGCTGTGTATCACACAGTTAAATCATTCTTAATAGAGTGACATTTCAACCTCAGGATCATTCTCTACCTATTGCAATATCCATTTAAGAAATTCAACAACAGAGGCACAATGAGTACAATTTGATTTTTAAAAATATATTCAGGCACCAAGCTGGGTATTTAATATAGTTTGAATTCTGTAGTATGATAGGCTTTCTATTTCAGACAGCTAAGAATCCCTTACAGATTAGTCTAATTTGCTAAATTGAGATACTTGGTGTTTTACTTTTCTTATCTGCCTTTTTATGGTCTATCTGGGTAAACTTAATTGGCACATCTGAGCAGATGAAATACCCTCAGTTAGGAGTGCAGATCTCATGGAGTAAATTAAGACTGATGCAGACAATTATGCCCAGAGCCAAAAATGAAAGGTGTGTAGAGCAGGAAGCAAAATTAGTCTTCATTTGTGTCTCAGCTTTGTTATTTAAAAGAAGCCAATGTGCTCTCTAAGAAAACATCTTTAACCCATTTATGTCTAAGGTTACAATTTTTTGAATTTTTGCATTAAATTCATATGTGTTACCTAGAAAAATTTAAGGAACAAAAATCTGAAGATAAAAAAAATTTATTATGTTCCATTGTTATGTGACGTTCCAAAATTGGAACACTAGGCAAAACCACTGTACATAATGTATAAAATTATGTTTCTTGTCTCAGGAGGTGGTGACACCTGCTATTCAGTGTGATATTCAACAGAACACTTCACATGTAAGGCAACATCACATTTTTCACATCGAAAAGTGGTGTTCTTATGACATTCAGCACACCGCGTTTGCTTTCCCTGTTTGACTATCACATGATTTATGCCATCATAACGGGAGTCAATGTTACGCTTCTGAGGTCTTCCTTTTTGGCCAGGTTCTGGAGGATGACCATGGGTCTCCAGATAATGGCATACCACACGTCGACGAAACTCCAGAAAATCCACTGGTTTCTCATCATATGTTTTATGCAATTGCCAAGCATTTTGTAAGACCAATTCGAAACAGAACAAAAGAGGGCTTGAATACCATTTCTTTCCACGGATTGAGGCCCGATACTTATCAATGTTTTCATCAGCTCTGTCTACGCCTCCCATGAATTGGTTATACACTTTGATCATGTTTGGCTGCTGAACTTGGATCTTCTTTTTCAATTTCTGGGAATAACGACTGACAAGACACAGGGGATGGATACCAGCACCAGATGAGGCAACAGTGACAACACTGTTATCATTCCATCTGCAGACAATATTGCCTTTGCCATCAATTCGATAATCAAATGTGCCTCTTTCTTTTTTCTTTAAAGCTACATCTGATTCCAATGGAACTTTGTCAATGTGATCCTTTCTCACTGTACCTGTTGCCTGATGTCCCATTGAACTGAGCTTATCAAGAAGTGCAATACTGGTGAAAAAGTTATTGAATACAAAATGGTATTGTCCAGGGTGTGCCTCTGTAAGTGCCTCACTAAACTGAAGGACAAGTGACGCACCGACACCATATTCCTCATGTTTAGTATTCGGGTTTTTACCCTGATACGGCTGAAACCAGCAAATGTAGCCCAGACAGGTGGCACCACACCAAAACTTATAGCCAAACCGAATGGGCTTTCCCCGAATAAACTGTTTGCACCCATGACGACCAAAATAAGGAACCATGAATTCATCAAAGCTGAAATATGTTTCATTTGGAACAAATTTCATGCATCTCTCATTGAGTTTGCTTATGAGAGGTCGCAATTTGGAAAATTTGTCCACTGGATCCAAATCTGCATTGTCAGCAACATGCAAATTAGAAAATATAGTTTCAAATCGGTCACGTCTCATGGCAGCACTAACCAGTACATTATGCACATCCGTTCTTTGTTCCCAAAACATACGCCTTCTAGGAACTGAAACATAACCACTCAGAAAAATAATTCCCAGAAAACATTTGAATTCAGAGCTAGTCAAGCCAAGATGTACACCTTTACTGTCAGCATATAAGTTGGAGTACTTGACAATGAGTTCAATGACCTCGTCATCAAGAAAAAGTTCAAGAATTTCTGTGGGAGTTCTCATTTCGGTGAAGAAATCGTTTGGTGGTGCTGTAACTCTACCTGCTACGGGTTGTACAGTTAGGTCGGCTTTTTTCCATTTGCAAACAATTTTTGTCATTTTCCTCCTCCTTGATGGTGGAGGTTGCTGCACAGTAGACGTAGATGGAACTTCGTCAGGAGAGTCATCTTTAGGTGCGTATGAGGGATCATCTGAGTCAGACTCAGCATCAGAGCCATCTTGAATAAGATACGCAGCTGTGTGCAACAAAGAACCTGGCAGATTATTTATTGTTCCACCTTCTTCATCTCCTGATTCCTCATCAGAAACAGGTGCTGTAGCATTTTCAGGTGGTTGTATCACTATAGCACTTGCTTCTATGCTGTCATCTGTCTCTAAAAGGTCAGTTATTTCATGTAAACTTAGTGTTCGAGGCATCTTGGGACTAAAACGGAAAAAAGGTATTATTAGTCCTAGTGGTAGTGGTTTTGCCTAGTGTTCCAAAAATGGAACATGAAAAATGTCAAACCCATAACTAATGCAACAATAATACTTTCTGTATTTTCTTTGTACTGCACAATAGCATAACTAATAGAGAAGTTATTCTTTTAAAATTACTAGTATAGAATGTAGTGCAATAAAGTTATATGTACCTGTCTTTGGATACTTCCTCAAAAATGTTTCTGAAAACTCACATCACTTTTGACAAGCTCCCAGCATGCCAGTATCTGTAGCAGTAACTAACTCTGTGCACCACGTGATAACATGCACCCTCAGGAGGCAGACGTGTGAAAAATCAGACCTTGGCAATGACATTGAGCAGTAGGGTATAAGTAACTCCCACATGCTTAGCGTTCCAATAATGGAACACTAGGCATAAATAGGTTTTAAGAGTGTAACTTTTTCTTTCAACTTATAGATTCCTAAAAAAAAAAGAACATGGGCATCTTTCTTTCTTTTTTTCTTTCTCCCAGGCTCAAGTGATCCACCCGCCTCAGTCTCACGGGTAGCTGGGACTACAGGGGCACACCACCACACCCAGGTAACTTTTTCTACTTTTTGTAGAGGTGGGGTTTCACCATGTTGCCCAGGCTGGTCTCGAACTCTTGAGTTCAAGCAATCCTCCTGCCTTGGCCTCCAAAAGTCATGGGTTTACTGGTATGAGCCATTGTGCCTGGCCAGGCTTATTTCTTGAGAAAAATGAACTCTCAGAGAAGTTAAGAACATTCTTAAAATCATTATATTTAGGTTTCTGGGTAAAATCTCAAACTTTTACTAAATTCAGATTTTGGGAGAGTTTTGTTTTTTCTCTTTAATTTGGGCTTTAAAAAAAAAAAGGCACGATCAAATCAACCTCCATATTGTCAGCTGGCCTTTGCTGAAGCACAGCCTAAAATTGCTAAATCCTCATCGGGTACAAACCAGGATCCAAATTAAGGACAGACAGGACAATCCCAGTGCAAACAGGTGCTAGACAGAAGGAAGAGGTTCCCGGAAGACGATAAAATGGAAACAGGCTGGGAGGGTGGTGGTTCTCAGGGCACTGCCTTTAGAAGCATTTCAAGATAGGAATGGGACAATGGGGTGGAGTTGGCCCCCATCAAGTGGAGGGAGAAACCAGGCACTGAAGCAATGCTTGTCCGAGTCTGCTGCAGCAAAGCAAGCTGTGAGATCACTCTCATGTGTACCAAACCACCTTCAGACCCCTTCTCCTTCTCCAAGCCCTTCCACTGACTGCTACCTTGAGCAAATGACTTCATCTCTCTGGGCTCAAACTCCTATCTCCTGGGTAGCTGTAAAGATTAAACAAATTAACCTATATAACAAGAAGAACCACAGGAACCACTAAGAGGTACGCATTCAAACATGTCAGCCATCATTGCTCTTGTGCACTACCCCTGCCCCCGCCCCCACCCCCACTTAATGCCAGCCGTGCTCAGGCCCTCAAGGCCTCAACGTTCCAAATCCACAAGACTCTCTTCATAACAGTCATCCTACTTGGCTTGACCCCTCAGCATCTGAAACGCTGAGAGCTCCCTCCTCAGAACAGTGGATGTGCACAACCCAACCCTCCCAAGCCAGGATCCAATGGGGCCCTGGCCACAGAGGCCCAGTGCTCAGGGGAAGGACAATTAAGAGTATTATCTTCACAGGAGATTATGTCTCACAGACTATTAGAAGACATGCTGTAAGACTTACACAATGAATATCATCTTTATCAGCCCTTTACATCTCAAAGTTACTCATATAAAAAAGGTAAAAAATAGAGCACAAGAAAAACCTTTAGGATCAAAAATGTATTAAAAACCAATTATACCAACAGACATCAAGACTACAGATTCAGGTTACACCAGATCATGAAGTAAATTCGATCCCCATCCACACCATACTTGCCAGGTCTTCCATACTCCTGAGCCATCTCCCTATATCCTCATCCGATTCCCAGACAACAGGCTTAGGTTTTTGGTTTGGTTTCCAGTCCAACGGAGGTGGGGGTAGCTATGTGTTGATTCTTGGCACCACCCTGTGGTCATACCTAAATATTGCACCTTCTACTCAATCCCCCAAAGGGAAGGAAACACAAGTATGTAGAGGGCCCAGCCAACTTAAAATCTCAGCTCTACTTCACAGTAAGACTGTGGGCAAGCCAATTAACTGGAAGGGCCATGATTATAACCATGTAAAGATGTGTATTCACAGAACCAAAGACTGGAATGACATGTAGAAAATAAAAACAAAAAATAGAGGTCATTTTTTCATCTTAGTATTATCATACTTTTACAATAAAAAACAGGGACTCATCAGAAATGCTGAAAGGTGGCGAGGGAGCCTTCAAACCATTCAGAGGAACCAACTCAAATCCACTTCAGGCTGTGTGTTTAGCAGCTTAGCCCAATGCACCAGGTCATCTGAGGAGACTCAGGCACCGCCTACTGAAGAGTTCATTTCTGAACTCCCCACTGTGTTTCCCTGATTGGGGTGGGCACAGGTTGGGGATTTATCCCAGAGGCAATTATTTGCTGAGTGTGGCCCAAAGTAGAGAAAAAAGCATTACATTCTCAAGCCTCAATATCCTTACCAACAATGCTTTCCAACTGCCTCAAAGCTCTCCTAAATGAGAATACAGTTATTTCTGAACAAGGGCCTGTGGACCATGAAGAATGTCACCAAGCTCCCCCCAGAGTCAGCGGGAGCTCAGCCAAAGCACAAGTGCAGTGCCCAGCTCCTCCTGCCCCACACCTGCCGCCTCGGACTCCCCAGGTTGAGCTCAGGCCCCTACCCACTGAAAGTGTTCCCCATGTGATTCTGACACACACACCTCACAAGAACCAGATGATCTATGACATATAGCATTTAGCTAAGGCTCCCTGCCAGGCCGTCCCCTGTGTACATACAACCGTGCAGGGCTCATAAAAGAGGATTTTTGAGAAACTGATATACAAACTGCATTAGCCAAAAGCTGCAGCCCCAAAAAGAAGAAATATGTAAGATTGGCTTATTTCCATCCCTAGCTCCCAAACCTGATAGTGATCAGAGCCACCTGGGAACATATTTTAAAAGTCCTGCCAGGTGACCCCATGCTAGACTTCCTGAGTCAGCATCTCCAATGTTGGGGGCTCCCAGTGACACTGCATATTCAGTCTGTGGGTGGGGAAGCTTTGCTGTTGTCTGTGCTTATTGCCAAGGAAGTAGTCTGTGAGGGCAACAACTTAAATAATAACCGCTGGCAGATGAAAACAGAGTAAGAGCTTGGGGGAATGAGTTTAAGTCAAATGATAAATGCTAACCCTAGTCCTGGCAGCAAGAAGAGACAAAAACATATCTGGAAGTGCATCTTCTCACTCAGGATGCAACCCATCTACGCCCACAGCCTGACCAAGCAGCGCTGACCACTGCTGGACAAAGAGGCAGGAGTCAGTGACATTTGTTTCCTCTGGCAAGGTTGGCAACTACCTAGCATGAATGTTGTTAGTTCCCCACTGTGCATACGATAGACATCACTAAGGAACTGCAGACTCTTTCCCAGCCCACCCAAAAAGGGCCTCGGAGCCCCCTGAATAGACTACCACTCCCCAGAAATCAGAGCTGGCTGGAGAGTGAAGCCCACCTGCCCTCCCTGTCCTCAGCCTCTCTGCATATTGTGGCATCACACCAACCTCCAAGGCAATCCAAATGAGAACCCTGAGGAAATAATGTGCCTCCAAAGCAAAGCAAATTCTTTCCCTTCTCAATGATGCACCTGGAGTTTAGGGGCAAATGTGTAACGTTGTTAATTGGGATAAGGGCCATATTAATATATCTGAGCTACCCAACAAGACGAGGCCCTACACTGGATGAACTTCCTCCACAGTCTCTCCCAAATATCTCAATCTGAATTCATTATTCCCTTCACACTTGGTTAGGTCCTATTTGTGCCCAAGTCCATCAACGGACTGCAAATTTTTTGCCAGAAACCCTTGAAGCCAGTCCAAGGATGCAGACATGCTTTCCTGACATGAAAGCAAAGATAAAGCTATGTGGGCTGACCTCGAATATGTCAACTGGGAAGTGAATCAACAACATGGAGGTAACAAGGACTGGGGACAAGCGCCCTGATCTTTATTACCCTGAAGGGGAAAGGTTCATATGAAATGTTTGGTCTTCTGGGCCACCCAGGGCTGTCTTGGCTGCACAGCCTGGACTAGGTAAGTAGCATGTAGATGCTCACCAGGAACCCACATCACTCAAACACTGAAGGTGTGTTAGTCCTATTAAATCTTTATTTGGCACCTGGAGCTCCCAGGCCCACAACGTGCAAAGCAGTAGTATATTTTAAGAAAGCAGTAGACCTCACAACCAACAGCCAATAGCAAATGGAAACTGTGGTAGCACAAAATTAAAATGAAAAAATAATATATGTTTTATAAGACCTGTATACCATTGACCATAGAACCAACAGAACATTTACTTCTAAGCAATGGCTCATCCATCCTGTATGATATGAAATGGTATGAAAACCAGGGAACCCACTGAGGAGCTGGCCTCGAGATACAGTTCAGTGCAGAGAAGGAGGCAGGAGAAACACATGGGAAGGGGGAATACACAGTTTGAAAAATGGTTAAAACTTCAAAGACTGAGCTGAGGGTCTGAGCCAAATGAAGGAAAGCAGGATCCAAGGTGCGACTGCCCAGTTCCATAAAGAAGCTATGGAAAGGGCTTGACGGGAAATTCCTAGTACCAGCTAAAACAAAGGTACCTAGTTAGGGTGAACCTAGTGCCAGTGAAAGGCCGATGGCTCTCACGCTGAGAGAATAAAGAGAATGAGATATCCAGAAGTCACCCACTCTCACTTCCTAGAGTTGAAAAGAGCATTATAATTAACAGGCTATACCCTCAGTAAAAGGTGTTAAGTTCAGCTAAGGGTGCCTACCCTGAGAACTATTTCTAAATTCTAACCCCCCCAAAAAAACTAATTTTCTATGCTGTAAACTATATGACTTATTCTAATCATCCATCGTCAAACCACTGCTAAGACAAGCAACCCTAAAGGTCTTTTTGTTTCTCAAGGGAATAGCATTACCATTTCAATCAGTCTACAAAGATCAGCAATGAGTAACAAAATATAGAGAGACTGGCAGTTCTAACACGCTTCTCAATCCTGAGCATTTTATTTTCCTTTAACATCCCCCAATCCAGATAGCACCAAAGGAGACGTAATACAAATATTTCAATGTGGATATCTGCAGTTTAACAGCCTTAATAACTGTAGCTATAAAATGTTAAGAGCTATCGTATTTTGGTGGCAATTAAGAGTTATTGATATTTCTGAAATTCATTGGAGATTTTACTGTAGCTTTAGCAAAATATTGGCTCTGGAAATAATAAATTGTTTTACAATCTTAACATTATTAAGAAAAACTTACTGCCATAAAATTAAACTAAACCCACATTTAAAATTCAGTCAAAATAAATTGCTCTTGATCAAAATACTGATATATTTTAAACATATTTAATATTGACCCAATTTAATTGGAAAAATATATATTGCTCCATTTATAATCAATATGTTGAGATTAACACTTTTATTAATTCCTTGCAGTAGTTAAGAAAAAGCCTGACACTGCTCACTGTTCAAGAGTACTGGGCAACATTCCTCAAACAACTTTACAGGTAATAAACATGCACAGAAACGAAAGCTGCACTGAGGGATGACGAATATATGCCAGCCCTCATCTGTGCATTACTACAGAAGGTGCTACTAGAATGTGAGTGCCACAACTCTAAAGAACAGGATTTAAGTCACAGGTCCTCAAATTACTGTTTAACAGAATTCTGACGCATCTATTTTGGAAAGGTTATGGTGTCTGTAGTGTCTGGACAGGGGTTAATGAGCAGTTCTAAGTAACAAGAAAAAACACCAGGTCAACCTTCACTCACAAAGGCCAATAAATATAACAAACTAGGTCTCTTCACCTTGAGAAATAAGAAAAAACTGTTGAGGATTGGGAAAAAGCCATCCCACTATCAAGTATTTTAAAAGTAATAAAGTTCCTTGTTCCCTTTGAATTCCTTAGAGCTAAGTGAGCTCTAAGTCAAGGAGACTTGAAATGTGCAGCAGTAGCACAGTGCTCAGTGGGCCACCGTGGGGAGGCCTGCAATGCTGATTATTTTTCCTGGCTCACAGAAAACGCGTGGCAATATGCAATTCAGACTTCGTGTTTCACACGTTCACCTTCCCTTTTATGGTGCTTGCTTTATACAGAGACAATGTCATGGAGCTAAAAGCCAAAGTCAGTCTCTAACATAAAAAACAACAGTGAAGGCCGGGCGCGGTGGCTCAAGCCTGTAATCCCAGCACTTTGGGAGGCCGAGACGGGGGGATCACGAGGTCAGGAGATCGAGACCATCCTGGCTAACACGGTGAAACCCCGTCTCTACTAAAAAATACAAAAAACTAGCCGGGCGTGGTGGCGGCGCCTGTAGTCCCAGCTACTCGGGAGGCTGAGGCAGGAGAATGGCGTAAACCCGGGAGGCGGAGCTTGCAGTGAGCTGAGATCCGGCCACTGCACTCCAGCCTGGGCGACAGAGCCAGACTCCGTCTCAAAAAAAAAAAAAAAAAAAAAAAACAACAGTGAAAAGAAAGGTATGCTGTGCATACAAAGTATACTTTTTGCACGATGGTAGTTTATAATTATGCAGATGACTATCTTCTCAAGACAAATGAAGGATTTACAAAAACAAGCTTATTCTTTCTATGCCAAAGCTTGTTTCAGCTTGTTTTTGAAGAAAAGTTCTCTAAAATTACTTTCCTGCTTCAAAAGGGAAAACAGAAACCCCTATCCAGTATGCATGACATAATTCACCCTTTTCTTTTTCCTGATACTTATTCTAGGATGACTGTAGATATCAAGGCGACACAGCTCACACTCAGCCCTCTGTATGCCTCTTGCCCCAGGCTTCCCTTAAGTTTTTCATCTTCGACTTGCCTCCAAATCCAAATAAAGACCTAGAAGTACATGCATTTGGGGCCAGCATCATTAAGGACTCAGGGGCCCCACTGCTTCTAGCAGGTTAAGGCTGCAGAAATCCAACCTCTGCATAATCGGGGGTCTAATATATTAAGCTGGATCTAGAATGTTTACATATTAATAAACCTGTCACCTAAGATAAAGCAAACAGTACGATATATTTATAATCCCCACAGACCAACCTTAACCGCTGCTTATAATAATCTTCATCTCCATCATCTCGGTATCTTCCTACTTTCCGACCTCCTCCTCCTCCTTCTCCTATAGGAGAAGCTTCAGCTTCTTCCCCAGAACTTGGGAAAAAGTCGTCGTCAACCTCCTGCACTGGGACTTTCTTCTGCCGTTTCCGGCCCTTGGGCAGAGGCTTCAGCTCATAGTCAGTACCGTCTCCAGACAGGTCTGCCTCCACCCCCTCCACCTCGTCATCTTCCTCCTCCTCCTCCTCCTCTGTGGGGAAATACTCAGACTCTTCACCCTCAGAGTCTCCCTCTGCCTCTGGCCTCATGTCTGACTCCCAGGGTCTCCTTGCCTTTGGCAATCCCACTTTCCCCTGGAACTGCAAAGCCCTCTTCTGGAGTTTCTTGATGTGCTTTTTCAAACGCTCCTCTTTTTTGGACAGAACTTTGGCTTTCTTGTTTGGTTTGTTTTTACTTTGTGTTGGGGCCGGAGGCGTGACTGAGGCTGGAGCTTTTCTAGCTGGTCTTTTATTACAAGTAGCTTGCTTCTTCCTTTCAAAAGACAGTTTTGCTTGATCTGCCAAATACTTTTCGAAGCCTGATGCTTCATTGAGCATGATTTTTCTGGGCTTTTTCTCCTGTTTCTGAGGGATCTGGGTACCAAAAGGTGTCATCTGGCCAGTGCGGATGAGCTCTTCCCAGGCAGTCTCCTGGACAGGCATGAGCATGCTGCCAAGACTGGATGGCCCCGGCTCTGAAAGAACAACGGCAACGCGTTTTGCACTAGCATGAAACTTTTCAAGGGTACAAAAGAAATGCTCACTCTTTCAAGAAATATTAGGCAGCTACAAGTAACTCATATAAAAAAAAGAATCATCCATGTACTAAAGCATGTTACATACGAAGGACAGAATAAAATTTATTATAGCATCACACTATATTTAATATATTCCTGTTCAAAAAGATGACTTCTCAGTAACTTTTCTCCACAATATTTCACTATAAATATACTCTCTGCTATCCAAAAATAGGCTGATTACTCTATAAATACAGTTATAAATAGTCATATTTAGCTGTGTTTCCTTATCAGCCAAGGAATAGTCCATGAGGAAGCAAGCTCTGAAGTTCTCACATCATTGCTAAAACCAGCATTCAGATGGACTTAAATTCAAGAGACAGTAAAACCGAAAACAGGCATCTCAGGGATCACCACATATCTAAATAGGAAAAACATAAATGTCAGCTCTACGCTGCCCAGCATGGCAGTTACCAGTCACCTGTAGCTATTTAAATTTAAATTACATTAAGTTAAAAACTCAGTTCCACAGCTGCACTTGCCCTTTTTCAAGTGCTCAAGAGCTACACATGACTAATGGCTACTATAATGGGCAACACAGAGAATATTTTCATCACTGCAAAAAGGTCTATTGGAGAGCAGCACTGTGTTAGATATGTGAAGTTAACTGACTTAAAAACATGAACTAAAATTGGAAGTTACACCATAAGCGTAAAGTCACCCAGAAAGTATCCCTCTTTCATTAGTTGAAATTCATTTCTGGCAAAATTACCACATAATCAAAACACCAAAAGACCTAAGGCTTAATAGGAAGGAATCCATATTCTAAAATCTATGACTCTTGCAGGCCAATGATACCCAGTTTTTCATAAAACTTGCACTGAAACAAACCACACATCTGAAAGTGCACAAATCATTAAGTGTAGAACTCAGTGAATATTCAGAAAACACGTACTCATAAACTAGCACCCATATCATATAACAGAAATTACTAGCACCACCAGATGAGCCATTCAGGCTACCTCCCAGCCTCTATACCCCTCAAGATAACGATGGACTTGGACACCTAATGTACAGACAAGTTGTGCCTGTCTCTGAATGCTACATAAGTAGAAAAGTTTGTCCTGTGTCCACCTTCTTTCGCGCAACATTATGCTTTTGAGCTGCATCCTTACTGTTGAATGAAGCTGTAGTTTGTTAACTGTCACTGTTAATGCACATTTGAGTGGCTTCCAGGTTTTGGCTACTAGAAATAATGTTATGAATATTCTGATGTACATCTTTCGGTAACATATATATACACACACACACATGTATATACACACACGTGTATATACGTATGTACATATATATGTAAGTATATATGTATATACGTGTGTTATATATACGTATATACATATATATACACATGTACGTGTGTGTGTATATAATTATCTGGGTATGCTAAGCTTTAGTAGACACTGTCAGTTTTCCAAAGTATTACCTTCCAAAGTCCCATCAACTGCATCAGAAAGTTCCAGTTGGTGCATATTCTTGCCATTCCATGTTAGCTATTTTGGTAGATGTGTAGTGGTACCACATTATGGCTATAATTTACATTTCCCTGATGACTAACAAAATAGATGCCTTTCATGAATTTATCTTTTGGACAGCCTTTTTTGTATAGAAAGTGTTCCAGTCTTTTTCCCATTTTTCTTTGTCTATTTTTTTTAAACGACTGCTAGTTCTTTATACATCCTAGATTTGAGTCCTTTGATTCACACATGTATTGCAAATTATCTTCTCCAGCTCAGTATCTTGCCTTTACACTCTCTTAATGTTATCTTCTGATGAACAGAAGTTCTTGGTTTTATATACAGTTCATTTAACAAATCTTTTCCTTTACACTGAGTATTTTGCCTCAAGTCTCAAGTGTTGGCTGGTGTCCAGACTGAGAGATGGAACCAGGAGCTCAAAAAAAGAGCAAAGCCAGATGTCTACAGATCTGTATAAGGTACTAGTAGAACCTAGGTGGCTGCAAAAGCCATGGGGAATAGATGACCAGGGAGAGGCAGTAGAACAAGAAGAGGGCTCAGAGAAATCCTGAGAAACATCAACATTTAAGATAATGCCAGAAATAACTATGCAGAAGTAGTCAGAGGGCGAAAAAGAAAACCAGTAGAGAAGTAGGGATCTCAGAAGGAATAGAAGTGTCAGCTGCTGTAGACAGGCAAAGTGGAACAAGGATAAAAAGAGGCTCTTGGATTTGAGGAGGTAGCTAATAACTCTAGACAATGAAGCTATTAACCCTACTATCAAAGTAGTAGCTGTTAACCCTGAGAGGTAGCTATTAACCCTACTACCAAAGTCACAGTAGGAGGTGAAAGACAACAGCAGATCTGAGACAGCCAGACAGGTACAAACACCTGTTACCAATGAGAAACACAGTACCAAGCAGTTAAAAGCACTGGTCATAGGCCTAATGAATTCTGAGAGACTGAACTTTAAAACCACGTATTTTTGGGCTGGGTGCAGTGGCTCACACCTGTAATCTCAGCACTTTGGGAGGCCAAGGTGGGCAGATCACCTGACGTCAGGAGTTCGAGACCAGCCTGGTTAACATGGTGAAACCCTGTTTCTACTAAAAATACAAAAAATTAGCCGGGCGTGGTGGTGCGCACCTGAAATCCCAGCTACTTGGGAGGCTGAGGCAGGAGAATCACTTGAACCCAGGAGGGAGAGGTTGCAGTGAGCTGAGATGGTGCCACTGCACTCCAACTTGGGCAACCAGAGCGAAACTCTGTCTCAAAAATATATATATGTATTTACATTTTTCTATTGCCTCAATTAATTCTTCATAACAATTCTCATCTTACTGAATAAACTTCTAAAGCTAGTAGAAAATAGTTGCTTAGAGAATTTAATGTTAAGCAGCTTTAATCTGTATTTCAAATAGTCAATGCCTAAGCAGCCACCAACAATTTGTACACACACACACACACACACACACACAATGACTGCAAAGATAATTTAGTTCCAGAGCTTATGAATTTTCCCAAAAGGTTTTCCAAAAGACAACTATCCAAGACAGTAATGTAAATGAAATACTGGCCACAGTATAACCTGAATGAAGATGTCTTTTCTTAAACTGATGCTTGGAAGGCCTGCCAAATACGCTCCTTAAAGACATGTGAGAGCCATTCTACAAATGGGGATTGATGATGTTGGGCTTCCAACATGTAATTTAATCACGATGCTAGTTGTCTTTATCAAATTAACAATATAAGAATGTTTAAGATTTCCAATGTATTAAATGTAATAATAAATGTGTATCAGCAGCCTCCAATGAACTGAGTAAAAAGTTTACTTTAATTCTCTTTGAGAGGGATTTGGTTCTGCAAGTGTAAAGAATAAAATTTTCCTAAATCTGTTTTGACACTAAAGCAAAGAAATGGATTTTTCTCAAAACCCAGGCAAAGACTAAAGAGACACCCTCCACTGACTACAGGCATCAGGCATCAATTCAAGAACACAGAGAAACTGCTCCCACCATTCTCACCTGCATCTTCCTCTAGACTGGCGTGATCTAGTTCAATTTTCACCTCTGCTCCTCCAAGGATGGCCTGGAGATGCTTTTGTTTTGCAGAGATCTTTTTTAGCTGTTGTTCCTTGAATGGTAAATATCGAAGCCGGAAAATAGCAATGAAGTGATTTATTGTTAAATACAAAAGACAGCATTATGAAATTTTAAACTTTAATCCAAAGTAAAATAAAAATAAAATATACATTACATTATATAAAAATTCCATGCATTACTATTACTAGAGAACCCCATGTGAGCAACTACCACTTTTCTAGGAGTAAAGGGGCCATGAATATTCCCAGCAGACAGGCATGCCTGCACCACCATGCTCTCCTAAGGGCGGCAGACAGCCTTCTATGTGCCCGAGCTCTTAAATACATGGACACTGACCTGAAAGGTGGACTTGTTCTACTTGGTTTCCCCCTTACACACTGGGCAAAACTCTAAACTACTCTGTGTTTCTGATCTTCGGAGCCAATGGGCTATGGAAGTCAATAGGCCATAAGATAAGAAATAAAAACGCAAATGTTCAGTTGAAAAAGTTAGTCCCCTTTGATAACCTACCATATTTATGACTGTCCTTTTAGTATTCTATCTAATCAAAAAGCCTTAAGAAAAAAATATATTTTGCCATGCCTCTTCACCCTGGCCACTCCAGACTCCTCTGTCTTGTTTCCTTCCACATCACTAGAACTCAGATATGTGCCCTTGGGCTTCATTGGGAAGGCCCAATGAACTGGGCCTGTGGTACCTGGTTCATCTTCCCAAAGTCAAGAATGTTTCAACTTCAAATATGAGTATGGGACTAGGGGAAATCCTGAACATAAATGCCACATTGCAATGACTTGCAATTTGTTTTTTCTCAGTCTTCTCTCAGCAACATCCTGTTTAAAGCACTTTCCCTCTGAATAGTCTACCTAACCATCAAAGAGCTGTTAAAGACAAGAATGCATAATTAAGTTAGACTAGGACCTGAAGTGGTCTCAAGTTTGATGCTCTACACCCTTGAAATCCCAGCCCACCAGAAGCCCAAGATAATATCTGTGCACATCAATTTCACATGCTCCCATGAGAGACCAGATATCATCTCTCTGATTTGGGAGGAGCCACCTGCCTTGGGCAACTGCTAGCTTTGACCTTTGGGCTTGTATTCTGGAAGCAAGTGAGAGAAGATGGGGTGGTGCAGATAACAGACTGGTGAGTGGAAAGTATAATAAAAGGAGGGCCACGTGAACTGAGTCTATTCACAGCCCTGCCCCTGGAGAGTTTAAAGAAAAGATGCAAGGACTCTACTCACTGCAGTGAATCAACTGTAAGCACAAGGACATCTGTTAGTCATTTGGGATGGCAGAATTGAAAAGGTTACAACTAGTCATTCCCATCTATTGCAATATATTTTCACAAAGGGGTACATAAATCCTAAAAAATGTTTCAAACCTCACAAAGCTGTACATAAATCCTTAAAAAAAGTTTCAAACTTCATAAAAATAATATCCGAAGTAACAAATATTCCCTACCCTTAAGTTTTCCAAAGCTAAGTACAGCTCCAGTGTGGCTGGGTGCTGACTGTACCACCCAAGGTGGGAAGAAGGGCCAGGCTCTCGCAACAGTGAGCAAAGGTGTGTGAGGGTCAACGGCTGCACTGCCAGGAAACAGAGTGGAGACAATCAGAGGAAGCAAGGTTGAAGTAGAAAAGAATTCACACAAGACCAGGAGACTGAGGTCAGTGTGACCCTAAGCCAGGCCAAAGAAATGGTGATGCAGGAAGACTAGGGAAGTGCACCCAAGTGAGGCAAGCAACACCAAAAAGGAACTTTTCTCAAATACACAGATGGTCTCCAACTTACCAAGTTCTGACTTGCAATTTTTCAACTTTGTGATGGGTTTATCAGGGCATAATCCCATTATAAACTGAGGAGGCTCTGGACTTAACTACGGTTTGACTTACAATATTTTGACTTTAAGATAGGTTTTTCAGGGTATTAAATGCATTTTTGACTAACAATATTTTCAATTTATGATGGGTTTGTCCGGATGTAACCCTGCCGTAAATCAAGGAGCAACTGTGTATGTATGGATGTGTGTATGGATGGATGTGTGTGTATATGTATCTGTGTTTTTTTAAATGCAATAGAATGGGATGTCAAAGGGAAACAGCAGAAAGATTAAACATAAAAAAGAAACCCAAAATTTCTCTACTGTAATTATAAGTATTTGCTTCACATCTTATAAGTGCTTTTTAAAATACTTCCTAAATTAAGTGGGCCTAAATGATGACTTTTTCAAAAATGCAATACTGAATATGTTATTCTGAATCACCTTATTATACTTCTGTCGTTTTACAGAATCTAGTTTCCTGTTGACGTCTCTGCTGGTGGCAGCTTGAGGGCTAAGCTGTTCAATAATTTTATTGATTTGCCTTAGTGATGTCGTACATGACCTGAAAAATAAGATAAATTGTCTATTTTCCACTCTGATAACATTTTTATAGCATAATATAAAGAGAAAAATGCTAAAAACACATCCCTTTTACTTCTTATTAACTAAAAGATAAAAGAAACTAAACCAGAATACATACCCTTATTTGCCACAAATAAAACTTGTAGGATCATTAGAGGTTTAAGATGACTGCTAGTGTTTTCTTTTATCTAGCGGATTTAGATCAGCTCATTCCCATTTGTAAGCTGCTTCATTCATTCTACAAGCATTATTTAAGTGCCCACTTTATTCAAGACACTATGCTAGAACAATGTGCAATAAGTTGTTCTTTTACATGAAAAAATGCATACATGGGCTTTTTAACCCTGTTGCAGAAGCCAAAGTTTGGAAGCATCCTAAAAATGCTTAAACATTTTCTTATATAAATCACACATCTGCAACAATATTTTTCTTCTACATAAATGGAAGATTCACTTACTATAGCATTAAACTTTGTGGTGCAAAGAAAACAAATCAATTTAAAATAAATTACTCCTAAAATAGACACCATAAAATTGTAGCTTCCAATTTTCAAAACACAAATTCAATCTTCTTGATGCTTGTGTAATTTGCTGTTTGCATCCTCTGTGGATTACAGGATAAACAATGCATATTACTGGCTGAGATACCACATGCCACCAGCCATCTAGCATCACTCTGCATGGAGACCCCACAACTTTCCTCTGTCACCTCTGTAGAAAGAGGACACATTTCCAAGATCAAATGTAAAAGTATCATTATAAAGAGTTGAGGTCCTCAACACTCAGACTATAACCATGAATGTGCACCTGCTCCTGAGGAGACCAAAAGAACACACCAGGGAATGGTTAGCAGAAAACATGTCTTTGCAGTACCAACAGCCACATTCATGACAGCTCCACACTCCACCCTCCCCAGCTATCCTCTGCGACACTGCTCCATCCTCCATCCAGTTCAGCCCTTGTCTTCTTTCTTGCTTACCTGACACTGCCCAGAACATTGCCCAACAGGGGGCCAAGCAGCAATGATAAGTGAGCTCAACACCTCCCACTTCCCCTCTCCTGTCCTCACCTCCTACCCTGGCTCAGGTCCACAGCTTCCCCTATTTCTAGAATGCAAATCTGAAAAATTGCCCAAGGACTGAACACTAAGTTTGGGGACAGCAAGCTAGAAAGAAACTACTGCACAGAGAAAAATGTGAAGGTGGCGGAATGTATTCCTGGCATCTCGAATAGGAAACACCCGAATTTTAGGTGCACTTCTCCTGAGATCACTTTGTGTACATGCTGGTGAACAGCCCTTCTCTTCTGGACATTATGTATGCAACTGGCTTTCATGAGTTGGACGGAGACTCTAACTACCATGTACAATGCCACTCCTGAGGGGAAGGGCTAGGGCTCAAAGATGAGGCTGAGGATTGCCCTTACTGACTCTGTCCTCCAAATAAAAGACTCTACACATCTCCTAAACTTCTGGAATACTAGAGCTCTCCATTACCTGAATATCCCCGTCATGTTTAACTACAACTTTTAAAGGAAGAAGATGGGCTGCACTCACGTGAGGTCATCCAGGACCGACCGATACTCCTTCTCTACGTCAGCGAGCTGGGAGGTACGGCTGGCCTCATGGATGGCATTGTCCACCTGCCGAAGCACACCCTGTTCCAGCACATCCTGGTCATAGACATCCACACCCAAACCCTGCAGCTCAAGGGCCTGGGCGCTAGGCTCCACCGCCTGGATCTGATGTCGGTTGATATGCAGCAGGGCTGGCCCTCTCCTCGGAGCTGCTGCCGCACACCCCTCGGCAGAGGTGGACAGTCCATCACCCACGGAACTAAAGGGCAGGTATTCTTCCACCGCCCCATCACCACCACTTTCTTGCTTGATTGCCATTTCTTCATTATTACTGACAGGTTGACTCTGTAAATAGTCTTGCTCCTGAGTTTGACTTGAGTGGGGGATTCCCTCATTTGGCATTCTCTACAGACTATCTAAAAGGAAAAAAAATTTATAAGCCTTTTCGTTATGTAGGATTCATTGTAGTTCTTAAATATTTTATAATTAGAGCAGATCAATTTCTAAAAAGATCAAGTAATAATCTTCCAACTATATAAATTCCAGTGTCCAAGTATTAATTCACTAAAAAGGGACAAACAATATATCTTCTTGAGTTCTGATAATAAATTTAAAAAATCAACCAGAAATAGAAAAGCAGTGTCATCAACAAAGAACATTTAGGCAGCCAGCTAAGAAAGCTAGCCACCAAAATCCTGGGGTGATGGCCATGGAATATTCTTCAAAACAGTTGAAGTCATTTGGCTGCTGTTTTCCAAGTTAGCATCTTCATTTCATTATGATACAAATGATTTATATTATAGTGGCAAGATCAACTGTAATGCATAGGAAACAGTGATGTTAGGAAAGAGCTTCTGTGTGAATCTGAGACTAGAAACTCCTAGGCTGAACACCTATCCAGTAAGTAGGAGCTCTGAACAAATCAGAAGCTCAGCAGATTAATTAGGCCAGGCACGTGGCTCACTCCTGTGATCCCAGCACTTTGGGAAGCCAAAGCAGGAGGACAGAGACCAGCCAGGGAAACAGCAAGTTCAGGACTTCGAGATCAGCCTGGGAAAGATAATGAGGCCTTGTCTCTACTAAAAATTTAAAAAATTAGCCAGGCCTGGTGGTGTGCACCTATAGTCCCAGCTACTCAAGGGGCTGAGGCAGGAGGATCACTTGAGCCTGGCAGACGGAGGCTGCAGTGAGCCATGATTGCACAACTGCACTCTAGCCTGGGCAAAAGAGTAAGACTATGTAAAATAAATCAGAAGTTTTTTTAAAAGATTAATTAAAATATTCTCAAAAATAGGCTGGGCACAGTGGGTCACATCTGTGATCCCAACACTTTGGGAGGCTGAGGCGGGCAGATCACTTGAGGTCAGGAGTTTGAGACCAGCCTGGCCAACATGGTGAAACCCCATCTCTAGTAAAAATACAATAATTGGCTGGGCATGGTGGTGGGCACCTGTAATCCCAGCTACTTGGGAGGCTGAAGCAGGAGAATCACTTGAACCCAGGAGGCGGAGGTTGCAGTGAGCTGAGATCTAGCCACTGCATTCCAGCATAGGCAAGAGTGAGACTCAATCTCAAAAAAACAAAAAACAAAAAAACCTCAAAAATAACTCCATTTTAATACATAGTATTTCTCACCCATCAGGCTGGCAAGAATGTAAAGCCTGATACATCCAATACAGACAAGGAGAATGATCCCCTCCCCCTCACACACCGCTGCTGAGAATATAAATTAGTAAAGCCCTTTGGGGGGACAACTTAGCAATAGCTATTAAAATTTTAAACGCACATGACCTTTGTCAAGCAATTCTTGGTATTTATTCCAGAGAATTATTCCAAACTAGTCAAACACAGATGTTTACTGGAGCACATTTTTAATAGTTTAATGTAGCTACTAAGTATATTCTGTAGTACTGATACAAAAGCCATGTTAAGTGAAAAAGTTCATGGTATGAACGCACTTATGTTGAAAGAAGTATGTATCCTGCACACAGAATGATCTGGCAGGATACAAACTAAGCCTGCAAGTCAGGAGGGGGGAAGAGAAAGCACAGGGAAAAATAAGGTGGAACTTTCACATTGTACTCCACATACTCAGGACCTGCTGCTTTAAGGAGAATATATTCACTATATTACCCATACAACTATCACACCTAATAAATACATTAAAAAGCAACACAATAACCAAAAACCAGTCTTGCTTTTTGTTTATCTGTGAATAAACTAAGACTTCTTTGAGCACTGTCACTTTTCTGTTAAATGACAAGTTCCCCCAATGGGTCCCACTCATTCCTTATTAAATAAAATAAGCCCAGCAATAAAGCACTGGCATACAAAGAATTCAGCACCATCTACACCCGAGTGGCTATCCACTGGAGAAGCAGCATGTCAGTAACAACAGAGCAGGGCAGGTCAGCTAGCCCAGGACATGGACAAGAGGTCACATGAGCATTGAGGGACCTATATATGGTGCCTGGAGCCCAAGAAATATCACGGAGGAACTGAGATTTGAACACATGCACCGTGCATGGTCTGATAAATAGGAGGTGCTCAATATCTGCTGAAAGGAAGTGAGGTTCAGAGCTAAGTCTAATAAAAAGTTTGGTCTGGACAAATGAGTCATAAATTCAGTCACAAAACTGAGACTCTCAAAAAGGAAGCAGATGGGAAGCAGGACTGGCAAGCAGCTTACATGTAATCAGTACCATGTGCAGCATGCAGTCAGAAATGCACATCTGAGCTCAAGGGAAAGTCTGGGTGATACGTGGACAGATCAGCAGAGTGAGCAGTTTCAGGGTTCTTAAGGCTCTGACAGGTACCGAACGTCATTTTGGAGGGTCCAAGGAGGCTAACATCAGAAAGGTTAAAAAGTGAACAACACAGTGAGAAAGTTCCTCCTTTTGGGGCCTGCTGATTATTTTCAAGAGGAAGGCTCAGCTCACCTCACTTTCCAACAGAGGGAGGGGGATTCCAGCTCAGAGTCTCTGTACTAGCTGGCAGTTAACAATTCTGTTCTCATTTTTCTTATTTGTACACATATGAGGATTTCTTTTTAAGAGAAAAAGGATGCCAATTCAACCAAAAATATTAAGTAACCTTTTTTTATTTTTGTAAAATAAATAATATCAAAAAGTACTAGTATTGTAGTGCAAAGACAAGGTTAAAAATAATGAAGTTTGGGGAAAACTTCTAATAATAAAAAAGGAGGAAGAGAGTCCAGTGAATTGGAAAGGGCTGAGTGAATTTGGATACTAACAGGTCACCATTTACCCTGGTAAAAGAAGTTTCAGGCCAGGCTCAGCGGCTCACACCTGTAATCCCAGCACTTTGGGAGGCCGAGGTGGGTGGATCACCTGAGGTCAGGAGCTCATGACCAGCCTGACCCAACACGGTGAAACCCCACCTCTACTAAAAATACAAAACTTAGCCGGGCGTGGTGGTGTATGCCTGTAATCCCCGCTACTCAGGAGGCTGAGGCGCGAGAATCCCTTGAACCCGGGAGGCAGAGGTTGCAGTGAGCTGAGAGCGCACCATTGCACTACAGCCTGGGCAACAAGAGCAAAACTCTGTCTCAAAAAAAAAAGTTTCAGTGGAGGATGGGGTCAAAAACCAGACTGTAGTGGTTGAAATGTAGTTGGTGTGAAAGGAGCAGATGAGAAAATGGAGGCCACAAGGGAGTGGCCTGTCCTTTAAGGAGCTTGCCTGTGGCAAGGAGACAGCTAGAGTGATAAATAATGGATTTGTTGGGGGTGGGGAAAGAACTAGGGCAAGAAAAACTAGAGCATGTAATGACTGGAGGGAGACAGAGGAGATAACTTACACAGAAAGATGTACCAAAAGAGACAGCAAAAGTGGAAGGTCCTGAGCAGAAATGAACAGGAGGCACAACCCATCTTTCTCGGACTCTGGCAGAAGGAGGAATCCTGATGGATCTAAATTTGCAGGTGGAGAGGAGGGAAGCTGAAGTGGATCATAGACAAAATATCCCACAAAGTAGCAAGTTGGGCAGTTCCTGGGTCAGGAGACAAAGTTGGCACAGGGGCTGAAGACTGAGTCTGGAATAAATGTCCTGTACAAGAGAACAGGGAGTTGACAGGGAACAAACACTGATGATTGCTGTGGAGGACCTACCTGAGGACCCCCCGCCCCCAGCCCCCAGCCCCGTAGAGCCATGGACTGCTAACAATCTCCAGGGCTGTACAATCTCCTCCTTCAGCAATTAGCAGTCTTGGGGGAAATGTCACTATTGAGGATTTTCAGAGCAGAAATGGTACAGCAAAAGGGTCATGGGGTTGAAGATGCTGAGAACAGTAGCTGAAGTAACTGACTTCAGGGTCCAAGCTGAGTAGGTTTAAAAAAAAAAAAAAAAAAAAAAACAGAAGGGGCCTGGAAATGGGAGAAAGGTGTCAAGAAGCCATTTAGTGTCTGACAGTGGTCAGAAAACCAAGTCTTCTGGGAGTGAGAGTTGGAAACCAGAAGGCTCTTATCAGATTAAAGAATTTCAGAAGTGAAATAAATCATACGTTTAACAAATAGTTACTGACAGTCAATTACACTAGGCAATGTACTAGGTTAACTAATTCCTGTCCTCATAGAGCTTAGAGTCCCATGAGAAAAACAGATATTTAAAATCCATATATATATATATATACACACACACACACGTACACAATAGCGATTTCTTGGACACAATATAAAAATAGAAGGGCAGTTGACTGACACTAGTTTCAACGCTTGAAAGTAAAAGCAGATATACAGTGGTTCCCAACTTTTGAGACACATACAAGTATAATTGCGGTGACTGCTGTTAGGAAAGTACAAGGCTTTCTGACAAAATGAGAGAAACCAAACTGAAATTATGGAGGTAGATGTGGGGTCAAGGAGGCCTCTCTGATAAAGTGACATCTGAGGACTCAGTCAGATCGAAAGTAAAGTGAATGTCTTGCAAGGAAACAACGAAGATAATTTTTTTTTTTTTTTTTTTGAGACAGAATTTCGCTCCCGTTGCCCAGGCTGGAGGGCAACCTCTGCCAGGCTCCGCCAGGCTCACTGCAACCTCTGCCTCCCGGGTTCAAACGATTCTCCTGCCTCAGCCTCCTGAGAGCTGGGATTACAGGCATGTGTCACCACGCCCGGCTAATTTTTTGTATTTAGTAAAGACAAGGTTTCACCATGTTGGTCAGGCTGGTCTCGAACTCCTGACCTCAGGTGATCCACCTACCTCGGCCTCCCAACAACGTGTGTAACTTTTATCACTAGAAAGAGCTGATGCATTTGTGAAAAAGGAAGAAGGCTAGAACACCGAATTTTTCACTTTATTTTTGACTTTGAATTAAGAAGAGCCAAGAAGGACTCCATTCATGGCCTAAGTCTTGCAGAGTATCTTCTAAGGCTTAATCATCTGGGACGCTAGTATCTTCATCGTCCTTCTCCCAGCACTGGGGCTCCCAGAGCCAGGGGAGAGCTGGGTCTGGTTTGGAGAGTTGGTCGGACACAGGCACAGTTCTGAGGGGACAGGCAAGGGCCAGATCACACAAGGCCTGGGAAAACACGAGCATGGACTCCACTCCCAGTGCAATGGAATGACTCTGAAAACTGTTAAGTAGGGTGATGATGGCATGACCTACTTTATGCCAGAGACCACTTTCACAACTGTGCAGATAATGGATTGGAGGAGACAGAGCAACAAGAATATATTGGGAAAAGTGGAGGAGAAAAGCAAGGGCAGCCTGTCACAGGATGACAGCAGTGAAGACGCTGCGTGGAAGTCACGTAACAGCAGCATTTACCGGCGGCCTGCCCCATCCGCCCACACACTAACAACTTGACTCTATCAACGCCCAAAACCTCGGACGTACATCTAGCCCGACTCTCTTCAAAATAACAGCTCCAGCATTTTAATCGAGATCAAAAAGGACCCAGCTGACCCTGCGCGCAGGGGTCTTACACAAAGTCGGAGAAGTAGCTGAGTTTCTGGTCAGCCAGGGACTCGGGCCGCCTCAGGTGAAAGCTCCGCGGCGCTACTTCCGGTCTCAGCCTAGGCGACCGGAAGCGGGCGCCTGGCCCTAAGACCGCTACCAACAGCCCTCGCTGACAGGCTCAATCACCACGGCGAGGCCAAGGCGCGGGGCCGCGGCCGCCCGAGGAGCCTGAGCCGGGCCCCGACATCCACTGCCCGACATTGGGCCGGGCCCCCCGAACACTCACCCAGGGCTACGTGGCCGCCCACACGGAAACGGAGACTCTGCCGCTGCCGCTGCTGCCGCCGCCAGCCGCCCGGGCACCCGGTTAGACGGGGCGTGGCGCCTGCGCCCTCAGCTCAACCGTAGACACCGCCCCAACAGGGACTCCGACTCGGGCTGGCGCGGGGCGGCTCGCGGCGCATGCGCCTGGCTCAGCGCTTGTTTTTAAGCACTGGCAAGACCACGTGGTTTGGAGGGACGCGCTCAGCCGCGCCTTTGTCCTTGCGTGCGAGCAGGGCCAGAACGCTGTCTCTGCTGCATGTCAGCTGGGCGGCTTGCGGAGGACGCTTCGCCCCTAGCGAAAAATACCCTGCTAGTAAGGCAGTTATGAAAGTTAAGACATATTTCCACGTAGAGGGGGATGCAGGTGTGCCATGCGAATGTAAATCCTCACAATTAACCTTGAACCCTGCAGAGAAAGTCCGCTTGGGCAGAGGAGTTAGCCCCAGGCTGTGACCTCTCCTGTCATCTGGCACAACTGAACACGGGAAGGATAGAAAGCGGTCTGCTTCTCTGTTCCCCCTCCGCCACGCGCGCGCCTGGGCGCAGTGAGTGCCTACAGAGCCTGCTTATATGTGTACATTGCATTACGTCCAGCGTTTAGTGTCCGTCCTCAGATCTCAGAGGTAGGCAGGGTTTCGAGGCAGGCAAGGATTTTACCGTGGAGCGTTTGGAAAAAGATGTCCACACAGAGGTTCAGAACAAAGGGAAGAAGTTGAGCTTCGCCTGGGGAAAGAAGCAGCCCACGATGCAGGGTGGCTGTACCAGACAGAACTTCTCAGCTCAGGATCGCCGCTAGGAGAAGGTGGACGTTCCAGGGCCCCGAGGCAGGATGTCCTCTGGGAGCGCAGTGACTGCGGGTCACTGCCTGGGAAGTGCAGTCCTCACTTGGAAACCTGAAGTGGGACAATAGGGAAGTGGGGTCGGAAAGCGGCCCCAACCCACAATGTAACTTGTTTTTGTTGGTGGTAGTGGGTTTTTTTGTTTGTTTTTTGTTTTTGTTTTTGAGACGGAGTTTTGCTCTTGTCGCCCAGGATGGAGTACAATGGCGCGATTTTGGCTCACTGCAACCTCTGCCTCCCAGGTTCAAGTGATTCTCCCGCCTCAGCCTCTTGAGTAGCTGAGATTACACGTGCCCGCCACCATGCCCAGCTAATTTTTGTATTTTTAGTAGAGACAGGGCTTCGTCATGTTAACCAAGCTGTCCTCAAACTCCACCCGCCTCGGCCTCCCACAGTGCTGGGATTACAGGCGTGAGCCAACACACCCAGCCTGTAACTTGTTTTTTTTAAAGAAGAAAGGATTTGGTGATTTCTTGGATAAAATATTAAGAATAGAAGGGCAGTTGATTGACATTAGTTTCAATGCTTGAAAGTAAAAGCAGATATATAGTGGTTCCCAACTTTTGAGACTGAGGTTCCCTTTGCAGTGTACTATTTTGGAGACCCTTCCTATATCAGAATTTGGACAGGAAAAAGATGATCCACTCAATAGGGGAAGTTGAGAGTTATTATTTACAAAGACGTGGGCAAGGTTCAGGGAAACAACTCAGGGTGATACAACTGGAGCTATTAAGGGCCGAATTGTGTCCCCTCCCCAAAACTCATGCTGAAGTCCTAACCCCCCACCCCCACCCCAGGACCTCAGAATGTGGCTGTATTTGAAGATAGGGTCTTAAATGAGGGAATTTAGTTAAATGAGGTCCCAAGTTATTTAGCAAGTCGTCCAACCCCTTTTATTCTCTTGCCCCATCTGATTTTTCTGCATCATTTGTGTCCTTCACTCCCTGGGTGCCTATGCTCAGGATTTAGGGAACTACTTACTCTTCTCCCAGGAAGGATGTGCTACAATTGGCTCCTATGGCCTAGTAAGCATACTGTTCACCTCTTCCCAGCTGTCTTCTCTCAGGCTGCCATAACAAATGCCATAGACTGGGCAGCTTAAACAACAGGCATTTATTTCTCATAGTTCTAGAGACTGGGAAGTCCAAGATCAAATGCAGGCAGATTTAGCTCATTTAGGGAAAGCTCTCGTCATGGCTTGCAGATGGTGGTTACCTTCTCACTGTGTCCTTACATGGGGGAGAGAGAGGGCTCTCTCTCTTCCCTTTCTTCTAAGGTATCAGCCCTATTGGATTAGGGACTCACCCTTATGATCTCATTTAACCAGAGTTACTGCCTGAAGACCCTGTCTCCAAATAGTCACATTGAAGGTTAGGGATTCAACATACGAATTTGGGGGGCACCCAGTTTAGCCCGTAGCACCAACTCTGCTTTGTTGACTTCACATTAATAGCTTGAAATCAGCCATGGTAGGAGTATTTATACCACAGAAATGGACAAACTATAAACTGGAACTTTGAAGGAGGGGCAATTATTAATCTTTTCCCACATACCCCTACTTGTTATTCTGTCACTTCTGTGATCTTACATGATCTTACAAGCAGGTCCTTCTGCTTAGAATTCTCTTACGTATTCCAAACTCAGAAAAAGTTTATCTTTTCTGAAGCTTTCCCCTACCTTCTGACAGCAACTGGCTCTTGCATCTCCTGTGTACTCCCAAACCAATATTTCTAATGTCATTATAGTAGTTATTGATTTGGATTTTAATCCATTTTCCCTACCATTTTCTAGCCCTTACTCTAAGCTGGGCATTATTTTAAACACCCCACCCAAGGGGTTTTTCCTGCCCACTGCATAAAGAAAGACCTTAGCATTGTGTTAGAAAAGGAGCTTAATAGACACAAGGCCCACCATGCCAAGTGGGAGATGAAGGGCATGCTCAGATCATCTGATCCAAAGTCTGAAGCTCATAGGCTGGGAGTTTTTCAAATGCAGTTTGGAGGAAGGGATGGGGGTGGCCAGGTGACAGTTGCTTGCTGCTGATTGGTTGAGGCTGAGATGAAATCATAGGGGGAGTCAAAGCTGTCCTCCTGCAGGCTGAATCACTTCTGGGTGGGGCTGTGGGAGTGGGGTTGGCAGTCCAGGTGGAGCTATGGGTGTCAGACATGCAAAAAACCTGGAAAGATATCTCAAAAAGCTACAAATAGTGGTTATATTAGTCTGCTCCCATGCTACTAATAAAGACATACCCAAGACTGGGTGATTTATAAAGGAAAGAGTTTTAATTGACTCACAGTTAAGCATGGCTGGGGAGGCCTCAGGAAACTTACAATCATGGTGGCAGGGGAAGCAAACATGTCCTACTTCACATGGTGGCAGCAAAGAGATGTGCAGAGTGAAGGAGGGGAAAGCCCCTTATAAAACCATCAGATATCGTGAGAACTCACTCCCTATTAGAACAGCATGGAGGTAATCACCCCCACGATTCAGTTACCTCCCACCAGGTTCCTCCCACAACACATAGGGATTATGGAAACCGCAATTCAGAATGAGATTTGGGTGGGGACACAGCCAAACCATATCAGTGGTGTTATTTGCAGGAGTAATTGGGAAAGTTGAGCATCTTATAACCTCCAGAATAATGACTGACAATCGTTCATATCTGCGACTTAGCAGGACTCAGGCTTCTCTCCTCCCGCACAGCCTGATGGCTTCCCATTAGCTTTACAAAAACAGTTGAGTTTCAGGCAAGGTCTGTTATCATGTAAACTACAGCCTAAATGTTTCTCAAACTTAGCTGGCCCCAGTAGCTTAGAAATAATTAAGGGAAAGGCAAGATGGGGGTTGGGGGTGAGGTGTTAGCTCAGACCTCTTTCACTGTCATAATTTTCTAACTGATATAATTTTTGCAAAGGTGGTTTCATTGTCTTGAGTGCTTTACTAATGTTAACTTGTTTAACTATGACCATATTCATCCTTGTGCCTTTATTCACATTTAATGTTCAGTGTAAGGAACCACTGACTCTACAGAACAGAGGTTTGAGTTGACTCTCACTTTTCAAAACTTCTGGATAATGGCAGTGCAACAAAACCAGTTTGGTTCTCTGATCCTCATAAATGGGGAAAAACTCATGAAAAAAAATTAGATGTACCGGAAGCACAATAAATACTTTGTAAAAATTATACATCAAAAAAGAAGTAAAAGCATATTATTTAGAATTGTGTTGGCAACCGCTAGAAAAACATGTTAAATGTATGTTGAATAAATGAACATGCAATCTTAAAAGCAACGAATGTATAAAAAGCATCCATTGTGAACTGTTACCAGAAGGGGTTCCTGATCCAGATGCCAAGAGACAGTTCTTAACCCTTGACAAGAAAGAATTCCGAGCAAGTCCATACAGTAAAGTGAAAGCAAGTTTATTAGGAAAGTAAAGGAATAAAGAATGGCTACTCCATAGGCAGAACAGCAACTTGGGCTGCTTGACTGAGAATACTTATAGTTATTTCTTGATTATATGCTAAACAAGGGGTAGATTATTCATGAGTTTTCTAGGAAAGAGGTGGGTAATTCCCAGAACTGAGGGTTCTTCCCATTTTTTAAACCACATAGGGTAACTTCCTGACATTGCCATGGCATTTGTAAACTATCATGTGCTGATAGGAGCGTCTCTTAGCATGCTAATGCATTATAATTAGCATATAAGGAACAGTGAAGATGACCAGATATCACTTTCATTGCCATCTTGGTTTTGGTGGGTTTTGGCCAACTTCTTTACTGCAAACTGTTTAATCAGCAAGGTCTTTGTCACCTGTATCTTGTGCCAACCTCCTATCTCATCCTGTGACTTTGAATGCCTGCCCTCTTAGGAATACAGCTCAGTAGGTCTCAGCCTTATTTCACCCAACCCCAATTCAAGACGGAGTTGCTCTGGTTCAAATGCCTCTGACATATTTCTCCCTTCCCTTTTACAAGGGAACCCCTAATCCAAAGGGTAGTAGAGGGATGAAGATCCATCTTCTGTAACTTCTTCAGGCTGAATCACGGCTATGCTATTCCTACCTAACTATTGTGGTCTCTTGTATTCAGGGTAGAGAGGAGCACAGTCAGAAGTCATCACTATGGTGAGGGCCATTCTTAACTCTTGAGGGCAAAAGGTGATATCTGGAAGATTAAAAAGTATTCAACTTAATAAAACATTGAGTAAGCTTATCCTGCACTCCCACACAGAGTACAACAGCAATATATTCCACAGTGGTAAAGCAAAATAAGTAAAACTATCCCAAGTAAACTAAGTTAGAAGGCTTTCCATGAACTTGGCAATGGTTGGAACTGGTCAAGCTGATATGAAGTTACTTTACATGCTATATGTTCCAATACATGATCGGAATTAGAATATTGATCCAGATTTTTACATTACCCATTTCTGTTATTTTTTTTCTGAGCAGCAGCCAGAGATCACTGGTTAGTTGGCAGGAATAAGTAGGATTAGTCTAAATTGCAAGAAAAAAAAACTTAAAAATAACTGATGAGACTAGAATCTAATAACAGGTGTACCATAGTTGGAACATAACTTGTTTCTCTCTTCAGGTTCCCACTTTTAT
Organism: Chlorocebus sabaeus; assembly: GCF_047675955.1. Classification (NCBI taxonomy): domain Eukaryota; kingdom Metazoa; phylum Chordata; class Mammalia; order Primates; family Cercopithecidae; genus Chlorocebus; species Chlorocebus sabaeus. The sequence goes on along the minus strand of NC_132912.1, from coordinate 50,756,377 downwards.
TAAACACAAATCATGGTAAGACCGATTTGCTTCCGACTAAATAAATTTAGTTTTATACTTGGCCTGATTCTTTGTAAAAAGTGCAGCAAGAATAATTATTTTTCACATAGGGTTTTTGTGTGTGTGTGTGTGTGTGTGTGTGTAATTGGATTTGATGGATCTTTCTTCTATAAGGAATTTTAAATAAGACTTTTTTAAAAACTGAGCCCAGCCATGGGTTGTTGCCATCAAATACCTATAAGTTGGGTAAATTCCTCTCCTTCTGAGGTCCCAAGATATTGGGGTTCCTGGGCCTATGAGAAAGTTGCATTCTTTACTTATCACAGGCCAAGAACCCTGTATAAGGACTATGTAGATAAGGTATGAGGCCAGTTTCCCCAAGGGGTTTTTATTGTGTCTGTAAGTCAAGTTTGATTCCTTAAAGCAGTTTATATTTGAAAGCATGCCATTCCAGTCAAAGGCTTGGTAAAATAACCAGTTCCTCCAACTGTGTCCTGTTGTAAAAGAAAACAGATTCTTATTGCACTTATGCAAATAACCATATTGCCATAAGAATACTCACAAATAGTTTCCAAATTCTGGAGAAATCGGGGTAGAGAGAAATATGCTTCAAATTTTCTTTATAGGTGTACTCAGCTGCTACAAGTTGTAAATAAAAGTTTTCTTGACTGTGAAAAACAAAACAAAGGATCAGCAACACTTTGAGAAAAAAAGGCAAAAAGATTACTTCAGGCTTCTATTAGTTTACTCCATGCAGTTGACTCCTGTTCTGCTTGATAGTCATGAATATTTCAGCCCTCCATGAGAGTCCTGAATGTTTTTCCTCTATTCTAATGTCACAATCTCCTAAGTTATCAGAAACCTGCATTTAAGAGCACGTGTCAAAGTCCTGTAGTTGATTATAAATCACCTTTTGAAGAGAATCAATACAAGATAACACTTATCTGTGGATGACAAAAAGTCTTAGGGCAGCCACTATTAAAGTCATAATTGACTAGGAATTTTGGTTACTTCTGTGCATACAAAGACTTTTCATAATTATAATTATTAACAATATACACTAAGTCATATAAGAATTATAGGAGTTTCTCGGCTGGGCGCAGTGGCTCACTCCTGTAATCCCAACACTTTGGGAGGCCGAGGCAGGCAGATCACAAAGTCAGGAGATCAAGACCATCCTGGCTAACACAATGAAACCCCCATCTCTACTAAAAATACAAAAAAAAAAAAAAAAATTAGCCAGGCATGGTGGTGGGTGCCTGTAGTTCCAGCTACTCGGGAAGCTGAGGCAGGAGAATGGCATGAACCCAGGAAGTGGAGGTTGCAGTGAGCCGAAATCACGCCACTATACTCCAGCTTGGGTGACAGAGCAAGACTCTGTCAAAAAAAAAAAAAGAAAGAAAGAAAAAGAAAAAAGAATTATAGGAGCTTCTCATAATTTTGGAACAGATACAAATAAATATTTATAAAAATACAGCCCAAAGAAAGCCAAACACCATTTCATATTTGACAGTGCTTTCTGTATGATTTTTATACCAAATAAGCCAAATTTCACCATGAGATTAGTGCATTATTGATGTTAAACCAAATTCTTAATAAAACCTTAAAGATGAATCTATCCAATTTTAATGTCTGACCATAAGGTAAGATTCTCATAAATCTTTTATAACCCTTTACAAATTTTTTTTAAAGAGTAGATAAGTGCTCTAAGAAAAACTCATTGTTTTTATTCCAATGTTCAATTTATGAAAAAACTGAATAATACCCCTTCAACTTTAGCCAATATGTTCACACATAGAATTTCTTTTACAATATGCATTTTTCACAAACCTTCCACCACTTGCTCAAACCTTCAACTTTATCCTATCTAACTTAAACCAATCCTTTAACCCTGTGAACTAGGCCAAAAGAAAAAGTCCTCATTCCCATGCCTTCTTATAATATTTTACCAAAAATACATTTCACTTTCCTTACATACCTTGTAAAACTATTTCCCTAGTAGTCCTTTTTTTTTTTTTTTTTTCCTTTTTGAGGCAAGGTCTGGTTCTATTACCCAGGCTGGAGTGCAGCCACACAATTTCAGCTCAATGCAACCTCCACCTCCTGGGTTCAAGCTGTGCTCCCACCTCAGCATCCCAAGTAGCTGGGGCTACAGACATCACCACTGTGCCCAGTACTTTTTGTACTTTTTATAAAGACAGGGGTTAGCCATGTTGCCCAGGCTAATCTGGAACTCATGAGCTCAAGTGATCTTTCCACCTCAGCTTCTCAAAGTGCTGGGATTACAGGCATAAGCCACCATGCCTGGTATATTTCTGGTCGTCTTAATTACGTGTTACAATATTAACTCTTAGAAACTTTTACTTTTGGTGAAAAACCTGGTAAGTAAGTGATTCTAATTGTGTACCAGCTTTGGAGCTTAAGACACCAGACAAAAGTGTAGATAAGGTCTGACTCTTTCTAGCATAACCAGGAGGCATGGCTAATTCTACATGCCCTCAGGCCTTACTTAGAATCTAATGGCTCCAAAGCAGGTACTAGAACAATTTTTAAAAGTAAAAGAAGCAGTTGACCTTAAAGCATTCAGCAACCAGTGTAATTTAGATGAAATGTCTTAATTTTACCAATAATCTGTAAAACTGTCTTTATTTCCCAAAGATTAAACCAAGTAATCAAATAATCTTTGGGAAATAAAGATTGCTTGATGGCTTGATTGATTTAAGTTCTTATTATTTTTAAGCCAATTAATCAAAGCTCTTTCATTTATACACATCACACATACAACACATTTAAATAGACAGACAGATCTAGTAGTTGTAAGATTTTTCATTTGCCAGCTTTTAAGTTTCTCTTTAAAGTATGCAATTTCTAGGGCCTAATAAACAGGCACAGCTGGAAAGCAAAACAGATTCCCCAAAATTGAGGGTCCCATTTTTATACCAGATCCTGGATCCCAAAAAGAGGAAATCAGCCCATTTCCCATGGGAGTCTTATCTCTGAGTGGTGAGTGGGGATATTTCCATACCTTCCAGGGGGCCAAGAGCATGCTTCTCTGATCCAAACGTGCAAAGAGTTGAGTATCCCCCCCATACCCTAAAAGTACATTTCCTCCCTAGTTATTGTACACTAAATTTCTCTCATAGTGTAAATTTCTCATACCCCCAACAGTCAAAACATCAGATAATGCAATGCAAAAGAGAACAGAGTCTTAGATTTTGAGAGGGATCTATCCACTTCCAATTCCTGGGGTTTTATGAGGAAAACAGAGATTTTTCCCACAATGAAGTCTGTGGCACCTCCTCTGTTTTTCCCAAGGAGTCCCATGCTGCTAGAAATTCTTAGGTCCTCTCATGTGTGCATCAAGAGTGGCAAGAAGACAAAATGGAGAAAAACTGAGAAGAAAAAAAAAGCTTTTTTTCCAGAAAAACATATTCCAAGAAGAGACGAAACAAAAGCCTTTTTAAATATATGTAGAGCTTGGCTATCTACTTTTAATTAAGCTAACATTTAACCATAGCACTCTTTTTAAAATGTCCTTTTAAATTTCTTGTTACTGATCTCACCCAGGCCAAATGACCAATATTTCTGGCTTTTGAATTTTACCAACAGTAACCTCACAGGCAAAACCAGTAAGCCTTAACTAAGGTTATAACTTAACCACAAGTCAACAGGTTTTTTTCAAAGAGATGGTTAGCAGTTTTTACAAAATCTAAAATCTTCAAATGTAGCTCAGAGAAAGGAAAATTCAAGAAGAAAGTCAGAAGTTGTTCATGGAGGGGCAGAGAATCAACAAATGGCAACATTCACATAGATAGGAACCAAAAAGTACTCATTCCCTGGGCCAGGAATTGAACCCTGAACCTGGGCCCCCATTGTGAAAAGACAAAGCCTTAGCCACTAAGCTATAACACTGGGCAGTTTCCATTACTCTTCCCAGAAGGAGCCTGGAAGCAGCCAATTTTTAGCTTGCAAAAACTTTTAACTGCTCAAGACAATTTTTAGGGCTATGACGTGAATTCCAAAATTCCTATTCTCTGGATGGTGGAAAAAGAGAAACTACTTCCCCACGGTTACAAGTTCAAGCTCCCAAGAATGTAGAACAAGATAAGAGGGAAACCTCATCCAGTTTCATTGTTTCAGGGACCTGCAGCAAAGCTTGTTACTGACCAGTTTGCTGGAATGTCTTGAACAGTGGTTTCATGGGATCCTAAGCCCATGTTCTCTCCTAAGGTACTCTTCTTTATGACAGAATGATACAGAAAGACAAATTTATAGCACAAAATACATCAGATTCACTACAGCTTAAGACTAGCCTCAGAAATCCTTTTTCTCATTAAGTAAAATTGCAAGAGATAATGCAAGAGATGGTGATCCTTTTTACCATTCCTACAACCAGTTTGCACAGAAAGAGAGGAAAGGGAAGGGAGAAAAGCATTGCCTGCAGTAGAGTAGGGAAGGCAAAGAACTCATGGAGAAGGATCCACAGAGAAAGACCCACCCATTGCAGTGACACTGAACCAGAAGTTCAGATGGCCGCCTGTCAGTCACAAGCGGATCTTTTCCAGCATGCCATCAGCTCTCAGTTGTCCCCCTTTGGGGAGGAAAAAGCTCCCTATGTCCCATGGTCCTGTACATGCTTAATTCTGTCACCCACAGCCATCAGCAAAGAGTGCAAGACATATTAATCCAGAGAGAATAATAGTTAATATCCTGCAGTACCAAATCCATTTTTAACCAAGAAGGACTTTACTGACAGGGGACTCTAACCACCTAAATCTTAGGAAGGACTCTAACCTTCCTAAGTTGAGCTTCAAACCCAAGTTCAGTCAAGCATCCTTGCCTTTTCTTAAAAGAGGCCTTTAACCCAATCTCATCCTTTACCTGAGTAAAATGTACCCCACCATGTACCCAAAGTTAGCCAATTGGTGCTGCAGTCTATTTCCTTTGGGTCAGGGTCTCCTCAGTATAGTCCCTTTGTGGTTCACCAGGAAGATGTTGCCAGAAAGGGATGTCAATCCAGACCTCAAGAGAGGGTTCCTGGATCTTGTGCAAGAAAAAATTTGAGGCAAATCTAGAGTAAAGTATAAGCAAGTTTATTTAAAAAGTAAAGGAATAAAGAATGGTTACTCCATAAGCAGTGCAGCCCCAGGGGTTTCCCATTTTTATGGTTATTTCTTGATGATATGCTTAAAAAGGAGTGGATTATTCATGAGTTTTCTGGGAAAGGGGTGGGCAGTTCTCAAAACTGAGGGTTCCTCCCCTTTTTAGACCATATAGGGTAACTTCCTGATGTTGCCATGGCATTTATAAACTGTCATAGTGCTTGTGGGAGTGTCTCTTAGCATGCTAATGCATTATAATTAGTATATAATGAGCAATGAGGATGACCAGAGGTCACTTCACTGCCATCTTGGTTTTGGTGGGTTTTGGCTGGCTTCTTTACTGCATCCTTTTATCACCAAGGTCTTTGTGACCTGTGTCTCATGCTGACCTCCTGTTTCATCCTGTAATTACAAATGCCTAACCTCCTAGGAATGCAGCCCAGTAGATTTTAGCCTTATTTTACCCAGACCCTATACAAGATGGAATTGCTCTGGTTTAAACACCTCTAACATAACCACCCAACGGATTCACCTTGCCTGCTGCCTATTATAAAGAGCCAATTTATAAAGACAGAGGAGCTGCAATAGAGAAAGGGTAATTCATGCAGAGCTGGCTGTGCAGGAGACTGGAATTTTATTTTTACTCAAATCAGTCTCCCTAAGAATTTGGAGATCAGAGTTTTGTTTTGTTTTCCTTTGTTTTGTTTGTTTTTTTGAGACACAGTCTCTCTCTGTTGCCCAGGCTGGAGTGCGGTGTTGTGATTTCAGTTCACTGCAACCTCCATCTCCCAGGTTCAAGCAATTCTAGTACCTCAGCCTCCTAAGTAGCTGGGATTACAGGTGAGCACCACCAAGCCTAGCTAATTTTTGTATCTTTAGGAGAGACAGTGAAAGGAATGAAAAAAATCAGGCACATTCCTCAGCCCAGGCACATTCCTCAGCCCTGGGCTCAACTTCCCGAGCCCAGTACAAACACAACCCCCCATATATCTCTCAACTTCCCGAGCCCAGTACAAACACATCCCCCCATATATCTCTCAACTTCCCAAGCCCAGTACAAACACATCCCCCCATATATCTCTCAACTTCCCGAGCCCAGTACAAACACATCCCCCCATATATCTCTCAACTTCCCGAGCCCAGTACAAACACATCCCCCCATATATCTCTCAACTTCCCGAGCCCAGTACAAACACATCCCCCCATATATCTCTCAACTTCCCGAGCCCAGTACAAACACCACCTGGAAAGTCTCCGATAAGGACACAGCCGTTCGTGGATTTACTGAAAGTGCGGGAACCAATAGAAAACTGCTAAATGTATAACTTAAAATGTTAACCAATTGTAGTGCTGTAACCAAAAGAATTCCTTTGTTCCTCTGTAACTTTACGTATCCTATTTACCTCGGGCTATAAAAGGCAAGCACTTGTATTGTTCGGGGCCCTCCTGTATGCGGTGGAACGGAGGGACCAAGTTCGAACTTGTAGTAAAAGATCCTTGCCGCTTGGCTTTGACTCTGGACTCTGGTGGTCTTCTTTGGGGAACAAACGGTCTGGGCATAACAACAGGGTTCCACCACATTGGCCAGGCTGGTCTTGAACTCCTGGGCTCCAGTGATCTGCCCACCTGGTCCTCCCAAAGTGCTGGGATTATAGGCATGAGCCACTGTGCCTGGCTGGGGATGGGAGTTTTTAAGGATAATTTGGTGGGTAGGGGCCCAATGAGTCATGAGTTCTGATTGGGCAGGTCAGAGATGAAATCACAGTGAGTTGAAGCTGTCCTCTTGTGCTAAGTCAGTTCCTGAGTGTGGGCCACAAGACCAGATTAGCCAGTTTATCAATCTGGGTGGTTCCAGCTTATTCACTGAGTACAGCAAAATATCTCAAGAACTGATCTCAGGTTTTACAGTAGTGATGTTATCCCCAGGAGCAATTTGGGGAGGTTTAGAATCTTGCAGCCTCTAGCCGGATAACTCCTAAACCATAATTTCTAATCTTGCAGCTAATTTGTTAGTCCTGCAAAGGCACTCTAGTCCGCAGGCAGGAAGGGGGTTTGTTTTGGGAAAGGGCTATTATCATCTTTGTTTCAAAGCTAAACCATAAACTAAGTTTCTCCCAAAATTAGTTTAGCCTGCACTCAGGAATGAACAAGGACCTCTTGGATGTTAGAAGCAAGATGGAATCAGTTAGGTCAGATCTCTTTCTCGTAGTAATTGTCTCAGTTACGATTTTTGCAGAGGCAGTTTCAATTGCAATACATGGAGCTCCATAGAGACTAAGCCAGGACAAGTGAGAGCCAGATGGCCACTGGGAGGAAAAATAACTAAACATGGACAAAGGAGACCCTAAGAAGTTGAGCAGCAAATTTGTTATCATATGCATTCTTTGTGCAAGCTTGCCTGGAGGAGCAGAAGAAGCACCCAGATGCTTCAGTCAGATTCTCGGAGTTTACTAAGAAGTGATCAGAGATGTGGAAGTCCATATCTGCTAAAAGGGAAAGGAAAAATCTGAAGACATGCAAAAAGCAGACAAGGCCTATTATAAAAGAGAAATGAAGGCCATGCACGGTGGCTTACGCTTGTAATGCCAGCATGTTGGGAGGCCAAGGCGGGTGGATCACGAGTTCGGGAGTTCAAGACCAGCCTGGCCAAGATGGTGAAACCCCGTCTCTACTAAAAATACAAAAAATTAGCCAGGCACAGTGGCAGGCGCCTGTAATCCCAGCTACTTTGGAGGCTGAGGCAGGAGAATCACTTGAACTCAGAGGGCAGAGGTTGCAGTGAGCCGAGATCATACCACTGCACTCCAGCCTGGGTGACAGAGTGAGACTCCATCTCAAAAAAAAAAAGAAAGAAAGAAAAAAGAGAGAAATGAAAACCTATCTTCCTCCTAAAGGAGAAACAAATAACAACTTCAGGAATTTCAGTGTGCACAAGAGGACTCCTCAGGAATTTTTCTTATTCTATTCCATCACCCCAGAGTCAAAGGAAAACACCTGGACTATCCTTTGGGGATATTGCAAAGAAGCTTGGAGAGAAGTGGAGTTGGCTTGAAAGGAAGTGGCTGAGGCAAAATTAATATAAGTAGAGAGTTTATTTGGGCCAGCCTTGAAGACCACAACCTGGGAGCACAGATTCAAGTTGCCTTGGATATACTGTTAAAAGTAGGTTTTTAAGGGAAAAGAAGAGGAGCTTCTTAAGTTGTTTACCAAGAATTTACATTAAAATGACATAAGCTATTGATTGTCTAGATATTGTTCTGCATGTAGGAACATGAAGATAATTCAAATTCCAGGAACAGGAAGATAATGGGTGAGGCAGATAGTCAGGAACAAGGTGTCTATAAACAATTGCCCTCGGGCATGGGTGTAGACGACATGACTGAAGTCCCATACTTATGTCTCTGTGGAATGGATAAATTTTGCATACTTCACATAGCTCAGAATGCTCTAAGCTATTTTTCTTTTCTCAGAAATAATGATGCTGCTGCAGATAACAAGCAGCCTTAGGAAAAGAAGGCTGAGAAGCTGAAGGAAAAATACAAAAAGGAAATTACTGCATACCAAGCTAAAGGAAAGCCTGTCAAAAAGGGAGTCATCAAGGCTGAAGAAAGTAAGAAAATAGAAGGAGATGAAGAGAAGGAGGAATATAGAAGATGAAAATGATGATGATGAATAAATTGGTTCTAGCCCAGTTTTTTTTCTTGTCTATAAAGCATTTAACCCCTCTGTATACAACTCACTTATTTTAAGGAAAACAATTGAAATGCATAAGATTTGTATCTAAACTATACAGTGCCTTTTGTTTGTATAGCCGACACACTACCAAATTTGTCTTTAGAGAGCCTTGATGGTATTTTCAATAGACTCTAACCTTGCCTGGTACAGTATGGAGGTTGTAAATTGGCATGAAAATTTAAAGCAAGTTCTTGTTGGTGCACAGCACAAATCAGTTACATATAGGAATGATGGTTTCTTCATCTTCAGTTTACTCCAATGTGGCTTGTATGAAATAATTGTTTGTTAACTGAATAACACTCTGTAATAGCAAAAAAAGAAAAAAGAAGGAGAAGTTGCTGCTAATTTGTAACTGCCAATGGGTTCTTCTTGCCTGCTGTCCAGACGAAGCCAGTTTAACAAGACAGGGGAATTGCAATAGCAAAAGAGTTTAATACATGTAGACCCAGCTAAACAGGAGACCAGAGTTTTATTATTACTCAAATCAACCTCCCTCAAAATTTGGAGGCTAGAGTTTTTTAAAGATAGTTTGGCAGGTGGGGGACTAGAGACTGGATCCTGCTGATTGGTTGGGAATGTAATCATACGGATGTGGGAAAATGGTCCTCATGTGCTGAGTCTGCTTCTGGCGGGGGCGGCAGGACTAGTTGTCTTGAGTGGCAGGTCTGGATGGAGCCATCTGGTCATGAGAAATGCAAAAGTCTGAAAAGACATCTCAAAAAGCCAATCTTAGGTTCTAAAATAGTGATGTTATTTACAGGAGTAATTGAGGAAGTTACAAATCTTGTGACCTCCAGAACAATGGCTGGTAATTGTTTAACTATGCCTACATCTTAGCAAGATTCAGGCCACTCTCACAGTACTAATCTTGTGGCCTTTTGTTAGTTTTACAAAGACAGTTTAGTTTTGGGAAGGGCTCTTATCAGCTAAACCATAAACTAAATTCCTCCCAAAGTTAGCTTGTCCTACACCTAGGAATGAACAATGATATCTTAGAAGCAAGATGGAGTCAGCTATATCAGATTTCTCTTACTGTCATAATTTTGCAAAGGTGGTTTCAGTTTTGTTGACATTCTGAATGCTTCTAAGTAAATACAGTTTTTCATTAGTAAAAAAAATATATATGATTCCATTGAATCGTGTGTGTGTGTGTGTGTGAGTGCATGTGTATAGTGGGAGGGTGAAAGGTAGGAATGAGGAACAGTTCACTAACTTTTTAGTCCCACATCTACCATGGTGTTCTGTGCCTTTTTTACTCTTTTTCTCATTATTTCATATATTCTGTCCAACTTTGTCTCTGCCCTGACTTTTTGTCAAGATCCTCTCTGCTTAATTTGGGCATTGTTTTTTTGGTAATCTTTTAGAGTCATTTTGATAATCTCCAACAATCGTCTTACTCTTCAAAGCTGACCTAAAAGATAGATGAGCAAAGTTCTGCTCAAACTTTAGAAGAAGACATGGGCTGATCTCAGAGTGCCTTAATTTCAGCAGCTCCACTGTTTCAATGTAATTTTATCATTAATAACCAGCATTGTGATTAATATGTGCAGTTATACATGAAAGAGATTTTGAAGGAAATGGTAATGATTCTGAACACAAGAGGAAAAGTTATTGCTGATCTATTATTCATATCAGAGGAATCTGGCTGCAAGTGTGAACATAAATAAGAATGTAGCAACAGTAAAGAATAACCTGAGGGCATGGACATGTTTTCAGGATATCTAATTCCAGATAAAATCTACAGAAAGAAAATATAATCGTATAATCTGTATTAGTCAGGGTTCTCTAGAAAGATGGAACCAATAGGATAGAGATAGAGAGAGAAAGATGGAGATAGAGATAGATAGAGATGAGATAGAGATAGAGATGATAGAGATAGGTATAGATAGATAGAAATAAAGATAGGGATAAGGGGAGGGATATGGGCAGGGATAGAGATAGAGATAGCTGAGATAGAGATAGAAATAGAGATAGAGACATAGAGATAGACATAGTGATAGAGATGATAGAGACAGAGCTAGGGATAGAGATAGAGATGTATGAGAAGGGATTTACTAGGGGAATGGGTTCATGTGATTATGGAGGCTAAGAAGTCACACAACAGACCATCTGCAAGCTGAAGAACCTGGGATAGATCTAAATCCTAAAGCCTGAGAACCTGGGAAGCCAATGGTTTAACTCTCAGTCTGAGTCCAAAGGCCTGAAAACTCAGGAGGCCACTGCCGTAAGTCCTGGAGTCCAAAGGCTGGAGTTCTGATGTCCAAGTGCACAAAAGCACTGGGGCAGCCAGTGGGTTACTGCACAATCACCATGGAGCAAGCAGATCCTCAAGACTTTAAAGACCGCACAGATCACCAGCATCCAGAGGAGATACAGGAATGAGCACTCCACCAGCCAGTGCTCCCTACATGAGACTCTCCTCATGCCTCCCTGAATTCTGTATGGCTGGGGCAGGAAACAGAGGAGAAGGAGGAGAGAGAGACTTGTGGAAGAGCAAGCCACGTGATCTCCTCTGCCAGCAGCTCACTGCTGAAGACCAGGGCGGAGGATCATCACATCCAAGTAAACTAAGTATTTGACTGAAAGGGGTCAAAGGTTTTAACCATGTATCAGAATACTTGCCAAACTTATTGGGCAAGAGACCAAGTTTTCTTTCCGTCCCACTTTCAGGATCAGAAAAAGAATCTGAAAAGGCAAAACTGATAGTAGTGGTTACTGTGGGGGCATGGAGGGGAGGAAATCACCTTTGCACATTACTGGATTAAAATTCCCCAATTCAGCCTGTTACAGTCTCTCATTCCTTTTTCTCTCTCTAATATTTGGAACTAGTGACATGCCCGGCCTTTGGAGAACGGAAGGATGAATGTCTGAGTCTTTGCTCATATCCTCTCCAGCTAGTCAGTCTGGTGATATTCTAGTAGTCCTCCATGATTTAACTCAAATTCCAGCCCTTTTCTAACCTTTCCCAACACCCAAGGCTCAACTCTGCCTCAATACTCAACCAAACTGTTTTGTAATTGGCTGGATCAATGTCCATTTCTCCCACTGATTGGGGAAATTGAGATCTCTGCTGCCCCCACCCACAATCTCAGTCCTCCAGGGACACAGGATACCATGCCAGCCCCATCCCTTCTCCCACAGCTTCAGGGATGTCAGACAAAGAGATAGTCTCTCCATCCATCAGCTCCTGGTGACCCCAGATCTCAGAACCAGAAGCTGTTCCAAGGTTGTAGGAAGTGGTGAAGCTTCAACAACTTGCCTACTCCAGCCTGCAGGAGCCCCCCACCCACAGCCCACCTCATTTCTGTGAGGTTTGTGTTTTGAGACCCACAGATTCTTCAAGGTGCTTTTTAAGACTTCCTGCTCTCTGCTGGCAAATGGTTAATCAGTTTGTGGCAGCATAAATAAAATTAGAGGGTTTAATTAAAATGAATGAGTGAGTGGAGACCAGCCTGGCTGCTTTGCTCTTGAGCCTGAGATGAGTAAATAATGAACGTGTCACCAGCAAGTGATGTGCTTTAGCAGAAGTGTGAGGACAGCAGAAAGGAGGCCGTAGAGAGCTCCTCCACCCGTAGCAATGTGCAAGTTGGTGGAATCTCCATTTGGGTGTATCTTTTTAATAAATTCTGCAGGAACTGTTTCTGTTTTCTAGGCCTTCCAAAAAAAGTGAGGAGAGGGCCACACACAGGATGCCCATTCTCTGGGCACCCCTTAATGTCATGGTCCTTGTGAAGGGGAACAGTAGACATATAGATGAGACATCACCATAGTCATTTAGTGGATGGGGTGAGAAATTCTAACTTTCTCCATGTGCAAGATGCAGAAAGAGTTGTCTTACATCCCACAGGACTTTCAAATGCTTTCCCAGACATTCATGCAGGAGAGAGATGTTTGTATGATTATTTGGGCCTAAACCTGAACTCCATGTAACATAAAGTCCTTTTTGCACAGTTTTCTATGCAAGGCATTTTTCTAGAAATGCAACTACTGTGTGGAATGAGGTAAAGTGGGACTGGCAGCACTTTTAAAACCACATCCCAGATGGAAACACCCCTCTTAGTGTTCACGTCTCTAGTATAGCATACTGTGACAGTCTGCATCCGAGACTGATGCAATGTGTTATACCAGACATGGCTGCACTCACGTTGACCCTACACACAGGTACAAACATCTTACTATTAACTTTGTCTTCAAGGCCAGGCCTACCTGCACATTTACATGTTTAAATGAATTTTTTTTTTTTTTTTTTTTTTTTTTTGAGATGGAGGCTTGCTCTGTCACCCAGGCTGGAGTGCAGTGGCATGATCTCAGCTCACTGCAACCTCTGCCTCCTGGGTTCAAGCAGTTCTCCTGCCTCAGCCTGCTGAGTAGCTGGGATTACAGGCGCCCACCACCACACCCAGCTCATTTTTGTATTTGTAGTAGAGATGGGGTTTCACCATGTTGGTGAGGCTGGTTCTTGAACACCTGACCTCATGATCTACCGGCCTCGGCCTCCCAAAGTGCTAGGATTATAGGTGTGAGCCACCGCACCTGGCCAATATTCTTTTATTATAGATCACTTTCATTTTATTCAGTGAAGGCATTATACTGACTTTGGAAAAACTCTGTGTGTGTGTGTGTGTGTGTGTGTGTGTATGCGTGTTTAGGAAGTATTAAGAGATATTTGTTACAGAAATGGGTGCACTGGGCAGATGAGTTTGAGAGGATCCCTGCTCATGTCCACATATGGCCGGGAAAACTGCTGAGAGGATTTTGGAGAATGTATTCTTCCACTGCTGCTCCTGTTCCCAGTCCCCATCACCCCCTCACTTCTGGTTCAAGTCCTAGGAGGCATCGAGAAGCCATGTCAGGGCCCCTGGAGTAGCTTGTCAGTCTTGGCACATGGGCACAGGTCTAAATCCTCCACCCAGCTGGCTGCCTGCCCCATCCCCCGTTCTGTGCCCCTGCACCCTCTCAAGAAAGCCCAAGAGTGTCCCTTACCAGGGTTTCCTGACTCTCCCACCTGCTGTTATGTCTGGGCTTGGGGGCCATGAAGGTAGGGGTCCAGGCCTGACCTGAACAGAGAGGTAGCGTGGTAGGCAGGATTCCTCATGTAAATCAAAGAAAATGACTGAAGTCAGTCTCAATCAATTCAGAAGTTTATTTTACCAAGGTCGAGGATGTGCCTGGGAAAAAGAACAAAAATCACAGGAATATCTGCGATCCATGTTTTTTACAAAGATGGTCTGGAGGCTTCAATAGAGAAATGAGCAGGCAGTAGAGGAAAGAGGAAAGAGAAAAAGGAGAGGGTAGATGAAAGAGACAAATGATTACATTCTTGTCAGGCTTTGATCAGCCTTCATAGAATCCACATGGCACATGTGAAAAGAGGGAGTAGAGGAACAGTCAACTATGCACTGGTCTTGTGCTCAATGAATCTGCATTTTTTACATAAAATAAAGGAAATATAGAGTAAAAGATGCAGTAAAATATGCATTTGTCTCAGGTGGGCAGAAGGATGAGCACAAGTCCTGTCTGTCCTATACCTGTGAAGATAGGCTGTTGATTAAATTGTCAGAGTGAAATTCAACAGAAATTGATTTTAGGGTAAAGATCTTGGGCCCACAGGAATTTCCTTGTAAGCGAACTATGAGGAGGCCCCTGGGGAAGTGTGTGGCTTCTATCTTTGCAGCTACCCATTTAGGAAATGGGAGGCAGTTTTGCGTGACTCAGTTCCCAAGCCTAACTTTTCCCTTTGACATAGTGAGTTGGGGTCCTGAAATTTTTATTTTCTTTTCACACAAGATGACCTGCAGGATTTCCCAGGCCCTGCCTCTGCCTTTCTTGTAACTGCATTCCAATGGAACTTTCTCCCTCTGCCTGGTCCAGTTTACCTCCCTTCCACACTGTAGTGTTACCAAAAGCACTTCCCAATGAACTTCCTCTGCCTGAGAGTCTGTATCCCAGGAAACATGACCTAAGAGAAATAAGGCCAGGAGTAGTTCAAGGAAGTAGACTGTAAAATGGTATTTCAGAGTTGCATTACCCACTGGTTGACACTGAGGATCCCATAACCGGGACAGGTGGAGTCGAGAGTCCTGAGCATGTGGAAGCAGGGCAACTATTAACACACGTGCCATGAACTTGAACAGCATGAAATGGGCCGTGAACAGCAGTGAAGGGATAATGCAGGCACAATGATTCTGGCACCATGAAGTAATTATTAAGCCAAACTGGTTGACCCTTACTGAGTGCCATTGATACATCAAAGAAAGACCTCAGAGTGATTGATTATCAATTAAAGGCATAGTGTGAAAGTCAGAGAGCCTTCTTGGCAACATAAAGAGATTTTCATCTCTTACAGAAAAAAGCTGAGATCAGGCCTGGGAGTTGATTCACTCTAAAAGTAGTAGAATGCTAAGGAAGTTGAATTCTCACCCCCAGCAAGTCTGCAGTTCCAAGATCAAAGACTGAGATGGGAAAGAGTAAGTAAGACTTTGAGGGACAGGGACATCTGGGTTGATGCATTTAAGAACTTGAAACTCCATGTCCCCCTGAACTCTCTGGGTCTTCAGAAGTGGCCCATTCCTCCTTCTTAAAGTCTAGAACTCTCCTCTGCTTAAAAGTAGGGGGAGGTATCTGCCTTACTAAAGAACATAGACCTCCTCAGAATCTCTCCCTACCCTCTCTCCTAATCACCAGACCAAGAACTAGGGTGAAAGCACAACATATATCCTGGCTATGAGTGCTGAGTTGACCCAAATGTATAGCTTTATCAGAAAAAAAGTAAAGTGTTCCTGGTACGTGGTATGCAGGGAGAAAAAGAAATTTAAGACCTAGCCGCTATATACCAACAGAAGCTGATAGTGTGGACAGGTGGCCTGACTTGCAGAAAGGTATGGACATGAGGCAATAGAATACTGAAGTCCTAAGAACAAGAGAAAAAGGCAGTCAGTGAAGGCATTACTCAACTATACAATCAAAAGAAAGCTAGGATGATGGGCAGAAGGCTGAGGATAGCCACTTCAATAAAAGTCAAAATTTGTTTTAGTCAGTGTGGTCTGCTATGACGGAATACTGTAGACCAGGTAGATTAAACAACAGAAATGTATTTCTCACAGTTCTGGAGGCTTGGAATTCCAAGATCATGGTGCTAGCAAGGTGGGTTTCATTCTGAGGTCTCTTATCTTGGCTTGTAGGCTGCCACCTCTCACTATGTGTTCACATGAACCCTTCTTTTTGCATGAGTCAGGGAGAAAGTAAGAAAGCTCTATGGTATTTCTTATTTCTTATTATAAGGGCAGTAATTTCATCATGATAGCTCCACCCTCATGACCCCATCTAATGTTAAGTACCTTCCAAAGATCCCATTTCCAAATATCATCACATTTGCGGTTAGGGTTTCAACATATGGCTTTGCGGGTAGTAGACACAAACGTTAAGCTCTAACATAAACTTTTGCCCAGTTTTCGGCACTGAGACACTTTTGGGACCTGAAACCCTTTGACTGAAAGAGAGGCCAGGTCCTCAGAAAGAAGCTCCCCCTGCAATCATTCATGATCTCCCAGCTTTAAGGAACTGTTATCTCAAGCATTCTATGTCAGCCCCAGAAGTAGAGGCTGTTCCTTGTATCTGCTACCACTGTGTTCTTTAGCATTCTCTTTAGTTTTTACTACCCAGTCTCTCCATTCCTCTGTTATAGTTAGTAATTATTTACGTTAAACTCTCTGCATTCTAATTATTGTGTGGTTTCTCTCTCCTGATTGAGCCTTGCCTGATGCTGAATTGGTACCCTGAATGGTTTTATCTCCCACCATCTAACTTGCATATATGTAACTAAGGCATCAAAAGAACTTGCTACTTCCTGCTCCTCAGATCTCAGCACAATGTTATCAATGCAGTGGGCTACTGTGATATTTCATCAGATGTCAAGATTATCCAGACCTCTGTGGACTGTAATGTCGCAGAGAGCAGCAGAATTGACTAGCTCTGAGGCAAGAGTGTGAAGGAGCATAGTTGAGCCTGACAGGTGAAAAGCAAACTGATTTGCTGGTGGTCCTCATAAGTAAGTATGAAGAAAAAGGTATCAGCTAGGTCAACAGCTGCATACCACATACCAGGAACACTTTACTTTTTTTCTGATAAAGCTATACATTTGGGACAGCAGCTGAAATTGGAGTCACCATTTAAGTTTACAGCAATCCACAGTCATTCTCCAGATTCTTCTGACTTCTACACAGGCGGCACTGATGTATTACATAGGGATGTGACACCTGTCATTACCCCTACTCTTTTTAAGTCTTTTATAGTGACATCAATCTCTGCAATTCTCCCAGGGATATAATATGGCTTTTGGTTTACTAGAAGTTAGTTCTTAGGCATTCCAATCATAATAATCTTCATCTCATAGATCAGAGAGGCCACATAGTTACCAAGTGTGTCTATTACCATTATACATTCAAGAACAGAGGGCTGTATGTAGTGGCTCGTGCCTGTAATCCCAGCATTTTGGGAGGCTGAACCTGCTTCAGCCCAGGAGTTTGAGACCAGCCTGGGCAACATAGTGAAACCCCATCTCTACAAAAAAATTCAAAACTTTAGCTGGGCAGGGTGGCACATGTCTATGGTCCCAGCCACTCAGGAGGCTGAGATGGGAGGATCACTTGAGCCCAGGGAGGTCAAGGCTGCAGTGAGCTGTGATCAATCCCACCACTACACTCCAGCCTGAGTAACAGAGCAAGACCCTGTCTCAAGAACAAACCAAACCAAAACATGAACTGAGGAAATAACTACAGAGTTGGTCTGTAGACCACAGGGCCCACTGTGAGTCAGACCTGGGCTAAGATTACACCACCTGACACCATAAACCCCCACTCTGACTGGTGAGCCACTGTGGTATTTTGGGTCCTCAATAATCAGTATCAACTCACAGCCAGTGTCATAATCTTGGAAAGGTCTGGGAGTTCTCTTCTCCCAAATGCAGTCACTCTAATAAACAGCCACAGGTCGCTTTGGAGAAGGCTTAAAGTAAGATTTACAGTGGAAATTTGCAATAGTGATGTAGGGTCCTTCCTCAAGGGTCTTCTTTATTCAAGGAACATGCTAAGTACATACATTGCCTTACGTCTAGAAATGGGGTGAGAGGCTGTGACTCAAGTCAGACTTTTGGCTACCAGACCTAAAGTTCTTCCTGTTATACAGATCAAACAATGTAGTAAGCTGTCCATCTATTTGATTCCTGGGAATGCCATATCAATTGACCACTGCCAAATATCTCTGTGGGTCAAGGCATTCTGACTGCCTGCACAGCCCTGCTGCCCTTTACAGTGAATGTGCCTTTGGCAGTTAGGTGCTGCCTCTTGGCCTGTGATCCTCTGGGATTTCAACCCTATTGAAACCAGAGCCCATCTCAATGCAACATCCCCTGCAGTCATATCTGCCCTGCAGAAGAAAGCTACTGCAGAGCTGACCAAGGGTGCAGATGCTTTGCTCACTAATGCATTTCTCAATGCCTTAGCCAAAGGAGTGTCTTCTGGGCCTCCTCCTGGAACATAGGTTGAGGGTAGACACACATTTGTGCATGATAAATCCAGCCCAACGCTCCTATCTCCATAGCCTTTGGAGTCCATTTATCAAATCATACCCGGGAAGCTCTAGTATCTCAACCTCATCAAATATAGGCCACTATTTTGTCCAAGTTTTAGTCAGGTAAAGCCATTAGAATCACCTTCAGCTGCATGAGCAAACACCTTAAATCCAGAATCTCCAATAAGTGCATCCATATTCACAATCAGGGCTGATCTAGTGTTAGATTCCACCTGCCTTGGTCTAACACCCTTAGAATGTACTTCCACACATGTACCCTAGGCTTCTGACAATATACATTAACAAAACCTTATCATTCTTTCTGTGTGTAAGCTATGTCTTTTTGGGTCACTGTGTATACCTGTTCTCTGGAGCATGCTGAGATCTGACACTAGTTATGGGTCTATGTGCATATGGTTTGAATGGGTCTTGAGGATAAAGGGCATCCCCTTTTAAAGCATCTGCCTCAGGTGAGCTTATCACACGATTCTCAAAGAAAAGAAAGGCTATTATTCTCAGACACCGGGGGCAGGCTTCTTCCATGGGTAAAGGAATATCAGAGTGACTTGGAGGTCTAAGATTGTCAGTTTCTTCTGGGTTCAACCAGAAGCTCCCATTCCAAGTTTCAGAATCCCATTCTTTACCAATCAATGTTCTAAATTTCAAGTGCAATTCGGCAAAAAATTAAGTTGGTGTTTTATTTTCAGCATTATCAGTCCAGTTACAAAAAATAAGAGATTTTTTTAGGGCTCTCCAGTTTTCAGACTGTGACTCAAGCTGAGAGTGAACAGAACTGTACTTCCCATTTCCTGTTTGTAAGTGCCCACGTGTGTTTAAAAAGAAAATCCGCCTCACATCGCAGTCCTCATAGTCATCATGACTGCCACCGCAGTTCAGTGCAGTGGCACTTGGGTTCCCAGGACTCTTGCTGCTAGTTCTTCATCACAATCAGCCATGGGTGACAGCTTGATTCAATGTGACACCGCCACATGCCATGGGTTTCTAACATTCCACTGCCCATTGGCAAGGAGCTCAGAACTGCACTTAAGCCCAAGGGTCTGACCAAAGCAATGCTGATTTCTGCCTGTGTGGCCTCTCTCCTGGGATAACTCCTGATATCCATTCTGTACCAGTGAGAACCCAGTCAGAAGAACAAAAGCAGAGAGTAATTTTATCGGGAAAAAATTCAACATAAAAAATTATTAATATATCAGAGGATGAGCATGATGAAGGATTCTCTGGTAAAAAGTCAAGAGAACTTGAAATAACATCAGAATGGCAGCTAGAAAGAGCAGCCACCACCCCTAGGGCTGAGATGAGGTCGCCAGAGAAGAGGTCCCTCAGGCTGAGATGCAGACCTTGTAGGAGAGGGCGTGGCCAAGGGTCACTGAATGGCAGAGAAGTCACAGTGGGGCTGCAGCTAGGAAGAAGAGCCTCATGGAGAGGACTTCCTGATAGGAGATGCAACATGAGGCAACCCTGCCCAGAGAGTAAAGACCCTGGCCTCACTGAAGGAACATACCTCAAAATAATGAGCCATTTATGACAAACCAACAGCCAACATCATACTGAATGGGCAAAAGCTGGAAGCCTTCCCCTTGAAAACCAGTACAAAACAAGGATGCTCTCTCTCTATTCTCCTATTCAACACAGTATTGGAAGTCCTGGCTGGGGCAGTCAGGTAAGAGAAAAAAATAAAGGGCATCCAAACCGAAAGAAATGAATCCAAGCTATCCCTGCTTCCAGACAACATGATTCTACACCTAGAAAACCCCATAGTCTTGGCCCAAAAGCTTTTTAAGCTGATAAAACAACTTCAGCAAGTCTCAGGTTACAAAATTAATGTACAAAAATCACTAACATTCCTATACGACAACAACAGTCAAGCCCAGAGCCACACCAGAAATGCAATCCCATTGACAACCACCACACACACACACATACATACACACACACAAACACACAAAGAAAAAAACCCTAGGAATACAGCCAACCAGGGAGGTGAAAGACCTCTACAGGGAGAACTACAAAATGCTGCTCAAAGAAATCAGAGATGACACAAACAAATGGAAAAACATTCCATGCTAATGAATAGGAAGAATCAATATGGTAAAAAAGATCATACTGCTGAAAGCGATTTATAGATTCAATGCTATCCCTATTAAACTACCATTGATATTCTTCACAGAACTAGAAAAAACTATTTTAAAATTCATATGGAACCCCTAAAGACCCCAAATATCCAAGGCAATTCTAAACAAAAGGAATAAAGCTGGAGGCATCATATTACCCGACTCCGAAATATACTACAGGGATACAGTAACCAAAACAGCATGTTACTGGTACAAAAACAGATACATAGGCCAATGGAACAGAATAGAGAACTCAGAAATAAGGCTGCACACCTACAACCATCTGATCTTTGACAAAGCTGACAAAAACAAACAATGGGAAAAGGATTCCATATTCAATAAATGGTACTGGGATAACTGGCTAGCCATATGAAGAAGATTGAAACTAGACCCTTTCTTTACACCATATATAAAAATCAACTCAAGATGATTGAACACTTAAATGTTAAACCCAAAACTATAAAAACCCTCAAAGGCAATCTAGGCAGTACCATTCAGGACATAGAAATGGGCAAAGATTTTATAACAAAAACACCAAAAGCAATTGCAACAAAAAGCAAAAATTAACAAATGGGATCTAATTAAACTTAAGAGCTTCTATACAGCAAAAGAAACTATCAACAGAGTGAACAGACAACCTACAGGATAGGAGAAAATTTTGGTAAACTATGAGTCTGACAAAGGTCTAATATCCACATCTATAAGGAACTTAAACAAATTCACAAAAAAAAAAAAAAACAAAAACAAAAACAAAAAACTCAAGCAATCCTATTAAAAAGTGGGCAAAGGATATGAACAGACACTTTTCAAAAGAAGACATACATTCGGCCAACAAACATATGAAAAAAGCTCAACATCACTTATCATTAAAGAAACTCAAATCAAAACCACAATGAGAGACAATCTCACGTGAGTCAGAATGGCTATTATTAAAAAGGCAAAAAATAACAGATGCTGGTGAGGTTGAGGAGAAAAAGGAACACTTACATACAGTTGGTGGGAGTGTATATTACTTCAACCATTGCAGAAGAGTGTGGCAACTCCTCAAAGACCTGAAAACAGAAATACCATTTGACCCATTACTGGGTATATACCCAAAGGAATATAAATCATTCTATTATAAAGGCACATGCACACACATGTTCATTGCAGCAATATTGACAAGAGCAAAGTCATTGAATCAACCTAAATGCCCATCAGTGATAGACTGGATAAAGACAATGTGGTACATATACACCATGGAATACTATGCAGCCATTAAAAGCAACCAGATCATGTCCTTTGCAGAAACATGGATGAAGCTAGAGGCCATTATCCTTAGCAAACTAACACAGGAACAGAAAACCAAATACTACATGTTCTCACTTATAAGTGGGAACTAGATGATGAGAACACATGGACACATAGAGGGGAACAACAGATACTGGAGTCTATTAGAAGGTGGAGGGTGGGAGGAGGGAGAGGATAAGGAAAAATAACTAATGAGTACTAAGCTTAATACCTGGGTGATGAATAATTGCACAACAAATCCCTGTGACACAAGTTTACCTATATAACAAACCTGCAAATGTACCCCTGAACTTAAAATAATTTTTTTTAAAAAGACCCTGAGCTGGCTTTTTCCTTCATGTTATCTCCCATTGGGAGTGGCCGTTGGCCAAAACTTATTTGCTGTCGGTTTGACCCTCTGGGCTCTTGATTCGGTCTTCATCATTCATCCTTTGTTGTGAAAGGTAGCACAGCTGACAGCAGTTGACCCCTGAGCAATTTTGGGGATGGGGCATAGGCCTCTCACCCAGTTGAAAATCCGAAAATCCATGGATAATTTTGGCTCCTCCCAAACTTAACTACTAGTAGCTTATTGGCTGGAAGCCTTAATGGTCATGTAAACAGTTGATTAACACAACTGTTTTGTATGTTATATGTATTATATACTATATTCTTACAATAAAGTAAGCTATAGAAAAGAAAATATTATTAAGAAAAGCATAAGAAAGAGAAAATATATTTACTATTCACTAAGCAGAAGTGGATTATTATAAAGGTCTCCCTCACTGTCTTCACATTGATTAAGTAGGGGGAAGTGGAGGAGAAAGAGGAAGGGTTGGTCTTGTCTCAGAGGTGGCAGAAGTGGAAGAAGTGGAGGAGGTAGAAGGGGGAGCAGGAGAGGCAGGTACACTCAATGTAACTTTTATTGAAAAAAATCTAGGTGTAAGTGGACCCACACAATTTAATCCAACATTGTTCAAGGATCAGCTGCAGTTTTCTCACCCTATTTCCTGCCAGGAGAGTCTCAGGGGTTCAGCAGGCATCTTTCATTTTGCACTCCCTGTCTTTTAGGACTCTTTTAGTCCAAGCTGGTAGTGTTTCTGCCAAAATAATTTTCTTAAGAATTTCATGGTCTTGTGTATTACATTAGGGTTCCTTCCATTAGACAAAGCCCACACCCACACATTGTTTGAAGATAATCCCTTCTCTGTTTTTGTCTTCTGCTGAGATGACTAAAGACAACACTCTCAAGCCTAGAAGCCCTCCAGTTTGGCCCAGAAGATCCGTGAGGCACACCCTTAACCTCAACTTGAAAAACCCCCTTGCATGACTAAATATTCTGACCTTTTGGTCTCTCTGAGGTTTTAGCAAAAGTTTGTGCAGTCACACCCTTGGCTTTTTCTCTATGCCAGATTTTTCACATGCGATCTTTTCTCTTCAGCATTTTTGCCAACTGGATAAAGTGAGAATTTCCCAAATCATCAAGAACAAAGTTTTTTGTTTCACTCTTCTTCCACCAATTTATCTCTCTTTTCTGGCACTTTACTATAAGCAGCAAGAAAGAACTAGACTGCATTTCAACAGTTTCCATGGACATCTCCTCAGCTAAATATCCAAGTTTATCACTTACAAGTTCCACTTTCCAAAGAACTGGAGTAGACAACTCTGCTAAGCTTTCTTCCACTCCATAACTAGGATTCCTTTCCTTCCAATTTCCAGTAAAGTGTTCCTCACTTTCTCATGGCTCTCACTGGCAGCATCCTTAAAGACCAGATTTCTACTAGGTTTCTTCAAAGTGACTTAAGTTTTCTCCATCATGATCTTCAAAATTCTCCTCAAATTCTCTTCAGCCTCTGCCCACTCTGAGTTCCAGAATCACTCCCACATTGTCAGAGTAATTGCCTGACAGGTTCTTCTTGCCCACTGCACATATAGAGCTGATTCACTGAGACAGAAGTATTGCAACAGAGGAAGAGTTTAATAAATACAGGGCTAACCAAGCAGAAGACGGGAGTTATTACTCAAATCAGCCTCCCACAAAGCTCAGAGGCCAGGGCTTCTCTAGGATAGTTTGGCAGGAAGGGAGCTGGGGAATGGGAAACGATGATTGGTTGGGTCAGGGATGAAATCATGGGGGGGTCAAACCTGTCTTCTTGCACTGACACAGCTCCTGGATTGGGGGCTGGGCACATCACAGAAGAGGTTGAATTCATTCCATGGTATGAGTCACAAGTCCAGGTGGAGTCACCAGAATGCAAAAATCTGAAAAATACCTCAAAGATCAACCTTAGGTTTTGATAATAGTGATGTTATCTACAGGAGCAATTGGAGACGTTACAAATCTTGTGACCGCTGGCTATATGACTCCTAAGTCATAATCCTACAAAGACAGTTTTGGTCCCTGAGCAAGGAGGGGGTTCATTTCTGGAAAGAACTGTTAGTTTCTGGAAAGAACTGTTATCATCTTTTTCACTAAATGCCTCCCATAGTTAGTTTGATTTATGCCCAGGAATGAGCAAAGATAGTTTGTAAGGTTAGAAGCAAGATGGAGTAGACTATGTAAGATTTCGCTCACTGTCATAATTTTTGCAAAGGTGGCTTCAGCAGTGCCCCACTCTATAGGACCAAAATCTGTCTTAGGTTTCCATTGCTGCACAACAAAGTGTCACAAATTTAGCCACTTAACATCACCATTTATCAGTTCACGGCTTTGTAAGTCAGAAGTCCAGGCACAGCATGACTGGGCTTTCTGCTCAGGGTCTCACAAAGTTAAAATCAAGGCATTGGCCAGTACTGCATCCTCATCTGAGCCCAGGGCCCCTTTCTAAGGTCATGTGGTGGTGGCAGAACTCAGTTCCTTGCAGCTGTGGGATGGAGGTCCCTTTCTTTGCTGGCTGTCAGCTGGGAGATACTCTAAGTCCTAGAGGCCACTTTTGTTCCTTGCCACAGCCCCTCCTCTCCATCTTTAAAGCCAGTAATGTAGAATCTCGCTCATGTCAAATCGTTCTCACACTTCAAATCTCTTTCATCAAGAAGAGCCCAGTCCCTTTTAAGGACCTACCTGATTAGGTCCAGCCTGCCCCAAATCATCTCCCTCTCCTTAGGTCAATTTCTTCAGGATCTTAATAACATCTACAACACCCTTTGCCATATAATTTAACATATTCACGAGAGTGAGATTATGTTTAGAAATTCTGCCCATATTCAAAAGCAGGTGATCACACAAGGGCGAGAGTCACTGGTGATTATCTCAGAATTCAGCCTACCACCAGCACCTTACCCCATGGAGTTGTTGTAAGGACTAAATAAGTTGCTGTATAAGAAACTCTTAGGACAATGGCTGGAACATAGCTGTTGTCAAGTGTTGGCTCTTATTATTGTTGTTGTTGCTGTTAAACACAGATTCCCAGGCCCACTTCAGATCACTGGAACCAGAATCCTCGGGGTGAGTCAGGAAGGAGGCTGCCTCTCCAGCCCCTTGGGGCTTTGGTGCCCACGGAGACGTGGCCTCTAGGATCCAGACCAGGTGGCACATGTCTAATAACTCTGCCTTCCTGGGGAAGCACCTCTCAGCCTCTGCTGCTCATCCTCAGCATGCTCCCTCACTGTGGCTGATGTTGCTTCTCCTTACATGTCCCTTCACCCCCTGGTTATTTCCCTGCTATCGGCTTGGCCTGTCTTGCTCACCAGAGTAACTGTCATGGCATCCAATGGTAATGTTTTTTTTCCAAAAGTCACAGTTTCACATTATCCACTTGAGAAATGTGATATTTTATTTGTGGTTGACTGTTCTAGCCTAGGGGTCAACACAGAGGGGTGCAGGTAGAAAGCAGGAGCCAGGGTGCAGAAACCAGCAAGTATCCCAGGAAAAATCCCAGGAGAACAGAACAATATTCAAGAAAAGAATGCAAAACCTTCTCAAACATTTAACACCTTGGGATCATGGCTCTAATCAAAAAATTTTAAATCCTCATTGGGGATGAGGGTTGGGAATCGCAGCCAGTGTGGTCTGTGTTGTTTTCTGATTGATAAAGATATCTGAGGCCTTCGGTCCAGCAGAGAAAATGCCGGGCTCAGCGAGTTTCCACAGTGGAAGCAATTTGGAAGTGGTTTGGAGGAGATGAATTCCCTACCCAAAAGGTCTAAACAAACCCAAACCAGGGCTTTTTACACAAATGATTAGAAATGAAAGCAAACATTTCATCAAAGCAAAGGTGTGTGTGCAAGATATTGGCCCCTTGGTGTCATTTCAAGGAAATTAATGTGGAAGGCCAAAGAGATGGAGTCCGCAATATGCAATGCTCCAGGGACCTGCCTGTGAGTTTGTTCCTAGTGCAGCAGAAATAAATGCTCCCAGCAAACCTTCAGGGAGAAACGAGACATGTGCATAAGTAAGATTAATCAGTAAAGCTAGCGTCCACCTAATGAGTCATCTTTGACATCATAAAACTTGAAAAATACAAGGTTGTGGCCTGTCAGATCTCTGTATTCTCAGCAAAAGCAAAATAGTCCTGTCCTGGTGCACAGCTGGAGGTGGCTCTTGAGCACACTGGGCTCAGCAGAGAGGAAATGATAGAAAAATGACTGCGTTCTGGGTTTTATTGACTTAATGTGTGAGGAGACGGGATGGAGTGCTGAGGTAGAGAAAAATGAAGGTATAGGGCTCATGCACCTTCACCCTTCAGGAAACCTCCTTCTTTCTATCCCAAAGAATCCCCCAGAGGGACCGTGTTTCCATCTGAACAAACCATCCCTTGGGGTTTTTCTGGAACACAGCTCCAGCTTCTAGGAGGCCAGGAGCAGGAGGGGTGCAGAGCATCCCACACACACCAGGCTGCTCCACCTTTAGATGCAGGTCTAGCACTGGTATGTTCAGGGTCTGCTCAGTCCAGAGCCTCCTCTGCATCCTTGCACATCACGTTTCCATCTTCTGCCTTGGTAGTTCCGCATTCTTCGTATTATTCTCACTTTTCAGATGGACAAGCTGAGGTTCCAAGTCATGCAGCAGATACTATGTGAAGCTGAGATTCTGTGCTCAGGTGTTGACTGTTAGCAGGACCTCCACGGGGTGAGACCTTTAGAACTTTCTGGGCCCTCAGAAGAATGTTGAAGTGGCTTTCCATCCACCCATGCTGCCAGTTCTCTGCCCCCATCTGTTATCAGGTCTTGCGAGCCAGCCCCCACCTGGAATCAGCTCTGCTTCTCTGCTATCTGCCCAAATCTGCTCACACACCTCTTTTACTTCCCTTGAACCTGAACATCTCTTCATGTCCCTGAAGAGACCTAGGTTTCTGCCATCCTAGCCATCAAAATGCAAATCTCTAATCCTGGGGAATCAGATGGTTACAAGCAAATCGTGGCTGCCTGACCATACACTCCCCCGGAACTTCCCAGTTTTGAAAACTTTCTTCAAACATTTGGGATGCTGAAACCCACCTTCCCCTGAATGACTGATTCCATCTAGATGGGCTACAGAAGGCCCCAAGAGCCTTAAACAGTTCCTCCGTGGTTAGAGCCTCCTGAAAGAACATCCGGGCCCCTCCACTGTGCACAGCCAAATTCCATGGGAGTAGCGTCCTCCCTGCAGCGACCATACCACTTGGCACCACTGCTGGCCCGCAGCCTGCACCCAGAACACACCAGCCTCATGCAGCGGGCTGCCTGGCTTATTCCACAAGACTCAGTGGCAGCATCCCATCTGGCAACACACTTGGACTGGTGCCCTGGTGTTACCAGTGGAGGGTGCCCAGGTTCTTGGTGTTTTGAACAAAGAATTGGACAAAATGCACAAAGCAAGGAAAGAATGAAGGAACAAAAGCAGAGTTTATTGAAAATGAAAGTACACTCCACAGGGCGGGAGTGGTCCTGAGCACAGGGAGTCAAGAGCACCTTTACAGAATTTTCTGGAATTTAAATACCCTCTAGAGGTTTTCCATTGGTTACTTGGTGTACACCCTATGTAAATGAAATAGTGGCCTGCAATCAGTATAACTGGCTGTGGAAAGCAACCAATCAGAGGCTGAAATGAAGTCACAAAGTTACACTCCTATGCAATTGTCTGATCAGTTGAAGAAAGCAAATGCCTATAGTCCCAGCTACTCGGGATGGCTTGAGCCTGGGAGGTTGAGACTGCAGTGAGTCCTGCAGAGAGCAACCGATCAGACATACTTTCGATTGTCCATTTCCCACACAGAAAAAGAGCAGGGTGGTGGGGGGCGGGTGGCAAAGGGAGTAGCCTCCAGTCCTTTTGTTACTTAGGCGTGGAAAGTTGTGGTTTTCCTTTTTATTTAGTTCTAGGAAGTCAGCGTGAATTGGCCTTAGGTTCCCTGCCTCCAGACGCTATTCTTCTGCCTCGCTGGCTCAGTCCTAGAGTCCTGTGCATCCCAATGAGCCAGGTAATCTATCTGAGCCTTGTTTCCACATCCTTCACTCATTCAATGAGCATTCACTGTGCCTACCATGGGCCTGCACTGTTCTAGCCACTGAGGATATAGCAACAAAGAACAAAGATGCAATCTCTGTTTTCTTGGCACGTATACATTTTAGTAGAGAAAGAAAAATGATAAATGAGTAAGCAAATAAATAAATGCAATATAGTCAGAGAGTGACAAATGCCTTGAGCAAAAGAGGAAAGTTCTGTGACAGAGGGACTGTGGCTGGTCAGATGAGGGGGACTTGGTTAGAGTGGCCAGGGAAGGCGGCTCTGAGGAGGGGTCTTTGAGGTGAGGCCTGGGCACTAAGAGGAAGCCAGCGTGGGAAGACCTAGAGTGAGGTGCGAGGAGCGAGAAGCAGAGGTCAGAGGGACTTGGGTTCAAGGACCAGAAGAGGGTGAATGGACAGAGCGGGTGGGAACGATCTGAGGCCAGTCGGAGGCTGAGGTGTGAGTTAGGCTGGATTGCGCAGGGCCAGGGCCTGCAAGGCCCCTGTTTAAACTGCATTCTAGCCTTACTACAAAACCACTGGATGATTTTCCATAAGAAAACCTATACTGTAAACCCCTGTAGCATGTTACTGTACTTAATACTGTAAGCAACTGTAGCACATGGTAAGTATCTGTGTATCTAAACATGAAAAGATACAGTAAAAATACAGTAAAAAGATACAAAATGGCACACCTGTATAAGACACTTACCCTGAATGGAGCTTGCAAGACTGGAAGTTGGTCTGGATGGGTTAGTGAGTAGTGAGTGAATGTGAAGGCCTAGACGTTATTGTATACCGTAAACTTTATAAACACTGTACCCTTAAACTAGACTAGATTTCCTTAACATTTTTTTTGCTTCAATAATAAATTAGCCTTAGTTTATGTCACTTTTTTGCTTTGTAAATTTTCAATTTTTAAGAAACTTTCACTTTTGTCATAACACTTAGCTTAAAACACAAACACAGCCAGGCGCAGTGGCCTTTGTATTTGATCATGCTTGTAATCCCAGCACTCTGGGAGGTTAAAGCGGATGGCTTGAGCCCAGGAGTTCGAGATCACCCTGACCAACACAGTGAAACTCTGTCTCTACAAAATATACACAATTAGCTGGGCATGGTGGCAAATGCATATAGTCCCAGCTACTTGGGATGACTTGAGCCTGGGAGGTTGAGGCTGCTGTGAGCCCTGATAGTACCAGCCTGGGCAACAGAGCAAGACCCTGTCTCAAAAAAACAAAACAAAACAAAACAACAACAACAGCAACAGAAAACCAAACCGCTTTGTATACCTGTACAAAAATATTTTCTTTCTTTATATTTTTATTCTATGAGCATTTATCTATTTTTAATTTTTTTTTTTACTTTTTAAATGTTTTGTTAAAAGTGAAGAAACAAACACATACAGCAGCCTAAGCCTACGCGAGGTCAGGATCATCAATATCACTGTCTTCCACCTCCACATCATGTCCTACCAGACAGTCTTCTGGGGCAGTGACATGCCTGGAGCTGTCGTCTCCTATGATGACAAGGCCTTCTTCTAGAGTACCTCCAGAAGGCCCTGCTGAGGCCATTTTACATTGAACTGTTTTGGTTTTTGTTTTTTAAAGAAGAAGGAGTATACTCTAAAATAATGATTATAGTATAGTAAATACATAAACCAGTAACACAGTTGTTTATTATCATTATCAAGTATTAGGTACTGTACATAATTCTGTAATCCTTTTTTTTTTTTTTTTTTTTTGAGATGAAGTCTTGCTGGGGAATGCAACGGTGTAATCACAGCTCACTGCACTCTCCAATTCCTGAGTTCAAGCAATCCTCCCACGTCATCCTCCTGAGTAACTGGGATTATAAGCATGTACCACCATGCCTGGCTAATTTTTTTTCCTTTTATAAAAATGGGGTCTCTCTATGTTGCCCAGGCTGGTCTCGAACTCCCAGCCTTAAGCAATCCTCCCACCTCAGCCTCCCAAAACATTGGCATTACAGGCATGAGCCACTGCATCTGGCCCTTTTCAATACTTTTATATGACTGGCAGCACAGCAGGTTTGTTTACACCAGATTCACCATAAACATGCAAGCAATACGTTGTGCTATGAAGTTATGACAGCTATGATGTCAGTAGGCAATAGGAATTTTTCAGCTCCATTATAATCTTATGGGACCACCATCATCTGTGTGGCCCCTCATGGACCAAGACATCATCATGTGGCACGTGACTGTATGTGGATGGCACGTGAATCATGAGACCAGATGAGAGTACCTTGAGGCAACATGTAAAGAGAGAAGACAGGCCAAGCTTTGGTACCTCTACCATGGAGAGGACAAGCACAAGCAACCACCAAAGGAGATTGAGAAAGAACAGGCCACTGGGGTAGGAGGAAAACTGGGAACGAGAGAATGCATGAAAACCAAGAAAGGAGATATGTCAAGAAGCAGGGAGTGGTTTGATGTGTTTATGCCACACACTGCCTAGGACCACTTCAAAAACTAAACAAAGTGAGAGCTCCTATGGGGCATGATGGGGCATGCCATGTGCACCACCATTATTATTATTCAAAGGTCATGGCAGGGTGTGGTGGCTCACACCTATAATCCCAGCATTTTGGGAGGCCAAGGCAGGAGGATCACCTGAGGTCAGGAGTTCAAGACCAGCCTGGCCAACATGGCAAAACCCTGCTACTAAAAATACAAAATACAAAAATACAAAATTTAATACAAAATACAAAAAAAATTTTTTGTATTAAATTTTACTAAAAATACTAAACATACAAAAATTAGCCAGTCATGGTGGTGTGTGCCTGTAATCTCAGCTACTTGGGAGGCTGAGGCACAAGAATCGCTTGAACCCAGGAGGCAGAGGTTGCAGTGAGCCGAGATTAGGCCACTGCATTCCAGTCTGAGTGACAGAGCAAAACTCCGTCTCAAAAAAACAAAACAAAACAAACAAACAAATAAAACAGTGGGCCTCCAGGGCCAACTGTTCTCATGAAGCTATGTTCCACTGTGGGCCTTTCTGTTCCAAATTGCTGGCGACTTTTTTTTTCCTTTCTTTCTTTTTTTAGAGACAGCATCTTTCTCTGTCACCCAGGCTGGAGTGCAGTAAGCACTATCACCTCTCACTGCAGCCTTGGGCTCCTGGGTTCAAGTGATCATCCTGTCTCAGCCTCCCAAGTAGCTGGGTCTACAGGCACACACCACCATACTTGGCTAATTTTATTTCAATTTTTTGTAGAGATGGGGTCTCACTGTGTTGCCCAAGCTGGTCTAGAACTTGAGGCCTCAAGCAATGCTCCCGCCTTGGCCTCTGAAAGCACTGGGATTGCAGGTATGAGTGACCATGTTCAAACTGCCGGTGACTTTCAACAAAAGAAAGAGCAATATGGCATCATCTCTCTCATGAAATCTAATTGGAATTGCAGTGGCCATTGAATACCAAGAAACTTCTAATGAAGTGGACCCAGAAGGATCAAATGGGAGAAGAAAATGAAGAAAAAGAACAAAGAGTTTATGAACATCATGCCTGAGGGCCAAAATTTTCCCTAAGGATGCAGAAAACCGGTTGCCAGAGGAAGAGCAGAGGATCGTCCCAACCTCATGAGGATATCAGACCCCAACATCACTTAGTTAGTCCTGGCTGCACATTGGTTGATAAAAGGGATTATCTTATAAAGTAGTGGTTCAGCAGAAAGAACTGAGTAACTTTGGGGTTATTTATAAAGCAACAGACAGTATGAAATCATTGTTTCAAAAGGTAAAACAACCCAGTCATTTCTAAACATCTCTATGCTTCTCCATGTCTTGAACAAGCCACAGTTAAACAGAGCTGCATGACAATGATGAGCTTCTCTGGTGCTTGACTCTGCATGGGGTGTGTGTGTGTGTGTGTGTGTGTGTGTGTGTGTATGTGTGTGACAGAGAGAGAGAGAGAGACAGAGACAGAGAGAGAGGTACAGAGATTCCCATATAACCCTTTCCCCCACACATGTACAACCTCTCCCTTGTCAACATCTCCCCCTGCCATTTGTTGTAATTGATGAATGGCAGTGACACATCATTGTCACCCAAAGTCCACAGTTTACATCAGGGTTCACTCTTGGTGTTTTATGGGTTTATATTCTATGGGTTTTTGTAAGTGTATAACGGCATGTACCCATCATTGTGGTGTCATATAGTGACACAGAGTCATATCACTACCCTGAAAATCCTCTGCACTCTGCCTGTTCATCCTTCCCTGCCACCAACCCCTAGCAACCACCAATCTTTTTACTGTCTCCACAGTTTTGCCTTTTTCTGAGCATCATATGACTGGAATCATACAGTATGTAGCCTTTTCAGAGTGGCTTCTTTCTCTTAGTAATATGTATTTGAGGTTTCTCTATGTCTTTTCGTGACTTGATAGCTCATTTCTTCTTACTGCTAAATAATATTCCATTTTCTGGACGTACCACAGTTAATCCATCCACCTAC
This sequence comes from Chlorocebus sabaeus, assembly GCF_047675955.1. Lineage (NCBI taxonomy): Eukaryota > Metazoa > Chordata > Mammalia > Primates > Cercopithecidae > Chlorocebus > Chlorocebus sabaeus. The sequence continues at coordinate 50,723,678 of NC_132912.1, read as the reverse complement.
TGAAGGACATCTTGATTGCTTCCAATTGTTGACAATTATAAATAAAACTGCTATGAACATCCGTGTGGTAATGCTCTTTCAACTCCTCTGGGTGAATAGAATACTAAGGAGCACAGTTACTGGGTTGTCTGATATGTTTAGCTTTGTGAGACACCACCAAGCTGGGCCCGGCACAGTGACTCATGCCTGTAACCCCAGCGTCCAGGGAGGCTTAGGTGAGGGGAAGGCTCGAGGTCAGGAGTTTGAGAGCAGCCTAAAATCAATTTTTTTTTTTTCAAAAAGGAAACCACCTGTATTAAGCCATTCTTGTATTGCTGTAAAGAAATGCCTGAGGTTGGGTAATTTATAAAGAAAAGAGGTTTTAATTGACTCACAGTTCTGCAGGTTATACAGGAAGCACCACCTACCGGCACCAGCATTTTCTCAGTTTCTGGGGAGGCCTCAGGTAGCTTTTACTCATGGTCGAAAGCAAAGCTGGAGCAGGCCCTTCACATAGCCAGAGCAGGAGTAAGAGAGAGCAGGTGGGGGAGGTGCCACATACTTTTAAACAACCAGATCTCATGAGTGCTCACTTACTATCACGAGGACACCATCGAGCCACGAAGAATTCACCCTCATGGTCCAAATACCTCCCAACACACCCCACCTCCAACACTGGGGGTTACAATTCAACATGAGATTAGGGTAGGCAGGACATATATCCAAACTATATTACAAACAAACTGCCTTCCAAAGTGCCTGTTCTGGCTGGGAATGGTGGTTTACACCTGTAATCCCAGCACTTTGGGAGGCCGAGGCAGGCGGATAACTTGAGGTCAGTTCGAGACCAGCCTGGCCAACATGGTGAAATCCTGTCTGTACTAAAAATACAAAAATTATCCTGGCATGGTGGCATAAGCCAGTGATCCCAGCTACTCAGGAGGCTGAGGTAGGAGAATTGCTTGAACCTGGGAGGCAAAGGTTGCAGTGAGCCGTGCTTGTTCCATGGCATCCCCACCAGCAATGAATGAGAGTTTCTGTTGATCCACCTCCTCACCAGCATTTGGTGTTGCTGTGTTCTGAAGATTTGCCATCCTAGTAGGTGCACAATAGTCAAAACCAGATTTTGAAATGAAGTAACAAGGAACATATTTACCCTCCCACTTGGAACCATAAAAGATCCAGTCAAAATATATGATACCATGGACTTCAACACTTTGGACATCAGGCAATGAAGGATGGGAATTCCTGAGAGGCGGGAAAATGAGATGAGCACTAGGTTCCTCAGCTCAGCACCTTGAGTGAGTTTCTAGCCTGCCAGGGTTGGGGCGGGGTGGGGGCGGCGCCAAATAGAACTGGAAGACTGGTTTGAGAACATGGAGCTGAGAGCCTGGAACAACTAAGCTAGAGTTCAGAGAACAGGGAGCCAAAGAAGAGAGCACTGAAGAGAGCAAAGAGAGAGGTTTAGAGCATTTAGCAGAGTACTGATGGGCATGTGTGTGTAAGGAAATTACCCAGCTATGGGAAGGAACTCTCCAAAATGATTAGAAGGAGCAATATGCCACGCTCACACAGAGACAGGAATAGTGTCTTTTCCTACCAGGCTGACAGGAAAACCTCATAATTTCACAGTAGGAGACTCAGGAATGTCTTGCCTGAGTAGTGCAAAATTAGTGCGAAATAATCAGTAGTGCAAAAAGATCAGAGACTAGGCACTGATCCACACCCAACAAACAAATCATAAATCAAGACTTAAAAGATCAAGCTGTCCCTGAATAAATTAACTGCATTCCAGAACAAAGCTCTAGAAGATTTATAGGAATGGAAAATATTCAGCACCCAGTAAGGCAAACTCTCTCTTTTTTGACATCCAAAAAAGAAAAGAAAAGAAAGGATTACCAGGCATTCACAGAGGCAGGAAAACATGACCCATAATTAGAATAAGGAAGTTATTAAAAAGACCGAAGTCAAATTCCTGAGATGAAAACTACTTTCATGGGATTAATGGGTGGGATTAATGGCAGAATAGGCACTGCAGAAGAAAAGGTTATTGAGCTTAAAAACATTGCAATTAAAACTACCAAAAATGAAGAGAAAAATAAATTTTTAAAATAAAAAGAATATCAGTGAGTTTTAGGGCAACTTTAAGCATCCTAATAAATGTGTAACTGGAGTCTCTGAAAGGGCAGGGTCAGGCAGAAAATATTTGAGAAATAATGGCTGAAAAAATTCCAAAGTTGACGAAAACTATGAATGCACAGATTCATGAAGCTCGCCAAACCCCAAGCTTAAGAAACATGAAGAAAACTACACCAAGGCATTTTGTAATTGAATTGATTGCAGTGAGCCATGATTGCGCCACTGCACTCCAGCCTGAGTGACAGAGCGAGACTCCATCTCAGCAACAACAACAACAACAACAACAAAAAACAGTGATAAAGAGAAGATCTTAAAAGCAACCAGAAGAAAAAGACATGGTATGTACAGAGGACAAAGATAAGGACAACTGTAGTTTTCTCTTTGGAAACAGTGCAAGCAGAAACACAGTGGAGATATCTTTAAGCACTGATAGAAAAAAATTAATAATTTTGATTTCTAAATGCCCCCCCAAATCTTTCCAAAAGAAAAGTGAAATAAAGACTTTTCCAACATATGAAAGCTGAAAGAATTCATCATGAGTAGACACAAACTACAAGAAACAGTAATGGAAATTCTTCAAGCAGAAGTAAAATTATACCGAAGAGAAATCTGGATCTACACAAAGAACTGAAAAGCACCAGAAATAGTGACTACATGGGTAAATGTATAAGACTTTTTTATTATTTAATTTGCTTTAAAGTATAAATTGTTTAAACAAAATAATGGCAATGTATTGTGTAAAATGTGGCAATAGCATAAAGGCCAGAGGGAGAGAGTACCATAGAAGATTCTTAGACTATGTCAGAGTTTCTGAAACACAGCACCATTGGCATTTTGGGTCAGATAATTTTCCACTGTGAAAAACCATCCTGTGCATTGTAAGATTTTAGCAGGATCCCTGGCCTCTACCCACTAAAGGCCCCTAGACTCTGCATATCATCAACAATCCTCTGGAAGACAAAATTGTTCCCAGCTGAAAATCAGTGCTATATGTGGAAAGCTTTAATATCACTTGATGATAGATGGCGATAAGTTAAAAATATACATTGTAAATTCTAGAGCAAGTATTAAAATAAAGAAATAAAGAGATAATAGGCCAACAGATAAAACAAAATTGGGAATTAGAAATCATTCAATCCAAAGAAGGCATAAAATGAGTTTAAAAGGAATAAAGAACATATTAGATAGGATACACAGAAAACAAGGAAGGGTGACAGTCTTAAACCTAACCATGTTCAAAAAATCACATCAGATGTATATGGTTTAAATACTCAATTAAAACATAGAGAGTGTCAAACTGAATAAAAAATCAATACTAATTGACATGTTGCCTAAAACAAATGCGCTTTAAATAAGAAGACAGAAACAGATTAAGAGTCAGGATGGAAAAAAAGATATATAACACTAAAACCAGTCAAAGAAAGCTACAGTGGCTGTGTCAATATAAGACAAAGATTTCAGAGCAAAAAATAATATTAGGGATGAGGAAGGTCATTTCATAAAGACAAAGGGGTCAATTTCCCAAGAGGACATAATAATAATAAACATGTATGCCTGTAATAAGGGAGCTTCAGAATCATGAAGTCACGAAGTAAAAGCTGATAGAACTGTAATGAAAAAATAGCCAGATCTACAGTTATGAATATTAATATTCTTCCTCAATAATTGATAGAATAAGTAGACAGGAAATCAGCAAAGAAATAGTAGAGTTGAATACTCTCAATCAACATGACCTGTTTGACATTTATGGAATGCTCCATGGCATAGTGTTCTTTCTTCTCCAGTGGCTGCAGAACACTTACTAAGATATTCTGGGAAACAAAATTGGTCTCAACAAATCTCAAAATATTCCAGTCATATAAAGTACGTTCTCTGAACAAAATGGAATTAAATTTGGAACCAATATCAGAAAGATGTCTGAAAACTCTCCAAATATTTGGAAATTATATAACAAACTTCTAAATAATCTGTGGGTCCAGAAGAAATCAAAGAGAAGGTAGAAAGTATCTTGAATTTAATAAAAATGAAGGCACAACATATCAGAATTTCAGGGATGCCAGTAAAACAGTATCTAGTGGGCAAGAAAGGTCTCAAATCAATGACCTCAGTTTTCATTTTAAGAAAGTAGAAAAATTTAATATGGGTCAAATTAAATTCAAAGCCAAAGAAAAGGAAAGAAAAAGGATCAATGGAGAAATCAATTACCACTGAAAACAGAAAAACAGAGAGAAAATGAAACCAAAAGCTGGTTCTCTGGGGAGATCCATAACCTTGGTAAACTTCTAGCTAAACTGATCCAGGAAAAATGAGAGAAGACGCAAATTACCAATGTTAGAAATAGGAATGCTGATATCATTGCAGATTATACAGGTATTAAAACAATAATTAGAGAATATTATGAACAATTTTATGTCAATAAATTCATGACTTAGATTAAGTGGACAAATTCTGGACAAATTTTGGCTACATTTCTGCTATTGCCTTATCATCTTTCAACTTCTAAATGTTGGAGCATACAAGATTGCCATGTTCTCTTTTCAGCCCAACCAGCAAATAGGTCCCTAAAAATCACAGAGAAATTTGAGATGAAAACATAAACACAACATATAAAAACTTATGGGATGCAAAAAACATAGTGCTCAGAGAGAAATGTACAACTGTACACACCTACATTAAAAGAGAAGAAAGATATCAAATCAACAACTTAACTGTGTGCATTAAATAACTAGAAAAATCAGAGCAAACCAAACCCAAAGCTAACAGAAGAAAGGAAATAATAAATACAAAGCAGATGAAACCGAAACGAAAAAACAACAGAGAGAATCAACAAAAGAAAAAGTTTCTTATTTAAAAGTAAAATATTAACAAACCTTTAGCTAGACCAAGAAAAAGAGACAATGCAAATACTTAAAATGAGAAATGAAAATGGGTACATTACTACTGCTTTACAGAAATAGTAAGGATTACAAAATAATACCATTAGTTGTATTAGTTCATTTTCACACTGCTATAAAGAATACCTGAGACTGGGTAATTTATAAAGGAAAGAGGTTCCACAGTTCCATATGGCTGGGGAGGTCTCAGGAAACTTACAATCATGGCAAAAGAGGAAAGAGAAGCAAGTACCTTCTTAGAAAGGTGGCAGGAGAGAGAGCGGGCAAAGGGCGAAGAGCCCCTTATGAAACCATCAGATCTCGTGAGAACACACTCACTATCATGAGAACAGCATGGGGGAAACTGCCCCCTACGATCCAATCACCTCCCACCAGGTCCCTCCCTTAACACGTGGGGATTACAGTTCAAGATGAGATTTGAATGGGGATACAGAGCCAAACCATATCAATTTTACACCAACAAATTTGATAACCTGAATGAATGGAACAGATTGAAATTACCAAACTATCAAAACGGGCTCAAGAAGATCTCACAACAACAATCTACATAACCAACAGACCTATAAGAAGAAAAGAGATTGAATCAGTGATCAAAAATCTCCCAAAAAAGAAAAGCCCAGCATCACCATATTCACTAGTGAATTCTATAAAATATTTTGGGAAGAATTAATACCTTTTTTTCAAAATCTGCCCCCCCAAAATAGAAAGGATACCTCCTAACTTCATTCTATGAAGTCATATTTATCCTGATACCAAAGTCAAACAGACACCACAAGAAGAGAAAACCACAGATCAATATTCCTTATGAATATAAATGCAAAACTCTCAACACTAGTAAACCAAACCCAAAAGCATGTTAAAAGAAATATACACCATGACCATGTGCAATATATCCAAGGAATGCAAAAATGTTTCAACAAGAAAATTAAGCAATGTAATAAACAACATTATGAGAATAAATGGGGGGAAAAAAACCACATGATCATCTTAGTTGATGAAGAAAATGCATTTCACCAAATCTGACACCCTTGCATGATAACAACACTAAGAAAACTAGGAATAGAAGGGAGCGTCCTCAAAATAATAAAGGGCATTTATGAAAAAACAACGGCTAACATCATAATAGTGATAAACTGAAACTTCTCCCCTGCTGTGGTTTAAATGCATGTGTCACTTTCAAATATGTATGTGGGAACTTAACACCCAAAGTGGTGATATTAAGAGGTGAGGTCCTTGCGGTGATTAGGCCATAAGGGGTCCAGTCTCATGAATGGGATTAATGACCTTATGAAAGGGCTAGAGGGAAAGAGTTTCTCCCTTCAGCTCCTCCCACCATGTAGGGACACAGCAATTCTCCCCTCTGGACAATGCAGCAACATGGCACCATCTTGGAAGCAGACAGTGAGCCCCTACCAGGCACAAAATTTGCTAGTGTCTTGATCTTGGACTTCTCAGCCTCCAGAAGTATAAGAAATAAATTTCTGTTCTTTATAAATTACCCAATCTAAATTGTTTTGTTATTCTAGCTTGAATGGACAAAGGCACCCTCAAAATCAGGAACAAGACAAGGAGCACCTTTTCTTCTCCCTCGTTTGCCACCTCTATTCAGCATTGTTCTAGAATTTCTAGCCAGAGCAAATAGGCAAGAAAAAGAAATAAAAGTTATCCAAGTTGGAAAAGAAGAAGTAAAACTACACCTATTCATAGGTGACATATTCTACATATAAGAAATTCCAAATAATCAATTTTTGAAACATACCAGAACTAATAAATGAATGCAGCAAAGTGTAGGATACAAGATCAACACACAAAACTCAGTGGTATTTTAAACACCAGCAATGAACAATCTGAAAAGAAAATTAAGGAAACATTCTGCTATGATTAAATGTTTATCCCCTCCAACACTATGTTGAAACTTAATGCAACAGTACTAAGATGTGGGGCCTTTAAGAGGTGATCGTGTCATGAGGGCTCTGCCATTAACCACTAATAGGTAAATAGGTTAATGATCCACAGGGGTGGGTTATTTATGGCGAGAGTGAGCCTGTTATAAAAGCCAGTTTGTCAGCTCTAGCTCCCTCTCCATGTGATGCCCAATGCTGCTGCAAAACTCTGCGGAGTCCACACCAGCAAGAAGACCCTCACCAGATGTAGCCTCCAGAACAGTTAGAAAATCCAGCAATCCTACTACTAAGTATATATCCAAGGGAGATGAAATCAGTGTATTGAAGAGGTATCTGCACTCTCATGTTTATTGCAGCACCATTCACAATAGCCAAGATATGGAATCAACCTAGGTGTCCATCAACTGATAAATGGATAAATAAAATGTGGTATAAATACACAATGGAATACTATTTAGCCATAAAAATGAATGATATTCTGTCATTTGTGACGACATGGAGGGACCTGGAGCACATTATATTAAGTGAAATGAGCCAGGCAAAAAAAAACCAGTACTGCATGATCTCACTCAAGTGGAGTCTACAAAATGTTGATCTCATAGAAATAGAGAGCAGAAAAGTGGTTACCAGAGGATGGGGAAGGCAACGGGTGGGGAGATGGAGAAGAAGGTACGAAGTTACAGTTAGATTGGAGGAATCAGTTCTGGTGTGCTATTGCACAATAGGGTGACTATAGTTAATCATATATTGTATATTTCAAAATAAGAGGATTTTTAATATCCTTACCACAAACAAATAATAAATGTTTGAGGTAATAGATTTGCTAATCACCCTGATTTGATTATTGCACAATGTTTACGTGTATCAAAACAGCACATTGTGCCCCATAAATATGTGTGATTATTATATATCAATTAAAAATAAAATACATGTTTTAAAAAGTACTATAAAAGGTCAGGCGTGGTGTCTCACCCCTGTAATCCCAGCATTTTGGGATGCTGAGTCAAGGGGATCACCTGAGGCCAGGAGTTCAAGAACAACCTGGCCAACATGGCAAAACCCCGTCACTACTAAAAATACAAAAATTAGCTGGGCGTGGTGGTGCGTGCCTGTAATCCCAGCTACTCAGGAGGCTGAGGCAGGAGAATTGCGTGAACCCAGGAGGCAGAGATTGCAGTGAGCTGACATTATGCCACTGCACTCCAGCCTGGGCAACAAAGTGAGACTGTCTCAAAAAACAAAAAGCAAACAAACAAACAAAAGTTCTATAGAAGATAAATATATTTTCTTTATAAATTACCCAGTCTCGGTCAGGCGTGGTGGCTCACACCTATAATCCCAGCATTTTGGGAGGCCAAGGCAGGTAGATGACTTGAGGTCAGGAGTTCCAGACCAGCCTGGCCAATATGGTGAAACACTGTCTCTATTAAAAATACAAAAAATTAGCCACATATGGTGGTGGGGGCCTGCAGTCCCAACTACTCGGGAGGCTGAGGCAGGAGAATCGCTTGAACCCAGGAGGCAGAGGCTGCAGTGAGCCGAGACTGGGCCACTGCACTCCAGTCTGGGCAGCAGAATGAAACTCCATCTCAAAAAATAAATAAATAAACAAACAAATAAATAAATTACCCAGTCTCAATTATTCAGTTATAGCAACAGAAAACAGACTAAGACAAATTTACAATAGCATCAAAAAGAATAAAGTACCTAGGAATAAATCTAACCAAGAACATGTACAACTTGTACACTGAAAACTACAAAAACATTTCTGAAGGAAATTAAAGAATACTTAAAGAAAAACATTTCCATATTCAAGGATAATTCCTAAGATGGCAATAGTACTCAAAATTATCTACAGATTCAATATAATTCCTATAAAAATTCCAATGGCGTTTTTTGCAGACATGGAAAACATGATCTAAATTCACATGGAATTAAGGAGCTCCAAATTGCCAAAGCAACCTTGAAAAAGAAGAATAAAGTTCAAGGCCTCACACTTCCTGATGTGAAAATGTACTATGAGGGGGCGGAGCAAGATGGCCGAATAGGAACAGCTCCAGTCTCCAACTCCCAGCGCGAGCGACACAGAAGACCGGCGATTTCTGCATTTTCAACTGAGGTACTGGGTTCATCTCACTGGGGAGTGCCAGACGATCGGTGCTGGTCAGCTGCTGCAGCCCGACCAGCGAGAGCTGAAGCAGGGCGAGGCATTGCCTCACCTGGAAAGCGCAAGGGGGAAGGGAATCCCTTTTCCTAGCCAGGGGAACTGAGACACACAACACCTGGAAAATCGGGTAACTCCCACCCCAATACTGCGCTTTAAGCAGACAGGCACACCAGGAGATCATATCCCACACCTGGCCGGGAGTGTCCCACACCCACGGAGCCTCCCTCATTGCTAGCACAGCAGTCTGTGATCTACCGGCAAGGCAGCAGCGAGGCTGGGGGAGGGGCGCCCGCCATTGCTGAGGCTTAAGTAGGTAAACAAAGCTGCTGGGAAGCTCGAACTGGGTGGAGCTCACAGCAGCTCAAGGAAACCTGCCTGTCTCTGTAGACTCCACCTCTGGGGACAGGGCACAGTAAATAATAACAAACGCAGCAGCTCTGCAGACGCAAATGACTCTGTCTGACAGCTTTGAAGAGAGCAGTGGATCTCCCAACACGGAGGTTGAGATCTGAGAAGGGACAGACTCCCTGCTCAAGTGGGTCCCTGACCCCTGAGTAGCCTAACTGGGAGACATCCCCCACTAGGGGCAGTCTGACACCCCACACCTCACAGGGTGGAGTACACCCCTGAGAGGAAGATTCCAAAGCAAGAATCAGACAGGTACACTCGCTGTTCAGAAATATTCTATCTTCTGCAGCCTCTGCTGCTGATACCCAGGCAAACAGGGTCTGGAGTGGACCTCAAGCAATCTCCTACAGCTACAACCTACAGCTGAGGATCCTGACTGTTAGAAGGAAAGCTATCAAACAGGAAGGACACCTACACCAAAACCCCATCAGTACATCACCATCATCAAAGACCAGAGGCAGATAAAACCACAAAGATGGGGAAAAAGCAGGGCAGAAAAGATGGAAATTCAAAAAATAAGAGCGCATCTCCCCCGGCAAAGGAACGCAGCTCATCGCCAGCAACGGATCAAAGCTGGACGGAGAATGACTTCGACGAGATGAGAGAAGAAGGCTTCAGTCCATCAAATTTCTCAGAGCTAAAGGAGGAATTACGTACCCAGCGCAAAGAAACTAAAAATCTTGAAAAAAAAGTGGAAGAATTGATGGCTAGAGTAATTAATGCAGAGAAGCTCACAAACGAAATGAAAGAGACGAAAACCATGGCACGAGAAATACGTGACAAATGCACAAGCTTCAGTAACCGTCTCGATCAACTGGAAGAAAGAATGTCAGCGATGGAGGATCAAATGAATGAAATGAAGCGAGAAGAGAAACCAAAAGAAAAAAGAAGAAAAAGAAATGAACAAAGCCTGCAAGAAGTATGGGATTATGTAAAAAGACCAAATCTACGTCTGATTGGGGTGCCTGAAAGTGAGGGGGAAAATGGAACCAAGTTGGAAAACACTCTTCAGGATATCATCCAGGAGAACTTCCCCAACCTAGTAGGGCAGGCCAACATTCAAATCCAGGAAATACAGAGAACGCCACAAAGATACTCTTCGAGAAGAGCAACTCCAAGACACATAATTGCCAGATTCACCAAAGTTGAAATGAAGGAAAAAATCTTAAGGGCAGCCAGAGAGAAAGGTCGGGTTACCCACAAAGGGAAGCCCATCAGACTAACAGCAGATCTCTCGGCAGAAACTCTTCAAGCCAGAAGAGAGTGGGGGCCAATATTCAACATTCTTAAAGAAAAGAATTTTAAACCCAGAATTTTATATCCAGCCAAACTAAGTTTCATAAGTGAAGGAGAAATAAAATCCTTTACAGATAAGCAAATGCTTAGAGATTTTGTCACCACTAGGCCTGCCTTACAAGAGACCCTGAAGGAAGCACTAAACATGGAAAGGAACAACCGGTACCAGCCATTGCAAAAACATGCCAAAATGTAAAGACCATCAAGGCTAGGAAGAAACTGCATCAACTAACGAGCAAAATAACCAGTTAATATCATAATGGCAGGATCAAGTTCACACATAACAATCTTAACCTTAAATGTAAATGGACTAAATGCTTCAATTAAAAGACACAGACTGGCAAACTGGATAAAGAGTCAAGACCCATCAGTCTGCTGTATTCAGGAGACCCATCTCACACGCAGAGACATACATAGGCTCAAAATAAAGGGATGGAGGAAGATTTACCAAGCAAATGGAGAACACAAAAAAGCGGGGGTTGCAATACTAGTCTCTGATAAAACAGACTTTAAACCATCAAAGATCAAAAGAGACAAAGAAGGCCATTACATAATGGTAAAGGGATCAATTCAACAGGAAGAGCTAACTATCCTAAATATATATGCACCCAATACAGGAGCACCCAGATTCATAAAGCAAGTCCTTAGAGACTTACAAAGAGACTTAGACTCCCATACAATAATAATGGGAGACTTCAACACTCCACTGTCAACATTAGACAGATCAACGAGACAGAAAGTTAACAAGGATATCCAGGAATTGAACTCATCTCTGCAGCAAGCAGACCTAATAGACATCTATAGAACTCTCCACCCCAAATCAACAGAATATACATTCTTCTCAGCACCACATCATACTTACTCCAAAATTGACCACGTAATTGGAAGTAAAGTACTCCTCAGCAAATGTACAAGAACAGAAATTATAACAAACTGTCTCTCAGACCACAGTGCAATCAAATTAGAACTCAGGACTAAGAAACTCAATCAAAACCGCTCAACTACATGGAAACTGAACAACCTGCTCCTGAATGACTACTGGGTACATAACGAAATGAAGGCAGAAATAAAGATGTTCTTTGAAACCAATGAGAACAAAGATACAACATACCAGAATCTCTGGGACACATTTAAAGCAGTGTGTAGAGGGAAATTTATAGCACTAAATGCCCACAAGAGAAAGCAGGAAAGATCTAAAATTGACACTCTAACATCGCAATTAAAAGAACTAGAGAAGCAAGAGCAAACACATTCGAAAGCTAGCAGAAGGCAAGAAATAACTAAGATCAGAGCAGAACTGAAGGAGATAGAGACACAAAAAACCCTCCAAAAAATCAATGAATCCAGGAGTTGGTTTTTTGAAAAGATCAACAAAATTGACAGACCACTAGCAAGACTAATAAAGAAGAAAAGAGAGAAGAATCAAATCGACGCAATTAAAAATGATAAAGGGGATATCACCACCGACCCCACAGAAATACAAACTACCATCAGAGAATACTATAAACACCTCTACGCAAATAAACTGGAAAATCTAGAAGAAATGGATAATTTCCTGGACACTTACACTCTTCCAAGACTAAACCAGGAAGAAGTTGAATCCCTGAATAGACCAATAGTAGGCTCTGAAATTGAGGCAATAATTAATAGCCTACCAACCAAAAAAAGTCCAGGACCAGATGGATTCACAGCTGAATTCTACCAGAGGTACAAGGAGGAGCTGGTACCATTCCTTCTGAAACTATTCCAATCAATAGAAAAAGAGGGAATCCTCCCTAACTCATTTTATGAGGCCAACATCATCCTGATACCAAAGCCTGGCAGAGACACAACAAAAAAAGAGAATTTTAGACCAATATCCCTGATGAACATCGATGCAAAAATCCTCAATAAAATACTGGCAAACCGGATTCAGCAGCACATCAAAAAGCTTATCCACCATGATCAAGTGGGCTTCATCCCTGGGATGCAAGGCTGGTTCAACATTCGCAAATCAATAAACATAATCCAGCATATAAACAGAACCAAAGACAAGAACCACATCATTATCTCAATAGATGCAGAAAAGGCTTTTGACAAAATTCAACAGCCCTTCATGCTAAAAACGCTCAAGAAATTCGGTATTGATGGAACGTACCTCAAAATAATAAGAGCTATTTATGACAAACCCACAGCCAATATCATACTGAATGGGCAAAAACTGGAAAAATTCCCTTTGAAAACTGGCACAAGACAGGGATGCCCTCTCTCGCCACTCCTATTCAACATAGTGTTGGAAGTTCTGGCTAGGGCAATCAGGCAAGAGAAAGAAATCAAGGGGATTCAGTTAGGAAAAGAAGAAGTCAAATTGTCCCTGTTTGCAGACGACATGATTGTATATTTAGAAAACCCCATTGTCTCAGCCCAAAATCTCCTTAAGCTGATCAGCAACTTCAGCAAAGTCTCAGGATACAAAATTAATGTGCAAAAATCACAAGCATTCTTATACACCAGTGACAGTCAAACAGAGAGCCAAATCAGGAATGAACTTCCATTCACAATTGCTTCAAAGAGAATAAAATACCTAGGAATCCAACTTACAAGGGATGTAAAGGACCTCTTCAAGGAGAACTACAAACCACTGCTCAGTGAAATCAAAGAGGACACAAACAAATGGAAGAACATACCATGCTCATGGATAGGAAGAATCAATATCGTGAAAATGGCCATACTGCCCAAGGTAATTTATAGATTCAATGCCATCCCCATCAAGCTACCAATGAGCTTCTTCACAGAATTGGAAAAAACTGCTTTAAAGTTCATATGGAACCAAAAAAGAGCCCGCATCTCCAAGACAATCCTAAGTCAAAAGAACAAAGCTGGAGGCATCACGCTACCTGACTTCAAACTATACTACAAGGCTACAGTAACCAAAACAGCATGGTACTGGTACCAAAACAGAGATATAGACCAATGGAACAGAACAGAGTCCTCAGAAATAATACCACACATCTACAGCCATCTGATCTTTGACAAACCTGAGAGAAACAAGAAATGGGGAAAGGATTCCCTATTTAATAAATGGTGCTGGGAAAACTGGCTAGCCATAAGTAGAAAGCTGAAACTGGATCCTTTCCTTACTCCTTATACGAAAATTAATTCAAGATGGATTAGAGACTTAAATGTTAGACCTAATACCATAAAAATCCTAGAGGAAAACCTAGGTAGTACCATTCAGGACATAGGCATGGGCAAAGACTTCATGTCTAAAACACCAAAAGCAACGGCAGCAAAAGCCAAAATTGACAAATGGGATCTCATCAAACTAAAGAGCTTCTGCACAGCAAAAGAAACTACCATCAGAGTGAGCAGGCAACCTACAGAATGGGAGAAAATTTTTGCAATCTACTCATCTGACAAAGGGCTAATATCCAGAACCTACAAAGAACTCAAACAAATTGACAAGAAAAAAACAAACAACCCCATCCAAAAGTGGGCAAAGGATATGAACAGACATTTCTCAAAAGAAGACATTCATACAGCCAACAGACACATGAAAAAATGCTCATCATCACTGGCCATCAGAGAAATGCAAATCAAAACCACAATGAGATACCATCTCACACCAGTTAGAATGGCGATCATTCAAAAGTCAGGAAACAACAGGTGCTGGAGAGGATGTGGAGAAATAGGAACACTTTTACACTGTTGGTGGGATTGTAAACTAGTTCAACCATTATGGAAAACAGTATGGCGATTCCTCAAGGATCTAGAACTAGATGTACCATATGACCCAGCCATCCCATTACTGGGTATATACCCAAAGGATTATAAATTATGCTGCTATAAGGACACATGCACACGTATGTTTATTGCAGCACTATTCACAATAGCAAAGACTTGGAATCAACCCAAATGTCCATCAGTGACAGATTGGATTAAGAAAATGTGGCACATATACACCATGGAATACTATGCAGCCATAAAAAAGGATGAGTTTGTGTCCTTTGTAGGGACATGGATGCAGCTGGAAACCATCATTCTTAGCAAACTATCACAAGAACAGAAAACCAAACACCGCATGTTCTCACTCGTAGGTGGGAACTGAACAATGAGATCACTTGGACTCGGGAAGGGGAACATCACACACCGGGGCCTATCATGGGGAGGGGGGAGGGGGGAGGGATTGCATTGGGAGTTATACCTCATGTAAATGACGAGTTGATGGGTGCAGCACACCAACATGGCACAAGTATACATATGTAGCAAACCTGCACGTTGTGAACATGTACCCTACAACTTGAAGTTTAATAATAATAAATAAAAAAAAAAAAAAAAGAAAAGAAAATGTACTATGAAACTACAGTAATCACAAGATTGTGGTAATGCCAGAAGTGTAGACATTTATACCAGTGGAATGCAATTGAGAATCTTAGAAATAAAGATATGTCTATGGCTAGCTGATTTTTAACAAGAGTGCCAAGACTATTCAATGGTTAAAGAATAGTCTCTTCAACAAAATGTGCTGAGACAACTGGATATCCACATGCAAATGAATGACATTTGAGCCTTACTTCATACCATGTACAAAACTTAACACGAAAATAGATGAAAGACCTGTAAGAGCCAAAACTATACAACTCTTTGAAGAAAACATAAGTTAAATCATCATGACATTGGATTCACATTAGTTTCTTAGAAATGACACCCAAAGCATAAACAACAAAAGAAAAAATAGACAAATTACATTTTATCAAAATTAAAAACATTTATGTTTCAAAGGACACCACCAAGAAAGGGAAGACAGTCCACAGAAGGGGAGAAAATATTTGCAAATTGTATCTCTAATAAAACTCTAGTATCCAGAATATGTAGAGAACTTCTACAGTTCAATAAGAAAAAGACAACCCAATTTTCAAATGGACAAAGGAGTTGAATACACATTTCTCCAAAGAATACATACAAATAGTCAACATCATTAGTCATTAGGGAAACGCAAATCAAAACCACAAAATGGCACCACTTCACACCCATTACAATGAGTACAATTTTTTTAAAACTAGAAAATAAAAAGTGTCGGTAAGGATGTGGAGAAATTGGAACACACATGCATTGCTGGTGGGAATGTAAAGGGTACAGCTGCTGTTGAAAACAGTTTGGTAGTTGTGGACAAAAGTTAAATATTAAATTTAAACTCAATTGAACACAGACAAAAACAATGGTCACCAAGTCCCGGAATATATTGTGTGAGCCCCTTGAGGCATTCGTTCAGCACTGTTTTGGAGAAATCTCTATTTCAATCTATTCCTGTATGTTAGTTATTGAAAAACAACAGATGATCCCAAAAACAAGTTGACCTTTTTGTGTTCCTTAATCCCAGTCACGAAGAGCTGGGGTCCCAGACCATGCCGAAGCTTCATGAGACCTCTCCTCATCTGTGCACGGACAAGTGGCTGACTCTGGAGCCCAGGCTCTTGCTTCACAGTCTGGTGGTGAATCCTCCGTAGTCTGGTGAGTGTAGTGGCTGACTCTGGAACCCAGGCTTTTGCTTCGTGGTCTGGTGATGAATCCCCCATAGTCTGGTGAGGGTAAATATGTATATATCTTTTCCCTTCTCCCCTTCCCATTGTAATTTGCTTATTATATCAATTTGCTTATTATATCATTTGTTTATTATATCTGCATTGCCATTTACGTGGATTAAAGGTTGTTCACCCTTAAAGGTATTGTGTGCGTGTCTTTTCTTCTCCCCTTGCGTGTTTCCCGCACAGAACGGTAGTTCCTCAAAAATTCAAATACAGAATTTCATATGACCTAGAAATTCAGATTCTAGTTACATACCCCAAAGAATTGAAACTGGCACTTAAACAAATATTTGTACACTAATGTTCATAGCAGTACTACTTGCAATGGCAAAAGGTGGGAACAACCTAAAGGTCCATCAAGGGATGATGGATAAACAAGCAGTGGGGAGGGGAGATAAAGAGTGACAGTCTAATAGATACAAAGTTTTCTTTGGGGGTGATAAAAATATTTTGCCATGTTATAGAGGTGTTGGTTACATAATATTATGAACATACTAAATGTCACATTTAAATGGTTTATTTTATGTTATGTGAATTGCACCTCAATAAAATATCTATCTGGCCACCGGTGGCTCACACCTGTAATCTCAGCACTTTGGGAGGCCAAGGCAGGTGGATCACCTGAGGTCAGGAGTTCGAGATCAGCCTGACCAACATGGTGAAACTCTCTCGTTACTGAAAATACAAAAATTAGCTGGGCGTGGTGGCAGGCAACTGTAATTCCAGCTGTTTGGGAGACTGAGGCAGGAGAATCACTTGAATCTGGGAGGTAGATATTGCAGTGAGTTCGTGCCATTGCACTCCAACCTGGGTGACAGAGTGAGACTTCCTCTCAAAAAATAAAATACAATATCTATTTAACATTTGATTATATATTTTCTAAAAGATCTACTCTTTTGCTGTGTAGAGAGTTGTATTAGTCAGGATAGGATAGGTTTGGTGCAGTGTGATCAAATCAGAATATTACTTCTGGACATTCAAATGTGAAATGTTATAAGCTATCATAGTGTGGCTGTTGAATAAAAAACTGAATATACACTTGTTGGAGTTCAAGAGACAGGTCAGGCTGCAGAAAAAAATCAGGAATCACAGCATTTAGATAGTGTTTAAAGGTATAGGATTAGGTGAGATCACACTGATAGTGAAAATAGGCTGTTGTTATGAGGTCATCTTGAGTCAGTTTTGGTAATTTGTATGCATATTAGTCCATTCTCACACTGCTATAAAGACATACCTGAGACTGGGTAATTTATGAAAAAAAAAAAGGTTTAATTGGCTCATTGTTCTGCAGCGCTGTACAGGCTTCTGCTTCTGGGGAGGCCTCAGTAAACTTACAATCATGGCAGAAGGCAAAGGAAAAGCAGACACATATTCACATGGCTGGCAGGAAAGAGAGAGCAACGGGGAAGATGCTACACACTTTCAAACAATCAGATCTTGTGAGAACTGTATCACAAGGCAGCACTAGGGGGATGGGACTAAACCATTAGAAGCCACCCTCATGATCCCACCAGGCCCCACCTCCAACACTCAGGGTTACAATTCGACATGAGATTTGGGTGGGGACACAGAGACAAACCATATCAGTATGTGTCCCTTTCATATGGGTTATCTAATTTATTGGTGTGCAATTATTCATAGTATTCTCTTATAATCATTTTTACTTCTGTAAAGCAGTAGTAATGTATCCATTTTCATTACTGATTTTAGTTATTTGCATCTTTTCCTTTTTTTTTTCTTAGTCTAGCTAAAGGTCTGTCGATTTTATTATTCTTTTCAAATAATGTTTTTTGTTTTGTTGATTCTCTCTATTGTGTTTCTAGTCTCTATTTCATTTGTCTCTGCTCTATATTTATTATTTCATTCCTTCTGTTAGCTTTGGGTTTGGTTTGCTCTGATTTTTCTAGTTATTTAATATATTACAGTTAAGTTGCTGATCTCTCTCTGAGTGCTGTTTTTCCTGTATCCACTGCATTTTGGTAGGTTGTGTTGATATTTTCATCCATCTCTAAGTATTTTCTATTCCTCATACTTTAGAGGTATCTATTGCTTAAGAGTACATTGTTTAGTTTACATATATTTATGAACTTTTCAGTTTTCCTTCTGCTATTGAATTTTAGTTTTATTCCACTGTGGTCAAAAAAGATATTTTGTATGATTTCAAGCTTTTTAACTTATTGAGAGCTGCTTTATTACCTAACATGTTCTATTCGGGAGCACAGTTAAGTGCACTTGAAAAGAATGTGTATTCTTCTGTTGTTGGATAGAGTGTTCTGTAGATGTATGTTAAGTTTAGTTAGATCTTTAGTGTTGCTGAAGTCCTCTATTTCCTTATAGTTTTCTATTCATTATTTAAAGTAGATATTCAAAGTCTTCAGCTATTATTATGGAAATATTTTGCTTTTTAATACTCTTAATGTCTGCTCCATTTAATTCAGCGTTCTCTTGATTGATGTGTGTATGTTTATAATTGTTATATTAATTCTTCTTAATTAATTGACCTCTTTATCAATGCATAATGACTTTCTTTGTCCCTTGTAATGATTTTTGACTTGAAGACTATTTTTTCTGATATTTGTGTACCCACCCTAGTTTGTTTGGTTATTATTTGCATAGAATATCTTTCTCTGTCTTCCCATGTTCAACTCACTTGTGTCTTTTGATCTAAAGTGAGTTTTCCATATATAGCTTTCAGTTGGATTGTGTTTTCTTAAATCACTCTGCCAATCTCTGCCTTTTGATTGGAGAGTTTAATCAATTTACATTTAAAGTTATTACTGATAAGAAAGGACTTATGTCAACCATTTTACCATTTTTTCTGCATATTTTACACCTTTTTTGTTCCTTATTTCCTCCATTACTGATTTCTTCTGTTTAGTTTATTTTTTGGAGTGTACCTATTTGATTCCTTTCTCATTTTATTTTCTGTGATATATATTATATATATATTAATTTCTATAATATATATTCTGTAATACATATTATATATATTACAGAAAAGTAGCGTGTATTACATATATATTACAGAAAAGTAATATATGTTATATATATTACTTTTGCACCAACTGGTGCTATTCCACTTCTGGAACTAGAAGTCCCATATAGTTCCAGAAGTGGAATAGCACCAGTTGGTGCAAGCTCATAGCAACGGCCGTGGGTTTGAGCAGGCACTGCATGATACAGATGGGAACCTGTGGGGTCTAGGAAGTTGGGCTGCCGCGAGGCAGTTAGCAGGATAGCATTCATTCCTGACTGTTCCTGCCTGACCCCACCTGGCCCTTCCCCATTGGGTGCTCATGACCCCACAAAAGGAGGAATGGCCAGAGGCAGATTACAAAAAACGACATTTTCCAGGCTTTGAGTTTCAAAGCCTAAGAAGGCCCTTAGATTCTGCCTGCCACCATCAGGTGGAGCTTCACAGGGGAGGGAGTCACTGAAAGATAATCTTTGACAGATTAATAGGATTTCATGTACAAGAAAAACATGGTGAATAAGAATAAGGATTCCACCACCTCTCCTTACTCCACCACCAGCCTCCCATCAATCAGGAACCCATTACCAAGGCTACAGGGAAAACGAGAATTTGGGGGAACAACGAGAGAGTAGATTTGAGTGGATCCCAAAGAGGGGGTCTTACAAGTTGCTCACGGGCTGAGACGGAGGGAAACATAAGAATACAGGTAAGTCTGTTGGGTCTATGAGCAGAGGTAAGCTAAGCCTGTATCCAGGTAAGACTCTGGAGATGTAGCAGGGGTGTGCTCAAGAGAAATGGTTGCATCAGGCCAGGCATCGTGGCTCATGCCTGTAATCCCAGCACTTTGGGAGGCTAAGGCAGGCAGATCACTTGAGATTAGGAGTTCAAGACCAGCCTGGCCAACATGGCAAAATGGCATGTTGGCACTACTACAACATGGCAAAATGGCACTACTAAAAATACAAAAATTATCTAGGCGTGGTGGCGTGCACCTGTAGTTCTAGTTACTTGGGAGGCTGAGGTATGAGAATTGCTTGAACCCAGGAGGCAGAGGTTGCAGTGAGCCAAGATTGTGCCACTGCACTCCAGCCTGGGTGACAGAGTGAGACCCTGTCCAAAAAAAAAAAGGAAGGAAGGAAAAAAAAGAAAGAAAGAAAGAAAGAAAGAAAGAAAGAAAGAAAGAAAGAAAGAAAGAAAGAAAGAAAGACAGACGGAGGGAGGAAGGAAGGAAAGAAAGAAGGGAGGGAGGGAGGGAGGGAAGGAAGGGTTGCAAAGATTCCCCCTAAGCAGAGGGAATCTTAGGCAATCTCTCAGCAGAAGAATTCCTGAGAGCCAAAATCAGCCCAGAAGGGGCAGGAGGGTAGCCAGCTAGACCCTAAGAGGGCACGAGGTCACACAACAGGGATGAAGGAAGCCACCCTCCCCACTCCATGACATGCACAGGCAAATGACAACAAGAAGCAGAAGCCCTCTCTTCTCCAAATTCCAGCCTCAGTTGTAAGGGAAGAGAGAAGATCCTGTGTTGGCCAAGATTGATTCCTGCACCTCATCAGAGTGGGCGTTGGAATTAGAATTTAAAAAGATTTCTATTTCCTACACGCCTGAGTAGTGACTGCAATTTCTGCTCATTGCTGTAGAGTGCAAGACAGGTAGTACAGGCAGATGTGAGAGGGTGGAGGCAGGATGTGCACTGGAGAGAAAGACATGGTGGGGCAGACAGCACGATCTTCCAGACTCCGCGGCCAGTGCCTCTCCAGCACCTCTCAAGGTTCCCACAGCCTGTTGGGGTGGGGTGAGGCAGGAAGGGTTGCTCCGAGCATCTGTTAGGCTGACATCTGGTCTCAGCTCTGAGTTGCAGAACGAGAGCGAGGCTACCACGACCTTTTTGTTTCTTTTTTCACATTTCCTTGACCCAACTGCAAATCAATGGATTAATGCAGTAAAATAACCAGCAAGCGACCACTCCTGGCTCATCTATCCATTCATTCAAGGAACGATGTCCCAGGCAGCAGTGTAGGGAGGTGCTGATTCTTCCTGGCACCACCAGGGGGAGCTTCACAGAGGAGTGATTCATTGAAAGGGGAACCTTGAAAGGTGAACAGGATTTCATGGACAAGACAGGGTAGGGTGAGTGGCTCTACATCCAGACACAGGAGGAAAGGCTGTTGGGTCTGGAATCTGGACAGAAGGGCCATGGCCCATTTTCTTCTGTGTTCCCATCACCCAGCAGAGAAATCGACCGAAGGAGGACAGATAGTCAGATAAATGGGTAAAGGAGTCAGTGGACGGATGGTTGCACTATGGCTATTTCAAGCAAGGTGGAGAAGACTCAAGAAACACAAGAAGCAAGTTCAAGTCTATAATACAGTCAGCCGAGGTGCCAACTCAACCTCATTTCAAGCTTGCCCTTCTGTGTGCAATGCCCCGCTCCATGGCTCAGTGTGATGAACTCCAGCTGAGGCCGAGAGCCAGCATGGTGTGGTGGATGCACAGCCCTAAGCTCAGCCCAGCCTCCCCTCCACTCCTTGCACCATCACACCCAGCCCTGCTCAACTCCGTGTGGATCTTGAACTGGCGGACTCCTTTCATATGGGCCGTCCTTCCTCCTGGAAAATCACTGCCCTCTCCATGTCCACTGAAGTCTGATTTATTCTTAGATCCATTTGGGGACCCAAAAGTGAGTCTTCACTCTATTGTATGGGTGCCCCCTCCCTACCACTGCCCAGCTGTTAGGGGATTGCTTCTCTGCCTTTGTAGCTGTTCTCTCCTCTCCCCTCCAGAACATGTGGGGTTATTCTACTTTTCTGGGGATATTCGGCTTAGCCATCATTCCTTGGGAAAACTTCCCTGATTCTCCCACACTGGAGGAGTTGCCACTTTGTGGGTGCTCAAAGAACAATCTGCATTTCTCACATTCAAGTGTCTGTCCCACCACACCCAAGTCACATCACTCTGAGTGACATGGCCAGGATCTGGACATCAGCCGGTCTGAGATGAGGACACAGGCACTCAGTCAGTGAGTGACAATGCTCTCTGCCTTATCTCCAAGGACCAACAGGGAGCTGCCCCACAGTCATCCTGCACACAAACAACCCCCAGCCCAGTGGCTTACAGCAGGCTACAGTGAGCTGAGATCACGCCACTGTACTCCAGCCTGGGCGACAGAGTGAGACTCCATTTCAAAAAAAAAGAAGAAAAAAACCTAATCAATACAAAATACAATAGGTAAATAATCACAGATAACATTTTTAATTGACTAAACCATAGATAAAGTAATAGTTCATAAAGAAAACTTGCAGAAGCAGAAGTTATATTGGCAAAATTTGACATGGATTCTTAAGGTCCAATGGATAAATCAAATCTTCACTGAGAGACCTATAAGAAAGATAATTTATCCTACTGAAGATACTTTCAGTGAAATAAAAATTAAAATGAACAACCAGAAGAATGGACCCAATTGACGCAAACCCGAGAAAGAGCACGTCATTCTCAGGAATGACCAGATGGTGGCAGCAAAGACCAGTGATGGAATCAGCCCAGCCAAGGTTCTGGAAGTGTGGTCTTCCCACCAGTACCGGAAAGTGTAGAATCATCCCAGGCAAGAACAAACAACAGCTGCTGTGAACGTGTTAGAAAGGCAAATCCCTAACCCACTGAATCAGTAACTGCTAGGAGTGAGGCCCAGCAATCTGCATTTTGAGAAGCTCCCGGGGTGATTCTGGTGCACACTCAGGTTTACCCAAGAGCAGTTAAAGCCTGCAGCCAAGCTCGGGGTTATGTTCTCCAACAGTAGCACATGCTACTCCAGGAGTTGATTATGTGTTTATTTTACCAAACAGTTTCTGCCTAGCCACTAAACTGCTTTTTTTGAAAGAAACAAAACACAGGCAGCTCTCTGTGAGACTCAGGTGCCTGCTGCAGTCAACCTTGAGTCCAGTCTGAAACAGGGACAGGCAGGGTCTAAGCCCCGTGTCTGCAAGAACAGCCCTGAGGCTGGCCACTCTTGCCCTAGCTGTCCTGCCGGCCTGGGCACTGTGGCTGCTGTCTCCACCTGTCTCCTTTCCTGCCTCTTGCTTCTCACATTGATTCCCTGGAGCTGCTAGTTTTCTGTTGGTCTTGGGTCTCCTCTTGGGAAGAGATCCCATAATCTACCCTGGGGAATGGGGTTTGCGTTTCTGGCTCTTGGCTCCTCCCAGCCCCGGCACTGGAGGCCAAACATTATGCACCACAGAGCTCTCTTTCCATAGGTCCCTAGCTGATAAGAGGAAAAACCCAAACCCAGCCCTCTTACTCCACTAGCTCTGTCCTGATTCCTCCCACAAAAGGTTGAGTGATACCCTCAGTGATACCCCATGAGGGTGTTCCACCTGGGATGCCTGGATACAGCAGCTGACAGCATGGGCTGTGGAGGAGAACAGATCTGGCCCGGTCTCGGTCTGTCACTTTCTGCAGGGTTCACCCAAGTCACCAAATGTCACCAAGACTCCATTGCTATTGAGGCCTCGGTTTGCAAATCTGTGAAATGAAGCCAAACCTACATTTCTCGTAGTTCACTAAATGAGCAAGCATGTAAATGCCCAGCACAGTGAGTCACACATGGTAGGGCCCCAGCACATGGACATCCTTCGCTTCCCTCAGGAAGCAGTAAGTTTCCCGTGCCTCGCAGTTTAGGAGCAGAAAGGGCCCCCCATTTTGTCAGAAACATTGTGGAGCATAGATTACAAACTCAAATGGCTACAGGATGCAGGAGAATCACAGAAACCAGTCCAGTAGCTGAATGGGGACTATGAGAAACAGGAAGGTGTGTGCCTGGTCTAAAGGGCTCAGTGGGGCTGCTACCAGGCTGGTATGGGGCCTAGAGTCACCAGACTTTCTTGTTTTTCAAGAGAAGCTGGAAATGTGGATGTGGGTGCAAAGCCCTGGCTACAGCCCACCACCTTTGTTCTACTCGACTGTGGCAGAGGGGACCCAGGCCCAGGTCCCTCCTGCTGGGGCCTGTTGCAGCTGGCGTCTAGGAGTCTCCCGGGCTTTGCAGCTTGACTCCAGCACTCACTTACAAGAGATCTAGGAGCCTCTTCTCCATCTGTAAAGGGAGCTACTCGTCATACTGACTTCACCAGTGCAATGGCAGTTGTGAAAGGACTTTGAGACTGCATCCATAGTGGGGCCTTCCCGTCAACCAGGGAGAGCAAAGTGCATCTGATAAGGACTCCCAGCGAGGCACCAGTAGAGCCCAACACGGTCAGGTTTGTTACCTTGATACAATGAGAGAGACTGCACACTGCACACTGGGGAGCATGGAGCGTCCCCCAAGGGGAGTGACAGGCCACTACAGGATGGGGGTAAGGGCGGAGCACAGGGGCAGATTTACATAAAACAGGGCTGTAGGGAAGGGCTCTGCTGAGAGATGGACCTTGGCTCCTGTGCCCTTGGAAGCTACAAAGTTAAGATCAGTGCGGAAGGCTGTGTCTGAGGCCCCTTACCTGGAGTTCTGCAGCTGGGTTGGAAATGGAGGCTGTTTCTCTGAGCCACAGTGATCCCCTGACTCGGGTCCTCCAGAGACGATTGGGAGGTCCCATTCTCACTTAGGATTCCAAGCAGCCCAGTCTGTTTGTTTGTTTTGTTTTGTTGCTTTTTGTTTTTCGGAGACGGGGTCTCTCTCTGTCACCTAGACTGGAGTGCAGTGGCGCGATCATAGCACACCACAGCCTCAACCTCCTGACCTCAAGTGATCTGCCCACCTCACCCTCCCAAAGTGCTGGGATTAAAGGCATGAGCCACCGTGCCTGGCCAGGATCCTGGCTTTCTCTGGGGACACCATCCCTTTCCTGCCCTCCCTCTGGGTTAATTCAATAGCCCCTCCAGGGCCTCTGAGTGCCAGCACCTGCCACCTCCAGGTCCCCATCAGAGGGGACCATGTATCCCAACTTGGCTACATATCATGGAGTGGATGGTCACCCAGCTCCAGTAGAGGCAGAGAACACCCAGAGACCTCCTCTGCATTAACGTGTGGGTCTGTGGGCGTGCTTCTCCCTCCTCTCCCCCTTCCTGAGACCAGCAGAGAGTCAGACACCAGAAGCGTCCCCATCTCTTCTCTTATCCTCCTGCAGGGTCCTCAGGCCCTGCCCCACTCCAGCCAGCAGCAGGTGCTGGACCCACATGGCCAGACTCTCCCTTCTTTCCATCTGACATCCAGCTCTGTTTTCTCACCCACCCCCACTTTTTTACCTCCCCACTTGTACCCTCGTGTGGCATCCATTCCAGGGAGAGGTTACAGAGAGTAAACATAGTCCATAACCTATGTCACACATCAGATGGGGACACACGCTGGAAAAAAGTAAAGCAGCCCAGGTGGCTAAGAAGTGCTGGTTTAGGGTTTTAGACAAGGCCATCCTGGAAGCCTTCATTAACAAGGACAGGTGGCAGGGAGGTGAGGGAAAGAGATAGCAGATGGGTTCCCTTCCAGGCAGAGGAAGGGCCCAGGCGAAGGACCTGAGGTGGATAGTGGGGTCTGCTGAGGAGCCGCTGGGAGAGGTGAGGGCAGGGGAGGGTCTGGGAGGGAGGGACGACACTGCCAACCATCACCTGGCTGTCACTAAACAGGTTGGCTGGAATCCCACCTTAGCTTGTTGGTGTTTTAAAAGTGATTATCTTAAAGAGGCCCCATTCACAGTAGGTGAGGTGAAGCCCAGCGTCGTGCTTTTAGATGACATTTGGCTTTCTGCACTAAGAGGTATAAAAATTGTTCTACCTCTACCTTTTGGATCAGTAATTACGCATCTGGGACTGTATCCTTAAGATAAGCCCAAATATCGGATCCCTCAGCTTGATCCCTTTCATTAGCCACGGGAAGGCAGGTGACTTCCTGGGCCTGGCACACTTCCCCTCCAGTCCCCAGGGCTCTGCAGTCCTACGTCCCCCTCCACACACCTGGTCTCCCATCTGGACCTGAACTGCCTCTCTGGGGTGGGGCCTAGATCTGCCCCCCCAATGCAGGAAAAAGTCATCCTCCTCACCCTTCTTTTCTAAATGCCTTCAGTCCTGGCCAGGTGCCTCTCTGACATCCCTTCTAATGGGCTCTAAAGATGGGCCTGTCTGACACAGGAGAGGGGACAACTTGGGCCAGCCTCTCCCTCCTGCCACAAGTAGGAGGTCTTGTCTGGAAGTCTTCATGTGGGTATAACCTGGCCCCAGTGCCTGGTCAGTGGGTCCCACCCCTCACCACAGGTGGCTGAGCAAGGCTACTCAGGGCCAGGCTTGGCCCAGCTGGTCTCCCTCCAGCCACCAGGGGAAGGACAGAGTCTTTCTTTGAGACAGGGTCTTGTTATCACCTAAGCTGGAGTGCAGTAGTGGGATCATAGCTCACTGCAGCCTCCACCTCCTGGGCTTAAGGGGTCCTCCCACCTCAGCCTCCCAAGTAGCTGGGACCACAGGCACATGCCACCACACTTGGGTGATTTTGTAGTGATGGGGTCTTGCTTTGTTGCCCAGGCTGGTGTCAAACTTCTGGCCTGAAAGTAATCCTCCCACCTTCAGCCTCCCAAAGTGCTGGGATCAGGTATGAGCCACTGTGCCCGGCCTGAGGCTTTCTGAGTCGATCAACCACCATGCAGACTAAACACTACACAGAGAGTCTGGAATCTGCTCTTTATCTGGGGTCAGATGAGAAGAATGTCCCAGGTCATGCAGTCTGCATCCAGATGGCATCTGAGATGTTTAAATGAGGAATGGCTCCTGCCCGTTTATCACTCGGTCATTTACAAACCATGGACGACCCGCTCTGTGCCTGCCTGGTGGGGAACGGAGCCCACCAATGCTCAAACACATCTCACTGGGGCCTCACAGCCCAGGGGAGACAAGCACACTCCTTTATGAAAGACACATCTATGTGTCATCAAGAATTAGTTTGAAACTAGCTTTAAATGCAGTTTAATTAATAGCATCTTAATTACCCGGGAAAACAATGCTCTGGTAATTCTTCTAGGCACTCAAAGCAGACCATGTTTTCAACTGGGTTGGAGTGCCTGGTTGATCAGCCCCACAGACATCCCCCCACACCTGTTCCCCACACACCTCTGGGGTGCACACAGCTGAAGGCCACACCTGAATTCCTATCTCTAGCTACAAAGTCTCCAAGTCCCTACCATGTCAGTATCTGGAGCTCCAGGCCTATCCAGAGGACACCCCTCCTCTGCTCAGACAGCCATGAGTCAGGCCTTCCTGCAGAACTTGACCAATATGGCCAGTGGGCCAGAGTTAGGGTCAGTCAGGGATGTTCGTCACACCCGTCCACAAGGAGCCAGTTCTTCCCAGCATGAAGTAGGTCTTTTCCCCAGGCCCCTTCCATGACATCACCAGGAGTCTGGGATCTTGTCGTCTCAGGGTCTCAAGTCAACAGCCCAGACTTTTTCTCTCATGGAGACCTCATCTTGCATGTGGATACTGTGTAGGCTACCAAGCTCCCTCAGATGTGTTTTAACATCCTGTATCTCAACAAGAGAGAATCAGAACTCTGGTCACTTAGCTTCCTGAGAGACCCTCCAAACAGAGCCACCTTTGGTATGTTCCCTCTGCATGGGTCAGGCATGGCACTGGGTGCTGGGACACGGTGATGGCACATCTGAGAGGGTCACAGACCATGTGTGTGACGCATTGTCGGAGTGTGATCGCAGGTAATGATGGGGCTGCATTGCCTGGCAGTCCACTCTTCGTGCCCCAGGACCTCCCATGTGACCACCATTTCTCCTGGATACTGCTCTGGTGCCCTCCCTGCTCTGCTGGGGGGCGACAAGCTTCCTGTCCAGGTCCCAGCCCCATCCCTGAGCACAAATCGCAAGTGAGGTAACGATCCCAATACCCCTCGCCTCAGCACAAGCCCACCGTCCCCTGGCTCCTGCAGAGGTGAGAGGAGGGCTCTGGGCAGAGCCACCTGCAGCTGAGACTGAGGGGAGGGTGAGTGCTCCTGCTCTTTCTTCCTGCTCTTTCTCCTCCTCTTTCTCCTGCTCTTTCCCCTCCTGGAGGGGAGGGTAAGTGCCTCAGCTCTTTCTTCCTGCCGCCACTTCCCAAAGGTGGGGAGGAGCTTGAAGCCACCCCTGAAGCTACTCAGTATGGCCTCCTGTGCTATGAGTCACCCAGCCCCTGGAGCCTTGATCAATTATTAAAGCTACATTCATGGGGGCTCGGCACACAGGCTTTGGGGCCACCTGCCTGGGTTCAGATCCTGGCTCTGTCACTTCCTAGTGGTGCAGTAAATTACTTCATCTCTCTGTGTCAGTTTCATCACATATAAAATGGGAGAGAATAATAGTATGAACATGATAAGGGTGTTGTGAGGAGCTTCAGGTTATAAAACCAAATTAGTGGGTTGTGAACAGCATTTAACAAATAAATGAATAAAAGAGCATGCCTCATATGCAGCATGTGGCGCAAACCATTCCAGATGTTTTTCTGCCTGAGGTCCCATTGTTTGGGCTTGGGACATACGAGATGGATTCAACACAGGCCAATAGCCCTTCATGACAAGGCCGGGGTGGAGGCGTGTGCACAGGGGCCAGCACTCGCCTGTGTTGAGGACCCCACTCTGCTGGGAAAGGGGGAAAGAAA
Source organism: Chlorocebus sabaeus (assembly GCF_047675955.1). Classification (NCBI taxonomy): domain Eukaryota; kingdom Metazoa; phylum Chordata; class Mammalia; order Primates; family Cercopithecidae; genus Chlorocebus; species Chlorocebus sabaeus. Next base: position 50,694,750 of record NC_132912.1, on the reverse strand, counting down.
ACACAGTCAGCAGTGGGGCCAGGACAGCAGGACACATGTGTCCTGGGAAGGCACCCTTGTGTGTGGCAGAGAGTACAAGGGCTACACACCCAGGGCCTCAAAAGCCAAGCCGCACTGGTACATTTGATCCCAGGCAATGAGAATGTAAAGCAGGAGAACGACCCATTAGACAACTATCTAATGAGTTCCTAGTATGGGGAGGAGCTACATTTCTAAAGGTTGACTCAGGGAGCAGTTTGGGGGATCAGGAGCTGATGTCAACACTGGGTGAGGGGATTTGCCAACAGGTTACTGCAATAGCCCCAGCAAGAGCTCATAAGGACCCAGGTCAGAATGTCTGGAGAAAGAAGAGATAAAGGGTGCCCAACCCTCTGTACTTGGGGCTGAAAGGTCCCCCTTACCCAAGGGAGGACACCTGCATTGACCCTGCACACAGATCGGAGGGATTATGGAAAGAGAAGGCCACAGAGGAACCCCTCAGACCTCCAAGCACCAAAGCCACAGAGCCAAGTGGATGAAGAACTCATGAGCGTGAGTCAGACGGCCTGTGTCTCGGCACATTACTCACCCGCCTGTGCTGCCAATTTTCAATTGATAAAATGGGGCCCAGAAGAGGACTGACCTCACAGGGGTGTTCTGAGAGCGAAAGCTAATGACAGTAAAAGCCTTCCGCTGCGTCTGGCACTGCGACATCTCCTGACCTCTCTCTCTCACATCAGACTTGCCTAGACACGGCAGTGACTGACAGCCTGGGAAGACACACGTCATTGAAACTGGGGGACTTTGCAGGCGCTGCTGCTCCTCTCTGGACCCAGCCTGCAGTGACCATGCAAGCACAGTGTGTGCTCCTCAGGGCTCAGCCTTCCCACTAGATGGGGCCTCCTCCTGTGTCTCCCCCGTCTGCATCCAGGAGCCCCTCTCAGCAGGCGCCTGTTTACTTCAGGATAGATGATTTTGAACCCATGGCTTCATTAACCAAGCACACAAGGTAGATGGTTGCTATCTACCCATCCAGAACAATTGGCTCCTAAAAAGTTTGTCCATTGGATTTTCACTGAGCCCTCCTCTGCCACTGTGTGCCAGGCACTGGGATATAGAGCAGAGGCACAGCATGTGTCTCCATGGGCATCCTTCTGAGGCAGTCCCCTGTGCATGACCCCACCCTCCCTCTGCCCTGGTGTCCTAGGAGACCCCTGCACCAAACCTACACTTTTCCAGTCTGAAAAAGAAAGTGACCTGGCTGATCAGTGCTGACCTTTCCAATCATGACAAGCTTCAGAATTCAGGAGAGATGGCTGGCAGCCTTCATCTGTCTCCTTAGTTTTCCCAACAAAGCCAACTGACTATAAAATGCAGTTTCCCTTAAACATCTGTTCTGCCTACCCAACTAGCCAACCAGGGTAGCTGTTTTCTGGTCTCCCCAGGGTGTGTCTGGAGTGTTTGTCAAGAATACTTTAACTTCCTTCTAAGTGTCCCTCCATCCACTCCAAGCTCAGTAGAACTTTGACGTAATGAGAAAGCCCTAATTCTTTTCAAAACTGATAAACAGGCTTGTTCCTCCATTCCACAGCTATTGATTCAGGGTGCTCTGTAGCAGGCAGTGAGCCTAGCCACTTCAGCCCCTACCCTCAGCGCTGCACTCAGGGTGAGGAAACTGCCATGTGAACACATCCCCAACATGCAGTGTGATGAGTACAGTAGTGGATGCATGGTCATAACACAGAGGGGTTGGTGGGGGTGGGACACAGCTCGATTAGATCATAAAAGATGAATAGGAGTCATTCACATAGGCAGGAAGTGGTATAATTTACAACAGGATTATCTTACATTACAAGTAGTCTCATTCCATTCATACCAAACCCTACAAGGTATTGTCAATGCACCCATTTTATAGATGTGTAAGTAAGGTTTGAAGAGGTTAAGTAACTTGCACAAGGTCAGAGCTAGAAACTTGCAAAGAAGGGACAACTCTGTAAGATTTTTTAACTAACAGACCCTACCCAGAGCATGAAAGTAAATTTGTTCAAGGTTAGATAGATAGAAGGTGATGGAATCAGGAGTCAAATCCAGGCATCACATTGAGAGCATGGAGGTGGACAGATTATAGAGAATCTTTTATGTTGAGAATCTGGACTCTCCCATTGATGATGAAGATGCTCTGAAGGGTTTTAATTGATGCAGCAACCTCACATCCACTCTAATTCATCCAGCCCAAGAAGTATTAGCCATAGAATCTATTAGTGAAGAAGTAGCAATAATTTTCATCCACAATGTAAATATTTTGGGCAAAGACATTCTATTTTAAAATGTTGAGGAAAAGACTAATAGAGAAACAAGTAACAGGCAATTCTCAAAAGAGAAAATACAAATGGCCAATAAACATATAAAAAGGTACTCAGCCAATTAAACAATTAAATGATTAAAATGATAATAAATACCATTTTTTCTCAAGCTAGATTGACAAAATGGAAAAAGACAGACAAGACCAAGTGTTGGCATGAGTATGGGGGAATTGTGTACAAACATCCGCCACTTACACGTGGTGTGACATGTTTTTCAGCTTTGCAGTGGTGCAAAAATGATATGCATTCAGTAGCAACTATACTTCAGATTTTGAATTTTCACATTTTCCAGTCTAGTGATATGCTGTACTATACCCTCAAGATGCTGGGACAGAGGCCATGAGCCACAACTCCCAGTCAGCCATGCGATTATGAGGGAAAACACCCAATACTCCATGATTTGTGACCAGATGATTTTGCCCAATTGTTAGCTAATGGAAACTTTTTGAGTATGTTTAGGGTAGGCTAACCCCAACCCCTTCGTGTAATGATGTTCCATACATTAGGTGTATTAAATGCATTTTCCACTTAACAATATTTTCAGCTTCCAGTGGGTTTATCAGGACATAGCCCCATCATAAGTGGAGGAGGATCTGTACTTCCATATGCTGTTTGTGGGAGGACAAGGGAGATACATTTATACTGCCACTTTACAGGACCATTTGGAGATTTAAACTTTAAAATGTGGAGACTGCTAGAATTGACCCAGCAGTCCCCATTGTTTTTGTATCACTTGGGGAAGCACCTCCATACAAGCATAAAGAAATCCATCTCAACACTGTTTAACACCTAGAAATCAGACCTGACCCAATGCCCATCCATAGCGGACAGCTGAAAACACTGGGGCATGTTCATAACCAGAAATACTCTGCAGCAGCAGCTGAGAAAATCCAACTATTTCTATGTAGGCTAAAGTGGATATAATGTTGAGTGGAAAAGGAGAGAAATACAGAATGATACATATATAACAACATTTATGTGAATATATACTTGTTTAAGTATAATGTCACTTATGTTAAATTTTATATGAGCTCATATGTATGTATGGAAACAAATTTAGAAAAGGTTTGGAAAACGCACACCAAAACAATAAGGGTGGTGGCATCTGAGAGGTGGCCACCACTCAGAACTTTCATGGTGCTCTGATTTCTATGAAAAGAATACATATATATATGAATCACATGATTAATTTTCATTCTAATAAATGTAGAGATGGATTTTAAAAACCACTGACACATCAGTTCTCATGCAAAATGCTGTGGCCAGTGCTGTACAGAATGCCTACCAAACAGAATACAGATCTTGTCTGCAAGGGGCTCTGAGGTGTAGGGGAACACCTCCAACATGGTGTGGGATACATTTCAGAAGAGGAGTAGAAAATCTGTTTGGATGGGGACATGTTCACAATGTATCAGGAATCAGGGAAGAATATGGCAACCAAGGAGATGCAAAGCTGGGCAGGAACCAAGGCAACACTGGTTGAAAGGTGTGGAGGTAGGAGCTCCTGGGGCCTGTCAGGGAAGATGAAAATGGGAAGGGTGGGAGACACTGTGGAAGGAAGGCCACCATGTGGGGAGATGATGCTGACTCCAGTCCCAGGCAGCAGGGGAACCTGAGAGGTCTGTGAACAGGCTAGAAGCTTGCCTGAAACTTTGCAGACAAAAGAAGCTTGGCATCCCTGCAGAGGTGGATTGTCAGGGTCGGGAGGCAAGAAACAAGTGAAGGGATTAACTGTCCCAGTGTGGGGGAAGATGTAGGATCTGGGCTGGGGGCAGGTAGGGAGGGTCTCAACGTAGGAAGGAAATGAATCTGAGACATTAATTGGATTGAGATGGAAAGAAAGTGGAGAGAACAGAAACCAAAGGGATTTGGAGGCCATGCTTTCAACAAATGATTCATAGTTAGTGTCAGGGAGCCAGAAAATAGCAAGTGAGCAAGGTCCTGTCCCTTGGGAGCTGTAGAGATGAGCCGTGGGGCCCACTCACAAAGCAGCACCTGCAGTCTCTTTCCGTATCGAAGCCCAGCTATGTTGTACACAAAGCAAGTCTGGGCACCGAGGACAGGCTGGCCAAGGGCAGGCAGGCAGGCACGTAGTCCTCTGGCTTCCAGCCACCAGACTCACAGGTTTCTGGGAAAGGCTGACTCGGGCCACTTTGTTCCTTTGAATCTGAGAATATATGACTGGGGAAGCCTAAATTAATTAAATGATGCTGAGGCCCTGAGGCCCGCCTGAGCCAGTGCACAGGGGACAGGTTATGGAGGTCTGAGCAAACTGCACCCCCACCCCCAGTGCTGGAATCCAGAGAGGCTCATGAGCTTGATTGGAATGAAGCCTGTGCTTAAGTGCTTCCAGAGAGACAAAGAAATAATAAATCAGGAGCAGGTGCCCCACCCACACACTGCCATAATCAACACCAGCCTGTTTCTCCACAGAAATACAGTGGTTTCACCTCTCTAGAACCAGATGTTTCAGGGAAGCAACAAATGGCAAAGCCCTGGAACTGACATGGCCCCATGACCTTCTCAGAAATGAGGCCAGGCTGGGCTGGCACCTCCCTCCACAGCAGCACCCCCCCCCACCACAACCCACCCAAGACCTCCAAATACCCCCTAGACCTCACCCAGGCACTGGTGCAGCATGGCTATCCTTCCACCCCTCCCAAACTCCCACACACCAGGACTCCCCCGTCCCCAGCAAGCCCCCCACCCCCAACATGGCACTGATCCAGCAAGGAAGAAATTTTAGTCCATCAGACTGTGGACATAGTTGTATCTTGTGGATAAAATGAGAAGAAGCGTTGTCAACTAGAAATCACCAATTTGTCCTGATCCATACAAAATAATAACAATTAAGCTCCTACTAGGTATCAGGCATTGGGCTAGACACTTTCAAGCGAGCTATCTCACAGTCTTTAGCCATCCTGCAGCAGGGCCACATGGCGGCCGGGAGCAGGATGCTGGAACTAAATCACCTGCATGTGAATCCCATCTTTACCACTTGTGAGCTCTCTGACGGAATGCATTACTTTACCTCAGAGTCTTTGCCTATAAGAAAGTAATATGAAGGTTGGTGAGAGAATTCAATGAGTTAATGTTTATCAAATGCTTAGAACGGTGCCTGATGCCTTATAAGCTCTTCTGTGTGTCTAGTAAACACGTTCCTTCCTTCCTCTGCTCATTCAACTTTCACTGAGTACCAGATATGAATGCTGCCCTAATAGCTGCTATTTCTGGTTGAGAAAGGAGAGAAAAATGCTTCCATTTTCTCCTACAGGATTGGATGGGAAGTTCTCTGTTGCCTGCAAGTTATGCTCAGATAGAGGAGTCGGGAAAGGAATTTACCAAGCATTCCAATGAAGGGGACGCCAGAGGGGCCAGGTTTCCGTGTGAGGCTTCTTGGTTGCGGTGGGGCCGGGGCCAGAACCCTGGACAGCTCCCCGCAGCTGGCTGGGAGAGGAGGCTTTTGCCAGCTCCTATCTCGGCTCAGACCCTCCGTAGCCTTTTGCTGCAGGGGCCTCTCGCCTCCCTGCAACCCCGGCACCCCAGTATTTGGAGCCATGATGGATTGAGGTGGTGGGGGGCTGCCCTCTGATCTGGAAGTTAGAGAATGAGGGAGTTTAGTGCCTTTGGAGCCTCCTTAGGGAGCCAGCCCAGGACCTTCCTCCTCCCATGGGTCTTCATCTGCCCCTCACCCTTACACTGTCAGCATGCGGCCACCTTGGAGATGGAGCAGCAGGAGCACAACGCAGTGCTGGGAATAGGGAAGTAGTGTACGGACCACAAAACAGGTCCCCCAGCCTGGGTTTAATACCAGGATCTGCTGCTGGGAGCTTGACCCAGCAACCCAGCATCTCCATGCCCAGCTTCCTCACCTGGTAAGACCAGAGGAATAGCACCTACACTGCACCTGGATTGCGGGAGAATGGAGTAAACAGCACACATAATATTCCAGGCACAAAGCAAGTAATAAATGAGTGTGCCTCCTGCCACACAGGAACTGAGGACTGGAGAGCTAGTCATGAGCCCCCAGACAACTTGGCTTCATGCTCAGGAACAGCCATGTGGGCCAGAGGGCTGGAGATGTGGTCTGCACCTTGAAGGCCCTGGGAAAATTTCTCTCCTCTAAGATTCCTCTGTTTTTCAGCCACTAGATTAAAAAAAAAAAAAAAAAAAAGTTATCCTTCAAGTCCTCCTCTCTTTAATCAGACAGGGAAAACAGCATGTGCATAAATAGTAATTGTTTTGTAGGCTGGGAGACTGCCCCTTTAAGAGCCTCATAATGGGAGAGTCAGAAGAGCCCAGAGGTCTCAAACTCAAATGAATAGAGAACCAGCAAGTGGCCTAAGTGTGTGAAGTCTGCTGGGGCGAGACTAGGATGCGCTGGAGAGTGTGCATGTACTGACGAAAGGCTATCAAATAAAATTTAAAATAATTAGCCCACCCCAAAGAGCCCTTCTGCAGCACACACTTCTGCTAAAGGCTGCAGTGAGTGGGCTCTCACCTCAACCTGAACCAGGCGGAGGCTGAGGCTGGGCCCCACTTAGGGGCTGTGACTTGTCCAAGGTCATCCAGGGCCAGGCCTGTGCCCACACTGGTACTCTTTTCCTCCCTCAGACAGAGGGCACTTCAGCCACTGCAGAGCAGGTGCCAGCAGCCCTTCAGTGGATGAGTTTCTCCTCCTTTCCCAGGGTGACTGGGTGGGTGGAGGGATTGAGCAACAGGTGACCAGGCTGCCCCCTCTCACCCTGACACAATGGTCCCCATCCCCTCATCCCACAGCCATCTCAGGGACAGATGGAGACACTCCAATGTCTTCTGGGTCCTCCACCCAGACAGAGCCTGGAATCACAATGCCCACCTAACCAGAGGGATCAGCCAGCTAGCCAAGTGCCCTTCCCCGCCGTGTCTTTCATCTGTTCTTCACAAGACCCACAACTGAAAAATGAGGATAAACCGCATATTCTACACACTACAACAACATATCAAGTCCTTATACTGCTCTTAACTGTGTGACTGGCCACCTTAGCAGTAAGTACTATTATTACTCCATTTTACAAAGAAAGTAACTGAGGGACAGAGAGGCAAAGTAATTCCCTGCAGGTACTCTAATGAGTACATGACAGAGTTGGGAGCCATCCTGGTTGTCTGCCTCCAAAGCCCACACTCTTTGCACTGCATGGAGGCACTTCCTGCGGGGTGGGGGGCACGATGGGAGAAGCATCTGCGTCTAATGCTGCTTTGCTTTTGAGGCCAGAAAAATGAGAAGGCTCCCTTCTGACTCTGGAAGAGAGAGGCAAACTGTAATCTCAACAACACAACCCCCACCTCCAACCTCAGCCACCCTGGAGCCTCTCTCCCGCCAGTCCGCCCACTGGAACACGGCCTCCATGTGCCATCCAGGGTCAACGCCGCTCTGGGGACGCGTCAGGCCCAGCGCACAGCCTGGGCAGCTCGGCCTGCCAGCTGAGCACGGGTGCCTCAAGGAGTGCGGCCCTCCCAGAAGAAAGGTGAGTCTCCCTGGAGCCTCTGACGACAGCGAAGTGGCTGGGCGCTCTCCGGGGAGTGGGCGCGGCACCCAAGAAGGGTTTCTTACAGTTCCAAGAGAGGACCCCAGCCACAGTCACTCCAGAGCCCACCCGGGGCTTGGAGAAGGCTCTGGAAAAGGAGGGATGGGGAGTGTGCGGAACAGGGGGCGGAGGCTGGCAGGAGCCGAGGGAGGGCTCGGTCGGGTGCGAAGACTGCCTGGGAGGAGCTAGAGTGGGGAGGGGGTGCGGCGGCGGGGAGAGAAGAGGCGGAGCTGGGGGACCCGACCGCTAAAGCGGAAAGGGGGATTCCAGGCAGGGGGAGTGTGGCCAGGCAGTGCGAGAGGGCGGCAGCGGCCAAGCTGATATTCGCGACCCCGAATGGGGGCGAGGCAACTTCTGCCCTCAGTCCCCACAAGCTCCCGGCAGGGATTCGCTGCAGAGAAATTCTGCGGAGGGGCCGGTGGGTCAGAGCCAGGCCAGGCAGTTGCTGAGCCTTCCCCTCCCCTCCCGGCGGGGGTGTGTGTGCAAGGGGCCAGGGGGCGGAGTCGGAGAAAGGGTTGGGGGTGTCCGTGTCCAGCGCTCGTCCGGACGCCGCTCCACAATCCAGCTGCGAGAACAGATGGACGCAGCGGCGGCTCACCTCGGGGGCTTCCTGCCCGCTGTGCGCCGAGGTCCAGGCTGAGGCGGAGATCGCAAGCCTCCGGCTCCCGCCTCTCTCGAGGGGCCGGGAGGAACAGGCTGCCGCGCCTCCCTCCCCAGGAGGAGAAGAGTGGGCGCTGACCCCGCGGGTCCTAGAACCGCGGGCGGGGGGCCGGCAGGGGAAGGGCAGAGGGCCGGCTCCGGGCGCGGAACACCCATCCCAGGGGCTGGTTCAAGACTTCCGCACCGAAACCCCTTCCTGGGCCTTCAGCCCTGGAGCATCTGGGGAGCGGACCCCTGTCCTGCCACGCCCCGCCCCCGGCCCCCGCCCCGCGGACGTTGCATTAGCATGAGCGACGCAAGTGGCCCGGGCACCACTCGGGGGCTGGGACTCGCCGCGTCACAGCCCCGAGTGGAAAGGAAAAAAAAAGAGGAGGCGGCGGAGGAGGCAAGAGCCGACGCGAGGGGAGGGGAGCGCGGCGGCGGGGCTAACGGGCGGGCAACCGGTCGGGCGGCAACAGCATGCCCCTCGGCCAGCGCGGGCGGCCTCTCAGCGCGGTGGGGGCTGCTCTGGGCGCGCTCCGGGCACAGTGCGCCCAGTCTCCCGCCCCGGCCCCTCGTCGCGCCCGCCTTCCCGGCCGCCCCTGAGCCCAGCAGCCGCGGGTCCCGGGAACCGCTAAGAATAGCGGCAACGCCTAGCCGGACGGAGTCTTTTCCTTTGCCGGGACGCTGGGCCATGAGCCCCGCGGCCACCTGAGGCACTGGGGGTCTGCTCGGCCAGGACCGCCTCCCCGAAGTACCGTGCCCTCGCCTCTGCACTGCGGGACGCCAGCGCTCGGCCCTGGCGGAGGCGTCCTCGGAAGAGCATCGGGGTGGGGGCATGGAACCCGCGGAACCTGCGGGCCAGGCCCGGGCGGCGGCCACCAAGCTGTCGGAGGCGGTGGGCGCGGCGCTGCAGGAGCCCAGGCGGCAGAGGCGCCTGCTGCTGGTTATCGTGTGCGTGGCGCTGTTACTGGACAACATGCTGTACATGGTCATCGTGCCCATCGTGCCCGACTACATCGCCCACATGCGCGGGGGCGGAGAGGGCCCCACCCGGACCCCCGAGGTGTGGGAGCCCACCCTGCCGCTGCCCACTCCGGCCAATGCCAGCGCCTACGCGGCCAACACCTCGGCGTCCCCGACGGCTGCGCGGCCAGCGGGCTCAGCCCTTCGGCCCCGCTACCCTACGGAGAGCGAAGACGTGAAGATCGGGGTGCTGTTTGCTTCCAAGGCCATCCTGCAGCTGCTAGTGAACCCCTTGAGCGGGCCCTTCATCGACCGCATGAGCTACGACGTGCCGCTGCTCATCGGCCTGGGCGTCATGTTCGCCTCTACGGTCATGTTCGCCTTCGCCGAGGACTACGCCACGCTGTTCGCCGCGCGCAGCCTGCAGGGCCTAGGCTCAGCCTTCGCCGACACGTCTGGCATAGCCATGATCGCCGACAAGTACCCGGAGGAGCCGGAGCGCAGTCGTGCACTGGGCGTGGCTCTGGCCTTCATTAGCTTCGGAAGCCTGGTGGCCCCGCCCTTCGGGGGCATCCTCTACGAGTTCGCCGGCAAGCGCGTGCCCTTCTTGGTGCTAGCTGCCGTGTCGTTCTTTGACGCATTGTTGCTGCTGGCGGTGGCCAAACCCTTCTCGGCGGCTGCACGGGCTCGGGCCAACCTGCCAGTGGGCACTCCCATCCACCGCCTCATGCTGGACCCCTACATTGCCGTGGTGGCCGGTGCGCTCACCACCTGTAATATTCCCCTCGCCTTCCTAGAGCCCACCATTGCCACGTGGATGAAGCATACGATGGCGGCTTCCGAGTGGGAGATGGGCATGGCCTGGCTGCCGGCCTTCGTGCCTCATGTGCTGGGCGTCTACCTCACCGTGCGCCTGGCGGCGCGCTACCCACACCTGCAGTGGCTGTACGGCGCGCTGGGGCTGGCTGTGATCGGCGCCAGCTCGTGCATCGTGCCCGCCTGCCGCTCCTTCGCGCCGCTAGTGGTCTCGCTCTGCGGCCTCTGTTTTGGCATAGCCCTAGTCGACACAGCACTGCTGCCCACGCTCGCCTTCTTGGTGGACGTGCGCCACGTCTCAGTGTATGGCAGCGTCTATGCCATCGCCGACATCTCCTATTCTGTGGCCTACGCGCTCGGGCCCATAGTGGCGGGCCACATTGTGCACTCGCTGGGCTTTGAGCAGCTCAGCCTTGGCATGGGTCTGGCCAACCTGCTCTATGCTCCCGTTTTGCTGCTGCTCCGCAACGTGGGTCTCCTGACGCGCTCCCGTTCCGAGCGCGATGTGCTGCTTGATGAGCCACCGCAAGGTCTGTACGATGCGGTGCGACTGCGTGAGCGTCCTGTGTCTGGCCAGGACAGCGAGCCTCGCAGCCCGCCTGGCCCTTTTGACGAGTGCGAGGACGACTACAATTACTACTACACCCGCAGCTAGCATCCCCACTCCTCCTCCAGCCCACCCACCCGCCTTGGGTCAAGGGGGCTGCTCTGCAAGCCCACGGGCCAGCTCTGGCTCAGGGTCCACCTCCTCCAGCCAGTACCCCAACCCCTCCTCAACCATGACTTCTGCCCGAATCCCCTCCCTGTGACCCACTCCATATCCCTTTCTCTCTTGTCCAGTGGGGCTTGGAGCACCGAGGCAAGCGAAGTCATCGCGCTCCTTGCAGAGGTGATGAGGACCCCGAGTCCCCATCTGTGGCTCCCCTGTGTAGAGCCTGCATCTGTCTGTCCTTCCTTCCATTGCTCTCAGTGCCAAACTTGGGCCGCTGCACCGCGGTGCCTCCGCCCAAATCAATAAACCGTGTCTGTCCTAGGAGGCCGAGTCTCTTTACTGGTGGGGGGTGCCTGGTGGGGGGCAGGGCCAGAGCAGAGGGGAGGGTGAACTGCGTCTCCAAGTCCCAAACCAGGCCTGAGCCAAACTAACACGCAGGTGCCTGTAGCTCTTTTTCTACCTGGAAAAGGGAATAGGAAAGAAGCAAACCCAACAAAGGCTGTCACCCACGATTACCAAGGAGCACCATGCTCCCGTGGGCCCAGGACAGATCCTCCTTTCCAGGCCCAGCGCAGAGCCCGGGGGTGCCGCCCGGAGTAGCCTGACGACCCGCTCCAGCTGGGCACGCCAGGCCCCGCCCTTTGAGGACACGCCTCAAACCATCCACAGAACTCTAAGGCGCCTGGGCTGAGCTTCCCTTTAGACCAGAATCCCCGCCCCGTTCAGGCTTTGAGAAAGGAGTAGGAGCCGAGCATTCCAGCAGAGGAAGAAAAACGGCCCATCTTTTAGAGTCCGACCTCTGGAAATGTGTGTATGATGTGATATGTGTGTGTTTATTAGAGAACTAGGCTCTGTCCTAGGAGGAGTTGGGGAGCCATGGTGGGTGTTTGCTGTGTCCCTGTCAGTTCTGAGGGTCTGAGTCTTGAAGGGAGAGATGCGAGTGTGCGACCTGGTGCCAACCCCCACTGCCACCCTATCCTGAGTGGGAGCAGCGGCCCAGGACTGTCAGGAAAGTTTCCCATCCTTAGTCCCAGCCCTGAGAGCCTCAGGCCAGCGTTTGCGCAACACTCCCTGTTCCCAAGACCGTAGTCTGATGATGGAGGCAGAGTCTTCCCATCCCAGCATGAAGAAGCGGCTGGTCAGGGTCGCCTGTGTGTTTGCTGCCTCTGTGGGGGTCTGCTCTGCAGTTGTGCGCATGTCTGTCCTCGATCTGCGAGTCGGGCTGTGTGTGCCTGGGCGGAGTCTGCCTTTGTCAGTCTGTCTGTGCTGTTTGTGTGTGGGGGTCTCTATCTGGGGTGGGGGATGCTTTGGTCTGAAAGGAAAGTCTGCCTCTTGCCGCAGTCCTTAAGCATCCCCGTGTCTGCCATTAGGATTGTCCCAAGTCTGTAGCACCCACCTCTGCTCCCCACCCACAGTGCCAGCAGGAATTGGATGGTAACAGAAAGGGAAGTCCTGTGTGAACATTGAACCCAGTTATTGTTTATTCTTCTTATTTTGAAAGACGGTGTAGTAGGGTTTGAGACTGGCCTGGATGGTGGGGAGAGGAGGGCAGAGAGCAGAGACTTCCTCAGACCCAACCCTCTCCAGGACTCTGAGCAGCAGCACCCCACGGCTAGAATAATGGGGTTGGGGAAGTGCCGTGACAGGAGAATGGTGAGCTAGGGGCAGGGGGCGTGGGTGGGACAGTGTTCTGGACCCCTTCTAGAGCCTAAATTTGTTGCTCTAGTTCCTCCAGGAAGCCCTCCAGGTAGATTCTGGGGGCCAGGAGCTGGGATCCCTGGGCGGGAAGCAGGGGAAGGGATGGGGGACTGAGGACCGCGAAGAAGAGAGAAGAAGGGGGTCCTGCGGGAGGGAGGAAATGCAAGAGAGAGGAGGGAGGAGGAACAAGAGGAAGGAGAGAAGTGCGGCCAGCTTGCTTTCTCCAGTCGGGTGGCGGCGGGGACCTGGGCGACGTCGGAGGCCCTGCCCGGAACCCAGGCGGCAGCCCCCACCCTCGCGCTGCGACACGCCCCCCACCCCTTCCGGCTCACACCCCCGCCCACACTCCTGAGTGGTGCGGTGCAGCGGCGGCCGAGGCAGCAGAGCCGAGGAGAGCAGGTGAGAAGCAGGGCTGGGCTGGGCTGGCGGAGCGCGGTGCCGGGAGCAAGGGCGGCGGTCGGGGGCTCTATCCAGGGACAGCACCGGGGCCCAGAGGCCCAAGGACTCGTGGAATCCTCCGAGTCCTGCGCAGCAGCGGCCGTCGGGGGTCAGCTGGGAAGCTGCAGGATTGCACTGCTTCTTTGCCTGGTCTTGGGGAGGCTTGACCATCAGGGCTTCGGGACTCCAAGCGCATGTTCTCACTTCACTTGGCCCAGCATCTGCTAAGCACTTTCTGTGTCTAGTCGGAGGGTCCGCGGGTCTGACCCGACTGGCCTGAATTGTTGGTTCACAACCGCCTCTCCCGGGAGCAGGGGGTAGGGAAGAAGGATCAGCCGCTGGTGGCAAGTCTGAGCCAGGACATAGCCGATGACAGCCTGTGATGACCGGCCAGACTGGGGTTGGACCTTCCGGGCAGAGCAGGCAGCCCTTGGAAAGCCAGGCTGGCAGGATCATGGGTGGGAGGCACAAAACAGACAGACAGACAGACATATTCACACATACACCCTCTAGGCATCCGCTCAGTAGTGATGCAGGAAGAGGAGCTGGCAGGTGGGACCACCAGGAAACCATCCCACCCAGTTCTGCCCTCTTCTTCATGCTCAAGGTCCCTGAGGCCTGACTAGTGTCTCCCAAATGTGGGGGTGGGAGGGTCTGGGCCAGAGCAAAAGGAGGCATTGGCTGCATTGTCTGCAGGTCCTTTTCCAACCTGACCTTGTCCTTGCTGTCCCCTCAAAAGACTGCCATGCTCTGGTGAATCCTCACCAGGATGCCACCTCTTTCACTTTGCAGTTGGGGGCAGCCCCTACGAACCCACAGCACTGGGAGGCCTGGGAACCAGCCAGTAGAGAGTGTCCCTGCACTGTGTCAGCAAGGGCTTTACATTCTTTGCCCAGCGCTGCAAGGCAGCCCCAGGCTCCTCCATCTTTGGGCCTGGTTCATCCATCTTTCTAGACTCTCTGTTCCTGGCAACAACCCTGCCATGTGCCCATACGTGGACCATGCTTGCCTCTGGGTAGGGGTGGTGTTGGGCGGGGAGAGGGGTGAGGAAATGAGCTAAACATCAGCTTTAGATTTGAGAGAGAATAGAGTGTGGGCTGGTGGAAAACATCAGTATGTGCCTGTGGAGGCTTAGGTTCAGGGGGATCTCAGAGGATAGCAATTGTGATCCACAGCCTAATAATAACAGTCTTTGCCCTCTTGGCCTGGCTCACTTCTACTGTACCTTCAAAATTAATCTGCCTCTCCCCAGACTAAGGCTGGTGACCCCTAGGGGCCCTGGCTGCCCTGCCTCCCTACATACCTCCCTGGGCACTCCCATGGCATCTACACAGGCAGCCTGCAGACCCGAGACTGCCTAGGTCACAGTCCCTCCAGCAGGCCCAGAGTCTCCCTGCCCTGGCCACAGGTCAGGCTCCCAATTATCCCAGATGCATCCTGGAGCACAGGGCCTTAAAGGCCTCCATTCACCCACACATGCATTGGTTTCCCTCAGTCAACCAAATGAGGAAATTCACCCTACTCCACACCAGAGATGTGGCCAGGCCCCAGAGATGAAGCCCTGAGCACAGTAGGTATGGTCTTACCCTTGAGAAGCTAGTGGGAAAGAGAGAGCTTGATCAGCAAAGCACTTATCTATTGGATTCCACGCAGGAACAAAACCAGCACTCCGCCAGCAACCCCTGGTGGATTTGGATTGCCTTGGGGTGGTCAGCTGGCCTTGGGTGGCAACAGCCCCATGAGAGCAGACCCTCACTTTAGAAACCATTGTCTCCCATATGGGGGCCCAGAGAGAACACTGTGGTCAGCACACACAGCTGGAACTCGAGGCTGGGGCCAGGCCTACAATGAGACCCCTATATACCGCTGTCAGGCTCTGGCCTCCTCATGGAGCTGGGGTAGGGGTCTGTTGGTGGGAGGTGGAGGGTTTGTGATAGGTCTATGTGGCTGCTGTGTTGATGCTTCTCACTTCTTGGTCCCCAGGTCCACACTCTGCATCCCTGGACCAGGACTCACCAAGACACCCATCCTGGAAAAGGTCCCCCATAAGATGGCGGCAAAAACTCCCAGCAGTGAGGAGGAGTCTGTGAGTGACTTTTGGAGTCCTATCTCAACCCTGCTTTCCCTACCCACATGCCCTTGCTTCCAGAACAGTCCTGACTGGGACTGGCCCCCAGCATTTGCCTGGCCCCAGCCCTGCCCTCTACTGGCACGAGGCCCAGGCTACAGCCCCGCCCCCAGCTTGCTGAGGATCCCAGAAGGGCCTGGAGGGGCTGAGATGGGCCTCAGGGTGCCAAGGGAATGCTAAGAGCTAAACTTCCAAATCCCTAGGCCAGGCTAGGCACTATCTTTCCTTTCAGGGCCTCTCTTCATCCCAGCTTCCACTTCTGATAGCTTTGAGCCCAGTGATTTTGCCTTAGGGTGGGGCTGAATTCCTACTCCAAGCCCAGGAAGTCCCAGCTCCAGCTGCTGTCACTAGTTCAGCCTTGGAGCCTTAGGCACCATGTTCTCCACTGGCCTGAGACAATGCCATCCTCCCTGGGCAGGCATCCTCCCTCCCACCCCAGCCAGCCTTCGGGTGGCAGAGCAACACACCTGATTTCAGGTTGCTGCATGTGTTTCCTTTCCCCATTCCCACACTTGTCTTTTTTCCACTCCTCTTCCCTGTTCCCCCTTCCCCAAGCCCTCATTTGAAACCCTGAGCAGAATTTTCTGGCTTCTCCCCAAGAAGCTGCTCACTCCATTGCCCTGACCTCTGCAGCTGACAAACATCTGTTGTCACCTCTGGTCCACTGGCATGCTTCTCCACCCACCCCATTGGGCTGTGGCTTCCTTAAGAGCAGGCTCTGTTTCTCCATCGTCTCTGAGTTCAGCCCAGGAGCTGACTCACATGAACTGCCCAGGAAATACAGAGTTTTGGAGTATTACCTGAGACTCCCAGGTCCAAAGACCCTCTTAGTACAGGGCTAGAAGTCTGGGAGAGTCTGGGGAGGATCCCTGGGGGTGCTGAGATGTCTGAGCTGCGATTTCCTGCTTTATTCCTTTTTACCCACTGCTGATTCCCTGTTAGCCAGGCTAAGTCACAGCGCACTGTCAGAGCCTAGAAGGCGGCGGGCAGTGTCTGGTAGAGGCTCTAGCCAGACTTGTGGGCCCTTTTGGCCAGGCCATTAACTGGGCTGGGCTTTCTGTAGGTGCTCACCCACCCACCCACCCATCACACAGACCACCCCCCACCGCAAGAGATGGAAGAACCAGAACAGCTGGGTTGGAGGCCCAGACCTGGCTCGCTGGGGTTGAGCAGGGCAGCCTGGGATGCTGCCCAGATCTGTCCTCGCATCATTCCCCAGGGCAGAAGCAGCCCATAGTTGGCATTGACACCCCACCCCTACCAGAGAAGTGAACCCTAGAGGCAGGATCAGACAGGCAGAGGGCCGCCATTCATCCATCAGCAGCAGGGGCAGAGAAGGAGGTGCTTTTAAGGGGCCCCTTCACTCTGCAGCCTACGGGGAGGAACCTTTACTGTCTCATGGAAACTCATCACTGCACAGAGAAGAAGCCCCTGAAGGAAGGTGCCTCACTGTCTACCAGCGTGTCCCAGGAACCATGTTGCAGAATTCTGGTCATTAGGGCAGCACTGAATTATGTCTCTCATCCAAAGCCATCTTTCATCCTTCCAAATCTCTCCAGGTCTGCCTCCCGCCCCTCAGGTCTGGAGATCAGTTAGATTCTGGAGCCCCAGCTGAGAACAGTTTATAAATTAAGAGTGACTAGCAGCCAACAATATCAGTAACAGGACTATTTCATCTTAGATCCATCCTTCATGGCTTAAAAGCACTCTCACATGCATTAAGTCTTTAATCCTATGAGAGGGAGGGCTCACTACCCCCATTTTACAGGAGAAGAAATTGGACAATTTAAGCAATATTATTATAAGTTCTGCCTTCCTATTGTCACTGGCCAAGTGAGGGACAAGAAGAGGAAAGGAATGGAAAAGGGAGTGAAAGGGAAGGGAGAGAAGGACCCAGGAGAAATAAGCAGAGTGGACATGGAAGACTGATTTTAGCTCCTTGTCTGCCATCAGATTTGTATGTTACCTTGGACTAGCTACTCCACTCTCTGGGACTCAGTTTCCTCATAAATAAATGGGAAGTCACAAAATTGAAGCCACACAGAAGCCTTCTGTGGTGAAAGCTGCTGGCAAACTGAGAGGCACAGCATGCGGATAGGAGGGCGGAGTCGGGGGGTTCTTCCCAGGCTCTAGCCACACTTTGGGGCCCCCAAAGGGTATGGGTTTCCACCTGGGAATTCTTCTGGAAGTATAAGACAGCAAGGTCGTAACATTTTAGATGTGCCTATCCGAGGCCAGTTGTTTCCCCCATTTAATTCTCTCTGTGTTCCTCTCAGGTAGGAATTATTATTTATGTCCTATGGATGAGGAGCAGAGGCTTGGAGAGATTCGGAGAGGAAGGACATTCACTGCATTCCCCCCACTGCCCCTAACACCCACATGAAACAAAATCCCCTGCCTGGGTTTTATAAGTAGGAGGGACTTATATGAAGCTCAGGGCATGAATCATCTTCTGAGGAAACCTCTTGTAGGATTCTAGTCATTAGGGCAGCGCTGAATTGTCTCTCATCCAAAACCATCTTTTATCCTTCCAAATCTCTCCTTAAGAGTGCCCCCTTCAGGTCCAGAGATCAATCAGATTCTGGAGCCCCAGCTGGGAACAATCCTAAATTAAGAGTCACCAGTAGCCAACAATATCAATAACAGGACTATTTCATCTTAGATCCATCCTTTGTGGCTTAAAAGCCCTTTCATATCTGTTATCTGTTTGATCCTATGAGAGATAGGGGTTACTACTCCCATTCTACAGAGGAAGAAACTGAGGCACAGAGGGAGGGTGACTTGCCCAAGTTTGCAGAGCTGGTCAGTGGCAGGGTCAGGGTACAAACCCAGGTCTGTCTGGTGCCAATATCACCATATTTTCCTCTACACTTTACCCCTTTCTGGGGACAGAGCACGGTGAGGTCAGGGACGCCAAACCAAAACTTCCTAAATTCATAATTTTGCTGAGCTGAGCCCTAGAAATGGACAGGCCCCAGGGTAGAGAACAACACAGGGGCAGAACGACACAGATACTAGGGACCAACCTGGGGACAGGCATGGGGCGCACATACGAGAGGCACAATGCCTTATGAACCCTCTTCTCCAGGGGCTGCCCAAACTGCCCGTGCCCCCCCTGCAGCAGACCCTGGCCACGTACCTGCAGTGCATGCGACACCTGGTGCCTGAGGAGAAGTTCAGGAAGAGCCAGGCCATTGTGCAGCGGTTCGGGGCCCCTGGTGGCCTCGGTGAGACCCTGCAGCAGAAACTGTTGGAGCGGCAGGAGAAGACAGCCAACTGGGTAAGAGGGGCAGACAAGGGACCCACAGAAGAGGGGCAGGAGGCAGACCTGGAGACAGAGGGAATTTGGTGAGAGGCAGGTAGGGGACAAAGACAGGGCAGAAGGAGAGACGAGGGACAAGGATGGAGGATAGGGGTGGGAACAGGCAGGTGGCGTGGATTGGAGGACTAGGAAGGGACAAGGATGGGAAACAAACAAGATGAGGCACGGGAAATATGGATAGAGAAAGAGAAGGACAAATCGGGGACAGGAATAGGGGACAGATGGGGACAGAGATCGCATCAGGAAAGAAGAGAGGGTGAAAGGCAGGAAGGAGACACCTATAAGGACAGGCAGAGGACAGTGATGTAGCACCAAGCCACCAGGATGGGGACTGGGAAAGAAGAAAGGAGACAGGAGGGCGCAAAGGTGAAGGACAGGCCCGGTGGACTGGGAAGCTCCTGGCACATACGTGGGGCTCAGCATATATTTGTGGAATGAATGAATTAATGCTCTGGTGAAGTGTCCCAATTTTCTCTCGGGGCTGTCAGGATAGGACTGTTTGGAGGGATGTGACAGCCCTTCCCGCCCTCCCTGGCAGGTGTCTGAGTACTGGCTGAATGACATGTATCTCAACAACCGCCTGGCCCTGCCCGTCAACTCCAGCCCGGCCGTGATCTTTGCTCGGCAGCACTTCCCTGGCACCGATGACCAGCTGAGGTGAGGCCTCGGTGCTCCTAGCTCATAACCTGGGGACCCACTCAAGGCAGGGGCCCTTACCCCAGCGCCAGCAAAGAAAGGCTGAAGCTGGAGCCTCAGCTGAGCTTCCTGTGGCCAAATGCCCTGAGACAGTGGACGTCCAGGCCATCAGGTGGGGAGCAAGGTTAGGTGTGGCTGCACTCGAGTGACAATCACACGATCAGCCTTAGTCTGTATTTATCTTGCAGTGGAATGGGCACTCATGGAGGTCATGGGTCCAAATATCCCCACAGCCTCCACCTGGCTGAGGCCCTGAGAGGAGGCGTGTGGCCCTGGACCATGCCAGTACTTGTCCGTGGGAAACACTGCCCCAGGCTGTCTGAGAGGGCCTCTGCTTCCCTCCAGAGCCCGCAGCTCTAAACTGAGGCCCCAGAAGGCTGGAAACAATTCCTCCCTGCCAGCAGCCAGAGCCTGTGCCATCTGCTGTAATTTCAGAGCTCACTGAGCCGTTGGAAGGGCCTCTGGCCGCTGATGACGATGGAGGATGGGGGCAGGGAGAAAGGGTTTCCCTTCTGGAGTCTCTCAGAGTCTGGTCTTAAGACCTGAGTGGGACAAATGGTGGGGACAGTTTAGAGGGAGGGCAGAGGGCAGGCCAAAGTGGCCCAAGGGCAACAGGCAGGGTCCACCTCACCTCTGGGCCGGGCTTAACCACGCTAGGAAGACCTCCCCATCCCACCCTACCAGCTGGCCAGCCTTCCCTCCCACTGTAGCTGGGGTCTCCCCAGGGAAGAAGGAA
The DNA here is from genome assembly GCF_047675955.1 of Chlorocebus sabaeus. Lineage (NCBI taxonomy): Eukaryota > Metazoa > Chordata > Mammalia > Primates > Cercopithecidae > Chlorocebus > Chlorocebus sabaeus. Next base: position 50,674,690 of record NC_132912.1, on the reverse strand, counting down.
GGTGTGGACGGATGAATGACTTCTGAAAACAGTTCTCACAACTGCATCTGAGGAGTATTTTCGTCCCGGTGCAATTAAGCCAGGCCCAGCATCCCAGGATGACAGTTCCCGCTGGTCGTTTCTCCAGTGCCTTTCCCCAAGCACTCAATTTCCTTTTCCTTAGTACTGGGGGGTAGGGGGAAAGGGACCAAATTACTGGCTTTTCCCAGGAGAACAGTTCCACAAGACCAGGAGTCCTGCCCTGTCCAGCCCCAGGGCTGGCCTTTCCAAGGAAGAACTCACCCTTCACCCTTCGTCCCTTCTGACCTGCTCTGTGGCCTCTCCTGGCTTCCGTCTCCCTCTCCGCTCCCTCTCCTCTTCAAGGTGATTCCAGCTTCCTCTCTTCTCCCCAAGAGCTGCTCCACCCCCAATTCTCACCAAAGGACCATTTTGAATCCAAGGCTTGTGGTGGGCTCACGGCACTGGGCTGGAGGGCAGGAACCACATCTGATTAGTGCAGAAGCCACATCTGATTAGTGCACGCAGGCTGGCATACAATGGGGGATCATAGAGTTTGGCAGCGGGGAGGAGGGAGAGAGAAGGGAGGGAAGAGGAAGGAGATGGAAGGGAAATGGAAGGAGGGAGGGGAGACAGAATGGAAGGAGGGAGGGACGGAGGGAGGAAGCCAGGCCCTGGGAGGAAAGGCTCAGGCCTCCCTTCTCCCTGCAGGTTTGCAGCCAGCCTCATCTCTGGTGTACTCAGCTACAAGGCCCTGCTGGACAGGTAGGACTGAGAGGGTGGTGCCCTGTTCCAGCACAGTCTGCCTATGCGTCCATCTCCCTTGCAGGGACCTTGTCTTTTTCCAACTCTGTATTCCCATTCCTGGCTCCTGGCACGGAGCAGGTGTCCCTGCCCTCACCCACTCCCCCACCATCAGGATGACCTTTAGCCCAGCTGGCCTGACTGTTAACTGTTCCTTTTCCTGGGGCAAGCACCATCCTTCCTTGATCTTTTAAAAATGCCCCCTCCCTCCACACATATGTGCAAAGGTGGAGTGAATTCATTTGAAGCTGGTGAACACATAGGAAGGCGGAGAAGAAACAGTTGTTAGAGTAAGGTGATGGGAGTCCTGCTTTGCCACTTGGAGGAATGGTGTCTCCAGCCAGAGCCTCTGTGTCCTCAATCCCCCCAAGTTCAGTGGACACGAGGCTGTTCTGACAGATGGAGAGGGCTGCTAAAGCACCGCAGGCTCTCTTTGATTTTAGGAGGAGAGTCCCTCTCCTGGCCAAGCTTAGGAGAGCAGGAGGGTATCTGAGAGCAGCAGGGAGAGTAAGAGGATCTGGAGGACCCAAGTCTCTCAAGGTACAGACTATAAGGGCATTAGAAGCTGGAAGGAGACAGAGAGGCCCAAAGAAGCATCCCTTGCAGAGATGACGAAGCTGCAACTCAGAGAGGTTAAGTAACTCATCCATGGTCACACAGCTGGGTGGTGGCAGAGCAAGGAGGGGACAAGGGGCAAACTTCACTCTCTGTTCAACTTGACTCAACTCAGTCTTTACCTAGCCTTGGGACAGAGGCTCAGACCCACAGCCCCTCCAGGGTAGGGCTGCTCCCTCTGGAGAGGGGCAGGCAGGGTTCCCAGACTCTCAGGGTGGAGCAGCTCAGGCTGTGAGGGCATTTCTGCACCACACGCTCTTGGGTGCTCTGCTCACTCCTCTCTAAATGCCATGGGTCACTAGGCCCTGGACTGCTGTCTCCTCATGGTGTGTCTTTGGTCTCTCCCTTCTTCGTGGACAGTGCTCCATTTCCTCCCAGAACTCGCCCCTCCAGCTCACTGTCCTGCCTATTTTCAAATAGCCTTGTCTAGCTGGGCCTGGGGACTTGGTGCCCATTCATCACTGACTGCCCCCACAAGACTTCACTTTCCTTCTGATCCCAGACTTTCACATGTTTGTGTGCACACTCACACAAACACGAATACCCATGCATATCCACATGGAGGTTCCCATGTCCAATGACTGAAAAGGACTTAAGACTGGAACATTTTCCTGAGTGCCTGTTTTGAACCCTTAATTGATTAATTAATTAATTCACTTATTCACTTTGCAATGTAGTTATGCTGGGAAGATGAAGAGAAATAAGGCCTCATCCTCCCTTCAAAATGTCCTTAGGCTGTTGGGCAAGTCACATAAACAGACACAAAATACAGCTGTGTCCCTTCCCCTTAGTCCCACACTCGCTCATCCAAGCCTCAACCATCCCCACTGGGGTGTCTCTCAGTCATTACAAATGAGCCAGGAAAGCTTCGCCTCTCCCTTCCAGCTCCCCAACTCCTCCCATACCTTGTTGAGCCATCTCCGTAAGTGCACTAGTGCATGCCCTGTTGGTGAGTCTGGGAACCTAGAAGTCACCTGTATGTGTTCTGCTTTTTCCCTTGCACCCTCATGTGACCCATGGTGCTCAGATGTGGTCATTCTCCCTCCCCACTGTGTCCCCAAGCTCCCTCCTCCCTCCCTGCTGCCCTCACTTGAGACATCACTTTCCTTCTCTGCCGCAGCCTCCTTCCTTGTTCTTCCTGTGACAACTTTCAGTCCATTCTCCCCTTATAAGCAGGGTCAGTAAAACAACAAAATGGAAACCCAGTTGTGCCCCTGTGTGCTGAAGCCTCCTGAGGGCTTTCACTGCACCAAGAATAAGGTGATAGCTCCTCCCCACTGCCGCTGGAGCCCCACAAGACCTTGCCTGCCCGCCTCTCTGGCCCTGTCTTCACTGGGCCTCAGCCCTACTGGCTTCTCTCTGCCTTTGACCAGTGCTTCTCAAGCTGCCTCTGGGGAAGAACCAATATATTTTCTTTCATTTTGTAAAATTTGTATAAAACAACAAAAAAATTGATTACTAGAAAAATGGCATGAAATATGAGACCAAATATTTTATTACAGGATTCAGCAGACATAAAACTCCCATCACATTGCTGCAAACATTTCTGGGTTCAGGCATTACACCAAGTCATGGGTCAGTCACAGCAGTTCAGTGCAATACTCATACTTTGAGTTGCAGTGCTGTGGGACATTTCACCCTTAGGGCTCAGCTCAATCAACCTGCCTCAGTGAGACTGCCCCTGGTCACCACCTCCTGCCCCTGCCAACACTCTGTCTCACTACCTGAAAGTCTCCTGTTCACTGGTTTGCTGCTTGTGGTCTACTCCCCACCTACACATCCTAGGACCTGCACCCCCGTAGAGCAGGAGCTGCAGTCTTATTTGCTGCCGAATCTCCATATCCCAGAATGGTGCCTGGTCTATACAGAGGATGTGGTTCACAAATATTTGTTGGCTGAAAGAGCGGAAGGATGGCTGGATGGATGGATGGACGGATGGATGGATGGATGGATGAATGGAAAGATGAATGGATGGTGGATAGATGGTTGGAAAGATGGGTGAATGGAAAGATGGATGGATGGTGGATAGATGAGTGGATGGTGGATGGATGGATGGATGGTGGATGGAAGGATGGATGGATGCTTGGTGGATGGATGGGTGGATGGAAGAATGGATGGATGGTGGATAGATGGGTGGATGGTGGATGGATGAGTGGGTGGTAGGTGGAAGGAGGGATGGATGTTTAGTGGTGGATGTATGGTAGATGTATGGATGTATGGATGTATGATGGATAGATGGATGGGTGGATGGAGGGAAGAAAGGGAGGGAGAGAGGAAGGACAGGCAAAAGGCATGCTGAGACCACAGGGAAAAAGAACTTCCTGTGTTGACCTCAGAAGAGGCTTCTAAAAGAGATGATAAAGGAGTAGGCTCTTGAAGGAGTTTTCTGAATAGAACAGTTGAGTTCTGGGGTTGGGGTAAACGCGTGCTGAGAGAAGATCAGCATAAGCAAAGATACAGAAGGCTAACTGGCAGGGTTTACACATGCCACGCATGAGGCAGAGGTTTGGGAAAACTCTGAGGGTCTCCATGGGTTGCGGAAATGGGGCCCTCCACTACTTTAAACAGTGGAGAATTGAGCTCTGCATCTGCCATGGTGATGCAATTCTGGGTTCTGTGCCCCATTTTGCCTGATCGAGTTACAATAAAACCCATTCTCTGTCTTCCCTCAACCCCTGCCATCCCCTCGTGGCTGCCTCCCTTTCTGCTCCTCTTCTTCAGCCGCACCATTCCCACTGACTATGCCAAAGGCCAGCTGTCAGGGCAGCCCCTTTGTATGAAGCAATACTATGGGCTCTTCTCCTCCTACCGGCTCCCTGGCCATACCCAGGACACGCTGGTGGCCCAGAACAGCAGCATCATGCCGGAGCCTGAGCACATCATCGTAGCCTGCTGCAATCAGGTAAGAAGCCCCTTGTCTTGGTGAGGGAAGGCACAGAGCATGCAGTGGCCATGCATTCACATCCATTACCTTCTCCGAGGAGGCTCAGTCTTCTTCCCTGAGTCACACAGGGAGCTGGGGCACCATGTCTCCAAAATGCAGTCCCCACTTCCAGTCAGTCCCATGTCTCTCCACCAGTTGGCTTCTAAGAATGAGAGCCGTCAGTCTGAGAATATCCTCACTGGACTCTCACTTCAGCCCTGATGCCCTGAGGGTCACGATCCAGACCTTCCACCAACACATCTATTCTTTTCCATGCAGTCACCCAGGCCCTGGCCTTTCTGGAGACCACACACAGGCAGACAGTGTTACAGACTGACAAATAGGACCTTTCACGTGCCAGCCTGTGGGCTTGGCACTTAACATGCATTCATCCCACTTAATCCTCACAGTGACCCTGCAGAGGGGGCCTTAGGATCTCCGTGTGACAGCTGAGGACATGAGACTCAGACAAGTTAAGTGGTCTGCCCAAGAATGGGAAGGACTCCTAGGTCTGGCCAGTACCAAAAGGTCAAGGTCTACCCGCTGCAGCTCGGGTCCTCACACTGGGTTCCACAGAGCCAACAAGGACCCATGGGTCCTGGGGGACAGGCTGAGCATGAGGGCTCCTGACCTCTTCCTTGGGCCCACTGCACTATATATTCCATATATTGAGCTTCACATAAATATTTCCTCTGACAAACGGTTTTTGTTTTTGGTTTTGCTTTGCTAAAACCCAAGTTTGGCAGCCATCCCAGGGACCCCTGTGGTACTTGCTCTACAATGTGATTTTGGGCTCACCTCATGTTTTCAGTAAGTTGGGAGCTCTGTGGAGCCCTGACATCGGAGGGTGGCTGTGACCTCTTTTCCTAGATTCGAAGGCCATCTAGGAGCTCTTGTAGCCCACCTGACACCCTGGCCATAGCCCAAGGAAGTTTCCCCATCTTCATTCAAAAGTCAAGCCAAATATTTCCCAGTTCCCACAGGCCACCGTATCCACCTCTTCCAGACATGCTCTGGGACCCTGTACTGGACCAGGCCATAGAGACACTGCTAGGGAGTTGGAGGAGAAGGGAAAACAAGGTACTCCTGTCAGTCAGCTGAAAAGGGTATCTTGACCTGGATCTAGGAATAGACCCTTCACAAAGCCTGAGGCTCTAGCCTTCAAAGTTACAAAATGATAGAACCACAGGGCTGACATACAAAGCACATGTAGGTACACATGTGAAGGTGCACACACACGCACACATGTGTAGGTGCACATGCACACATGGTATGTGTTGGTGTTCCGTTTTAATCTTCCTCTGCATATGATTGCTGGGCTTGCTTTTTTTCCTCCACTCACCAGCGTGTTTAAGTCCCATCACTGTGGCTCTATCTATTGCTAATTCACCCTTTTCAATGTCTGGGTAGACATGCCTCAGACATATACACCACATTTCACTTAGCCATTCCCCTTCTGGAGAACAGTGAGGCTCTTGCTACCATTTTGCTGTTTGCAAATAAGGTCGAGAGGCACATTCCTCGTGTCTTCTGGTACACACGGGTATGTTTCTCTAAGCCTCAGGATAAAATATGCATTTATAAGTGCAATTGCTTAGTCATAGGTATGCACATTTTTAGTTTTGATAGACACTGCCCTCCAACAGTAGCTGTGCCAATTTATCCTCCATTCCCCATAAACATAATGGATTCCATGAACCATAAAAGCACATTTTCTTTCGGCTAAGTTTAATATTGCCTTTTTTGATTGGGGGCAGCGAGGAATCCAGCACAGTCAACAGCCTTGGCTTGGTCCCTAAACTGAGACTGCTCAGAACCACCAAACACCTTGGGAACCTTGGGCCTGAGCATCCCTGTCCCAAGCTCACCTGTGAAGGCTGAGTGAAGGCCTGGTGCCACAGGTCACCCAACAAGTGACATGTTTGACCTGTTTACCCCACAGTTCTTTGTCTTGGATGTTGTCATTAATTTCCGCCGTCTCAGTGAGGGGGATCTGTTCACTCAGTTGAGAAAGATAGTCAAAATGGCTTCCAACGAGGACGAGCGCTTGCCTCCAATTGGCCTGCTGACGTCTGACGGGAGGAGCGAGTGGGCCGAGGCCAGGACAGTCCTCGTGAAAGGTCAGCCGCAGTGCCCAGCACATCTCCATGCCCATCTCATGCTCGTGCCCATCGGCTTTCCCTCCTCCAGGGTTGGGCCGGGGCCTCATCGCCATCAGCCATAGTGCGGGAGCTCAGGGCCCACAGCATGTCCTGCGGCCAGCCACGGTGCCTTGCCACTGAAGGTACCTTTTATGCCTTCGTGTTCCATCTGACAGTATCTGGCTTTCTTGGTGGGACTAACTGGTGCTGGAACTAGGGATGTCTGGGAATATTGGGCGGGGCGGGGGAGTTAGCAGGGGGAAGGCTGGCTGCAAGCCAGCAGGTGTGTTTTCCTGGTGGGCGGCGCTCACAGAGTGGCTGAGGGAGTCCTCAGATGGGGGTGTGGGATAGAGCCTGCCCCCGGGAAAGTGTCTTTCACCTGATCTCTCCATCCTGGGACTCTTTTTCTTCAAGCTGCCCCTTATCTTGTGGCACTGTTCTTATGAAAGTGTCCAAGCATTCCCATAAGAAAGCCAGGAATATTCTTGAAAATTTTTCATCACCCTTCTGGAAACGACTTTTCAAATCCAAAGCTGGTCCTATTCCAGGAGCTGATGGAATGCCCTCCTTCCTTGCCCATGGTAGAGATACTGGAATGAGAAGCAAGACTTCTGTGAGTCTTTATTTGCCCCTCAGAACTTTACTGGGCCAGGTAATCTATTCAGACTCTCCACATCTGTTACTGAGGGCCCTGGGCTTGGCCCAGGGAGTATGGGAGACAAAGGAGATGAGGCCTCTACCCAGGAGCAGCCCCGTGATGGGAACGGGAAGAGAGGGCACAGGGAGGATACTCACATCCAGGGGCATGCAGTGCTGACCCACTTCAGACAGGCGTCAAAAACATGCTCCAGGACTTCAGAGAGGGGAGGGAGCCCTTCCGAGTGGGATTGTGAAAGGCTCTGTTAGAAGAGGTGGGAATGGAACAAAGCCCCATGCCATAAGTGAGAAAGGCTGGAGGGAAGGATGGTACCCAGGCAGGCAGACCCACCCTGGGCAAAGCCCGCCACCCAGCAGGGACACACCCACCTTACCCCCAGGGTGAGGAGGAGAGCAGCTGCCCAGTGAAGGTGGCCTGAGCCGGACGTACTGGGCCTAGCTGTCTGACAACAGCCACTAGCATTGTCTGGTCTCTCTTTAGAAGCGTCTTCCCCCAGATCTAGCTGGCTCCTTGCCCCATGCAGAGCTCAGCCCAGGTGTCCAGCCTCAGGCCCTCCTTGGGCATCCTTCCCACACACTCCGTCACTGTGGCCCGTTCTCTTATCCTGACTCTGTTGCTCACTCTCTGAGGACAATTTTGAATTTCTTTGACAGATGCTGATTATTTGCCTTTCCCCTCACCTCCCACCCCCTGCCTATAGGTCAGAAGGACAGGGGCCTTGTCTGCTTGGTTTAATTTCTGAGAAACACAGCCGGGGCCCAGTTACATTTATTAAATAAAAGAGTGAAGGGTGATTACAAATGCCAGGCCCCAGTCTTATTCCCCCACTTACCAATTAATTATTCTCTCATCCAATTATTGGGCACCTCCTGAATGCTGTCCTAAATAGGGGGCTGCAGGAGCCAGAGAGGGGTGTGAGAGCTGACTGCCCTCCCGGACCTAACCTTGTGCTGGAGAATTAATAACTTAGCATTCCGAAGTGAGTTAATTCCCTCAGGAGACCGTGGTGTAATCAAATCCCACTCTTCTCCCCTCCAGGGACAGAGACAGGCATGAAAATAATCGCCTCTGCCTCCAGCATAGTTTCCACTTTATTAGCAGGCCAGGCCCAAGACACACCCTTCAGGGCTGGCCGGATTGCCCTGAGGTCTGAGCGCTTGGACTGCGGATCAGAATTGATTTGTTAATGGCACTTGATCTGGCTTTCTGAATGGAAGTGCTGTTTCTGAGGGAAATGCGACAGAAAGGGGGGGACACACGCGCCTCCCCTTGGGTAATCTGATTAATCCAGTTAGCGTCAACTGTGTCATCTACACAACAGGAAACCGATTCTTAACAGATTCCCCCTCCCCAGAGCAGTCCTGCCTATGGAACAGAAACAGAGAGACCATTTACAAAATGATTTCGTTTTCCCAGTGAAAGAGTATGGTAGCTTGGGCCAGGGCTGAGAGTGAAGCTAGAGAGACCAGTGGGGTCAAGGCCATTGGAAGCGAGAACAATTCCTGGGCTTTTTATCCAAGCCATGAGTAGATGTTGGTGCCGTTTAGTAAGATGGGAAACAGTGTTGGGGAGTGGGTGCAGGATGGAGAAATCATTGCCACACATGTTGGGTTCGAGGTGCTTGAGTCATCTGGGTGGAGACATCAAGCTTGATATATGTGTTTGGAACCCAAGGGAGAGGTCAGTACAGAGCTATAAATTTGAAAGCCATCAGCACATAAATGATCCTTAAAGTCATGGACCTGTGTGAGATAATCTAGAAACAGAAGAAGAGGGGGCCTGGAGGTCAGGTAGAGAAAGATGCAAAGGGGATTGAGAAAGAGCAGCCCGTGAAGTAAAGGAAAGCCAGAAGAGTCAGCGATTCAAGACAGAGGGAGCGGCCAGCCACGTGGAATGCTCTGGAGAGCTCGAGGAGGAACAGGACACAGAAGACCCGGTTTGGCAACCCTGAAGTTGTCACTGGGCTTACTGAGGGTCAGACTGGAGTAGCAGGAGAACAAATGGGTTGCACACTGACAGAAGTGGTCCAACAGCAGAAAGAAATTGTCGATGAGGCAGTCAATGAGTTGAACCAGGGAGTATGGTTGACTTTTTCCAGACATTTTGATACTAAAAGGAGTAGAAAAATGAGCGAGTTGCTGAAAGAGGATGAGGGTCAAGGCGGGTGTTTTTAGGAGGAGAGACAAATGTATGGAAGGAATTTAGTCAAATAAATTGATGAAGAGATAGGACATAAATGGAGGGGTGGAATTCTTGCAAAGGCAAAAGGAGATGGAACTCAGAAAATAAGAGGCCTTTGGTTGGTATAGGGTGAAATGGAAAGCTTGGGCCTGAGGTTGCAGAGGTAGGGGCATGCAGAGGCTCCCAACTGGTACCTCCTGGTCTCAGATCACTACCTTGAGATAAGAGGCAGGGAGTTGGATTCTGAAGACAAAATCGAATGTGTGAAATAGCCTCTTGGAAAGTGGGAAAGAAGACTTGAAAAACTTGATAAGATTTATGGACTATGTTGAGCTCATATATGAAGGTTCAAAGTGATACATTTTAGGAGAGGCTAATTAACATTGTTATGTGATCTTCCCCACCAATGCTCAGCTCCTCAGGTTAAGCCAGAGTTGGTGAGTGAAACTGGTGGGGATGGTGAAGGTGTGGCAGGGAATGGTCATGCTGGAATCTGAGCTGAGTAAGGAATTATGTTCAAGTCTGCTCAGGCAGCCATAACAAAGTACCACAGACTGGGAGACTTCAACAACAGACACTTGCTATCTTACAGTTTAGCAGGTGGGTTTCTCCTGATGCCTCTCTCCTTGGCTTGTGGATGCCACCTTCTCCCTGTGTCTTCCTGTGGTCTTCCCTCTGTGCATATCTGCATCCTAATCTCTTCTTATAAGGTGACCAGTCATATGGGATTGGGCTTCACCCAAATGGCCTCATTTAACTTGTCTCTTTAAAGACAATTTGGGACAATCAAGACAATCCCATCTCCAAATACAATCACATTCTGAGCTTCTGGGAGTTAGGACTTCAACACAGGAATTTTGGAACGACACAATTTGGCCCATAAGAGGAATGAGGTGACAGACAGGGTAGATGACAGATGGTGAGAGCATAACAGGGCCAAGGGGTTTGGCTGTCTCAGTGACATGAGATGTGTTCAGTGGGTATCAGAGGATGTGAACTAGAAAGTCAGGAATATGGTCAGAGTGTGAGATGCTTGGAACTGAGACTTTAGAGGTGGTGGGCTCCTGGTAGGGAGAAGTTCCCAGATGTGATATTGGCCATGGGCGCAGGGGTGAAACTGTCAAAGGTGTGGAGGTGGTGGAGCTGGGAGAAGATGGAGTCTGGGTGTCCACATGAATGCTCATGTTACCATAACGATGATTCCAGTAGCACGGGGGAAGCAGGTGAACTGAGAGCCCAGATATTCATGATGGGGACCTAGGAAGAGATTGGCGCAGCACAGAAACAAGGGGGATGATGGTGATGGGGGGTAAAAGCCTAACAGCTCCAGCTCCAAAGCAAAGTGGGATGAGGGAGGGGGAGTTGTTTAGAAGCAGCAACAGGGAGAAGGAAGCTGTCTACCCCACCTGGCCCTGGGGTGCATGAGTGTGAAGGAAAACAACAGCGTGCTTGAGAGGGTGGCAGGGCAGTGGGCACCTCAGGGGAGCAGCCCCTCGGGAAGTGTCACACTGCAGTTGAGGCAAAGTTAGGCGGGACACCTACAGAAGAGTTTAGCCATGCAGGGGAATGGCCTGTTTGAGACAGGCATGAAGGGCTCCAGAAGGAGGAAAGGAGAGGTGTGAGGACCGCGTGCACTTAGGGGACACGTGGCCTGGGGAGTGGGGTGATGGGGGAGCCAGGGAGCCCCCAGAGTGGTTGCCCAGCTGTCACTGTTGGGGCTTAGGTGCTTTCTGACCCACAGCAGTATCCTGATTAACTCCATGGAATGGGTTGGTCTATTTTAGGGGAGCATAGCTCCCAACCCTCTCAGCTGAAGCCCTAAGATCCTGCCCCCACTTCCTGGAGCCTGGGTACAGGGACAGTGCCCATGGGCACAGAGTCCAGGCAAGCACTTGCTGGCAGGAGGCCTTGGCCAAGCTGAGCTCCTCTCAGCCTGATGGGGGCCCAAAACACCAGGATACACAGGCTAAACCAAAGCAGCAATTCAGACAGAGTCCTGAGGGGCTGGGAGGCCACGTCCACAGAGGAACTTGGGGCTAAAGCCAGGTGTGCTGAGGCCAGTGTGACTCAGCCCTGATTGCAGACTGGGGTTGGATGATGACATCAGGATTGTCTAGAGCATTCCTTAATAAAACAAAATAAAACAGATTCCCGGGCCCCAGTGATTTTCCAGAGGGACAGAGTGGGGCCAAGGAGTCTATTTTTATAGCACTCTGGTGTTTTCACATGCAGCCCAGCCTGGGACCTGCTTACTCGGATATTAGGAGTACATCCAGGTCCCCCTCTGTGCTTGCTCTGTCCTGGGCACCTTCTGTCTTTCGTTACACCTGTGAGGTGGGATTTCATTCCCACTGAACCAAGGAAGAGGCTGCGTCTGTCTCCCTTAGGGGTGGCCAGTGGTGAAGCAGTGTCTGACACTGGAAGGGAGCGTCTGCCTAGACAGCCTGAGATCTGCAGTGCCAAGGAGGCTGGGTGGGATTCTGAAGACAGGCTTGGGGCCTCAGAGGGAGTCTACACACCCTGGTAGGACCTCCCTCCCCACCGCCTCGAAGCTGTGGCCTTCCTGAACCCAGGAGGAGCCAACCCTTTATCCTGGTCTGGAAATTTAATTAGACATTCGGCCCCGAGTCTGGGAGACTACAGCACTTGTCAATTTGTAGGAAAAGGATGGCCGCTTGGAGAGCCCCCCAGTCCGCTAGCTTTCCCGGGTGCTGCCATGAAGAGTCTGCGACCAGACCTCAGAGGCAGATGCTCTTCGTTTACACAGTCCCGTAAATATTTATCCCCGACAGTCAATTAGAGTTGAGCCACTGCTTGCAAGGAGGGAACTGACAGAAGGCGGCTACAGCTGCAGAAGGCCATGGTCATGGTTTACAAGAACCATTCAGGATGGGGGCATTTTGCTATTTACATATTGTCATCCAGAGCTAGGCATGTCTGCTGATTTTAAAACCAATTACACATTAGCACTAACAGCCTCTCTGATTTAATTGGCCCAGAAATACCTCCCGAGCTCTCAAGACTGAATGTGATTTTCTTGCTCTGGGAAGGGGCTGGGCCAATGCCTCCCTCCGCCAGTAGAAGAATGAAGGCCTTTGGGGACAAGAGCATCCAGGCAGGAAAGGCAAGTGGTCCAGGGCAAGAGGCCTGCATTTGACTTACCGTGGCTGCTGTCTCCTGGGGCCTGGGGCCTGGGCTTCCGAGTCTATATGAAGATAGCAGTCTGCCCTGTGGGCAGGACCAAGGGGATGGGCTGTAAAGCAGATGGCCTGGCGCCTGGCACACAGAGGGTGTTGGCTAAATGGTAGCTCTTATTAGATTTGGGAATCACCCTGGGGATGCTTTGCCCAATGCCCACAAGCCCTCTGGAAAAATCTGGTGAACTTGAACATGAGTACTGTCCTTGTGGTCAGAGGCAGGGGCCCATGGGCCCTCGGGCTGCTTTGCTCTTTGCATGGAATCCTAATCCCTATGAACTCTGTGGTGCATTTTACTTTTCCTGGGCCATCCACATACCACTCTCTGTGTGCACACACACTGGGCTCCTCTATCTTTACCTTCTCCCTGGTCACCATCTCTCTGGCCCTCGTTTTCCATTTTATGTGCAGCACAATAATGTTTGGGGTACAAGACAGCTGAGAGGTGGGGGTTTTTTTTGTTTTTGTTTTTATATCTCCTGCCTTTCTCCCCCATCATCCTTTCTGCCAGTTCTGGAAGCATTACGGCTCTTTATATCCTCTGCCTTTGTGGGAAGAGTGGTTAGAACCCAGAAGAAAGAGCACTTCTTGTTTCTTAAGTTCTTTTTTAAAAATTAAATTATACTTATTTTGGGATAACTGTAGATTAGCATCCAGTTGTAAGAAGTAATACAGAGATCTCACACGTACCCATCTTCCCCCAACGGTAGCATTTTCCAAAACTATAGTACAATATCACAACCAGGATACTGACATTGATACAGTCAAGATATGGAACAGTCCATCACCACCAGGATCCTCATGCTGCTCTTTTATAACCACAAGCACCTCACCCCCTTCTTAACTCCTGGGCAACCACAAATCTGTTCTCTATTTCAATAATTTTATTGCTTCCGGAATATTATATACACGAAATCATATAGCATGTATGATGCAGGAACTGGCTTTTCTCAAACAGCATAATTCTCTGGATGGAGATTTATCCAAATTGTTGCATGTATCAACAGTTCTTTCCTTTTTATTGCTGAGTGATATTCCACGGTGCTAGGTATCACAGTTTCTTTTATTATTTACCTATCAAAGGACATCTGGGTTGTTTCCAGTTTCGAGCTATTAAAAATAAAGCTACTGTGAACATTTGTGTACAGGTTTTCGTGTGAACCTATGTTTTCACTTACTGGAAAAAAATGCCCAGGAATGAAATTTCTAGGTCACACCATAGTTGTATGTTTAGTTTTTTAAGAAACTGCTAAAATGTTTTCCAGAGTGACTGTACCATTTTACATTCCTGTCAGCAATATATGTATAATCCAGTTTCTGTGCATCTTCACCAGCATTTGGTGTTGTCACTATTTTTTATTTTAATCATTTTGATAGATGTGAAGATAATGTAATCCACCACATTAACAAACTAAAGAAAAAAATAACATGATTAATCAATACAGTAAAAGCATTCGGCAAAATTCAACATCCATTCATGATAAAATGTCTTAGAGAACTAGGACCAGAAGGGAACTTCCTCAACCTGATACGGAACATCTACAAAAAGCTTATAGCTAACATCTTATTTAAAGGTGAAAGACTGAATGCTTTCCCCCTAAGATCAGGAATAAGAGGATACCTACTCTTACCACTCTGTTTAACACAGTACTGGAGTTCTGGGCAGTGCAGTAAGGCAAGAAAAGGGAATAAAAGGGATACTGACTAGAAAGAAAAAAAATTAAATGATCTCTATTTTCATGACATGATTATGTATGTAGAAAATAGTAGCAAATCTACAACTCCAAAAATGCCTAGAATAAATGAATTCAGCAAGGCTGCAATATAAAAGATTAACATACAAAACTCAATTATAGTCTTTCACCTTTAAATATGATGTTAGCTATAAGCTTTTTTTTATTTATTTATTTATTTTTTTGAGACAGAGTCTCGCTCTGTCACCCAGGCTGGAGTGCAGTGGCGCGATCTCGGCTCACTGCAAGCTCCGCCTCCCGGGTTCATGCCATTCTCCTGCCTCAGCCTCCTGAGTAGCTGGGACTACAGGCACCCGCCACCGCGCCCGGCTAAATTTTTGTATTTTTAGTAGAGGTGGGGTTTCACCGTGGTCTCGATCTCCTGACCTTGTGATCCGCCCGCCTCGGCCTCCCAAAGTGCTGGGATTACAGGCGTGAGCCACCGCGCCCGGCAGCTATAAGCTTTTTGTAGATGTTCTTTATTAAGTCAAGGAAGTTCCCTTCTGGTACTAGTTCAATAAGAGATTTTATCATGAATGGATGTTGAATTTTGTGAAATGTTTTTACTGTATCAGTTAATATAATCATGTTATTTTTTTCTTTAGTCTGTTAATGTGGTGGATTACACTGATTGATTTTCAGATATTGAACCAGCCTTGAATCCCTGAAATGAGCCCCAGTTGGTCATGGTGTATAATTCTTTTCATATATTGCTTAATTCTACTTGCTAATATGTAGTTCAGTATTTTCTGCATCTATGTTTGTGAGGGCCACTAGTCTATAGTTGGTTTGGTTTTTTGTTTGTTTGTTGTACTGTATTTCTCTTCTTTTGGTATCAGGATACCAGGTTCATAAAATAAATTGGGAAATGTTCCCTCCTCTTATATTTTTTGAAAGAGATTGTATAAATGTGGTATCAATTCTTCCTTAAATGTTTGGTAGAATTCGTCAGTGAAATTATTTGGGCCTGGAGATTTCTTTTTGGGGAGTTTTAATGTTGTTAATTCAATATCCTTAACTCATTTATGCCTAGTGTTCCATTATTAGAACGCTAAGCTTGTGGGAGTTATTTGTATCCTACTGCTTAAGGTCATCACCAAGGTCTGATTTTTCACCAAAAAATTTACAACCTCCAGCATAAATGGGTTAATAATTATAGGGCTATTCAGATAATCATAATATTCAATGCATTGTGGTAGCTTATACTTTTCAAGGGATTTCATGTAAGTTGTCAGATTTATGTGTATAGAATTGTTCATAGTATCCTCTTATTATACTTTTGATGTCTGCAGGATCTGTAGTGATATCCTGTTTCATTCCTGATATTGGTGGGTGTGTCTTTCTCTCTCTCGCTCTCTTTTTTTTTTTGTCAGTCTCTCTATAAATTTGATTGGCCTTTTAAAATAACTACCTTTCTTTTTGCTGCTTTTTTTCCTGTTTTCAGTTGTATTGATTTCTGCTCTTTATTATTTCCTTCATCTTGCTTGCTTTGGGTTTTTTTCTGCTCTTCTCTTTCTAGGTTCTTCAGGTAAGAAATTATTGATTTGAGACTTCTCTAATGTAAGCATTTAATGCTATAAATTTTCCTCTCATCAATACTTTAGCTGTATCTCACAAATTTTCATTTGGTGTATTTTAGTTTTCATTCATTTCAGTGTATTTTTTAAAATTTCCCTTAAAACTCTGATATAGTTTGGCTCTAAATCTCCATCCAAATCTCATCTCGAATTGTAATCCCCGCAAGTCAAGGCAGGGACCCGGTGAGAGGTGATTGGATCATGGAAGCGGTTTCCCCCATGCTGTTCTCATGACAGTGAGTGAGTTCCCAGGAGATCTGATGGTTTAAAAGTGCTTGGCAGTTCCCCCCTTGTTCTCTGTCTCTCCTGCTGCCATGGAAAAAAGGTCCTTGCTTCCCCTTCTCGTTCTGCCTTGATTGTAAGTTTCCTGATGCCTCCCCAGCCGTGCAAAACTGTGAGTAAATTAAACCTTTTTATTCATAAATTACCCAGTCTCAGGTAGTTCTTTATAGCAGTGTGGAAACAGACTAATACAGACTCCCTCTTTGACCCGTTAATTGTTTAGAAGCATGTTGTTTAGTTTCCAAACGTTTGGAACTTTTTACGTTATTTTTCTGTTACTGATTTCTACTTTGATTCCACTGTGGTCAGATAACACATTTTGAATGACTTTAATTATTTTCAATTTGTTGAGGGTTGTTTTATGGCCCTGGATATAGTCTATCTTGGCATGTGTTCGTTCCATGGGTATTTGAAGAGAATGATTGATGATATTGTTGATTTCTTGTACGTCCTTGCTGAATTTCTGTCTAGTTGTTCTAACAATTGTTGAGAGCAGTGTTACAGTCTCCAAGTACAATTGTGGATTTGTCTATTTCTCCTTTCAGTTCTGTTAGAGTTTATTTAACATATTTTATAGTATGCTTGGTACAGATGCATTTAGGGTTGCCATGTCTTCTTGGAGGATTTATCCTTTACTTTTATATAATGCCCTTCTATGTCTCTGGTAAATTTTCTTTGCTCAAGTGTATTTTACCTGAAGTTAAGATAGCCATTTCTGCTTTCTTTTGATTAATGTTTGCATGCTATATGTTTTTCCTTCCTTTTACTTATAACCAACCTATATCATTATATTTGATGTGCATTTCTTGTAGACAGCATATAGCTGGGGTAATGTTTTATAATATATTCCATCAATCTCTGTCTTCTAATTGGTGTATTTAGAACATTTACACTTTACATAATTATCAATGTGTTAGGGCTTAACTCTGACATCTTAGTTTTTGTCTTCCAATTATTGTTCTCTTTTTCTTGCCTTCCTGTGGGTTACATGAATATTTTTTAGAATTCAATTTTGATTTACCTGTAAGTTTTTTAGTATTATCTGTTTGCATAGCTTTTTCTAACAGTTTCTATAGGTATTACCTTGTATATACATAACTTATCACAGTCTATTAGTGTTGAAATGTTACCAGTTCTAGTGAAGTGTAGAAAGCTTACCACCTTTTATTCTCCTTTGTTTATAATACACTTGTCTTAAATATTATCTCTATATACATTTAGAACAACATCAGGCAATTTTATGATTTTTGCTTCAACACTGAAACATAGTTTAGAAGACTTGAAAGGAGAATGAAAATGAATTTATTTACTCAGATATTTACCCTTTCTATTGTTCTTTCTTCTTGATGTTCCAGTGTTTCTCTTTTTATCATTTCCTTTCTTTAAAAAAAAAAAAACTTTCTTAGGGGCCAGCTGCGGTGACTCATGCCTGTAATCCCAGCACTTTGGGAGGCTGAAGTAGGTGGATCATGAGGTCAGGAGTTCAAGACCAGCCTGGCCAAGTAGAGACAAACCCTGTCTCTACTAATAATACAAAAATTAGCCTGGTGTGGTGGTGGGCACTTGTAATCCCAGCTACTCAGGAGGCTGAGGCAGAGAATTGCTTGAACCTGGGAGGCGGAGGTTGCAGTGAGCCGAGATTGGGCCACTGCACCCTCCAGTTTGGGCGACAGAGAGAGACTCCGTCGCAAAAAAACAAAAACAAAAACAAAGAAACCTACTTTCTTTAGTCATTCTTTCAGGATATGTCTGCTTGGCATAAATTCTCTTAGTTTTCTTCATATGAAAATGTTTTGATTTCCCCCTCTTCATTTCTGAAGGATATTTTTTCTTATAGAATTCTGGATTGATAGTTCTTTTTTTTTCAGTGCTTACAAAATATTACGGCAATTCCTTCTGATCTTCATGATTTCTGATTAAAAAAAAAAAATCTGCTGTTGTCCTAGTTGTTTTCTCCTATAGTATGTGTGTGTGTGTGTATATATATATGGATGTGTGTATATATACATGTGTATATGTATATGTAATACACATATATGTGTGTGTGTGCATATATATATATATGTATATATATATAAATCATTTCTCTCTTGTTGCTTTCAAGATTTTTCCTTCGTCTTTAGTTTTCAAAAGTTTGACTATGATATGTTTTGGTGTATATTTCTTTGAATTAATCGTGTTTGGGGTTAACTTATCTTCCTGAATCTTTAGATGTGTGTCCTTTGCCAAATTTGGGGATGTGTTAGCCATTATTTCTCTGAGTCCTTTCTGCTCTGCCCTCTTTCTCCTCTCCCGGGAATTTGGTGACATAAACATCATTTTTTGTCTCAAAGGCGCTTAGACTCTGTTTCTTCTCCCCCAGTCTAATCAGTGTTGTTCTGTCTTCAGGTTCACTGATTCTTTTCTCTTCTCCCTAGGTTCTACTGCTGAGTCCATCCACTATGCTTTTTATATTGGTTATTCTATTATTCAGTCCTAACATTTCTATTTGGTTCTTCTTATAGCTTCTATTTTCTTGCTGAGAATTTCTGTTTCTTTGTGGAGACTTCCTTTTTCTTTTTTTTTTTTTTTCATTTGTTTCAAATGTGTTAAAATTGCTTGTTGAGGCTTTTTTATGATAATTGCTTTTCATTTATTTTTCTTTTAATTTTTATTTATTTATTTATTTATTTACTTACTTACTTATTTATTTATTTGAGATGGAGTCTCACTCTGTTGCCCAGGCTGGAGTGCAGTGGCGTGCTCAATGCAGCCTCCACCTCCTGTGTTCAAACTGAGATTTTCCTAGTTCTTGGTAGAATGAGTGATTTTCTGTTGAAACTTGGATATACTGTGTTATGAGACTTGGGATCTTATTGAAGCATGTTTTAGCTGGCTTCCTCTGACACTGGTCCAGCAAGAGAATGGGGGAGGTTTTAACCAGGTGGAGATGGAAGCACAGGCTCCTCACTGGGTCTCTGTTGACACCCTGGGGGAGGGGGCTTCTTATTACTGCAGGGTTGTTCAAGCTCCCTACACGGTCTCTATTAAAGCTGTGTGGGGAAAAGGAGGGAGGACTGGTTATTGCCCAATGGAGATGAAAGTGCCAGCTTCCATCTGAGACCGTGTCTTTTCTGATACCCCCAGAAGTTGAGATGCCTCATTACTGACTGGTGATGGTAGACATCTGGGCTCTCCACTTGGCCTTTGCGGGTGAGGGTGTTGGGGGAGGGAGGGATGACACAGTTTTTCTCTATGGTGTTTGGCTGAAGTAGAACGGTTATTACCTAAAAGTTTTATGTCTTGCTGTTCTGATCCTTTGACTCTAGTCTCTCTAGAGAGCAGGCTTTTGTTGATTGTTTGTTTTTAACTATACCCACTTGTGTTTTTACGTTGCTGGGTTCTTCAACTGCAAGTTGGATATTTTAGGTAAAAAACAAAACAAAACAAACAAAACCCCACAGTGTATTAGTTTGTACAGCTGGCATAACAATACCACAGAGTGGTGGTTTAAACAACAGACATGTATTTCTCACAGTTTTGGAGGCTGGAAGTCCAAGATGACGGTGTCACAGGGTAGGCATCTACAAGCCACCTTCTCACTGTGTCCTCACATGGCCTTCTCTCTGTGCACACATGCTTGGTATCTCTTCCTCTTCTTATGTGGACACCAGTTCTGTTAGATTAAGACCTTATTTAACTTTAATTATCTCTGTAAAGGCCCTCCCTCCAAACAGAATCACACTGAGAGCTGAAGCTTCAACATATGACTTTTCAGGGGACAAAATTCAGTCTGTAGTACCCAGAGAATCTGCTGCTACGATGTTCCTTGGGTTCTGAGGTCTCTGGCTGGTCTGCCTTCTTCTCTCCATCTTTCAGAGTCTTCTTACTTTTGTTTGAAATAAAATGTCCAAGTTTTTAGCGGGAAGAATGGGGAAAAGTGTATGTTCCTGGAATCGGAAGACTCTCCATCCAGAGCTCTTGAAAGGGGCCTGATGTAACTCAAGTCAAAGCAGTTCTGTTTTGCAAGAGTGAGAAATACTTCTGTCTGAATTCTCATAGTCTCTGAGGACCGACAGCATAAAGATCACCCCCTAGGCCACAGAGCCGGGAAGAATATGAGATGTGCGATGGCAGATTTACCTCCCAAAAGAAGAACGTACTCCTTCATCTGGGGAGGAAAGACGCTCAGATGGGATTGGGAAAGGTTAAGAAGGTCTAAGCCCCTGAGAGAGAGCCCAGTTCATCCATCTCCTGGACTGTGAGAAGGAGGATGGGCATGGCATAGAAATCTGACTTGTGCTAACTCCTCAGGGAATAGATCACAGCAAGCAAAGGCAAGTGTCCCAGAGAGGGTGGTGTATGTCCGGGGGTACTTGTGCACAGTAGTGCACATTAAAGAACTGCACCTGAGTCTTGCCACCCTGCACAGAGGTACCAGGTGCTGTTTTATCTGTGCTCACCAGAGTCTCAGACTATAAGCTTCCAACCTCTAACGCTAGCCTCAGGGCTCCCCAAGGCCTCCTGGCCTCTGGAATTTCCACACTACCAAAGCTGTCAGCTCCCTCCTTGGGCGTGGGTGTCAGAGCAAGCTCCTCCTATTACTCAATCCCCATCTCTCACTGTTAAGCAGGGCTCCCTGAGGAAGATTGATTCACCACTTTAAAGGAGCCTCGATGTGCTCGATGAGGATGCCACAAGACAAATGGCTCCTGCCGTGTGCCTTCAGCCCGCTGTCCCGTGTTTCCATTACATTTGGGCCACAGTCATGGTGGATGAGCTTGGGTGTAGTGTTCATTTTCTGCCTTACACGATAAACTTGTCAGCATTTGACTGATCAGCTACTTATATGCAGGGAGTTCATTTGCAAGGCCACCTGGCTTCCCTCTCTGCTGTCCTGCTCCCATTTCACCCTGTCTAATGAGCCAGGACCTGGTTCCTGTTGGGCAGCGCAGGGCTCCTGGGCCCTGCAGAGTCTGCACGTGATGGCAAGGCCTCAGTGCTTCCTTACAATCCGCCTCTCCTGCCTGGAGGTGACGAGGGCAGTGATGCCCAGGGAGCCATTCTTTCCTTGCATTGCCCAGTTGAAAAGAAGTGTGCCAGGCCTCCACCCTCCTGCCTCGAGCCTGCATCAAGGCCTGCTCCCAGCCACCTGGCTGAGCAGGCATGCTGTGGGCTGCCTCAGGAGCTGCAGTCTGCCCACTCCGCACTGGCTTTGGGGCTATTTTTAAGGAGCCCTTGGTGAAGGCAGCTACCAAGCCAGGGCTCTCAGAGTTCACCCTGAAGTACGACCAACAGGGAGGAAGTGTGCAGCATTCAAGCTGCCCATGGCCCCGGCTTGGCTGGCCTCCCAAGCTGCCAGGTATCCTAGACTCTGCTCTGACCAGACTGAGCTCTTCCATGATCCTTCAGTACTCCCTGTTGTTGCTGGCTAAGGTCACATGACTGAGCTGGGCATTCATAGTCCTTGTTGATGAACCTGAGCATTGGGGTTGGATGCCTGAGATCAAATCCAGCTCCCTCCACTTAGTGGGTGATTATTAGCATCCCTGTTTACAAGAGAAACCTTATAAATGGCCTAAGGTCAAGATATTTGGTTTCTCTGCTCCTGACCTATAAATGAAGCATGACAATGATACCTATCTCATATGCATCAACGTGCATGTTTAGATTGATACCTGGCACATAGTAGGTGCTCAACAAAGGTTAACTAATAGCATCACATCATTATGTTCTTCTAGCCCCACCTAAATCCTGCATGCCTTCACCCATAAGCTGGAGGTCAAGCCGATCACTCACAAGCTCTGCTTACAAGCCCGGGGATCTGTTCCCTGGCCATCCAAACCACTGTCCCACCCCCCACCTACCACCCTGCACTATTATACACCTCCTGGCATGCCTCTCCCTTTTTCTTTGCTGATCTGAGCCTGACCCAGACCTGACCAAAGCCTCCCCACGGCTCTGAAGGCACTGGCTAGCCTAGCAGCCTGCAGGGACCCCTAGCCCAGCACATAGTGCAGGGCTGTGCACCACAGCCATCTGCAGGGATGCCTAAGGAGGGGAGAAGGGCAGAGCAAGGGGCCTTGCAGAGAGGAAGAAGCCCTACCTTGTCCCAGCCTCACCCTACCCCCAATCCCGCATCAACCCATGAAGCTCAAAGCCTCAAAGTAGTTGGTTTTTGCCCTTCATAAGGACATGGCCTTTCCCTTTCCCAATAGCCAGCTGGGCACCTCCAGGCCCCCTCTCTGAACTGGGTCCACAGATCCCAACTCTACCTGGGCCAGGCCAAGGGAAGCACACTAAAGTCCATTACCCAGCATGGGCTGTGCTTGCCTTATGCAGAGGGACTAGGCTCCACCCTTGATGAGTGCTGATATGGGGAAGGGGAGCAGACCAGGGGTCCAGAGGCTGCAAGTGCTGACTGTCCAAAGCATGGTGGTCTGGGAATGGCAGTGGGGTCATGTGTTGTGCAGCAGGGAATGGTGGGCAGGGGTTGGGGAGCACCTCTGGGCTCTGGTGCTATATAAGGCTAGCTTGACAAGAGTGCAGGTTCCACATCTGCACTGAGCAAGCTGTGGAGACCACATGCTCTGCGTGTCAGGAGTCCTCCAGGGCAAGGCTGGCACTGCCAGAGGATGAGGGAGCTCAGGGAGGGCTTTCATTGGCAGAGGAGGAGAAGAAGGGCCTTGTCCTGGGCACAGCCTGCATGATGAGGAGGAGATTGGATGTGCACAGGATCAGGGAGGGGCAGGAGGTTGTCTGTGAGGTCCATGCAGGGATCTGGGGAGGGAAGGAGGTGGCCTTGAGGGGCAGCAGAGGTAAGCCATGGAGCCCGCGGTGCCGTGTTTAGAAATTTGGATTCTCCCTTGTGGGCAGTAGAAGCGGTTTCAGGTTCTGAAAGGGTAATGTGGTGACTGCATCCGCTTAGGAGTTTACAAGAAGGGGAGTTTCACCAGGGCCTGGGCTGGCTCTCATTTATGCTTAGATCCTCAGGGCATGGCCAGATCCTTGATGCTGATGAGACTGAGGCAGGGAAGTCCAAGAGGCCATGCAGAGAGTGAGGAGGCATCCTGCCCATATAGGGACCAGGAGGGGTTCTGAAAGCACAGGGTTCTCAAAGCTTCATCCTCGACAGGAAGGAAAAGAGGATGTCCCAAGGCCAGGCTGGCTTCCCAGAGTGGAAGGTCTGCTGTGGGAAACATCTCGTTCCCCAGAATTTGCAAAAAGTGAGAGAAAGGGGATGCATGGGGCCTGGAGACTCCTTTCAGGCAAAGGCATCTGTGGACACTCCTGGTGAACTTGGAGAATTCACCTGGGCAGAGCAAAGACCAGTGCAGTTAGCTTCTGTGTACCCAGCAGGCATTGAGAAGACCTAGGGGATGGTCTTAAAGATTGACTTACCACCCTGGGAAGGGGAGCTGTCCACACGCCCGAGGAAGGCAAAACGCAGGCGAGAGCTCCCACCGTCATATCCGCGATCCAGGCAGCAGGATGGAGGAAGGTGGGAAGCAGGACAAAGAGCACATGCCAGTTATCTTTGAGGAGGTTCCCCGAAAGCTGTTGTGTAGTTTTTTGAGATCTTGCTCGTAGAATTTAGACACCTGGTTACCCCTAGCTGTAAGGGAGGCTGGGAAGTATAGCTCTAGTTGGTTACCCATGTACCAAGCTAAAAACCAGGGAGGGGTTCTACGAGCAAGCAAAGGACATGTAGTGTGCAACTAGGAGTCTCTACCACGTAATGCACCTTTGCCTGCAAATGCCATGCACCCCATCTTCCCACACACAGAGCACTTTCACCCCTACTGCCTCATCCTGTCCCAGCATCCAGCCCCAAGGTCAGGCTCTCCTGGTGATATGCAGTCCTCACCATTGGGTCTTGAAGTGACTCCTTGGAATTTTAAACCAATATGTTAAACTTTGGGTGGATTTTTTAACTTTTGGTGAACTTGAAACCAAGAGGCAGGCTGTGCACTCCCACACCCAGTACAGAGTAGTGGAGAGAACATCGTCAGCACAATGGACTCCTGTTTGGAAGAAACGGGAACAGGCAGCGGGAGCAGGCCTGGCCCCAACAGGTCCTGCCAGGTGGGCTTGGTGAACCTCCCTCTGCCCCGTGGAGGAAGCTGCCCTCCGGTGCTTTCTGGGAGGAACGCATGTGTCCTTGGTGAAGTCACGTCCTCTGTGCCTGACTCCCGCTCCTGAAGAGCCGTCCTTGTCTGTACTCTTCCAGTGCCACCGGGGAGGGGGATTCCCTTTAGAAACCTGCTTCCTGTAGGAGAATGTCTAGAGGAGCCTGGGAATTGGTAGAGGCTAACACAAAAGCCAGCTGTGGGCCAGGCTTGGAGCTCCTTTGGATCCATTAGTCCAAAACTGTTCCTATGAGCTCATCCACATGCAGGTTTGGAGCAGCCTGGCCCTTCTGTCTACAGCTCTGCCTCCGAACCAACAGCTTGAGGGCAGGGAGGTGAGCAATACACTTCCTTCAGGTTTTAATGTGAAATTGCCTAATTTTAAAATTGCAACAACAGTTTTGAAATTGCAGTTTAGATGTCTGAAAGTCATAGTTCAGCACAAACAAGCATGCCTACACACAGATGTGGCTCACAGGAGCCCAAGTGGAGGGTGCTGTTGGGTGGGGGATTAGGGGCCCCTCCACTGATGTGGGCTGACTTGAGGGTCTAAGCATCCCACTTCATCTTGGCTTGCAGGACCAATAGCCCACACATCTAGGGGAGAGCTAGTCACA
The DNA here is from genome assembly GCF_047675955.1 of Chlorocebus sabaeus. Lineage (NCBI taxonomy): Eukaryota > Metazoa > Chordata > Mammalia > Primates > Cercopithecidae > Chlorocebus > Chlorocebus sabaeus. The sequence goes on along the minus strand of NC_132912.1, from coordinate 50,649,857 downwards.
GCTGGAGGGCAGGGCTCCTGCAGGGACCATGCAAATAAGTTGGGATCCTGGGATAGGACAGAGGCTCAGGACACTCTGGCTGACTTCACCGCCCACCCACAGTGGGGCAGGGTGGGGGTCAGGGCCACTCAAGACCTGGGTCTTGGTGTGATCCCAGAAGATGGGGCTGCCGTGTCCTGTCTGGGGCTCTGAGCGGGGAAGCCTGGCCTGGAGTGGGACAGGTGCTAGGGCTGTGCCTGCCTCCCCTGCAGACTCCACCAACCGGGACTCGCTGGACATGATTGAGCGCTGCATCTGCCTTGTGTGTCTGGATGCGCCAGGAGGCGTGGAGCTCAGCGACACTCACAGGGCACTCCAGCTCCTTCACGGCGGAGGGTACAGCAAGAATGGGGCCAATCGCTGGTACGACAAGTCCTTGCAGGTAAGCTGTCCAGGTGGCCCTGCAAGAGCACAGCCATGCCCCCAGCAAGAGAGTGAGCAGGCAAGCGGGCACAGCCCGGTGCTCAGGCCCACACGTGCTTGCATCTGGCAGGCACACTCACTGGCTTCTGTTGCCCGAGAGGCTGGGTCTTAAGGGTCAGGATTGCCGGAGGGGTCTGAGATGCGCTGTTGATGTCAATCTCTGGACCAGCCAGAACTCTTCTCAGGAACCAGTGGCTGAACCCAACTCAAACTTCGTAACCTTCCTGCCGCCTGTGCCAGGAAGGTCTGGGCCACACCTGAGGCCCATTTCCCATCACCCATCACACCTGTCAGGTGGGGGTGTGCCAGGAGTAGGAGAATACAACAGCCCCACTGAACAAATCCTTCATGCATTCTGAAAGAATAATGTCTGATGCCCAGAGCTGTCAGCTTTTTGGATGTCCACCCCCATGGCCTGACGATTTCAACATACCTCCCTTAATCCCTGAGAAGTAGAACAGCCCAGCATTTCCATGGAAGAAAGATCATAAGTGAGATAAAATAAGTCATATATGTTCATTTATATGACGTCAGCCTAGAAGCAAGAAATTTATTTTGGCCTAGAGAAAAATACCCGTGCAGACAGGACGAAGTCAAGGTCAAATCATTCATTCCCATTCTGCCATCTTCCTTTTATTCCCCCAACATGCCAATCCTGAACCTAGTCTTGTTTATTTTAAAGTCACTACACTTTTATATTATATGCCATATAGTACAAAACAGCACGCAAAAACAAAACATCTCTCTACTTTGGGTTAGCAAAGCTCACATTGATAAGCATATCTAGACAACATCTCGTTTTCCTTTCTCTCTGCCCCTACATTCTGCAGGTTTTCCTTTTTATTGGTTTGTATACTGGTTCCGTTATTTCTGATACGCTCTCCGGCTGCTGGGCCAGCTGTTTTAGCCTCCACAGTGGTGCTAATGGCTTATCATCTTTCACGGAGCAGCTGTCGGGGTGAACCGATATAATACATACACAGAATCTGGAACTCAGCCTTGGCAGCAGTTTTTAAAAGACACTGCTTTCCTTCCTTCTTTCCTTCCTTCCTTTTAGTGACAGGCACAGATAAGTACTAATGTGGGAGTGGGCACAGCCCTCCCCACCATCTCTCATGGGTTAGTCTATGCTGACCTCCAGGTTCTTTTTGTCAGCAGGACAGACTATCAGGTGAGCCGGAGAAGCCAGCAGGGCTGCATGGACCCGAATTCAAGATGATGGAGAGCTGGTCTCAGGACAGCAAGGCAGGGGACACTGGGGGTGGGAGGGGAGGGTCTGCAAGGGGTGAGTTTGGGGAGAAGCTCTGGAAGTGAGTTTCTTTGTAGAATGGGAGTAAAGATCCAGGCATCTGAGACACAAGGCGAGAGATTGAGAGGACACCAGGAGAGAGGCAGCTCGGGACATGTGCAATGGTATGGTGCCCTGGTAGAGACTTTAGTAAAACTCCAAAGGTTGCTTGTTTTGTTCATTTAGAGATAAAGAATGAGTATCTCTTGGGTGTGGTGGGCTACTAGGCAGCCTGCTTTATTTGCATTACACTTTAAATAAAATGAAAAAAAAAAAAGGAAAGAAAGAAAGAAACGTGACAGAACATAAAACTTGAAAATAAATTTCTAAAACTTAAAAATCCTAAATTTTCTGTTAGATGTTTAAAATATTTCCTGATACAAGTTTTCTATTGTAAAATTTAATTATAAAATTATGAAAATAAATTATCTACATAGGTAAACAAGTCACAATGAGTGTGTGCTGTTGGGAGAGAGAGACAATTAACTTCCTCATTATAAAAAAAATAATAATGACAAGAAGTCATATTCTCTGCATTTAATCCTTCATCTTGCTGCTTCTCCCTATGGAAAGGAAGCCACAGGACTTCCAGAGGAAAGAGTATTTTGATAAAGACAGCAAAAGCTCTGGATATTTTAACTTTTATCATGGACATTTTCAAGCATATTCAAAAGCAGCATGTATATATTGCCAACCTTGGTTCATTTGTTTCCTCCAGATTATTTATTATTTATTTACTGCTGAATCATGTTAAAGCAAATAATTTCACCTACCAATACTTCAAAATAAAGCTCTCACAGATAACGATGCTTAAAAAAAAAACAAATTTTGTCCTCATTATTTTCTCCCACTATTTTTGTGCACTAGGTATGTTCCTTTCTCAAGTCAGCTAAATAGAGTCTTTGTAAAGTCACACAACAAAAGTCGTAAGTAATCTCTACAGCTCCTATGGATCCTTCATACACCTCCTCTCCAATCCGCTTCTCAATCCATGAGCTGGGCCTTACCGGGTCTGTTTTCAAGGACAGTAAACTGAAGTCCAGAGAGTTGATGTGTCTCGTTTAGGCTCTCATGGCTGCAAAACTTCATGTGGGTCTCTGACTCGAAGCCCAGGCGGCAACTCGTGGAGCATCTTCCGTATCTCTTTCCTTCACTTCATCTTTCCTTCACTTCTTCATCCTTTCTTCGCACCTTCTTTACTTCTTCATCCTTCCTTCACTACTGTCAAGGGATATTTTATTTCTCCCTAGGAATCTGCTTACCATCCAAAACAGACTGTTATTTTTCATTGTCACTCATTCCACACAATTATTGACCATCAATGGTGGTCAAAACAAACAGGGTCCATCAGACAAATAGTCACATAAAGCACTGCAGGATGGTGCCTGCGATGCGAGCTATGACGGGAAACAGGGCTGAAGGGCCTCACCCATCCCCTCAAGAGCAGCTGCGCAGATGCGGGATGAGCTCCTCAGGAATCCCTGCACTGCTCAGTCAGGGAACTTGGGGCTCCACCTTCACTGCCCATAGCCTTTATGGGAAAGAGGTCGCGAGTGCAAGGCAGTCTTGGATTCTCATATTCTCAGGCCACTGCAATCGTGTGCAGTGTTCTCTTCAGGAAATAATGTACTCTGGTGTCCCTGGAGGAGAGGAGCCCTGAGAAGCCAGGGGCCTGACCTGGGGCCAAGGGGCTGCTTTGCAATGCTGACTCTCTCCCATGGTCGCCCACTACCTGTTTCTTGTTGCAGTTTGTGGTGGGCCGAGACGGCACCTGTGGTGTGGTATGCGAACACTCCCCCTTCGATGGCATCGTCCTGGTGCAGTGCACTGAGCATCTGCTCAAGCACATGTGAGTCTGGAGCTCAGGGATGCCATGCTGGGCTGAAAAAAATATGGGTGGTCGCTGGGGGCTGTGTCAGTCTGGAAAGTGTCTTAGCAAAAGATGAATTTGAAAAAAATTGTGTACTACATACACACACACACACACACACACACACACACACACACGATGAATTTGAAACCCAGCTTTGAATGAGACATCATGTGCTTCATGGGCCATGGATAGGAGGCAGCAGATTTACGGCAGTCAGGGAGAAGTGTGGCAAGGAATTCTCAGGAACCTCTGCCTTGAGAGAGGGGAAGCCTATATCGACACCTATTGCTTATCCTGAGTCAGGGCCAGGCCCACAGCTGCCCCAGCACACGGGGAGTTCTCTGAGCCTCACTGTTTCCAAATCCCAAGGCTGGGTCCCTCCTTAGCTTCCCAGCAGGGCTCCTCTATGCCTTAAACACACAGTGTTCCTTCCTCCATTCCCAATTTTACCCATTCTCTCCTAGAATCTTCTTCCTGCATCCAAGTCTTCAATTTCTTCCACGAAACTCTAGGGTCACTGAAATCTAAACCAAGCCTAGTAGGCACAAACCTTGTAGAAGAGAACAACACAGCTTGCTCTTAAATTTCTCTCCAAGTCTTCTGTAAGGGTATAACATGGTCTAATAGGAAAACAATGCAAAGAAATAATGGGTTTTGGAGTCAGGTGAAACTGGATGGAACCCTGGCCTTGCCACTTAATGATTTTGGTGGAGGCCTCAGTTTATTCATCTGCACAGTGGTTCAGGGGCAGCTCGTACCCCCTGAAACTCCGTGGCCACAAACACTGACATCTAAGATGATTGCAGAGAGCAAAGAAGCGATGCTTCCCACAGCTCTCTGGCCGCAGAGCCTCAGGAGGTTGCCTCTGTGCCCGCAGGACACAGAGCAGCAGGAAGTTGATCCGAGCAGACTCTGTCAGCGAGCTCCCAGCCCCCCGGAGGCTGCGGTGGAAATGCTCCCCGGAAATTCAAGGCCACTTAGCCTCCTCGGCAGAAAACCTTCAACGGTAAGGACAACCGAAGTCTCCTTCGAGGGGTCACCTAGGGACCTCCCTGCCCCTGCCCACTAGCTCCCAAGGCTCCCTGGAAGTTTCCAAAGACCCCGGCTCCTCTGCCTCCCCTTCGGCTCCACCTCTTCCCCATCCCTCATGGAAATATAGTCAAACTAAAGGAGAGATAAAACTCTGGGGAAATAACCTTGCTGAAGTATCCATCATTTCCATAAAATGCAAACGCAGGGCTATTTTTTTTTTTTTTTTCAGTTTCACCTGACTGAGCAGAGTCAAGGCTGGGAGATCATCCCCTGCTTTCGGGGGGAGTAAAAAACAACTGGTTTGAATAGGTCATTTGAATTCAAGCGATTTCAATTTGCTTGAATTTACACTGCAACTTGACAAGGGGGTCTTTTTCCCCAAGGGGAGGGGGCCATTCAGGCCCTAACGGGACCCAGGGAAGAGGGCCTGGGGTAGCAGGGAGCAGTGGTGGCAGCCGCATCCTGGCAACCATGTCTGCACTGTAGCTGTTGATTCTCCCATTCAGTAAGCAAACATCAATGCATTCATTCACTGGTTTGCTCATCCATTCATCAAACATATGCAGAGCTCTAGTGTGCACCAGGCCTGTGGTAAGGCTCTGAGAACACAGAAAGTTAAGTACCATGGGACCTGCACTCCATATTTGAGTGGAATAAGTAGACTCCCAGGCCAAATCATGTGATACAGTAAGATTAATGCCAAAAGAAGAAACAGCCACGCTGACCTGAACCCACAAAAATATAGAAGCTGAGCTCTGTCAGGACTGTGAGGGAGGGCCTTGCAGAGATGGGCCTTGAAGGATGGATAGGAGTTCATGGTGCAAGCAGATGGGGAAGAGGCAGAAAGGCAGCTTCTTCAAGCTTGTACAGGTTCATAATGATGAAGGCTGGTTTGGAGACCAGCAAGTGAGAGAATGGCCAGAGCTGAGCCACAAAAAGGCAGTTGGGCCGCACTGTGACGAGTGTCACTGTCCTTCTGTTATGGGCCTAGAGCCTGCCCTGCCGATGGCAAGGAGCCGCTGGAGAGTTCTGTGCAGGGGGTATGGGGACACCCCCAAGGAGGCTGTGGGAAGGGCACATGTGAGCAGGACAGAGTGTGACCAGGCTGGGAAGCTGAAGAGTGGGAAGGACCTCTCCACTGGGAGCTGCCAGAGAGGGTGCCTGGCTTCGGTGGGCATGGAGGGGCCTCAGGTGTTCTATAAAGTAGTGCTCACATTTCAGCTTTGCAGGGTTTTTCCGGAGCTAAGTCAGGGGCCAGGGCAGTGAGCTGGTGGGCTGCTGAGTCCTCAGCGCGTGAAGGAGTCCACTCACTTCCAGGGACCTGAGCAGACCCCACGTTCCCCAAAGCCCCCAGCTCCACCCTTCAGAGGCTGAGGAGAGCCAGGAGAGGCCCATGGATGGGGAAGCAGGAGGCTTCTCCCTGGCGGTCCTGAGGGACCCATACAAGGGAGTGAGGCCCAAGTGGGCACAGCTTGGGGGAGAGGTTTCCAGGTGGCTGTGGTGATAGTGAGCTCAGTCTGTCCCAAGAGTCTGTCAACAGGTGGGTCTAAGGGGTGAGTACTCGTGGGAACTGGGTCTCCTCCAAGTTCCCCTGTGTTGCCAGCACCCGGCCCCACTGAGAGCTGATCTGCTGTGAGCAGGAGGAATACTTCAAGGAGAGGCAGGCAGGGAGCATGGAGTCCCGACAGAAGCTGTGCATGTGGGCTTGGGTGCCCACTCAGGCTCTGCGCTCTCCGGTGGGGAGGCGCATAGACCTTGCCAGACACTGCTCCAGTGGGCAGTCAGTCCGGACCCCAGACTCCTGATGGAGGAGGAGATTATTCAATATGGGCGCCAGCCAGTGCTCAAGAGTCTCAGTGTAGACTCGGAAAATGTTCCTGTTTCTCTGACAGTGAATTACAAAATCCCGGGCATGTCACCTGTGACACAGTGAGTCCCCGCCTCACTAACACAGCCAGGCCACCTCCCCACCCACACTCCAGAGTCGAGTCGACACCCTGCTCACTGAGCTCACCTTGGGTCATGGTAGTCCTGGCATGGTGTGTGTTCTGACACTTTCATAGGTCAAGGCATGTCTCTGACACTTCAGTGCATTCCTGGAGGGCAGGGACTAAGTCCTCACCTTCCAGAATGCTAGGACACAGACCAGGCTCAAGAAGCCCAGGGAAGCCCCATGGCGCATGCATACTGTTCTGCATGCAATGAAAACGTCTTTTCTTTTCCTTTCTCAGAATAGTAAAGAACCTTGACTTCATTGTCTATAAGTTTGACAACTACGGGAAAACATTCATTAAGAAGCAGAAATGCAGCCCCGATGCCTTCATCCAGGTGGCTCTCCAGCTGGCCTTCTACAGGTGAGTGAAGGAGTGAGTCTGTACCCGGGAGGGCTGACGAACACAGTGCTGTAGGATCTAGGGTCTAGAAGCATCCTGGAGGGAGGCACAGCATTCTGTGAGTCTGGAAGACTGGAGAGTGACCGAGGCTGCCTGAAGGAGGAGCAGACTGAACTGGGTTACAAATCCAACCTCAGAACGAGAAGGATGTGCCATCAGGGAACTGCCTGGGTGATGGCACAGGGACACAGAGCTCCAGAGGGCTGGACTGTAGAGCTGAGAAGAGCCAGGAAGATATACGGACCATGGTTGGAGTCAAGGGGCTACCCTCCATCCCAACTTCCCCCACCTCACCCAAGCTCTATTGCTGCAACCTGTTCCTCCCCAGTCTTCCCAATCTTGCTAAGGAAACGGAACCAGCAGCCCCCCAACTGATCAAGACAAAGATTCTGGACTCATCCTTGATTCCATCCTTTCTCGTATCCCCACACACTGTCATATCCATTCTCCTCCAAATGTCTCTCACCTACCCTCCACCTCCACGGCTATCAGCCCCTCCCAGGCCGCCATCAGCTCATGCTTAGCCAACAGCAGCACTTCCCTAAGGTCACTGCTGCCACCATTACCCCTGGTAATACTGTCTTCATGAAGAGTGAACTTTAAAATATGCAAATCAGACTCGATTACTTTCCACATGAAACTTCCCAGTGCCTTCACACCAGGCTTAGAACAAAAGCCCGGCTTAGAAGTGCCCCCTGTGGACTGGCCTCACCTGAGGCCTTCCCACACCCCCAGCTCTCTCCTGCCTCCTGACCTTTGCCCTGGCTGTACCTCTGTCACCCACGGAAGGTGTGTGTGTGGGCTCGGGGTCACCACCCTCTACACGCACCAGCCCTTTCCAGCCCAGGTTCCATCCCTCGAAGCCTTTCCCCACCCCGTTATCTAATGCAGCCCCCTCTGGCCCCCTTGCCACCCATTCTCTATCATACCACATTGAATTTTCTTTTTCTTTCAGGCAATTGTTACTCATGTGAATTATCTTGTTTGCAGATTTGCTGGCTTTGTTTTCTAGACAGTCCCCGCAACCCTGACACTCTGGGCATCTCGCATGCCTCTGAGTCCCTGGCACCCACACCATACCTGGCACAGAGTAGGTGCCAGAGACTGAATCACAGATGGGAGGTTTGGCCAGGAGCGGTTCGGCCAGGTCTGGGATTTAGACCTGGTGACCCAGGTAGCTGTGTGTCAGTGAAGGGGTGAACAGTAGGGAAATCAGGAGTGAAGGCAGGGAGAGAGGTGAATTAGCCTTACAGGAGGCGAAGAAACCAAAATTCAAAATAGATCTTCCTGGAGATGGGGCCAGCTCCTGACAGTTCCAGGGCTCCAGAAGCAGCAGCTCATCAATGCCTGCTATGAATGGTAAAGCTCTGCCCTCAAACCTGCTTTCAGTTTGCAACTTCCATGAAAGGCATAAAGTGACCCTGCAGTAAAGCTAGGGCAAGGCATTCTCACTAACAAGCAGGCAGCAGTCGTGTGGACACAGCAGCCCAGTGTCCCCCTGTGGGGCTGTAATTCTCAAGGAAGTGAGTGCAGTTGCTTTGAGTGTCTGTCCTGTCTGGACACCTTGGGGAAGGCCAATACCATCCCATATGAGGACTGGGCTTGCCGCTGAGACGTGAAGAGGCAGAAACCTCACCAGCACTGAGATGCTGCAGGACCTACCTGGCATTTGGAATGGTGGTCAGTGCCTTCTGATACGCAGAGGGCATGGGGCCGAGATAGGCCATGAGGTCAGCATCCTGCCAGAGCCTCGACTGGGGATGCCACCAAGACCAGCTGCTCAGGACCTCTCTACTGTGAGCACTTCCAAGTTTCAAGGCCGGGAATGGACATAGCCAGAGGCTCCTGGGTTCATCGAATGACCAAAGAGGATCTGCTTCCCATGAGCAGTGTTCTTCAGGCTCTAAGCTGTAATAATCACAATTGTTTTTATCTGCCCCTAGATTCAGCAGAAACCCAGAAGCTGCCTGAATTGGGGTTGGTCAATGACTGGCCAGTGATGGCTTTTGCCTCCAGGGTCCAGGACAGGAGCTCCTTGCCAGAGTCTTGGGGAAATATGTCAGAGTGTACAGGAAGGTCATTCCCTTGCTCACCAAGCAAGACAGTATCACACACCCTGCAGAACTGGACACGGCCTTCCCAAACCTCAAGGAGCCCAGCCAGTGAGGGAGAGACATGTCCTGAGAGGGCTGAGATGTGGGGCCATGACTTGCTGGGTGACACTGGGCTGTCACTGCTTCTCTCCAAGCTCTGTGTCTTTTTTCCCTCCCCACTCCCAACACCAAGGACCTTACTGAGTGGTGAGAAAGGAAGTGTGCCCGCCAGGGGTGCAAGCCCAGGGACACTGGCCCAGTTCCCACGCACAAGGAAAGAGGGGTCCCCTGGCTGGTGGGGAAGTGGCCACTGCTACTTGGGTCATAGTCATCAGGGAGGTGAGGCACAGCCATGGTGCCCACGGGTCTGTCAGAAGCCCAGCCGCCCCTGGAAGGCCTGGACAGCCATTTACGCTCACCAGCACTAAGGCCCCTCCCCGCCTCCCTCCAGAGGTCATACTTGAATCAGTTTAAATAAAACAGGATTCCCTCATGGGTGGGAATGATTAATTACACAATTATTCCATTCTGTGCTATTCCTCAAACACTCAGGTCTCACAGTAAACTCTAGGTTTTCCACCAGGTGGGGAATTATTTTTGAAGCGCTACCCATCACTTCTTTATTTTATGTCAGTGCAGCATCCCCGGGTGTATACAAGCAAACGTGACTCTCCATGTGGGAGACTCCCCAACGTCGTCTTTGGGAATTCCCTCTAGAATTCTATTAATATTAAAATGAAATATTCTGACAAGTCAAGTCAGGGCTGTGAAAATAAAGCTTGCTGGGGCGGTTTTTCTTTCCGAGTTTATGATTTCCCAAGAATAAATTACCACGTGCCATTCATCCTTCATCCCACACAGGCTCCACCGAAGACTGGTGCCCACCTACGAGAGTGCGTCCATCCGCCGATTCCAGGAGGGACGCGTGGACAACATCAGATCAGCCACTCCAGAGGCACTGGCTTTTGTGAGAGCCATGACTGACCACAAGGCTGCTATGCTGGTAAGTCCTGCCCCATCCCACGGCCACAGGAAACCAGTGAGGCCGCTGTGGGTTGCCCTGGGCTCAGCCCTCTGACCACCAGACGCTTTGGCTCTGAGCAGCCTTTTAAACCCTGCGCTGCCTCTGTGTTCTGTTGACAGGCTTCTGAGAAGCTTCTGCTCCTGAAGGATGCCATCCGTGCCCAGACTGCGTACACAGTCATGGTGAGTGACGTCGCACCACCTCACAACACTGCACTTGAGCTGTGCCTGGGGCCTGCCAGAATGGGCACCATGGCATGAGACCCTGTGTGAGGGCCCAGCCACTTGTTACTCAGGGACTTGGCAAAACCACTTCACCACCCAGTCTCTTGTTTCTTCGTTTTAGAACCTAAGTAATATAGCATTCCTGCTTTTGACATGGATTTTACAAGAATACAATGAGTTACCACTTTTCAAACCCTTTGAAACAACCATAATGATAATAATAGCACCTAAGATGTATAGCATCTTGCAGTTTATACAAGAGGAGTCAACTGTGAGGGGAAGGGGCTCAAGCCTGGCAAGCGGTGGGGGTCACATACCTTCCCCAATCGCAGGCAAGGCAGTATCTGTTCCCACCTAGGGCTGCTTTTGCCTCTTATTCTCTGTATATTCATTTATACTACCTGTGAATAAAAAGTCTTTGCTGAAAATTAATAGGGAAATCAAACTTGCAAGGGAAATGTTTCCCTAGTTTAGAGAAATAATTTATTTTCTGGTACTGCAAAGCTATTGTTTGCAATAGCAAAATAGAGAATAAGCAGCGACTTGGACTACTCATTAATACCTTCATTGCAAGTCATTCTAATAGTCTTTGAAGGATCATATAATTTATGAGAAGAAGCTGAACAAATTTCACTCTAGACAGTTGAAAACAAAAACAATGCATTTCTGAATTTTAGAACCAGCCAACATAGACTTCTCTCTAATTCAGTTGCTAGATCCCTAATTCATCTAAATACTTAAGTGTTTGTTCTATTTGGGGAAAATGTAGCACCCGCTCATGTATTCAGTGGGTACTTTTTTTTTTTTTTTTTTTTTTGGTCTTCATGCTTTATGCCAGGCAAGGTGCTGGGTGCTAGGAAACAAAATATGAAGTCCATAAGCCCTGTCCTTAGGGAGGTTACCGTGTAGTTGGGAGACGAGGCCCTTCAACGTGAGTACCAATCCCATGTGAAAAGAGCCCTCAGAAAGTAGCAGGGGACATGGAAGAGCCAACTGTTTTCTCTGCTTGGGAAAGCCAGGAAGAATTCCCAGGGGAAGTGGTCCTTCATGTGAACCACAAAGGATGAAGAGAGGCTTGTCAGGCAGACACAGGAGGGAAAGATGGCTCAAGAAGGGTACCATGTGCAAAGGCTGGGAGCCTTAAGAGAGTAAGACCCATTCGAGGAAAAGCAGAGCACAGCTTGCAAAGGACAGTGGAGCCGGGGAGATGTTGGATTTCCCTGTTACAAAGTGTGTTACGGTGACTGGGTGGAAGAAGGACTGGTTGGAACTGGGGGTGGGAATGTTTGCTGAGAGGCAGAGTTGCTGGTTAAGAACCTTTCTAATATGGAGGGAGAGCTGGTGTTTGGACTGGAGTAGGACAGGGGCAGGGTGAAGGGGAAGATGTAAACTCCTCCTCTTGGTGGAAGAAACTCCTCCTGCATGGTGGACTGCACACAGGGTTACTGTCACTCTCTCAGAAACCCTTCAAAAACAACAGCAAGGGATTTTTGAAAGCCATAAATACACCAGGGCAAAGGGAACTGGAAAGGAGTGGCAGCAACGTTTTAGAGCTGGAAAGCAGAACACATGGTGACTGACTCAGCAAACAGTGAGAGAAGCTTGGGAGACTGGGTAATTTATGAAGAACAGATAATTATTTTTTATTGTTGTGGAGGTTGGACGTCCAAGATCAAGGTGCCAGAAGGTTTAGTGTCTGCCAAAGCCTGCCCTGTGCTTCCAAGATGGCACCATGTTGCTGCATTCTCCTGAGGGGTCAAGCACTGTGTCCTCACATAGTGGAAGGTGGAAAGGCCGAGGGCTGAACACTGTGTGCAGCCTCTTGTATGAGGGCCTTAAACCCATTCATGACCTAATCACCTCCCGAAGGTCCCACCTCCTAATCCTATCATACCATTAAGCTTTAACACATGAAGTTTGGACAGAACCCAGACATCCAAACCATAGCAGTTGATGATCTATATAAAAAGCAGTTAGACCCTCAGTTCCTCTCTACCACCCCAGGCAGCCAGGCTACTAGCCCCTCTCCCCATTGGTGAGCTAGAAGTTCATTCTCTGGAGAGGCTGAAGCAGAAGGACTCTAGACTTGAGAACACTAGGCATGGCTGAGGGAGGGAATACTGTATGGAAATTAATTGGTTAATTAAAGTCTTCTTACTTACTACTAAGCCCTCCAGCCACTCAGCTCCATACACACTGGGAAGCACCCCTCACCAAGCAGGAGATTAGAAGATTCCTCTGTGGTAAAATTAACCAGGCCAAGAGAGAACACTCACAGAAACTGATAGTTGGGGCCCACAGTGAAAGAGCCTAGTCAGCAGACGAGGTAGTGGTTTGCCAAGAGGCAGAGCTGCTAGTTAAGAACCATTCTAATATTGAAGAAGAGCTACTGTAAGGCCAGTGAAGCCCTCAGGTTAACAAATACATTTCACACATAAATCTTCTAATCATATTTTCAGTGCTTTATCCTTAAATACAAATAGCCATGGATCCTCAGACATTGAGAAGACATAAAAGAGTAAAACCAACACCAACAAACATTTTTGCTAATTAAAAAATATCTTTTTTTAAAAACTTGAAATGGACCAGGCACAGTGGTTCATGCCGGTAATCCCAGCAATTTGGGAGGCCAAGGCGGGCAGATCACCTGAGGTCAGGAGTTTGAGACTAGCCAGGCCAAAATGGCAAAACCCTGTCTCTACTAAAAATACAAAAAAGGCCAGGCACGGTGGCTCACACCTGTAATCCCAGCACTTTGGGAGGCCGAGGCAGGCGGATCACCTGAGGTTGGGAGTTCGAGTCCAGCCTGACCAACATGGAGAAACCTGTGTCTACTAAAAATATGAAAAATTAGCCAGGCGTGGTTGCGCATGCCTGTAATCCCAGCTACTCAGGAAGGCTTAGGCAGGAGAATAGCTTGAACCTGGGAGGTAGAAGTTGCACTGAGCCAAGATTATTGCATCATTGTACTTCAGCCTGGGCAACAAGAACAAAACTCCATCTCAAAAAAAAAAAAAAAAAACCACCACCACCACCAACAAAATTATCCAGGTGTGGTGGCACATGCCTGTAATCCCAGCTTCTAGGGAGGCTGAGGCAGGAGAAATGCTTGAATCCAGGAGTCGGAGGTTGCAGTGAGCTGAGATTGCACCACTGCACTCCAGTCTGGGCGACAGAGAAAGACCCCTTCTCAAAAAACAAACAAAGAAAAACTTGAAATGAAAAAAGTACAAGAAACAACTGAACAGTTTAAAAGTGATCATTGAGATTCTTTGAAAAATAAAAGGAGTTACTTCATCTATATGTGATAGGAAACTAAAAGCATTTTTCTGGAAATAAAAATAACTCTGGGGGAAAATATGGTAGAAAAAAATTCAGTGGAAGAATTAGAAGATAATCTGAGACAATATCCCCAAAATATCAACACAACAAAGAGGTGAAATACAAGAGAGAAAAGAGGCTTAGTCCAGGAGAACAATATTCCAAATAATTGTTGTTCAGAAAGAGAAAATGATGGAGGGGGTCCTCAACAAAATAATTTAAGAAGTTTCCCCAGAACTGAAGAACATGAGTGTCCATATTTAGACAGTTCATCAAGTACCTTGCTTAATAGATGGAACATACTCATAGCAAAGGAAATTTCACAACACTAAAGATGAAAAGAAGATTCTAAAATCTATCAGAGGACAAAAAAATCAAATACAAAGATCCATAAAAAAGATGTAATTAATTTCTGAACGGCATCGTTGGAATGTGGAAGATAAAAGAGCAGTGTCTTCAAATTCTGAGAGAAAGTGACCTTCAACACACATTTCATACCCAGCTAAACTATCATTAAATTTGAAGATAGATCAAAGACATTTTTAGACAGAGAAAGTCTCAAACATTTTACTTATTAAGCACCATTTCTCATAAAGCTACTGGAGAATGTAGACTTCTAAAGTGAGAAAATGAAACATAAAAGAGGAAATCATAGGCTAAAAAAATCAGAAGATTTAACACAAGAAAAAGATAGAGGGTTGTCCCCAGGATGATAGGAAAAGGAGATCACAAATCAACAGTTGTTGAGTAGACCTAGAGAGCAATCAGTCCATAAAGAAGCAAGAAGTGAGAGGATGAATGAAATTCTTGCTGCATGTTTAGGAATCAATACATGTATCTTAGAAACAGATACATGGGGCCTGGTGTGGTGGCTCACGCCTGTAATCCTAACACCTTGGGAGGCCGAGGCAGGTGGATCACCTGAGGTCAGGAGTTCAAGACCAGCCTGGCCAACATGGCAAAACCCCATCTCTACTAAAAATACAAAAAATAGCTGGGTGTGGTGGCACATACCTGTAATCCCAACTACTCAGGAGGCTGAGGCAGGAGAATCACTTGAACCCAGGGGGTGGAAGTTGCAGTGAGCCAAGATCAAGCTACTTCACTCCAGCCTGGGCGAAAGAGCAAAACTCCATCTCAAAAATAAATAAATAAATAAATAAATAAATAAATAAATAAATAAATAAAAGAAATAGATACATGGAAAGCAAAGGAAGTAAAAAAACAATTTATACATTGTCAATTCTAGGGGAAACAAAAAATTCAGTAAGAAAGGAAATCTAATCATAGTACACAACATGACCCGGCTGTGAATACTTGCTTAATTATACTTATGTATATTGTTCTGTATACATGATTATGCTGTATCTTGATCTAACTACAAAGAGTTAAAACGTAATCTTATTGGGAAGATGGGAGAGTAGAAGTGTGCTAGGGGAGCAGGGTCATAAAAGAACTGAAATTGGCCAGGTGCAGTGGCTTATGCTTGTAATCCCAGCACTTTGGGAGGCCGAGGCAGGTGGATCACGAGGTCAGGAGATCGAAACCATCCTGGCTAACACAGTGAAACCCCGTCTCTACTAAAAATGCAAAAAAATTAGCCAAGCGTGGTGGTGGGCACCTATAGTCCCAGCTACTCCAGAGGCTGAGGCAGGAGAATGGCGTGAACCTGGGAGGCGGAGGTTGCAGTGAGCTGAGATCGCACCACTGCACTCCAGCCTAGACCACAGAGCGAGAGACTCCATTAAAAAAAAAAAAAATAGCTGAAATTTCACTGTTTATAACAAGAAGATTATAGGTAAAACTGAGAAATTCAGTAGTGGTAACCTAAGCATATATTTGGAGGAAAGAAAGTATATGCCCAAAAGAAATAGCTAAAAGACTGTAAGGAATTACCTCCTTGGGGTAGGAATCCGTGCTGGCAAAATGACCTTGGCTTTTGGCTTATTTGGATTTCTAAACGATATAAATATATGACAATAACAACTTTAAATTTATTAAAATGTCTAGGAAAACACCCTCCAAAGCATTGCCATAGGGTTGTGTTAAAAATTTGAAGTTGATGAAAACAACCAAATCAAAGAGATGGGTTTGGGGAAAGAGATGGGTTTGGGGAAAGGAGAGATACAAAGACGCTTACGAGGTGAATCTGGTATGTGGTTGGACACGGAGGGTAAGGAAAGGGGAAAAGAAGCAAGGAAACCTAATAACTGGTAAGCATATTTGCCAGTGGTCAGGGAGAAAGGAAGTTCCAATGGCAAGGTGGTCCAGAGCCCCCATCACTTACTCTCCCACTGTTCTGTAGTTTTCCTTCCTCACACTTGAGTTTATGATCATGTTTTTTTGCATGGTTGATGAAATCTGCCCCCCACTACGCCATAAGTTCCACAAGGACTAAGTCTACAACTGTCTCGTTCTCTGTTGTGGCTCCAGGACCTGCGGCACTAGGCACATAGTAGGCACTCAATTAAGATTCCCTAAATGAATGAATGAAATACTGAATTATAAGTCATTTCACTCATTATTACGCATGGCTCTGAGCCAAACAACCTGTGAACTCAGTCTCTCTTGCTACAGTTATTCCAAGGTGGTGAAAAGAGGGGTGAGTTGACTGTTCACAGGGCAGCTGCTTCTATGAACCAACACAAATCAGGAATTAAATAGAGGAAACCAGAGAAATTAAAAGAGTAGTCTCCTTCACAGATAGGCCCACCGTTCTTTCCTTCTGTACTAACAGGGCACATCTAAAGTAAGCTGTGGTTGTGTAATGTTTGTCTTTTCAGCCTCTAATTAGGTGTGTTCATAGAGAACAGAGCCTGTCATCTTTATGCATTCATTCGCAACCGAAAGAGAACAGCTGTCAAATCCCTAAACGTGCCTTGTAAACCTATACCAAGTTCATTGTGAATGGGAAGTTTCTTCCTGTGCAGGGCTTTGACAGCTAAGTGGCCATCCTAGAGAACTGTGAAACCCCAAGAGTTACCCTGATGTTGACCCAAAAGTGATTGTTATGGGTGAGGGTGGCCCCCTGAGTCTCCATCAGCCCCTAGAATTGCTCCAAATAAACATGTAGTCCAAAAAAACCAGTGTGCATACTACATACTCAGCCTCAAGTGGGGGAGCCATAGAATGAGTACCCAGCCCCACTTCCAGACACCCCACCCTCCATGAACCCCTTCTACATTGACATCCTGGAGCTTTCTCTATATTTCTATCCTTTGATGAAAGTTTAAATATATTGTGATAAAAAGAAAAAGAACTTTTATCATTCAACTGCCTCTTTCCCCTTGAAAATGTCAGCTGAGCCTGCTAAGGGGTCTAGTTCCTGTCTCAAAACGATTTCTTAGATTATGGATCCAGTTTAAATGAATTGATCCTGAGCCATGAAATAGCAGCCAAGATTCAGGAACAGATCTCACAACCTCTATCCTCCATCTCTTGTTCTCTGGGCTCCTACTGGAGGAGACAGCGCTGATTGTGGTGAGAGTCTGTTCAGGACAGCCTGGGATGCCCTTCACAATGCTTGCACAGGATCCAGCAGTCCCCAGGCCCTGCACACAGCCTTCTTCCCAAACTCTCTCCCCTGCCCAAGTAGTTGGTAGTTGAGATGGCCAGGCCAGCCCCATTCTTTCCACTTAGAGAACCAGCCGGGTGTAGGTGTGTAGGGGATGCTCAGACTCACTAACCTTTAGCTCAGATATCTCAAGCTAGAACCCAACCTGCTCTGGACTCACTCAGTGCACGTGGAAATGTGCAAGGGCCCGGGAGCAGAGGCCACATGGTACAGCGGTCAGTCCTGAGCAGCCACTCACACACATTGTTGGCAGCAGGCACTGGATAAGCATGAGCCGTGGCTGCTGGAGTCACCAGTAGTCCTGTGGACTACAGAGGAGGGAACAAGGAGTTGCAGGGGGCCCACTTCTCATCTCCTGTTCTTTGCCCCCAACTACCCAGGCCATAACAGGGATGGCCATTGACAACCACCTGCTGGCGCTACGGGAGCTGGCCCGAGCCGTGTGCAAGGAGATGCCTGAGATGTTCATGGATGAAACCTACCTGATGAGCAACCGGTTTGTCCTCTCCACCAGCCAGGTACAGCCCCGTGCAGCCATCGCCCAAGAGTAGTGTAGTCAGTAAGCTTTCTAAAGAACAGTGACAACAAGCCCACTAGCTGGAGTCAGGCAAATCCTGCCTCTGCTTTTTCTGAACTACGTGACTGTCAGCAAAATGATCTGAATGTTCATTAGACGATGGTTTACTGACTAGGCTTGGTGGCTTACAACTATAATCCCAACACCTTGGGAGGCTGAGGCAGGAGGATTGCTCAAGCCCAGGAGTTTGAGACCAGCCGGGCAAAATGGAGAGACCTCATCTCCCTATTTTAAAAAATTATCTAGGCACGGTGGTGCGTGCCTGAAGTCCCAGCTACTAAAGAGGCTGAAATAAGAGGATTGCTTGAGCTGGGGAGGTGGAGGTTACAGTGAGCCTTGATTGCACCACTGCATTCCAGGCCAGGTGACAGAGTGAGACCCTGTTTCAAAAAACAGAAAAAAAGAAGGTTTCCCATCTCCTAAACGGGAGTAATCAGCAGACCCTGCTCAGCCGAGGTGGAGACAGTACAGGAAGACACCCATTCTGGTGCCCTAACTGTTACATCTTACTACCTTTCAATCTATTACCGTGGTTTCCATGGGCTCTGACACCCAGCAGGTCTGGAGTGAAGTCTTGGCTCGGCCAGATTCAATGATGTAGGGAGAAAGCCCAGTTCAGGGCCTGGCATGGACAGGGCCCTCTAAATAGGTCACAGATATTATTGTAAAGGGCCACGCGACCAACAGCAGAACATTCATGGCCAGCCCAACATCTAACCAGTCGGCAGCGTGTCCTGTGTGAGGGCCACTGCCACAAAGACAGAATGCAATCCATTAGATAGAGGTCATGGTTTAGGAGGGGAAATGCCCCACAGCCATCAATTTACTAAAATGCCACCTCATCTGCGAAAAGCTGGACGTGGGCAGTACTGGGGTTGATGAGCTGTGTTTGAGGACAGAAGCCCACTCAGTAATTGGATGTTGTCATTATGGCAGTGAGCATGCAGACGTGAATAAACGAGGACAGAACACAGCACCATAAATTTCTCAGGAAATCATCCATGGGCAAAAAGTGCTTTGGAATGGCTTTATGGCCTTCGGCTATTGCACAGCAAATTTATCTGACAATGCGGTGACTCTATTAGCAAGACTAATGGTTTGTTCTGCCCCATTAAAACAGCCAGTGTCACTTCCGAAGGCCTAAGCACACACCACCAGGAACCTGCAGGTTTAAAACAAACCAGGCCCTGCACCTGCCCAAGAATCCTTTCTACTTTTTTCCATAGGACCAGCTAATAAAATTAATCTGGGCTGTGGGGGTTTTGTTGTTTTCCAACTGGAAAGTAGCATTTATGGCTTGAATGCTTTCAGAAACATACTTTCTTGGTTTGTGATCTGGATTACAAAATCTCAGCACTCTGAATTCAAAACATACTAGGTGCATAAGTAAAACTCCAGTTGATGGCAATCTTTGAAACACCCAATGCTGGGTAATTGGGCATGGCCAGGCTGCAGGGAGAAATCAGAGCAGCCAAGCAATACTGACAGTAATTAAGGATCTGGGGAAAATCGACAGAGAGGATGGGCCAGATTTCCTCCAGTTCATAAATTCCTCCCTCCGGAAAGCATCTAACTGTGGGGTGCCACCAGGGGACCATTTAGTAAATTACCTGATTGCCTCCATGCCTCAAATGGCCCCCAGGTGAAGGGGAGACTCAGCCCAAGACCCAGCACCAGGTCACGATGGGAACTTCCAGCTCCACAAGTAGAGCAGATTGCACACCAGGGAGTGGGCTTGGGGCCCCTCGTCCTCTGATATCATGCAGTTAGATGGGTCTGTTTTTATGACTCTGGCTGTGTCCATCCATGCTGAAGCAATCACTTGATTTGGTTAATTCAGTCAAACCCCCAGGTGGAAAACAGTCAGAGAAGCCAAGCCCAGTCGACGCTGGCAGGCTGCATTCCAGAACAAGCAGCTCCTGACCTGTCCTCTCCTCCAGGTGCCCACAACCATGGAGATGTTCTGCTGCTATGGTCCTGTGGTCCCAAATGGGTATGGTGCCTGCTACAACCCCCAGCCAGAGACCATCCTTTTCTGCATCTCCAGCTTTCACAGCTGCAAAGAGACTTCTTCTAGCAAGTTTGCAAAAGCTGTGGAAGAAAGTCTCATTGACATGAGAGACCTCTGCAGTCTGCCGCCGCCTGCCGAGAGCAAGCCATTGGCAACAAAGGAAAAAGCCATGAGGCCCAGTCAGGAACACCAACCTTGACTCCTGCCACTAGGTTTCACCTCCCAAACTCAGCCTCTAGAGCAGCCAGACCCTGCCGATCCCTGCTCCCATCCCTTACCCCAGCTTGCCACAGCTCCCTGTCCTCAGAGTCCAACCCACAGATCACACAGAGACATCACACAGAGTTGGAGTGTTAGGAGAAAAGGGTCCCCTCTTTATGTATGGGAATCGTCATTTTCAAGGTGACTTTGGGCGTGTGCACTGGGAAACGGGACCAGCCTGGCTCGGAGGCAGCCTGGATGCACTGGCGAGCCACAGTGAGGACTCCTGTGGTCCTCGGAAGCTTAGTGTTCATGTCTCCTTCTCCAGCAGGACCTAGTGTGTCCAGGTGATGCTTCTGCCCAATGAAAGGATGAGTCACCTTATTATGTGCAATGTACCTAAATGAGTTAGGAAGGAAGAGGCTAACTCCAGGTCATTACCTTTTTTCTTTTTGTGGGGAGAGGAGGCTGTGTTTTGAGATTCAGAGCATTCCAATCGTGGCATTCTCAGTGCCTCCACTGAGTCGTACAGTCCTGTAAGCACCCGCTCCTCCTAAACACACCACAGAGCCCAAGTCCATTTAAAATATAGTGACTTGGGCCCACAAACACATTTCTGCTTTTGTGCCCAGGGGCAGCCTTCTGTTGAGCTCAGAAAATTGTGTCCAGCTATTCTGAAAGGAAAAAAAATTTACCTGTGACTGCCCTGGAGTTGCTGCCACTCTCTGCTTAGCAGACGGCATCAGGGCCAGTCCAAGAAAAGTAAACTGCACAGCCCCAAGCAGATGGCGCCTGGTGCCGGTGGGTTTGCAAAGGACCTGGCCCCTTCCTGGGGTCCTGCCATTTGCGTTTTTTCTGCATCTTTTCCCCTCTCCTCCCCTCCTACATGCTCCAGTAGGTGGAGAAGAGCGATGATTACTTTGGGTTTTTCTGTTATCTGTTTTAGGACAGAGATTTTTAAGAAAACCACCCTGATATTAATTTCAGAAAATATTAGTGATTCAAGCAGGATGCTTAGGCAGCTGGGCTCCTTTGTTTGGAGCAGGCTATCCAGGGACTCTGACAAAACCCCATGTGGTAGAGCCTAGAGCAGGGCTCTCTTCTGGCCTCAGGGACTGAGGGGATAGCTGGCAGGGAGCAGGGCTGGTAGGAGGGCACAGCCTCATCCAGAGTCAAACCCAGCCCCAGCTCCAGCTCCAGCTCCACCCCCAGCTCCAGCTCCAGCATGGGCAGGATAGACAGGTCAGCCCAGGCAGAGTTGAGATGTCTGGAGAGACTGTGATCATAGAAGAGATGCAAGAGGCACTTCCCTTTGGAGCACATTTTTATGGGAAGTCTAAAGGGCAGGGGAAGGGAGTGAGAAAGCAACCAAAGAAATCTACAGCACAGAGCCTGTGTGTTCTGCTGCACGTCCCTCCAATCCTGCTGCTTCCTGCTGAGCACGCTGCTCTAGCCCAGGAATCCTGTAGGTTTCCCTTCTTTGGGCCACTGTGAAGGTTCTCCATGCTTCGACCTGGACTGTCACAGGCCAGCAGAGGTGAGGTGGGCATTTGACCTTTGCTCAGCTCTTTGAAAATATAAGCAGCCTCAAGAAGTGAGTCCCTTGAACCCCTGGTTTTAGATGGAGGATCTCTATTACATGTTGTGAGAGATTTGGGTACCGCCCTTTGAACATACAAACTTAAGTCATTGGCCTGTAGATTTATGCTCCCTCCCTCCCACAGCCACCTTCCTGCTCTGCTTAGGAAGTTGCAGCACAAGGGTCCTCGGGTTTTCTGGGGAAAGGCAGCCCACTTGCTGTAAGTTGGCCCACAGCTACTTGTCTGTTCTTTCCAAATGACCACAGTGCAGATCCGAGTTCTCCTCTGGTTTCTTTCCCTCCATGGATGTCTGGGCAGACAGAGAGCTCCAGCTATGGGACCAGGCAGCCCCACCAACCTTGGTCAAATGACACGCATGCCCAGAGACTCAATTCCCTCCACTGTCAAATGAGAACAAGAATGTCCCCACTTGCAAGACTATGAGGATTGGAGAGCCTGTGTGTCGAGGACCTTGCTGGGTCAACAATTCATTTGTCTTTGTCTGGAGTCTGCCAGCAGCAGTAGCCAATGTTTAAAAGACACAGGGGCCAGGAGAGAAAAGGGAGGAAAGAATTAAGTCTCTCCTAGTCTATAGCATGCCATCATGGGGTTGAGTAGGGGCAGGGAGGCTTCATGGGGCCTACCTTTGGGATGACATTACCCCAGTGGACATTGTTTGGGTGGTTTTCTTTTAAACTATTTACACTGATATGACAGACCCAAACTCATATCTGCTGCAAGCACATGGAAAGGTAACTCACTCTGCACATTCGGATATCAAACTATGCACTGTGAGGGCTATGAGAAACGCAAACAGTAAATGCCTGGCAGGAGGGAACACTTCCTCTATCTGAGGAAGAGGCTGGAAGCTGGTCTTCCCCCTCCAATAATACACAGGTGCACTGAGTCTTTATGCAACGGCAACACTGAGCCATGGCCAAGGGCATCTCTGCGGGGATCCTGGGAAAGGAGCCTGCTCCAGGTGTCCCCAAAGAGATGGAAAATGAGATAGTCATTTGGAACAGTGATGCATACGTATGTGGCCACCTTACAATACTTCTAAGTTGCTAAAATATATGAAGTTAATATTTGAGTTCTATTTTTATAAAATAGTTCTAGATTTATGGCAATATATACGTGTATAGCCTTTTAATTTTAATTTCTAGTTTTGTGCTTTGAAGAAATATATGTATGATTAAAGAACTGTATATTATAAGCATTATATTCAAATTATTTAAAGATTGTAAGCCTATATTCAATAAAAAGTAATGCCAAGAAAGATGATGTTGGCCATTGTTTCTACCCAGACTCGCTTTAAAATATAATGTCATAAATTCTCTCAGCTGGGTCAACAATTCATTTGCCTTTGACTGGGGTCTGCCAGCAGCAGTAGCCAATATCTAAAAGACACAGGGGCCAGGAGAGAAAAGGGAGGAGAGAACTAAGTCTCTCCTATGGCATGCCATCCCGGGGTGGGGCAAGGGGCAGGGAGGCTTCATGGGATGCTTGTGATCAGGTTGACAGAAACCTGGGTGTAGACAGAAAGTGGGTGTCTCCAGTTAAGCCTGCACAAACATGTGTGGACAATGTGCAGCAGAGAAAAGAGCACAAGGCTCAGAGGTCAGATGCCTGGACAATAAATACAGCTCTGTTTCTAACTTACTGAGGACTTTGGGTAAGTCACTTCCCCTCTCTAGGCTTAGTTTCCGCATCTGTACAATGGGAATATTGATATCAGCATTACTCAGTTCCAGGGCTGTAGAGAGATGATATGAGATGGTCACTGTTTGAAAACTTAGGAAGTGGTGTAAAAGCCAAGCCTTCTTGTTGCAGGCTCACACAGACATATGCACACAGCTTCTTTTGCCCTGCACAGCTGACATACATTCCAAGCTGCAAGATGTCCTCATAGCCATGAAAATCCACAAAATCTGAACTGAGATTCCTCCAAATGGAAGCCCAAATGCCTTCCAACTGGACCCTAAAAAAGAACCTTGAAGTGTGTGGGTTTGTGGGATTCAGGATGCTGGAAAGGCACTATTCAAAGAGATAACGGCTAAGAGTAGTCCAGCAGGAGTGGAGGGGAAAGGAAAGAACAAGATCTGAGCAATGTGGGTTTTGCTCTTACCACAGATGTCACAGGCATCCTCAAAGTAACCAGATGCAGACACTGAGAGAAGGGCAAGAGCAGGCAAGCCGACCCGCAGCATGCAAAACCACGCGGCCCTCCTGCAGCCTCTGAAGCTCCCTGCAGGGTGGGTGTTGGTACCAAAGCAGGGAAGAGTCCCTCCCAGGTTCATAAGAGCAGCTAGAAGTTTCCAAATTACTCCTAAGCAGTTCTCCTTGGAGAGTAATGTGAGAAAGAGAGAGAGAGCGAGAGAGAGAGCACTAGGTGGAGGGAGGGAGATTGAAAGAGACAGTGTGCAGTGCTTTGGGTTCCCTTTATAAATTCAGCCTATCTTCCTGTTTTTGTGCTTCTGAGTTTTCATTTCAAAGAAGCCTCTTGAGTCTGCAAGGTGAACAATACGCCACATCTGGGACAAGCTGGCCACACATCCCGCAAAAGGACCTTTCTAAAAGCTGTTCTTTCTTGGCTCCCAGGGACCAGCTCTCTCCTTGTTCTTCTACTGTGTGCTCCTCCCAGCTCCTTCTGGGCTTTCTCTTCCTATTTCTGCAGTGTACATCCCAATGGACCCCTTAGTCACTGTTTCTTATATTAAGGTGCAGCAATATGGGCTGAGGTGATGCAGAAGGGTCTCTCCACCTGCAAAACCATATACAAATAAAGGTAACCGTTTTAAAATATATAATCAAGTTCAAGAGAAAGAAAGCAAGTCCTCACATTCCAGAAAAGAGAAAGATGTCCAGAACACGGCACTAAGCAGGAGCCCAAAGTGAAGCAGAATAGAGCCGCAGTGGCTCCAGCTGGGTTCACCGTCCCTGCAAGCAGAGAAGACATAACAGCTCATGCAAGGCAGGAGAAGCAACTAAACTCCCTGCACAAACTGGGACCTCCCAGAGGCAGGCCAACCATG
This sequence comes from Chlorocebus sabaeus, assembly GCF_047675955.1. Taxonomy (NCBI): domain Eukaryota; kingdom Metazoa; phylum Chordata; class Mammalia; order Primates; family Cercopithecidae; genus Chlorocebus; species Chlorocebus sabaeus. Next base: position 50,625,169 of record NC_132912.1, on the reverse strand, counting down.
TGACAAGAACTAGAAAAACGTTTCTCATTGGTGCAGGAGAGGAGAAAAAAAGCCTGCCATCCACAGGGCTGTAGATGGGGGAAAAGACATCCATGAGAAAGTCAAACCATAAACTCATGCCATATGTAGATGAGGAGCTTGAATTCATACTGCTTATATGTACAGCAGGCACTCCAAGCCGATAATTTTTTTTATTCTTGCCAAACACATTTATTTATTTTTATTTCAATAGCTTTTGGGGTATATGTGGTTTCAGGTTATATGGATGAACTGTATAGTGGTGCAGTCTGAGATTTTAGTGCACCTGTCAGCTGAGTAGTGTACATTGCACCCAATACATAGTTGTTTTAAAATCCCTCACCACCCTCCCAAACTCCCCCTTCTGAGTCTCCATAGTCCATATCACTCTGTGTGCCTTTAAATACCCATAGCTTAGCTTTCACTTATAAGTGAGAACATACATGTTTTTTGTTATTGTTCCTGAGTTACTTCACTTAGAATATGGCCTCCAGCTCCGTTCAAGTTGCTACAAAAGACATTTCCTTCTTTTTTATGGCTGAGTATTATTCTATGGTATACACATTACATTTTCTTCACTCATTGGTTTATGGGCACTTAGATTGGTTCCATATCTTTGCAATTGTAAATTGTGCTGTAATAAATACACTTATGCAGGTGTCTTTTTGATATAATGACTTCTTTTCCTTTGGACAGATGCCCAGTAGTGGGGTTGCTGGATCAAGTGGTAGATCTACTTTTAGTTCTTTAAGAAATCTCCATGCTGTTGTCCACAAAGGTTATACTAATTTACATTCCCACTAACAGTGTATAAGTGTTCGCTTTTCACCACATCCATGCCAACATCTATTGTTTTCTGACTTTTTAATAATGGTCATTCTTGTAGGAATAAGGTGGTATCTCATTGTGGTTTTAATTTGCATTTGCCTGAGGATTAGTGGTGTTGAGCATTTTTTCATATGTTTGCTACCATTTGTATGTCTTCTTTTGACAAATGTATATTCATATCATTTTCCCACTTTTTGATGGAATTATTTGTTTTTTTCTTGGTAATTTGAGTTCCTTGTATAATAGATTCTGGATATTAGTCCTTTGCTGAATGCATAGTTTCCAAATATTTTCTCCCATTTTGCTGGTTGTCTGTTTACTCTGTTTACTTTCTTTTGCTGCACAGAAGCTTTTTAGTTGAATTAGGTCTCATTTATTTATTTTTGTTTTACTTGCATTTGCTTTTAGAGACTTAGTCATTAATTCTTTGCCTAGGCCAATGTCCACAAGAGTTCTTCCTAGGTTATGTTCTAAATTTTTTATGGTTTCAGGTCTTAAGATTTAAGTCTTTGATCCACCTTGAGTTGATTTTTGTATAAGGTGAGAGATAGAGATCCAGTTTCATTCTTCTACATGTGGCTAGCCAGTTTTTCCAGCACCATTTGTTGAATAGGGTGTTCTTTCCCCAATTTATGTTTTTGTACACTTTGTCAAAGATCAGATAGTTTTAAGTATTTGCCTTTATTCCTGGGTTTGCTATTCTGTTCTATTGCTCTATGTGTATACTTCTATGCCGATACCATGCTGTTCTGGTAACTATCACCTTGTAGTATAATTTGAAGTTCAGCAATATGATGCTTCCAGATTTGTTCTTTTTGCTTAGGATTGCTTTGGCTATTTGGGCTCTTTTTTGGTTCCATATGAATTTTAGGATCCTTTTTTCTAATTCTGGGAAAAATGATGTTGGTATTTTGATAGGAATAGCATTGAATCTGTAGATTGCTTTGGCCAGCATGGTCATGTTCACAATATTGATTCTACGAATCCAGGAACATGGTATGTGTTTCCATTTGTTTTGTCATTTATTATTTCTTTCAGCAGTGTTTTGTATTGTAGTTCTTCTTTTGGAGTTCTTCCACCTCCTTGGTTAGGCATATTCCTAGGTATTTTATATTTTTTTGCCACTGTTATTAAAGGGATTGAGTTATTAACTTGATTCTCAGCTTGGTCATTGTGGGTGTATAGCAGTGCTACTGATTTGTATATATTGACTTTTTAACCTGAGGCTTTCCTGAAATTGTTTATCGAATCTAGGAGTCTTTTGGAGGAGTCTTTAGGGATTTTCTAGGTCTACAATAATATCATCAGTGAACAGTGATAGTTTGACTTCCTTGTTTCTAATTTGGATGTCCTTTATTTCTTCCTCTTAGCTGACTGCTCTGACTAGGACTTCGAGTATTATGTTGAATAGAATTGGTGAAAATAGGTATCCCTGTCTTGTTCCATTCCTTGGGGAGAGTGCTTTCAAATTTTCCCCACTCAGTATGAGGTTGGCTGTGGGTTTGTCATATATGGCTTTATTATTTTGAGGTAAGTCTCTTTTATGCCTAGTTTGTTGAAAGTTTTTATCATAAAGGGAAGCTGAATTTTATTGAATGCTTTTTCTGCATTTATTGAAATGATCATATGGTTTTTGCTTTTAATTCTGTTTATGTGATGTATCATATTTCTTAACTTGCATATGTTAAACCATCCCTGCATCTCTGGGATGAAACCCACTTGATCGTGGTGAATTATCTCTTTGATGTGCTCTTGGATTCAGTTAGTTAGTATTTTGTTGAGGATTTTTGCATCTGTGTTCACCAGGGATATTGGTCTGTAGTTTTCTTTTTTGTTATATCCTATCCTGGTTTTGGCTTTAGGGTGACTTCATAGAATGAGTTAGGGAGAATTCCCTTTTTCTCAATATTTTCGAATAGTTTCAGTAGGATTCTAACCCAATAATTTTAAAAAGCCAACTTGGCCCGGATCTGTAAGACCCAAAGGACCTCAGCAGACTCAAATACAAAACCACTTTCCACTCTGCACACACCAAACACCCACATAGGAAAACATTCCATTGAAGATGAGCTTGCAGAAAATACAAACAACACAAGAAACAACTCACTTTGAAGAAAAGCATCAGAAATTAATTAAAGCAAGGCCAGCCATGCATAAGACAGAATTATCACTCAAATGAGTCTCTCCAGAGGCCCAGAGGTTAAGGTTTTTCAAGAGAATGGGTGCTGCTGACTGGTTGGGGATGCAATCATAGGGGTGTGGAAAACATTACTTGTGCACTAAGTCTGCCCCTGGTAAAGAAATTATTAAAGAAACACAAGGAAGATAACATAAGGAGTTTCAACATACACACAGGAGTTCCAGAAAGAGAGATGACAGCAAATGGGGCTAAAAGACTATTCAAACAGAAAGTGAATAAGAATATTCCAGAATTGAAGAAACACATATTCTAAAACTCATGGTCAAAGAAGAGATTACAATGGAAATTTTAAAATACTTAGAGCAGAGAGATAAAGGTACCTCATATTAAAATCTCTGGGATATAGCAAAAGTGTTTAGGGAAGATATATGGCTTTAAACACAACAGAAAAGAAGAAACACTGAAAATTGATGAGCTAAGTGTCACTTAAAAGGAAGAAAAAGAACCAAATGGTAAACTTAAAGAAAGCAGAAGAAGATAATAAAGATAAAAACATCATGAAAGAGTAAACAAACAAACAACAACAAAAAAAAAACAGAGAAGCTAAACAGAACAAAAGTTGGCTGTATGAAAAGACTAACAAAATAGACAAGTCTTATAAAACCAATAAAAAGAAAGTTAGAAATAAATAATATCAATAAAAAGTTGACATATTTCAATAAAGTGGACGTTAAAAAGATCAACTACTTTATGTCAGTAAATTTCAAAATGTAGACACAAATAGAAACATTCTTAGGGAAATATTATTTGTCAAAACTGGTGCAGGAAGAAATCAAATTCTGGATAGTCTTATAAATCATAAATAAACTGAAGCAAAGGTTTAAAATCCCTTTGGTTAAAAAAAAAAAAAAAAAAGGAGTGCAAAGTTTTATACACAAGTTCTACCAACCTTTCAAAGAAGTGATCATTTTAATTGTATCTAAGATAAATAAGGGGGTATTCTCTCTTTTTCTACACTCTCTCATTTATTCTCTGAGACTACTATAACTTTAATACCTAAACCAAACAAAGACATACAAGAAAGAAAAATTACAGACCCATTCAACTCATGCATATCTATGAAGAAATCCAAAACAAAATATAAGCAAACAATGTTAAGATATTAAAATATAATACATCAAGAATGTAAAATTGTTTAATATTAGAAAATAGCTAACTGTCATTTACTCATTGACAACATAAAGAATTAAAATAATGGGATCATTCTAATCATTAAAATGCATTCAACAAACTTCACCATCCCTAATTTAATTTTTTAAAAGAACCTCCATAGAAAGGGGACTTCAAGGTCATTGACGAGAGCCACCTTGTACTTGCCGCCTCCTTCACATAGAAGAACGCAAATAGCAAATAGATAATCACACTTCAAATAGAGCATCTAAGAGAACTCAACAGAGAAGTGACATGAAACACCAAGAGAGGGAAGCAAAAGAGCCTGCTCAGCTGGGATTGGCTGGGAGCCCAGAGAGGCTCCCCAGTGTGGGGAAGCGGTAAGTGAGAGATCCTCAGTAGTACATATTTCCAGCTTGGGCTCCAGTAATTCTAGCCAAGGAAGAGCCCCTTGACTCCCATGGGCCCTAAGACTACCATAGGGAGGTGCCTAAAGACCACACAACAGCATTGCTCCAAAGAGGGAGTTCATGCCAACTCCCATACACCTCTCCGAGTTCTAAGCAGCTATAACAAGGCACCATTTTGAGAGCCCAGTCCCCACCATACTGCATCCTGCTGGAGTCTCAACAGCCCCTGCATTTCCATATCCCCAGAGCCCCACTGACATCCCTTACCCATGGTCACCACTGCTGCTGGCTGCTGCTGTCAGGGCCAAAGCATGAGTCATTAGCAGTAACCCTGTCTCCCCTAGTAGCGGGGCCACCATGCATTTTCATGGACCCTGAGGACACGCTACTTCACCCACAGCCACTGCCCCCCATGGCAGGCTGCTGTCACTGGGTACTAAAGTGTGCCCAACTGGCAGCAACCCTATCTCCCCCAGCAGAGGGGTCCCCATGCATTTTCACACACTACAAGGACAGGCTCCCCTGCCCACAGCCATCACCTGCAGGCAAAGTGCATGCCCCCCAGCCATCTGCCTATAACTGCTGCCACTGAAAGTGACCCTGCTCTCCCAGCAGCAGGACTACAGCATAGCCAGTGCTGCCCAAACACAGGTACTCTGCTGGGAACCTGAAGATCACCCCACCCCTGCCCACCACATCCACTGCCCCCACACACAACTGGAGGTCCTGAGGACGGGCCCACCCAGCTCCATACCACCCCACCAGTTCCCAAGCACACCATCTGGGGACCTGACGATCACCCTGCCCAGTCCACCACCACTGACAACTAAGCACTCCTCCCAGGGACCTGTAAACAGACCCACTGAACCTGCCACAAATACCACAGCTGGCATCCACCCACACCATGCCACCTGCAGGACTGGAGACTGGCTCACTCAGCCCATCATAGCCACTGCCAACATCAGTATGGATTGCTTGGGAGTCAAAGGGTTGTCCCACTACATGCTACAGCCATTTCCCACACCATGTTCACTGCCTGGGGACATGAGGACCCACTTACCTCCCCAACCTACCGCAGCCAATACTGGCACCCAAGCAAGTCACCTTGCTTGGGAGGCCCCAAAATAGTCCTGCCTGTACCCACTAACACTGGTGTTAGGGTATGCCACCCTGGGACCCAAGGACAGGCCCATTTGACATTCCTGTCCCCAGTAAAACTTCACCACGGCCTCCATGAACAACTGCACGCTAAGCCACTGAAGAAATCACAAGCATTACCGATACTGTGTACAGCTAAAGAACTTAAACGAAGACTACACTTCTGTACCCCACCTAACCAACTGCCCTACCCAACACCATAGATACATCTTCAGGAAAAAGTCCTCTCCTACAAAAACAGACCCAAAATATTGGAAGAAGTGACTGTTAGAGAAGACGGACATATATCAATGCAAGGACAAAAAGAAAAAAAATACAGGAAAAAGCAAGAATATATGACATGTCCAAGGGACCACAGTAATAATTCTCCAGCAACAGGTTCCAATGAAAAAGAAATTTATAAAATACCAAAAAATATAATGATATCAAAGAAGCTCAGTGAGACACAAGAGAACAGAGATAGACACACAAAGAAATCAGAGAGACACTGCAGGATTTGAACAAAAAAGTTACCAAAGAGATAGCTATCATAAAAAGGAAAAACCAGAAATCCTGGAACTGAATAATTCATTGAATGAAATTTAAAAATATATATTTGAAAGCTTCAACAACAGATTATATCAAGAAGAAAAAAAAGAATTTCAGAACTTGAAGATAGGTCTTTTGAAAGAACTCAGTCAGACAAAAATAAATTTTAAAAGAACTTAAAAGAATGAACGAAGCCTATGCGACATATGGGAGACCATAAAGTAACCAAGTATATGAATGCTTGGTGCCCCAGAAGGCAAAGAGAAAACCCAAAGGGAGGAATAGAAAATACATTTAATGAAATAATAGCTGAAAACTTCCCTAGTCTAGTAAGATTTAGACAGCTAGATACAGGAAACTCAGAAATCCCAAACAGATAAAATTCAAAAAGTCTTCTCAATGGCACATTATAGTCAAACTGTTGAAAGTCAACGACAAAAAGAGAATCCTAAACACAATAAGAGAGAAGTATCCAGTCACTTATAAGGGATTTGCCATCAGACTAACAATGGATTTCTCTGCAGAAACCTTATAATCCAGGAGATAATGTAAAGATACATTCAAACTGCTAAAAGAAAAAAACTATCAACCAAGGATCCTACATCCAGCAGTTATCCTTCATAAATGAAGGACAAACAAAAGCTGAGGGAATTTATCACCAGTAGACATGCCCTACAAGAAATGCTTATGGGAGCCCTATACTTGAAAACAAAAGAATGATATCTATCGTCATGATGAAAACACATGAAAGTATAAAATCCACTAGCAGAGCAAACACACAAATAAGGGAAAAAAAGGACTCAAATGTTACTACTATGGAAAACCACCAAACCACAATGATAAACAATAAGAGAGAAAGAAAGGAAAAAAGAATATACAAAACAACCAGAAATCAATTAATAGAATGAAAAAATAAGCCCTTACATATCAACAATAACCTTGAATCTAAACATATTAAACTTCCTACATATATCTTCCTGCTAAAAGATATAAACTAGCTGAATGAATTTTTTAAATGACTAACTACATATTACCTAAAAGAAACTCAACTCACTTATAAAGATACACGTGGACTGAAAGTAAAGGAGTAGAAAAGATATTCCATGCAACAGAAACAAAAAGTGAGCAGAAGTAGCATACTTATAGCAGATAAAACAGACTTTAAGCCAAAAACAATAAAAAGAGACAAAGGAGGTCATTAAATAATGATAAATGCATCAATTTAGCAAGAAGATATAACAATTGTAAATATATATGCACTCAACACTGCAGCACCCAGATATATAAAGCAAATATTATCAGATCTAAAGGGAGAGAAGACTCCAGTACAGTAATAGTGGGTTGCTGAAGTCCCCCACACTCAGTATACAAAAAAAATTGGATTTAAACTGCACTTTAGACCAAATGGACCTAACATTTACAGAACATTTCACTCAACAGCTACAGAATATATACATCATTCTCATTAGCACATGAAACATTCTCCAAGACAGACTATATGTTAAAACACAAAACAAATCTCAAAAAAACCTTTAAAATTGAAATCATATCACGTATCCTCTCGGACCACGGTAGCATAAAACTAGACATCAACAAGAAGAGAAACTTTGAAAACCATATAAATACATAGAAATTAAACAACCCGCTCCTGAATGACCACTGGGTCAATGAAGAAATCAAGGAGGAAATAAAAAATTCTTGAAACAAGTGCAAATCAAGACAAAACATACCAAAATATAGAATACAGCAAAAGTAGTACTGAGAGGCAAATTTATAGTATTATAGTAACAAGTGTCTACATTTTTAAAAACAGTAGAAAGGTTTCAAATAAGCAATCTAATAGTACACCTCAAGGAACTAGAAAAGCAAGAACAAACCAAATCCAAAATTAATATAAGGAAAGAACTAATAAAGATCAAGGCAGAAATAAATGAAATAGAGATGTAAAAACAATACAAAAGGTCAACAACATGAAAAGCTGGTTTTTCAAAAAGATAAACAAAACTGATAAACTGTTAGCTATACTAACCAAGAAAAGAAGAGAGAAGGCCCAAATAAAATCAGAAACAAAAAAGGAGACATTACAACTAATACCACAGAAATACAAAAGATCATCAGAGACTATTGTGAACAACTATATGCTAACAAGCTGGAAAACCTAGAGGAAATGAATAAATTCATGGACACACACAACCAAGGTTCAATCAGGAAGCAACAGAAGACCTGAACAAACCAATAACTTGTAATGAGATTGAATCTGTAATCAAGTCTCCCAACAAAGAAAAGCCAAGGACTGGAAGGCTTCGCTGCCAAACTCTACCAAAATTACAAAGAAGAACCAATACCAATTATTCCAACTATTCCAAAAAATTGAAGAGGCAGAAATTCCTCCTAACTCATGCCACAAGGCAAGCATTACCCTAATACCAAAACCAGACAAGGACACACACCCAAAAGAGAAAACTACTGGCCAATATCCCTGATAAAAATAAATGCAAAAATCCTCAACATAATACTAGCAAATCAAATCCAACAACACATTAAAATGATAGTACACCATGATCAAGTGAGATTTATCCCAGGGTTGCAAGGATGGTTCAAACATGCAAATCAATAAACATGATACATCACATCAACTGAATAAAGGACAAAAACCACATGATCATCTCAATAGATGCAAATAAAGCATTTGACAAAATTCAACATCCCTCAACAAACTAGGTGTAGAAGGAACATACCTCAAAATAATGAAGCCCATATATGACAAATCCACAGCTAACATCATACTGAATGGGGAAAAGTTGAAAGCCTTTCTTCTTAGAACTGGAACAAGACAAGGATGTCCACTTTCACCTTTCACCATAATGCTGGAAGTTGTAGCCAGAACAATCAGATAACAGAAAAATAAAAGGCTTCAAACTTGGAAAAGAAGAAGTCAAATTGCTGCTCTTTGCAAATGACGTGATTTTACACCTAGAAAAATCCAAAGACTTATCAAAAAAACCTCTCAGATCTGATAAATGAATTCAGTAAAGTTATAGGATACAAAAGCAACCTACAGAAATCAGTAGCATTTCTATATAACATTAATGAACTATCTGAGAAAGAAATGGAAAAGGCAATCCCACTTAAAATAGCTATGAGAAACCAAACTACCGAGGAATAAATTTAACCAAGGAAATGAAAGACCTGTACAAGGAAAACTACAAAATATGTAAGAAAGAAATCGAAGATGACACAAACAATGGAAAAACATCTTATGCTCACGGATCAGAATAATTAACATTGTTAACATGGTCATAATACCCCAAGAAATCTGCAGATTCAATGCTATTCCTATCAAAATATCAGCATCTTTCCCAGAATTAGAAAAAATAATACTAAAATTCCTATGGAACCAAAAAGGAGCCCAAATAGCCAAAGCAATTTGATCAAAAAGAACAAAACAGGAGGCATTACTTTACCTAACTTCAAATATATTACAGAGCTATAGTAACAAAAACAGCATGGTATTGACAGAAAAACAGACACACAAGCCAATGGAACAGAATAGATAACCCAGAAATAAATCCACATATTTACAGCCAAACTGATTTTCAACAAAGGCATGAAGAACACACATTAGGAAAAAGACATATTCTTCAATAAAGGGTGTTAGGAAAACTGGATATCCTTATCCAGAAGAATGAAACTGAACTCCTATCTCTCACTATATACAAAAACCAACTCAAGACGGGATTAAAGGCTTAAATGTAAGACTCAAAACTATAAATCTACTAGAAGAAAACGTAGAGAAAACACTTTAGGACATTGGTCTAGGCAAAGATATGGCTAAGACCTCAAAAGCACAGGGAACAAAACCAAAAATATATGAATGAGACTATATTAAACTAAAAAGCTTCTGCACTACAATGAAAGCAATCATCAGAGTGAAGACAGAACCTGTCGTATGGGAAAAAATGTTTGCAAACTATTCATCTGATAAGGGATTATTATCCAGAATATATAAGAAACTCAAACAACTCAATAGTTAAAAAATAATAATAATAATCCCATTAAAAAAGTAGGCAAAGGACATGAATAGACTTTTCTCAAAAGAAGACACACAAATGGCCAACCGGTACCCACAAAAAAAATGCTCAACATCACTAATCATCATCACTAATCATTAGGGAAATACAAATCAAAACCACAATTAAATATCATCTTACCCTAATTAGAATGGCTATTACTAAAAAGATTAAAAATAACAGATGCTGGTGAGGATGCAGAGAAAAGGGAACTCATATTTCTTGGTGGGTGGGAATGCAAATTGTACAGCCATTATAGAAAACAGTATGGAGATTTCTCAAAAAACAAAAAATAGAACTACCATATGATTCAGCAACCCCACTATTGAGTGTCTGTCCAAAGCAAACAAATCAGTATATCAAGAGGATGAATAATGACATCATGTACAGTCCTGCCTTCCTCCATAGTCTGCTGGGTTCAGCTGTGTTGGTGAATTCAGTAGTTCTTGTCCGATGATGCAAAACTCTTAAGTGTTGGGAGAAATTATTTATGACCCATAATAATGTCAAACTTCTACTGATATAATTCCTCTATTTACCAATCGTGTATAAACCAATTCTCATCAAAGAAATATGTATCATAGAACATACTGTACACGTGGAGAGAATTAAAATACACAGTAGCATACTTTGGGAGAATTAGTGAGAAAGGGTTTTTTAAATCCTTTACTATTCAAAAGGAGGGTAAAAATATCAACTACAATTGAATATTTAGAAAATAAAGAAGTGCTGTAATTGCAAGGGTATTGCGATTGTTAGGTTGGGCTAATTGCTGTAATAAACAACCCCCAAAATCTCAGTGGTTATGGAATAAATGTTTCCTTCTTGCCTCGGTCACCAACAAATGTAGATGGGTGGGGTTCTATTCGGCTCAGCTACTCAGTGGTCCAGGTTCCTCCCACGTTTTGGGTCTGTCTCCCCAGGAACCTCCGGTCCTCCCTGGGATCCCATACCTGGCTACCGATAAGAAGGCGACAGACAGCAGGTGTGGAGGAGACTTTTAAGGAGCCATGCCTAGAAGTAGTGGATGTCTTTTATGTCCAAATTCCAATCAGCAGAGCTGAGCAACTAAAAGGGAATTGGACGAATTCACAGTTTTGGCCCCACCAAATAGCCTCACTGGTGACAGAACGGGAAGGGCGAAAAGAGGTAGGGGAAGAGGAATGATGAAAAAATACTCCCAATCAATCAAAAACAGGCAAGAAAATAGAAGAAATGCAAGAGTTTCCAATCCATACTACACCGCTGTCACTCTTGGGACCACAACTTGCCCTCCCTGAACCTCGGTTTTGTAAACAGAAAACATAAAATACTGACGAGGGATAGTAAACTGATTCAACCAGACAACGCAGGGAAAGTGCTTAGCACGCTGCCTGCCACGAACTTACTGTGCCTGGCTGCTGCTGTTATTTATCACTAACACTTGCCACAGCAGGTCGAACGCGCGCGTTTGCGGACGCTGAGGGTCACGTGAGCAGCTTGGGGCGGGGAGGATCCCCTACCGCCACTCCGGCCCCGCCCCGCGCGTAGCCACGCCCGCCCGCCAGGGCCGGAAGAGAGGTTGCTTAGCAGCGTGTGTTTCTCCTTAGCCTTGGCTGCGGCGGCGGAGGCCTGGCGATGCCCAAGAACGCAGTGGTCATCTTGCGGTATGGGCCCTACAGCGCGGCAGGCCTGCCGGTGGAGCACCACACCTTCCGCCTGCAGGGCCTGCAAGGTGGGCCTCCCCGTCCGCCGCGTTCGCCCCTGAGCGCCCCAGCCTCTGAGCATCCGTGCAGGTGGTGCCCCATGCCTAGGCCTTCCTGCCTCAGACTCCGACGAAGTGCTACCTCTCCAGGAAGTCTTCCCCAGGATGATGTAGCAACCTATGGCTTCCAGGGCTGGGCTAAAAGCGTGGAAACGCTCTTCTATCCAAGAGTGAGCTGTGAGCCCACCCAGTGCCCAGCAAATTACAGAAATTACCTCACTAGAAAAAATTACATAACCCTGCTTTAAGAATTGGGAAACTGAAGATCAAGAATATTAAGTGACTTTAACATGTCAAATGGCTGGGAAGTAGCATTACTGGGATTCCATCTCTTAATCGTTCGTGCAACAGACTTTTATTAAGCACCCAGTGTGTATTGGACACCCTTCCAGAGACTGAGGACACACTGTTAAACAGTGATAAATGTCTTTGAAGTAATCTCCTTGTTAACTGCTAAATGACAGTTGTGCCTAAGCTCTAACTGAGGCTAGGGTGGTGCCATGGGAACTAACCATAGTGGGACCTGTGACTACCCATAATGGGAGGGGAGAGGGAGAGGTCTGGCTGACTTCAGGAATGAAGGGTTGCAGACCCTGGCAGTGAGTGTTACAGCTCTTAGAGGTGGTACAGACCCAAGGAGTGAGCAGCAGCAAGACTTATTATGAATAGCAAAAGAACAAAGCTTCCATAGCATGGAAGGGGATGCGAGCAGGTTGCCGCTGCTGGCTCGGGAGGCCAGCTTTTATTTCCTTATTTGGCCCCACTCATGTCCTGCTGATTGGTCCATTTTTACAGAATGCTGATTGGTGCATTTACAATCCTCTAGCTAGACACAGAGCGCCGATTGGTGCATTTACAATCCTCTAGTTAGAAAAATTCTCCAAGTCCCTACCCAAACCAGAAGCCCAGCTGGTTTCACCTCTCACCTCCATCCCCAGCCCCTGGTAACCTGCAATCTACTTTGTAGTTTATTTCAGTTAGCATAATATTTCAAGGTTTATCCGTGCTACAGCATGTATTATAGTACTTTATTCCTTTTTGTGGCAGATATACCATATTTTGTTTATCCATTCATCTGTTGATAGACACTTGGGTTGTTTCCACCTTTCCGCTACTGTGAAGAGTGCTGTTATGAACATTGGTAAACAAATATCTGTTTGAATCCCTATGTTTCAAGGGAGTGAAATTGCTGAGTCATATGGTAATTACATATTTAACTTTTTGAGGAACGACCAAACTGTTTTCTGAAGCAGCTGCACCATTTTACATTCCCACTAGCAATGCACAAGGATTTCAATTTTCTTTGGTTTTAATTTATAGCCATCCCAGTAGGTGTGAAATGGTAACTTGTGGTTTTCACTTAAATTTCCCTAATGATTGGTGATGTTGAACATCTTTTCATGTGCTTATTGACCATTTGTATGTCTTTGGAGAAATGTCTGTTCTTTGCCCATTTTTTAAATTCGGTTGCACTTTTTTTGTTACTGAGTTGGAAAATTTATTTAGATATTCTGAATATGAGACCCTTAATAGATAAATGATTTGCAAATATTTTCTCCCACTCTGTAAATTAGCTTTTCACTTTCTTGACACTGTCCTTTGCTGCACAAAAGTTTTAATTTTAATGAAGTCCAATTTATCTGTTTTTTTCTTATGTTACCTGTGATATGTTGTTTAAGAAACCATTGTCTGCTGGGCAGAGTGGCTCACACCTGTAATGCCTGCACTTTGGGAGGCTGAGACAGGTGGATCACTTGAACCCAGGAGTTCAAGACCAACCTGGTTTGAAGTTCAAAACCAGCCTTTTTTTTGTAGAAACCAGCCATCTCTATAGAAAAGACAAAAATTAGGTGGGTGTGATGGCACGCACCTGTAGTCCCAGCTACTCAGTAGGCTGAGGTAGGAGGATCGCTTGAGCCCTGGAGACCAAGGTTGCAGTGAATCAAGGTTGTGCCACTGCACTCCAGACTGGGTGACAGAGCAAGAGACTCTGTCTAAAAAAAAGAAAGAAACCATTGTCAAATCTAAGATTATGCAGATTTGCCCCTATGTTTTCTTCTAAGAGTTTTATAATTCCTAAATTTAGATCTTTGACCCATTTTGAGTTAATTTTTGTATATGGTGTAATGTAAGGGTCCAAATTCATTCAAAAGATATTCATGTGGATATCCAGTTATCCCAAGACCTTTTGTTAAAGAGACTGTTCTTTACCCATTGAATGGTCTTCGCACCCATGTCAAGAATCAACTATTCATTCATATCAGTCATTGTGAACTTTTATTTCTAGGCTCTCAATTCTATTCCATTGCTCTATATGTCTATCCTTATGTCTGTATCACATGATTTTGATTACTGTAGCTTTCTAGTAAGTTTTGAAATCAGGAAATGTGAGTCTTCCAACTTAGTTTTTTCTCAAGATTGTTTTATCTATTTTAGGTACCTTGCAATTCCCTGTGAATTTTAGGATAGGTTTTCCCACTTCTGCAAAAAACACCATGGGGAATGTTATAGGTATTGCATAGAATCTGTATAATCCTTTGGGTAGTATTGTTATTTTAACAATGTTAAGCCTTTTAGTCCATGCACACAGGATACATTTTTATTTATTTAGATCTTCCTTAATTTCTTTTAGCAACTTTTATAGTTTTCAGTGTATAAGACTTGCACCTAATTGTTTGCATATATTCCTAAGTGTTTTGTTCTTTTAAATACTATTATAAATGGAATCGTTTTCTTTATCTCCGTTTTAGATCAATCATTGCTAGTGTGTAGAAATACAACTGCTTTTGTATGTTAATTTTGTTAATTTCTTCAACTTTGTCAATTTCATTTATTAGCACTAACAACTTTTTTTTTAAGAACACTAGCAGTTTTGGGATATAAGATCATGCAATCTGCAAATAGAGGTAGTCTTCTTCCTTTCCAATTTAGATGACTTTTATTTCTTTTTCTTGCCTAATTTATCTTTCTGGTACTCCTAATACTATGTTAAATAGAAGTGGCAAAGGTGGGGCATCCTTGCCTTGTTCTTGATCTTAGGGGGAAAACGTTTAGTGAGCCTCCTTCAATCAGTTGAAGGCCTTAAGAGAACAAATGTTGATGTTTTTCAAACAACAAGGGACTCTCCCCAAGACTGCAACATAGAAACTCTACTTCTATCTGTAGTCTAGCCTGTGAACCATTTCCTCAAAATCTCTCTCTCTCTCTCTCTCTATAGATAGATAGATAGACAGATAGATAGATAGATAGATAGATTTATAATTAAAATTATATGAACAAAATGAGAATATCAATAAAGAGAAATTCTAAAAAGGAACCAAACAAGTCATATAGTTCATATAGTATGTTTGTGTGTGTATATATATACACACACACACACACACACACGCATACACACACAGATGGTCCCTGACTTACAATTGTTTGACTTACGATTTTTGACTATATGCTGATGCTTTCAGCTGTGTACATTAATGGTGAGTACCCATACAACCCCATTCTGTTTTTCACTTTCAGTGTAGTATTCAATAAGTTATGTAAAATATTCAACATTTTATTGTAAAATAGACTTTGTATTGGATAATTTTGCCCAACTGTAGGCTAATGTAAGTGTTCTGAGCGTGTTTAAAGTAGACTAGGCTAAGCTATGATGTTCAGTATGTTAGGTGCCCTAAATGCATTTTTAACTTACAATATTTTCAACTTACGATGAGTTCATCAAGACTTAAGTTCATTGTGAGTTAAGGAGCATGTGTATATATGTATAATATATATATATTTGTGTATGTATATGTACACACACACACACACACAGAGTCACACACGTATTTATTTTATTGGTTCTCTTTCTCTGGAGAATTCTGACCAATACAACAGGTTCTTGTTTTTTCCTTTCTGCACTTTAAATATGTATCCCACTGCCTTCTGGCCTCCATGGCTTCTGGTGAGAAAGCTGATAATCTTACAGAGAATCTGTGTGTGATGAGTCATTTCTTTCTCACTGCTTTCAAGATTCTCTCTTTGTATTTTGACAATTTGTTTCTAATGTGTCTTAATATAATACTCTTCGAGTTTATTCTGCTTGGAGTTGGTTGAGCTTCTTGGGTAGGTATTTTCATGTCTTTCATCAAATTTGGGATGTTTTCAGCCATTATTTCTTCAGATATTCTTTCTGTCCCTTTATCTATTTCCTTTTCTCCTGGGACTTCCACTAGGTATATGTTGTTATACTTGAGGGCATCCCACAGGTCTCCAGGGCTGTTCATTTTTCTTCATTCTTTTTCCTTTCTACTCCTCAGACTGAGTAGTCTCAATTGCCCTGTCCTCAAATTTGCTGATTTCATCTGCTTACTCAAATCTGCTGTTGAATCCGTGTAGTACATTTTTCATTTTAGTTATTATACTTTTCAACTCCAGGACTTGTTTGATTCCTTTTTAGAATTTCTCTTTATTGATATTCTCAGTTTGTTCATACATCATTTTTCTAATTTCTTTTAGTTCTTTGTCTCTGGCTTCCTTTGGCTCTTTGAGCATATTTAATATAGTTGATTTAATGTAAGTCCAATGCCTGGGCTTCCTCAGAAACAGTTTCTGTTAATTAATTTTTTCCTTTGCATGGCCCATACTTTCCTAATTTTTTGTATGCTTTGTGATTTTGTGTTGAAAACTGGACATTCAAATATTATAATGTATAATTTCTGGAAATCAGATTCCCCTCCTTCCCCAGAGCTTGCCATTCCTAACTGTTGAAGGCTTAGCTTGTGGTCAGTGTTTTGACTAAAGATTTCTTGAATGCAAGGAGCTTTAAAATCAAACAAACAAAAACCCTCTCCCATTATTTGTGTATTTGCTCCATTTTGAGACACTCCTATAAAACTTGGCTAGGCTGTTTACAATTTTGCCTCAGCCTTTACTTCCTGCTTTCACGAACCTATAGATCAGCCAGTGATGAAATTGCAGGATCTTCATGGTCTTTTTTGAGCGTGCATCCTGATCTGAGCCTGTACTGACTTTCTAAATTCCCCAGTATACATGGGTGCTTTTGAATGCCCTAATTTTTCAAAGAAACTCTGTCTAGATTTTCTCTTAGGCTTTATGAGATCTGTTGTGTGTCTCAACTGTAATCTTTTACCCAGGCAGCTGCAGGTTTTTCATTTGCCTTACAATGTTTGTGAGCACTGCCCACAGCTTTTCCACCCTGTGTGAATTCCAAGTTAGGCAAACAAACACAAGTGCCTTGATTCAGTTCTTCAGGAAGCCCACAGATGGCTTAGAACAGACAAACACAGTAATCTGTAAATAAGGTCCACTCTGCTCCCTCTGGAATCAAGAACCAGAGTCCCATACTGGGAACACAGGCTGCTGTCTTCAAGACTGCCACCAGGTCAGGGAAGAGGTGCGGCAAGGGCAGGCAAATATGCCACAAAGCTTTCCTACCATTTTAAAGCTACCTTTTCTTTGATTCAGTATTCACTTGGTTGCTGTAGACTTTTGACCATTTTCTAGAGTTTTGACAATGTTGGTTCTGACCATTTCTGGGTTTGTTTTTTTGTTTGTTTTTGTGTATCTGCAGAGGAATGGGAATTTGGAGCTGTCTGCTCCGCTGTTTTGTGGAAGTTTTATGTTCCTTGCTCCTCCCACAACCAGGATGATTGTAGGAGTTCCATTAGATCATTTATATACCAAAATTTTTATTAAAGCAGAATGCATAAGTGAACGTTTTGTTATAATATACAACTTAACAGTATTGGGGGAAACTCCCCATCTAGTTTGTCCACAAATCCTGTCAGCTTTACTTGTCGCCTCTCCCTGGTCACTTATCTCCTGCCTACATTCTTGGCACTTCTGGCAGAGAGATGGCATGAGCAGAGGATAAGCACAGGGACTCTGAAGTCAACACCTACAGTTTGAATTGGGCCCCACCATTTAGTAGCTTTGTAGTCAAGGTGAAAATCAAGTGGTTTTACCTTTATGAGCCTCAGTTTCCTTGTTTGTAAAAGAGGAATGTGAATCCCTGCGTCACCGATGTGAGATTCTGATGAGCAAGTGCATGTAAAGTAATGAACTCCATGACTGCACACAGTAAGGGCTCTGCAAGAATTAATTCTTATTGTTCCTGAGGAAGGTTTATTGAGAACGGGGGGTGCAGGCAGCCTGGGCACTTCTGGGGAGCAGCAGGCTATTGGGTCTGGTTGGAGGAGGATGTGCAACAAGGGAGTCCAGCCTGTCTCATCCTTGGCAACAGGAAGCCAGCGAAGGTTCTTGAGCTAAAGGATGATGAAATCAGGGATGTACCTTAAGAGTCCAATTTTGGAAGAAGAAATTTAAGAAGGAGAAGTGGCAGGGTGTGGGGTGGAATGAGCTATTAAGAAATATTAAGCCAGTGGCTAGAAATTACATTCTGGAGTTTGGAAGAAAGATGAAGGCAGGAGATTTGAGTCAAGAGTAGCTATGACTTTAAATGACATCTATATGCTGATGAACTTCCAAATTTATGTCTTTAATCAGGACCTGTCGTTGCCACTGGCATGTTGAATAGGCATCTTAGACTTAGTATGCCCCAAATTTCCAGCTAGACTCCTAGCACTCACCCCCACCAGCAGCTCTGCCCACTTCCCCTCTCCACTGCTCACAGCAGCTCCATCTTGCAGTTACTCAGGCCTGACACCCTGCAGGCACCTCTCGCTCCTCTCTTTCCCGCACACTCCCTGTTTAGTCTGTCAACACAATTTGTCAGCTTTGCCCTCGAAGTACACCCAGAATTAATCCCTCTTAGGCCTCCTGACTACCCCCTCTGCATTTTTTGTCCACCCGCCATCATCTCCTGCCTGGATTACTGCCATGGCCTCCTGACTCCGTTCCCTGCGACCCTCATCTGCTTGCAGTCTGTTCTCAGCACCACAGCCAGCTGATACTGGTAAACCTGAATCACAGCACGGCCTTTACCCCTGAGAACATTCCAGGGGCCCCCAGCTCACTCAGGGGGGAAGCCAAAGGCTCACATGGCCCCCTAGGCTCCTCATAGCCCTCCAGGCTCCTTATAGCCCCTCTGATCTCACCCCCTCCTGCTTCTGCCTATCCTCTCCCTGGCCAGCTGCTGCAGCCACAGCCACCTCCTGCAGTCCTTCAGTGCTCCTAGCCAGCACCCACCTTGGAGCTTCACAGCTACTCTGCCTGGAACGCTCTTTCCCACGTGGTTTTCAGCTTCATTCTCTCAGTCTCAAGATATTCCTCAAAAGTCACCTTCATGGGCAGGCCTTCCTTGGACATCCCGCCAAAAACGTCAACACTTCCCTCTGCCTGCCTCTTCCTGCTCTCCCTTCCCTCCTTATTTCTTCTTCGTGCTCGTGATTACCTACCTCAGCACGCACTCACCTGTATACCTTGTTACCCTTCTCCCCCACCTGGAGGCATGCTTTGAGGAGGGAAGGGGCAGGGGTTCTTGTCTGGTTCTGTTCTCTGCTGGGTCCCAGCCCAGAGCTGTGCCTGGCATATTGTAAGAATAAACCTTAGTTAAGAAAATCAACCTGCATGAAGCCGAATGCTAGAACCACAGGAGGCGAGACTGCAGAGGAAGCAAGGAAAGATGGGACTGGAGATGGCAGGACGACGAGACAGCCCCCCTGAGGGCAAGGTGTGTTAAGAGGAGCAGCCTGTGGAGGAGCAGGCGCAGACTGAGGAGAGAACTGGAGGCATAAGGGAGCAGGTGATGGCATTTCGAGAAGAAAATGACCAGTGGGCTCCAAACTATTGAGCAGAGGTGATTTCTAGGGAGAGAAGAATTCATGGCTGATTAAAGACTGAGAAAAAGAGTATTTTCCTAATTTACCCTCAGCAGGAGAGTAAATTGAACTGTCATCCTAGAGGACAACTTGTCAGTGTCTGTTAAAATGTGATCATATACTGTAGAATCCAGCTGTTCCATTTCTCAGTATCTTCCTTATAAAAGAAAAAACAAACCTCACGCACGCACAAGGATGCACGCTGTGAATGTTTTCTACAACATTCTCAGTGATAGCGAAAAATTGGAAACAACCAGAAAAAGGAATGACTAAATAAATTGTAGTGCATACATCATGTAAAATGCTACACAGCACTGAAGAAGAACGCAGCCGCTCCATGTGTGACAGGACTGGGGCACACGATGCAGTGCGAAGGGAACAAAGCGTGGTCTTGAATGCCGTGGTCTTACTGCCACTGAAAAAGACAGAGGGAGAGAAGAATTAGGGGTGATTTTTAAAATTTTGTCCTTTTCTATAATTTTAAAGTTTTTTTTAAAAAAAAAACTATGAATCTGCATTACATTGATAACTTGATTTTTTAAATTTAGAGTTCAAAAAACATATTTGTTTTTACCATCAAAAGTACTTTAAAGAACCAAGAAAGGAGGTGGGTCCAAGAGGGGTGGGGAGCTCTGGGAAGCTATTGAATTGCGATGGTTTCCTGACCTCTGGGAGGGCAGGCTGTGGACCTGGTGAGCTGAAGGCTTCCCTGCAGGAGGTGGGCGGGTAGAAACACAGCAAAAAGGAAGGCAGCAGGCGCAGGCGGCACTTCCCACAGTAGGGGAGGGGAAGAGTATTTGGAGAAGAGCAAGAGAAGCATTTTTATGGCTGAAGGAGACTTGAGGGTTGCAAGGTATCAGTAGGTGGTTGATTTGTAAAGTCAGTTCTGTATATCGATGAATGATAAGTCATGTAATACCTGCAGCCAACAAGGGCAAGGGTGTTCACCGCAGCGAAGCAGGGAGCATCTGCACCCCCCACAACTGTAGACCCAGCAGGCAGAGAGTGGTACCTTTGCAGGCCCTCCTCTGTAAAATCTGCATCTGAATTCTGTGTTTCTTTTAAAATTACAGCTCTTTATCATTTCCCGAAGCCCTGCTGGCTTTAGAAATAGGCCTGATCTTTTCTGAACTTACTATGCCTTTAGCAATCTGAAAATTTTTGTTCTCTCTTTATTATCCATGAATTATAATAACTCAGCAAAATGTTTCCACTATGACCTCAATGCTGGTGAAGCTAAACTAATGCTTAACAAAAAGTTCTAAGTAATTTCCCTGGCCACGCTTGCCCCTTGCATGCTGTACTTAAGTTTGCCAAATGACCCACTCAAAGGGCTTGGAAGGAATTGAAACCAATCCAGAAAATAGAATCCACCCTACATAGCTGAGACACCCTGTGTGCCATTCTCCTGTGCTAGCTATGCATCGGCGGCCCTCGCTCGTGGGCGTGAGTATGCCTCTGTGCTGAGTAGAGGAGGGAGAGCGGTCTGTTTACCTTTACTTCCTGACCAGTGGCATTTAAATCATTCGCAGATGGTGCACAATTCCACCAGCACCGGCAAGAAGGGAGCCTTTTCCATGTCCCTTTCGTTTATTTAGATCCCCCTTGAAGAATGAGGTGCCACTTCAAAGAGGCAAGCGGGCTGCAGGTGGCCTTATAGCTTCTGGTTGATTTATGCTGGAGTTTACCCACTGCCTTTGCACAGGCTTTGTTTCAGGGAGTATATTTATCTGACCTTTCTTTGACTAGACAACCCCACAGCAGCTCATGGGAGGAAATGGGTGCTCCATTTAGAGAGGTGGCATTTGGATGAGCTGCAGGAATTCCGGGGTGTCTAGTGTTTGATCCCTTAAGCCTGCACTGGCCACCTTAGAGCCAGCTCAACACCTCCCAGAGTGATGGGAAGGGAGTGTCCTGGGGCTGAATATTCAATGTAGACTCTGAGGCAGCTTGTCACTTTAGCAAGAATCAGACTTAGGTCACTCTGTGGGTCAAAAAGTGTCGTGGGCAGTGCCCAGGGCCATTCTATGTTTGCTTCTTCAGTGAGCCTGTATTAAAACCAGGCACTTGGAGAGAATTCTGGTCAGTGAGGAAGACACGTGCCCTTTAAGACCATGAGAGCCTGTACTTTGCGCCGCTGTAGAGGGCAGAGTGAGGAGTGGTGTGTCTCTTAAGAAGGCTTCTTCCTGTTGGACTTAGTTTGCCCGAAGATGAGGTGGACCCTCACTATTCAGCACCCCTCAACTCTATAGGGTGAGTGATTCGGTGGATCAAATACTGTTTCTGAGCTACACCATGCCATGTAAGTGCCACTGTCCTCTTAAAATGAACTCCAAGCTCAGATGTCACATGAGGCTCAGTCAGCAGGCCCTGTAGGAGGGCCAGGGGCAGGTTACAGCGTGCTTGCCTCCTGGGGCCTCCTCCCATAGGGCTGCTCCTCGCTCACAGTCCATGCACCCTCACTTCTCCAGGCCTTAGAGAGTTGGCACTGGATTTTAACTGCAGAGTGGCAGCACCTTGCCTCACAGGTGGGGGTGGAGGGCTGGTGTAAGGTGGGAATGGAGAAGCTGTTTTGCTCCTGATTTCTTCCTGTCAAATTGAAGTCCATCCTCCAGGAGTGTCGTCAGACAAATGCAGCTTCCCCGTCCTGAGGGGTTGCTGCTGAGGGAGCGTGGGATCCCAGAAATCTCTGCACATGGACTGCCTTTATGTCTCCCTAGATGATCAGCTGCCTTTCCACACGAGCTGGACCACTTCATTTAAACAAGTCATGGGTCCAAGCTGAGTGTCTTCTTCAAAGACGTTTAAGAACAAAACACTTAAACAGGATACAATAAATATGCCAACGAAAAAGATGCAACCATTTTTTAGAGACGGATTAGCTGACGCGGGTCAATTAGGGCCACCTCTGGGTACCCAGGGAGTGCTGTCTTGTTAATGGAGATCCTTGCTGAGTCTTTTTCTGAAGTTCCTTTCCAGAAGTGAAATTAAAATTGCAGAATTAAAATGTTCACAGTTGGGGCTGGATGTTCTTGAACTGATTGAAGGATGAAGAAGTGGACACACCAACATTTTGAAACAGCAATTGTCTCTGTAATTAAGTGCAATTAACTGACATAACTGTTTGCTTTACTCCGTGTAAAACTGATTGAAATGGCAAGACTTTAAAGAGTATGCCCCCGTCTGTTTTCTCTTTCCATCCTAACCAAAATTCTCACCAACATATGAAGACCAACAAAGGTAATGATCGGCACACTCACTCTAATATTGATGTTATAGGATAAATATATCCAGGAAACTGGAGAGAAATACATTGGAAAAAATAGAGCTCTAGGCTGTCTAATGTACATCATTTCATCTAAGCCACACACCTTTGCATTTCCACAATAAAAAGATTAAATCCAACAATTATTCCATGACTGATCTCTGGGGAAGGAACCATTGAATGTAAGTGATAACCAAAATGCAGATTCCAAAGGTAAGAATAAAAGTTACTTCATTAACTTTTCTAAATAACTTTTTTTTCAGATTATTATAGGCAATCTGGAAAATGCTGAAAGAATAAAGAGAAAAAAATTTCCCATAATCTCACCACAGACAGATATTCAATGGGTATTTTCTTCATCGTTACGTACATATTTGAATTCATATTGACTATATATTTTAAACATGTATTATACATATTTGCATCCTAAGTTTTTGCTTATATTGCAAGTATTTTTCTTGCCATTAAAAAAGTTCATAAACATTTTTATAAATGTCCAAATGGACGTTCCACCATTTATTTGGCCATCCTCTCATTATTGGATATATAAGTTATTCACAGTATTTTGCTATCATAATAATAGAGAAAAGACATCTTGTTGCAAAAATCTGCCTGTATTGTTTTATTTTTTTCTTTGGGAAGGTTTCTTTTAAGTGTAATTTCCTGGACTAAAGGTTAGAATCATTTTTTGAGGCTTTTGGTAGGTATTGCCAGATTGCCCTCCAGAAGGTGCTCAATGTGTACTTCCATCAGCAGGGTAAGAAGTTGCCTATTCCCCCGAGTCTTCTCCAGCACTGAGTGTGGTCTCTATGAGATTGAGCCTCTGGAAAGCCCAATAGCCCTTTACTAGAGAAAGCTCATTGTTTAACAGATCACTTTGGTGTGGGACAAATAGCAACTGAAACCTGAATTACTCAGGCCTCTGGCTGTGCTTCCCAGCAAAGGTGAGGGCACCTGAGACCAGCACCCAGAAAGTGCCTACCAGGGCAGTTAAGTGATACCCATGAGCAGCTAGATGACAGACAAACTACTGTCATCATGAAGACTGCTACCAATCAGGTTAGTTTGAAGTCTGACCCCATGTCACTCACCTCCTTTTCTGTCCTTCCCAGCTGTGTTGGCCAGAGATGGACACAAGGTAATCCTAGAGAAGATAGAAGACTGGAATGTGGTGGAACTCATGGTGAATGAAGAAGTCGTCTTCCACTGCAACATTAAGGACTTGGAGTTCGGTAAGCCCTTTAGCGACATTTCCAGCCAGAATTTTGCCTCCTCTGAGGAGTCCCTCAATTTCCAGTTGAAATGATCAGTATGTCATGCCTGGATTCAAATTGGGTTTCTTTCTGAGGCTGAAACTTCTACTGAAAGCCCTGTGCTTTCAGTGGCACACACAGGAGAACATCCAAAACCACACAGTAAAGTGTGTGATGCTTTGAGTCTTCCCAAACATTGGAAACAGCAGAGGAAGGAAAATGAAGTGAAGCCCTGGACTTCAAGGGATGTGATGGAATTAAGGGATAACAGTTTTTTTTTGTACTTTAATAATATACATTCTATTATTATTTGCTTTTGAAGCTGCTTTTGTTTCACTTGTTTATTCTATCCTGACTTGCTAAGATAATTTGAGTTGATATGCCAGCAGTGCATGACACTATCAGCAACATTCACGTGATGTCTTTGTCCTGGAGAGCTTCTGGCCTGGCAGGCTGGCACCGTGCATGCCTCTCTGTGCTCAGAAGTTAAAGCTTTGCAATTCACTAATACTCTATTAACATTTTACCAGCCCGTGGCCTTTGAAAATGCACTCTGAGTGGAAGCCATAGGTATGTCTGATATGATAACAAATTGTATATAAACCTGACCAAAAGACAATTATATCTATTTCCCTAGGAGGCGATGGTAAACTAGACCCACTGTGTGAAAAGGCCAGGATAGCCGTGCTGAACTCCTACTGATCTCCTCATGGAACAGGCATCTCAAGTCGGCAGAACAGCAGCTGCCCCAGCCATTCTATGATACAGGGAGAAGTGGCTGTGCTGCAATGTGGACACTGGGCTCTACTAGTCAGAGCAGGGCAACTTGGGCCTGACCTCCAGCTTACACAGCCTCAGGAATCTCACCCGGCTGCACAGGAGCTCACAGAAATAATAAAAACCACATCATTTGTAACATCTCTCAATCCCAACCCATAGGGAGAGCCCTCCAATATCAGGTACACATTGAGCTGAAGGAAACAATAAAATGCAATCAAATAACAAGGTGCCATTCCTGACTAATAACACATAGTTGCCAGAAGCATCTGAGATTCCATTGTTTAGTACTCAAATTGCTCAGAACAGGTAAAATTAAAGAGAGGTTGGGGGAAGGGTGGGAATAAAGGCTTTTGAAAGTCTGAACCAAAAGCAAATGTTAATATTTGGAAACCTTGTTATTCCTACAGATTTATTTCGACTCCTGAGGGAATATTTTAAATTGCTGATATAAAATTAGCTGAAATCAAATCTTCAGTTACTCTCATCTAAAACAAGAAAATGACCTGCCTTCTTTTGCATTAAGATTGTCTAAGGAGGGCACGAAAGAGTCCTTGGCAGAATGTGAGATGGTTCCCTGGTCCCTCTGGAGTAGAACACCGCCCCACAGAGTTAAAGAGGGTTTTCGCTATGTTCAGTGTGAAAATCAGTCTTGTCAAAGTGATATTTTTACTTTCCAGTCTTACGCACCAATGTGTGGTATACATTCTTAACTATAGAGTAACGGAGAGGGGGAAATGCAGATACTGATCGAAAGACGTCAAATGGGAGGTCATGGTAAGAAGGCCTCACACCTATGAGAGAAAACCAGATTCCGTAACAGAAGACTCTGGACCCAGGGCACCTGTGCTGAAGGAGCAGGGCCTTCAGGATCGCTCAGAGAGCTGCAGCCTTGCCCCCTCTGAGAACAGTCCTAACCATTGCCCCAGGCAACCTCAAACCCTCCTGCACCCCAGAACTTCAGAGGCCACCGGGGACCATAAAACTGCTTTCACAAGTTCTTTCTCACACAGGACAAAGTAGGGGATATAATTTTTAAAACCCCAGCCCAAGCTTCACTTGTCAGCGTTAATTCAGGGATTGTGAATCACTTAGAACTCTATGGAAGAGTTCTAAGTTCTAAGAGTTCTATGCTTAAACTCTATATTTAAGCATCTCCTTACTGTGAAACTGGGGCTTAAAAAAGATTCTTCCTCCCAGTATCTGGTGCCGGTTTTCACATATCTTTTGTAACCCTAGATTTAGTCCCTTTTTGTCAAAGACCAGTTTAAGTTACTATAGATGTAGCATTCAATCTTTGTTTCAATATAACATTTTGCTACAAGAGAAATCCATTCTTGTTAAAGAAAAATGGAAAAATACAGGTAAAAATAAAGTACAACTTTAGTAACATTTTTATATATTTCAATTTGGGTTTCTTCTATTTATGTCTGAATATTCATAAAGAGATAGACATGTAGAAATCAACTTCATCCATTTGAGATTTGTGCACAATTTTGTAAGTTTTTAAAATTTTTTCAACTTTTAGATATAGGGGGTACATGGGCAGGTATGTTGAGTCTTTTCTTAAACGTAACATTTTACATAGAGCCTCTCCCCCACGTGATTTGTTGATTGTCTGAGCATTTTGTCTTGAATCAGGAAATCTCTCCCTTGAGCAGTGATTTCTACTTTCATGGCCAAAACTTTTTCAATGCTGAGAACTGAAATTGCTAGCTTCCCCTGTCTGCATTTGGAGTGGGAACTTCATCTCCAAAGGCTGTGGAATCCTGTCTCCTCTAGCCCTGCAACCCCAGCATTAAACTGGTACCAAGTGCTTCCCCTCAGCAGCCCCATGCCCTCCTCCAGCATCCCCCTCAACACCCCAGGTTGTATTTGTGCCTTCAGGGTAGCACCACAAGCGAAGAGGACCTGCCCTTTTTCGCTTCATGACCAGAGCTGAAGGGCAGGTAAGGCGAGTTAGTACACGGATTCTAAGAAAAACCGGAGAAGCTTCTGGGAGATACCTGTGCCCAGAGCCCTGTGTTTCAGTTCGGATTAGAGGCAAATGAGGCCTGAATCAGCATTGCTGGGAAAAATCACTGAGGTTTCCTCTGAGCTGTGGGATTGGGGAGTGTGGGGGACAGGTGAGGTAGAGGGAGGCGATTATAGGGTTATTCTTCCTTCTGTATTGTCAATGTTTTTAGTGGCGGAATTGATTTTTACTTCGTATGTAAGTGTGTGTTAGGGGTACTTTTCAAACAAAAACTTAAAATAAAATCAAGGCCGCACACTGTGGCTTTTGCCTATAATCCCAGCACTTTGGGAATCCAAGGTGGGTGGATTTGCTTGAACACAGGAGTTCGAGACCAGCCTGGCCAACATGGTGAAGCCTCATCTCTACAAAAAATACAAAAATTAGCCCGGCTTGGTGGCATGCGTCTGTAGTCCCAGCTACCCAAGGGGCTGAGGCAGGAGGATCACCTGAGCCCAGGAGCTAGAGGCTGCAGCGAGCCTAGATCACACCACTGCACTCTAGCCTGGGTGACAAAGTGAGACCGTGTCTCAGAAAATAAAGATTTTGACATAGAAGCCACCTGTCTATGTGGCCTTATCCTCCTCTGTCACTGATTAAGAAGAACTTTCTCTTTGGAAATGTCTGAAGAATGTACCGTCATCCTCCTCCTTCGCCTCCCTCTCTCTTGAGCACGCACCTCCCGTCCCAGAAGCAGGAGACACAGCTTGCTCCCTATCAAAGGCAAAAGTGCCCTGTGCTTCAACGTGCTAGACATTCGGGTGCCTTCATGCTTTTAAAATACCACTGATTAAATCACATTTTAAGTTTTGTAAGATGCCAAGTCAATGTCATTATTATTAAAATGTAAAGAAAGTATCTTCTAGAATAAAGTTAGAAGCATAGCTGTGTCTTAATTATTTGTTTTTGTTTTTGAGACAGAGTCTTGCTCTGTCACCGAGGCTGGAGTGCAGTGGCGTGACCATGGTTCACTGCAACCTCTGCCTCCTGGGTTCAAACGATCCTCCTGCCTCAGCCTCCTGAATAACTGGGGTTACAGGCACTTGCCACCAAGCCCAGCTAATTTTTATATTTTTAGTAGAGATAGGGTTTCTCCATGTTGGCCAGGCTGGTCTTCTGACCTCAAGTGATCCACCCACCTCGGCCTCCCAAAGTGCTGGGATTACAGGCATGAGCCACACCGAGCCTGACCCTAAACTGTCTTTAAATGAAATTTGGAATCTCTAAACTTTTTCCATTTACTTCTAAAATTTAAAAAGAACAGATTTTCAAGGGGCCTTCCTGGGTTCCTGCCTGGGGCCTTATTGGCTATATCTGCTCCCTTGGTAGGATTGCCCTTAAAATCTGACGATTGGCTGGAGGCTGTGGCTCACACCTGTAATCCCAGTGTTTTGGGAGGCCAAGATAGGACATTTGCTTGAGGCCAGGAGCTCCAGACCAGCCTGGGCAACATAGTGAGACCTCATCTCTACAAAAAGTAAAAAATTAGCTGAGCACAGTGGCATGCTCCTATAGTCCCAGTTACTTGGGAGGCTGAGGTGGGAGAATGGCTTGAACCCAAGAGTTCAGGACTTCAGTGAGCTACAATCACACCACTGCACTCCAGCCTGGGTGACAGTGCGACCCTGTCTCAAAACACAAACAAACGAAAAAACCTGATAATCCTTGCAAGAGGGCCATATATAAGGGAACTGTGTGAAAAATCAGCTCCCCAGGTAGGTTGCTGGGACGTCTCAGTGGTGTGGAGACGAAGGGAGGACTGGACACGTGTCCTGAACAAAATCACACTGGGATTTGTTACTCTGGTTCCCCGCTTCAGACATTCATCCCCAGCCCTGCAAGCATTACAGTTAGAGAAAGAGAACATCTCAACTGGTGACAACCGACAAACGCCCTAGGGGTGTAAGATTTCCACTAAAAACACAACAGTTGGCCAAATCCAGGTAAAAGACAAGAAAATGCTAGCCCAGGTCTCGGACATAAGGCATGGAGAACTATTCTTCCCAAACTGTCTGAACATTGAAAAGGCTGGTGGAAGGGAGCTTCCTATGAGACAGCGGTGTAATCAGGCGCTCTAGTGGCAGCTGTGAGTGGATGCGCCCACTCATAGGACGGGGTACTGCCCTTCTCCCCCGAGCAAATCAGAGCACACACACGAGGCCTCCAGAGTCAGGCAGCAGCAGACTGAGGGCGCCACACTGGTGTAAGACAACAACAGGGTGGACAGCATAGTGAGTGCCAGGGACGTGGGGGGCAGGCAGCTAGGCTAACAGCGGTGGCCGCAGCTCAGCTCTAGTGATGCTGCTGTGCAGGGTATCAATCTTCTGAATTGTTCCAGAAAAGCTGGAAATCTGGATTTTTATTAGAAACTTTTGGTTTTGAAATGTTGTTCAATTTTTCTTTTTAGCCAACAGTAAAATTTTACTGAAAGGCATTTTTAAAACAGCCCAATAATATGTCAAGATTTATCATTTTTTTTCTCTTGTTAACTTTGTATTTTGGTGGCTTGATCTTTTTTTTTTTTTTTTTTTTTTTTTTTTTTTTGACAAGGCCTTGCTCTATTGCCCAGGCTGGAGTGAGTAGCATAGTCACAGCTCACGGCAGTCTCAAACTCCTGGGCTCAAGCAATCCTCCTGCCTCAGCCTCCCAAAGTGCTGGGATTACAGGCACAAACCACCACACCCAGTATGGTGGCTCAATTAAAAAAAAAAAATAGTGCCAACTGAAAAAGCAGAATAACCACATTTGTGGCCCATTACTATGATGATCACCTGCTCCTGATCAAGGAGCATGGGACACCCCTTGCATGGGACACTCCAGTTTATACCTTTGGTCTGAAAGTCATTTTCCACATGAATTCCACCATCACCTTTCCCACAAGGCCCCTAGCTCTCCTGTCCACAGCTGTAGTGTGTGCAGACTACTCTTGTTTTAAGGAAACCACTTGACCCAACCATTTGGTTATGCAAATGAAAAAGCAAAGACTCTTTGCAGATCTATGAAATAAAGACACTTGAGAAGCTGAGACCTAAAAAGCCTGACTGTTCCTGTGATCAGGTACAAGGTGGCCCAGCTGTAGGCAGAGCTCATCCCCCAGATCAGGTTGCCTGAGGGGAAGAGCCTCCAGGAAGATGTGAGCCTACTTTGCCTGCATGGTCACAGGTCTTTGTGAGCGTTTGTGTCCCTGTTCTGTGGATGTTCTGTTTAGAGGAAGTCAAGAGCTGAGACCCAGCAGACTCAAGAATGGTGAGTTAGCCCCTCCTCACATGGGAGGAACCTGGCAGGTGAGGCTCAGTGCAGACTGCACCACTGATGTCTCCATAAGAAATACTGAACACCAAAGCTTCTGATCCAAGAAATGCACTGGTATGGCAGTCTCTTGTCAGCAGACTCCAGGCCCCATTCCCATGTTCTGATTTAATGGGTCTGGGAGCAACCCAGGAATTTGCTTCTTTCACATGTAAGCCACCTGATTCCAGCGCACACAGGCCAAATGCACTGAAAGAAGTGGCATCAGGGTGTCAGGACAGGACTATGTTGTCCCTGTAGGTAGCAGTGGGCATTTCCCCCCAAGGGGAATGGGGCTACCCTCTGTCAGTCATTCTGGGAAGGGCTAGGAAGATTATCCCCCACCCAGACCAGGGAAATGTGATGCTTCTTCCCTCTGGGCCTCATGTTCTTGGGCCTGGATTCCAGGGACACTAGAAGGGCTTAGAAATACTCTGGGTTGGCGGTTTTGAGAGAAGCTGGTCTCTAGAGCATGGCCAGTACCCCACGGGCATATCAACTTCTCCCTGATTCTTATATCTTGCTAAAAGTCACAGCACCACTGGAGCTGTGATGTGGAGAGATCGTCTCTTCTACTAGATCTGCACCTACTCCTAGGGTGGAGGAAGGCCTGGCAGAAGAGAATATACTCCCAGGGTGAGCACAGCAGCAGCAGCAATGGCCTTCAGAGTCTCACCCTGGAAACTGCTGGAAGTGAATCCAGGCAGTGTGGACTCCCAGAGCCCAGAACTATGAGGGAAACCACTGGGCATGCAGCCCCCACCACTCCTGTCCAGAGTGAAAGCACATTAGATAATGCAGGCTGGTCCTTTGACCACACAGGAGGACTCTTTTGAGCAAACTTGGGGTTTTATTGCTAATCTGCCACTTGTACCCTGAACCAAGAAGAGTCAGGCCGCATTTGGGATATATATATGTATATATATATGCACATAAATGATGTGCCTTTATTGACATATCTATTTATTAAAATATGCATTTACATTAGTGGGTCTTTTTCTTTGGATACAAAGCAATACAGGTACTCCTCACTTTACAGAGAGGTATGCTCCAGCGGAGGGCAGCAGTCAAACGCGACTCTTGAGAGAGAGGAGGGGAATTGAGAGAAAGGGCACAAGCTCCCTAAGGGTGTATCAGGTTTCGGCTCATTCAATCTGCAGACACTTTCAGCAGAGGCTGATATGGTCACCCGGGGAGGGAACCTGCAGCTAACTGCACCTCTATCACTGATGTGAGTGTGTGCTAAATGGTGGAAAACTAGGTTGAGAACCAGAGCTATATGTTTTGTACAAATTGCTGCGTTTTTTATTAACTTTTATTTTACACTTAGAAGTATATTTCTGAGTTGCTATAACTATCGTACTACAAATTGTTCCCCAAGTCATTGTGATTTTTCATACCTTTTAAGTCTGACCACTGACCCAGACCTTATTCTACACACATACAATGAGGGTACCCCAAATTTGTCATAATTCCTCAAAGTAAACCATAGTTTCTTCTCTGCCTTCCTTGTGCTGCTTTCTCCTCATGGAAGGCCATGCTGTGTTCTCTGGTTGACAAACTCTTACCCAGCCTTCAGGTCCCTTGTCACCTATCAGGCCCTCCTTGAAGCCTGCGCTGCCCTCCCACCACTCCCACTGCCGTGGCACCACGGACGACCTTGGTGGAGCATCACATGCCGGCAACACTGGCTTGCTGGTCTCTCCAGTGACTCTGTGTGATGAACCCATCAATGACGATCTCTTCTCTTTGCCTTTGTGGTCTGGGTGAGAAGGGTCAAAATCAGCAGCACGTTGAATAACGGTGGAAGAAATAACAGTAGTCGACCGGGTGTGGTGGCTCACACCTGTAATTCCAGCACTTGGGAGGCTGAGGCGAGGGGATCACTTGAGGTAGGGAGTTTGAGACCAGCCTGGCTAACATGGTGAAACCCCGTCTCTGCTAACAAAAATTAGCCAGGCATGGTGGTGGACACCTGTAATCTCAGCTACTCGGGAGGCTGAGGTGGGAGAATGACTTGAATCCAGGAGGCGGAGATTGCAGTGAGCCAAGATTGCACCACTGCACTCCAGCCTGGGCCACAGAGTGAGACTCCATCTCAAAAGAAAAGAAAGAAAAGGAAGCAAGGGAGGGAGGGAGGGAGGGAGGGAGGAAGAAGAAAGGAAGGGAGGGAGGGAGGGACAGTGGTCAAAACCATTGGGAAGTTGGGGTGGTTAATTGTATGTATCCAATTGACTGGGCCATGGGGTGCCTAGGTATTTGATCAAACATTATTCTGGGAGTTTCTGTGAGGATGTTTGTGACTGAGATTACTATTTGAATCACTAGACTGAGTAAAGCAGATTCCACTCCCACTCAAGGTGGGAGCCTCATCCAGCCCATACCTCATCCAAATCTGAATAGAGCAAAAGGTGAGATTTGGGGAAATTTGCTTTCTCTGCCTGGCCGGCCTCAAGCTGGGTTGTTGGTCTTCTCCTGCACTTGAACTGGGACTTACACCACTGGCTCTCCTGGTTCCCAGGTCTTCATATTTGGACTTAAACTGCCACCTACTCTTGGGTCTCCAGCTTTCAGCCAGCAGGTAGCAAGCCTTCTCAGCCTCCATAATTGTGACAATTCCATACAGATATAGGTTTAGCTATAGATGTAGATATAGACTATATAGATATACATATAGATCTCCTATTGGTTCTGTTTCTCTGGAGAACTCTGACTAATACAGAAGTCAAGAATTAAGGCTGCTCCTCAGTCCCAGAGACTCTGACTCCAACTACCTCTGCTAACCACCATCTAAGCATGGAGTGTTCTGGTCCATGATGTCTACCAAGTTCCAGCCACCAGATATACGTTGCAGGTATCTGGAAGGAGGAAGGGACAAAAAGAGGGGTTTGCCCCGCTCCCCTTTTTTTTCTTTTTTCATCAGAGGCCTACAAGGACAGTGTACCCCGCCTCGCTCCCTCGAGGGGAGGGGGAGTGCTGGGGGCCTCCCACTTACTCTACACCTCTCATGTCTCTTCACCATGCCAGACTAGAGTCAAGCTCAACAAGGTCCTCTTTCCCTGCCGATTCCACCAAGCCCCTTCCCTTGGCTGTGATTTCACTGGAGAGTAGGTAGGGACCGTGAGAATCTCCACTTCATTAATTCATACACATCACTAATTAGATGACAAGGCATTCAGCTACTTAAGAGAGTCATAGTTACTCCTTTACCTGCATTTCATTGAATTTCTTCACTTTGGCATTCAGAGCACTGGGCAGAAATTATATCATGTCAACACCCACCACGGGCCTTTGCAATACCCCCTCCCTTTTAAGAAGAATTCTCAGAATCCTCACATGAGCCTCCATTTGCATGACCAAACCTAGCTATGAAAAGGACTGAAAATTGGAGCTGTTTAGCCAAGCAGCAGCATTCTGCTAAAATATCTTGTTAGTAAAGAGATGGGAGGAGCCCATGCAAGGTGGCCAGCAGCCCCAGCCACACACTGGCACAAGATATGTGCTCACAGAATACCTGCTACATGCAGTGAAGGGAACTCGGTCACCACTAAGGGCTTGTGATGCCTGGTCTTGTGATAAACTGAGTGCTTTAGATCTGGGGACATTTCTAGACTGTTCTAAAGTCCTCTCATCATAACTCCTTCTTCCTGCTGGATACAACAGGCAGACTCATCATAAAACATCAACATTCCCTAATTAATATGTAAATGTAATGTTATTCCAATAAAAATGCCAACAAGACTTTTGAAAACAAGACAACCTGATTATAAAGTTTATATTGAAATATGAATAATAGCAGCCAAAACTAGAATCGAAATCTAAAAATTGACAAACAGAGAAATGTAGTATATGATAAAGGGCCTTTCAAATCACTGGAGAAGAGCACTCACTCTTAAAATGTGGTTAGGACAATTGGACCACCATCTAGAGGAGCAACTCCACTCCCACCTGTCTCTATCCTACCATAAACTCCAGATGGATCAAATACTTACATGTAATAAAGAAAATCACAAACTTGAAATTTTTCATAAACTTGGAATAAAGAAGGCCTTCCTAAACATGACTCAAAACCCAAAGACATAGAAAAAAAAATTATTAAGTTCAACCTCATAAGAAGAAAAGTGGTTTTGTGTTTTTAAAAACAAAGCAAATCACATCAAAAGTGAAAATACTTGTGGAAGAAGGCATTTGCAACTAATATTGTTAACCTACAGAGAGCTCCCACAAATCACTAAGAAAAAGGCTAACAGCCCACAGAAAGAAGACAAAAATGTAAGGAGACAATTCACAGAAAAGGAAACATAAATGGTACATAAACAGAGGAAAAGATGTTTAACCTCATTCTTAATAAGATCAATGCAAATTGAAGCTGAGATACTAGGCCAGGCGCAGTAGCTCACAATCCCAGCACTTTGGGAGGCTGATGTGGGTGGATCACTTGAGGTCAGGAGTTTGATACCAGTTTGACCAACATGGTGAAACCCTGTCCCTACTAAAAATACCAAAAAAATTAGCTGGGCATGGTGGTGCACGCCTGTAACCCCAGTTACTCAGGAGGCCGAGGTGGGAGAATTACTTGAACCCAGGAGGCAGAGGTTGCAGTGAGCCAAGATTGTGCCACTGCACTCCACCCTGGGTGGCAGAGCGAGACTCTGTCTCAAAAATAAATAAATAAATAAATAAATAAATAAACAAACAAACAAACAAGGAAATACTAAATCAAAAAATGTTATAGGACTCTGTGTTGGTAAGGATATGGTAAACAGGCACTTGTGCTTGATAGAGGCAGAGTAAGTTGACAAAATGTCTACAGAGCAATCTGGCATTGTCAAAAAAATCTAAAGCATATATCTTTATACCTCCCTAAAGGGATTTGTTCTAAAGATACTATCTAAATCTATACAACAAATTTATGTGCATACAAGGAAATGCTTGCAATAACAAAAGATTGAAAGTTGCCCTGTGTCACTAGCAAGGGCCTGATTAAATAAACCCTGGTTCATTCATTCAGTGGAATTCTATGTGTCCAGTCAAAAGAATGAGAGAGACCTTTGGAGTACTGTTATGGAAAGTTCTCTAAAATATATTGCTAGGGTCAAAAAAGTATGGTGTGGAGGAATGTATATACTGTTATGATTTACGAAAAAATGAGAAAGAACATATGGGTATGCATTGAATCTGCTTAAAATAGCAAGAAACAGGAAGAAGCTACCTCTAGAGAGGGAGGCCTGGGGTGGGAGAGGGACAGCAGTGAGCAGGAGATCTTTCACTATACATCCTTTTTATCTTTGAAAATTTGTATATATTACCCATTCAAAAATAATGTTTTAAAAATAAAGCAGTTGTGTTTAGATTGACAAAGAAGCCAGACCCTAGCATAGCAGAGGGCCATGGAAGATATGAGAAACAGGAATCAACTGGAAGACTGTTTGGACTAATAAGATAATTCAGTTTGGAGAAAGATCCAAAAGTCACTTGCCTCAAGAAATGGTGCAGGGACAACTGGATAGCCACAGGCAAAAGAATGAAATTGGACCCCTACCTCACACCATATACAAACTCAAAATAGATCAAAGACCTATATGTAAGAACCAATATTATAAAACTCTTAGGAAAAAACCTATGGCTAAATCTTCATGACCTTGTATTTGGCAAGGGTTTCTTATATATTAAACCAAAACATAAGCAACAAAATAAAAAATAGATAAATTGGACTTCATCAAAATTAAAAATGTTTGTCTCTCAAAGAACACCACCAAGAAAATGAAAAAATAACTCACAAAATGAGTTTTTACAAATCATATATCTGATAAAGTATTTGTATCTAAAATAAAGAGCTCTTACAGCTCAATAATAAAAAGACAAATAGCTCAATTTAAAAACAGGCAAAGAATGGGAAAACCATTTCTCCAAAGAAGACACACAAATGGTGACAAGCACAGGAAAAGATGCTCAGCATCACCAGGGGGAAATGCAAATCAAACCCACAATGACATACCATTTCACACCCACAAATATGGGTTCTATCAAATAGTCAACAAGTGTTGGTTGATGAGGATGTAAAGAAATTAGAACCCTCATACACTGCTGGTGAAATGGAAGATGGGTAGCCACTTTGGAAAACAGTCTGGCAACCCCTAAAAAAGTGAAACTTTGCCCCAGAAATTCTATTCCTAGGTATATACCCAAGAGAAATGAAAACATATGTTGACACAAAAAGCTGTACACAAGTCTTTATAGCAGCATTTATTGATAGCAGCTGAAGTTGGAAAGAACCCAAATGTCCACCAACTGATGAATAAACAAAATGTGGTCTATCCATACAATAGAATATTGTTCCAACATAAAAAGGAATGAAGTTCTGATATATACTACAACAGGCATGAACCTTGAAAACGTCATTCTAAGTAAAGGCAGACCATGTATTGTATAAGTTCATTCATACGAAGTGTCCAAATAGGCAAATATTTGGAGACAGAAAGCAGATTAGTGGTTGCACAGCACTGGGGGAAGGGGGACTGAGAAGATGAGGGCTAAAGAATAAGGTGTTTCTTTTTTTTAACATGATGAAAATGTCCTATAATTGATTATAGTGATGGTTGTACAAGTTCATGAACATAGTAAAATCCATTGAATTGTACGGTTTAAATGGATGAATTGTACATATGTGAATTATACCTAACTGTCAAAAAAGTCAGTTGCCTCCTCCCTCCAAACTATTTGAACAACATTAAAGGCACTGATACAGTGTTTACATCTATCTGTATGTACTGGTTTTGCAAAGATGTCCATATCACGTTTACATGAACAATTTTCTGGTGTGTGTATAGTGTGTGCACAAGCAAATATATGCCAGCAAGAATATTCTTGCCCAAGGTTACCTGAAAGCAAGATGAATAGGTAGGAGCATAGGAGGAAAACATTCCTTTACTCTTATGTTGTTTGATTTTTTTTACAATGAGCACATGCTACTTTGTTAGCACACAACAAAAACTAATAAAAAACAAAAATTGAGCTCCTTTGCTGGCATTCATCAATGATCAAGCCCTGGTCACGTGCCTCACATGGACCATCTCAGATGTAACTCCTGTCCGTTAATCCTCACAAGAGCCCTACACACCCCATATAGTGTTTTCTCCATTTAACAGGTGAGGAAACTGGGTCTTAGTGGAGGTGAGGGACCTGACCAAGCTCACTCACACAGGAGAGAAGTGGCCAAGCCTGGGAGCACAACCCATATCCACAGGATGGACCCCAGTGCTAAGCTTTCCCACTCCATCCCTTCCCACTGCTGGAATGGGACTCAAGCTATTTTTGTAATTTCCCCAAAACTGACCTTAGGAAGTCTACTTCACCATAATCAATGACAAGCACAACCAACTACAGTGCCCATATACAATTAACCAGGTTCATGCAAAAATTCTCAGGTTTCACCAGAACTTAGGCAACAGCCTAAATAACACCAAATAAGATTCAGAGCAGCTGGTGATCGGGCTCCAAGACTTGACTGATTCTTGTTTTTAAAATGTCCAGTCATTTAGCTTCTCATTAGAAATTCAGCATCACTGGGGAAATGGGTTAAATGAGCTAAATACCCAATTCATAATGGAAAAGTATCTTAAACCACTTGTTGATTGCTGTCTTTTCTGAAGCAAGCAGTGGAGTGGCATGGAAGCCAGGTAGCATGCAACATTTGAATAGTGTGTGCTTCTTGGGAACTGTCCTCAGAGGGATATCCATTTTCCTCTGTTTTGAAAATGCTTCCAAAGCATCTAATAATATCTCAGTGGTTTTCCTTAGAAATGGAAGAAAAAAAAAACCATTGGCGTCATTGTATTTTTAACTGTCTTAAAGTTTTTCTCAATTTGCTACATACATTAGTGCTTTATAATAAGGGTACCAGTATTAGTGCCCAGAGTTCTAAGTGTTTCTAAATGTATTTCTGTACACCACTCAAGTATTGGCCTCTCTTCTGGTTCTGTTCATGTGTTCTCCCCTGCACACTCTATGGTCATATCCACAGCTTCGGCTCTACTTCCCAACATCTTTCTCCAGCCCTGATTTCTTTGTTATGTGCTAGATCCCAAATCTGAATGGTTAAGTCAGGAAATGTTCATCTTCAAGCAGTTTAAGCCAGTTGCAATTGGCTTAAGAATATAGGAAATATATCGGTTTGTATACCTGAAAAGTCCAGCTATAGGCATAGCTGGATATGAGTGTTCAGTCAATGACAGCAGGACTCTGTCTCCATCTCTTGATGCTGCTTTCTTCTCTATTGTCTTTGTTCTCAAGCAAGCTCACCCCAAGTAGTGACAAGAGGACCATCAGCAGCTCCAGGCTGACATTTCACTAGCTTAGCAGCCCGTGTGGGATGAAAGCCTTTCCTTTGCAATATTTCCCACTATTGTATTGTATTATATTGTTTTATATTGGCCTGGATTGGATCCTGTGTCCATTTCCAAACCAATCTCTGTGATCTGGGTTGGCCAGGCCTGGATCACATGCTCATTTCTGAACTAGAAAAGAGGGAAACTCAGCCCTACTGAAATCAACAGGACAGATTGTGGGAAAGGGGTTCATTTCACAAAAGGAAAACGGTGGGTCTGTTTCCAGAATAAAGGTGAACAGATACTGAGTTCCCCAAAACAAAAATTGTCCCACATCTCCCGAACCTCTCCAGCTGGATGTCCCACAGACAACTTATGGCAAACCCAACACGTTTCTCCCAGCTCTGAGTCTCTACAACTGTATTCCCATGTTGAAGTTATGATCGATTAACTACTTCCTCAATTTGGAAACTTGGGGACAGCCTCACCATCTTCTGAAGTAAACTGATCTACCCTTTTCTCAACAATGCCAGTGCTTTCGCTCTGCTTTGGGATTTGGCATCTCTTCCCCAGGCTGTTTCACTGGATTCCTATCTCATTACTCTGTCTCCATTATCTCTTTACTCTGTCTCCACTATCTCCTCCTGCAAACCACTCTCCACATGGCTGCTAAAATCATCTTTCC
Organism: Chlorocebus sabaeus; assembly: GCF_047675955.1. NCBI lineage: Eukaryota > Metazoa > Chordata > Mammalia > Primates > Cercopithecidae > Chlorocebus > Chlorocebus sabaeus. The sequence goes on along the minus strand of NC_132912.1, from coordinate 50,585,713 downwards.
CAAGCATTGATCTGCCCCTGTTTCTTCCCTGTGCATTTGCTATTTTTTGGTTTTCCATCGTCATGTTATACTTGGGGACCTCTCCACACTGTGAGCTTGGTGGAAACAGTCTTGACATAAGCAAGTAACGCACGCTCCACCAGGGGGATGCACTGGCCCCAGACCTCGACTCTAGGGCTTGTGGCACATGTATGGTAAGAGAATGAATGATGTGTTCTGTGGATCTGGCAGCAGCAGCTACATCCAGCTTCTGGGGTCAGCCAGGGCAATCATGGCAGCCATGACATCCAGCATCTAGCAAGGTTAATGGGGTAAGCTGCCATTTCTGGCCTCGGCAGCATGACCATGGGCTCCTTCCAGGCCTGGTTTTGTGGTGTGACATGGGCTGAACCTCTGGATTCAGAGTCTCTCCTTGTGTCCCCGTATTTTATCCAGCCTGCTTCTCCAGCCTTCTAGGCAATTCCTTGAGATCCTGTTTTCCTCTCAAACAATTCCTTTTGAGACTATCTCAGCCAGAGCCAGCTCTGTTGCTCACAGCTATAAACCTTGACCGAGACACTCCTGAGTGGTTTCAGAAGAAAATCTAAACACTTCAGCCAGGCATAAGAGACCCTTTGTGATCTGAGCCTCACTCACCTGTTCCCTGGCCCATTGCCCACCCCACAGCCCTAAGTGATTAGCAAAGCAGGCCTTTCACATTTACAGGCCTCTGCCCTCCTCTCATCCCCTTCTCCACCTGGTAAATGCTGCCCAACTCGAGTAGCAACTCCTGCCATCATCTTTCCCTTCCTCCTTTCTCTCCCAGCAGAATGGTGGGCTCCCTCCTCTGGTCCCCTGCAGCCTCGCTCTGCATAGGCTCTGATGAATGCCTGGCACCCTATATCTGTGTGTGTGTGTGTGTGTGTGTGTGTGTGTGTGGTCTTGGGAGGGTCATAGAGCTCCTCAAAGCAACAGCATGTCATCTCCCCCCACCCCCCCACCCCGTCTTTGTGCCTCCTACCCTAGAGTCCAGCACAGCACTTGTCCCATAGTGAGCCCTCAACAAACACACAGTTAACAAAGGATGGAAATCAATGCTCCATCCTGCCAGCCCTGGACACAACACCCAACAGTTGCTTGAGGGCCAGTGTGGCATTCTTAATAAAGTATGTTGGAAAATGTTTGAATGTCTCGGGGAAGAGTGCTTAGTACAAATTATTGCGGACATTTCCATGGCATCTCTCTTGGGGATTATAAGTTGACCGGCTGGGAAAGCTGTCTCTCTCAGGTTCTGGTGGCTGGAAAAGCCTTGTGACTGTGGAGCAGGGAAGACGTGGCTGTCTCTTTTGGCCACTGTGGTGGACAGGGGCTGCTGCTGTCACTGCCTCCCTGCCTCTCCCCACTCTCAGCCTACGTGGTCCCCTGGACTCCACACCTTGCCTTACTGCAGCTGAAACTCCTGTCCCAACAGTCAGAGCACATCGTCCAGGCCACAGCAATCAGCTTTTCTTAGGCCAGTGTGAGTTAGACTTCCTACCACTTGTAATAAGAACTGAAATGGTTTTTGCTACATCAGCCACTAAACTCAACAGTGGGTGCCCAGCAGGATTAAGTGGGCCTCCTCTTACACAGGAAAGGGGCAGCTCCCTGCAGCTCCTGGCACACCCAGCTCTAGTCCAGCACTTGAGTCCCCCACACCCAGCTGTAGGAGCTGACTGCTTTAGCTCCGCATTTTCCCCCTCACCCTAGGCTCTTCTCTGTCTCACCTACCCCAGCCCAGCCCTTCCTTCCTTCTCCCCATTCCCCAGGGCTCTGCCTCCTCCCCCTTTTCAGGAGTAAACACTTTCCTGTTTTCTCCTCCGGCAGCTAATGCCTCCCTGTGTTTGATTCCAGGCAGGCATAGGCCACAGTTCTGGAAACTTCACCCTGTTACCTGCTGTGAGCGAGGAAACCATGGCATGGGCGTTATGGATGTTTATAATTTCTCAGCAACCTATGAGCTAACAGGCCTTGCTATCCAGATTCTTAAAACTGTGTTTCAGAGAGTGAAGTCGCTTGCCCATGGCCCCAAGGCTGGCTGGGGGCAGAGTCAGGGCTCACACCCAGGTCTGCGTGAGCCAGAAGAAGCTGAGATGGGCAAGCAGAGTGCTGATGAGCAAAAGAGGAGGCAGCGGAGGAGCCGAGAACACACAGATTCACTTCATGAGACGTGGGGAAGGTGCTAGAACATGTAAGGGCTTTTAGCCAAAGTACAAACGTCTATATTGTAGAGGTTGTCCTGAAAAAACTGTAACTGTGAAATATTTGGGAAAATAACCCCCTTTTCCAACATGTTGCTCAGTTTGTCACAGTGACTGTTGCCATTTTCCAGACAGCTTGACTTGCATGTTATATGACTTATGGCCCCTCCCAGTGTGCAGTTGCCAGCACGGACAGCTGCTGTGTCCTTCAAAGCACACATTTCAACAGGCTCTAAGATCCCAGCAAAAAAGCGCCCCAAATCCCTTTACTGCACAAGACAACCTTGGGCACGCCTATGTGTAAGCAAACGCTTTGAGGGTTGCTCGGATGGAAATATGTGTGTCATTTTATGGAACGGGGGCATAGGAAAAAGAAAAGATTGCCGTCTTCTTTGTCAGCCACACAATATGCACAGCTCAGGGGTGGAGATGCAGAGCCGGGATGTGAATGCCCACTCCCCTCTTGCTGTTTGTAGTATTGAAAACGTACTCAGCCTCTCAATTCTCAGTTTTCTCACCTATAAAATGGGGGGTGGCAATAACATGTCCCTCCTGAGGCTATTATGAGGATAAAATGAGATACTGTAAGGAGCTGAGCCCACTGGCACACGGTTAAGCCAGCAGTAAACGTGAGCGACTATCATTCCGGGTTTTTTTGTTTAGGTTCTCATTTTTACTCAAAGGACATATATTGCTTTTCCATCATGAAAAACATGAAGTTTGGTTTTTAGGATCATCTACAATAAAGCAGCAGCATTTGGGGTTTTTTGTTTGTTTGTTTGTTTTTTGGTTTTTGGTTTTTTTTGGCCTTTCCTTCTGGGCCCAGCAGGCCTGAGAAGGAGGTGACTACAAGATGTTTTCATCTTACACTTCACCTGAGGAGAGAGGTGACAGAACGCAGAGGCAGATAATGTGTAACGGAGTTCCACCCCAGCCTCCAAATTTTGAGAATTCTTTCTCATTATGCAGGAAACTTCCCTTGGGTATTTAAAGAGAAAACAGCTCACATCATTCCCTCCCTCCCCTCACCTATGGAGAAAACCCAGTGAGCCTCAACAGACCCACACTGACTGAGCTGGCAGGCACTGAGCCACCGCAAGGACCAAGCACTATGTCGGGGCTCTCCCTGCACTGCCTCAGTCCGTTCCCACCACAGCCTTATGAAAAAGCACCTCAGTCAAGAGGCAGCGTGGCTTAGGGGCTCAGTATACGAACTCTAGACCTAATCGGCCGGATGTGAATCCCAGCTGTGTGACCTTAGGAAAGTTACTTGACCTGTCTGAACCTCAACATCTTAATCAGTAGCATAGAAGTAAAGACATGCCTCATAATGTATAGTGAGGATTAGGTGGAAGGGATGGAAAACAATGGCGGCCCCCTGGTAAGGAATTGAAATTACTTGATAAATATCAGCTGCTATTATTGTTCTCACACCTACCTGGTAGCAAAGTAGAATGGGCCTCCACAGGTGTTCTGTTCAACATCCAAATCCCCTTCTTCTGGAAACCGTACCCCAATTTTGTTTGGCGGCTCCTCCCCCATTCATTGTACACAGTCTTGGGTAAACTGTCAATCAAGTGAACCCAAGAAAGATATGGATAGCCCCCAAAAAATTGCCAATCAGGTATTTTCTCTTGGAACTTGGCTGGGCACAGTGGCTAACCCCTATAATCCCAGCACTTTGGGAGGCTGAGGCAAACAGATCAGTTGAGGTCAAGAGTTTGAGATTAGCCTGACCAACATGGTGAAACCCCATCGCTCCTAAAAATACAAAAATTAGCCGGGCATGGTGGTGCATGCCTGTAGTCCCAGCTACTCAGGAGGCTGAGGCACAAGAATCGCTTAAGCCCAGGAGGCTGAGGCACAAGAATCGCTTAAGCCCAGGAGGCAGAGGTTGCAGTGAGCCAAGATCGCCCCATTACACTCCAGCCTGGGCGACAGAGCAAGACTCCATCTAAAAAAATACAAATAAAAAAAAATATTTGGGGGCAGAAACAGGACAGAAGTGCAGTTTATAACAGGTCAGACACGTCTAGTAACTTTCCTAAGGTCACATGGCTGGGATTCACACCTGGCCAGTTGGGTCTAGAGTTTGTATACTGAGCCCATAAGCCATGCTGCCTCTGGACTCAGGTGCTTCTTCATAAGACTGTGGTGGGAACTGACTGAGGCGGTGCAGGAAAAGCCCCGACACAGGAGTGGCAGTACAGAAGCTACAACGCTCCTGAGCACTGGCACCAGGGCAGGGAAGGAACCCAGGAGCTTGGCTTTCACAGGGTAATGGGACTAAAAATATCCCACGTGAGGCTGAGGGCTTGCAGCAGTTTCTCTGCCTAAAACCAGGTGTTGGGATGTGGATCTACAGGTCAGAAAATATGGCAGAAACAAACTCTGACCTACCACCTGGAACACTGGTTTATTTGAGGTTCTGGACCTAAAGAGGAGGCTGGATAAAGAACTTAATCAAGATCTCCTGCTGGCTTCTTGCCTGGACCTAACATCTGTCTAGCATCACCACAGAGGAGAATCCATAAAACTTCATTATAATGTTTAGTCCAAATGAGATTAGATGAGGCTTAGTAAAGACACCACAAAAACGAAAAACTGATGCACAAGGCAGGAGAGAGAAGAGAAACAAAACAACACAAAAGGCCTAAAACACTCCATTCTAAATAAGCCGGCAAATCAACATTCCAAATATAAGGGAGAATGCAAGTACTAAAAAAGACGGCCAACAAAGTCAACCTCGTTGGAACATGAGCTCACTCCAGACAAAATTAGGTTTATAAAGCAATCTGACAAATGCTTCATAATTATTATAAGCTGCTCCAAGAGATTTTTTAAATAGCATCCATGAAAAATAAAATACTTTTAAACAGGCAGAAATGAAGAACGTATACTAAAATGAGAGATAGCAAGGACACGTGAACAATTTCAAAATCTTAGAAAAGTATAGTCATTGACATTTTTTAAAACTCACTAGATAGGATAAACTCTATATAGAAACTAATAGAGAAGAATATGACTGAATTGGAAGATAGTCCTGGAGAATTCACCCATGACAAGACACAGAGACACAGAAATTAAAAGATTCATTTGAAAAAAACAGTTATGAGACCTGACGTCTACTTTGAGATGTTCTAACACCTATCTAACAAGGGTTACAGAAGCAGGGAATGAGAAAAATAGCAAAAAATATATATTTGAAGAGATAATAATTCAATTTATAGAATTGAAGAAAGGGTTCTCAGAGTGCACTATGAATATGGAGCCAGGACAAAGAAAGATAAATCTACAGCTAGAGAATCTGTAACAAAACTGAAGAACATCAAGGGTAAAAGAGGAAATGTTAGGCCAGGTGCAGTGGCTCACACCTGTAATCCCAGCACTTCGGGAGGTCAAGTGGGTTGATGACTTGGGGTCAGGAGTTCCAGACCAGCCTGGCCAACATGGTGAAACCTCATCTCTACTAAAAATACAAAAATTAGCCAGGCATGGTGGCAGGTGCCTGTAGTCCCAGCTACTGGGGAGGCTGAGGCACGAGAAGAGCCACTCCAGGAGGTGGAGTTTGCAGTGAGCTGAGATCACACCACTGCACTCCGGCCTGGGCAACAGAGCAAGACTCCATCTCAAAAAAAAAAAAAAAAAAAAGAAATGAAATGAAAACGTTAAACCTACCAGAAAGGAAATATAAATTGCTAAGAGTACAACAACTAAACTGATGGAAGACTTTTCATCAGCAAAATGAGAGCCAAGACAATGGAAGAACAATTTTCAAAGGACTGAGGGTTAAAAAAAAAACAAAAAACTGTCAACTTAGAATTTTATGCCAGATAACTATCATTTATGAGGAGTAATAAAAGAGTTTTTATAACTAAAAGACTAAGAGGGCTTACCACCTATAGATTCTCACTAAAGGCATGGCTTATTTTAAGGGCCACTGGGGGCCGGGCGCGGTGGCTCAAGCCTGTAATCCCAGCACTTTGGGAGGCCGAGACGGGCGGATCACGAGGTCAGAAGATTGAGACCATCCTGGCTAACTTCGGTGAAACCCCGTCTCTACTAAAAAGTACAAAAAACTAGCCGGGCGAGGTGGCGGGCGCCTGTAGTCCCAGCTACTCCGGAGGCTGAGGCAGGAGAATGGCGTAAACCCGGGAGGCGGAGCTTACAGTGAGCTGAGATCTGGCCACTGCACTCCAGCCTGGCTGACAGAGCAAAAAAAAGGGCCACTGGGTTTTGCTTTAATCAGGTGTGGTAAGACACACAAACACAGAAACGGCTGTCATGAAGAAAGAAGTTTGTTTTACTCACAGCTAACTAGAAACAGGAGATATGCATTGCACGGTGGGTCAGGGACAGAGGGAGTGAGGAGGAAATGTGGGTAAGAGCCTTTTTATTACAGTTTCTATGGGAAGAAAAGGACAAAGGAGGGGAAGCAGGCTTAGGACTGGTTGGTTTGATTGGTTTCAGCAAGCTTTTAATCCTCATGGGGAATGAAAAGGGGCTGTCCTTAATTATCTGGTACTGGGCCCTGGGGTGATTAGGGCCTGTGATTGGGGAATGGGCTCTTCATTGGTTGGTTTGCATACAGAAAGCCTATTCTCAGGGGAGTTGTTTACTAACTCCAAAAATTGTTTGGCCCTGGGAGTGGCAGTCCCTCCAGGGTTAGCAATGACCAGAGATGTCAAAGAATCAGAAAATAAAAAACATGATCACAAGATGGGTAGATTGTTTGAGGCCAGGAGTCTGAGACCAGCCTCAGCAACATAACAAAACCCCATCTCTACAAAAAAAATTTTAAAGGTAGACGGGTGTAGTAACAGGTGCCTTGTAGTCCCAGCTACTCCGGAGGCTGAGGCAGGAGGATCACTTGAGTCCAGGAGTTCGAGGCTGCAGTGAGCTATAATCATACGACTGCACTCCAGTTTGGGCAACAGAGTGAGACTCTGTCTCTAAAAGGAAAAAAAAAGATCAATTACAAAGTTGTATTTCAGTCCAAAGTAAAACAAACCATGAGGGAAACTGTGGGATTCAAAATACAATGCTAAGCACAAGGATGAATAAAACATCATTAAATTTAATTAACAATAAAAAAATATGGCCGGGCACGGTGGCTCAAGCCTGTAATCCCAGCACTTTGGGAGGCCAAGACGGGCGGATCACGAGGTCAGGAGATTGAGACCATCCTGGCTAACTTCGGTGAAACCCCGTCTCTACTAAAAAATACAAAAAACTAGCCGGGTGAGGTGGCGGGCGCCTGTAGTCCCAGCTACTTGGGAGGCTGAGGCAGGAGAATGGCGTGAACCCGGGAGGCGGAGCTTGCAGTGAGCAGATATTGCACCACTGGACTTCAGCCTGGGCGACAGAGCGAGACTCCGTCTCAAAAAAAATAAAAATAAAAAAATAACTGGGCACAGTGGCTCACACCTATACCACCAGCATTTTGGGAGGCCGAGTCAGAAAGACTGCTTGAGCCCAGGAGTTAAAGACAAGCCTGGGCAACATGGCAAAACCCCATCTCTTCTTGCACTTTTTGTACAAAAAATAGAAAAATTAGCAGGACATGGTGGCTTGCATCTGTAGTCCCAGCTACTGGAGAGGATAAGGTGGGAGGATCGCTTGAACCAAGGGAGGTCAAGGCTGCAGTGAGCAGAGATCATGCCAGTGTATGATCCTGTCTGTCTCAAAAAAAAAAGAATATAGTCATATTAAAATAATATAATTTCTGTGTTTAACAATATTATTTTTAGATAAGAAGACTAAAATGGGAGTCATTCAACAAGTTCCTTTGTTAAAGAAGTTAGAAATACTAAATAACAGATTTCTAAATAAAATCATGCAGACAAAAGAATTATTAAGAAGAATGGATACTAAAATGAATATTAATATGTATTGCTTCCAAACCAGCAGATGATAATTTGGATTATAAGAAAATTAAGCTGGGTGTGGTGGCTGACACCTATAATCCCAGCACTTTGGGAGGCTAAGGTGGGTGGATCATGAGGTCAGGAGTTCGAGACCAGCATGGCCAACATGGAGAAACCCTGTCTCTCCTAAAAATACAAAAATGAGTTGGGCGTGGTGGTGCGTGCCTGTAATCCCAGCTACTCGGGAGGCGGAGGCAGGCTTGAACCCAGGAGGTGGAGGTTGCAGTGAGTGGAGATGGCGCCATTGCACTCTAGCCTAGGCGACAAAGCAAAACTCCTTCTCAAAAAAAAAAAAAAAAAGAGAAAAAAGAAAATTAAAACTTTTATTCAACAAAAGATGGGATAAATGGAAAGATAACCTACAGTTTGGAAAATGATACCTGTACTACATGTAACTGTCAAGGCTCAGATTTTAGAATTTATAAACAACTGCTAAAACCCAAAATGAAAAAGAAAAGTAACAAAGAGCTTCCACTGTATTTGTTATTCTTCATTGTTGTAAAAATATGGAAAGCATGTAGAGCAAGACAGAATTTCATCAAGATGAGTGCTTGATGGATATACTGATATCTATTCTCATATCTTCTTCACTTTTCTGTATATTTTATTTTATTTTTTTGAGACAGAGTCTCACTTGGCTCACCACAACCACCACCTCCCAGGTTCAAGAAATTCTCCTGCCTCAGCCTCCCGAGTAGCTGTGACTACAGGCATGCACCACCACGCCTGGCTAATTTTTGTATTTTTCATAGAGACAGGGTTTCACCATGTTAGCCAGGCTGGTCTCAAACTCCTGACCTCAGATGATCTGCCTGTCTTCGCCTCCCAAAGTGCTAGGATTACAGGTGTGAGCCACCGTGCCCAGCCTCCTTTTCTGTATATTTTAAATATTTCATAATATTATTTAAGAATTAGAAAGAACCGTAAGCATTATATCAGGATCAAATACATCCCCATTTGATTCCCATCTTTACCTTAATTACCACAGTAGACAGCAAGTGTGGTCACTGTCCCCTCCCAACCATGGTCCCAGCGCTGAGACTAGCCGACAGAGACAGTGCAGACAGGGAGCTTGGTGGACTCAGCTCTGCCAAGCAGAGATCTCTGACCCTCTGCCACATGGGTGGCGGGTGTGGTCCTCCAGTTGGCCTCACCCTGGGGAACCGGCGACAGGGGCCCACTGGCTGCTGCGTGGGGCTCACAGGGAAGGAAGAAAGACAATGCTGCCAACTGGAGTCCCCTTTCTGCTGGCTTCTCAGCATTGCTCACTCCCCAGCACCTCAGGACCTTTGGGCTAGAAATGTCTACATGAGGAAATCCGGTTCAGCAGTTAGGAGGAAGATCGGCAAACTGAAGTAGCATTCAAGCCATGGGATATTTCAGATCCACATTCTACACTGTTTCAGGGAATATAAGCTTCATAGACACAGTTGCTCCTTGAGCAACAACTTAACCAGCAACTCCAATTTAAAACCAAAAAGCATGTCAATACAATCAGAGTGTTCAACTTAGCGCTGCCTAGCTTTCATATTGATCACAAAGCAGGTACTTTTTGGAGGGATCTCACAGCATTTTGCTGAATGAAAGAAGCTCAATCTCAACCGGTAACATATTGTGTGATTCCATTTATATGACTTTTTTTTTCTCCAAGACAAAGCCTTGCTCTGTCACCCAGGCTGGAGTGCAGTGTCACAATCATAGCTCACTACAGCCTCAAACTCCTGAGCTCAAAGGATTCTTCTGTTTCAGCCTCCCTAGTAGCTGGGATTACAGGTGCATGCCACCACCACGCCCAACGTATATAATATTCTTGAAATGACAAAATTATAGAGATGGAAAAGAGATTAATGGTTGCTAGAAGTTAGGGACAGTGGCAGAGAAGCTGTAACTATACATAGGCAGTACGAGGGAGATCTTTGTGGTGCTGGATGGTGTTGTATCTTGAATGCAGTGGTAGTTACACAAGTCTACATACGTAATAAAATGGCATTGGTTGGGCATGATGGTTCATGCCTATAATCCAGCACTTTGGGAGGCTCAGTCAGGCAGATCACTTGAGGCCAGGAGTTAAAATCCAGCCTGGCCAACATGGAGAAACCCTGTCTCTACAAAAAATACAAAAATGTGGCCCAGTGCAGTGGCTCACCTCTGTAATCCCAGCACTTTGGGAGGCCAAGGTGGGCATATCACTTGAGGTTAGGAGTTCGAGACCAGCCTAGCCAACATGGTGAAATCCCATCTCTACTAATAATACAAAAATCAGCCAGGCATGGTGTCAGGTGTTTGTGATCCCAGCTACTCAGGAGGCTGAGGCACGAGAATCGCTGGAACCCAGGAGACAGAGATTGCAGTGAGCTGAGATAATCCAACTGCACTCCAGGCTGGGCAAGAGTGAAACTGTGTCTCAAAAAAAAAAATTAGCCGGGCATGGTGCCACACACCTGTAATCCCAGCTACTGGAGAGGCTGAGGCATGAGAATTGCTTGAACCCGGGAGCAGAGGTTTCAGTGAGCCAAGATTGTGCCACTGCACTCTAGCCTGGGTGACAGTGAGGCTGTCTCAAAAAAATAAAATTAAAAAAAAGGGCATAAAACTATACACATATTGTACTGTTGCAATGTAATTATATAAAACATACCTACTCAGGGAGACTGGCTAAAAGGTACTCTGTACTATGTTTGCAAGTTCTTGTGAATCTATAATTATTTTAAAATTAAAATTTAAGAAAAATATCACTTACTTGTGTATAAAGTTAAATAAAATCTATAGATTAGGGGTTGGCAAACTATGAACAATAGATCAAATCTGGCCACCACCTATTTTTATATGATCTGCAATCTAAGGATAATTTTTCTATCTTTAAGTGGTTAAAAAATTTTTATAAAGGATGTTTCATGATACATGAAAATTATGTGAAATTCAGATTTCAGAGTCCCCAGGTAAAGTTTTATTGGAACACAGACATATATATTCATGTACATATTATCTATACATTACCTCAATGGAGTTGAGTTGCTGCTTGCTATAGAATGAATGTTTGTGTCCACTAAATATGCTGAAACCTAATTCCCAATGTGATGGTATTTGAAGGTAGGGTTTGTGGGAACTGATTAGGCCATGAAGGTGGAGCCTTAATAAATGAGATTAATGACCTTATAAAGGGACCTCAAAGAGCTCTCTCACCCCATCTACCATGTGAGGACACAGTAAGAAGATAGCTATCTATGAACCAGGAAGCAGGCACTAACAAGACATTGAATCTGCCAACATCTTGATCTTGAACTTCCCAGCCTCCAGAACTGTGAGAAATAAATTTCTGTTGTTTATAAGCCACCCAGACCATAGTCTTTTGTTACAACAGCCTGAATAGACTAAGATGTTGCTATAGAAATTATATGGCCTACAAAGCCTAAATTACTTACAATCTAGCTATTTACAGAAAACTTTTGCCAATCCTTGCTATGAAACATTTAGGGATTTATTAATTCACTATTTTGAATAATGCTGAAATGAAAAATCTTTGTACTCATTTCTGTATACACATGTATAAGAATATCTCTAGGATAGAAACCAAGAAACGGAGGTATTTAAATTTTTAATACATATTGCCAAATCTTCCTTCAAAGATGGTGGTTCTAGGGAACAGCTTCTGGTAATGAAAGAGGAATTCATATCAGATTAACCCTCCTGCTGATAACATTTACAAAAATCTGGACAAAATGTAAAAAGAACAACTGTTTGAGGCACTGTAGATCAATCAAAAGTAGGGAGAAATTGATGGTGTATGACTACTCTTATGAGAAGAAAAGCAAAGTAAGAGCAAATGAACCCTAAAATAAGCAGAAGAAAGTAATAAAGATGAGGGCAGAAGTCAGTAACATAGAAAATGAAACAAATCGAGAAAATCAATAAGACCCAAAGTAGGTTCTTTGAAAAGAGCCAAAAAAAAAAGATAAATAGTAGTCAGACTTGTCAGAAAAAAAGAGAGAAGACACAAATTGCCAAAAGCAGAAATGAAAGAATAGCCATTACTACAGAGCCTACAGACATTGAAAGAATAATAAGGCAATAGCAGGAACAATTCTATGCTAATGAATTCAACAACTTACTGAAATGGAAAAATTTTTTGAAAGACTCTGTATTAGTTTACTAGGACTGCCATAACAAAGTATCACATAATTCCTCACAATTTCTCACAATTCTGAAGACTAGAAGACTGAGATCAAGGTGTCAGCAAGGTCGCCTTCTTCTGAGCCTCTCCTCTTGGTCTGTAGATGGCTATCTTCTCTCTGTGTCTTCACATTCACATGGTCTTTCCTCTGTGTATGTCTGTGTCCTAATCTTCTCTTCTTCTAAGAATGCTAGTCATTTTGGATTCAGGCCCATGCTAATGACCTCATTTTAATTGAATTATCCCTTTATAGGTCATATCTCTAAATATAGCCACATTCTGAGATACTGGGAGTGAGGACTTCAGCATGTGAATTTAGGGAACACAATCAAGCCCATAACAGGCGCAAAAACTCACTCAAGAGAAGACAGATAATACAAATAGCCCTAAATTTATTTTTTTAATTGAATTTATGATTTAAAACCCTTCCACAAAGAAAACTCCAGGCCTAAGTGGCTTCACTGGTTAATTCTACCAAATGTTTGAAGAAGAATTATGCCATGTCTATATAATCTCTTCCAGAAAACAAGAGATGATGGAACACTTCCCAACAGATATCAAAATTTGACAAAGACATTATAAGAAAAAAACTACAGAACAATGTCTCTCATAAATATAGATGTAAATGTCCTAATCAAAATTTTAGCAAACCAAATCTGTCGATATATAAAATAAGTAACACGTTATGATCATGTTGTTTATCCCAGGAATGGAAAATACATTTAATATTCAAAAGTCAATCATTGTAATCCACCATATTAAAAGACTAAAAAGAAAAACTATATGATCATTGCAATAGACAAGAAACAAATTTATCAAAATCCTACATCCATTCCTTATAAAAACTCTCAGCAAACAGGAATAGAAAAATTTTGCTTAACCTGATAAAGAGCATCCAAGAAAAAACTTTGGTTAACATCATACTTAATAATGAAAGACTAAATGCTTTTCTCTAAGAAAGGCAACTTCTTACAACTTCTATTCAACACATTACAGAAGATCCTAGCCAGGGCAGTAAGGTAAAAATAATAATATAGGCAGAACACACAAAGATTTCAAATGAAGATATAAAACTCTATTTGCATATTATATGATTATCTTTGTAGAAAATCCAAGGGAATCTATTTTTAATAAGCCATTAGAACTAGTAAGCATGTTCTCAGTACATAAAAATCAATTGCATTTTAATATACTAACAATTAATAATTAGACATTGAAATTTTAAAAATACCATTGATGGTGGCTTAAAAACTAAAATGTTTACAGATAAATTTAGCTAAATATGTGTTATTCCTATATACTTAAAACTGTAAAATGTTGTTGAGTAGAATTTTAAAAGATATAGATAAATGCAGGTATAGAACATATTGCTGGATTGTAAAGTATCATTTCTCCTGAAATTGATATATACACAATACAAATCAAAATCCCATCAGGCTTTTATGGTAGTTTTATAATAAATTGTGAAATTAGGTAATGAAAGTCTTCTGTGTTCTTCCGTTTCAAAGTTGGTTTAGCTAAATATTTACATATAGATTTTAGAATCAACTTCTCAATTTCTATAAAACAGTTTGATGTAATTTAAATGGGGGTTGTGTCAAATCTATAGATCAATTTGGGAAGGATTGATTCTTAACAGCATTAAATCTTCTAATCTATGAACATGGTATAACTCCCTTTACTAGAGTTTCTTTAATTGTCTCAGTGATATTTTATACTTTCAGTGTGCAGGTCTTGCACATATTTTCTCATTTTTATGCTATGTAATTGACTACATATTATGTACACAAAGGTGCCAAGTTAATTCCATGAGTAATGGATAGTCTTTTAAACAAATGGTACAAGGTCAATTGAGTATCATTCAGAAAATAATAAATCTGGACCCTCGCCTCACACCATATACAAAATAACTCAAAATGTATGTTTATATACCTAAAGTTAAAACTATTAAATATATGGAAGGAAATACAAGAGAAAATCTTAACATTAGGTTTAAAATTTTTTTTTTTAGTTAGGACACTATGATGGCTAGAATATCTGTGTTCACCAAATTCATATGTTGGAATACTGACCCCCAAGCTGATAGTATGAAGAAATGGGACCTCTGGAATGTGATTAGGTCATGAAGGTAGAGATCTCATGAATAGGATTAGTCCTTATAAGAAAGGTCTAGGTCTTCACAGAACAAGAAAAAACAATCCCAAAATTAACATGAATGGAACCAAAAAAGAGCCCACATAGCCAAAGCAAGACTAAGCAAAAAGAACAAATCTGGAGGCATGACATTATCCGACTTCAAATTATGCCATAAGACTGTAGTCGCCAAAACAGCATGGTACTTGTATAAAAACAGGCATATAGGCCATGTGCGGTGGCTCACATCTATAATCCCAGCACTTTGAGAGGCCGAGGTGGGTGGATCACTTGAGGCCAGGAGTTTAAGACTAGTCTGGCCAACATGGTGAAACCCTGTCTCTACTAAAAATACAAAAATTAGCTGGGCACACACCTGTAATCCCAGTTACTTGAGGGGCTGGGACATGAGAATTGCTTGAACTCAGGAGGCAGAGGTTGCAGTGAGCCTAGATGGTGCCACTGCACTCCAGACTGGGTGACAGAGTAAGACCTTGTCTCAAAAAAACAAAACGACAACAACAACAACAACAAAAACAGGCATATGGACCAAAGGAACAGAATAGAGGATCCAAAAGTAAAATCAAATACTTACGGTCAACTGATCTTCAACAAAGCAAACAAAAATAAAGTGGGGAAAGGACACCCTAATCAACAAATGGTGTTGGGATATTTGGCAAGTCACATGTAGAAGAATGAAACTGGATCCTCATCTCTCACCTCATACAAAAATCAACTCACGATGGATCAAAGACTTAAATCTAAGAACTGAAATCATAAAAACTCTAGAAAATAGCATTGGAAAAACCCTTCTAGAAATTGACTTAGGCAAAGACTTCATGATTAAGAACCCACAAGCAAATGCAACAAAAACAAAGATAAATACATGAGACTTAATTAAACTAAAAAGCTTCTGCACAGCAAAAGAAATAATCAGCAAACAGACAACCCACAGAATGGGAGAAAATCTTCACAATCTATACATTTGACAAAGGACTAATATCCGGAATCTACAAGGAACTCAAACAAATCAGCAAGAATAAAAACAAACAATCCCATCAAAAAGTGGGAGGAGGACATGAATAGACAATTTTCAAAAGAAGATATACAAATGGCCAACAAACATGAAAAAATGCTCAACATCACTAATGATCAGGAAATGCAAATCAAAACCATAATGCAATATTACCTCACTCCTGCAAGAATGGCCATATTCAAAAAAAAAAAAAAACATAGGTGTTGGCATGGATGTGGTGAAAAGGAAACACTTTTACACTGTCGGTGGGAATGTAAACTAGTACAACCACTATGGAAAACAGTGTGGCGATTCCTTACAGAACTACAAGTAGAGCTACTGTTTGATCCAGCAATCCCACTCCTGGGTATCCACCCAGAGGAAAAGAAGTGATTATATGAAAAAGATAATTGCACATGCATGTTTATAGCAGCACAACTTGCAATTGCAATAATATGGAACCAGCCCAAATGCCCATCAATCAATGAGTGGATAAAGAAAATGTTTTATATATATATATATACACACACACACAGACACACACAGACACACCATGGAATACTACTCATCCATAAAAAGGAATGAAATAATGGCATTTGCAGCAACCTGGATGGAATTGGAGACCATTATTCTAAGTGAAGTAACTCAGGAATGGAAAACCAAACATTGTATGTTCTCACTCATAAGGGGAAGCTAAGCTATGAGGACGGAAAGGCATAAGAATGATACAATGGAACTGGGCATGGTGGCTCACACCTGTAATCCCAGCACTTTGGGAGGCCAAAGCGGGTAGATCATTTGAGGTCAGGAGTTCAAGACTAGCCAGGACAACATGGTGAAACCCCATCTCTACTAAAAATACAAACATTATTTTGTAAGGTGGTGTGCACCTGTAATCCCAGCTACCCAGGAGGCTGAGGCAGGAGAATCACTGGAACCTGGGAGGTGGAGGCTGCAGTGAGCTGAGATTGCACCACTACACTCCAGCCTGTGCAACAGAGTGAGTGAGAAAAAAAAGAAAATAAAGAATGATACAATGAACTCTGAGGACTCAAGGGAAATGGTAGGAAGGGGGTGAGGGATAAATGACTACACATTGGGTACAGTGTACACTGCTCAGGTACCATCAGGTGATGGGTGCACGAAAATCTCAGAAATCAACCACTAAAATTCATGTAACCACACACCACCTGTTCCCCAAAAACCTATTGATATTTCAAAAAATTAAATTAATTTTTAAAATTTTTAAAAGAGAGGTCCAGGAGTAGGCTTTTTTGCCCCTTCTACCATGGAGGGCATAGCAAGAAGGCACTATCTCTGAGGAGGCCAGGCCCTTACCAGACACCAGATCTGCCAGTACCTTGATCTTAGATTTCATAGCCTGCAGAACTGTGAGAAATATTACAAGCCGCCCAGTTTATGGCATTATGTTATAGCAACCCAAAGAGACAAACACAAACAATTAAAAATGATAAATTGAACTTCATGAAAATAAAAATCTTTCACTCTTAGAGAAATTTAAAATGCAAGCCATAGACTGACAATATTTGCAAAATACATGTGGTAAAGGACTTGTTTCCAGAGTGTATAAGGAATGCTTACAACTCAACAGGGAGCAGAAAACTCATTTTTTAATTAAACTTTTGTATCTGATATCACTGTAAATTTGCATGCTGTCGTAAGAACTACATCACAGAGAGCCTAGCCTTTACCCATTTTTTTCCAATAATAACATCTTACAACACTCTAGGATAATCACAACCAGGACACAGTAACATTGATACAGTCAAGAGACAGATGCTCCATCACAAAGATCCCCCGTGTCTTCTCCTCCTGGGATTCCTGTTAGATCCAGCATCAGCACTGTGGAACTCCTATGTTCTCCATGTTTCTTTAAAGAATTTAAAAATACATATCTTTGTTCTTTGTTCTACTTTCTTCGGAGAATTCTTTGGGTTTGTCTTCAAACTTATTTTGTATTTCAGCTGTGTCTGTTCTGCTATTCAGCCTATCTCTTGAGGTTTTAATTTTGGCAAAATTTCATACTTTCTTGATGTCCAATTATTTTAAAAATAGTCTGTTTTAATAGTCTGTTGTTGTTTCAGAGCAGCAATATTCTCCTAGCCCTCTGAAGTTACTGCAGTTCATTTAAAGCCTTCTGCTTGTTCCGTGAGCTTGTTTTATTTCCTAGGGTTAGGTTTTTTTTTGAGATGGAGTCTCGCTCTGTCACCCAGGCTGGAGTGCAGTGGTGCTATCTCGGCTCACTGCAAGCTCTGCCTCCTGGGTTCACGCCATTCTCCTGCCTCAGCCTCCCAAGTAGCTGGGACTGCAGGCGCCCACCACCACGCCTGGCTAATTTTTTTTCGTATTTTTAGTAGAGACAGGGTGTCACCATGTTAACCAGGATGGTCTTGATCTCCTGACCTCATGATCCACCCACCTCAGCCTCCCAAAGTGCTAGGATAACAGGTGTGAGCCACCGCGCCCAGCCTCCCAGAGTTAGTTCTTACGTTTATAGGGTTTGGAGTCCTTTTTTATGTGGTTGGTTTTCCCCAATTTGGTAATCTGGTGGTTGCACCTTTTTCCTTTTTTTTTTTTTTTCCTAAAGAGACAGGGTCTTAAACTTCTGGGCTCAAGTGATCCTCCTGCATTAGTCCCCTGAGCAACTGGGACTATAGCTAGGAGCCACCATGCCTGGCTGACTGTACCTATTCCTGCAGGAGATGCGTCCCAGCCCATCTACAGCCTTCCTGTACCCACACTGAGGAAGGGACTGTATGCACCTCGGGCAGGCCACATCCATCATCTGATCCCCAAGGGCTCCTGCACAGCCCAGGTGCCTCACCAGTTGCTGCCTCAGCCAATCGCAGGGAAAGCCCAGACTAGTGGTTCTCCATGGGGCCAGGAATGCATGGTATGGGAAGAGTTCATTTCTCAAGAGAAGCAATGTGGTCTTATGGACAGAGGTGAAGTCCAAAACCACCACTTCTTTAGCAAGTGGCCTTGGGCAAATAACTTTATATGAACCTCAATTTCCTCATCTATAAAATGGACATATTCCCAACATGCAAAGCCATGGTGAAGATTAGACAGCATTTAATTATACACGCAAAACATCCAGCAGAAGGCCCAAGACATGGCAGACACCATAAATGGGGGCTACAATCCTTTTCACTTTATGTCACTTTGAAAGCCCCTGTGGTAGGAATCAAAGTGTATCTCAACAAGATATACTTTTTTGTTTTTTGAAACGGGAGTCTCTCTGTCACCCAGGCTGGAGTGCAGTGGCACGATCTTGGCTTACAGCAACCTCCGCCTCCCAGGTTCAAGCGATTCTCCTGCCTCAGCCTCCTGAGGAGCTGGGACTACAGGCACGCGTCACCATGCCCGGCTAATTTTTCAACAAGCTATTTTTGAGGCTGATGAAACTTAACACTCCACCGCCCAACCTCACGCTGATTGTTTTAGGTTGCTTGTGCCAGCCCTATGGTATTTCTGTGTCTGTTCCAGAGAGGTTCATCTCTTTTCCTCTTCCTTCAAACACCAGCTCTTCCAGGGATCCTTCCCTGACACCCACAGCCGTCTGCATTGACCTCCAATGTAACTCGTAACTCAATGAATTAAACAGCTGACATGTCTCCCCAGTGGACTCCCGATGTGAAGAGCCAGCACGCAGACGGATGCCTTCCACCCGGAACCCAGTGTCCAGCACGGAGGAAGTGCTCTGAGAAGGGGATAAATGAACAAACAATCTGTTCCAAGCAAAACATCCCTCCCCTGCGGCAGCTTCTCCAGTATCTCCACAGGGAAGCAAAACCAACAAAACGCCAGAGTGGAGAAGCCAACAGACACTACCTGGTGCTCAAATGAAAATCTGGCGCAGTGGCTCACACCTGTCATCCCAGCACTTTGGAGGCTGAGGCAGGTGGATCACTTGAGGACAGAAGTTCGAGACCAGCCTGGCCAACATGCTGAAACCCCGCCTCTATTAATAATACAAAAAAATTAGCTGGGCATAGTGGCGCACGCCTGTAATCCCAGCTACTCGGGAGGCTGAGGCAGGAGAATCACTTGAACCTGGGAGGTGGAGGTTGCAGTGAGCTGAGATCGCGCCACTCCACTCCAGACTGGGCGACAAGAGCGAAACTCCGTCTCAAAAAAATATCCATGGAGACGGATATTTTCTTCTCTCCATTTTTTTTTTAACTTTCTCCCCATTCCCTACCTTCTCTCAACCGCCTATCCCTCCCCCAGTCTTACAACATGAAGTGAAAACAGCAAATCTCTCTGAAGCATGTTTTTATTTCTCTGTGATTTGGTTTTCTACTTTGGTACACATGAGCTGTGGCTGCATTTCACACAGAAGCTGACACATCTCGCGAGAATGCCCCATAAAACAGAGCGCAAACACATCACCCCGCAGGTTCACTGCCCCTGGCAGTCACTGCTCAACTCCCTACTTCTAAGAGCACAGAAGAGAACATCGCTTTGAATCTACAGATGAGCGAGTGTGTGGCGAGCAGCAGCCAGGGCTGCCAGGATGGGAGCAGCCACAGACACAGGTCTCAGGGTATCCGTCTTGAGACACAGGTGGAGAAGCCGCACAAGAAATTCCAGCAAGATGGGAGCAGCTGGGGGATGCGCCAGCACAGCAGCCTGCCTATAGGACTCCTCTGGCTCCCTCAGTCCTGGTAGATTCTGGCATGACACCAAGGCCAGCAGTGCTGCCTCTTTGGTCCTGTCATTGTGAGTCTGTTTTATCCTGGGGCCCCGTAGCCCCTCTCCTGGGCGGGAGTTCCACCCCTCCCCTTTCCATCACCTCCTTGGTCCCCAGCCGACCCACAGCGAGACCTACACAGGTCTTGCCCAGCTCTAAAATGTCTTGCCCTCAAAGGCCTGGAGATTGAAGGCAGTATCCAGAAACTTCTTCAGTGACACCAGGTGAGTGTTCCTGTTTCCTGTGGCTGGTGCAGCCGCTGGGTCCCGGCCGACATACCTGGAGGAGAGACAAGCTAAGGTGAAGACCGGGCCTAGCCACCTCCCCACCCCCATCTTCAACCCAGGACTGCAGGGGGCACACATCTGAGAACGGCTGACCTTGAAGCTACAGGCCCTGCCTTTGGGCCCTGGCACCACTTCCAATGAGCTGCAAAGCCTGGGTCAAACTCAGTCACCCAGCCACAGAAGAGTGGGGAGAAACTGTCCCTCCATGTCACTGCACTTGCCCATGAGGACAACAAACGAGGCAACAACTCAAAGGCTTTGGGGACAAACACACTTGGCTTCTTGGAGTTTCTCAGGACCCTCTCCCATCTTCCCAGGGACACATGATGCCAGTATTGAGCACCCACCATGTGCCAGGGCTAATACATACATCAGATCTAATCTTATCACTGCCCTTTGTAGAGATAGAGGGACTAAGGCTCCAAGGGGCTACATAACTGGCCTGAGATCAAAGGCAGGAATTTTGAGACATGCAGCAGGTTCTCTAGTTCAGTTCTGGCTGCAGAACAAACACAAAGCCAGTCCAGATGATGCCCCATCCCTCATGGGTAAGCTGTCCCACCACAGACAGGGTGCACAGAGCTGACACAGACTATGGGGCCAACTCCTTGGTTTCCAAATGCAGCCCAGAGAAAGGCAAGGCCAGTTCCAGGTAGCATGGCCCACGGGATAGGCAGAGCCAGGATGGAGCCTCAGGACCGAGGTGAGGGGCAATCAGCAGCCCCATCATGTACCATATGGGCCGCGTGCGCCTCAGGATGGTCATGAAGCGTGGGCTGATGTAGTCATAGTAGCCCATGTTCTTGTGCTCTTCCTGACACCAGGCCAGCTCCGCACCTGGGTACTTCTCTGCCTCCTGCTTGATCAGGTCAAAGGGGAATGGAGAGATCTGGGGAGGGAAGAACAAAGGAGCATAGCCAGAGGAGGGGCGGTGTGTCCCCAGCACCCCCCGACAGGAGGCACAGGGCCTCACCAGCCTTCACCTGGCCTGGCTGGCATACTGGCCAGAGCCGGGGCCAGCAACATGAGCTTGCCCATCAGTTGACTGCAAGGGGCTCAGGTGCACCTGCTCCAGGCGCGTGATGGCCACCTTCTCCTCCAGGCCCTGGCTGCTCCGCTCCTTCACCAGGTCATAGTACACCTTTCCCGTGCAGAAGATGAGCCGCTGCACCTGCTCAGGGGCCTGTGCTGCAGCCCCATCTTCAGGAATCACCCGCTGGAAGCTGGTCCCTGAGCGACCAATAGGACACGGCAGACATGTCGGTATCCAGAGGGGCTGGGGCAGCTCAGGACCAGGCCTGCGTCCCCAGGCTCTCCTTAGCCACTGAGACTAACTGCAGGTTTGGACCTGTGGCTGCAGTGGACACCTCTTGAACTAAAAGATGGAGCAAGGGACAACTGACACCCTGAGCTGTCACAGGGAGAGGGGTGGAGACACCCAAAGGTTGAGCCCTGGGAGCATCACGTTTAAGGTGACTGGAGGTGGGGGTACAATGAGAAGGGCCCTGAAGGAGATAGAGAAGGCGACACGATGGCATCATCCTTTGCCCCAACCTTGCTTCTGCCCAGCTGTGCCCACCTCCTGCAGAGCACTGCAGTCCCCCATCACTAAGCAGATGTCCCAGGAGGCTGCTCCATGCTCCTCCTCTTTCAGCCTGGCAGCTGAGCCCTCACCTCCAAGCCCCATCCATTCCTCCTTCCTGAGCCCATGATCTTGATCCCAGGTCATGCCCACTGCAAAACCTCTCAGGAGGCTACTGTAGTGTCCCTGCATCCCTGCATCTCAGGTGAGGACTCTAGGGCAGAAAGGCCAAATGGATCCCAGGCCCTCAAGAGAGAAGCCAGCACAGGGCAAGCAGCCCAGGTAGTCTAGTCCCGACATCAGAGCTCTAACTGCCCGCTTCAGCCACCCACCCGCACAGAGGGGACATCCAAACAGACGTGGGAGAAAATCCAACCCCTGTCCACGCTGAGGCCCTTCCCGGCCCTCCGCCTACTGCCCAGGACCATTTTCCAAGACAGCTCTGCTCCACCAGCCTCACACCTGTCCTTCCCTGGATCACAGTCACCTCTCAACTGCAACTATAGGTGTTTTATCTGATCTGACTCCCAGGTAAATAAGGTCAAAGACTCCTGGAGGGGACACCAGGACCCCAGGGCCTGTAATGTCTGTTTGGCTTGTGAATTTTAAAAATGGACAAAGGAATGAATGATACTCAATATCTTGCGAACTCAGCAGGCCTCTGGCAGGCCTCAACCAGCCCTGCTAGGGCCTAACGGGGCCCCAGTGGACTCTGCCATGAACTCAGCCCACATGACCTGAGCTGGCCCAGGTCAGCCACTGTGCCAGCCTCCCAACCCTATTGCTAGTGGGACCACGCCAGGAGCTGCTACAGGTCAGCAGAGCCACAGACAGTGGGGAGGATGGAGGAGCCCCAGGAGCAGAAGCCACGCGATGGGCCACCGCCGCAGTGTGGCCTGCCCCACACCCAGGCCAGGCACGTACCGGATACCATTTGGTCAAAGCTGGACTTGGCCTCTGGGTGCCTCAGCAGAGATTTAGGTGTGAAGATAATCAGCTGGAAGGGAAACACACGCCCAGCTGCCAGCTGGCCCTGTCTGGCCAGGGCCCCTGCATGTAACCCCTGCCCTGGGACGGTGACTCACCGGCTTGCGGAAAGGCAGCAGGATCTGCCGGCGCAGCACGTGGAAGTAGTTGGCCGGTGTGGAGCAGTTGACCACGATCCAGTTGCAGTCATAGAGCTGACTCACCTCGAAGTCCTTGGTGAATGCCTGTGGGGACGAGATGCGTATGGCCAGGGTGGCTGTCTGCTGCACCCACACCCTGGACTCCTAACCCTGTGGGCACAATAGGGCGCACCCGTGTCCTGGGGACAGCAGCAACACTCACGGGGTAGGCATCCGAGTCATCATTGCTCATCTGCAGGAACCTCTCGGGCCTCGCAGATGAGTGCTCTGGGCCCTGAAAGCAAATGCCAGATGGCCCAGGCTGGCCCCCCACCATGGGACAGACATCTGGCCCTGTAGGGACCCTAGGCTCAGGGGAGAGTCTGGAGAGCATCTCAGTGGAGGCGCCCTCGCCCTGGAGCCTGAACCACAGAAATGAACCAAGAATGTGGAACAAGAGCAGAATGGGCATCCTCACAGTGGGGTCTGCCCAGAGCTAGCACAGTGTGTGAACTTGCAGGGACAGAAGAAAAAACAAAAAGCCCGCACTGAGACGTGCTTTCTCTGGAATGTCCTAGAACAGTGGCTGCCACTGACTGAGCACCTGCTACAGGAGGCAAAGTTCTAGGTACCCCACACAACTTACTTGCTAATCCCCAAAAGCCCCATGATGCAGACTCTTCCTCACTGCACAGATGAAGAGGCAGGGAGAGGGTAAGAAACCACCCATGACCACACAGCCAGGTAGGGGCCGACCCAACTCAGCCTGGGGCTCGCCCACCCTCACCCACATGGACCGCTCTGCTCCATGAAAGCAGCAAGACAAGCCCAGGGGCATCTCCAAGCCGGCTCCTGCAGGACAGGTGTGACCCGCCCCACAGCCGTCACTCGCCCCCTCTTGGTGGGGATGGCCAAGGACCCAGCCCCCTACACTCAGCCTGGCCCAGATCCTGCCTCCCAAGAAGCTGCCTTCACAGTGGGCAGCCCCAAGCAGGGAGCCTCACCTCCCTCCTCACTGAGCCCCAGTGTTGTGAGGATGCCGAGTACGCAGCCTATAAAGTCTCAGAACTAAACACATCGCTCGGGCATAATGGTGGCGATGAGCCCCCTGCCTGTCTCCTTCTGCCTGGTCAGGCCGCCTGCCCACCAGATGGTATCACATGACACTCTACTCCTTCCTCCCCTCCTGCTAGCCCAGGAGCCTCCGGAGGATGCAGCCAGCCTGCATGTCTTCCCTCTGTCCCATGTGTAGATACAGAGGCAGGTCACACAGGAGGGGACCAGAGGACAGGCAGTACTGCACAGGATAGCTTCAAACCCCAGCTACTAGCTGTGAGACCTTGGGCAACCTACTCCCCTGCTCTGTGCCTCAGTTTCCTCATCTGAAACGCAGGAACAGGGCCTACTTCATTAGGTTGCTGTATGGATTGGAAGAGTTAACATTCAGAAGCATTGAACAGCGCCTGGCGCATAGCACGCACTCATACGCGGTAGCGCCTTCTGCCAGGGGTAGCATCATCATCTCAGCAGCTGCAGCACGCACATGTGCAGACCCCACCCTGTGCAGACCCATGTGCTCCAGGGGCCTGGAAAGCACATACCATCCAACTCAACAAGGGGCCCAGGGTCCATCCCGTCCCTCCGAGGCCCACCAGAGCCCACCAAGCCACCAGCCACCACTGCAGCCCTCACCATGCCTTCCATGCCATGGGGCAGCAGCAGCACAATGCCGTTATGCCGCACCCACTTGGCCTGGCCGGTGCTGATGAACTGGTCGATGATGCACTGGGCCGTGTTGTGGAAGTCCCCAAACTGGGCCTCCCAGAGGACCAGGGCATTGGGGCTGGCCATGGCATAGCCCAGCTCAAAGCCTAAACAGAAGACAAGATAGAGCTTGCTGCACGCTGTCACCAAGTGGCAGTGGCTCCAGTCAAACTCAGCCCTTTCTCAGTATATCCTCCATGCCCCCACCCATCCTTCTCACAAGCCAGGACGAACCCAGGGATTCCCTGCGATTCAAAGGGTAGAATGTACCACCCTGGGGGCTGACAACATGCCCAGAGATGCTACCCTCAGCCCTGCTATCATGTGTGGTCAGGTTCAGCCATATTTAGGTATCCTGGGGAGGCAGCAAGGACCATCTGTCAAGAAGAACTCCTTAAAAACATGCAGAGCTGCTAAGAAGGGGCAGAAACAACCCCAGAGGCATCTCCCTGGGGGCGGGGAGCTGCCTGGCCTCTAGGGGCAGGCAGTGAGGAGGAGGTGAGCCAGCTAATGATGCAGCTGAGGGACAGCATGTACAGGGGACACAGGCAAGGAAGCCCAGAGCCCAGAGAAGGGACCTCAGTGCAGGGTTCCTAGGGTACAGGGCAGAGGAGGTGAGATGGGGCTCAGAGGAATGCGGGAGGGCTGGGCCAAGACTGGACTGCTCAGCAGCTGAAACCTGCAGCAGACTCTGTTGGGCTGTCTGTGCCCACTGGGGCCCTGATACCCACAGAGCCCCCTCAAAGCAAGCAGGGCCCCCTAACTGGATCCCCAAGGGGCCCAGATGGGACCGATTTCATCTCCCACATGGCCTTAGGTGGGGGCAGCCCAATTACCATCCCCCAGGGCCATCCCCTCGGGGCCTCTGAGCATCTCTCGCCCCTCCCAGGCCCTGGCCCCAGTCCCTTCCCAGCCCATCTCTGGTCCCCAGGTGTCTGGGGCCTGCCTGGCTTGCAGGAGAGTGGGGACCCACCCAGGACTCCGTACTCCGAGAGGGAGCTGTTGCACACGGTGTACGGGGCCTGGTCAGGCCAGAGATGATTCATAGGCACACATGTCCTGCGGTCAACCTCCTGGTCATGGAGAACGTGGTGCCGGTGACTGCAGAGACACAGACCGGGGCAGGGACAGAGGGCAGGTGGGTTGGCACCTGTTCACCTGGAGCAGGGGAGCTGGGCAGCAGGAGGCAGGCAAGCCTCCGTCACTGTCCCAGGAAACCTGCAGGGTCCCACAGGATGGCATCCAAGAAGGCTGTGGAAAACCAGAGCCATGTGGTCCCTCTTGCAGTATGCCCCCTGCCTGCCGGCAGCCCACACACACCACGCACTGAGGGGTCTGTGGGAAGGAACTGAGTTGTGGCATCTCCCTGAGTGTCAGCTTCTCACCCATAAAGAGGACCTGATGAGACACTTCGCAGGTGCCAGCTAGAGCCACCTCCTAGGAGGCCACTTCCCCTGCCCCGTCTTGCTGGCTTCTTTATCATCTCATCAGCCCTGTCCCAATTCACAAGAGACAGAAACCACTGTGCAGTAGCCGAGGTGGGCACAGTGAGGGGCACCTGGCTGAACCCCAGACCCTGGCTAGGACTGACATGTAGCTCAGGGTGCATCAGAGGACCACCTGGGCCCTGGCTGGGGCAAGACCAGCAGAGACGAGCAACCAGGAATAAGAAAGCCAGCTGGTCCAGTCCTGGAAGCCACACCACCCTGGCCTGCTAACCAGGAGCGGACTGAGGCAGGACCTAGAACAGTTTAGGGCCCCGGACCAGAGGAAATGTGGTGTGGACAACTGACAAGTGTCAAGTCCCCATTTGGACTCACTGCAAACAAGCAAGATAGGGGCTGGCTTAACAGCAGTACACACACATACACCACACACATACATACACATGCCACACATACCACACACACATACGTATCCCCACTCACCACACACTACACACACACACCACACACATACACACACCACACATACCACACACACCAAACACCACATACACACACACGAATACGAAACACACCACACACATACACACACCACACACATCCATGCACACACACCAAACACCACACACACTACACATACTATACAACACACACCACACAGACTACACACCACAAACACAATCACACGTACCATACACACACACACCCACACATATACACAACACACACCCCACATATACCACACACCACAAACCACACACACACCAAACAGGATATACACCACACACATCACACATCACACACGCCACACATTACATACTACACACACTCCACACATACCACACACTATACACACACACCCCCTCACACACACCACACATATACACACCCTACACACACCAAACATACACACACATTACACACACCATATACACCACACACACCATATACACCCCCCACCCACCCACAAACCACACACACCACACACATATACCACACTCAACATGCAACACACACCACACACACCACAAACACACCACACCCACCACAAACACCACACACCACACACACACCACACAACACACCACACATCATACACACCACATACTCCCACACACACCACACACACCATACACACACATACACACCACACACACATACATCACACACATCATACACACATCATACACCACACACACACCACACACCACACACCACACACACCCACAGACCACATATACCCCCCTACACACACACGCCACATACACATGCCATACACACCCACACACACCACACACATACACACCCCACACAACACACACGACACACCACACAACCACACACACACCACATACACATCAAATACACTACACAAATACCACACACACACCACATACACCCATCCCCCACTCACCACATACTATACACCATTCACACCACATACACTCCACACACATACTCCACACCACACACCACAAACCACACACATCCCCATATACACACCACACACATACACACCCCATCCACACACACCACACACCCACACCCACCACACACCCACGCACACTCCACATACACACTCCAAACTTCACACACATCACACACCCACACCACACACACATCAAACACACCACACACATACCCCACACCATACACACACACCAAACACACCACACACACGTACCATACAAACCCACATACACTCCTCCCACTCACCACATACCACACACACACATACACACCAAACACACCACACACGTACCACACACAACTCCCCCACACTCACCACACAACCCCCCAACACACACACGATCCTGAGCACCACAGAGGGCCACAAACTTGACCTCAGTGGACAGCCTGGGCCCAGCAGTGAGCTCTGCACACTCACCCTGGGGGTCAGCGAGGTGGCCCTCTGATAATGCCGTCAGAGGGCAGGGGCTAGGGATGCTGTGAAGATCCCACCCCAACGAAGGCCCCCCTTGGGATCCCCAAGCCAGGCCCAGCTTCCGCTCCAGGTCTCCTGTGTGGATGCCGAGCCCCACCACGCTCACCTGAACGTGCCCCTCTCTACATCCTGCCCGCTGAGCCGCACGTGGATGCCCTCCTTCAGCAGGGAGCCAAAGGCCATGTACTCTGCCAACGCCCAGTCCACCGTCCGGTTCTTGGTCATGTCCGCCCGGCCCCGCAGAATGCGAGAGAGGCCTGTGGGAGGAGAGTGCTGGCCTGAGGGCCACGGGACAGCCAGCCCTGGCGGGGGTACGCAGGTGCTCAGCACACACCCCGCACAAAGCAGGGCAGCCGTCTGCTGATGTGGCTGGAGGGCAGGGATGCTGCAGGAGGGCCCAGGGCCAGGCATCCCTCCTCCAGCTGAGACAAGGGGCCACCCTGAGCCCATGGGGAGGTGGAGCAGGTACCACTTGGCGAGCATTGGCCTCGTTCCAGACACCATCAGGCACGGAGTCATTTACTCAAATCACACAGCTGTCAAGGTACTCGGATCTGACCCCAAGTCCCCAGGCCTATGCTGTGCCCCACACATAGAGGCTAACACACAAACAGAGCAGGCACATGCCCCAGACGCTGTCAGCAGCTGCCCCAGGGCACTCGGTCTGGGTGCAAAATGTAAGGGAACCCCCTCAGAACTCCTCCAGGTGGGTCAGAGGGTGTGTAGCACCTCAATACAGCCACAGGGGACCCTCCGGACTTCCCAGGCAAAGGTCACAGTGGCCCCAGCCAACGGGCCCCCAGAGTGGGAGGCTGCCCTCGGTCATTGGTCCAGGCCCCAGCAAGCTGCCGTCCTTTCAGCTGCAGAATCCTGCCCAAGTTCCAGGCTGCATTCCAGCCCCTACATGGCAGCCCTTGCTTTCCTGCTCTCCTGTCCGACCCAAGGACGCCCCAGCAAAGTCATTTTGAAAACCCAACCTAAGACTAGTCACTGGTACCCAGCTGGGAGTGTGGCATCTGGAGCTGCCCAGCTCACCACGCTCACCCTGAGAAGAGCTACTGTCACAGGCACAGACGAGGTGCCGAGAGCTACGTGGACCCACTGCAGACTGAGCAGGAATGCAACACACCATCTCTCTTGCATCCCAACCAACCTCCCTTCGAGGCACAATGTTGGGGTGGGGCCAGCAGCCTGGGCTGCATCCGGCCCAGCAACCTCACCGGTGTGGATCTTAAAGTCCTCCAGGGGCACAGAGCTGGCCACGCTGCCGATGTGGGTGAGCACATCCTCAGGGATCCCCGTGGCTGGGCATGTCATGCTCTTGGGCTCCCCATCTACGTTGAAGAAGCCTGACAGGGAGAGAGGCTCCGTCCACACTGGGTCAGTGGTGGCCTCTGATCCCCCTGGTCAGCCTGCCTCCCCAGGACTGAGAGGCCCATGGCTTCCTAAACTCCACTGTCACTCGGACTCACCCTGAGCCCACCCTTGGGACCTGCGACAGCTGGACAGCCACAGCTGCAACTCCCCCACAGGCCCAACACCCACCTCTGGGCCCCAGGGTCACAGCTGTTCTAACCTTGCCCCCAGGGAGGCCCTCTGAGCACCCCGGACCCATGTATCCAGCGCCCAGGGCTTCCTCTCCCTCCTCCCACCTGGCTGTGCCCTCCCTTTTCAGTGAGCACCTGGCCATCCATGCTCAGAGAGCAATGTTAAACTTGACTTGCAGGAATCGGCCCCACACAGCTTTAGGACCTCAGGGATAGAGCCTGCAGCCTCTAGACTAGGCAATGACAGCTGTCACTTAGGGCCATTCCAGTCCTGATCCCAGTGCAAGACCTCAAGGCCCAGGGTAGTCTGTCTGAGCCACACACTGCTCGCTCACCGGGCCAGGGGGAGTCCAACCAGTGCTTTATATGCAGGATCTTTTTATCCTTGGACCTGCCATAAGCCTCCTCACAGATCCGGTCGTATTTCGCAATTTCTTCCTGGAATCAGGGGGAAGGTGTGGACAGAGCAGCAAAGCCCTGGGCAGCCAGAGGCCCAATCCACTTGGACTCATAAGTCCTGGTCCCCGTTACCAAGTTCTTCTAGAACTCTCTGTCTCTGGTCAGTAGGGACCTCATGGCTAGAAGCCAAAGTCTCAGAGTTCAGGGGATCCTGCACGGGTACCCCGAGGCTGGGCAGGCCTGCAGTGTGCTCAGCAAGGGGATCGGAGAAGACTCCGGAAACTTGTAGTCCTTGCTCTCAGAGCTCCATGAAGGTGGAAGGACCAACACTCCATAGATAATTATGGGGACAACCCCAGCTCAGGGCCGCCTCCTACAGGAAGCCTTCCTGCACGCCTGCTCAAGGCTGGGCTTCCCCCACATTGCAGTACCCACTGTGTCCCACCTGGCTGCAACTGCATCCTTAGTTCTTGGTCCCCTTTGGTAACTGGGGCCTCTTGGGGACAAGGACCACAGTGGCTACTTCTTTAAATCCTTAGGGCTCAGCACTGGGCTGGTAACATCTACAACCCCTCCCCAGGCCCCCACTCAAAGTTTGTCCTAGGTGCCCATGCAGCCTGCCTGCCCACCTCAAACTCCTGCAGGGTGACCGTGCCCTCGGCAATCAGCTTGTCTGCGTACTTCTTCAGCACAGGCACCTGTCTGTGGATCTGCTTGTACATGAGTGGCTGGGTGAACATGGGCTCGTCCATCTCATTGTGGCCGCGCCGGCGGTAACAGACCTGCAGGAGCAGCCAGAGGGGCTCATGCCCTCCCCTACGCTGTGTGCTCAATGTAGCTGCTGCAAAATTGGGGAATATCCAGGTAGGGCACACCCACTGGGAGCCCTCTGAGCTCCACTATCACCTATCACCGAATGAGTGTCCCATCTCAGGCCTTTGCAGAGATTGCTCTTGGTGGCACAAATCTCTCATCCAAGAAGCACTCCCAGCCCTGAGTGCTGAAGATGCTGAAGACCAAGCTGGCTCAGCACAGCAGGGATGAGTCACCCACCCATGCCCTGGCCTCAGTCCCCAGACCCACCAGGTCTACGACAACATCTTTGTTGAAAGTGTTTCTCCATTCGGCTGCCACACTGCACACATATATCACAGCCTCTGGGTCATCGGCGTTCACGTGGAAGATGGGCGCATTGACCACCCGGGCCACGTCGGTGGGGTATGGTGAGGAACGGGCCATTCGGGGGTCTGTGGTGAATCCAATCTGCAGAGGCAGGAGAAACCTGCTGCGCCTCTCTACTTAGAGTGAGATAGAAGGTGCCAGCCTCGGGGACTGAGCAGGGGGATGCTCAAGGTCCACTGAGGTGCCCGGGGGGATGTGGGACACGACAGGGTGATGGTGAGCAGCCCCACAATTGGACACGGCAACAGCTCCCACGGGGATGGCAGCAACACCAGCCGAGTGGAGCCTGCTCTTTTTTGCAAGTCACTTTGACATACTAGTGGTGAGGAACACAGGCCTCAAAAATCCCAGTCCCAAAAACTGCTAATTGCAACCTGGGGCAAGGTGCTTACATTCCCACAGCCTGTTTCCTCATCTATAAAAAGGGCTCACTTAAATTCCTACCTCATAGGATGTTCACAGAAGAAGACGTGACTTAATGCAAATAAGGCAATGAACACAGGGCTTTCTAAACTCCAGACGAGTTGTCAGAAGCTCAGCTGCCTTAGAGAAAGGGCACCAAGGTCCCTGTGTCTAAGATTGCCAATGCAGGGCTGCACACAGCCAGCCTCCATGAGGTACTCGCTACACAGGTGCTCCTTTGGTCTTTCCAGCCCTGCTTATCCCTCCCTATTGTGTCCCCCAATTTCACAGACCAGGATGCCAAGGCTGGGCAGATCAGGGTCCTGCCTGGTAAGCAGCACAGCAGTGGGCTCAGGGCCAGAAGCATCTCACTTTCCCCCCAAGCTACTTCCTGGATTTCCAGGAATGCTAACGCTGTGAGACCCAGCGTGGAGCGTATATGCTCACCTGGTTGTTGACGACGACGTGCACGGTACCGTTGGTTGTGTAGGAGGGCAGGTCGCTCAGGTGGAAGGTCTCATATACGACGCCCTGGCCGGCAAAGGCGGCGTCCCCATGAACCAGGATGGACATGACCTGCAGGGCAGGTGTGAGCCAGGAGGGGCTGCATAGCCCAGTCCCGCACCTGTACTGTGGAGACCCAGGGCCTAGCTCTCTGGGCCCACCCCGCAGGGCCCAGGTCCTCGGGACTCTCCCAGGTGAGCTTGCCTTCTTGCCCTGGGCGTCTCCACGGTAGAACTGCTCTGCCTTTGTCTTCCCCTGCACCACAGGGTCCACTGCCTCCAGGTGGGAGGGGTTGGCGACCAGTGACAGAGTGATGTTTCGGTTGGTGACACGGTTGATCCTCTCGTGGTACATGCCCAGGTGGTACTTGACGTCCCCGGAGCCCTGAAGGTGGAAGTGGGAACATGATGGATCCTCCCCTCCCACACCAGACAGGTAGACACACAGGCAGGCACTGCAGCCCAAAGTCAGGCTGGCACATCCCGGATCCCACTGCCTCGGAGGGCCAAGCTGTCCCTGACCCCTCTCTCCTCATCACACTGCCCTTCCTCACTGGCCTGAGGGAGGAAGACAGGGACCCTGGGCCTTGGCTCAGAGCCTCTCTGCACACTGACCACGGAGCAGGAGAGCATGGGAGTGGGGAAGGCCATCCAGCGGCAGGGAAGACGGAGAGAAGGGCAGGGCCTAGGCATCAGTGCGGAGACCCTCGGCCAGGCTGCCAGTAAACAATGAAGCTGAATCCCCCGACTCCTCACACCAAGGGCAGCAATGAGGGACACATAACATTTTATGATCCTGAAGCAAGGAAGATTTATAGCATTCTATACAATATCCTAAGACCGAAAACACACAAGACACCTAAATTCTAACAACTTTGTCATGGGGGAGCAAACCCCCGCCCAGCGATAGGGGAAACATATCAAGCTGAGAAAAATATTCATAAACAAATGCAGAAAAAGGGCAAATTCCCTCAATGTACAAAATGCTTTTACAAATCAGGAAGATAAAGCCCAAAAACTCCACAGGAAAATGAGCAAAAGCCACAAGTAGGAATTTACAGAAAAATACGAATGACTCAAAAGCATGTGAAAAGATAAGCAACTGAATTCATAACAAAGAAATGCATTACAACAAAATCCTCTTTTGCACCTATCATATTGGCAAAGATGAAAGGATTCGAGAGCATGTAGGAGGAAGTGGGGTGGGGGCTCTGGCACCGTCACACACTGTGGATGGGCTTGCTGACATCTGTCAACTCCTGGGAGGGTCATTCAGTCCCACCCCCTTAGCTCCAGTCACTGCACTGCTCCGACACCATCTAACAGATAAACTCGCTCACACATGTGCAAGGACCCTCATTAGAACAGCCCAAGGTCCAGCACAAGGGATGCTCTAGCTGTAAGAAGCCTGTGTGCAGGCAGGAAACAATGACAACTTGTTAAGTGAAAACAGCAAGGTGCCACCTGGCGTCACGGCTATGCCCATGGCCTCTTACAAATAAAGCTGTGCTGGACAAAGAGGTTTGTCAGTATCAGCATGAAATGTTTCTAGAAGTACACACCTAAATACAACAGAAGCACACAAACAAAACTGGCCACAAGAATGGAGTCTCACTGAGGAACATCTTCTCATTGTATAACCTTTGTTCTGTTTTGTTGTTTTTACAATGATCAAATTGCTTTTTCAGTTGAAAAAAATAGTAATTTCATTTTAAACATCCTTTGGCCAAGTTTTCCAGTATACACACATCTTTGACTCATCACTTTTATCCGTTTTACAGAAGAGCAAACTGAGGCTTAGAAGGCTGAAAGTGCTAAAACAAAAGGAACAGGATGTCAGAAAGACCTAGGCCAGCAGCCAGTAGGTATGGGTCCACACACACACACACACACACACACACACACACACACACACACACGGCAGCAGGTTGGAGACAGCAGGAAAGACAGTCCTGACAGCAAAGGGATACAAAGGAGGGAGTGACAGGCTCACTGTCCAGAGGACCCACAGAGCTACTGAAAGGGAAGATGGGCAGGACTTTGAAAGAGGCTAAGCACTTGGCATGGAGTGGTGGCTCCATGCCTGTAATCCCAGCACTTTGGGAGGCCGAGGCTGAGGTCAAGAGTTCAAGATCAGCCTGACCAACATGACGAAACCCCATCTCTACTAAAAATACAAAAATTAGCCAGGCGTGCTGGCGCATGCCTATAATCCCAGCTACTTGGAAAGCTGAAGCAGGAGAATCGCTTGAACCCGGGAGGCAGAGGTTGCATTGAGCCGAGATCGCACCATTGCACTCCAGTCTGGGTAGCAAGAGCAAAATTCTGTCTCAAAAAGAAAAGGAGAGGAAGAGGCTAGGCAGTCTGGGCTGAAGGCCTGGCCAAGGCCTCGCAGGGAGGGGGTGGGCACAGGAACAACATTTCCTCAGCAGGTTGATGGGTAAAGAAAACCATCCTCACCGCCCAAGGCTCTCTTGGGCAAACAAACGAGCAAGGGAGTCATTCCTGGCTGATGGACAGGACTTTGGACATGGAGGCACAGCCACATAAGCAGAGCTGAGCCAACTTCCAGCAAGACTTTGCGTCTCTGGGCTTCAGATTCCCTAGCTCAAAACAGGGAGGTTGACCCAGATCATTCAAGGGCCCTCCCAGCTACCACAGACTGCAGCCCTTGCTCCCAAAAGCCTTAGGGGCCTTAGGCAAACACCCAGCCTCTTGCTGGCTTCTCCACATGCATCCATCTCAAGGTTTATCTCAGCCCGGAAGCTCCCAGTCCAGCCCCTCCCCAGTTCACCTCCCAAATACCCAGCTCTCCAAGGGTGCCGGGACCTGAGCGTGGCACCCACCTCGTCTGCCGCCTCCAGCTTGGGGTCAAACTGGCAGAAGATCTGCTCCAGGTCCTTGCGGATCACGTTGGCCAGCACGTTCAGCCTGCCCCTGGAGCCAGAGGGGCCGGGCTCTCACCTGGCAAAGCCCGTAGGCCTCAGGGTTCCCTCCCCCACTGTGGAGGCCTGGCCTGGCCTGGCCTAATACAGCCCCTTCATGCCCAGAGCCCTCCTCAGGCCACCCAATCACCAGGCACCATCCTCTCCTGCTGCTGTAATGGCCCGAGGCCTGAAGTCCTGTGTTTCCTTGCTGCCTCAGGTCACTAGGCCAGCTCTGCCTAACCCTCTGACCAGACACTGGGCATTCCCAGGCCCCCCATGACAGACAAACCCCAAGTTCCTGGCAGGCCAGCCACAGATGGGGACCCCTGCACCATGCATTTGGATGCCCTCATGCTGATGCGGCCCTGGGCTAGCCTAAGCACAAGCAGCTCCCTGGTCACAGGAAAGGCCCAGGGCCCTTCCCACGGGCCACTCTGCACATGTGCACACGCCCACTCAGCAGGACCCCAGCCACAGAGGTCTCCGTCCCCCAGGCTGCACTCCCCCTCCTGCTTCCTCACAGGCTCCAGCTCAGAGGTAACGCTCCACTGCTGAGCAAGCCTCCCAGATCTTCACCAAGGTCAAGGGAAACATGCAGTCAGCTTGCAGCCAGGTCAGAGACCCTCGGCTCATCTCCACAGACCTGCCTGTGGGAGACACAACCTGGGAACAACTGCCCAGGCCCTGCCCTCCCTTCCCTGGAAGAAACCCCTCCACCTCTCCTTATTCACAGGAACCTCAAGAAGCACTTTGCACCCCTTTCTGAAATCTCACCCTTGCTAGGGACAGCAGCAACATGGCCAGGGAGAGAGGGTGCCTGATAACTTGGTTAGTACCCGGCCCCAGGTGACTCTGGCTGAATGCCTGGCAATTTCTGTGATGAGAAGGCCAGGCCCAGGGACTTAGAACTGTCCAAAAACCCACCTCTACCCCCAGGTCCCACCAACACCTCTGCTCTTATTTCCATCTCATCCCTCCCACCTCTGTCCCCTGGGCTGGAAGAGAATGGGCAAGATGCCAGCGGGGAGGGGGACCCACCTGTGTGGCATCCCCAAGATGACATTCTCAATCCCCATCTCGCTGGATTTGTCGATGATGGTCTTGAGGGCAGGAATCATCACTTCACAGCCCTCCAGGCCAAACCGCTTCTCTGAGGACCACTTCCGGGCCAGGAAGTCTTCAAACCTGCTTGGGGAGAGGATGGGGAGAGGAGAGGAGAGGGAAAGGGATGGAGAGGGATGGGACTGGGGCTCACAGGGACTGTTCACGAGTGCTCACAGCTGAATGCCCAGGACAGAGGAAGTCACAAAGCCTCCTTCTGTCAAATGATCCAGGGCACACCACGGATACCACACCTGTCCCACCCAGCAAGGAACACAGGGTTCGGGGAGGCTGGGAATCTTCCCAGCTGAAGGCCTCTGCCTACACCCTTTCCCAGCTGCCACCCTCTCTCTTCCTCATAGCCAAGCTTCTCCCACAGGCCACCACCCACCCACTCCTAGCCCACTACCCTCCTGCCACACTCCAAGGGCTCTCTTCGCCAAGTCCCAAAGATCTCCACCCAGCTGAATCCAAACTGCAGGCCACACCTCGCTGCTCAGGAATCCACTTTGCATCCAGCCGCTGAGTCAGGTGTTCCCCTAGCCCTGCAGCCCTGCGGGACCCAGCTTCAGAAAAGTCCAGTGGGCAGACAGGTGATGCGGCCACACTCACTCCACACCAGGGATAACTTTCTGCCCAAATGTTCCCACAGCCACTTCCCGCCACTTCTGGCCTTGCTCAGTGTCCTGCTGTCTTGTTCTCCCAGAGACTCATCCCTGCCCACCTGACCTGCTCTGCCTTGGGCCAGCTCTTGGCCAAACTGCCTAAACACCTGGTCCCAACTCTCCTCCCTGCAGCCAGCGGTGAGGCCGATCCAGTCCTGCCTTCCTGTGGTACCCTCCTGCTCTCTTAGGCAGGCCGTGCGATGTCTCATAAAGCCCTGGAGCAGGACCTCCAGCCACTTGGCCCTCCGGGTGGTGCCAACCTCATGGAGCGCACCAGCCGGGCCAGCAGTGTCCGCTTCTCCTCGCTGGAGAACTGCATCACACCAGGGGTCTCAAACTTCTGCCGGATCCACTGGCACTGCTCCACATCGTTGATGAACATGAACTCCAGGCCAATGTGCTGGCAGTAAGTGTTCTGGGGAGACACATTGGGACGCCATGAGGAGCGGGGAAGAGGGATGGCTAACATCCCTGCTGTCTGGAACAAAAAAAGGCAGTGCCTTCCCGTCCTCTGGCAAGTTCCGAAGAACTGCTTCAGCCGCGCCCCACACACCCGCCTGTGCTCACCTCCAGGCGTCGAATGATCTCCCGCAGAGAGAGGGTGTTTTCAGAGCCCCCGATGAAGGTGGTCGTTGGCAGCTGGAACTCCTTATCAAGGTCAGCCTCCTGCAGGTCATAGAAGGCTGGAGAAGGAGGCGTGGCCGAGCCCCAGGCAGCAGAGTGGAGGGAGGGAGGTCAGGCCCAGGTGGAGTCCTGCAGTCTCACCAGACCTCCCAGTCTCCCCAGTGCCCTCCCTCTGGGTCCAGCCTGGGGAGCAGAAGTGAGAGTGAGCCCAGGGTGGCAGGGAGGACAAGCCTCTCAGGCTTGAACATATGGGGCACAAGCTAAGGAAGGTGGCAGGCAGGCGTCCTTCTCAGGAACAACAGGCAGTACGCAGGCAAGGTAGAAAGGAGGCCCTGTGGGCTGCTCCCTGGGCCCCATGACTTCCCAAGGATCAGGATGTCCCCTGGGCCCGTGGGCCCCTTACTGGACCACCCACATGGCACTGCCATAGCTGTCCTCAGGAAGTGTCCCCAGTCTTACCCAGTTTATCAATGGTTGTGATCAAGTCTGAGGGCACAAAGGAGTCCAGGTCTGCATCCAGAATGCCCAGGGGGTCCAGCTGGGCCACATGGTGACCACGGATCTGGGAGGAGGGAAAAGAGCAGGGTGGGGCTGGGACCCAGCTGGACAGACTTCCTCCAGGGTGAGGCTCTGGGCTCCAGCCCCGCTCTTCCCATTTCCAAATGTTAAGCTTCCCCATGTCTCTGCCCCATAGCCACTTCACTGCTGTCTAGAAGACCCAGCCACAGCCAGTAAGCTGGCAGGAGCTCAACCCGGTTTAGAAGTACAACATGCACCTGGCAAAAACAGGAAAAAGACCTATGCATGAAGGTGTGCACTGCAGTGCTATTAGTAATAGTGAAATTCTAGAAACTTCCCCACTGTCCATCAGCAGGAGATTGGCACATGGATATGGGCGATCCACACAGTGGAGCACTCCAGGATTTTCCATTAAAAGGAAGAAGGAAAATCCCCATCTGATACTATAAGGTAGTCTCCAAAAAATATTGTTAAGCAAAAAAGCAAATTCTAGAAAAGTGTGTATGGTGAACTACCCATTACCTAAGAAAGAGAAGACACAAATAAATATATGCATTAGAAGGGCAAATCATAAAAAAAACCATAACATAAAACAAATTATCATCTAGGGGAGGCGACAAAATAGAATAGAGAGGCAGGGTTAGAAGCCAGAGTTTTAAGCAAGAACTTATCTTACTTTGAAGATTTGATTTTCAAACCTTGTAAATATTTTAATTATTATACAACAAAATTAAGTCTTAAAAATTGAAAGTGAAACGAATCAAATGAATAAATATGTCCACTTAGTGGCATAAATACACAGAGAGAAACTATCCCAACTGACTAATGGAATATTCCCTAAAGACAAACAGAAAAAAATTCATAAAGTCTTTTTTATTACCAGTCAGTCGTAATAGTGTTAGAATTGTTATGCTGGCCAGGCGCAGTAGCTCACGCCTGCAATCCTCCTAGCACTTTGGGAGGCTGAGGTGGGTGGATCACTTGAGGTCAGGAGCTCGAGACCAGCCTGGCCAACATGGTGAAAC
This sequence comes from Chlorocebus sabaeus, assembly GCF_047675955.1. Taxonomy (NCBI): domain Eukaryota; kingdom Metazoa; phylum Chordata; class Mammalia; order Primates; family Cercopithecidae; genus Chlorocebus; species Chlorocebus sabaeus. Next base: position 50,546,508 of record NC_132912.1, on the reverse strand, counting down.
GCCATCTCTACTAAAAATACAAAGTTAGCTGGGTGTGGTGGCGCATGCCTGTAATCCCAGCTACTTGGGAGGATGAGGCAGGAGAATCGCTTGAACCTGGTAGGTGGAGGCTGCAGTGAGCTGAGGTCGTGCCATTGCACTGTATCCTGGGCTACAAGGCAAAACTCCATCTCAAAAAAAAAAAAAAAAGAATTGTTATTCTAAGATTGTTGCATGTGGGCTGTGCGAAATCAAACAAGCCATTGTACTGGCATCTTTTTGGCATCTCTAAAAGGCAATGGTGCCATAAGATTGACAGGGTCGGCCGGGCGCGGTGGCTCAAGCCTGTAATCCCAGCACTTTGGGAGGCCGAGACGGGCGGATCACGAGGTCAGGAGATCGAGACCATCCTGGCTAACACGGTGAAACCCCGTCTCCACTAAAAAATACAAAAAAACTAGCCGGGCGAGGTGGCGGGCGCCTGTAGTCCCAGCTACTCGGGAGGCTGATGGCGGGAACCAGGGAGGCGGAGCTTGCAGTGAGCTGAGATCCGGCCACAGCACTCCAGCCTGGGCGACAGAGCAAGACTCCGTCTCAAAAAAAAAAAAAAAAAAAAGATTGACAGGGTCAAGGACAAACCCCAAATCCCACATGTACAGCACGCTAGAAGCATCAGTATAAACCCTTTCCTGGCTCTGATTCCTGAAATGGCCCAGAAGTAATGATCAAACCAATAGCAGGAAACAGCCAGAGACCTGGACAGTTCTGGAATAGGCAGAAATGTACAAGCTCAGCTTGGAGCATCCTGTTACACTGACATCAAAGCAGTGTTCAAACACCACGAGTGCTGGGAATATGAAGAGGTTTTGAGCAACTGTAAGGACAGTACATCTACAGCAGATTGAAATTCAACAAATATGCTTACACTCATGTATTCATATGAATCCAAAAAAGGAAGATAAACTTCCATTAGTCACTTCTGGAGTGTGCTAGGTAATCACCTCATAATTTTGAAAATCAGTGAATAAAAGGAAAAAATCAAGCAGTGATCCCGTCTTTCCTACACAATCTGCACCTCAGGATAAACAGAGTTAACAAAGGGAAGTTTCTCCTGATAGCAGGACTTCAGTTTATAAAGAAGGGAAAACAGAATTGGCATATCACCATTTTTGCAACCCCTAGTGAGTTAATGGTTCTAGGAAATCACTATCCACAGCTGCTAACTGCCATCACCATCACCACTAGGAAGCTGATTTTGAAAAAAAAAAAAAAAAAATCAAATGTCTATGGGATCGAGCCTCTAGATCTAATCGTCAAAGTACAGAAATTACACGGGACAATGGGATGGATGAAATGACATCATGAGGAAGCCATCAGCAAAATCCAGACTCGGGAGAACCCTACAGGACAAACCACCTGGTTTTTCCACATCATAAAAAGAAACAGAAAGGAACCTGCAAAGTACAAGAGACGTGCGAGCCACATCAGCCTACTGCAACCTGTGGATTTAGCTGGATCCTGCTTCAAACAAGCAGTAAAAAGAAAGCACAGGCTGGGCGCAATGGCTCACGCCTATAATTCCAGCACTTTGGGAGGCCGAGGCGGGCAGATCACTTGAAATCAGGAATTCAAAACCAGCCTGGCCAACATGGTGAAACCCCATCTCCACTAAAAACACAAAAATTAGCCAGGCGTGGTGGCAAGCACCTGTAATCCTAGCTACTCAGGAGGCTGAGGCAGGAGAATCACTTGAACGCGTGGGGCAGAGGTTGCAGTGAGTCAGGATAGCACCACTGCACTCCAGCCTGGGTGACAGAGTAAAACTCCGTCTAAAAAAAAAAAAAGAAAGAAAGAAAGAAAACACAGGACAAAAGGCAAACACAAATATCAAATGCATATTTCATATTAAGCATTATTATGTTTAGATGTGATAATGGTATTATGGCACATTTTTTAAGGAGTCCTTTTCTCTAGACATACATACTGAAATGTTCAATGAATGAAATGCTGTATCTGGGATCTGCCTCAAAATAATCCAGCAGTGAGCGGGGGCTAAGGGAGAAATGGATGAAACGAGGCTGATCATGATTGATGGGTGGTGAGTTCACCACACTATCCTTCTGCCTTTTATATGTTTAAAAATGACTGTAACAATACAGTGGTTTTTTCAGTACAGTGTGCAGGTGATTCTAACCAGAGCTGTGCCTGCTGCTGGCCTGTAAGGGGCTGCAGCCCTTCTGGTGGGAGCTCATCCACACCAGGCACAAGAGAGTAACACATCTGAATCCAGAGGCCACCCTGCCAGGAAAACTAATGCCTCGTCTTGGTTAATCAAAGAACAAAGAGCTACTGAAGGGCTGAGACCTGTGCTTAGAAGATAAGGCTCTCGGGCAGCACCCTGAACATTTCCCTGTATTTAATATACAGTTTTATATCCTTGTTCTTCATTTTTGAAGTCAAGGGTTAGATCACTGCTTCTTTCAGCCAGCCAGGAAAGACACAATACAACTAGCTGCTGTTTGCTCCCAGGTGGCCCACAGTTGATGAGTCCTCAGGCCAACAAGGGAGCCCAACCCTGCACACCTTCCTTCTTCCATCCCCAGGTGGGTGGTGTACGGGGAACTCCATTCCATCCCACACACTGGGCACCTCATTCAGAAGCAAAGCATCATTTCCATTTGCTAATGCCCCCCTGTTCCCTAGCCTTGCAGTGGCTTGCTTCTACCTCACATTTCCCTGATGGAATACCTCCTGCCAGCAGTTCCCAGAGATATTCCAAATGATTATGCTTGTTATGGCCTGAACACCACAGCAGTCCTCCAATTAGTCCTGTCTGATGAAGACCAAAAACACAAACCATCACTGGGACTCTGACAGAGCAGAAGCCCAGCCTGAGACAGCCTAAGTCTCCAGGAGGAGCAACTGGTGGCAGAGAATTGTTTACTGAACCATTCATTCCATAAACATGAATTAGGCACCTGCTCTATCAGTCCCTGTGCTCTTGGGATGCCCGTTCTAGAGGAGAAAACAGAATTAACAAGGGTTAATCTACTCACCCCTCATTCAACAGGCTCTGGAACTGATCCCTTACTAAGTGCTCCTCCACGTACTTGGGGCATGGTGTGTGCAAGGGACAGACCACAAGCACACGTCAGTATGCACAAAAAAAATTCAAGCAGGTGGTAAGTGCTCTGAATGGTGATGTGGCAAAGACTGGCTAGAGAAGTGGGTGCCGCTCAGTAGAGGACAAGGAGAAGGGCTCCCTGGGGAGACGATGTTGGAGCTGAGATCCCTTCCCCTCAGTGCCTGGCCACACCCCAGGAGCCAGTGCAGCCTCCCAGGCTGTGTCTCAGTTGTCCCTCACCTGGTAGGCCCGGATCAGGGACTGCACGGCCAGGTGGTCCTCCACTAACTTGCTGGTCTTGGTCCGGCTTGAGACTGCAGACCTGCTGTCACGGACAACAGAAGGGGGCCGTGGCTGAGCAGAGCCAGAAGAGGCTTCCTCACTGGCTTTCCGGAAGAAGTTGTCCCAGGACTAGGCAGGGCAGAAGCAAGAACGCAGCCAGGTCAGGGCCTGGGAAGAGCCAGGGGTGGACCGGGCTGGGGCCCCAGGGAGTGTCAGGTCTTCCTTGAGGACCACAGCTCTCAGGGTCTTCCCAGGGTGCCTAAATGTACATACAAGGATGCTCCCTGCAGAACTGTTTATAAAAATGACAATGGGAAAACAACCTACATGGCTATCCATAGAAAACTGGCTAAACAATGATTTTTACATTTAGAATGTGGAAGATTACATAGTCTTTTTAAAAAGGTACATTCGGTATTGTGGATATGGAATATTGCCAAGATATGTTTTAACGTGAACAAAGCAGAAGCATGGCTGCTACTCTCTGTGTAGAAGTAAAAAGCAGATGTGAACACATACAGGCATTTGCATGTGTTTTCCAGAAGAACAATGTAAAAGCGCTGTCTTCCGTGCACTCCCATACGGCACTGGTGGGAGGCTCAGTTGGTACAATCCCCATGGAAAGCAACTTGGCAATACCCATTAAAATTACACACACAGGCCGGATGCGGTGGCTCACGCCTATAATCTCAGCACTCTGGGAGGCCGAGACGGGCGGATCACGAGGTCAGGAGATCGAGACCATGCTGGTTAACACGGTGAAATCCTATCTCTACTAAAAATACAAAAAACTAGCCAGGCAAGGCGGCGGGCGCCTGTAGTCCCAGCTACTCGGGAGGCTGAGGCAGGAGAATGGCGTGAATCTGGCAGGTGGAGCATGCAGTGAGCTGAGATCTGGCCACTGCACTCCAGCCTGGGCGACAGAGTAAGACTCCGTCTCAAAAAAAAAAAGAAAAACGGCTGGGCGCGGTGGCTCAAGCCTGTAATCCCAGCACTTTGGGAGTCCGAGACAGGTGGATCACGAGGTCAGGAGATCGAGACCATCCTGGCTAACATGGTGAAACCCCGTCTCTACTAAAAAATACAAAAAAAAACTAGCCGGGCGAGGTGGCGGGCGCCTGTAGTCCCAGCTACTGGGGAGCCTGAGGCAGGAGAATGGCGTGAACCCGGGAGGTGGAGCTTGCAGTGAGCTGAGATCCGGCCACTGCACTCCAGCCTGGGCGACAGAGCGAGACTCCATCTCAAAAACAAAAACAAAAACAAAAACAAAAACAAAAAATTACACACACAGCCACTCCTGGACCCAACTATTTCACTTTGGGGAGTTTATCCTACAGATGGCTGTGCAGGTGCAAGATGACGAAGGTGTAAGATGACGCGCTGCAGCACTGTTTGCCACAGCCAGAGACTAGAAATGAATCAGATGTCTGTCAGCAGGAATAGGGGTGGAACATACATGCAATGGAATATTACACAGCTGGACAGAGTGAACAATGAGGCTCTTTATGTACTGATGTGGAAAGATCTTGGAGATACATCACCAAGCGAAACAGCAGGGAGCAAAATAGTATGTGTTACAGGTTACTTTTGCATAAAGGGAAACAAATCCAGAGTTAACATTTGCTGTAAGTTTACCTAATGCAAGTCTTTGAAAGGATATGGAGGACACTAAGTTGGAGGACAGCAGGAACTGAGTAGACGCAGCTAGATTAGGAGGGAGCTTTCTGACTGTGTAACTTCTTATACCTTCTGGCTCTGGATCATATGACTGCACTGCTTTCCACTACAGGTGAAGGTGTCAGAGAGCAACTTCACTTTTTATCCTCCCATCTGATTTAATTTTTTTCTTTACCATCAGCAAGCGTTTATTCTATCAGATCAATACATACACAAACATATATGTCCCTAATTACATACAAGGGGGCATATGGAGACAGCAGAGCATGACAAAGGGGCACGGCAGGGCTCAGGTGTGGCAGAGCAGGGCATGGCCAGGGCCTCACCATCAAAACCGCCGCCCACTGCCTGATCCAGCAACTGGAAAGCAACAGGCTTTGATGACTGAGGACCTAAGAGGCAAAGAAACCTGCCCAGGATCACACAGCAAGCAAGCTGCTTCTCCCCACTGCCCTGCCACAGCCTGGCCCCTGGGGGCTTCCCTCCCTTGCAGTGGCCCAGGGCAGGGTGCGGGTGCTGACCTTGTGGACACTCCGGGGGTTTTCCAACCAGGCGAAGTACATCTCCTCCATGTAACTGGAGCTGCCTCCACCTTTGCTGCTTGGGAGGGTGGCCGGTGGCCCGGAGGACCTGCTGCGCCAGCCAAACACTGGGACTTCATGTGCGGCCAGAAGCCTCACAGCCTGTGCCCCAAGACGGGACGGCAACAGCCTCAGCTGATTCATTCTGGACACAGGCAATGAAGGAGAGGCATAAACGACAGGACTAAGACAGGAAGAGGCTCTACCAAGCCACTGTCCGCTCATCAGCACTTGTCAATCCCACTGGGCAGATGGTGCCAGGCTAGGCAGTGATGAGACTGGGAATGTGACACTCTCCCAGCTCCCTGGGCTTACTGTCTGGTGGGAGCTCCCAGCTCAGTAAACTCCAATAGACATCGAATAGCCCTGAGCCCCAGCACTGCTGTGCCCCACACATCCCAGACCACACTCCTTCCCTGATAGCCCCCAAAGCCTGGGCAGAGACATGAACCCAGGCCCTGCCTCAGGGAGCACTCAACCTAGGTCCTGGAGCCCACTCAGAGAGCCACAGGGCAGGTGCAGGGAGTACCACCAAGAAGGAGTGGGTCACAGGCCCACCACCCTAGAACCAGGGCAGGGAGTCCTCCAGGGGCCAGGTGTGTCGTGCATGGTCAGGGAAAAGCAGGGACAAAAACATCCAGTGAGCACAGGTGTCAGGGGATGATAGAGACACAGTATCTCAGGAGGTCTGTGGCTCTAGTCATTGCAACCAAAAGTGACCAGTGACTACCTGTGACTGTGATCCTGGCCCAGAGTGCCCTCTCTCCCAGGCCCAGCCAGAAGGATGGTGACACTAGGCCCAACAATGACCCCACTTCACTGCAGGAAGGGCTAAGGTCTGGAGGGGCATGAAGAGCAGAATGGAACGCAGCCCCAGGCCCAGCACAGCCCTTGGACTGGAACTGCCCTCCCTGGCTCCCATACTCTGGACACCCTGAGAGCTTACACCCAGGACCAGTGCCACTCAAGACAGCTAACAGCCCAGGCAGCTACAGACTGGAAACCCACCCAGGCCGGGGGAACCAGGCCCTGCAGCTCATCTCATCTCACTCTGTTACCTGTGCCTTCCCAGGGAAAATATCTAATCTTGGTATTTTCAGTGATGGGCTTTCAGTGATGGGGGCTTTCTCCATTCCTCAGAGGGTAAGAGTTCTAAGAGCCTCTGCCAATCCTGAAGAACCCCCAACTCTCCCTATCCAGGCAGGTTAGGGGTTGATAGGGCCCGCTGAGGTCCCAGATCACCCCATACCCCTGCCACTTCATCCTACACATGATGTGTAAAGTGGGACCTCTGTTCCCCACCCTACAACTGTAAGCAGAACCCCCTCCTCTGCTCCAGCACAGCCACTGCCTGGACAGAGCAGCTCCCCGTCAACACCAGCTAATGCCCTCCTGCCCAGACTGCCCAGCTTGTAAGCTGGGTGCAAGAACCACCCTACCAGCGGTCGCCCACACAGTAGGAGTCCCCCACCCCTGGACAGCTCAGGCCCCAGAAAATGTGCATTCTGGGGTATAACTAGCTCCCAAGTACTGCCCAGGCCGGGCCCTGAGCCAATGCTCCTGGTCAGGTGTGCTCAGCCAACAGGCCACCTGTTGCACCCTTCTGCCTCACCCCTGCCATCAGCTCAACCACGTCACCAGGAACTCACTGGCTGGACTTTGCACAAAAGGTCAGGCCTCATCAGAGGGCAGGGCACAGCCCTCCCTCTAACTCACATAAGCCAGAGGAAAGGGGTAATGTCACCTTGATGGAAGGAGGACAGGCTCCTGGGGCAACCAGCAGCAAGCCTGAACAGAGAAAAATTTCAAAACAAAAAAGATTCCACTGCAGGGAGGAGGGAGGTGAGCTTGGGAGCATCTGAGTGCCCTAAGTTTCCCTCCCACATGCTCAGCCCCTGAGGTTTCGGGCCACGTGGCCCAGCCCACCAGCCAGTGATGCCAAGCCCTAGAGTGCAGGGCACTCAGGGCCGGCTCCTCTGGAAGCAGGACCTCTCCAAGCGCCAGGCATGAGCTCTGGGGTCAGGCAGCCAGGGTCCCAACTCCTATTCCGCCTCTGACCATCCCAGAGGACTGGGCAAACAGAAGTCTGTGCCAGCCCAGCTGGCCACTGGGCCCAGGAGCTCCTGAAGCATCAGGGAGAATCTTCTGGAGCATCAAAAAGAATCCAACCACCCAGGACGCTCTATCATCCCCAGTCTATGGCAAGGAAACTAGATATTAAGACCATCGTCATAGGAATAAACATAATAGGCACCATCAGGAGCACTGATTCTGGGACAGATACTGTGCTCATTTAATTCTCAACATCCTATGGGGTGAGCACTCACATCAGTTTCACTTTATAAACAGAGAAACTGAGGTGCAAGAGGCTAAGCTGGAGAGTGACAGGGTTGTGTGTGGTTCCATAGACTGTGCCCTGATCACTGCAGTCAAGATGTAAGCCAGATTTCTCTTAGCGATGCAATTCCCATCAGCTGAGTCAGAGCTGCTCCCTCTGCCAGCCCCACTCCCACCCCCACAGGGGAATGGGGCAGTTTGGGCCAGATAGGGACAAAGTCTGGCTGTGTCCAGAATGGCCCGGTGCAGGAACACTGTGTTTTATAAACACTAAGCAGTCTGGGTTGGCCACTGGACACTGCTGTGGCCTTGACCCAGCCAGGCAGGAGGGCAGCCTGCCACTCACCCCCACCTGCATCCCAGCAGGGCATGAGGGCTCAGTATCTAGAGCCAGAGCCCAAGCCAGCCCTGCTAGTTCCTGCCCATACAGTCAAAGACAGCAGCAAGGAGTGAGAGTCAGGTACCCTGTGCGACCCCCTGCCGAGTCCAGACTCCAGCAGAGTCGCCCTGGGTATCTCTTGGGGGTCTCTTCTCTTGAAGACACGGTCACACAGCATCCCCAACCCAATCTCGGAACCTCAACCCAACCCCAGAAAACTGCCGACACCATGCCCACTAAGACTCCCCTACACATGACCCTGTCTGGGGTGCCCTAGTGAGGACTGCTCCCTAATGCACCCATTGCAGAGATCAGTAAACAGAGGCCGCGAAGGGTTCTCCCCAGAGGGCCCTCCAAGCTGGGCAGCAGCAGAGCTTGGATTCTCTCAGCAGCAGGTCTACTCTGACCCCACTTTCTGAGAAGCGGATGAGCTTTGCTCAGCAACAAACCGCAACTCTAATTAGATGGGGCCTGTTCCAAGACACTGGGGAGGGGATGCTAGCGCCTGCTTGAGCCAGGCGGCCCAGGGGCGTCAAAGGGGTCTCTCTGGTTCGGCGAATGCGTACTGCAGCCTGCTGTGGCCTCGGGATTACCCCGTCACCCTCCCACATCTCCCTAGGGGCGGAAGAAGCACTTTCCGTGCTAGCAGCGACCTCAGGCCATGCCGCCCTCTCTCGGGACTCAGTTTTCTCATCTGTGATTGGAGACCGCGGTTAAAATTGTCTATTAGGGTCCTTGGACGTCCGAAGCTGCCTACGGGTCCCGCCAGGCGCACAGCGCTGACCCTCCCCATCCCCGGCACAGCTCCCGCAGCCCTGGGCCCTCCCCTGGCCACGGAAGGCGCGGGGCAGTCGGCAGTCCTCGGGCTGAAGAAACCCACCGCGAGCGCCCGCTCCTCTGCGCAGGACCCCGGACTAGCCGGGTGGTACGCGCGCGATGGGCTGGGGGTCCCGGGGGAGGCCGCGGCCAGTCAAGGGCGGAGCCAAGGTCACGGTCTGTTCCTCCTCCCCCTCCCCCCGGCCGGGCCAGGCTCAGGACTGCGGGCAGCGGCGCCCCAGGACCCGGGAGAGAGGAGCTGCGGCGCCGGTCCCCAGAACGGCAGGAGAAGCAGCGGCGCTGGGATCGGGAAGGGGCGGGCCGCCGCGCTCACCGGGCGGGCGGGCGGGGTCCACGCTGCAGCAAGGTCCGGAGGCTGCAGGTCAGGGGGCTGCGCGGAAGGGGTGCGCGCGCACCGTGCCAATTACCTGGATCACGTGACGCAGCCGCCCACGGGCGCGCGCCCCTCAGACTCCGCGCGTCGTGACGTCTCCATGGTCGCCCCGCCCCGCGCCTGGCGCTGTCCGCGGTGCTGGCGGCCCAGGCCCGAGGTCGCCCACGGCCGAAAGGGGGACGCCTCTCTGAGACCGCAGGATGGGGCTGAGGCCCTGAACCCCGTGTGTTCGTTCTAAAACTAGGACGAATGTACCAGAGGACAAGCAGCCTTTGTGTGTAGGAGAGGATAGGTTTTGTGCTGTCGTCTGTAAAATGGGAATGCTATGAAAAGTTCCACTATCTTAGGGATGTTTTGAAAGAAAGATGAGATAATGCGTGAAAAGTGCTTACCCCAAATCTGATACACATTTTACCCATTCATCCTCCCAGTGATGGTGACCCAGGCTCTCCTGACCACCCCGTGGCCACAAACAAGGCTGCAATGAACTTCCTCATACACATTCCCTTAGGATCCTGCGTGGAACTTTCTCTGGGATAGAGATCAGCTTTCTAATTATTATCAAAATAGCAGATGCAATGTGCTATTATTGTTTTAATCTGCATTTCTCTCGTTATTAGCGATTTGCATCTTACGTTGTTTGTTAGTTTGGGGTTTTCTGTTGTATTTTTTTCAGCTTTCTGTTGGGTTTTGTTCTCATTTAAATGCAGGGATTTCTTGTATAGGAAGCTAACACACCTGTGGTTCAAGTTGCCATCAACTCTCTCCTGGATTATTGCACTCTTGAATTTTAATCTCAAAATTACAGTATGCATTTCACAATAATACATTCAAATACATATCAAACCAATTAATATGGTTGCTTGTCGGGGGAGGAGGATAGGGAATGTGGATATGAGGTAATTAATCAATTACCCAGATCAATGCTGACAGAGTGCCACGAAGAAAGGAATACAACTAACTTCTGCACCTGAAATCTCCCAGAAGTTCTTCATTTGGAGATAGTTAGGGATTCATGTGGTCAAGAATCTTTAGCACTTAGCACAGCACTAGCTCATGGTATTTTTCAGTAAATATTTGTTGAGTGAATGAATGAGTGAGTAAACGGACACTTGACTTGGATCTCGAAGGATGAGTAAAATTTTATCTGGTGCAGAAGGGCAGGGTTCATTGGGAATTCTTTGGACACAAGCACCAAAAATGACTTGGCTAGCTTCAGTCAAAAATGAGTTGATATGAAGACTGTATACAAGGCAACTCACAGAATCAGAGGAAAGCTGAAAAATTTACTTCAGGAAGCAGTGCTGAGCCATAGAGGAACTGTCTCTTCAAGGCTCTTCTGATGTTCAAAATTCAAATTCCAGGTAAGAGGCAGTAATGTGCTTACAGTAGAGATGGAGTAAGGTAGCCAGATTTGAGAGACTTCTGGGGATCAGTTCCAGAGGGTTTAGTGGTTGACCAGATATGAGGGTGGAGACCACAGGTGGTCTGGCTTTAGTGACGGGCACAGTGAAACTTTTCAGAGAGCTAGGGAAAAGGAGACGATGCAGTTTGGGGGAATAGTGGAAAAGTTTACAAGTCAGAGTCACCAATTAAGAAAGATGGAAAGCCTGACACAGAGCAGCAGGCAGGAACAAGGCTCTTGCAAATCAAAAGGCTTCAGAGCCTTTCAGCCTTCCAGCCTAATTGATGTTCTGCTAATTGCATTGATTAAAGCAAACATTTGGGGCAATCAACGCTCCCATGAGGGTGGCTGTCATTCTCAGAAGCCTGAGAGGATTAGCGGCAGTGGCTATAGGCTTTGCAGAGATCTTCAGAAACAGACACCTTTCTTTTTTTCCTATGCCTGTGGCATGTGTGTGTGTGTGTGTGTGTGTTTGTGTGTGTGTATGAACATGCAAGTTTTTATTTATTCTAGCTGTACATAATTTAAATGATACAGAAGGATACAGAACAAAATGTGAAAAGCCCCCTTCCACCTGCCCCAACCTCACCTCTTTTTTTTCCCTCCAGAGATAACTACTGGCCAGTTTGGCAAACATGTTTACAAAACTGTTTATGTATTTATATCCATATTGCTTGCACAAACATACACATAAAAACACAAAATACAGTTACACATAAAAACACAAAATACTAGAATACAGTTCCACAACTTGTTTCTTTTTATCCCTTGTCTTGAAGATTTTTATTTTAAACTCAGTATGTGTAGGACCACCTCATTCTTTTTCATGGGTATGTTGTATTCATTGTAGGGATGTATGGTGACTGTATGTCACTTCTCTCTCACTGAATTAACATTTCCACTTCTTTTGACATTTACAGAAAAAAAAAGGAGAAAAGAGTCCTCCTCTATATTCCCTTTAGTACATGCAAAACTACTATGGTAACATTGATTTCTTTTTTTTTTTTTTTTTCCAAGACGTAGTCTTGCTCTGTCACCAAGGCTAGAGTGCAGTGGCTGGATCTCGGCTCACTGCAACCTCCAGTTCCCAGGTTCAAGCAATTCCTCTGCCTCAGCCTCCTGAGTAGCTGGGATTACAGGCTCCCACCACCATGCCTGGCTAATTTTTATACTTTTAGTGGAGATGGAGTTTCACCATGTTCCCAGGCTGGTCTCGAACTCCTGACCTCGTGATCTCCCCGCCTTGGCCTCCCAAAGTGCTGGGACTATAGGCGTGAGCCACCACACCCAGCCTGATTTCTAAATTAAGTTTAACAATGAGTCAAAAGATATATATGCTTTAGAATTTAATATGTATAATAAATATCTACTAAGACCATTCCACTGAATACTTCCTCATTAGTGTTTTTGAGTTCCCACTCCCTTACATTCTTGCCAAGATTTATTATCAGTTTTCTTTAATTTATGCCAATCTGATAGGTGAAAAATCACATTTTGTTTTAGTTTGCATAAAACTGATAAGTGAATTTTAAAATCTCTTTTTTTTTTTTTTTTTTTTTTTGAGATGGAGTCTCACTCTGTCACCCAGGCTGGAATGCAATGGTGTGATCTGGGCTCACTGCAAACTCTGCCTCCTGGATTCAAGCGATTCTCCTGCCTCAGTTTCCTGAGTAGCTGGGATTACAGGCACACACCACCACACCTGGCTAATTTTTGTATTTTTAGTAAAGACGGGGTTTCACCATGTTGGCTAGGCTGGTCTTGAACTCCTGACCTCAAGTGATCTGCCCGCCTTGGCCTCTCAAAGTGCTGGGATTACACGCATGAACTGAAAATCTTTTTATATGTTTCTTATTTTGTATTCTTTTTCTATAAATGCCTATTGATAGACTTTGCCCATTTTTCTATCAGGTTGTTTACATTTTGCTTGAATTCACATAAACTCTGTACCTATTCTGAATAAGAATATTTTGTAGGTTGTAAATGTTGCAAACATTTCTCCCAGTCTGTCACTTGTCTTAACTTTGTTTATAAATGCTTTGGCCACATTCTCATAGCTTTAATTATAGTATATTATTATAATTGTTCTTTTATATTCTAACTTATTGTTGTTAATCTCTTACTGTGCCTAATTTATAAATTAAACTTTATCATCGGTATGGGCTGGGCACGGTGGCTCACACCTGTAATCCCAGCACTTTGGGAGGCCAAAGCAAGTGGATCACCTGAAGTCAGGAGTTTGAGACCAGCCTGGCCAACACAGTGAAATCCCATCTCTACTAAATATACAAAAAATTAGCTGGGCGTGGTGGCAGGTGCCTGTAATCCCAGTTACTTGGGAGGCTGAGGCAGGAGAATCACTTGAACCTGGGAGGTGGAGGTTGCAGTGAGCAGTGCCACTGCACTTCAGCCTGGGCAACAGAGTGAGACTCCAGCTCCAAAAAAAAAAAAATTATCATAGGTATGTATAGGAAAAAATAGGGTATATATAGGGTTTGATACTATATGAGGATTTGGGCATCCATGAGGGCCTTGGAACGTATCCCCTCAGGATAAGGACAAACTACTGTATAAAACATTTCTATCACCACAAGGATCCCTCAAAATGCCCTTCTATAGCCACACCTATTTCCCTCCCACCTCACCTCCTCCTTAACCCCTCCAAACCATTAATCAGTTCTCCATCTCTATAATTTTGGATTCCGTAATGTTATATGTAAGTGGCATTATAGAGTAGGTAGCCTTTTTTTTTTTTTTTTTTTTTTTTTTTTTTGAGACGGAGTCTCGCTCTGTCGCCCAGGCTGAAGTGCAGTGGCTGGATTTCAGCTCACTGCAAGCTCTGCCTCCCGGGTTCACGCCATTCTCCTGCCTCAGCCTCCCGAGCAGCTGGGACTACAGGCGCCCACCACCTCGCCCGGCTAGTTTTTTTTTTTTTTTTTTTGTATTTTTTAGTAGAGACGGGGTTTCACTGGGTTAGCCAGGATGGTCTCAATCTCCTGACCTCATGATCCGCCCGCCTCGGCCTCCCAAAGTGCTGGGATTACAGGCTTGAGCCACCACGCCCGGCCTATGTAGTCTTTTTGGATTAGCTTTTTTTCACTCACTATACTTCTTTGGAGATTCATGCAGGTTGTTGTGTGAATCAGTCATTTGTCTCTTTTTATTGCTGAGTAGTATTCCATGGTATGGATGTACCACAGTTTGTTTAACCATTCACTCATAAAGGGCATCTGGATTGTGTTCAGATTTTGGCTATTACAAATAAACCTGCTATGTTATGTTCAGATTTTTGTGTGAATGTAAGTCTTCATTTCTCTGGGGTAAATGCCTTGGAGTGCAATTGCTGGGTCATATGGTAGTTGCATGTTTCATTCTTTTTTTTTTTTTTTTTTTTGAGGTGGACTCTCGCTCTGTCGCCCAGGCTGGAGCGCAGTGGCCGGATCTCAGCTCACTGCAAGCTCCGCCTCCCGGGTTCCCGCCATTCTCCTGACTCAACCTCCCTAGTAGCTGGGACTACAGGCGCCCACCACCTCGCCCGGCTAGTTTTTTGTATTTTTTTAGTAGAGACGGGGTTTCACTGTGTTAGGATGGTCTCAATCTCCTGGCCTCGTGATCCGCCGGTCTCGGCCTCCCAAAGTGCTGGGATTACAGGCTTGAGACACCGCGCCCGGCCCGCATGTTTCATTTTTTTAAAAAACTTCTGCTCTTTTCCAGAGTAGGTGTGCCATTTCACAGTCCCATCTACAAAGTGTAGGTGATACAGTTTCTCTGCATCCTCACCAGCATTTGGTGTTGTGTGTTACCCATCCTGACAGGTATGTCATGATATCGCATTGTGGTTTTAATTTGCATTTCCCTGATGGCTAATGAACATCTTTTCATGTGTGTGTTTGTAATCTGTATATCCTCTTTGGAAAAATGTCTCTTTATGTCTTTTAGCCCTTTTCTAATTGGTTCGCTCTTTTTCTTTTCTTTCTGTTGAGTCTGAGAGCTCTTTGCATATTCTAGATGCTAGTCTGAGAGCTCTTTGCATATTCTAGATGCTAGACTGTCAGATACGTGATTTGCAAATATTTTCTATCGGCCTGTAGCTTCTCTGTTCATCCTCTTAGTAGGGTTGTGCATTGAGCAAAAATTTTCAGTTCTGATGAAATCCAGTATATCAATTTTTCATTTTATGGCTCATGTTTTTGGTGTTTAGTCTGAGATTTTTTCACCTCACCCTAGATCCTGAAGATTTTATCCCATTTTTCTAAAAGTTTTATTGTTTTACATTTTGCATTTTAGTATATTATCCTTTAATTTTTGTATAAAGTGTGAAACTTAAGCTGAAATTCTTTTTTTCACCTATGGACAGCTCATTGCCCCAATACCATTTGTTGAAAGGCTGTTCTTCCCCTATTGAATTGCTTTTGCACTTTTGTCAAAAAATCAGTTGAGCACATTTGTGTGGGTCTGTTACTGGGTTCAGCTTTATGGAGATATAATTCACATACCATACAATTCACCCATATAAAATGTATCATTCAATTCTTTTTTAAGCATATCCATAGAGTTGTGCAACCGACCATGCAATTTTAGAACATTTCATTATTTGACAAAGAAACCTTTGAAAGGGGAGTTTTACCACCTTAAGAATATCAAGTTGACCAAGACCTGCAACATATTAAAAACCATCTGTGGGTGCCCCAAAGTGCAGAAGGCGCCTCCTCTGACACAGCATGTTTTGATCCTAGGCCCGGATGGTCAGCTTCTCCACGAGACTGCCGAGGCCCTCTGACAAGCTCTGAGCCTCCACCACTGCCTCCCACAGGCCTCTTCTGCTCCCAGCCTTGGCCTTTGGGCCCCAACCTCCAGAAGACCCGTGGTTTTCCTCCCCGGAAGATGGAGCCCCTAAGGCAACCATCTGATCCCGTCCTCCAGCTCCATTGCAGCGGGCCTTTCCACCAGCCCCAGTCCAGGTGGGGCAGGACATAGAGACAGCAGGGACTCGAGTTTCCGTTTGGAGGCGGCAGGATTCAAAAGCAAATTCAGCCCCTTAAACCTCTGCTGTCGCCTCCCCTGCAGCAACTGAGGCCGCTCACCTACTGGAGCGAACCCCCCCCGGGGAGCACAGCCAAGATTTTGGACTTCAAAAAACAGCATCCAGGCCATCGCTTGCCCTCGGGCTGAGGGCCACGCATCCCTGCCCGTCCCCTCACAGGCGGCTGCATGCTCCGGACCTCGCCCCAGCCCTCCTAGCCCCGGCGGGAAGCCCCTCTCAGAGCAGGCCTGGCCGGGGGCGGTGCCCTCCTGCGGAGTCCCCAAGGGGCGGGGAGCCCACGCCTGTCTAGCCCGGCTCTCAGGACACTTCCTCTTTCTGCGTCTCCTTCGTCGCCACTCCGGGTTTGGACCCCGCGTGGCCAGGCACCTCGGGTCACCCCCTCTCGACCCAGGGCGAGCACACGCCGCCGCCTGCGCACTGGACTGGGAGCTGAGAGGAGCCGACATCGGTTTCTGAAACCTGGCGCTGGGAGGCCCTCGGAGGGGCGGAGATTCCCGGGGGCTGAACAAGTTTTCCCGGCTGTGTGTCCCAGCGCAGACAGAAGCCGCGCGAGGGGACGCGGGGTCGTGTCCCGGGGCGGCGGGGAGAGGCTGCGAGAGCGGGTGTGGAGTGGCCTGGGCTGCGTGCGGGCTAGGGGCAGCCACCTTGGCAGGGGGCCAGACGCGCGGGACCTCCCCGTTCGCTCCCCGCCTGGTCCACGTCCCTCTAGGAGGCCAGAGCCGCGCGGCAGCCCTGGGCTCCGCTCCTCAACCTCCTGCCGCGGCCGCGCCCCGCTGGGGAAGGTGCGAGACGAGGCGGACGCGAACGGTTCTTGATGCTGAGCCTGTAGGCCAGGCCCGCGCCCACCGCAGGAAATCTTCCCCGGGAAGCCCCGGAAAAATGCCAGCGGTCCCTGAAGCGTGGAGACCCCCGCGCCTGCGCTTCTGAGGCAAATGCATCAGGGAGGCTTTCCTGGACCTTCTCGCCCTCTCCGGGCGAGAGGGAAAGGATAATGGAGTGAGGGGAGTGTTGTGGACCAAGGCCTGGGGGGCAAGCAAGGGTCTGCGGTGTCTGGCGAGACTGGGTGGAGGGAAGGGGGTTCTCTGTGGCCGGCATCAAGTGCTCCAAGGCAGGACTTGGAGATAGCCAGGTCCAGCCAAGGGTCTCAAACGTTCTAGCTGACATTTCAGTCCTCAAACCGCTCTAGGGCCTCTTCAGGGTTTCAGCAGGGGACGCAGTCAGATTTTGTAGAAAAGTCATTCTGGCTAGGCACAGTGGTCACACCTGTAGTCCTAGCACTTTGAGAGGCTGAGGCGGGCGGATCACTTGAGGTCAGGAATTTGAAACTAGCCTGGCCAATAGAGTGAAATCTCATCTCTACTAAAATAAAATATTAGCCGGGCGTGGTGGCTTGCCCCTGTAATCCCAGCTACTCAGGAGGCTGAGGCAGGAGAATTGCTTGAACCTGGAAGGCAGAGGTTGCAGTGAGCTGAGATCATGCCACTGCACTCCAGCCTGGACAATAGAGCGAGACTCCATCTCAAAAAAAAAAAACAAAAAAAACCAAAAAGCCAGGCGTGGTGGTAAGTGCCTGTAACCCCAGCTATTCTGGAGGCTGGGGCAGGAGAATTGCTTGAATCTGGGAGGTGGAGGTTGCAGTGAGCCTAAATCTTGGCACTGCACTGCAGCCTGGGAAAGAAAGAAAGGGAGAAAAGGGGGAAAAAAGGGGGGGGAGAGAGAAAGGGAGACAGAGGGAGGAAGGGAGGGAAAAGAGAGAAAGGAGAAAAGAAAAAAAAAGGAAAGGAAAGGAGAAAGGAAGGAAAAGAAAGGTCATTGTGGAGGCTGGTTGGGGAACTGGTGAGCTCCCATAAACACCCCAGTGAATGGAGGTTTTACCAGTGAGGCCTAGGAAGGAGGGACCCATGCAGAGCATTACACAGGCAGGGTCAGTTGGGCTGGGACAGATTGGCTTTGGGTAGTAAGGGAAGAAGAGTCAAGGGTGTCCTATGGGCCCCTGAAGGTGTGCCCCAGGCCCCCTGCCTCTGTGGGGCACAGTTACCACCTCCTAGGAGGCCTCACCTTATGCAGGGCTGGGCCTTAATATTTATTTGAGGTCAAGAGAATTGTTTCCTCACTACCCTTAGAGAACTAACCTGATCTTGCTGGAGAGAGACGTAAGCAGTCCCTGCCTTCACAGTGGTTTCAGAGTACAGATGACTTCCGACAGGTGCAGGGAGAACCCTCAGCTCTGAATAGGCAGAGAAGACAGACCAAAGAATAAAACAAAAGAAAGAACACTGACATGGTTAACAAATCAGACAGAAGTTAAGGTCTCTTAACTGAGTGTCTTTTTGTTGTCTTTTTGTTGTTGTTGAGACGGTCTCACTCTGTCATGCAGGCCGGAGTGCAGTGGCACAATCACGGCTCACTGCAGCTTCCACCTCCTGGGCTCAAGTGGTGCTTACACCTCAGCATCCCAAGTAGCTGGAACTACAGGCACCAGCCCGGCTAATTTCTGTATGTTTTGTAGAGACGGGTTTCACCATGTTGCCCAGGCTGGTCTCAAACTCCTGAGCTCAAGCGATCCATCTCCCAAAGCGCTGAGATTACAAGTGTGAGCCACTGCACCTGGCCCATTAACAGTGTTTTTTAGAGTCCAGATTTTCTTTTCAATTGCAATGTCAATACTTGCTCATTATAAAAACAGTAAAAAGCACAAAAAATTGTAAAGGGAAAGCATATTCATATTTTCCTGTTTAAACTCAACCAGTTTAGTTGAGTTTATCATTTAGTGTTTTCCTTCCAGTTTTTCTTCCCTCACATGGCATTCAAACTTTTACCAAAGTTGTGGTTTTCACAATTTGCAGAAGACAATACTGTCTTCACAATTTGCAGAGTCCCTTTTCACTTAAGATTACCTCGGAAGCGCTCTCTCGCAGGACACGGTTACATGGCGGTGACTGCGGCAAAGCCAGAGCGAGAGCCTTGGAGACGCCACTGCCGCCAGCACAGCGCCACTGCCGCCAGCACAGCTGGAGACCTGAGCCGGGACGCTGGGGGCTGTCCGGTCCCTGCACTCTCTGGATGAGTCGGAGAAGTCCCACTGAATCAGAGTAAGATGAATGGTAGCTTTGATTGTGATTGTGGTGAGCTGGAACCACCTGAACACTAACAAAAGACACCTTCTGTTAACCAACAGCCGCCAGGGCTTCCTGTTGAAATACACAGCAACAGGCCGGGCGCGGTGGCTCACGCCTGTAATCCTAGCACTTTGGGAGGCCAAGACGGGCGGATCACGAGGTCAGGAGATCGAGACCATCCTGGCTAACACGGTGAAACACCGTCTCTACTAAAAAATACAAAAAAAAACTAGCCGGGCGAGGTGGCGGGTGCCTGTAGTCCAGCTACGCGGGAGGCTGAGGCAGGAGAATGGCGTGAACCCGGGAGGAGGAGCTTGCAGTGAGCTGAGATCCGGCCACTGCACTCCAGCCTGGGAGACAGAGCAAGACTCCGTCTAAAAAAAAAAAAAAGAAAGAAATATACAGCAACAAAGGAAGAAAAGAAGCAAAACAGAAATAGTGCTTACCAGCACCTTAGAACGATGCTGCTCAGGATCAGTCCAACACTGAATGTATATGCACTGTGAGGAGAATGTTCACAGAAGCCTGTTGTGTGCACATTTATTCACATATTTGTTAAATCGTTTAGCACAGTAATCTGAGTGCATAGTGTATCATCTCATTCCGTTTGAGTTTCTTGAGTGTTTTATTTAAATATCTGCAGAGTTGCTGCCCCTTTCTTGAACTATGAGTACTGCAATCTTTTTAATTCTCAATATGAGTAGAACTTTTTGAGCTTCAAATCTAAGGGGAACTCAACAGGTCTGTTTGGTGTCTGCAATGAACATCAAGAAACTATCATGCTGTGAAAGCATAATTATTTTTCTTCTCTCTTTTTGAAAGATCTTTCCTTTCGATGCCAGTTTTCTTCCTTGTTTACACAAGTTCAATAATTCTAAAGGAAAAGGCAATATGATTGGCAATGATTGGCCTATACATAACAACTTTGACATTGATGAAGTTCAGCTTGATCCAAGAGCTCTGTCTGATGCCACTGATGAAGAAGTACAGGTCGACCCCTGAAAATATTTGGATGGAGATCAGGAAAAGTATCTGGAGGATCCTGCTTTTGTACCAATTACTCTACTGAGCCTTGTTGGCAGTACCCAGATGATCATGAAAACAAATATTGTGATCTGGAGTGTAGCCATACTTGTAACTACAAAACGAGGTCATCATCATATTTAGATAACTTAGTTTGGAGACACAGAGTGAACCATTACTGTGAACCCAACCTTATTATAGATCTTTCCAATTGGAAAGAACAAGCAAAGAAAAATCTGATAAGGCAAATCAAAACGTGAAAGGAATGGATTGGTTAAAGCCCAGACAGCACTAGAGGAAGCATCACAGCAAGTGGCTGGAAAAGACAGAGAAAAGAATCAGGGATTTGATTTTGATTCCTTTATTGCAGGAACTATTCAACTTAGTTCCCAACATGAGCCTACTGATGTTGTTGATAAATTAAATGACTTGAATAGCTCAGTGTCCCAACTAGAATTGAAAAGTTTGATATCAAAGTCAGTAAGCCAAGAAAAACAGGAAAAAGGAATGGCAAATCTGGCTCAATTAGAAACCTTGTACCAGTCTTCTTGGGACAGCCAGTTTGTGAGTGGTGGGGAGGACTGTTATCTCATCAATCAGTTGTGTGAGGTAAGGAAGGATGAACAAGTTGAGAAGGAAAACACTTACACTCGTTACTTGGACAAGTTCTTTAGCAGGAAGGAAGATACTGAAATGCTAGAAACTGAGCCAGTAGAGAATGGAGAGCTTGGGGAGAGAGGAAATGAGGAAGGATTTCTGAACAACAGTGGGAAGTTCCTTTTTAACAAGCAGCTGGAGTCCATAGACATCCCACAGTTTCGCAGTCCAGTTAGGTCACCACTTAAGTCAATACAGGCCACATTAACACCTTCTGCTATGAAATCTTCCCCTCAAATTCCTCATAAAACATACAGCAGCATTCTGAAACATCTGAACTAAAACACTCAGCAGACATTTATCTTTGTATTCTTCATGAAATGTGTTTTGTCTTTTTTTATTACTATGTTTAAGTCATTTTTTACTTGAATCAGATGGTGTCATTTAGTAAGGATTTTATTAGTTCTCGGTTTTTAAAATCCAGACTTTCTTTTTCTACATGTGAGATAGTTTTTATTTTAACTGGCATGTCATTTGCACACAAAAATAAAGACTAGAGCAAAATAATGCAACGCAGGAGGAGAAAAGAAATGCACTAAGACAAGTAAAGAACATTCTCTCATAGAACAGTGATCTGTTTTACAGGAAACAAACCTTGCCTTGAAATTTACACAGTGAGACTGTACATAATTGCATGAAAATAGCTATTTTTTTCTAAGACATTTTTCATTCATGAGTATTTTCAAGTTTTTCATAGTGTACACTTTTCTTAAAACACATAATACCAGCAGCAACTGAAAACGAATGCCAAATTTGGTACGCATGTGTTATCTACCTCAAGGTAACAAGAGTATGTGGCAAAACATATACCACCATAGTGCTTCACAATATGTACTTCTATTTAGCCAGGGTTTATTGTAGTAAACTATTCTTAATAAGACTCATTCACTGTTTATAAATGTTCTGGTGTGCATTCTTTATAGTGAAGTGTTAATACATCGCATCTTACTTATTTTAGTAAATCAGTATATTTTCTGTATTTAATTATAAAAATTAACTTAGTTTTTAAAATTTATTTGCAAATACACTTTTTCCATTTGGCACTATGGTCTGTTGCCTTCCTAGCTGAATCTATAATGTAAGCTTATCTTAAGACTGTCCATGTACTTAATTTAAGTGTTCATTTTAAGTAACATGCTCACTGTGTATAGGAATTTGTATTTTGGAGGTGCTTGATCTATCTACAAAGAAAAATTAATTAGGAATTACTTTATTATAAAATACTCCTAGAAGTCTTAATTGTGTTTATTAAAAAAAAAAAAGAATGTTAGACTTGTGTGCATGAAAGTAATTAAGGTACATCATTATTGTAGTTTAAAAGTTGCACATGATAAGACATTTTGTTTTCACTGTATGTTTTTACTGAATGATCTATTCCCCATGCCAAGGCAAGCATGAATAAAATTAGGTTAAATGAACAAACAAAAAAATTATCTCAGGAACATTTTTCCATCATATGATAAACTCGCAGGTAATTACAATATTGAGCAGGTCACTCAGTCCTGATCTGCCAGATTTAGCTTCATTCTTGAACCCCAAATTCCAGTGAGACTACAAATATGAATGCAAATGCCACCTGGTTTCTTTTCCTTTTGCATTATAATAAAAATTAAGAAAGCTGGCTCTGACACTTATTAATCCTATTCTTTTCTGAAAAATCTTTAGGCAATGATAAACACAGTGACTTAGAAATCCCAGCAGGATAATTACTTCCAGTGGAAGCAGGGAGGAAGTACGGGCTGAGGTTAGTTAATAAGATTGGGAGAGTCTCCTATATTATATGAAGTGTGTGGGCTAGAGATGATGGCCTTAGGGAATAATCAATGCCATTGTTGGTTGGGTTCAGATTGATTTCATAAGGAAGTACTCAGCTATTGAAACATCGGCAGATCAAGACATCACTTCATTATTTAAACTCCACCAAGAGAGAGTTTGCAACATGTTCTCAGTGGTTGACCTAGGAGGGGAAAGGAGATATTTGCCCTTATTCACACCATGAATCACAGCTAGAAAGAGGATCTCTCTTGATCACTCAGGAAGCTCCAGGAAACAGGCCTTAATGTTTTGAGCTCAGAGAATCAGTAGCAGAGTGTTCAACGTCTTCTAGAAACTGGACTTCATCATTGCCTATGTCTTTGCTATTCAGGCTTTGATCCACAAACCAGAAGCATCAGCATCATCTAGGAGTTTGTTAGCAATGCAGAATCCTAGGCCCCACCCAAGACCCACTGAATCAGAATCCATATTTAAACAATATTCCCAAGTGATGTGCACATTAAATTTTATAGGCACTGCTCTGTGTAATATCAAGAATGCTTCAGCCCTTTAGAGAGAAGTATGCTCTGGGTAAGGCTGTCAACAAAACGGATGCATAAAGAGGACCAACTTTGTGGCTTAATTTTCAGTGAGTTCATCTTTAAATATGTTAAATAAAAACTCCATCTTTACTTAAACAGTTGAACAAGCAGAAAACAAATAGCCCCATTAAAATGGGGCAAAAGGCATGGACAGGTACTTCTCAAAAAAAGACATACAAGTAGCCAAAAAACATGAAAAATTGCACATCATCACTAATTATCAGAAAAATACAAATCAAAACCACAATGAGATACCATCTCACACAGTCAGAATGACCATTATTAAAAAGTCAAAAAACAATAGATGTTGGCAAGACTGCAGAGAAAAGGGAACGCTTACACACCACTTATGGGGATGTAAATTAGTTCCATCACTATGAAGAGCAGTTTGGGATTTCTCAAGGAACTTAGAACTGCCATTCAGCCCAGCAATCCCATTAGTGGGTATATGTTCAAAAGAAAACAAATTGTCCTACCAAAAGACACATGCACTTGCAGGTTCATTACAGCACCATTCACAATAGCAAAGTCATGGAATCAACCTGGGTGTCCATCAACAGTGGATTTGATAAAGAAAATGTGGTACATATACATCACAGAATCCTACACAGCCAAAAAAGAAAAAAATAATAAAATCATGTCCTTTGCTGCAACATGGTTGCAGATGGAGGCCATTATCCTAAGTGAATTAAAGCAGGAATAGAAAAACCAGATACCGCATATACTCACTTATAAGTGGGAGCTAAACATCAGATACACATGGACATAAAGACGGCAACAACAGACACTGGGGACTACGGGGGGAAGGCCAAGATTGAAAAACTTACATGGTCAGTCAGTTTTCTGAGGTCACTCAGTTTTGTGAGGTAAGGAAGGATGAACAAGTTGAGAAGGAAAACACTTACACTCGTTACTTGGACAAGTTCTTTAGCAGGAAAGAAGATACTGAAATGCTAGAAACTGAGCCAGTAGAGAATGGAGAGCTTGGGGAGAGAGGAAATGAGGAAGTCAGCACCTGGTCAGTACCTGGATGATGGGACCATTTGTATCCCAAACCTCAGCATCACAAAATATACCCACAAAACAAACCTGCACATGTACCCTCTGAATCTAAAATAAAAGTTGAAAAAGAAAAACAACTAAAAAAAAAAAAAAAACTCCATCTTGTCCGGGTGTGGTGATGTACCTCTATTCTCAGCTATTTGGGAGGCTGAAGCAGAAGAATCTCTTCAGCCCAGAGGTTCATGCTCAGTATGGATAACATAACGATAGCTCATTTCTAAAAAAAATCAAAAAACAAGAATTCCATCTTGACTATCTGTATATTCAAGAGTTCCAATATTTGGAAACAGTTTTCCTTTTTCCACTTCCTCGGAGGCAGTGATTTCTCTTCCAAGTGCCATTAGGGAGTGTTTCCTACTATGACTTTTATGGAAGACCACAGAAATATGAAATGGGAAGGCCTTGCTTGTGTGTGATTCACAAACAGACATTTCTTTTTAGGAAGGCTTGCATTGGATTAATATACACATTTTAAAATAGCGTATTTTTAAAGTTTTTATTATTGTTAATAATTTATGTCTGGCTCTATTCTTCTGTTTCATTTCTCATCCTTCCATGGTCATATCACGGACCAGACCCTGACTCAGAGAAAGGGCCTGGCTGAGGTTACAGTTGTGCAATCCCTTATTTTAAGACAGGGCCAAAGAAATAAATCTCTGGGAGGTTGGCTAATTGTTGTCTTAATTCCTAAAGCTAGAGATTTTAGCATAATTACTAAAGGAAATGAGATCTGACTGCATCACGGAAGAAAGGTTAATGCTCTTGTCCCACCAAGTGTGGAACGGTGGGCAGCCAGAAAGCATCTGAACTTTCAGGACCAAAGGCAGCGGCTGGACCTCCACTCTGTTGCCATCTGGTGACCTGGCAGCTTCTGCCACTGCAGGCACAATTCCCAGCTCTGGATTTACAGCATCTCAGGGAGCCACAGAATCTCAAATGTCTCTAGCCTTCAGAATTAATTCATCAAAAAAAACAACAAAAAAAACCTAATGTGTAGCACTTTACAGTCAGGGGAGTAGAATGTTATAAAAGCCAAATAAATGATCTTATGCTACTGAGCCCAAAGTATTGAAAGTGACAAGATGGTATTTAACCATGGTGGCGCAACCAAGACCAACATGGCAGTACTCTTTTTTGCCAAGCCTTCCACCTTCCTATACATCTCTGCCAGCATCTCTTTCCTCCTCCTCTGCCCAGAGCTATGGGTTCTGAGGGGGTCAACTACTGGGTGACCTGGTAAAGGACTCTGCGGCATCTTGGGGCATCAGATTATAGGAGTATTCATACAGCCAGTTGTAACTACATATCAGAAACCTCAAAATGTCCACTGCGGAATGCTCTGTTCGCAAATCTATCCCAAAGAAGCAAGTTTAAAAATAGCAAAGTTACACACATAGAGATGTTTCTTGCAGCATTATTTAGAATAGCTCTAAGTTAGAAACAACCTAAAAGTCTAAGTGTAGGGAAATGACTAAATAAATTAATATATGGCTATATGATGGCTTATTTTCTAATCTTTAAGAAATGTGTTCATGAAGAGTGCTATGTTGAAAAATGCTGCTGATAGGTGGTTCCAAGATGGCCGAATAGGAACAGCTCCAATCTACAGCTCCCAGCATGAGTGACACAGAAGATGGGTGATTTCTGCATTTCCAACTGAGGTACCAGGTTCATCTCACTGGGGCTTGTCAGACAGTGGGTGCAGGACAATGGGTGCAGCCCACTAAGTGTGAGCCAAAGCAGGGCGAGGCATTGCCTCACCCAGGAAGCACAAGGGGTCAGGGAATTCCCTTTCCTAGCCAAGGGAAACCATGACACACAGCACCTGGAAAATCGGGTCACTCCCACCCTAATACTGCGCTTTTCCAACAGTCTTAGCAAATGGCACACCAGGAGATTATATCCCACGCCTGGCTTGGAGGACCCCATGCCCATGGAGCCTAGCTCATTGCTAACACAGCAGTCTGAGATCAAACTGCAAAGCGGTAGCAAGGCTGGGGGAGGGGTGCCTACCATTGCTGAGGCTTCAGTAGGTAAACAAAGCTGCCAGGAAGCTCAAACTGGGTGGAGACCACCGCAGCTCAAGGAGGCCTGCCTGCCTCTATAGACTCCACTTCTAGGGGCAGGGCATAGCTGAACAAAAGACAGCAGAAACCTCTGCAGACTTAAATGTCCCTGTCTGACAGCTTTGAAGAGAGTAGTGGTTCTCCCAGCATGGAGTTTGAGATCTGAGAACAGACAGACTGCCTCCTTAAGTGGGTCCCTGACCCCCGAGTAGCCTAACTGGGAGGCACCCCCTAGTAAGGGCAGACTGACACCTCACATGGCCAGGTACCCCTCTGAGACAAAACTTCCAGAGGAAAGATCAGGCAGCAACATTTGCTCTGCAGCCTCCGCTGCTGATACTCAGGCAAACAGCGTCTGGAGTGGACATCCAGTGAATTCCAAGAGACCCGCAGCTGAGGGCCTGAATGTTAGAAGGAAAACTAACAAACAGAAAGGACATCCACACCAAAACCCCATCTGTACATCACCATCATCAAAGGCCAAAGGCAGATAAAACCACAAAGATGGGGAAAAAACAGAGCAGAAAAGCTGAAAATTCTAAAAATCAGAGCACTTCTCCCCTTCCAAACGAATGCAACTCCTCGCCAGCAATAGAACAAAGCTGGAGAATGACTTGACGAGTTGAGAGAAGGCTTCAGACGATCAAACTTCTCTGAGCTAAAGGAGGAAGTTCGAACCCATCACAAAGAAGCTAAAAACCTTGAAAAGAGATTAGACAAATGGCTAACTAGAATAACCAGTGTAGAGAAGTCCTTAAATGACCTGATGGAGCTGAAAACCATGGCACAAGAACTATGTGACAAATGCACAAGCTTCAGTAGCCGATTTGATCAACTGAAAGAAAGGGTATCCATGATTGAAGATCAAATGAATGAAATGAAGTGAGAAGAGAAGCTTAGAGAAACAAGAATAAAAAGAAATGAACAAAGCCTCCAAAAATATGGGACTATATGAAAAGACCAAATCTATGTTTGATTGGTGTACCTGAAAGTGATGGGGAAAATGGAACCGAGTTGGAAAACACTCTGCAGGACATTATCCAGGAGAACTTCCCCAATCTAGCAAGGCACGCCAACATTCAAATTCAGGAAATACAGAGAATGCCACAAAGATACTCCTCGAGAAGAACAACTCCAAGACACATAATTGTCAGATTCACCAAAGTTGAAATGAAGGAAAAAATGTTAAGGGCAGTCAGACAGAAAGGTTGAGTTACCCACAAGGGGAAGCCCATCAGACTAACAGTGGATCTCTCAGCAGAAACTCTCTAAGTCAGAAGAGAGTGGGGGCCAACATTCAACATTCTTAAAGAAAAGAATTTTCAACCCAGAAATTCATGTCCAGCCAAACTAAGCTTCATAAGTGAAGGAGAAATAAAATCCTTTACAGACAAGCAAATGCTGAGAGATTTTGTCACCACCAGGTCTGCCTTACAAGAGCTCCTGAAGGAAGCACTAAACATGGAAAGGAACAACCGGTATAAGCCACTGCAAAAACATGCCAAATTGTAAAGACCATTGATGCTAGGAAGAAACTGCATCAACTAATGAGCAAAATAACCGGCGAACATCATAATGACAGGATCGAATTCACACATAATAATATTAACCTTACATGTAAATGGGCTAAATGCTCCAATTAAAAGACCTAGACTGGCAAATTGGATAAAGAGTTAAGACCCATCAGTGTGCTGTATTCAGGAGACCCATCTCACGTGCAGAGACACACATACACTCAAAATAAAGGGATGGAGGAAGATCTACCAAGCAAATGGAAAACAAAAAAAGGCAGGGGTTGCAATCCTAGTCTCTGATAAAACGGACTTTAAAGAAAGCCATTACATAATGGTAAAGGGATCAATTCAACAAGAAGAGCTAACTATCCTAAATATATATGCACCCAATACAGGAGTATCCAGATTCATAAAACAAGTCCTTAGAGACCTACAAAGAGACTTAGACTCCCACTCAATAATAATGGGAGACTTTAACACCCCACTGTCAACCTTAGACAGATCAACAAGACAGAAAGTTAACAAGGATATCCAGGAATTGAACTCAGCTCTGCACCAAGCAGACCTAATAAACATCTACAGAACTCTCCACCCCAAATCAACAGAATATACATTCTTCTCAGCACCACATTGCACTTATTCCAAAATTGACCACATAGTTGGAAGTAAAGCACTCCTCAGCAAATGTAAAAGAACAGAAATTATAACGAACTGTCTCTCGGACCACAGTGCAATCAAACTAGAACTCAGGATTAAGAAACTCACTCAAAACTGCTCAACTACATGGAAACTGAACAACCTGCTCCTGAATGGACTACTGGGAACATAAAGAAATGAAGGCAGAAATAAAGATGTTCTTTGAAACCAATGAGAACAAAGACACAGCATATCAGAATCTCTGGGACACATTTAAAGCAGTGTGTAGAGAGAAATTTATAGCACTAAATGGCCACAAGAGAAAGCAGGAAAGATCTAAAATTGACACCCTAACATCACAATTAAAAGAACTAGAGAAGCAAGAGCAAACACATTCAAAAGCTAGCAGAAGGCAGGAAATAACTAAGATCAGAGCAGAACTGAAGGAGATAGAGACACAGAAAACCCTTCAAAAACTCAACGAATCCAGGAACTGGTTTTTTGAAAAGATCATCAAAATTGATAGACCACTAGCAAGACTAATAAAGAAGAAAATAGAGAAGAAGCAAATAGACGCAATAAAAAATGATAAAGGGGATACCACCATCAATCCCACAGAAATACAAACTACCATCAGAGAATACTATAAACATCACTATGCAAATAAACTAGAAAACCTAGAAGAAATGGATAAATTCCTTGAACCCCTTTATCCCCCTGGTTCAACACAAATCAATAAACGTAATCCAGCATATAAACAGAACCAAAGACAAAAACCAAATGATTATCTCCATAGATGCAGAAAAGGCCTTTGACAAAATTCAATAGCCTTCATGCTAAAAACTCTCAATAAATTCGGTATTGATGGAACGTATCTCAAAATAATAAGAGCTATTTATGACAAACCCACAGCCAATGTCATACTGAATGGGCAAAAATTGGAAGCATTCCCTTTGAAAACTGGCACAAGACAGGGATGCCCTCTCTCACCACTCCTATTCAACATAGTGTTGGAAGTTCTGGCCAGGGCAATCAGGCAGGAGAAAGAAATAAAGGGTATTCAATTAGGAAAAGAGGAAGTCAAACTGTCCCTGTTTGCAGATGATATGATTGTAAATTTAGAAAACCCCATCATCTCAGCCCAAAATCTCCTAAGCTGATAAGCAACTTCAGCAAAGTCTCAGGATACAAAATCAATGTGTAAAAATCACAAGCATTCCTATACACCAATAACAGACAAACAGAGAGCCAAATCATGAGTGAACTCCCATTCACAATTGCTTCAAAGAGAATAAAATACCTAGGAATCCAACTTACAAGGGATGTGAAGGACCTCTTCAAGGAGAACTAAAAACCACTGTTCAGTGAAATAAAAGAGGACACAAACAAATGGAAGAACATTCCATGCTCATGGATAGGAAGAATCAATATCGTGAAAATGGCCATACTTTCCAAGATAATTTATAGATTCAATGCCATCCCATCAAGCTACCAATGACTTTCTTAATAGAATTGGAAAAAACTACTTTAAAGTTCATATGGAACCAAAAAAGAGCCTGCATTGCCAAGAGAATCCTAAGCCAAAAGAACAAAGCTGGAGGCATCAAGCTACCTGACTTCAAACTATACTACAAGGCTACAGTAAACAAAACAGCATGGTACTGGTACCAAAACAGAGTTATAGACCAATGGAACAGAAGAGAGCCCTCAAAAATACCACCACACCTCTACAACCATCTGATCTTTGACAAACCTGACAAAAACAAGAAATGGGGAAAGGATTCCCTATTTAATAAATGGTGCTTGGAAAACTGGCTAACTGTATATAGAAAGCTGAAACTAGATCCCTTCCTTACACCTTATACAAAAATTAATTCAAGATGGATTAAAGACTTAAATGTTAGACCTAAAACCATAAAAACCCTAGAAGAAAACCTAGGCAATACCATTCAGGGCATAGGCATGGGCAAGGACTTCATGTCTAAAACACCAAAAGCAATGGCAACAAAAGCCAAAATTGACCAATGGAATCTAATTAAATTAAAGAGCTTCTGCACAGCAAAAGAAACTACCATCAGAGTGAACAAGCAACCTACAGAATGGGAGAAAATTTTTGCAACCTACTCATCTGACAAAGGGCTAATATTCAGAATCTACAAAGAACTCACACAAATTTACAAGTAAAAAACAAACAACGCCATCAAAAAGTGGGTGAAGGACATGAACAGACACTCTCAAAAGAAGACATTTATGTAGCCAACAGACACATGAAAAAATGCTCATCATCACTGGCCATCAGAGAAATGCAAATGAAAACCACAATGAGATACCATCTCACGCCAGTTAGAATGGTGATCATTAAAAACTCAGGAAACAGCAGGTGCTGGAGAGGATGTAGAGAAATAGGAACACTTTTACACTGTTGGTGGGACTGTAAACTAGTTCAACCATTGTGGAAGACAGTGTGGCAATTCCTCAAAGGTCTAGAACTAGAAATACCATTTGACCCAGTCATCCCATTACTGGGTATATACCCAAAGGATTATAAATTATGCTGCTATAAAGACACATGCACACATATGCTTATTGAGGCACTATTCACAATAGCAAAAACATGGAACCAACCCAAATGTCCATTGATGGCAATGATAGACTGGATTAAGAAAATGTGGCACATATACACCATGGAATACTATGCAGCCATAAAAAAGGATGGGTTCATGTCCTTTGTAGGGACATGGATGAAGCTGGAAACCATCATTCTCAGCAAATTATCGCAAGGCCAAAAAACCAAATACCGCATGTTCTCACTCATAGGTGGGAATTGAACAATGAGAACACTTGGACACAGGAAGGGGAACATCACACACAGTGGCCTGTCGTGGGGTGGGGGGAAGGGGGAGGGATAGTATTAGGAGATATACCTAATGTAAATGACGAGTTAATGGGTGCAGCACACCAACATGGCACTTGTATACATATGTAACAAACCTGTACCTTGTGCACATGTACCCTAGAACTTAAAATATAATAATAAAAAAAAGAAAAATGCTTCTGATAGAATGCTAGTATAGTCAACAAGCACTTATAAAGCACTTACTGTGTGCTAGCTATTATATTAAGTGCTTTAAAATTTTGAATTTAACTTATTTAATTCTCACAACAAGTCTATGAGGAAAATATTGTTACTATTATTCCCTCTTCGAGGAAATTAAAACATGGAGAGATTAGAGCAGCCCAAGGTGTAATGCCATAAGGGGTAGAAAAAATTCAAACTTGTTTGTACAATAGAAACTCACCTACATATATATACATAGAAGGATAAAATTTTAAAGTCCTCCTTTTTAAAAACTTTTTTTCTTGAGCTGTAACTTATATGTTAGGTTGGTGCAAAAGTAATTGCTGTTTTTGTCATTACATACAGTCAAGTACATAAGTCTTAGGTGCACGGCTTAATTTTTACATGGTATACACCCACGTAACTGTGATCCAGATAAGCACAAAGATAGCTTCCAGCATCCCAGAAGGCTCCCAGAGACTGCCTCCCAATCAATGCTTCCTAGAGGCAGCCACCATTCTGATCTCTATCACCATAGATTAACTTAGGCTGGTTTTGAACTTTATATAAACGAAATAGTGCAGTATAAATCTGTTGTATCTGATTTCTTTTAATCAACATTATGCCTGTAAGATTCATCCTTATTGGATGTCTCAGTAGTCCTTTTCATTGAATATACATGAATATACAGCAATTCATTCACCCATTCTCCCTGTTGGACTTTAGAATTTTTTCTACTGTAAATAATGGTCCTATGAATATTCTAGTATGTGTCTTTTAGTGGACCTAAGCCCTCATTTCTATTAGATACATTTCCTAAAGTTGAATTGCTGAGTCTCGGGGTATGGTAGATACTGCCAAATGGTTTTTCCATTTGGTATGGCAGTATCATAGGAGACAAGCCATGACACAAGAAGTGATCGAGGACTTAACACTAAACCCCACATCCATTGCTGAGTCACCCTGGATCTCAAGCTTGTAAATTGTGGGGTGAATCAATCTTATGTGAAGTATTTGGTGTGCCTGGGGCATGATATAAAGGTGTCCAAAAGTCTTCTAAAGAATTATTTTTAGGCCAGGCATGGTGGCTCATGCCTGTCATTCCAGCACTTTGGGAGGCCAAGGCAGATGGATCACCTGAGGACATGAGTTTAAGATTAGTCTGGCCAACATGGTGAAACCTCATCTCCACTAAAAATACAAAAATTAACCAGGTATGGTGGCAGGCACCTGTAATCCCAGCTACTTGGGAGGCTGAGGCAGGAGAATTGCTTGAACCCAGGAGACGGAGTTTGCAGTGAGCCGAGATCACGCCACTGCACTCCAGCCTGGGCGACAGAGCAAGACTCTCTCAAAAACAAGAAAAGAAACTATTTTTAGTCATTAAGGTCTGATCGCTTCTGCTATGCATCGGTGGCAGATACATGGTGGCTTTTCCTTTGATGAATTATGTTTTCTTTGCCATTTCTGAGAACATTAT
This sequence comes from Chlorocebus sabaeus, assembly GCF_047675955.1. Lineage (NCBI taxonomy): Eukaryota > Metazoa > Chordata > Mammalia > Primates > Cercopithecidae > Chlorocebus > Chlorocebus sabaeus. The sequence goes on along the minus strand of NC_132912.1, from coordinate 50,513,518 downwards.
AACTTAGCTGTGTCTGAACACTGGCATCAAATTACAAGACGCATGAGTCATCATGGAAGAGACCCAAGGGAAAAAAGCAGGGCCTAATAAACTAGCCTCCAGGTCACAGCCTAACAGCATCCTTCTCCAAAGGGATGAGCTAAGCCTGCAGCCAGCGACTGTCAGTGACTATTAAGGAGATCTGGATGCAAAATGTGAGTGTCACCTGAATCAGGATTAGCGGATGCATGAGACTCCCCTTTTCCTAGCAAGTAGATTCTTACCTTACTGACTTCTACTATGTGCTAGGGATATGATCCCTGCCCTCAGGAGTCTCACAGTCCACACAGTGGAAACAGATAAGTAAACAGGAAATTATGACCCGGCATGACAGGTCATGTCTTACAGAAACTGGATGACCCAGGGCCTAAGAAGGGCAGATTTTAAAGTCTTGAAGAATTAAAGCTGTCACAATGTGAGTGAAAAAACAAGAGCAATAGAATATTTGAGCAAACAGCAATGCACCTGAAATTTTTAAAAAGTTAGCTTTCAGAGGCCAAAAGAGGCCTTGTGAAATTTTTTAAAAGTTAGCTTTCAGAGACCAAAAGAGGCCTTGGAGTGTCCGAGACACAGGAAATGTATTACAGGGAGACTAGTTCTAACCATCAGGTTCGAGAGCAAGGGGTTCCACATGTAAGGAAGGAGTTGCCGGGGGTCCTGGTTTCTGATCCTAGCTTGGATGTACTCTGTTTGTGGGGTCCTGGGAGGCTAGGTGGCTTCTCTGGGCTCAGTTTCCCTACCTGGGAATAGGTATAGACCAGAGAATCTCTGCAAGCTTCTTTCCAGATAGGATATGCTATGGCTGCTTAATATTTTTAAACAAGACAGAATGGCATCATCTCAAATGCTCACTGCAAGTCATCTCCACTGTATGCATTTTATCACTTCATGATATAATTTAATTTTGCTGGTGAACTCATTGTACATATCAAACTACATGCAAAAAAAAAAAAAAAAAAAAAAAAGGCAAGCCAGAGAGAACAGAAAAAAAGACAGTGGCTTGAGGACGTGATCTGGGGCGAAGAAATGAGACCCTTTTAACTCTTGAGTGCTCATGATGCAAAGTGAACCCGAGACCATCCAGGGATAGACGAATGGATGAGAGCCACTCCTCCTCCGCAAACTTCACCTTCCCTCCACCATCCTCAGAGTACCATGTCTAAACCTAGGATACTCATCAGTTAACTGGAATTGGATGGGAATGAAATCCAAGTCCCACCTCCATGGATTTCGGCCACACTCACTAAGCATGAGAACAGGCAGAACGCACACAGTGTGAGAAATGGGCATGTGAACAGGGGGTTGAAGTCAGGAAGGCACTGAGCAACAGAAGCTACCAGCTCTTTCGTCTTGAGAAAGCCTGGCTGTGCTTTGTATCTTGTCTGTAAATATCTGTTTACTTAATTAAAATACAAACAGCCGGGCGCGGTGGCTCACGCCTGTAATCCCAGCACTTTGGGAGGCGGAGACGGGCGGATCACGAGGTCAGGAGATCGAGACCATCCTGGCTAACCCGGTGAAACCCCGTCTCTACTAAAAAAATACAAAAAACTAGCCGGGCGAGATGGCGGGCGCCTGTAGTCCCAGCTACTCGGGAGGCTGAGGCAGGAGAATGGCGTAAACCCGGAAGGCGGAGCTTAACAGTGAGCTGAGATCCGGCCACTGCACTCCAGCCTGGGCGACAGAGCCAGACTCTGTCTCAAAAAAATAAATAAATAAATAAAATAAAATAAAATACAAACAGTCTGGGTCTGCCTTAAAATAAAGTGAACACCAAAAAGGAGAGGCCTAGCCCAGTTCAGTGGCTCATGCCCGTAATCCCAGTGCTTCAGGAGGCTGAGGTGGGAGGATTGCTTCAGGCCAGGAGTTTGACACCAGCCTGGGCAACACAATAAGACCCCGTCTTCACAAAAATTTAAAAATGTAGCCGGGCACAGTGGTGTGCACTCGTAGTCCCAGCTACTTGGAAGCTTGAGGCAAGAGGATCTCTTGAGCCTGGAAGGTCGAGGCTACAGTGAGCTATGATTGCACCACTGCACTCCAGCCTGGGTGACAGACCAAGATCCTGTCTTTAAAAAAAAAAAAAAGAAAAAAGAAAGAGAAGAAAAGAAAACAAAGAAAGAAGGGAGGGAGGGAGAGAAGGAGGAACTGAAGGGGAGGGGAGGGGAAGGGAAGGGGAGAGGAGGGGAGAAAAGGAGAGGAGAGGGGAGGAGAGAAGAAAGAAACCTGAGGGAAAGCTCATGCAAGCGTTGACAAAGGAGGTGTCCTCATTCAACACATTGACTTTTGCGGTTTGCTCTGTGCTCAGGGCTGGGAACTCAGGGATGAGACAGCCAGTTGGTGCCCTGCTAAAGCAGAATGATAAGACACACACACACAAATGAGAACAAAACCCTGTGCTGAGAAGGCTGCGTTATTCCACTGGAAGCATTGCATGGACCTGCAGCGGCAGCACCACCCAGGGGTTTGTTAGAAATGAATCTTAGGCTCCAGAACCAGAACCTGCATTGTAGCAGGAACTCCAGGGTTTTAGAAGCATGGCTGCATGGGGTAAGGGGCCCTGGGGAGCTTGCAGTGGGAGGAGAAGGGCTGATTCTGTCTAAGAGGGTCATAGAAGATCTCCCCCAGGAAGTCATATTTGGGCTAGCTCTTCAAAGATGAGTAGGAACTTAATTTGAGAAGAGAGGGAGGAAATTCCAAGCAGAGGAAGGGGTAGGATGAGATGGTGACAGACTTCAGAGAGATGATGCTGAGCTGGAAACGGGTTAGAATCTGATTTTGAAGACACCTGTACTCATCTACCATATTAAGGAATTTATGTTCTGTTTGTCTCCTGAGGCTGAGAATCAAGTAAGGAGGGAGAACATTCTCCAGGCACCATGCTGAGGTTTAGTCAGTGCAGGGTGTTCAGTGCACATTAGAGAGGCTGATGACCTTGTTCACAGCGGAGATTTTCTCTCAGGGAAAATAGTGAGTAAGACTAGTGCCCTTCAGGTCTGCCCATAGAGGGTGGGAGGGTCCTGCATTTAAAGGGAAACAGAAAAAAATGTTTCCATCTAAGGACATTTTTTTTTTTTTCCCTGAAGGTGATAGAAGCAAGGAAATTATCAATTACTCTAAATGGTAGGAAGCCAAAACATGGTGCCAAAGGACTGCAAAGTAATTTTTCTTGGAGGCAAAGTAGCAACGGTTTAATCTTTCAAACAGCCTCATGGAAGGCCAAGGCAGAGAGAGCGAGCCTGCTTCATCTTAGCAGAAACCTGGTTGTAACTCAGGACTCAGAAGCCTGGTGTTATCCAAGGATGGTCCACAGACACACCAGTCCCATGGCAGATGGAGTCCACACTGCCCAGGACCCTAGTTCTGGGAGCGATTGCTTTCCCCATGCAGGCCTGGGCCCTCCAGCTCCCAACTGGCCAGATCCTCTCAGTGACCAGTCAGAGGAAGCCATGCGCTTTTAAAAATGCCAGAGGACATTTGTCATGCTCTGTTATTGTCATGATTATAGATTGCTATAGTGGTCTTGTGTGTGTGGAATAATATAGCACATCCAGTCTAGCACAGATAATTCAGACAGCTCCCACATATAGAGATGTCTTGGCACGTGAAGGTGTTCTATTGTAGCAAAAGTCCTTGGGCCATTGGGACTGTGGATTGTGAGAAGTAAAAGGACAGCATTAGCAACCAGCACTAAACCATGCTGCAACGTGTAGAAGGAAAAAAAAAAAACCGTGGGAGCTTCTGGTATTAGCACTCATTAAATGCTGACCCTATAATGAATGCTTTCTAGCACTCATCTCGAATTCATTCCACAACCTAAGAGAGCTGCCATTAGCCCCATTTTCAAATGAGTAACCTGGGGTCCGGTGAGGGTGGTTGTCAGGGCACCACAGCTAAGCTGTGCAGAGCTGGTGTTCAGGTCTAGGTCAGCCTGTTGTGGACCACAGCTTACCACTCTGACTTTCTGGAGTGCACTATCCTGCCGTTCAGAAGTCTCTAAGATGCTGCGAGTTTGCTGAGAGTTTGTCTAGGCTTCAGAAAATTCACACAAAAGATCAAAACACAGAAAAGGCAGAAAACAGACAAAATCCACATAGGTAAAACATGAATTAAATATTAATTATTAAATAACAAAATTTGTAAATTATATATAATCATAAATAATAACTTTTTATTGGAAAAACTTCAGTTTACAAAAGACTTCAACATGTTTTATGTATCTAGCTTCTAAATTACTTAAAGTTGTCTGTTCACAGGTATTTAGTTTGTAGTTTTTCCAGAATAGTTTTCATTTCCATATTTCGCAGATGAAGAGGATTTCACATAAGCCCAAATCTATGGATCCATTTGATTCCTTAAGACACTGGTATGAGCAAATCAATGAGCATTTATCTATCACTACTCCTTTAAAGATGCTGTGTTAAATCCTGGAGGAGAAATGATGGTGAAGGAGATACAGGTTCATCTCTAAAGAGGTCTCTCTCCAGCAGGGAAGATGAATCAAACAAGCAGAAAATTAAGTAAAAGAGGTGTGTTGCTGTTGTCGCTGTTGCTTTTTATGTTAGTGACAAAAAATTAGAGAGAGAAAGGTTTTACTGGCCTAAGTAATATTCAGATGACACTTACTATAGGCATCAGAAAGGAGAAATGAGATCAGGTTCAGGAAGGAAAGCTGTACAATGCCAAGACTTGTTGCTGGATTTAGAAAGAGATAAGATGCTGAAAGGCAGAAAGAAAATGTATTTATCAGAGCCCAACAAAAGTACACAGGAAGATGTACTTAGGGAAGAGCATCCAGACTAATTTGAATTTGAAGAAACATTTGCAAATGGACTAAAGAGTGTTAAGCCCAAAAAGGCAGGTTGGAGCCATACCATCAAGAAAGTCTTGAAAGACTCATGCAGCAATTGGGACAGCTCTCTTTGGTGTGGCAGCCATGGAAGGTTTTTGATCTGCTTAAAGTACTTTCTTCCTTTTCAATAAACGGAGCTGGGAGAACTGGACACTCACATGCAAAAAAAAAAAAAAAAAAATGAAGTTAGATCCCCTATCTCACACCACATCCAAAAATCAACTCAAAATAAGGCTGGGCATGGTGGCTTCTGCCTGTAATCCCAATGCTTTGGGAGGCTGAAGTGGGTGGATCACCCTGAGCTCAGGAGTGCAAGACCAGCCTGGGCAACATGGTGAAACCCTGTGTCTACCAAAAACACACACACACACACACACAAAGAAGCAGCCAGGTGTGGTGGCCTATTCCTGCAGTCCCAGCTACGTGGGAGGCTGAAGTGGTAGGACTGCTTGAACCTGGGAAGCAGAGGTTGCCGTGAGCCAAGATCGCACCACTGCACTCCAGCCTAGGCAACAAAGTGAGATGCTATCTCCAAAAAAAAAAAAAAAATCAACTCAAAATAGATCACAGATGTATATGTAAGAGCTAAAATATGCAACTCTTAGATGAAAACACAGAAGTAAAGCTTTGTGATCTTGAATTAAGCAATTATTTCTTAGGTACAACACTGAAAGCACAAATTATTGAAGAAAAATTGATGTTGAATTTAATAAACATTTTAAAACTGCATTTCGAACAACACCATCAAGAAATAGAAAGGAGGCCAGGTGCAGCGGCTCAAGCCTGTAATCCCAACACTTTAGGATGCCAAGGTAAAAGGATTGCTTGGCCAGATGTGGTGGCTCACACCTATAATCCCAGTACTTTGAGAGGCCGAGGTGGGCGGACCACCTGAGGTGGGGAGTTCGAGACCAGCCTGAACAACATGGAGAAACCCTGTCTCTACTAAAAATACAAAATTAGCTGGGTGTGGTGGCACATGCCTGTAATCCCAGCTACTCGGGAGGCTGAAGCAGGAGAATCGCTTGAATCTGGAAGACGGAGGTTGTGGTGAGCTGACAACGCGCCATTGCACTCCAGCCTGGGCGACAAGGGCAAAAAACCTCGTCTCAGAAAAAAAAAAAAAAAAAAAAAAGGATTGCTTGAGACCAGGAGTTTCAGGCCAGCCTGGGTAATATTGTAAAACTCCATCTCTACAAAAATATTTTAAAAATTAGCTGGGCCTGGCGGTGCACACCTGTAGTTCCAGCTACTCGAGAAGCTGAGGTGGCAGGATCACGTGAGCCCAGGAGGTAAAGGCTGCAGTGAGCTATGATCACAGCACTACACTGTAGCCTGGGCGACAGAGCAAGACCCTGTCTCTAAAAAAGAAAAAAGAAAGAAGAAAAGAAAATTGAAAAGACACATTATAGACTGGGAGAAAATATTTGCATATCGTATATCCAATAAGAGACATATGTAGAATTAAGAAAATAACTCTTACAACTCAGTCATAAAAAAAAAATGTTCAATGGGCAAAAGATTTGAACAGACATTTCTCTAAAGAAAGTGTAGCCAGAGGCGGGGGGCAGGGGGGGCCCATGCCTGCAATCCCAGCACTTTGGGAGGCCAAGGCGGGCGGATCACCTGAGGTCAGGAGTTCAAGACCAGCCTGACCAACATGGAGAAACCCCATCTCTACTAAAAATGCCAAAAAAATTGCCAATTTTTCTCCTCTTACCTTGGCATCCTAAAGCTGGGCGTGGTGGTGCATGCCTGTAATCCCAGCTACTGGGGAGGCTGAGGCAAGAGAATAGGTTGAACCTGGGAGGCAGAGGTTGCTGTGAGTGGAGATCACGCCATTGCACTCCAGTCTGGGCAACAAGATCAAAACTCCATCTCAAAAAAAAAAAAAAAAGAAAGAAAAGAAAGCATAGAGTGTGCAATAAACACATGAAAAGATGCTCAACATCATTAGTCATTAGAGAACTGCAAATCAAAAACACAGTGAGACACCACTTCTTATCCACTAGGGTGGCTATAATAAAAAGCAGACAATAACAAATGCTGTTAAGGATGTGGAGAAAGTAGAATCCTCACACACTGCTGGTAGGATGAAAAATGGTACAGCTGCTGTGGAAAACAATTTGGCAATTCCTCAAAAATGTTAAACATAGAGTTACCATGTGACTGAGCAAGTCCTCTCAGAGAAATTCTTTAAGAGAAATAAAACCCCAGATCGGTGCCTCACGCCTGTAATCCCAACACTTTGGGAGGCTGAGGGGGGTGGATCACTTGAGGTCAGGAGTTCGAGACCGGCCTGGCCAACGTGGTGAAACCCTGTCTCTACTAAAAATACAAAGAATTAGCCGGGCATGGTGGTGTATGCCTGTAATCCCAGCTACTCGGGAGGCTGAGACAGGAGAATCACTTGAACCCAGGAGGCAGAAGTTGCAGTGAGCCGACATCATGCCATTACACTCCAGCCTGGGCAACAGAGTAGGACATCGTCTCAAAAATAAATAAATAAGCCGAGTGTGGTGGCTCACGACTATAAACCCAGCACTTTGGGAGGCCGAGGCGGGCGGATCATGAGGTCAGGAGATTGAGACCATCCTGGCTAACATGGTGAAACCCCATCTCTACTAAAAATACAAAAAATTAGCTGGGTGTGGTGGAGGGCGCCTGTAGTCCCAGCTACTCAGGAGGCTGAGGCAGGAGAATGGCATGAATCCGGGAGGCCGAGCTTGCAGTGAGCCGAGACTGCACCTCTGCACTCCAACCTGGACGACAAAGCAAGACTCCATCTCAATAAATAAATAAATAGAGAAAGAAATAAAATGACATTCGTACTAAGATTTGAACATGTATAGTCATAGAAGCATTATTCACGACAGCCATTTGGCTGTGGAAACAACCCAAGTGTCCATCAACTGAAGAATGGAAAAAACAAAATGTGGTCTATCCATATGATGGAATACTATTTAGCCATGAAAGAGAACTGAGTACTTACACATGCTACAACATGGATGAACCTCAAAAGTATTATGCACAATGAAAGAAGCCAGACACAAAGACCATGTGGAAGGAAAATGAATCTTGGGACCCCCAAATCACGAAAGCTGGGCACTGCTAAGGGCGCACCTGCCTCCCATTCTATTCCTAAAAAAGATACCTCCCTCACGAGGAATTTCCTTGTGGATAAAGGACAGACAGAGCTCAAAGTCATCCCTCAGCTCACTGAGATAGATGCATATCTGATTGCTTCCTTTGAAAAAGCTAATCAGCAACTCAAAAGAATGCAATCCTTTGTCTCTTACCTATGACCTGGAAGCCCCCTCCCCAATTCGAGTTGTCCAGACTTTCCAGACGGAACCAGTGTACATCTTAGGTAATTGACATTTCATGTATCCCTAAAATCTGTAAAACCAAACTGTGCCCCAACCACCTTGCGCACGTGTCGTCAGGACCTCCTGACGCTGTGTCACGGGCACAGGTCCTTAACTTTGACAAAATAAACTTCCTAAATTGACTGAGACCGGTCTCAGGTATTGAGGGTTCACAACCACATACTATAAGATTCCATTTCTAGGAAAAGTGCAAACAAGGCACATATTCTGTAAGTGAGAATGGGGTGTAAGTGAGCATGAAGTTTCTTTTTGGGATGAGGGAAATATTCTAAGATTAGAGAGTGGCACAACTCTGTAAATATACTAAAGCTCATCGAAGTGTGAGTTTTGTGGTATATAAATTGTATCTCAATAAAGCTGATTTTTAAAGACTCTTCCTTCATTCCTTTCTTGCTTCCTCCTTTTCTCCTTTCCTGTCCTTCTTGTCTTCTGTTCTCCTGTCCTTTCTTCTTTTTTTTTTCTCTTACTCTTTTGCCCAACTTTTAACCACAGGTGAGCATTTAAAACATAAATGTTGAGCAAACACTCAGGTCGCCACTACTTAGGTCAATAAATGGAATGTCTCTAGCTTGCCAGAGGCCTCTCCTGCATATACAGCGTCACTTCTCAATTGCAACTTCCCCCTCCTCTAAATACAAATTATCCTAGCTTTTAAGGTAGCCACTTTCTCACTTTTCTACACAGTTTTACCAGTGATACTACTAAGTATGTATCTTTAGACATTTAATATTAATTTTACTTGTTTTTGAAATAGATATACAGGTACAGATATCCATACGTTGTGCACAGTTTTCTGTCTGGTTTCTTTCACTCAACAAAATGTTTGTAAGGACAGAATTGTTGATGAAAAGAGACAAACTCTAAAATATTTGAAGAGATTTATTCTGAGCCAGCTATGAGTGACCAATGGCCCACGACACAGCCCTATCCCCTTCTCAGGGTAAACACACCTGGCAGTGGCATTTATCTGGTTCACCAGGCTGACTGTTCCCTCAGGAATAACTTCCTGTGTGTCCTGATCAGATATATTCATCAGCGATTGTTTAATAGTGAGCTGTGGGTCCTGCATGAACCCAAACATGCCCTTTCATTCCCTGGCATTGAAAATTAAAGATACTGGTCTGGTGCAGTCACTCATACCTATAATCCCAGCACTTTGGGAGGCCGAGGTAGGTGGATCACCTGAGGTCAGGAGTTCAAGACTAGCCTGACCAACATGATGCAACCCCATCTCTACTAAAAACACAAAAATCAGCCAGGTGTGGTGGCGTGCACCTGTAATCCCAGCTACTCGGGAGGCTGAGACAGGAGAATTGCCTGAACTCGGGAGACAGGGATTGCAGTGAACCAAGATTGTGCCACTGCATTCCAGGCTAGGCAACAGAGCAGGACTAAGTCTCAAAATAAATAAATAAATAAAAATAATTAAATTAAATTTAATTAATTAAATATACTGATATGGTTTGTGTCCCCATCCACATCTCATGTCAAATTGTAATTCCCATGTGTCAGGGGAGGGGCCTGGTGATAGGTGATTGGGTCATGGGTGTGGATTTCCCCTTGCTGTTCTCGTGATAGTGAGTGACCTCATGAGATCTGATGATTTAAAAATGCGTGGTTTTCTTCACTTGCTCTCTCTCCTGCCACCTTGTGAAGAAGGTCCTTGCTTCCCCTTCGCCTTTCACCATGATTGTAAGTTTCCTGAGGCTTCCCAGTCGTTTCCTGTTAAGCCTGCAGAACTATGAGTCAATTAATCCTCTTTTCTTCATAAGTTACCCAGTCTCAGGTAGTTCTTTATAACAGTGTGACAACAGACTAATACAGATACTGTCCTTAAAGTAGTTGTTTTACAATCCATTATAGTAAATGTTTCTCAGGAAGCTGATGATACCAATTTACAAAACAGAGCCATTCCTTTACATTATCCCCTCTGGTTTTAATAGTTACTTGGTTTTGCCTTTCCCTTGACCATCTTCTTGGCAACCACGGGTCTCAGAGGTAACTTTTGTTGCCCTGGCTTAATTTTTCCTTTTGTAAGTAGCTTTAAGGCTGGTGGCCTGAGCTGAGATAGACCCATATCTGAGCTTGGTCCAGTCTTAAGGCCCAACCCAGCACTCTTTTACTTTCCTTTTAGCTATTACAGATAATAATGAGCAAGGAATTTAATATTTTATCTTTTTCTCATTAGTTTGCATTTTCTTATGCATTCAATGAACTAACTCCCTGGGAGTATGAGTATGGCCCAGCTCTAAATTCCACTGGAAACTGTTACCTTTAGTGACTGAATGCAATCCACTGCAGCTCCTTAAGATGGGTAACCACGTGGCCACCCAGAAGTCTAAGGTTTTCCATTTCCCACCTTTTTACCTTTCTCTTTATCCATTTAAATTTAGCTATATAATTTTTCCTTTATTTTAAAGCAACTCAAATAGCCTTTAAACTAGGAAAAAAAAAAAAACATTTTCTTCAGCAAACATCCTTGTGTTTTTACAAATTTCACCAAAACATTTTTTACTCTTTTGCTATTTTAAGTCTTAGTAACCCAAATTCCAAGTGAAAAACCCAAGGTTACTTAATTTAACATAACATGACCTTAAGATTCTAAACTACTGGAGAGAATTTTGAGATTAAATTTACCAAATTAATCTTACCAAATATTACTATAGTCATGTGAACTAAAAGGCATCAGAGCTAGCTTTTGTTAGTCTGATAAGAACTTACTTTAAGCCAATTGATGAGAGCTCCTTCATATAGTTTGACAGTTAAATATCACTTCCACATAACACATGTAGATATAACAGATATACAGACAAAAGCAGATCCTATAAGATTTTTCTTCCTTTTTTTTTTTTTTGAGATGGAGTTTTGTTCTTGTTGCCCAGGCTGGAGTGCAACGGCACGGTGTTGGCTCACTGCAACCTCTGTCTCCCACCCAGCTAATTTTTGTTTTGTTTTGATTTGGTTTTTTTTGAGATGGAGTCTCACTCTGTCACCCAGTCTGGAGTGCAGTGGTGCCATCTTGGCTCACTGCAAACTCCGCCTCCCCGGTTCAAATGATTCTCCTGCCTCAGCCTCCCAAGTAGCTGGGATTACAGGCATGTGCCACCACACTTGGCTAATTTTTTGTATTTGGTAGAGATGGGGTTTCACCATGTTGGTCAGGCTGGTCTCGAACTCCTGACCTCAGGTGATCCACCTCCCTCAGCCTCACAAAGTGCTGGGATTACATGCGTGTGCCACCATGCCCAGCAATTTTTGTATTTTTAGTAGAGACAGAGTTTTACCATGTTGGCCAGGATGGTCTCGGTCTCTTGACCTCATGATCCACCTGCCTCAGCCTCCCAAAGTGCTGGCATTACAGGCGTGAGCCACCACACACGGCTGGCTGTGTATTTTTTTTTTTTTTTTTTTTTTTTGAGACTCAGTTTCGCTCTTGTTGTCCAGGCTAGGGTGCAATGGCGTGGTCTTGGCTCACTGCAACCTCTGCCTCCCAGGTTCAAGCGATTCTCCTGCCTCAGCCTCCCAAGTAGCTGGGATTACAGGCATGTGCCACCACACCTGGCTAATTTTTTGTATTTTTAGTAGAAATACGGTTTCCTCATGTTGGCCAGGCTGGTCTCGAACTCATGACCTCAGGTGATCTGCCCGCCATGGCCTCCCAAAGTGCTGGGATTGTAGACATGAGCCACCACACCCAGCTATTTACCTTTTAATATCACATTTTTTAGAAAAATGTTTTCCTATAATTTTAAAAATTAGAAACCACCCATTTAATGAATTATATTATTTAATGTAACTTTAGATTCTAAATTATATATCAAGTTTGTTTATAAGCATTTATTCCATTACATTTACCTGATTAATTTAATTTTGATAGTTTACTTAGGTTATTTATGAAAACTGTGATAGTCATCATTTAAAGCTATTTCCTGTTAACCTTTTTTATAGTTTCTTACTTAGGTAAGAAACTTAAGGTTAAATACCAGTATTTTACCAATAACTCAGAATTTAGCTGTTTTCATTAAACTAACAATAGTAAATGTCTTATTTATCAAAAATTACACAAGAAGGCTGGGCATGGTAGCTTATGCCTATAATCCCAGCACTTTGGGAGTCCAAGGTAAGCAGATCACTTGAGGCCAGGAATTCGAGACCAGACTGGCTATGATGGTAAAACCCTCGTCTCTACCAAAAATTCAAAAATTAGCCAGGTGTGTGGTGCACACTTGTAATCCCAGCTATTCAGGAGGCTGAGGTGGGAAGATCTCTTGAACCCAGCAAGTGGAGGTTGCAGTGAGCCAAAATCGTGCCATTGCACTCCAGTTTGGGCGACAAGAGTCTGTCCCCCAAAAAACAGCAACAACAAAAATTACACAAGTAAAGATCATTTTGTTTTGGGCTGGGTTTACAGTTTTACAACTCTTATGTCAAATTTTGGCATCTTATAGTATTTGGCAGGCATAAGTTTGAAACTGCTTCCATCAATCAATGGAAACAAAAATGTTGACAATTCTTAAGACATGTCTAATATTTATCAATAATTTTAAAGCTGGCTTATTTATTAAAGATTTTACTTATGTCACATGAACTTGAAAAACATTTGGGTTTATTATTTGAGTACTCTTCAAGCCAATTTGGTATATTGTGGCCACAACACATAAAGTACATGTACGTATATATAAACACGCACAGTCTTCAGACCAAGATCCTGTTGCTTTTACTTAGAATTCTAAACATGAAATATTAATACAAACTCACCAGTTTACAAAAACAAACAAATGGAGTGGCACAGTGGCTTATGCCTATGATCCTAACACTTTGGTAGGCAAAGGTGGGCAGATCGCTTGAGGTCAGGAGTTCCAGACCAGCCTGGACAACACAGTGAAACCCTGTCTCTACAAAAAAAAAAAAAAAAAAAAAAATTAGCCAGGCATGGTGGTGGGCACCTGTGGTCCTAGCTATTCAGGAGGCTGAGTTGGGAGGACCACTTGAACCAGGGAGGCAGAGGTTGCAGTGAGCTGAAATCATGCCACTGCACTCCAGCCTGGGCAATAGAGCCAGACACTGTCTCAAAAAAAAAAAAAAAAAAAAAAAAAGCCAAATAAAATGGTTGAATCCAAACAGTGATTTTTTTTTTAAAATCTCAGCAGAATAGTAACTGTTAGGCAGGAATCTAGACCCACCATGGCGGCATTACCCGGCGTAGCAGGCCTTTTGTTAAAGACTCCCTTCACCCTTTTACACACCAGCAGACTTACATGCGTCACAGTTCCGGCTGGGCAACCACACTCCCCCATGACCTGCAGCTCACCTGCATTCCACAAGTTTGTAAACAGCAGTTTCGGTTAACAGTTTCCAAAGACCCCTTCCTCATGACCCTTACTCAACTCCTGCCCTAGTAGTTTCAAGACCCCCCAGGCCCTGTTTGCACAACCAGCTTCCCTACCTCTCAGGCTATAAAAAGCCCCTACCCTCCTCCCTTAGCACGACTTCCTAGACCCGCACCTTTGGACTGAGGAACCTCTGAGGAACCTCGTCCGCAAGCCCTAATAAAAGGCTATTCTCACTGCCATTTGCCTTGTGTCTTCGTTCCCGGTTCGGCTCCAGCCTCAGTTTACCTTTACAGTAACGACAGATTTTAAGCAGCAGAAAATAAAACAGAGAAATAGAGAACTTAAGAACTCCATAGTGGCCGGGCACGGTGGCTCAAGCCTGTAATCCCAGCACTTTGGGAGGCTGAGACGGGCGGATCACGAGGTCAGGAGATCGAGACCATCCTGGCTAATACAGTGAAACCCCGTCTCTACTAAAAAATACAAAAAAATAGCCGGGTGAGGTGGCGGGCGCCTGTAGTCCCAGCTATAGGGAGGCTGAGGCAGGAGAATGGCACAAACCCGGGAGACGGAGCTTGCAGTGAGCTGCGATCCGGCCACTGCACTCCAGCCTGGGCAAAAGCGCGAGACTCCCTCTCAAAAAAAAAAAAAAAAAGAACTCCATAGTTGCAGGTGGATGTTGGGAGCAAGCCCCCCAAAATCTGGCCATAAACTGGCCCCAAGACTGGCCATAAACAAAATCTATGCAGCACTGTAACATGTTCATAATGGCCCTAACACCCAAGCTGGAAGGTTGTGGGTTTACGGGAATGAGGGCAAGCAGGCCCGCCCAGTGCGGAAAACTGTTTAAAGGCATTCTTAAGCCACAAACAACAGCATGAGTGATCTGTGCCTTAAGCGCACGTTTCTGCTGCAGTTAACTAGCCCAACCTATTCCTTTAATTCGGCCCATTCTTTCATTTCCCATAAGGGATATTTTTAGTTAATTTAATATCTGTAGAAACAATGCTAATGACTGGTTTGCTGTTAACAAATATGTGGGTAAATCTCTGTTTGGGGCTCTCAGCTCTGAAGGCTGTGAGACCCCTGATTTCCCACTTCACACCTCTATATAGGGTCTCCCAACCGAGCTGGTCTCAGCAAGTAGCATCCATCGTAGGGGCTCGAATCCAGGTCGAAGGGTCGCCGGAGCAACGGTTGGAACGGAAAACTAGCTGGAGGACACCCGAGTACTCTTAAAGCAATCTCCGTGGTGAGTAAGAAGGGGAGTTCGGAAGCGTCAGGGTAACAATGGGACAGGTATGGGGTCTGGTTCGTTTCACCCTGGAACTTTTTCACACTGATAATGAGGAGGAACAAGAGTATAGCGAAGTAACAGAAGAGGTTACAGAGCATGTTTATTTACCAGCTAAAGCTAAAGCGGCAAAGGAAGGAGAGGTTCATCCCTACCCTTCTGCACTTCATCCTTACTGTTTTGAAGAAACTGACTCCCCAGATCTTTCTTTTCCGGAGGACACTGGGTGAAAAGTAGTTGCCACAGTGACTGAGCAGTGCCTTGAGCGACGGCTCTTAGATTCAGGCAGGAATTCAGCAAGCTAGGCAAGAGGGTGATTCAGAGGCTTGGCAGTTCCCTGTTAGAATACACCCCCCCAGATCAACAGGGAAATATTACAGCTACATTTGAGCCTTTTCCTTTCAAATTACTCAAAGAGTTAAAACAAGCTATAAATGAGTATGGACCAGGTTCTCCTTTTGTAATGGGACTGTTAAAGAATGTTTGCTGTTTCCAGTCAGATGATTCCTACTGACTGGGACGCTCTTACTCGAGCTTGTCTAACTCCTGCTGAGGGTTCTTACAATTTAAAACTTGATGAGCAGATGAAGTTTCCATTCAGGCTGCTTGCAATGCCCAGGCCCAACCTCAAATTAATATAACTGCAGACCAACTTTTGGGGGTTGGCGGCTGGACTGGTTTAGATGCACAACTGGTCATGCAGGATGATGCCATAGGACAGCTTAGAGGAGTGTGCGTTAGAGCTTGGGAAAAAATCACTTCAGGTGGAGAACAATATTCTTCCTTTAGTGCTATAAAACAGGGACCCAGAGAACCATATGTTGATTTTATGGCTTGGTTGCAGGAGTCTCTTAAAAAGATTATTGCAGATTTGACTGCTCAGGATGTAGTGCTGCAATTATTGACTTTCAACAATGCTAATCCTGATTGCCAGGCTGCTCTGCGACCTATTAGAGGGAAAGCACATTTGGTTGATTATATCAAGGCCTGTGATGGCACTGGAGGTAATCTGCATAAAGCTACCTTGCTGGCACAGGTAATGGCAGGACTGAGAGTGGATAAAGGAAATACTCTGTTTCCTGGAGCTTGTTTTAACTGTGGGAAGCATGGTGACACTAAAAAAGAATGTAGAAAAAAATCAGCGAGTCAGGCCGCCAGAAAGGGGAAAAAAGAAAACTGCTGATCCTGAAATATGTCCAAAATGTGAAAAAGGAAAGCATTGGGCTAATCAGTGTCACTCTAAGTTTATAAGATGGGAACCCGATTTTGGGAAACGCCATGAAGGGCCTATCCTGGGCCCCATTCTCAACTGAGGCATTTCCAGCTCAGGCCATTCCCTCACCCCTGTACAATGTCTGTCCCCCGCCACAGCCGGTAGTGCCGCAGTAGATTCATGCTGCACAAAAGCTGTGAGCCTTCTGCCTGGGGAACCCCCGCAAAAGTTCCCAACAGGAGTCTGTGGACCCTTGCCAGCAGGGATAATAGGATTACTTTTAGGAAGGCCTAGTTTAGGTTTAAAAGGCATACAAATACATACAGGAGTCTTTGATTCAGATTACAATGGGGAAATTCAAATTGTTATATCTACTTCTGTTCCCTGGAAAGCAGAGTCAGGAGATTGCATAGCATAGCTCCTGATTGTACCATATGTGGGAATGAGACAAAGTGAAATTAAAGGAAGAGGAGGATTTGGAAGCACAAATAAACAAGGCAAAGCAGCTTATTGGGTAAATCAAACTACTGATAAATGTCCTACCTGTGAAATAACTATTCAAGGAAAGAAATTTAAAGGTTTGGTAGGTACAGGAGCAGACATTTCAATCATTTCTCTACAGCACTGGCCGTCCGTGTGGCCAATTCAACCTGCTCAATTTAACATAGTTGGAGTTGGTAAAACTGCTGAAGCATATCAAAGTAGTTATATTTTGCATTGTGAGGGGCCCGATGGACAACCTGGGACTATTCAACCAATTATAACTTCTGTACCTATAAATTTATGGGGAGGAGATTTATTGCAACAATGGGGAGCACAAATTCTAATTCCAGAACAATTATATGGCCCTCAAAGTCAACATACAGTGCATGAAATGGGGTATGTCCCCGTAATGGGACTAGAAAAAAATTTGCAGAGTTTGAAAGAACCACTTCAAGCAGAAAAACAAAGTTCCCTCCACAGATTAGGAAATAATTTTTGATGGCAGCCATTGTTAAGCCTCCAGAACCTCTACCTTCAAAATGGTTAACAGATAAGCCAATTTGGATAGAACAATGGCCACTAAGTAAAGAAAAACTGGAGGCTTTAGAGAAATTAGTTACTGAACAATTAGAAAATGTGCACTTAGCTGGCTGGGCGCGGTGGCTCAAGCCTGTAATCCCAGCACTTTGGGAGGCCGAGACGGGCGGATCACGAGGTCAGGAGATCGAGACCATCCTGGCTAACACGGTGAAACCCCGACTCTACTAAAAAAATACAAAAAAATTAGCCAGGCGTGATGGCGGCGCCTGTAGTCCCAGCTACTCGGGAGGCTGAGGCAGGAGAATGGTGTGAACCCGGGAGGCGGAGCTTGCAGTGAGCTGAGATCCGGCCACTGCACTCCGGCCTGGGTGACACAGTGAGACTCCGTCTCAAAAAAAAAAAAAAAAAAAAAGAATATGGGCACATAGCTCCAACATTTTCCCCTTGGAATTCTCCAGTTTTTGTAATTAAGAAAAAATCAGGTAAATGGAGAATGTTACCTGACTTAGGAGCCATCAATTCAGTTATACAACCTATGGGAGCACTACAGCCAGGATTGCCTTCTCCTGCTATAATTCCAAAAAATTGGCCTTTAATAATCATAGATTTAAAAGAATGTTTCTTTACTATCCCTTTAGCTGAGCAAGACTGAATGGTTTGCATTTACAATTCCTGCAGTAAACAACCTGCAGCCTGCTAAGCGTTATCATTGGAAAGTGTTGCCACAGGGCATGTCAAACAGCCCAACAATTTGCCAGACGTATGTGGGGCAAGCAATTGAACCTACGAAAAATTTTCACAGTGTTACATTATTCACTATATGGATGATATACTTTGTGCTGCTCCCACTCGAGAAATATTACTCCAACATTATGATCACTTGCAAAATTCGATTTCTTGTGCTGGTTTAATTATAACTCCTGACAAAATTCAGACTACTACTCCTTACTGCTACTTGGGGACCTTAGTAAATGACACTACCATTGTGCCACATAAAGTAACCATACGTAGGGATCAACTAAAAACATTAAATGACTTTCAAAAATTACTAGGAGATATTAATTGGATACGACCTGCTCTAGGTATTCCTACCTATGCCATGAGTAATCTGTTTTCTATCCATAGAGGAAATCCTAGTCTCACTAGCCCTTGGCAATTAACAAAGGAGGCTGAGGTTGAGTTATAGTTGACTGAAAAACAAGTCCATTAAGCTCAGATAAATAGAATAGATCCAGAGAAGACTCTAGATTTGCTAAGTTTTTCAACTCAGCATTCACCTACTGGTGTTATTGTCCAAGAACAGGACTTACTTAGTAAAGTGGCTTTTTCTTCCACATACTAATTCACGGACTCTAACTCCTTATTTAGATCAAATTGCTACTATGATAGGAAATGGGAGAACTTGGATTGTTAAATTACATGGATATGATCCTGGAAAAATTATTGTATCTCTCACGAAGGCACAAATACAGCAAGCTTTTATAAAGAGGCTTACTTGGCAAACCCATTTAGCTGACTTTGTGGGTATTCTTGATAATCATTTTCCTAAAACTAAACTGTTTCAGTTTTTTGAATTAACTAATTGGATTCTCCCTAAAATAACTAAATTTAAACCAACTGAAGGTGCTGAGAATGTTTTTACAGATGGGTCTAGTAATGGCAAAGCTTCTTATTTTGGCTCAAAAAGTAAAGTTTTCCACACGTCCTATACTTCAGCTCAAAAAGCAGAGCTTGTAGCTGTAATTGAGGTATTGACTGCTTTTGATACTCTATTAATGTGATTTCTGATTCTTCATACGTGTTTCATTCCACACAGCACAGTTAAATGAAAATGCTCCATTATGATTTCATACAGATGAACAACTGATGACTTTATTTACCCAACTGCAAACAGCAGTTAGGAGTAGAATGCATCCTTTTTACATCACTCACATTAGAGCTCATACACCTCTTCCAGGACCTTTGACTGAAGGGAATCAAATGGCTGATCGCCTAGTTGCTACTGCAATATCTAATGCTAGACACTTTCACAATTTAACCCATGTTAATGCCTCTGGTCTCAAACGCAGATACAGCATTACCTGGAAAGAAGCTAAAGTTATTATCCAGGGATGCCCAACTTGCCAAATGGACATTCCTCATCTTCTATAGGAGTTAATCCTCGAAGACTGGAACCTAACTCTATTTGGCAAATGGATGTCACACATGTTCCCTCATTTGGGAGACTAGTTTATGTACATGTATGTGTGGACACCTTTTCTCACTTTGTCTGGGCTACATGCCAATCAGGACAGTCTTCTGCCTGTGTTAAACATCACCTCTTGCAGTGTTTTGTGGTGATGGACATTCCAGTTCTATTAAAACAGATAATGCCCCAGGCTATACTAGCCAAGCTCTAGCTACATTTTTCTCTATGTAGAATATTAAACACATTACTGGAATGCCATACAATTCTCAAGGACAAGCCATAGTGGAAAGAATTAATCTCTCCCTAAAACAGCAGTTGCAAAAGCAGAAGGGAGACAGAGAATATGGAACCCCACAGATGCAACTGAACCTAGCATTATGAACTTTAAATTTTTTGAGCCTGCCCAAAGGCCAGATGTTATCAGCAGCTGAACAGCATCTATAGAAACCAGCTGCAAAGACAGAAACAGAACAACTGATTTGGTGGAGAGATTCAATAACAAAAAGTTGGGAAATAGGTAAAATAATAACTTGGGGTAGAGGTTATGCTTGTATTTCTCCAGGCCAAAATCAACAGCCTATTTCGATACCATCAAGACACCTGAAACCTTATCATGAGCCAGATGCCGAGGAAGAGACTCCGGGAGGATCCTGAGGACCCCTTGGTTGCAGCCATGTCAAGGCTGATGCTGAGGAGGACCCCAACTGTCACAAGCAACACCCATCGAACACAGCCACCCACCTGAGGACAGATCAAGAAGCTGTCACAGATGGTGGAAGAAAACCTGAGGAAAGCAGGACAACCAGTCACAGTGAATAACTTAATGGTATCTATGATAGCGGTTATCACCACTGCCGTGAGTATTCCTTCAATAAGGGCTGGTAATAATGCCTGGATGCAATCACTCTATGACACAGTTACACATGCTTTCTGATCTCCGTATTTACCATAATAAATCTGCTCCTATAATTGAGGCATACCACCCTCAAAAACCTATTTGTAAACAGGATTGGACCTGGTTAGAAAAAATGAACATGCTTGCTTGGGAAGATTGCTTTGCAGAACAGACAGAGGTGCTGCACAACAATTCCAATGGAATCATTATTAATTGGTCCCCTAAGGGGATGTTTAGCTTGAATTGCACCTCTCAGTCTGCGTGCCACATCTGAACAAAACGGACAGATGGTAGATATAATAAGTACGGCAAAAGTTCCTATTATCTGGAACCATGTCAGTATAGTGTCACCTCAACCTCAAATGATATGACCTGCTCTAGGAGCTTAACATAAGGATTTGTGGAAACTATTAAATGCTCTTAATAAGATCAAAATTTGGGAAAGAATAAAGAAGCATCTAGAAGGACACTCTACAAACTTCTTTTTGGATATAGCAAAATTAAAAGAACAAATATTTAAAGCATCCCAGGCACACCTGACCTTAATGCCAGGAACTGGAGCTCTTAAAGGAGCTGCAGACAAATTAGCAGCTAGTAACCCATTAAAATGGATAAAAACACTTGGAAGCTCTGTGATTTCAATGATGACTGTGCTTTTAATCTAAGTTGTTTGTCTTTGTATAGTCTGCAGATGCGGATCCCGCCTCCTGTGAGAAGTAGCTTACCGTGACAAAGTTGCCCTTGCTTTTATCTCTTTGCAGACCAGAGAAGGGGGACATGTTGGGAACAAGCACCCCAAAATCTGGCAGTAAACTGGCCCCAAGACTGGTCATAAACAAAATCTCTACACACTGTAACATGTTCATAATGGCCCTAACACCCATGCTGGAAGGTTGTGGGTTTACAGGAATGAGGGCAAGGAACGCCTGGCCCGCCCAGGGTGGAAAACTGCTTAAAGGCATTCTTAAGCCACAAACAGTAGCATAAGCAATCTGTGCCTTAAGGGCATGTTCCTGCCGCAGTTAACTAGCCCAACCTATTCCTTTAATTCGGCCTATCCCTTCGTTTCCCATAAGGGATACTTTTAGTTAATTTAATATCTATAGAAACAATGCTAATGACTGGTTTGCTGTAAATAAATATGTGAGTAAATCTCTGTTCGGGGCTCTCAGCTCTGAAGGCTGTGAGACCCCTGATTTCCCACTTCACACCTCTATATTTCTGTGTGTGTGTCTTTAATTCCTGTAGCGCTGCTGGATTAGGGTCTCCCTGACCGACCTGGTCTCGGCAGGTGGACCATTGGGCTCTGAATTTTTCCTTGATGTAATTTGCCCATCAGTTCAAAGTGTGCACAACAGACCATAATATGTAATCAGCTCGACTACTAGAAAACCTGGCATGCCTTTGGACTTTTCCTTCTCTTTTCTTTTTTGCTTGCTTCCTTCCTTCCTTCCTTCTTCTTCTTCTTCTTCTTTTTTTTTTTTTTAAAGGCAGGGACTCTCTCTGTTGTCCAGACTGGAGTGCAGTGGCATGATCACTGCAATCTCCACCTCCCAGGTTCAAGGGATTCTCCTGCCTCAGCCTCCTGAGTAGCTGGGATTGCAGCACCTGCCATCATGCCTGGCTAATTTTTGTATCTTTTGGTAGAGACCAGGTCGTGCCATGTTGCCTTGAGCTCAAACTGCTGAGATCAATCAATCCTCCCACCCCAGCCTCCCAAAGTGTTGGGATTACAGGCGTGAGCCACTGTACCCAGCCAGACTTTTTTATTTCGTACAAACACTTGCAAGTAGAGCTGCCATAAAACCAATGGGCTGCCCAAAAGGCAGTTGTTTTTTTTTTTTTCCCCTCATTCTTAGATTATTTGTGTCCCACTTTTTTTTTTAAAGGAGGAACTGAGCTGTGGCCTAGGGTTTACTGTGGTGGCTCAAAGTGTGCTGCTTGTGGGCAGGACTCCAGTGTGTCACTACTGAGTCCTTTCTGCCCTCTGATGTGTGTCAGTTTCCCTCTCTGGAGGTCTGTCATCTTCAAGAGGGCATGAAACACAGTTATCAGCTCTTATATGCATTTCCTGGGTGTGCTTTTAAAACTAATTTTGTTGAAGGATTCCCTGTAGGGCCACTGCATATCACAAGGGATCAATCCCTTAGATGCTCCCACTCTGGCCCCTTGTCATCTGGGGGCACCTTTAGGCTGAGAGGAGCAAAATCCCTTCTCTCTACAGAGCTAAGGAGCTCAGTTTCTCATTTATCTATGAAAAGGACAGTTCAGTTGCTTGTGCAAATGCACAGACAAGCAAATTGAGCTTAATTTTGGGAGAAAAAGCAACGGAGAAGACCCTTTAGAATGCACCTCAGAACTCAAATTAGGATCCTAAACAACTTCCCAGGAGAAAAAAAAAAAAAAAAAAAAAGCTCAAAATAAATCAAGGATTATCAACCAAACGGAGGTCTAGGGCTAATGAAGACTTCCCAGTTCCACTGAAGGAGAAGCTCGAAGTCGGGAAGGTTTCAATGGGCCCCTGCTGGTACCTTAGCTCCAAGAACAGGTAACTCCTTCTGGGTCATGAATCTTCTCTGAGGCCCCACATTTTGGGGGCACCAAATTATTATTGACAAAAAGAGTCAAACTCTGTAAAATATTTGAAGAGATTTGTTCTGAGCCAAATATGAGTGAACATGGCCCGTGACAGCCCCAGGAGATCCTGAGAACATGTGCCCAAGGTGGTCATGGTGCAGCCTAGTTTTATACATTTTAGGGAGACATGAGACATCAAATACATGTAAGATTTACATTGGCTCAATCTACATTGTGG
Organism: Chlorocebus sabaeus; assembly: GCF_047675955.1. Taxonomy (NCBI): domain Eukaryota; kingdom Metazoa; phylum Chordata; class Mammalia; order Primates; family Cercopithecidae; genus Chlorocebus; species Chlorocebus sabaeus. Next base: position 50,490,477 of record NC_132912.1, on the reverse strand, counting down.
TGGTGAGACTTCCAGGTCATAGGTAGATTTAAAACTTTTCTGATTGGCACCCAGGTGCCATAGCTCATGCCTGTAATACCAGCACTTTGGGAGGCTGAGGCAGGAAGATCACTTGAGGTCAGGAGTTCAAGACCAGCCTGGCCAACATGGTGAAACCCCAACTCTACTAAAAATACAAAAATTAGCTGAGCGGGGTGGTGCGCACCTGTAATCCCCACTACTCAGGAGGCTGAGGTGGGAGAATCGCTTGAACCCAGGAGGCAGAGATTGCAGTGAGCAACCACTGTGCTACTGTGTGGAGATCATGCCACTGCACTCCAGTCTGGGCAACAAAGCAAGACTCCATCTCAAAAATAAATAAAATAAAATAAAATTAAATTAAAATGTTTCTGATTGGCAATCAGTTGAGTTATTATCAATGGAAGGGAAAGTTTGAGTTATGATAAGGGGTTGTAGAGACCAAGGTTTTATCATGCAGATGAAGTCTCCAGGTAGCAGACTTCAGAGAGAACAGATTGTAAATGTTTCTTATCAGACTTAAAGAGTTTTATCAGTAATTCCAAAAGGGAGGGGATATAAACGAAGCATGTCTGGCTACCCCTCCCATCATGGCCTGAACTGGGATTTTTTGGTTTTGTTTTGTCTTTTTGAGACAAGGTCTCATCTGTTGCCCAGGCTGGAGTACAGTGGCACAATCTTGGCTCACAGGAACCTCCACCTCCCAGGCTCAAGCAATTCTCCCACCTCAGGCTCCCGAGTAGTTGGGATCATAGGCATGAGCCATCATGCCCAGCTAATTTTTTGTATTTTTGGTGGAGACGGGGTTTTACCATGTTGCCCAGGCTGGTCTTGAACTGAGCTCAAGCGATCCACCTGCCTTGGCCTCCAAAAATGCTGGATTACAGGTGTGAAGAACCACCCCCAGCCTGAAGCAGTTTTTCAGGTTAACTTTGGAACACCCTTGACCTGGAAGAGGGGTCCATTAAAATGGTTGGGGGGTCAAGAATTTCATTTTTGGTTTATGGAGTCTGGAGATAGAGTCACATACCTTCATTAATTTTTGATGAAGTTCCCAAGGCAATTCAATGAGGAAAGAAAAGTCTTTTCAACAAGTGATGCTGAAATAAATGAACATTTATGTGAAAAAAAGAACCTTGAACCCTACTCTATCACATATACGAAAATTAACTTGAAATGTATCTTAGACTTAAGTTTAAAACCTAACTCCAAAACTTTTAGAAGAAAATATAGGAGGAAAATCTCTGTGAACTTTGGTCAGGCAAAAATGTATTAGATAGGACACAGGTAGCACAGGCCATTACATTTTTTAAACTAATTTTACTTTATCTTACTTTAAAAAAGCCCGTTGAAAGACACCATCAAGAAAATGAAAAAACAAGACACAGACTGGAATAAAATATTTGCCAAACACATATCTGGTAAAGGACTTATATCCAGAAAACATAAAGAATATTTAAAAATTAATAATAATTCCAGTGAGTTTGGCTAAAATTAAGAAACCTGGTTAGGCGTGGTGGCTCATACTTGTAATCCCAGCACTTTGGGAGGCCAAGATAGGCAGAATGCTTGAGCTCAGGAGTTCGAGACCAGCCTGGGCAACATGGTGAAATCCCATCTCTATAAAACATACTGAAGTTAGCCGTGCATGGAGGCACACTCCTGTAGTCCCAGCAACTTAGGAGGCTGGGGCAGGAGGATCACTTGAGCCTGGGAGGCAGAGATCACAGTGAACTGAGATCGCTCCACTGTACTCCAGCCCGGGCAATGGAGCTAGACTTTGTCTCAAAAATAAATAAATAAATTAATTTAATTAAATTAAGAAACCCAAGGATACCAAGTGTGGGTGAGTATGCAGGGCAAACGCCATTCTCATATATTGCTGGTGAAAAGGCAAAATAGTGCAGCCACGTTGGAAAGCACTTTGGCAGTTTCTTTTAAAGTTGACTATACAACCCAGCCATCTGACTTTTGGGGTTTTACCTAAGAGAAGTGAAAATACATACCCACACAAAGCCCAAATGTTTCTAGGGGCTTTACTCATAATCACAAAAACCTGGAAACAACCCAGTGTCCATCTACTGGTGAATGAATAAACAAATTATGGTACCTCCATACAATGGAATACTGCTCAATAATAGGAATGAGTTACTGATAACTGATATGCTACAACATAGATCAATCTCAAAAATGTGTGCTAAGTGAAATAAGTTAGATAAAAAGATAAATGATTCATTCAAGATGAACGAATGATTCCATCACATTCTGGTAAAAGCAGATAGGAACAGAACTCAGATCAATATTTGATAGAGGGGCTAGACCATAGGAGGGGATTGACTTCAAGCGGCAAGGCAGAACTTTGGGCATCGAACCTGTTATGGTTACGGTACAAATTGAAATGCTGTGTTACAGTTTTCTTCTGCTCCATAGTTTTAGGGAGAGAGTCATGGGCTGAAATATTCAGATTCTTTTTGTTTTCTTCTTGTGGCTTTGTGTGGATAAAAACTGCCCATGTGCATGCATTCCATGAATGGGATTGGGAGTCTGGGTGGTTTACAAAATCCCTCCTCCCTCTTCTGTCACTGCCGGACTGTCGTTGCATTTTCCCTAATAGATGGCTTGGGGGAAGAGTGTGTGTATGACGAGTATTTCATGTGTTCTTCAACTTTTTGGCTCTCTTCTGTCTTCCAATTTTCTATTTCCCTCTCTTGTTCTTTCTCTTTCACTACCCAGGTTTCAAGAGCCATTCTTTCTCCTTTTTCTAGCTTTTTATTTTTTTTTTGAGACAGAGTCTCACTCTGTCGCCCAGGCTGGAGTGCAGTGGCACAATCTCAGCTGACAGCAACCTCCACCTTCCGGGTTCAGTGATTCTCCTGCCTCAGCCTCCTGAGTAGCTGGAATTACAGGCCACCATGCCTGGCTAATTTTTGTAATTTTAGTAGAGACAGGGTTTCACCATGTTGGTCAGGCTGGTCTCGAACTCCTGACCTCATGATCCGCCTGCCTTGGCCTCCCAAAGTGCTGGGATTACAGCATGAGTTACTGCGTCTGCCCTTTTCTAGCATTTTTGTGAGGATGCTCAAATATACAGAAAATAATTTTCCAGCAAACACTCATATACTCATCACTTAGATTCTACAATTGGCATTTTATAATTACTGCTTTCCCACATGTTGCTGAAACTATCTCTCTCTCCCTGCACTAATCCATACTATGTTGATACATTTCAAAGCAAATTGTACACATCCATCCATTTCCCCTTAGATACTTTATCATATGTATCATTAAATATAGCTCAATATTTCTTTACAGTTTTTAAATGTAAAATGTACATACAATGAAATTCACAGATATCCAGTATGTATTGCTAAATTTTGACAATTGCATAGTTACGTTTAACACAAACTCCTATCAAGATATAGGATATCATCATCAACTCCAGATAGTTTTCTTATGTTTCTCAGTAAATCTTCCACCCCATACTCACAGACAACATCGTTCTGATGTCCTCATGGGTTTTTTTTTTCCTGCCTGTTCTAGAATTTCATATGAACTGCAACTATGTGGTGCGTACTCTTTTGCATAACCTTATTTCACTTAGCATGTTTTTGAGATTCATCCATATTGTTTTATTAGTAATTTTATCAGTAATTCATTCTTTTTTAGTTCTGAGTAGTTTGAATATACCACAAATTGCTCATTTATTCTCCTGTTGGACATTTGGGTTGTTTCCAGTTTGATGCTATCAGGAAAAAGCTGCTCGTTATTCAGAGATGCGCTTTATCAGTCTAAGGGCTTCCTCCCCTAGCTTGCTCAGAGTTTTTATCAGGAAAGAATATTTAATTTCCTTCCTAAAAAAAAAAAATCCTCCTTTCCAAGAAGCCATGCTTTTCAAGGCTGCCACCATGAGCCCCATAAACTTTTTTTTTTCCCCCAAAAGAGCATCAGTTTCTCAACCCATAAACTTTCAAGGCCCATCCCTTTAGTGTTCTGATTTACTGTTTTGCAAAATTTAGTTCACGTACACAAAGTGTACAATTCATTGGTTGTCAGTCTGTTGATAAGTGCAACCATCACCACGGTCCATTTTAGGACATTTTTGTCACTGCAAGAAGAACACCATACATATCCTTTGGCTATCACCCTGTTTTCCCTTCATCCCTGCCCCCAACCCTAAGCAACAATTCTATTTTCTTTCTCTATGGATATGCCAGTTCTGAACTTTCCCATGAATGGAATCATATAAGATGTGGTCTTCGGTGTTTGACTTTTTTTGTTTGTTTCTTTTTTTTTTTTTTTCTTAGACAGGGGCTTGCTCTGTCGCCTAGGCTGTGATCCCAGCTCACTGCAGCTCAACCTCCCTGGTTCAAGCAATCCTCCCACCTCAGCCTCCCGAGTAGCTGGGACTACAGATGTACACCACCATGCCCTGCTAATTTTAGCTTCTTTCGCTTATCATGTTTACAAGGTTCATCTGTATAATAGCAAGTATCAGAACTTCATTCCTCTTTATGGCAGAATACCATTTTATTGTATAAATATCCCACATTTTATTGGCTCATTCACCTGCTGGCACATTTGGGTTGTTTCTGTCTTTCAATTATTGTGAATAATGCTCCTATAAACATTCATGTGCAAGCTTCTGTGTGGGCATGGGCTTTTCTTTCTATTGTCTATGTAGCTAGAGTAGAATTGCTGGGTCACGTGGTAAATTTCCCTGGAGTAACTGCCAGACTGTTTTCCAGAGTGACTGGCCTATTTTCATGTTCCCACCAGCAGTGTTGGGGGTTCCCATTTCTCCACATTCTTACCAGCAACTGTCGTTATCTTTTTGATTCTAGCCATTCTAGTGGGTGTGAAGTGGCATCTAATTGTGGTCTTGATGTGCATTTTCCTGATGGCTAATGATTTTGAGCAATGTTTCAAGTGCTATTTGACATTTGTGTATCTTCTTTGGAGAAATTACTATTCAGATTCTTTGCCCATTTTTTTATTGGTTTATTTTTCTTCTTCTTATTGCACTGTAAGAGTTCTTTATATATTCTAGATACAAGGCCCATATTAGATATATGATTTGCAAAAGCTTTCTCCCATTATGTGAATCATCTTCTCATTTTCTTGATGGAGTCCTTTGAAACATGAAAGTTTTAAATCTTGATTAAGTCAGCTTATCTATTTTTTCTTCTGTTGTTTGTACCTTTGGTGTCATATCTAAAAATATTTTGCCACATTTAAGGTCACAGAGTTTTTTTTTTTATTTTTTATTGTGGTAAAATATATCAACCACATATATGTATAATATATGTATTTAATATATATATTGTTTACCATTTTTAACATTTTCAAGTTAGGTTCAGTGGCATTAAATGCATTCACATCGTTCTGTGCAACCATCACCACCATCCATTTCCAGAACTTTTTCATCTTCCCAAACTGAAACTCTGTCCCCATTAAACAATAACTCCCTGTATCCCCCTCACCCTCCACCTGGTCCCTGGTAACCAGGGTTCTACTCTCTGTCTCTATGCGTTTGACTACTGTAGGTACGTCATATAAGTGGAATCATAGAATATTTGTCCATTTTTTATCTGGCTTATATTCCACTTGGCATAATGTCTTCAACCTTTATCCACGTTGTAGCATGTGTCAGAATTTCCTTCCTTTTTAAAGCTATGTAACAATCCATTGTATGCACAGATCACATTTTGTTTATTCATCTATTGGTGGACATTTTCCACCAACTTCCAATTTCTGCCTATTGTGAATAATGCTGCAGTGAACATTGTGTACAAATATCTGTTTCCTGAGTCCCTGCTTTCAATTATTTTGTGGATATACTCAGAAGTGGGATTGCTGAATCCAATTAATTAAAAAATTAATTCAGGCCAGGTGCAGTGGCTCATGCCTGTAATCCCAGCATTTTGGAAGGTCAAGGTGGGCGGATCACCTGAGGTCAGGAGTTCAAGACCAGCCTGGCCAACATGGCAAAACCCCACCTCAACTAAAAATACAAAATTAGCCAGGCATGGTGGCCCACGCCTGTGATCCCAGCTACTTGGGAGGCTAAGGCTGGAGAATCACTTCAACCCGGGAGGCAGAGGATGCAGTGGGTCAAAACTGAGCCATTGCACTCCAGCCTGGACAACAGAGTGAAATTCCGTCTCAAAGAAAAAACAAAATTAATTCAATGTTTAAATTTTTGAGGAACTGAAAGGCCATCAAGATTTACACCTATGTTTTCTTCTGTGAGTTTTATAGCTTCTGCTGTTACTTTTAGGTCTTTGACCCATTTTGAGTTTGTTTACATGTGGTATGAGGTAAGGTTCCAACTCAACTCTTTTGTATGGAGGCTATCCAGCTGACTCATCATCATGGTTGAAAAGATTATTCTTTCCTCATTGGATGATGTTAACACCCTTGCATAATCGTGCATTTTTTTCCAGATACTTAACCTATCCCAATAATCCATATGTCTCTCCTGGTGCCAGTAAGTTTTGCAATAAATAAATGTGAGTCTTTCTAGTTTATTCCTTTTTTTTTTTTTTTTTTTTTTTTTTGAGGCAGAGTCCCACTCTCTTGCCCAGGCTGGAGTGCAGTGGCATGATCTCGACTCACTACAACCTCTACCTCATGGGTACAAGCAATTCTCCTGTCTCAATCTCCCAAGTAGCTGGGATTACAGGCGCATGCCACCATGCCCAGCTAATTTTTGTATTTTTAGTAGAGATGGGGTTTCACCATATGGGTCAGGTTGATCTTGAACTCCTGACCTCAGGTGATCCAACTGCCTCGGCCTCCCAAAGTGTTGGGATTACAGGCGTGAGCCACCGTGCCTGGCCACTTTATTCTTTATTTTCAGGATTGTTTTGACTCTTCTGGCTCCCTTGAAATTCCATGTGAAGTTTAGAATCAGTTCATCAATTTGTATAAAGAAGTCAGCTGGGGCCGGGCGAGCTGGCTCATGCCTGTAATCCCAACACTGTGGAAGGCTGAGGCAGGTGGATCACCTGAGGTCAGGAGTTTGAGACCAGCCTGGTCAACACAGCGAAACCCTGTCTCTACTAAATATACAAAAATTAGTCAGGCATGCTGGCGCACACCTGTAACCCCAGCTACTCAGGAGGCTGAGGCAGGGAGAATCGGTTGAACCCAGGAGGTGGAGGTTGCAGTGAGCTGAGACCGAGCCACTGTACTCCGAGCCTGGGTAACAGAGCAAGACTCCGTCTCAAAAAAAAAAAAAAAAAAAAAAAAAAAAGTCAGCTGGGTTTCGGATAGGGATTACACTGACTATCCTCTAACCTCCAGTCAAACCTCAGCCTCCAGATCACTTCTTAGCTAGGCCCCTGCCTCCAAGACCAGCTAACACCATATTTTGTGCTCAGCATCTTGTCTCCAACAAAAGCTCCCAGATCCTTCAGAATTATTCTGTTGAGGCCAAGGCCCCTACCTCCTACCTGGCCAACCTGCCTTTGTGGCCTTCCAGCACCTAAATTTCTCTGTGTTACTATTTTGACTACAACAATGTGTCCCCAGTGGGCGTGTGCCTCTTCTGTGACTTGTCAAGACAGAAACCCAAGGGCACCAAGTGTCTCCATGAAAAAACCAGTGTGGTGTTAGTGCCTTCTTGGAGGATGCAGAAGCTATCTCAAGATGAGTCAGGTCACACCTGAGATGCCCTTGGATCTCCCTTGTCCTAGAGAAGACACTGAAGCTGCCCCCATTGGATCTGCACGGACTCTGCCAGCACCGGCCCACATCTCTGTGGCTTCCTGAAGAACCACTTCCTAAAGTAGGTGATGAAAGTCATGGAGAAGATGAGGTTTCACCTGACCAACTTCCACAGGTTGGGCTCACGCAGTACTTCCTTGGAAGAGTCACTCTCAAGCATGATTAGGGACCCCCCCAAGTTCAGTGACCACGAGGAACACTGCTGCAGCCCCTTCACCTCAGGGAGTCCATGAACTTCTGTCCCCATCCCCAGGGCAGATGGCTGATACACTCCCCAGACATTTTCCCAAGCTACGAATCAAGTGGAAACACATTTTAAATGGAAAATAATTAAGATAATGGAAGTGGAGAGCAGAATGAGATCTAAAATAGATCCAATCAGAGTCCCAGGAAACAGGAAAGAAAACGAAGGAGAAACAACCTTTGAAGATAATTTTTAGGCCTGATATATACATGAATCAAAAGGTAGGTGCAGGAAACCACAATATATGTCAAGCAAAATCAATACAAAGGAAATCAGAGTTAAGTTGCAGAATAGCAAGAACTAAAAGCAGATCTGAAAATCAGGGAAGTGAGACTTTTCAGGAACAAAAAAGCCATGAAGGGCCAGGCATGGTGGCTCATGCCTGTAATCTCAGCACATGTGGGAAGCCGAGGCGGGCGGATCACTTGAGGTCAGAAGTTTGAGACCAGCCTGGCCAACATGGTGAAACCCTGTGTCTACTAAAAATACAAAAATTAGCTGGGTGTGATGGCACACACCTGTAATCCCTGCTACTTGGGAGGCTGAGGCAGGAGAATCGCTAGAACCTGGGAAGCAGAGGTTGATGTGAGCCAAGATTGGGCCACTGCACTCCAGCCTGGGTAACAGAGTGAGACTCTGTCCCCTCGCAACCCCCACCAAGAAAAGCCATAAAAGTGTATTATATCCAGGATATAGTTGGGTTTTTGTTTTTGGTTTAGCATTTATTCCATTTTACTGCTTAAAAGCAGAATTTTTGAGCCCTTTCACAGCCCTAGGGCCTGGTAAACTAAAACCTCGATATATGGTGCAAACGTGTGTTGAATTTAGGCTTAGTGTGTTTTAGAGAGAGAGAGGAAGAGATAAGGTCTTGCTCTTTCATCTAGGCTGGAGTGCAGCGGTGCCATCATAGCTCACTGTAACCTCCAACTCCTGGGCTCAAACAATCCTCCCACCTAAGCCTCCAGAGTAGTTGGCACTACCGGGTGTGGGCCACCACGCCCTGCTAAGTTTTTACTTATTTAAAAAATATTTTTTGCAGAGACAAGGTTTTACTGTGTTGCCCAGGCTGGTCTCAAAATCCAGGCCTTAAGGAATCCTCCCACCTCAGCCTCCCAAAGTGCTGGGATTACAGGCTTGAGTTACCACAAGTCAGTCCAGTTTCCCCTGTTTTATCTTGCATTGCTGTGATACAGTTGTAACTGCTGGGGTTGTATCGACACATTATTATTAACTCAAGTCCATTATTTACATGGGGGTTCACACTTTGTGTTGTACAATTCTATGGGTTTTGACAAATGCATATGTCATGTATCCACCATTACAGTATCATAGAGAATAGTCTCATAGTCCTAAAAATCCTGTGCCTCCTTTTTCACCCCTCCCCTCACCTCTCCACTCACCTTGAACCCCTGGAAACCACTGATATTTCTACTATCTCTATATTTTCACCTTTTCCAGAAGTCATATAATTTGAATGATACAGTATGTAGCTTTTTCAGACCAGCTTCCTTCATTTGGCGATATGCATTTAAGGTTATTCCATGTTTTCTAGTGTTTTGACAGCTCATTTCTGTTTAGCACTGAATAATATTCCATAGTCTGCATGGAATGGTTCATAGTGCATTCACCTACTGAAGAACATCTTCATTGTTTCTACATTTCAGCAATGAGAAATAAAGCTGTGGTAAACATTCATGTGAGGATATTCTCTGGATATATTTTCAATTCACTTGGGTAAACACCTGGGAGGTTGGCTGCTGGTTCGTATGGTAAGACTATGTTTACATTTGTAAGAAGCTGTCTTCAAAAGTGGCTGTACCTTTTCCATTCCCACCAGCAATAAATGAGAGTTCCTGTACCTCCACTTCTGACCAGTGTTCAGTATTGCCAGCGTTTGAGGTTTTAGCTATTCTAATAGTTCTGTAGTGGTATCTCTTTGTTGTTTTATTTTGCGGTACACTAGTGACCTAGGATGTTGGGCATCTTTTCATATGCTTACTTGCCATCGATATATCTTCTTTGGTGAGGTATCTGTTCAGATCTTCTGCCTAGTTTTTTTTTTTTGAGATGCAGTCTCACTTTTTCGCCCAGGCTGGAGTGCAATGGTGCAATCTTGGCTCACTGCAACCTCCGCCTCCCGGGTCAAGTGATTCTCCTGCCTCAGCCTCCTGAGTAGCTGGGATTACAGGTGCCTGCCACCACGCCCAGCTAATTTTCATATTTTTAGTAGAGATGGGGTTTCACCATGTTGGTCAGGCTGGTCTCGAACTTCTGCCCTCATGATCCACCTGCCTCAGCCTCCCAAAGTGCTGGGACTATTGGCATAAGCCACTGTGCCCGGCCTCTGCCTACTTTTTAGTAGGGCTGCTTTCTTACTGTTGAGTTTTAAGAGTTTTTTTACACTTTAGATACATATTCTTTCTTTTTTCTTTTTTTTGAGACATCCTTCTCTGTCGCCCAGGCTAGAGTACAGTGGCTCAATCTCCTCTCACTGCAACCTCCATCTCCCAGGTTCAGCCAATTCTCCTGCCTCAGCCTGCAAAGTAGCTGGGACTACAGGTGTGCGCCACCATGCCTGGCCAAGTTTTTGTAATAGAGACAGGGTTTTGCCATGTTGTCCAGGCTGATCTTGAACTCCTGAGCTCAGGCAATCCACCGCCTCGACCTCCCAAAGTGCTAGGATTATAGAGGTGAGCCACCGCGCCCAGCTAGATACATATTATCAGAGTAGCTGGGACTACAGGCATGTGCCACCATGTCCATCTTTCTATTTTTTGTACAGATGGGGTATCACCATGTTGCTCAGGCTGGTCTTGGACTCCTGAGTGCAAGTGATCTGCCTGCCTCAGCCTCCCAAAGTGCTGGGATTACAAGTGTGAGCCACTGCGCCTGGCATTGTCTTTTTTTTTTTTTTTTTGCATGGTTTGTGCTTTTGATGTTAATCTACAAACTCATCACCGAACCTAGGTCACCTAGATTTTGGCCTTCAGGATCTTCAAGAAATTTTATAGTACTGTGTTTTGTATTTAGGTCCATGATCCGTTTTTTAGTTTAATTGTTGTAAAGGTATAAGGTCAGTGTCTAGATTCCTTTTGCACATGAATGTCCAGTTTGGATGTTGGTTAAAAACAATATCATTTCAGCCAGGTGCAGTGGCTCACACTTGTAATCCCAGCACTTTGGGAGGCCAAGGCAGGTGGATTACCTGAGGTCAGTAGTTCGAGACCAGCCTGGCCAACATGGTGAAACACTGTCTCTACCGAAAACACAAAAATTAGCTGATGGTGGGCACCTGTAAACCCAGTTACTCGAGAAGCTGAGGCAGGAGAATTGCTTGAACCCAGAAGTGGAGCTGCAGTGAGCCGAGATCATGCCACTACACTCCAGCCCGGGCAACAGAGTGAGAGTCTCCCTCAAAACAAACAAACAAACCGAAAAAACAAAAACACACACACTATCATTTCTACATCAAATTGCATTTGCTCCTTTGTCAAAGATTAGTGGGTACACTGGGTCTATCTCTGCACTCTCTATTCTGTTCCATTGACCTATTTGTATTCTTTTACCAATCCCAAACTGTCTTGATTATTGTAGCTATACAGTATGACTTGAAATCTGGTCATGCCAGTCTACCAATGTTCTTTTTCAGTACTGTGTTGGCTGTTTTGAGTCTTACTGTTCCATACAAACTTTAGAACCACTTTGTCAATGTACAAAAATGACTTGCTGGATTTTGATTGAGATTATGTTGAATACATTGATCAGGTTGAGCCTCGGTAACAATGTTGAGTCTTCTGATCCATGAACATGAAATATCTCTCCATTTATTATTTATTTATTTATTTATTTATTTATTTATTTATTTATGATGAAGTCTTGCTCTGTCACCCAGGCTGGAGTGCAGTGGTGTGATCTCGGCTCACGGCAACCTCCCAACCTGGTTCAAGTGATTCTCCTGCCTCAGCCTCCTGAGTAGCTGGGATTACAGGTGCGCACCACCACGCCTGGCTAATTTTTGTATTTTTAGTAGAGATGGGGTTTCACCATGTTTGTCAGGCTCGTCTCAATCTCCCGACCTTGTGATCCGCATGCCTTGGCCTCCCAAAATGCTGGGATTATACACGTGAGCCACTGGGCCTAGGCTTGTATCTCTCCATTTATTTAGGTATTTTTTATTTCTTTTGTCTGAGTTTGGTAGTTTTCTTCATATAGATCTTGTACATATTTTGTGAGCTTTATGCATAAGTATTTCATTTTTTAGCACTAATGTAAATGATATTGTTTTTAATTTGAAATTCTAATTGTTCATTGCTAGCATACAGCAAGGCAATTAACTTTTGTATACTAAACTTGTAACCTGAAACCTTACTACAATAGTTTATTAGTTTGTTTTCTTTGTCATTTCTTTAGAATTTTCTAGATAATCATTCCATTGGGAATAAAAGCTGTTTTATTTCTTCCTTCCCAGTCTGTACGACTTTTTAAAATTTTCTTTTATTGTCCTATTGCATTCACTAGAATTTCTAGAAGAATGTGGGAAAGTAACGGTGACAAGAGACAGCCTTGCCCTGTTCTTGATCTTAAATGTGAGAAATCTAACTTTTCAACATTGAGTATGATGTTAGCTATATATTTTTATAGCTTCTTTTAAAAAAATCAAGTTGAGGAAGTTCCTCCTCATTCCTAGGTTGTTGAGAGTCTATTAACATGAATGAATTTTGAATTTTGTCAGATGCTTTTTTCTACATCTTTTGATTGATCATATGACTTTTCTTCTTTGGCTTCTTGATGTGATAGATTACATTTTCAAATATTGAACCAGCTGGGCGTGGTGGCTCACACCTGTAATCCAGTACTTTGGGAGGCTCGTTAGGTGACTTGAGAAAAGAAATGAGACACAGAGACAAAGTATAGAGAAAGAAAAGGGGGCCCAGGGGACCAGCACTCAGCATACAGAGGACCCACGCTGGCACCGGTCTCTGAGTTCCCTCAGTATTTATTGATCATTATCTTTATCATCTTAGAAAAAGGGATCATCGTAGAGATAAGGTCAGCAGTAAGACATATGAATAAAGATCTCTGTGACATGAATAAGTTTAAGGAAAAGTGCTGTGCCTTGATATGCATATACAAACATCTCCATAAACGTTTTTAGTGCATAAAGAGCAGCATTGAGCTAGCAAGTCCCACCTTTCGCCCTAAGGTGGTTTTCTCCTTTCTTGGTAAACAGAACATACAATCGGGTTTTACACTGAGATGTTCCATTGCCCGGGGATGAGCAGCAGGAGACAGATGCTTTTCTCTATCTCAACTGCCAAAAGGTCTTCTTTCCTCTTATATTAGTCCTCCTCAGCACAGACCCTTCACGGGTGTCAGGCTGGGGGACAATCAGGTCTTTCCCCTCCCACGAGGCCATATTTCAGACTATCACATGGGGAGAAACCTTGGACAATACCTAGCTTTCCTAGGCAGAGGTCCCCACGACCTTTGGCAGTGTATGTGTCCCTGGGTACTTGAGATTAAGAGAATGGTGATGACTTTTCACAAGCATACTGCCTTCAGGCACTTGTTTAACAAAGCACACCCTGCACAGACAAAAATCCGTTAAACCTTGAGTCACCACAGCACATGTCTCTTGCAAGGACAAGGTTGGGGGTAGGGTCACAGATTAACAGCATCTCAAATACAGAACAAAATGGAGTCTCTTATGTCTACTTCTTTCTATATAGACACAGTAACAGTCTGATCTCTCTTTCTTTTCCCCACAGGCATGGCAGCACATGCCTGTGGTCCCAGCTACTTGGGAGGCTGAGGTGAAAGGCTCAGTGACTTGTGTTGTCACCACTGCACTCCAGCCTGAATGACAGGGTGAGACCCTGTCTTAAAAAAACCCCAAAAAACCAAAAACGAATATTGAATTAACCTTGCATACCTGGGATAAATCCCACTTTATCGCTCAATTCTATTTGCAATTTGCTAAGATATTTTTAGGTAGTTTTGCATCCATATTCCCACAGGATATTGGTCTGTAGTTTTTTTAATTTACTTTGGTTTTGGTATTAAAAGGAATTGGGGGGCCGGGCGCGGTGGCTCAAGCCTGTAATCCCAGCACTTTGGGAGGCCGAGACGGGCGGATCACGAGGTCAGGCGATCGAGACCATCCTGGCTAACACGGTGAAACCCCGTCTCTACTAAAAATACAAAAAACTAGCCGGGCGTGGTGGCGGCACCTGTGGTTCCAGCTCCTCGGGAGGCTGAGGCAGGAGAATGGCGGGAACCCGGGAGGCGGAGCTTGCAGTGAACTGAGATCCGGCCACTGCACTCCAGCCTGGGCGACAGAGCGAGACTCCGTCTCAAAAAAAAAAAAAAAGGAATTGGGAAGTTTTTTCTCCTCTTTTATTTTCTGAGAGAGATTGTATAGATGTGGCATAATTATTCCTTAAATATTTGCTAGAATTCTCCAATGAAACAGACTGGGCCTGAAGATTGCCTATTGTGAGTTATAAAATTAGAAATTCAATTTCCTTACTAGCTATATGGCTATTCAAATGATAAATTTACAAAATTAAACATACTCTTACCATACGATCTAGCACTCATACTCCTTAGTATTTATGCAAATGAAAACTTATGTTCACACAAAAATCTGCATGTAGATGTTTATAGCAGCTTTATTAGTCATTGGCAAAATTTGGAAGCAACCAAGATGTTCTTCAGTAGGTGAATGAAGAAACTGTGTTACATCAAACAATCGAATATTATTCAGTACTAAAAAGAAGTGAGCTATGAAGCCATGAAAATACATAGAGGAAATTTAAATGAATTTAACTACGTGAAAGAAGCCAGTCTGGGCCCGGGGTGATGAGTCACACCTGTAATCCCAGCAATTTGGGAGACTGAGGTGAGCAGATCACTTGAGATCAGGAGTTCAAGACCAGCCTGGCCAACATGGTGAAACCCCGTCTCTACCAAAAATACAAAAATTAGCTGGGCATGGTGGCGTGTGCCTGTAATCCCAGCTACTCAGGAGGCTGAGGCAGTAGAATCATTTGAATCTGGGAGGCGGAGGTTGCAGTGAGCCAAGATGGCGCCACTGTACTCCAGCCTGGGCAGCAGAGCAAGATTCAGTCTCAAAAGAAAAAAAAAAAAAAAAAAAAGGAAGCCAGTCTGAAAAGGCTACACACTAACACACTATGTAATTCCAACTATATGACATTGTGGAAGACACAAAATATCAATTGTTGCCAGTGCTTGTGGGGAGGGAGGAATGAACAGATGGAGCACAGAGGATTTTTAGGGCAATGTATTCAATCAGTTGTAGCAATTTGTACTTTTGGAGTTTTTGGTCCATTTCATCTAAGTTGTAAAAAATATGTATAGAGTTGTTCGAGCATTCCTTTATTATCCTTTTTGAGATTTGGAAGGTCTGCAATAATAGCCCTTGTTTTATTCCTGATACTAGTAATTTGAATCTTATTTTTTCTTTCAGTCTTGTGAGTTTTTTTTTTTTACATATTTTGTTGATTATTTCAAAGAACTAGCTTTTTGTTTCATTGAGTCTCTCTTGATTTTTGTTTCTCATTTTCATTGATTTCTGCTCTTTATTTTGTTGAATTATGCTCACTTTGGGCTTCTTTTACTCTTTTTACCAGTATCTTGAGGTGGGAGCTTCGGTTATTGATTTGTGAGTTTTCCTCTTTAGGTATGCATTTACTACTATAACTTTCCCATTCAGCACTGCTTTAACTGCATCCAACACATTTTGATGTTTTCATTTTCACTCAGTTCAACATATATTTCAGAAATTTCCCTTGAGACTTCCTCTTTGATGCATTTATTAAAGTGTGCTGTTTAGTTTCCAAGTCTTTAGAGATTTTTCTTTTATCTTTCTGTTATTGATTTCTAGTTGATCCACTGTGCCAGAGAACACATTTATATGATTCCGAATTTTAAAAATCTGTTTCATGGCCCAGAATACAGTCTATCTTGGCATGTGTTCCACGGGCACTTGAAAAGGATTTGCATTCTGCTGTTTTGGGATAGAGTGTTCCATAACTGCCATTTATGGTAGTTATGGTGGTGTTGTGTTCCTCTGTATTTTTGCTGATTTTCTGTCAAGTTGCTTTGTCAATTGTTAAGAGAGGGGTGTTAAAATCACCAACTATAATTGTAGATGAGTCTATTTCATCTTTTATTTCTATTGGCTTTTACTTCACATATTTTACAACCCTGTTATTTTGTGCATAAACATTTAGAATTGTTGTCTTCTCAGTGGCTTGACCCTTTAATCATGTAACATATCTCATTCCCTGACAACTTTTTTTGCTCTAAGGTCTGCTTTACTTCATATTATACAGCCAATGCTATTTTCTTTTGATTAATGTTTGCAAGGTATGCATTTTATTCCACTCATTCACTTTGAATCTACACATATTACTAGACTGGAAGTAAGTTTGTTACAGACACCATATAGTTCATATAATTGCATTTGTTTTCATAAGCTCGGCCAATCTGTCTTTTATATTTAATGTCCTTAGAGTTCATGTAACTACTAACGTATTAGGGCTTAGAGTCTGCCACTTTTTAAATTAATAAACTTCACATTTTATAGTTTTAGGTTTACAGCAAAAGTGAGCAGAAATTACAGTTTCCATATAGCTTGTTCCTGCACATACGCAACCTATCTATACCCCGTACTGCATTGGTACATTTTTTTTTTTTTTTTTTTTTACAATCAATGAACCTACATTTACACGTCATCACCCAAAGTTCATAGTTTACATTAGAGTTCACTTTTGGTGTTGTACATTCTACGGGTTTTTATAAATATGACGACATATATCCCCACCATTGTAGTATCATACAAAACAGTTTCATTGCCCTAAAAATCTTCTGTGCTCCACCTATTCATCTCTCCCTCCCCATAAGCACTGGAAACCACTGATATTTTACTATCTTCAAAATTTTGTCTCTTCCACTCTGTCATATAGTTGAACTATACAGTATGTAACCTTTTCAGATTGACTTCTATCACTTAGTTATATTCATTTAAATTTCCTTCATGTCTTTTCATGACTTGATAGCTCGCTTTTTAGTATTGAATAATATTCCATTGTTTGGATGTACCATAGCTGTTGTTTTTGTTTTTTTGGCAGAGTTTCGCTCGTTGCCCAGGCTGGTGTACAGTGACGTGATCTCAGCTCACCAGAACCTCTGCCTCCTGGGCTCGAGTGATTCTCCTGCCTCAGCCTCCCAAGTAGCTGGGATTATAGACATGCTCCACCATGCCCAGCTAATTTTGTATTTTTAGTAGAGACGGGGTTTCTCCATGTTGGTCAGGCTGGTCTTGAACTCCCGACCTCAGGTGATCCACCCACCTCGGCCTCCCAAAGTGCTGGGATTACAGGCGTGGGCCACTGCGCCTGACCAGGATGTACCATAGTTTCTTTATCCATTCATCTACTGAAGAACATGTTGGTTGCTTTCAAATTTTGAAAATGATTAATAAAGCGGCTATAAACATCTATGTACAGGTTTTTGTGTTTTCAATTCATTTGGATAAATACTAAAGAGTGTGAGTGCTGCATCATATGGTAAGAGTATGTTTAGTTTTGTAAGAAAATGTCAAACTGTTTTCCAAAGTGGCTATAAAATTTTGCATTCTTACCAGCAATAAATGAGAGTTCTTGTTACTCCACACCCTTGCCAGCATTTAATGTTATCAGTGCTTTTGGTTTTGGCCGTTCTAATAGGTATGTAGTGGCATCTCATTGTTTTAATTTGCCGTTTCCTAATAACACGTTATTATTGAGTATCTTTTCATATGTTTACTTGTGATTTGTGTATCATTTTTGGTGAGATGGCTGTTCAGTCTTTTGTTCTTTTTTTTGG
Source organism: Chlorocebus sabaeus (assembly GCF_047675955.1). Classification (NCBI taxonomy): domain Eukaryota; kingdom Metazoa; phylum Chordata; class Mammalia; order Primates; family Cercopithecidae; genus Chlorocebus; species Chlorocebus sabaeus. The sequence goes on along the minus strand of NC_132912.1, from coordinate 50,472,596 downwards.
AGACAGTTTCCCTCTGTCACCCAAGCTGGAGTGCAGTGGTGTGATCTCGGCTCACTGCAAGCTCCGCCTCCCGGGTTCACACCATTCTCCTGCCTCAGCGTCCTGAGTAGCTGGGACTACAGGCACCTGCCACCATGCCCGGCTATTTTTGTATTTTTAGTAGAGATGGGGTTTCACCGTGTTAGCCAGGATGGTCTCGATCTCCTGACCTTGTGACCCGCCTGTCTCAGTCTCCCAAAGTGCTGGGGATACAGGCATGAGCCACTGCCCCTGGCCCTTTTGTTCATTTTTAATTAGGTGTTCTTTCTCTTATTGTTAAGCTTCGAGTCCTTTGTATATTTTGGAGAACAGTTCATTATCAGATCTTTTGCAAATATAAAACTTGTCTTTTCATTCCCTTAACTGTGTCTTTTGGAGAGCAGAAGTTCTGAATTTTAACGAAGTCCAGTTTATCAGTTATTTCCTTTATGTAGTGTGCCTTTGGTGTTGCATCTAAAAAGTCAACCAGGTTTTCTCCTATGTTGTCTTCTAGGAGTTTTATAGTTTTGCATTGTACATCTAGGTCTATGATCCATTTTCAGTGAATTTTTGTGATGAGTGTAAGGTCTGTATCTAGATTTATTATTTTTTTTAACGTGGGATATTCAGTTGTTCCAGCATCATTTGTTGAAAAGACTGTCTTTGCTTCATTGTATGGCCTTTCCTCCTTTGTCAAAAAAATGAATTGACTGTATTCATATGGGTTTATTTCTGGGCCTCTATTCTGTTCCATTGATCTATTTATTTTTGCCTGTATGAATTACTGTAGCTTTATTTACCATCATTTTAGACCTGGTTGTTTAGTAGGTTTTGATGTCATCCAGTGTCAGTCTTCCAACTTTGTTCTCCTTCAATATTGAGTTGGCTATTCTGGTTTTTTTTTTGCCTCTCCATACAAAGTTTAGACTTAGTTAATCAATATCCATGAAATAACTTGCTGAGATTTTAATTGGGAATGTGTTGAATCTATAAAGTAGGAAAAACTGACATATTGACAATATTGAGTCTTCTTATCCATGAACATGGAATATCCCTCCACGTATTTCGTTCTTCTTTTTGATACCTTTTTTTTTTTTTTTTTTTTTTTGAGATGGAGTCTCACTCTGTCACCCCGGCTGGGGATCAGTGGCCAGATCTCAGCTCACTGCAAGCTCCGCCTCCTAGGTTCACGCCATTCTCCTGCCTCAGCCTCCCAAGTAGCTGGGACTACAGGCGCCCACCAACTCGCCTGGCTAGTTTTTTTTTGTATTTTTTAGTAGAGACGGGGTTTCACCGTGTTAGCCAGGATGGTCTCGATCTCCTGACCTCGTGATCTGCCCGTCTCGGCCTCCCAAAGTGCTGGGATTACAGGCTTGAGCCACCGCGCCCGGCCTGATATCTTTTTTTTTTTTTTTTTGAGAGGGAGTCTCGCTCTGTCACCCAGGCTGGAGTGCAGAGGCGGGATCTTGGCTCACTGCAAGCTCCACCTTCCGGGTTCATGCCATTCTCCTGCCTCAGCCTCCTGAGTAGCTGGGACTACAGGCGCCTGCTACCTTGCCCGGCTAGTTTTTTGTATTTTTTTAGTAGAGACGGGGTTTCACTGTGTTAGCCAGGATGGTCTCGATCTCCTGACCTCGTGATCCGCCCGTCTCGGCCTCCCAAAGTGCTATTACAGGCCTGAGCCACCGCGCCCGGCCTTTTTTGATATCTTTCATTAGAGTTTTGTAGTTTTCTTCATATACCTCTTATACATATTTTGTTAGATTTACACCTAAGTATTTCATTTTGGCAGAGGGTAATGTAAATGGTAATGTGTTTTGAATTTCAAATCCCACTTGTTAATTGCTGGTGTATAGAAAAGCAATAGACTTTTGTACTTTATATTCTATCCTGGGCAGGCATGGTGGCTCACACCTGTAATCCCAGCACTTTGGGAGGCCAAGGCAAGTGGATCACTTGAGTCCAGGAGGTCGACACCAACCTGGCCAACATGGCAAAACCCTGTCTCTACTAAAAATGCAAAAAATTAACCAGGTGTGGTGGTGCATGCCTGTAGTCCCAGCTACCTGGGAGGCTGGGGTGGGAAGATCCCTTGAGCCCCTAAGGTGGAGGTTGCAATGAGCTGAGATTGTGCCACTGCACTTCAGCCTGGGTGACAGAGTGAGATTCCATCTCAAACAAAACAAAAACAAAAACCATTCTATCCTGCAACCCTGCTGCAATTGTTTATCAGTTTCTTATTTGTCAATTCTACATGTCATCTATGAACAAAGTATTTCCTTTTACTGTTGTATTGCATTACCTAGGATTTCCAGTATGATGTTAAAAAACGGTGGTGATATGACATATCCTTGCCTCATTCCTGATCTTAGCAGGAAAGCTTCACGTTTCTCACCATTAAGTATGATGTTAACATGTAGACTTTTTCTAAATGTTCTTTATCAAGTTTAGGAAGTTTTCTTTTTCCTTTCTTCCCCCAAATAAATCTTAGTAACATTCAAAGTTTTCTTTCTATTCCTAGTTTGCCAAGTGTTTTTTTTTTTTTTTTTTTTAAATCATGAATGTGTGTTGGATTTTGTCAAATGCTTTTTCTGCATCTATTAATAGGATCATGTTATTTTTCTTCTTCAGCCTGTTGATGTAATGGATTAACTGATTTTGAATGCTGAACCAGCCTTACATACCTAGGATAAATCCCATTTGGTTGTGTGTATAATTATCTTAATACATTTCTGGATTCAATTTGTTAATGTTCTGAATGGGATTTTTACATCTATGCTCATAAGAAGTATTACCTGTAATTTCCTTTTCTTGTAATGTCTTTGTTTTAGTATTAGGGTAATGCTGACCTCAGAGATTAAGTTAAGAAGGATTCTCTCTGCTTCTATTTTCTGAACGACTTGGAGAATTGGTACAAATTCTTTCTTAAATGTTTGGTAGGATTCACCAGAAATCTGGGTCAAATGCTTTGTTTGGAAGGTCATTAATTATTGATTCATTATCTTTAAGAATCATAGGTCTAGTCATAGTCTAGTCATAAAACAAATTCTCTATTTCTTCTCATGTGATTTAAAGCAGATGTGTTTTTCAAGGAATTGGTCCATTTCTTCTAGCTTATTAAATTTGTGAACATAGTTGTTCATAATATTCCTTTATCATCCTTTTAATGTCATGGGATATGTAGTGATGCCCTCTCTTTCATTTATTATTATTATTTTTGAGATGAAGTCTTACAATGTCACCAGGCTGGAGTGCAGTGGTGCGATCTCAGCTCACTGCAACCTCCACCTCCCGGGTTCAAGCGATTCTCCTGCCTCAGCCTCCTGAGTAGTGGGACTACAGGCACGTGCCACTACACCCAGCTAATTTTTGTATTTTTAGTAGACACTTGGTTTCACCATATTGGCCACAATGGTCTCGATCTCCTGACCTCATGATCTGCTCACCTTGGCCTCCCAAAGTGCTCGGATTACAGGCATGAGCCACTGAGCCTGGCCATTTTTTATATTAGTAATTTTGTATCTTTACTTTTTTCTTAGTCTGGTTAGAGACTTATTTATTTTATTGATCTTCCCAAAGAACCAGCTTTTGGTTTTTCTGCCTTTTTCTTTTTTTTTTTTTTTCCCACTGGTTTTTCTTTTTTTCTTCCTGTGGGTTAATGGACTTTTTTTTTTTTTTTTTTAGAATTTCATTTTGGTTTATCTATAGTGTTTTTGAGTATATGTCTTTTCGTTGCCTTTCTAGTGGTTGCTCTAGCTACTACATTGTATTATGTATAGCTTTTCACAGTCTACTGGCATCAACATTTTACCTGTTTGTGTGAACCGAAACCTTACCTGTATGCCCCTTTTCTTTCCCACATTTATAACAATTATTTCCTGTATATTCAGTGAAAACCCCAATAGACAGAACTATAATTTTGCTTCAATAAATGTAATTTAGAAACCTATGAAGGTGTACTGTATTTACCCATATTTTTACTCTTTCTACTCTTCCTCCCTGATCTTCCAAGATTCCTTCTTTGATGGTTTCCTTTCTGTTTCAAGAACTGCTTTAGCATTTCAGCCAGAACCACCATTTTCCAATAATTCACCAAAATGACACACACAAAAGGAAAGAGGAGAGGCACCTGATATATGTTCTCTGGGCCTTTTATAACATGCAGTTGTTCCTTTGGCCACATACACATGAATCTAACAAGAAAAGTCATACCATAGACATCAGTATGGGAACTGTTTGAAAAGGAATGTCCCACAAATGTTACCATGGCAAAACTGGGAGTCCACAATGTTACCCACCATGCTGTTGGCATTGTTGTAAACAAATTAAGGAAAACACTCTTGTCAAGAGATTAATGTGCATATTGAGTGTAGTAAGGACTCTAAGGGGTGAGATAGCATACTGAGAAGTGTGAAGGAAAATGACCAGAAAAAGAAGGAAGCCAAAGAGAAAGGTACCTGGGCTTAACTGAGGTGCCAGCCTGTTCTGCCCAGAGAAGCACACTTTCTGAGAACCAATCGCAAGGAGCCTGAGCTGCCAGAACCTATTCTCTACTAATTCATACCATAATAGGTGTTCAACAGCAACAACAAAAAGACCTTTGGACTGTTAAACAAACAAACAAACAAAAACTTCCTTTAGCCATTTTATTAGGACAGATCTGCTGGCAACTAATTCTCTTAGTTTTCTTTTTTTGTGTTTGTCTTGTAGACAATGTGTCATTGCTTTTGGTTGCACTTTCCCGGTCCTTTAGCTACAGCAAACGGGCTCTTCTCGAACCTTTGTCTGTATGCAGCCTTTCCAGGTTGTTGGGTTCTCCAGTAACCGGTAGTAAGTATGGGATACACAAGGCAGTAAGAAAACCCAGGGAACTCACCACTATTTTATTCCTTGATTCCCAAGGTCTCTAGCGATTCTGCCTTCTTTTTTCCACCTTTCAACGTGTTCTTGTCTGTTTTACATATAATGTTCAGGGCTTTTTAAATGAGCTTAGAAGGGAGAATAGAGAAAAGTATGTTTACTCCATCTTTTGGAATCAGAAGTCCTTTCCCGATTATTTTGATGTGTGCGTGTGATGATGCTGTGGTCATCTTTTTAAGATATACTGATTTACAGATAAAATATAATGTCTGGAATGAACTTCGTAATAATTTGGCATGGGTAAATGGGTAGGAATATAGGTGGAAGTGAGATTAGCCATGAACGGATAAATATTGAAGATGAGTGATGGGTATATGGAGGTTTATTACCCTATTTTATTTTTGTATATCTCTGAAATGCTCCTTAAAAAAAAATTTCCTGACTACCCCACTCTAATATTACAGAATCTTACAATAATCAAGATTTATCTATAGCTACTGTCTATGTTCCCTGCTACAGTATAAATTTGTTAACAGGGACTCAGAGTATCTTGGTCACAATTATAAGCTCCAAAGCTTCAAAGTGACTGGCATATAGTTGTTACTCAAATCATCATGTTTTGTCAAATACAAGATGCCATAGATTGTAAAATATCTTAATTTTATGTACCAGTAGGAAAAATTTCTGCAAGATGTGACACATACTACCAGTTTTCTTTTCTATTTTTGAGATGGAGTTTCGCTCTTGTCACCCAGGCTGGAATGCAATGGCATGATCTCGGCTCACTGCAAATTTCGCCTCCTGAGTTCAAGCGATTCTCCTGCCTCAGCTTCCCAAGTAGCTGGGATTACAGACGCCTACCACCATGCCCAGCTAATTTTTGTATTTTTAGTAGAGACAGGGTTTCACCATGTTAGCCAGGCTGGTCTCAAACTCCTGGTGTCAGGTGATCCACCCACCTTGGCCTCCCGAAGTGCGGGGATTACAGGCGTGAGCCACTGCGCCCAGCTGACATACTACCAATTTTTAGAAGTATTTTGATTTGGGAGATGCTACAATGTGAAAACATGTCTATTGGTATCTGCGGAATAAATAAACTAAATAATGTGAGATTTAGATAATGGCGAATATGTGTTCAAGGACAGATCATGTATTAATCGATAACAGTTATATTTTTGAGTCTATTATCAATTCTTCAGTGAATGTTCCTTATCAAATATTAAAAATTTATGTCTAAGTTTGTAGGACTATTACAAACCTTAATAGAAAATGTGAGATTCCACAATGATGGTCTCCACCTTTTACCACCAAGAACTTCCTGTATTAATTTATCCCCAAGGTCTCCATATTTTAAAATACTTTGATAACCAAGTAAAGTTCATTTGTTAAGCTAATTTTGTCTTTTATGGAATAAATTATACTGTTTGGATTGAGGTAATATAATTCCAGCTACAATAAAAGACACTTCACTTTTTGCCCTACTTGTATGGATTCACTACAGGGAAATGTAACATTTCCATTAGAATAGAATTTTGCAACCTCTAGTGCTACCTTCCTGGAGTTTAGGCCCCAGTGGAATCGGGATGGCAGTCACTGACTGGCTCTTAGCTCCTGTATTAAGTCAACAAAGGGCATTTAGCTGGCCCATCTTACATTTATGTTAGGAGTTAGGCATTTGTTTACACAGCTCTCCACAAAAGAGTCTTACCTTCTGTGTTCCAAAATACCCAGCTGGGTGACTTCTTACTTGGATTAATGATTTCTCTACCACAAGAACCAACCTACCCTGTTCATGAAATATTTTAAAGAACTGGTCACTCAGTCTTGGGCTGCACGGGAGGGGACGAGTGTGGGGCTAGAAAAAGTGAAGACATGAAACAACCATGAATCTGCAACCAAAGCACAGACTGGGAAAGATTTTAGTATCAACAGAACTAAAGACAGATTCTTCCAAATTTGAGAGATGACTAAAAATCTTAGTTATTGTGGTAAAAAACTTCAGTGACAAGTGGCTGCCTTCAGGTGCCAAATCTCACTATCCTCTCATCTCTACATAAACAAAAAGAGCTATGGCCACCAGCCAAGGCCCTGTCATTTTCCCACCAGTAGCAGGAGGTCAGGCCATTCACTGAAGTGCCTTATGAATAGGATTTGACCGCTATTAGCATTTCCTGACAGCTGATGGTAAACCAGAACATCAACAGGGTGGTTTAGGATTGTTTTGGAAATCTGAGTAGTGCTTCTGTGATGAAACTCTACTTTCGGTTAACATAGGATTGGCTTTGGCTTTCACTTTAACCTCTGAAAGACATTATTGTTTATGTTTGTCGCCAGATTTAAAAATGGACAATTGTGATAAAGGACGTTAAACAGAACCCAGATAATGCCTAAACCTAATTGTTTCCCACCAGTCCAGTTTTATTTAGATTTTATGTGCTCACATATAGACACACTTAAAGAGCATATGTTTATATATACATATATAAAATATAGATATGGGAATTTCTGACAAAGTGATTTATTAATGAAAATTTATTCACTATATAACCTTTGAATACCTGAGAAACTTCATTATGTACAAATCAGCATGAAGTTCCCAGTTCCCAAACTTTGGTTATATGAATATGCCTCAAGCACCACAAAAGAAACATTAGTGCTAATTTAAAAAGAAAAAAGTACCAAGAAACAAAAAAAATCTTCAATTCTCTCGAATCTGTTTTCTTTACACCACATCAGGAAAACCCCCTTTTATTCCACATTTCCTTTCATCTCAGTCAGTTTTCAAAACTGGTATAAAAAGAACTGATCAGAAGGAAAACGACAGACAAACCATTATAGATAAAAGTGATTATCTCAAAAGGACAATTTCTGGAAATTATTCTATCTTAAATAAAGAAATTATTTTAATCTAGGAGGTTTGCATTATGCAACATATATGAAGAAAAACCCTAATTATTAATTTTCAGAATTTAAAAACTTAAACAATGCAAGCCTATTAAGAGTTGAGTGGAAGGCTCACAGGGAGATTTTTAGCAAAATCAGTTAAAGAGATTCCTGGATTTCAACTTGTTTCCTGGCATTGCTGGCATCTGTGGGCTGCAGAAGCAATTGGTATAATATATGGGCAGGAAGAAAGAGACCTGACAGGCTGAGCACAACCTTCCATGGGATTTCATAAGAGATCTGATGGACAAAAGAAATAACATCAAAGAATGAAAACTGAAAAAGAAGAAAATAGAAACAAAACATACCTAAGTCCACGTGAGTCAGGATGGAGGGGGTTTAGATGTATCAACTGACAATTGCATATGTGTGGAAGAGATTGCGTCCTTGACTACAAATGTGGATTATATACACATTTATATTAACTTAAGTCAATTCATATATTACACCTGACAGCTCAAAAGGACGTCTCTGGTGGGAGGTGGGAGGAGATGCTATTCGTTCGGCTCCTCAGGTCCCTGTCCTTTGCCCTGAATGGTCAGCAGTCTCTGCACAGGACTCGGCGGCATGGTATATGAACGGATAAAGCTTGATGTCTGGTCCAGGGGTGGAACAGTTTCTGCATTCTTCATTGTAATATCGTAGCAACAGCTTATACACGTCTCCTGGAGAGCCAAAGGTCAGACCAGAGGCACATTAAAGGATGTAATTGAAAAAAACCTTAGAAAGAACACTCCAGTTTTATCTTAATCTAAATAGCATATGCTCAGATTTGGCTTTTGAAAATACAGCATGAATTTCATATGCCTGAAAGGCTTTCCCAACATAAATTAAACAAATTTTAAAAACTCTTTAAAGCAACAACTTCTTAGCTCATGATAACAACAGGTTATACAGGTACACTGTCCATGCACCCTCCTGGGAGTTCACGGCAGCCCTCGTTATACACTTAGCTCCTGAGGTAGGAAGCACACTGGATGAGCACTGGCAGGTCTGAGAAATAGGACAGTGGTGCTTCTCAGATCTGAACTTACCTTCATTCATCTCTCCCATTTTAGATTTTTATAGACACAAAAGCAAAAATGAACACTAACTCCAGCTTCTTGACCTTACTTTAGTAAGCTGATGTACTCTATCAAGACTGTGGATGAAACTTTGCCAGAACAAAAAGACTCTGCACATGCTGCCCCTCTGAGAGCTTTGTTCTTCCCGCTCAGAGTCATGCTTTTGTTTCTTCGTACCCACTGTGATTCATCCAGATTTAGCAAGTGTTTCCACTGAATGGTGTATAATCCATCTAGATACCAACTGTCAAGAGTATCTCCTACTTACCAACAGTGAGTTTCCTTTCAGTAAGGAAAATGTGCATGCTGTAAATGTCTCTCATCAATTCTGAGTCCCCAAAGGTGAAATAAACCACATCTCGCTCAGCTGCAGCAGCTGCCAGTATCTGTATTAAGGCTGAGGCAAAGAGAAAACACACAGTTGTATAATGACACTTCCCACCTAGATACCTTTAGCTCTTTACCAGCTGGTGTGCCACAGTTTCACCCTAGATTAAAGATTTATAAACCTAGTATACATGATATTAGAAATGGGGAACACAAGGCTGGGCACAGTGGCTCACACCTGTAATCCCAGCACTTTGGGAGGCTGAGGCGGGCAAATCACCTGGTCAGGGGTTTGAGACCAGCCTGGCCAACATGGTGAGACCCTGTCTCTACTAAAAATACAAAAAAAAAAAAAAAAAAAAATTTAGCCGGGCACGGTGATGGTTGCCTGTAATCCCAGCTACTTGGGAGGCTGAGGCAGGAGAATCGCTTGAACCTGGGAGGCGGAGGTTGCAGTGAGCCGAGATCGCGCCATTGCACTCCAGCCTGGGTGACAGAGCAAGACTCCGTCTCAAAAAAAAAAAAAGAAAAGAAAATAAAATAAAAGAAATAAAAAGAAACGGGGAACACAAGATGGACATAAATCATCTAGTTGTGTGGCTTTTCAGATATGCTGCCAAGAGTATCATCAAACTATAAAATTCCAACACAGGCATCTTTGCTGAACCACAAATAATGGAAGCCGCAAACCATGGGACTAAGGTGGTATTTATATTCGCTTCTATTATATCTGGAACTAAAATTTTTGTATTTGCTTACTTGATATAATTGCTGTGTCTTATCACACAGCCACTGGTCTTTTGTATAGGCACATTTGGGAGGTTCTAATGTTCTCCTTAATCCCACAGCAGGAGTTCTCAAAATGGGCTGGGGAGCACACCTGCATCCCTCCTGTACTCCGACCTCCACTGGCCACTGCAGCACGGGAGGCAGAGGTCCTGAAAACACTGGAAAGTCACTCTCTGGTGTACTATAAGAATGAAAAAACAATCGAGATCTACTATCTCCAGGAATCAAAGTTACAAATCACTGAGCCTGAAGTATGTTTCCGAAAATTTAGTTACCTTACAATCTCAGTAGATAGGGTTTATTTTAAATAACCATAAAATTGAATATAGTTATGATAAATGCCCTTTTGCTAGTTATAGATCTCTTACTTCATAAAAGGGAAGATGGGAATCAAATTAAAACATTAAAGAGGGTATATATATTTTTTGAGATGGAGTCTTGCTCTGTCACCCACGCTGGAATGTAGTGGTGTGATCTCGGCTCACTGCAACCTGTGCCTCCCGGATTCAAGAGATTCTCCTGCCTCAGCCTCCCAAGTAGCTGGGATTACAGGAGCCTGCCACCATACCCGGCTAATTTCTATATTTTTAGTAAAGATAGAATTTTTTCTATCTTTAGAAAACGGTTTCACCATATTGGCCAGGCTGGTCTTGAACTCCTGACCTCAAGCAATCTGCCCATCTCAGCCTCCCAAAGTGTGTGGATTACAGGCGTGAGCCAATGTGTCTGGCCAAAGAGGGTATCTTTTTATAGTTTTGATTTTTTAGAGCATGTTAATATTCTATATATTTACAAATTAAAATTAAAATACTAAGAATAGGAATGGGGAGAAACCTGTAACTGAAGGTAAATTAAAACAAATGAGCGTAATTTTAGTTCAAATAAATAACATAACTAAACTGAAGGGAAACGAAGAAAAGGAAGAAAGAAAAAACCCAACAACTTATGAAGACAATATATGACTTACATAAGTCCATAAGACCATAATATATGGTCTTAGGCCAGAAAGAGAGAACTGCAAACGAATTCCTAACTCTTTTTACAAGGTTTGCTTACCACACTAATGGAGGTGAAGCAACTCCGAAACTATTTTGAACTGTATTAGAGGAATGAGCAAATGAATAAATATGTTGATGCTGCTGGGAATTGGGGTCTCACTGTGGAAGAAGGGACACACAAACATGGAATGGAAGAAGACAAAAAAGAACTGTGTGGAGATGGACCAAAATGGAAGGCATTGGTGTATACTCGTGATGTCGAAAATATGTGTATCTGTGTGTGTGTGTGTGTGTGTGTGTGTATGTGTACATATACATTTCCTAGCTCTGTCTGCCAAAAGGGTCAAAAGGGAGACACCATAGTAGCAATGACCACACTCAGCGCCCAGATCTTGGTCTCTACTATCATTCCCCCTAAATGGAACTAGATTCCTCAAGAAATGCTTAATGCTATAGTTTGGACAAGAAAGGTACAAGATGATCTCAAAATATTTTGTTATACCAGAAAGTAAAGAAATGCTCAAATGGATAAAACGAAACAAAAAACAGAAGGGCCAGCTCTTGCCCACAGGAGAAAGCCAAAGACTAACTGTTAAGTGTGGAGGGGGTGTTAGAAGAGGAACATCCTTTCTTTGCAACTACTGTGGTAAAGGTCAGGCAAGAATCATTAACATATGCTAAATCTACGGAAAATTTTGCCTTTGTCTTCCTACAGATTGCTTATTAGTTACAAGGGAGGAAAAAAACCCTCAACTCTGCAGCGGGGAAACTGGGCAACACCCTGACACGGTGATCAAAATTAAGATCCCCAGTAGTGTCAGATGGCCATCAAGTGCCTCGTGACAGTGTCACTGACGCAGCATTCTGACGGAGAATGCATAACCTTAACCTCATCACAAGGAAACCGCAAACAAACTCAAAGAACACTGTATTCTTTAAACACATCAATGTCATAAGAGACAAAGAGAGGCTGTGGAAATATTCTCGATTCAAAAGGAGGCTAACAAACATGACAACTAAATGCAGTAGCTGACCCTGGACCCTGCGCTAGAGGGAAAAAGGCTAGAAAGGGCTTTATTAGGTCATCTGACAAAATGGGAATATAGATGAAAGAGTAAATATCAGTGTACATTTATGAATTTAATAACTATAATGTGTTTAGGAGAATATTTTATCCTTAGGAAATACACATTGAAGTATTTAGAAAAGAGGGCATAGTATATGTAAGTTAGGCTCAAATGATTCAGAAAAAAATTGTGTGCAGGTGTACACATATATATGCATACGTAAAGGTGTGTATTTTTATTTTTACAAATTTGAAATTATTTTTAAACAGACAGTTTTAAAAATTACATGCGAAGAAAAAATTTTAAGTTGAACCAGTAAAATTTGATATAGTTGAGTATTTCCCAGATTTGGGAAAGAATCTATGACATTATAATATATGTAAGATTCTAAAATACCATCAAAGTATGTCCTAATTTCCAAACTAATATTTATTGAGTATCTACAACATGGGAGGTGCCATAACTATGCCTCATTAATCTCAGAGTATTGAAAGTAATTAACTTCAAAATAGAGATAAGTTTTAATTAAAACTGCTCAACCAACTTATGCATACATTAAAGCTTCAATACACCCTATTTCAAAAGGTTCCTAATTGACCTAAACTACACATAAAAATGGGAACTAATGAATCATCATCTTTCTTGACCAAGAAGTACCACTGCTTACCTTGAAAATGAAAATTTAGCTTTAAGTATTTACTATTAAAAAAGACAGAGACCCAAAGAAGAGTCTTTTTCATCCTATTTCCTACTAGATCTCTAGTCATTTGCCATTTGTGAAAATGAAGTATTAGTAAAAACATTTAAAAATTATCTCTTTATAGAATTTATTTTATATTGAGAAAATCAAAAAGTAAAACCAATTCACATTACATTCTTGATTTCATACCCATTTCTATTTGAGTACATATTGTACCATAAGCATGTGTTAGACTAGTCAGGACAGGGAGGCAGGAGATCCAAGTTCTATCCTCAGCCTTCTGCCAGCTATCTAGCTCTGTGACTTTAGCCAGTTACTCTCTGGGCCTCATTTTTCTCAATTACACAATGGAGTTAAATCAGATGCTCCCTGAAGATCCTTTCAGAGTTCGGAAATTCATAACGACCGTTATGATTGTTTTCCCTCCATTGGATGCTAGACTATAAATACATAAATGAAATTTCCAGAAAGATAATCTCGATCCTAGATACATCAGTAAACACTGACAAAAGTTTATTTTAAAACATCACTGTCTTCAGGCCTTCTTGTCTACAACACCCCCAAGATCTTTGCAAATTTACACAATTATGCTTCATGATTTAAGTGAACTCTCTTGCATCAAAAGTTAGATGAGAATAAATTACAAGTCTATTAGAGTATGTGGACTGATTCCAAGCATGATATAAAAACATCAAATTCTAACTTAAAGCACAACTACGTGCCAAAATAATCACTTAAATTAACCTGCAGGGAGTTTGGTTTTAATTTTCTTTTGGCATCAATGTTAAGCTATGAAAAAATATAAATAAATATGAGTAACATAAAAAGCAATTCATAGTGTCCTGTTGCAACAAATGGACCAAGCACAAAATGGGTAAGATGATTGATACTCACACCACAGGTGTGGTGTGAGGCCACCAGCATGTAATATTGGTAATGACTGCTAACACTGGGCTCTTACAGCACACTGAACACTGTTCTAGGAGCTTTACAAACACTACCTCATGATTCCTCACAAAAACTCAACAAGGTAATTATTACTTCCATATTGAAAATAAAGAAATTTAGGCACCAAAAGATTACGTAATTTGTCTCAGGTCACACAGCCAGAAAGTGGTGGAGCTGACTGGGACACCAACTCAAGAACACATGCCCTCACCCACTGCTTCTGGGCTGCTATGGCAATCCATGCTGGTCAACTCCAAGCAGACCTTACCACATGCCAGCCAGAGCAATGTCTTTACATTGTTTATTCAAACGATTTAAATGCATGCTGTCAAGGAGGCCAAAATAGTAGATTTGAAAGTACTACGCACGTCCTTCTACTGAGCTTACTTGGTGAGCTCTCACACTTTGGGTACCCTGAGAGGTCGGCTTTGCGCACCAGTCCCAAAAGCATTTCACTTCTTGTTTCTACCACACAGCATTCTTCGAGGCCAACTCTTACTCTCCAATTAGTCTTGTCCTCTGGCTACTGTTTTAAATCTTGACACTCCCTCCCTCCTTTTCCAGTATGGATGTTACTAGTGGCTCAATCTTTGGTCCTTTCACCTACTTTAAACACACTCTCTCTTCAAGAATGCAGCCACCATTTCTAGAATGGCAACTCCCAAATCTAGATCCAGATCCAGAGCTTGCAGCCAATACAGATTAAATAACAAAAGCACACAAGGGCTTCAATCCTGGTTTGAATCCTGGCACTACCACTTGCTATCTGTATGACTCAAGGCTAATTTACCTCTCGATGCCTCAGTTGTTACCCCTATACAGACAAAAAAGAAAACTTACCTAAATAGGTTGTTGTGTGCTAATACAGGTAAAGAATATATTTAGTACAATTCCTAGAACATAGCATGCACTCAATATGTTCTCAACTGATAACAACAATAGTAATGAACACATACTGGTTTTTGAGGAAGACGGGGCGAAGTTTGAATGTTGGTTCTGACACTTGCTAGCTGCTCTCTTGGGACAGGTTTATTAGCTATCTATAAACCTTGGTTTCTCATTCTTAAAAGTGGGGCAACAATGGAAGGGTAACTGTGCAAACCATATGAGAAAATGCAGTGATTGTTAAACCTGGCTGATCCCAGCTGAGGATAGTTAAAAAAAATTCCTAAAGCCATTTTCCAAGTCCACTAACTCAGCAGTATCTGAGGTGCTGACACAAGTTGAGTATCCCTCATCTGAAATGCTTGGGACCAGATTGGTTTTGGATTTGTTTTTTTGGTAATACCTGCAGTATCAGTTGAGCATCGAAATCTGAAAATCCGAAATTGAAATGCTCCAAAGAGCATTATCTTTGAGCATCATGCACTCAAAAACTTTTGGTGAATTTTGGAGCATTTTGAATTTTGGATTTTCAGATTTGGGATACTCAACCTGTAAGAAATACATACTTGCTCCAGACACCTTTGAATACACATTATCATGCAAGACCCCATTCTCAGCACTGGGGCCACAAAAAAGGATAACACAGAAATGTTAAGAAAGTAATCTTCCTGAGCAAGGCTGGGAGAGACCAAGAGAGAGTGATCTGTTCTGGCAGAAGAAAGCAAAGTGAGGAGGAGCCTGTGGTAGACAAACTGAGGTGACCTGATCCAATGCTCTATACTCCTACCTTCCATTTTTGGTTGGAAGTCACCCCTTCCCCAACTCCATAACCACACTTCCTATAAAACTCAGTCAAAGGGCTAGTGTAGGCCAACCATAGCATGGCAGAAAATGACATATCAGTACCATCTAGATTCTTTTTCTAGAGAAATTGTCTTTCTGGAGTTTATCTTGATTCCAAAATTACAAAATAACTAGTAATATTAGTATTTAAGTTTGATATAAATAAATGGACATAAGGTCTGAAAGAAATTTATAAAAAGTTTTTATATCTCAGAAACATTTCACTTAATATACATAAGTCATGGAAATAAATTAGAAATCCTTTAAATCTCATTAGGGGATGTATCTTGTGTTTCTTGATTCCTTGGCTCTAACAACTTGGTTCAAGGGATGAGAAGTAATCCCAGTTGGTCAAATTAGAGTATTTTTGTGGCATTTTAAAACTAAAAGGTCCTCCTTTCTTCTTGGGTCACACAACTGCAGGGTTGCAAGACTGGAATTATTTGGTCCTGGTTACTGCCAGTCAGAGATAATCTGAAGGAGACAGATGAAAATGAGGCCATTATATTGAAAGAAGCAGGCAGGAAAGGAATGAACACAAACAGAGGGAGAGCCTGATTCTAGGATGGACTCATACTTGAGGTCAACTCTACCTTGCTTTGCTCAGCCACGTCAAGCAACAGTACCCTTTTAGGTGGAAGGCATAAGCTACATTAGTGTCTCTTTCAACCAAAAGAATCCTAATACAGAACTTTTTTGGTGGAAGGGAATGAGGGTCTTTCTGGAGTAGTTACCACTGGAGTAGAACCTTACAAGGGACAGAATTAGCCAGGTACAGACAAGACAGTTACAGAAAAATGTGCAAAGCCTAAGATTAATTAAAGGCACACAGAAGCCACTAAATAAATTTATTAAATAGAAATTCATTGAGCATATTTTATTTGCAAGTCACTTTTAGGTACCGAAGGTAGGGAATGGGGATAGAAAAGAAAATGCAAAAAATGCAACAAGACATCTTTTAATGATAGTAAACTGGCAATGGCATACTTGTTTACAGGTCAGGTAACATATATGGGGGAGTCCAAGGGAGAGAATACAGTCATGGGTTCTCAGTTTCTGTTTCTGATTGGGCCAGTAAAGCCCCTTCCTCATCCCTCTTTTCCGCTTATCACTAGAGAGAGAAACTAAAAACTACAGCTTCAGGCTGCTAAGCACCTAAAACAAAACAAAACAAAACAGAACAAAAACAACAAAGAAATAAGGCAAGCTGGACAAACTTATAAGTAAACACCAAAGGAAATGCTAGGAGAAATTTACAAAAACACAACAGAAGAAGGAATGTTAAAGAAGAACTCAATTCCTTCACAAAATAAGCAAGTAAAGTCAGAAGGATAGAGTCTGACCTAAAAGGTATAGAATCTTACAGCAAAACAGTAAGTCTTATACCTTTCAGAGACACCTTTCCAAGTGTCAACATGTCTGCAATAACTGACTATGTTAGGTCATAAAGAGAAGTTCGAGAAACTCCAAAAAGTAGAAACAGTATTATTTACATTCTTTGATTACAATGCAATAAAATTAGACAGGAGATAAAAGCAAAATTTTTAACTAACCATTAAGAAAATTTTAAGTTATCTCCTAAAATTCTCATGGGTGCCTCGGGTCTGGTGGCACATTTGAGGCAGAAGCCCTCCCACGCAAACATCTCTGCTGAGACGAAATGTAGAAAGTTAAAAAACTCCAACCATGAGAAAAGGCCAAAATTGTAACTTTTTCTGAGTTTATAGGAGAGCTGAGTTTTTGAGGCAACCAAAGGGTGACAAACCCCTCTGAGAAGATAAAATACATGAACTGTTTTATTTTTGAAAGTAACAGGAGAAAGAGGTGGTCACCACACAAACGGGTAGGAATAAATCAGCTAAAACTTCAATGAAATGTTAAAAGCCAAGTATGAACTAGGGGGTCACTTTGGAACAGTTAGGAGCACCAGAAATAAGTAGAGCTTGCACTGGCTCAAAAGCTTTCACATGCACTTCCACAAGGTGCTCAGAAAGATGCAGGTCAGGCAGGAGGCCACAGGGAGCCCCTTCGGTGGCACAGGCACGCAGGAGGCCACTGGCTGCTGCTGGAGCCAGGTCCAAAGCCCCTCCATTTCCCCCTAGTCCTTTCTCTCCTAGCCTCTGGCTCCTAAGGCCACTGGCTGCCTGAGGAAGAAGGTTGTTAGTAAACTGTCTATTGAATGAACTAATATATTTAAAATGTTCTCTTAACAGTTGTCAAAGTAATGTGTAATTAAAGCAGTTCAAAACTAATTGTGAGGCTGGGCATGGCAGTGCATGCCTGCAGTCCCAGCTACTTGGGAGGCTGAAGCAGGAGGATCCCTTGAGCCCAGGAGGTCGAGGCTGCAGTGAGCTATGATCACGTCATTGCACTCTAGCCTGGGTGACACAATGAGACCCTGTATCTTACACAAACAAACAAATGAAGTGTGGTAAAACACAAAACTCATATACAATTAAGTAACAAGCATATTAAAAATATTTTGCTGGCCAGGTGCAGTGGCTCATGCCTATAATCCCAGCACTTTGGAAGCTGAGGCAGGTGAATCATGAGGTCAGGAGTCTGAGACCAGCCTGGCCAACATGGTGAAACCCCATCTCTACTAAAAATACAAAAAATTAGCTGGGCGTGGTGGCAGGTGCCTGTAATCCCAGCTACTCAGGAGGCTGAGGCAGACCTGCTTGAATCCAGGAGGTGGAGGCTGCAGTGAGCCGAGATAGCGCCACTGCACTCCAGCCCGGGTGACAGTGCAAGACTCCGTCTCAAAATAAAAAAAAATTTTTTTGCCTTCTTTCTTTTATAATTTTCTTTTTTTGTAAGAGATGTGGTCTTACTATGTTGCCCAGGCTGACCGTGAACTTCAGGGCTCAAGCATTCCTCCCACCTCAGCCTCCTCAGTAGCTGGGACTATAGGCACATACCATTGTGCTCAGCTTAGCCTTATTTCTATTAACAAAGAAATACAAGTTTAAGGATTTATACCTGCCCATGTTACCCACCATGAACGTTTTTTATAAGATTTTTTATTACAAAAACAATATATGCTCACAATAAAAAAGATGCAGATTAAAAATAAAGTATAAAACATCACTGACCAGGTGTGGTGGCTCACAAGTATAATCACAACACTTTGGGAGGTCAAGGTGGGAGGATCCCTTGAGCTCAGGAGTTTAAGACCAGCCTGGGCAACATAGTGAAACCCCATCTCTACTAAAAATAAAAAATGAAAAAAACCCAACAAAACAAAACAAAAAGTGTCACCCACTAGAGACGAACCATAGTTAATCTTGGCACATAAACAGATAAACATAGAGAACCTCGAATTTGTGTGTGATATTTTATATCCATAATTTAATTTTAAAATAGTTTATATGGCATACATTGTGTATTTCTCCCACTTGTCAATATTCCAAAACCATCTTTCCCTGTCAGCAGATACATTTCTATAATGGTTTTTAAAGGAAGCATAATATTTTATTGTATAAATGTACCATAATTTCTTTTTTTTTAGCATCATAGTTTTAGTAACCAATTCCCCACTGAAGGACATCATGACTCATTCTAAATTTTTAATAAGTATTTAGGCTAATGAAGGGGAGGGAAATGTCACAGTTACTCCAAAATTTAAATCTCAGTGGTTGAGGAAACGAATTATATAATGGAAATCTTTGACTACTATGCTTGATAGGCACCAGAGCAAGCACAGCTGCAGTCTGAAAGGCTTTTAAGCCAGAAAAAAAGAAAAAAGAAAAAGAAGTGAACACATTTATAAAGCTTTCCAAACTGTCTATCACAAATGACCATGGCTTACTGCAGACCTAGCTTCTGGATTGATGACTTGAATCTAGTCATTCATTTTACTTAAGAGAAAGACAGGAAAAAAGTGTCTGTCTTAAGATCAATAAGCCCAGAGTGAAAAACAGGTTTCCTCAAACACTGAAAATAGCACCACGCAGTTTTTGTCTTTGAATTTGAAGAAAATGTAGGTGAAAGTCTTTAGCATAAAGGGACAGGAAAGATCTTTACAAGCACACCACAAAAATGTGAACACATAAAAGCTAACTCAGTAACTTCAGCCTAATCAGCTGAAATAAATGAAGCAGAAAAATGTTTGTAACATATAACAGTTAAAGAATTAATATGTTTTAACATACAAAGAGTTATTATTAGCCAGTGATAAAATCAAACTACTCCCAAAGAGATGAATGGGCAGAAGGCATGAAAAAGCAATTCACAAAACAAACAAATGGCCAATAAACATGAAAACTGTTGAACCTCAAAGAAATGAAAAAGAATGACAAAGTCCTGTCGTGGTGATGCTGTTCATGTGAGGAAGACAACGGGAATTGATATCACCTTTCAGAGTGCAATCTACAAGGCTCAAAATGAAGTATACGTATTCTTTGAGTCATTAATCTCACCTCTAGGAATTTACCTTAATTACACATTTTATATATATATAATTGTACTACACACTGCAGTACTGCTTATAATATAATGAAAACAAACTGTGAATGGAGAATCTGTGAAATAAATTATGATACATATATGCATACAACAGAATACTGTGTAGCCACTAACAAATGCTGAGTACTCAGTAGATCTACGTTTGTTAGATGGATAGTTGAAAACTATCCATGAGACTGCAGACTTCCTAAAAGGAGGAGGCTGTAGAATAGAATAGAGGCTGTCACCTCATCCACAGTTACACAGATTGCCACAGAGATGACCTGAAGGATGGCCACCAAATGCTGACAGTGAATTCTAGTGATTTTTATACACTTCATGGTATTTTTCTGGATTTAAAAGAAATAATAAATGTGTCATTTTTATAAAAATATTAAGAAGCATTTTACTGATGAGGGGAAAGGCAGTTACATTATGACAGACTCAAGTATTCCCAAAGAGATGAATTTTATCTAAATATAGTTCGGCTATTAAGGCCAGCTGGCTGTTATATGTCTGCTTTACTTTGTTAACTGTGGTATAACAAAGAATTTTTCTGGCGTGCCATCTTGGGTTCCTGGTAGAAGCTTCAAAAACCCTTGGAATTTCCTGAGTGCTGGTGCTTTTGTTCTGCTAATGAGGTGATTCACATTGCACTCCCGGGAGCCAGGGGAGGGCAGAGACCGAGCTCAATCATGTGGCCAATGATTTAATCAATCATGCCTACAGAATGAGACTTCAATGAAATCTTTGGTCACCAAAGGTCAGTGCAGCCTCCCGACTGGTGTACAGACTGATGTGCCGGGAGAGTGGGGTGCCCTGACACTAAGGGGAAGGGTTGTAGAAGCTCTGCTTTCCCTTTTAGGCTTTGCTTTATGTGTTTCTTTTACAATAAAACTGTCATGGTAAGCACAGGACTTTTTTCTGAGTTCTGTGAGTCCTTCTAGTGAATTATCAAACCTGAGGTGGGGACATGGGAACCTCCTGGAACAGCAACCAGCTGGACAGAAATGTGAGTGGCCTGGGAATCCCCCTGAAACTTGTGGATGGAGTCTGAAGTGGGGGCAATCTTGTGGACTCTGTCCTCAATAGGCAAGATCTGCAATTACTCCAGGTAGTTGGTGTCATTTGCAATGCAGTACATCCAGGTGGTGTCAGATCAGTTGGGATGAAATGGAAAAGTAATTAAGTGATGATATAGTATTATTTTCTGTAACTGATACTTCGAAAAAATGTCAATGTAATAAATGGCCAATAGCTTTGTTGATCGGGTTTTGTGAATTTCCTACCACAAACAATAACACATAAGAAATGTTTCTCCTTCTTGGACATCCAGATGCCTCCTATCTGTGCCATTCATGCAACTCTCCCAGGCTGTGCTCCCACAGCCCCGTGGGCCTCCACCACAGCACTCATTCCCGTGTACTGCATTGGTCTCATACTGCCTCTCTCTCATATGCTGGACTGTGAATTCCAAAGCAGGCATCACATCTTCTCCATCTTTGTATTCTCAGAGCCTACCACTGTGCCTAGAAAGTGGCAGAGGTGCTATTAAGTTTGGTGGATGAATGAGTCAATGAAATAACTGTCCATAAAAATCACTCCAGTGAAGGCAAGCACTTGAGTGCAAGCTCAGGTTTGAAACTTCACAGTCATTATATGCTCTTCTCCCCCTGCCAACCTTTCAATATTCAATGAAATATTGTGTCCTGGGAGATCAAAGTGATAAGCAACCTTTGCAGGAAAATGATAAATTAAAATAAGAATTACTTTAAACATAATAGGAAAAAAGAAAATAGTGTTAAATATTCCTTTTCCTTTTCTCTTAGATTTTTGTGGTCTCATGACAGGACATTAGCAATCTGGCTTTAACGTTTTTTCGTGGTCAGAATGCTTTTATCCTTCTCTACAACAACTTACCTTTTAACCTGGCATCACCCCCAAAGGCACCACAGCCCCAGTTTCCTGTGGCCACTGCAGAAAGATTCTCTGAAGAAATTCCAGGACGGAGAAATCCACAGTAAGCCTGCAGGATAAAAGAAATATCAAAGCCTGTGAGTGCCTAGACACTAACAGTGTTTCTGACTAATGTACTAGGATCAGTGTCCAGTATTAAGCTTATGTTCAACTTCTCATTTTTTTTTTTCCATAGGGGCCAAAATAGAGGGAAAAACAGAGAAGGAAGAAGGGAGAGAAAAACCTGGGATTATGCAAGGAAGAGACTAAGAAATTATAAATTCTAATATTTATTTGTTTGAATGCTAAGCAAATAAAATCCCTTAAACTAATACAGGTCCCAATTTCTTTTCCCACTTCAAACAAACAGAAATGAAAATAGCAGAGATATTTCAAGAACTAATAGGATCCCAATTATAAACTACTAGGAAAAACCACCAAAAAAGAAAGGCACTTGTTAGAACAGTTTTCTTTTTGTTTGAAGGCTTTAATCACTATTCATCAGGCAAAGGGTCACTATTATGCCTCCTCAGCATTCTCTCTCCGAGTTATGGAGACTAGATTAATAAATGTGCTTCCTGCTACTGAAATACGTAACAAAGAGCAAGCAACTATCTATAGAAGGGATTCCTACACCTGGTTATGAAATAACCTTTAAGATGCCTTTCGGCTCTAAGATGCTCTAGTTTCACAGCTCTGCTTTAAGCTAGAATATTTAAAAATTTGCCAGTAATCTGAGAAAAGTAAAATATATTCTGAGGATGCTGGCTAAGTATTAATTAAATGAACAGCTCATTTTCTATATGAGAAGACCATTGTGTAAGATCCCAGAGTTCCTGATTTCCACCTCTTTGCTGTCAACTAGTTGGTCTTTCTGCCTTCTTTCTACATTCTTATTTTCTGAAGTGATCAGACTATAACAGGTTTAATATAACAGCAAAGCAAAACTCCCCTGGGTTCTCAAGTTCCAAACAAAGCCTAAAATATAGCTTACACATAACAGCAAATACAATTAAAAGAATGATCTTGACAAATGTTCCCAGAGAAAAACCAAGGATAAAGAAAGATGCTTCTATGAAACCCACACATAGAAATATAGTAAATTGTTCTTTGAAGTTTTCACAAAGGTATAAAAATTTATTTTACAGACTGATTAACAAGGCTATTCCTTCCATACCCTCCTACACTGTAAATCCTGACAGATATTAATTATAAGTTTGTACCAGGTCATTATTCAACACTGTAGTACAGAGCTTACACAAGTACTCACAAATTACCTGCATAGTCAGACGCATGGAGCTTCTGAAAATCTCTTTCAGGTCAAAAAAATCTAAGAGCTACATTTGTTTTGAATAGGCTCTTGAAAGATAGTCTGTGTCATTATACCAACAAGGGAGAGAACAAACCCTCTGGAAGAATAAACATAACTTTGCCGCTTTGTTTCATGTCAGAATTTTCTAACACGCCTAGAGAGAACGAGGCTTCCTCAGATTCCTAGTTCATTTCTGCGTTTATACTGTCAGGATGGTTTTAGTTTCTTTCTTACTGCTGTCTCTAAATAACTGGGTTAACTTTACTTCAATGTGCAAAAACAGCTTAGTGAAACTAAAGCCTAATGATTGAGAATTTGAAACATTTAAATTATTAGAAGCAAAATCTAGTATAAAATATTATCAAATTTTCCTGGAAAATTATCTATCTTGAAAAATGGCCATAAAAACAAACCATGAAACTGAAAATAAACCTCATTCAGTGTTTAGATCAAATTTTTAAAAGCTCATGGCTGTAACCCCAGCACTTTGGGAGGCTGAAGTGGGAGGATCGCTTGAGCTCTGGAGTTTTGAGACCAGCCTGGGCAATATGGCAAGACTTTGCCTCTACAAAACAAAAAAATTAGCCAGGTGTAGTGGCGCATGCCTGTGGTCTCACCTACTTGGGAGGCTGAAGTGGGAGGACTGCTTGAGCCCGGGAGGTCTAGGCTGCAGTGAGTCATGATGGGGCCACCACACTGCAGCCTGGGTGACAGTGAGACTCTATCCCCCATCCCTGCCACCAAAAAATATTAATCAGATAAAAATTAAATGATAAAATTACATAGAAATTAGAATAACTGGTTATAACGATTAAATACAAAATTATTTTATTCTGTTAAGAAGCAAGCATTTGTAAGGTCAAAAATAAGATAGCGGTAGTATGCTGCCCCGAGCCCTCTCTGGAAGGTCAGCCCAGGCTTCTCCCTTTTCTAGGAAGAAGGATACCTTAAGCGCTGGAGACCAGGGCAGAGCCTTGAATCAGGGCACCTTTCCTTTAATGAGTAGGAATTGAACTCCTTTGGTAAAGAAACAAAGATCAGATAAGGATAGAGGCCTCAAAAGAGTTGCCAAGTTCTCACTCCATAGAGAAAGGCACTAGGAATTCTCAAGAGCTCTATACTGGCATATGTGTTTGTTTTCCCTCACCCAGAGCAAGAGTACTTGAGAAGACTGATCAGAGAGCTGCAAGGGTAAAAGAAAGCCAGCTTGAACTCTGGCCATACCCTGGCCTGATATTCTGCAATGACAGAGCAATTTATTTTTACTAATAAACAACTCAGAAGGGGGAAAAGAAAAAGGAAGCACTGAGACCTCAGGATAGTAAGCAGAAGATACCAATGAACAACCCTATCTTGGAAGGAGTTTTGATGGGAAGGGAAGAAGACAGGGAACATAAAGGTAATTTGGGAGTCCTGAAGGTCGCAAAGGGGTGTGTTGGGAAGCAAGATGAAAATATTGGTACCTAGAGTTAAAAACCAGAGACCAATCAGGAAATGGTAATGATAAAGATGTAGGAAAGAAGGAAAGAAAATGGAAAAGAGACCAAACAAAACTGGTATAAGAGTCTACAGGCCCAAAACGAGGCCCAGGAAATAAATAGTATCCAGGGGAACAGTCTGGCACAAATGTGCACACGCACACTTAAGTAAGATCTTTGGCTTCAATATCAATTTTAGCAGGCCCAAGCAGAGAGACAGTTATGTGCTGCATAGTGATGTTGCAGTCAACAATGAAGCACAAACACGATGATGGTCCCATAAGATTAAAATACCATATTTTCATAGTACCTGTCCTATGTTTAAGACACATATACCTACCATTGCATCACAACTGCCTATAGTATTCAGTACAGTAACAAAGTACTGGTTTGCAGTCTAGGAGCAATAGGCCATACCATCTAGCCTAGGTGAGTAGCAGGCTATACCACTTAGGTTGTGTAAGTACTCTGTGATATGTGCACAGTGACTACTTCTCAGAACGTATCTCCATCTTTAAGTGATGCATGATTTTACTTAAAAGATTTCTTTCATTATCATGTAAATACATTATTCTATTTGCTAGAATAATTTAATAATTATTGTTCCTAAAGAGTTGCTCATTTATATGAAATCAATCTACTATACTTCTTTAACTTAATACAGAGTAGATACTGATACTGATTTTCTGAGGTTTTTAGTATTCTGTAATTTCTTATGACTTTTTTTTTTTTTTTTTTAGACAGAGTCTTGCTCTAATGCCCAGGTTGGGTACAGTGGTGTGATCCCAGCTCACTGCAACCTCCACCTCCCAGGTTCAAGCGATTCTCCTGCCTCAGCCTCCCGAGTAGCTGGGATTAGACTTTATCTCTAAAATAATTATAACATTAATACATTTTTTTTGCTATTCTAAAATGCAAAATAAAATGAAAGAAGTATGCAGATCTTAGTTTCCTGATGTATAAAATCCAAGATTGGGATATGTATTTGTTATTCTGATTCTATATGTTGGGAAACTTAAGGGAAAACCCACTACAAATGATACATTTGGAACATTCTTGAAAAGTAAAATGACACATATTTTATGAAAAGATTATAAGTGCTCAGATGCTCAATTTCTTAGAAATATCAGCAGCAAATATTGACTGGTTTTGTTATCAAGCTTTGGTTTAATAACAGACCTATTCCAAATATGGTGGTGAATAATAACAAAAACATCAATAAACAGATCAATTTTTTAAAAAGGTAAATAGGGATGATTTCTATCTCTCTACCTTGTTCAACTTCAGATTCAGAAAGCTCCACAAAACATATTCATTACTTAATCCTACCTAAAATCCTACCTAACATGGCAAATACAACTTTTCACAGGTGGTTTCTTTCTTCTCTTGCAGCGCTATTTGCCACTTTTACAAGATGAAGTCATAAATCTTTCTAATCCTAAGATAATTCTCCTTTAGAATGACACCCAGCTGATCTCTCACAGGATTAAACATTGCTTCACAGTATCAGTCAGATAAAAGGAGACTGGTTCCCTCCTTTAAAAACCAACTCTATTTGCAGGTCATGAAGTGGGTCCAGTAAGACTGGCGGAGCCTGGACGGAGCAGACCTTTTCCAGAGGCCTGGAAAGCACTTTGTAGGATTGGCTTTTCAATTATTAACTGGTGAGTAATGCTTAAAAGTAGCAAACAGGTCCCCAGAGATCAGAGATCCATATTGAATTCTGACGGTGAAAACTGGTCTTACTGCTTTTTCACTTAGAAAAATGTGGGTTTTTTTCTTTTCCTCCTTTCTCTCTGGCATGCATACACACACACACACACACACACAAGTAGAATTGTGCAAGTCATCTCTAAAGTGATTTCACACAGACTTCTGCTCTAAAAACAAAGTTTGCAAAACATGAGATACAAAATATTAAAAATTGTCTCCAAGTTGTGCTGTCAGTTTATGTGAGATTCCTGCTGCTCATAACCAAAATTCTTAAGTCAATTTTAATAGGTAAATATAGTTAGTAAGGGACAAATGCTTTAATTTAGAAGGCCTAAAGTTGTTTGGGTTAATTTCTAATTAAGTTGCCAATGACATTTAACAAAATCATTTACTGCTTTTTCCTTTTTCAGTGAAAGAATTAAAAAACTAATTATTTGCTAAAAGAACACATTTTTTGGAATATATCAGTGAATAAAAGAACACACATTTATCAGATGCCTTCCCATGTGCCAGGCTCTGAACTAGGTGCTTTCTCAAAGTTAGTCCAAGTGTTGATAGGCTCTATTACACTCGAGGTATTTCCTTGTCTCACAGGAATTTTTCTGAAAAATAGCAGGGAACCCTCAAATTTCCTTGAAAAAGTGTATCAAACAGAAAAGCATATTGAGAAAAGCATTTAACAGGTACCTTGCTCACAGCAGAAGTTTATGACCACAAAAGAAGAGTGATTCAGGCATAAGCAGGTAGGAGACTATTCCAAAAGCAGAAATATTCTCAATGATTTAAGTTTGAACCATAAAAAGTCTAGAAGGTCAGACCTAGTTATAGTAGTCTCTATGTGGAGGACTTACATTTTTAAAAAATGATTTGGCTGGGCGCAATGCCTCATGCCTGTAATCCCAACACTTTGGGAGGCCGAAGTGCACAGATTATCTGAGGTTGGGAGTTTGAGATGAGCCTGACCAAAGTGGAGAAACCCTGTCTCTATTAAACACACAAAAATAGCCGGTGTGGTAGTGCATCCTTGTAATCCCAGCTACTCGGGAGGCTGAGGCAGGAGAATTGATTGAACCCGGGAGGCGGAGGTTGCAGTGAGCCGAGATCATGCCATTGCACTCCAGTCTGGGCAACAATACAGAAACTCCATCTCAAAAAAAAAAAAAAAAGACTTGAAGTCAGGGGAGCCTGGATTTGAGCTCTGGTTTGGTCACTGACCAGCTATGTGACCTGGCCTGCGACAAATTACTCAACTTCCTAAGAAGTGAGCTCACTGTCTCTAAATTAGAGACAAGAAAAATAGTTATGCCTCCCTGAGTGGTTAGGACTAAATCAGACACTGCATTTAAAGTGCTAAGTAGAATGCCTCATACAGAGTAAGCAATCATTTACTATTGTTATCTGTATAATTTGAAAAAAAAAAAAATCCACCTGCATTTGACTGAAAGGAATCTTTTATGAATTATAAACTAGACTTTATTGACATGAATAAGTGACATGAATAATTGCAGGTGTAAAATGAATGTACACCTGCATCACTATACATTAAAAATGAACCCCTCTGCTTCATATGGCTTCATCTATCCCAAACTTGATTTGACACTCAACTTACTAGGCTTTATTGAGCACTCGAAGAGTATTTAGGAAATATATAACATTTTGTGACATATTGAGTGATTTAAGATAATGTACTTATGTAAATTCTAAAATGTTTACCTCGAAAACCTAAATTAACATTGTCTAAGATGTTATTTAGGCCAGGCGTGGTGGCTAATGCCTGTAATCCCAGCACCTTGGGAGGCTGAGATGGGTGGATCACCTGAGGTCAGGAGTTGGAGACAAAACTGGCCAACGTGATGAAATTCCATCTCCATTAAAAATACAAAAATTAGCCTGGCGTGGTGGTGCGTGCCTCTGGTCCCAGCTACTTGGGAGGCTGAGGCAGGAGAATCACTTGTACCCGGGAGGCGGAGGTTGCAGTGAGCTGAGATCGTGCCATTGCACTCCAGCCAGGGCAACGAGAGTGAAACTCCGTCTCAAAAAAAAAAAAAAAAAAAGTTTTTTATTTATCGATCAAGTCATTTAACAAAATATTTCTGAGACACTTCCATAAGGCAGTGTGACTGACCGCCGCCAACTCCCAATGAAATAAAACTCTTGTTGCCAGATTACTTAAAGACTCATTCTTAGTATAAAATGCCCCTCATGAGGACTCTATATTCTATAAAAAAATGTTCTTCCATGTTGCCAATATTTACAACTAACTTAACCTATTCACATATATCTTTTAAATTTCTGGTGTCTCTGAGGATGGTCAAACTGAAGGTTGGTGATACACAAGTAAGTGCAGAGAGAATCAACTGGACCTGGCAATTTTAAAAAAGACTTATGCCTGAAGTTACCTTCTTAAAAATTAAGGATAACTTCTAAAAGTGAATGATCTAGTTCTCACAGAAAAGTATATGTGGGAGTATAGACTTCATTCATAAAATAGGGAACCTTTCACTTTGTATTAATGTATTAATCATGGCTACACACATTTTGGTTCTACTTTCCTTTTCATATATTTCTCTCCAACAATCTACTGCTTATATAAATGTCCTCTTGACCATGTGACAAATTCACATATACATGTTTAGGTAAGTAAAACCTCATGAAAATTTAAAGATAAAACTGATTCTACTCGATATGCTCTATCATAAAAACTTCATGGCACTGGGGACAACTGCTTTAAGGCAAGAGTTTGGAACAGTGAAAACAGGCTTACATTTAAAATGTATCTAATTACTAGTAAAAGATACTTTTCAGGCAGGGCGTTGTGGCTCATGCCTATAATCCCAGCACTTTGGGAGGCTGAGGCAGGAGAAGATCGCTTGAGCCCAGGAGTTTGAAACTGGCCTGGGCAATATGGTGAAACCCGGTGTATCTAAAAAAGAAAAATTAGCCAGGTGTGGTGGTGCACACTAGTACTCCTGGCTACTCAGGCGGCTGAGACGGGAGGATCACCTGAGCCCAGAGAGGTTGAAAGTCTGCAGTGAGCTGTGATCACGCATGCCACTGCACTCCAGCCTAGGCAAAAAAGACCCTGCTTCAAAAAAAAAAAAAAAAAAAAAGAAAAAAAGATAATCTTCAGTACAGGCAAATCTCTGACTTTCAGAATCAGGTAGGAGAGAACTTTAGAACTGTTGATACATCAAAGGCCAGACATTCTGGATAGCTTTTCTGAGGGATTACTTTTTCTTTTTATTTTTAAATAAATGATGTCTGTTATGTAAGTTCAACTTTAAAAAATAGTGCATTATTCTTCAAATATTTTATAAAATTTGAGAACTCTAAACATTAAAATAATTTAAAAAATTATACATATGAGAATATGTTCAACAATAAATTAGATTCTCCCAAATAGATCAGGATATAAGATACTTAATTATGTTCAAAATATCTACTAAGTTTTAAGTGTAGTAAAAGTCTGTCTAGATCACTGTTATTATTCTCAGAAGTCTGTGTAGTAACTGGCACACCATGTATAACCACGTAAAACCACAAGCCTCATTATCCTAATAATCTTATAACCAAATCCTACTCATGGGAGTGAAACACTGATCTTCAGAATTGGGTCAGTCTTCTTGGCTGTGTGAATAATTTGTGGAACTAAAGAAAATCTCTAGGCTGGGCGCAGTGGCTCACGCCTGTAATCCCAACACTCTGGGAGGCCGTGGCTGGCAGGATTGCCTGAAGTCAGGAATTCGAGACCAGCCCGGCTAACACAGTGAAACCCTATCTCTACTAAAAATACAAAAATTAGCTGGGTGTGGTGGTGGGCACCTGTAATCTTAGTCCTTGGGAGACTGAGGCGGGAGAATCGCTCGAACCCGGGAGGCAGAGGTTGCAGTGAGCTAAGATCACGCCATTGCACTCCAGCCTCAGCCACAAAAGTGAAACTCCATTTCAAAAAGAAAAAAAAAAAAGGAAATCTCTGCTGAGTGAATAATTTGAGGAACTAAAGAAAATCTCTGCTGTTTTGGGAAAGCCCAAAATCCAGAGAACAGAATCAGCTCTCTATTGTGTAACAGAGTTTATTTATTACGGTTGCCAATACTGAAAATCTGAATAACAGGTATGGCTCATTTTTATATTTCTGTAATACAATAAAAAAGAAAAAAAATGAATATAGTAGGCAGCACTAAGTATTACAGAAAATAATAGATTCCATCACAAATCTTACCTAAAATAGAACATTTGACCTGGCTTTTTCAGTTTTTCTGTTTTAACCCTGATAGCATACTTTGTAGAGAAAATGTCATTAAGCAGGTCTGAGAAAAAATTTTCAGAGCTCATTCGTTTCTATATGGTTTTACAATGATAATGTTCCATAGCAGCTAAGGTACTTGATGAGATAAATGCATGTGTGGGGTTTAAAACTAAGCAACAGCCTATCTGGCAACCTTAGCTGCTAATCAAACAATTACAAAATGGAAAGTACATCTTGTACAAGCTGACACAGCCATTAAATCAGGAGAGCTGTGGGCAGACATACTGACACTGCAAGAATTACCAGAAAGCATTAATTTCAGCATTAATAAAATGGTAGTAAATAGATGACAGCTGCTGGATGAACTAAGAAATAAGGTTACTGGCCTTGTTCAGCTCGCGTCTGATTTTCTCAGGCACAAACTGATCGAGGTAGCGTCTGAAGTGAAGAGCATCGATGGCAACGATTTCAGTGCAGCGCCGCTGCCAGTCGTCCCTGGGACAGGATGGAAAGGGGAGAAAAGATAAGGAACAGGTAGTCAGTTGCTCAAATGAAATTCTCTCAGGGGTCAGGTTGCCAAGACTTTAGCTGTGTTAAAATATTCAAAACAAACAAACCAGTGTCTGCAGGTCTGAGCAAAAGGAAAGGAAAAGAAAGGAAACACCCTTTATTTTTAGATTGAGGCATATACAGTGTGCACTGTCAGACATTAAAGAGTAAAATGAAAAATTACCCAGAGACAACACAATGACATAGTGTAAACAGGTAAATCATTTATAGTAAGTCTCAGAGGTTAAAGGATTTGGGGGCAAACAAAAGGAATCTAGTTCTTTGTTTTCCTCTAATACTAAGGACATGGCATTTGCATCTTGACAAAAGCTCATTCCTCCTTTGCTTTGAGAGATCCGCTTTAAATCACTGGGGTTGTAACATCACTATGTACTGTTCAGGAAATTCCTAAGAAGTGTTACAAAAATGTGAAATAATTCAGTACAGCATTCTACCTACTGTGCTCAATTGCCGACTGTGAGAAACTATTTTTAAAATAACAAAGACATCAAAGCAGACAATACCATGTTGCCTGTGGAAATAGAAAGCAATGGTTGAGATGATAATTTTGGAAACATGTAAAATCCCAAATATTTAATCTCTTTATTAACTTCCATATATTGCTGTGCCAAGCAACTTTTCAAATTGAAAACCAAAATAGAAATCTTCATGCTGGTTTGTAAATAATTATCAGGAATAAACATCTACGTAGATGTTTGTTGCAACCACATATTTTAAAAAAATAAAGAGAAAGAAAGCAGAGGATGGACTTGAGACATTACGACGAATAAATTTCTGGCACGTGGGCAAGAGCTGATTCTTTCTGCCACAATGGCTTTCTCATCAAATAACAAACAAAATAAAACAAAACAAAAAATCCCACAAGCTTTCAGGTAGCATTTCTGCAGAATTTTATCTCTGGTAAACTAGAAGCAAGACTGTCAAAGTAGAAGACTATATTTCAAGAAGAAATAGGAGACAGGAGCAGCAAACCACACTGCAGGTTCTGCCATCAACTGGTTTGTGGCATTAGGTCAACTGTCACAACATAGGTTTCCTCTATCTATTTTCACAGAAAAATTAAATACAACTTAGTAAGTTGGTCAAAGGCTTTAAGCTCTAATTAGAACCTATTCTACTCAGATTTAAACACGGAATTTAACCTCCACAGCTTCTGATTGTAGCTCAGAGGTAAAGAACTGTAGAGAATTCTGCCCCTCTTTGTCTTTGCTTTAGACTTTTCGTTTTATCTTCTCTGTTCTTCCCTTTGGTACAGGAAGGTGCTAATAGTGTTTTAAATGACAATGAACCTGTAATGCTGATTTCTTTTCTTTTTCCTTTTTAAGTTCACTTGCTGAAATACAAGCAGAGGGAATGAGAGTGTGTGAGGGTCAAGCCCAAATTCCTTTGTTTTTAGTCATGGAATACTGAAGACAGAAACAGACTTACCTTTCACTCCCATCTTCGTGGCTCCGGGACCAGCGATATGTCTCGGCATAGCCTGTGTATTCACTGTACTGCTCAGTACCTGAAACAAACAATCTGTCACTATTAACTTCACACTTAATGGCAAAAACATTCCACCTACCACAATATGGCAAGAATCACTTCTGTTTAGCACTGTACTGAAGGTCTCTCCAGCCAGTGCAATAAAGCAAGAAAAGAAACAAAACGGCATAAAGAACATAAAAAAATAAGTCAAACTGTCCCTATTTGTAGATATCATGATTGTTTACATAGCAAATTCTATGGAATCACTAACTAAAGAGAGAGGCAAGGCACAGTGGCTCACGCCTGTAATCCCAGAGGCGGGTGGATTACCTAAGGTCAGAAGTTTGAGATCAGCCTGGCCAACATGGTGAAACTCCACCTCTACTAAAAATGTAAAAATTAGCCAGGCGTGGAGGTGTGCGCCTTTAATCCCAGCTACTGGGGGGCTGAGGCAGGAGAACTGCTTGAACCTGGGAGGCGGAGGTTGCAGTGAGCCAAGATGGTGACACTGCACTCCAGAGTGGGAGACAAAGCGAGACTCAGTCTCAAAAGAAAAAAAAAGAAAAAAGAAAAGAAAAGAAAGAAAGAGAGGAAATTAAAATAAAGAAAAAGCATGTAAGTAAACTTAGTAAGATCAAGGGTATGTTTGTACACTAGCAACAAACAATGAGAAAATAAACATTTTTTAAAAATCCATTACCCATAATGTCAAAAACCATAAAATACCTAGGAATAAATGTAACAACAAAGAAGACACTACTGGCCGGGTGCAGTGGCTCACGTCTGTAATCCTAGCACTTTGGGAGGCTGAGGCTGGTGGATCACCTGAGGTCAGAAGTTCAAGACCAGCCTGGCCAACATGGTGAAGCTCCGTCTCTACTAAAAATACAAAAATTAGCTGGGCGTTGTGGTGTGTGCCTGTAATCTCAGCTACTCAGGAGGCTGAGGAAGGAGAATTGCTTGAACCCAGGAGGCAGATGTTGCAGTGAGTGGAGACTGTATCACTTCACTCCAGCCTGGGCCACAGAGCAAGACTCCATCTCAAAAAAAAAAAAAAAAAAAAAAAAGGACACTATATAAAAAAAGAAAACTTAAATGGGACATATACTCTCTTGAGATAGAAGACTCAATATTGTTACAATGTTAATTTTTGATATAAAGATTCATATCAATCTTAACACAAGTAGACATTAAAAAATAATAATTAAGAAGGTGACTTAAAAATTTACAAGGAAATGCAAAGAACCTAGAATGAACAACAACAACAACAACAACAGCAACAAAAACCAAGAAAATTGGAACACTCAACGCCCTAAGTTGAACACTTACTTAGTCTTGGCCTTCAGAAAGACCAAGAGTTGAATGGAATTAAGCAGAATTCATAAGTACAATCACACTTGTATCATCAACTGATTTTCAACAAAGGTACTAAAATAATCCATTAGAAAAAAAAGAGCTTTTCTAACAAAATATTGCTGGAATAAGTAGATATTCATAGAAAAATCCATAAACCTTAACTGTGACCACACACTACAAATAAAAATTATTTTGAGATGGACCACAGACATAAACATAAAACACAAAACTGTAAGACTTTCAGAGGAAAATATAGGAGAATAGCTTTACGACATTGGGTAGGTATAAATTTCTTAGACAGGATAAAGAAAGCAGTGACCATAACATTTACAAAACAAGCCAGCCAACTGCCTGGGAAGTGAGGAGCGCCTCTGCCCGGCCGCCGCCCCATATGGGAAGTGAGGAGCGCCTCTGCCAGGCTGCCAACCTGTCCAGGAAGTGAGGAGCGCCTCTGCCCAGGTGCCCACAGTCCACAAAGTGAGGAGCACCCCGTGCTCAGTTGCCAACTGTCTGGGAAGTGAGGAGCGCCTCTGCCCAGCCAGCCAACCACCGGGGAAGTGAGGAGCGCCTCTGCCAGGGCGCCGCCCTGTCCAGGAAGTGAGGAGAGCCTCTGCCCAGCTGCTCATAGTCCGCAAAGTGAGGAGCGCCTGTGCTCAGCTGCCAGCTGCCTGGGAAGTGAGGAGCGCCTCTGCCAGGGCGCCCAACTGACTGGGAAGTGAGGAGCGCCTCTGCTCAGCTGCCAACTGTCTGGGAAGCGAGGGCGCTCAGCGCCTCTGCCTCGCCGCCGCCCCGTTTGGGAAGTGAGGAGCACCTCTGCCCAGCTTCCCACAGTCCGGGAAGTGAGGAGCGCCTCTGCCCAGCTGCCCACAGTCCGGGAAGTGAGGAGCGCCTCTGCCAGACTGCTGCCCTGTCCAGGAAGTGAGGAGCGCCTCTGCCAGACCGCCCGACTGACTGGGAAGTGAGGAGCGCCTCTGCCAGGCCGCCCAACTGACTGGGAAGTGAGGAGCGCCTCTGCCCGGCCGCCCAACTGACTGGGAAGTGAGGAGCGCCTCTGACCGGCCGCGGCCGCCGCCCCGTCTCCGAAGTGAGGAGCACCTCTGCCCGGCCACTGTGCAAGGGTACTTGGAAAGTCACCTTCCAAGTTTGAAGTGACAGCCTTGCGTGTGATCTTTTCTGTCTTTCCCAAGTTTGCATTTTCAACATTAAAGTTTACTTTTTAGTTAAAAGTTTTTCAAAAATTTACAAAACAAAAACTAGAATAAGCAAAATTAAATACTTCTGGTCATCAAAACCTTCAGGGCTGAGCGGCGTGGCTCATGCCTGTAATTCCAGCACTTTAGGAAGCTGAGGCAGGTGGATCACTTGAAGTCAGGAGTTTCAGACCAGCCTAGATAACAGGGTGAAATCTTGTCTCTACTAAAAATACAAAAACTAGCCAGGCATGGTGGCGTGCACCTGTAACCCCAGCTACTCGGGAGGCTAAGGCAGGAGAATTGCTTGAACCTGGGAGGTGGAGGTTGCACTGAGCTGAGATCATGCCACTGCACTCTGGCCTGGGTGACAGAGCGAGACTCCATCTCAGAAAAACAAAACAAAAGCAACAAACAAACAAACAATGAAAAAACACCTTCAGGAAAATGCTTAGACAAGACTGGAGAAAAAATATTTGCAAATCAAATATCTGACAAAGGACTTGTGTTCAGAATATGTGACGAACTCCTATATGTCTATATAAAAACACAACCCAATTTAGAAAAATGGACAGAAGACTTGATATAAACTTCACACAGGAAGATATACAACTGGCTAACAACCACATGAAATATTGCTCAACATTATTAGTCATCAGAGAAATGCAAATAAAAAAAATCACAGTGAGAACCCACCATACACTCAAAAGAGAGGCTAAAATAAAAAATAATAAAAAAAAGAGTGACAACACTAAATGTTGACGAGGATGTAGAAGAAGTGGAAATCTCATTATATATTGCTCGTAGAACATAAATTGGTGTAACAATTTTGGAAAAGAGTTTGGCAATCCCTTATAAAATTAAATATACACATATTCTTTGACCTAGAACTTCCATCCCTAGATATCTACTAAACAAATATTGAAAATATGTGCTCACAAAAACTGCAGAGAATACTACTACTAAACAAATACTGAATATGTGTGCTCACAAAAACTGCAAAGAATAATGTTCATAGCAGCTTTATTTATAATAGATTTGTATCAGTCATTGTTCAACCAGAGAAATGGAACCAGTAGGACATATATATGAAGAGATTTATTGCCAAAAATTGGTCTACACAATTGAGGAGCTGACTAGTCAGGTCCAAAGGGTGCACAGGAACTCTCAGGCATGGGTGAAGTGGCAGTGCACAGAATGAATCTCCTCTTCAGAGAAGCCTCAGCTCTGCTCTTAAGGCCTTCCACTGGACTGAATCAGGCCCAGGCAGATTATCACTTATTTAATGCAAATCATATTGAATGTAGCCAAACACAGTGGCTCACGCCTGTAATCCCAGCACTTTGGGAGGCTGAGGTGGGCAGATCACTTGAGGTCAGTAGTTCGAGACCAGCCTAGCCAACGTGGTGAAACCCAGTCCCTACTAAAATTACAAAAATTAGCTGAACATGGTGGCAGGCACCTGTAATCCCAGCTACTTGGGAGGCAGAGGCAGGGGCATCACAGAGGTTGCAGTGAGCCAAGGTCACACCACTGTACTCCAGCCTGGGCGATAGAGATGAGACTTTGTCTCAAAGGAAAAAAAAATGCTTATTGAATGTAATTAGATTAACTCCTTTACTTGTAGACTTTGATTACATCTATAAAATACTTTCACAGCAATACCCAAATTAGTGTTTGACAGAACTGGGGGCTGTAGCCTAGCTAAGTTGACATTACAAAAAAAAAGACTATCACAAAACTAAAGTAGAAACAATCCAACTATTGATAAAAAATTAATAAAACATTTGCCATGATTACACAAAGGAATACTCCTTAGTAATAAAAGGGATAGAACCACTGATATATTAAAAAACATAGATAAATCTCACATTATGCTAAGCAAAAGAAGCAAGATACAGAAGTGTATATGATATATATTTACATGACATTCAAAAAAAAAAGAAAAAAGTAATTTATAATGAAAAGAATAAAAATTATGGTTGTTTCTGGGGTTGGGGACTGACCAGAAAAGGGCTCAAGGGAAGTTTTTGAGGTGACAGACTTTTTTTTTTTTAAATGTCTTGATAGGGGTGTGGGATATAAAAGCATATCTATTTGCCAAAACTCACCATATTATCCATTTAACACTGTATACTTCAATGTGTGTAAATTTTACTTCAAAAATAAAAGAACTGTAAACAAATATTGAACTCCATTTAACAGGTTTACTTTCTGCAGGGGCATGGTTTAGAAGTTCTGAAACCACCTTTTGTATATATTAGGCTTAAACAAAGGAAAACAATTGAAGATATTGGGAGCCACATTCTTCACAGTTGGGGAAGAGAGTTCCAATTATGGAAAGGGGGAAAGACTACAATATAGGCTGTGATGCTGGTTAAGAATGGGAGGTATCAATATAAATTCACAGTTGTGTGTGTGTGTGTGTGTGTGTGTGTGTGTGTGTGTGTGTGTGATGTAACATATGTTCTAGTTCAAATCTTGGCTTCCAAAAACTAACAAAAATCCAGGATCACCTGCAGAAATGGTTGATTCCAGAGCTGGTGCAGGGAATATACAAGATAAGCCTACAACATCTTTTTGTGCTAAAAAGATGGAGATGCTCAAAGAAGAAAGTGCATTAAAGAATGATGGGCACATGTCAAAGGCACACAATAGTTTGAAGGCATTCCCACTGATTGAATATGGGACAATTTAGCATCAGATAATAAGCAATGGATCATAATCCACTGAATACAATAAGAATGCAAGTGTCTATACTTCTATATATATTAATAAATAATAATAAATAAGTATACTAAATAGAACACAGTATCACTTCAGTGGGATTCCTACCAAAATGAATAACCTGAACCTAATTAGGAAGAAGCAGTGGGCAAACACAAGAAGGACAATCTACAAAATAACTAGCCTATCCACTTTAGAAGTATCAAGGTGAA
The DNA here is from genome assembly GCF_047675955.1 of Chlorocebus sabaeus. Taxonomy (NCBI): domain Eukaryota; kingdom Metazoa; phylum Chordata; class Mammalia; order Primates; family Cercopithecidae; genus Chlorocebus; species Chlorocebus sabaeus. The sequence goes on along the minus strand of NC_132912.1, from coordinate 50,434,475 downwards.
TGAACACAAGGACAGGCTGAGAAATGGTTCCAGTTTAAAGAATACCAAGGTATGAGCCTGGACTAATTGAAGACTGGAAAGAAAGCTACAAAGATCATAATTGGAATAACAAAATTATATTATAATGTAGATTAACTAACAGTACTGTATCAAATTAAATTTCCTGATTTTGATAACTGTGCTGTGCTGATGTAAGACAATGTCCTAGTTCTTAGGAAATATACAACAAAGTATTTAGGGGTAAAAGGTCACAGTATCTCCAATATATTCTTAAACAATTCAAGAAAAGAAAATAGACAAAATGATGAAGTAGATGGGACAAAAATGTAAACTGTTGAATTTCAGTAGACTATATGGAAATTCCATGTATTATTCTTTCAACTTTTCTGTGAATCTGAGTAAAGAGTATATGGAAATTCCACGTATTACTCTTGCAACTTTTCTGTAAGTCTGAAATTTCATATGTATACACATAAAAATACATAATATAAAGCTGGGCAGGGTAGCTCACACCTGTAATCCCAGCACTTTGGGAGACCGAGGCGGGAGGATCACAAGGTCAAGAGATCGAGACCATCATGGCCAACATGGTGAAACCTCATCTCTACTAAAAATACAAAAATTAGCTGGGTGTGGTGGCATGCACCTGTAGTGGCATGCTCAGGAGGCTGAGGCAAGAGAATTACTTGAAGCCGGAAGGTGGAGGTTGCAGTAAGCCGAGATGGCGCCACTGCACTCCAGCCTGGTGACAGAGTGAGACTCTGTCTCAAAACAAACAAACAAAAAAACACACAATAAAAAACCACATAATATAAATAAAGCTATGAAAATACTCTATTTTCATATATGATTAAAAATTTCCAGAATCAAAAGCTGAAAGATTTAAACTCAATACTAGAATTACCAGTCTATTATTTAGTATACTGCTTCTAAAAATAATTTGTATTTTAATTATTACACATTTATCTAGAATTCTGGGCAAGATATTCATGCTAAAAATCAAGAAAATAACTAGAAAATTTATGTTATTTCTTTTATGAAGCGTTCCTTGTCACCATAAGTAGGGTTGATTGTTCCTCCTCCATGCTCCCAAGGTACTTTGCACATAACATTAGTAGAGCACTTAACATATTGAATTGTAATCTGAAAATCAATTGTATTTCCACATAGTAGTAATGAATAAAAACAGAAATTAAAAAAAATTTACAACAGCAACAAAATTATGAAATACTTATGGATAAATCTGACAAAATGGGGAAGAATTATACAATGAAGACTATAAAATACTAATGAGAAAAACTGACATGAATAAACAGAGACATATATCCTAGACATGTGTCAAAGGCAAAACATTGTTAAGATGTCAATTCTCCCCAAATAGATCTATAGATTCAAAGCATTCTCAAAATTCCAGCAGCTGTTTTGGTAAACATTGAAATACTAATTCTAAAACTTGGCAAAACAACTCTGAAGGAGAAAAAAGTTGAAGGACCCCTACTACCTGATTTTAAGACTTATTATAAAGCTATAGCAACCAAAACAGGAAGAACAAAAACAACACATTAATAAGCTTACTTCAAAACTAAAACTTCTGTGTTTCAAAAGTCACTGTGAAGAGAATGAAAAGACATGACACAAATATCTGATAAAGGATTTATATCCAAAATAAACACAGTTTTCAAAACTCAAAATAAAAAACAATGAAAACTTAGACAAAAGATAGCTTCATGAGTGTAGTCATATGTCCAAACTTACGCAACTGTATACTTTAAACAAATAGTTTATTTTATGTCAATTATACCTCAATAAATCTGTCTTAAGAAATGGAATCTGACTCCCTCACTAGATTCTCAGCTCCTCAAGGGCAGGGATTATAAATTATAGGCAGGGTGTGTTGGCTCATGCCTGTAAGCCTAGCATTTTGAGAAGCTGAGGCAGGAGGATTGCCTGAGCCCAGGAGTTTTCAGACCAGCCTGGGCAACAGAGTGAGACCTCGTCTCCACTAAAAATTAAAAAAAAAATTAGCTGGGTGCAGTGGTGTGAGTCTGCAGTTCGTGCTACTCAGGAGTCTGAGGTGGGAGGATCCCTGGAGCTCAGGAGTTTGAGGTAACAGTGAGCTATGATTGTGCCACTATAACCCAGCCTGGGTGACAAAGCAAGATCCTGTGTCTTAAAAAAGGAAAAAACAAATAACATTTTAATCTACATTAGCATCTTGTAATGCAAGAATATAAAAGCAGTTGAGTAAGAACTTCCTGAATAAACATAATAATTAATGAGTCAAAGAAATTTAACTGATATTAAAATAATGAGTCCAGAAATAATCTGAAGGCACTACATAATTGATGCATACTAAAAATTCACATCTACAATAAATGCATGGTATGGTAAAAAGAGCACTGAGATTAGGAAACACGAGAAACTCAAAGTGAATCTTTACTAGCTAGGTGACCTTAGATAACCAAACCTCACTGGACATCATTTCATCATCTGAAATTCAGGGTTGTTAATAATTCTTATTTTGTTTACATCATAGAATTCCTTGGGAAACTAAATAAGACAAGTAAAAAATTCATTCAAACCCACAAAGCCATCAATACTGGTGTCATCAGACTTAAATTTTTTAAGGGGGTAGAGAAATCACAGATATGTGATTCTATTTACACGGGGGTGAAAAGCAACCTGGTCTACTTGCCTGATAGGAACCAAGATAGCAAGGACTACTCCTTCTTTTCTGTTTTCTGCCTAGCAGTAGACAAGCTTTGTTTTTCCTGTTCATAAAAAGACAAACTGCCTATTCTGATCTGTTAACTCAGAAAACAAATACTTGTTCTGTCTTTTTAAAAGAAAGTGGCTGAAAAATATGAAATATCAATTATCATATTTCTACTTCAGGTTAATGTAGTTTCAGTGTTCTTTTCTAAGAGGAACAAGGTTAGATTTACTTCCTTCTCTCCTTTATGGGAAATAAAAAAATATACATACAAACACTTTTGTGCCAAACAAGTTAAATCCTGGGTTTTCTAAGTAGACACCTTTTAACATGCCAACTGTCTCCTTTGAAAAAAGTGAATGCCTTTAACTTGTTTAAAATGTAAATTAAAGAACTATGGTGAAAATATAAAGGTAAACTGGTAACAGCTACTGAGACAGAAGACTGAATGACCTTTGTGATATCTCTCACTAGAGATGGGCCTTTAAAACTTCACAAAGACCTTCACTTAAGGAAAAAACTAGAAGGAATCCATTAAAATCTTATGAAGAGTGCATAACCTCTATGATTTTTTAGATTTAGTAGTAAGAAACATGGTTATTTTCCCTTATTAGGAATAAGAGTTTGTAATAAACATGGGACAAAAATAGTTGGAGATTAAAAAAAATTCTACTTACCAATGGGTTGTTGAAAGCAGGTTTGTATAAACACCATTTTACCCAAATTTTATTAGCATCACTCAAACAGTAGTGATTATGTAGTAGATAGAAAACTCTTGCTTTTAATTCTAATGATTATTAAAAACTTAGAAAAGACAAGCATAAAAATGTTTAATTTCCAAACATTTTTGGAAAACAACAACTGAATTTGGACCTTTTGCAATGAGCTGGTGTCTTGACAGGCACCTCAAGTACTGTAACTCTAGAAGATGTCACCACTACTATAAGCAATGGTGTCTACTTGTTATCATTTCTATCAGCTCTGCTGATACTCAGAAAAGATGTAAAGATTTGTGATGTCTGGGATAATCTGATTCACTAGCGGCAGGTTTTATGTTAAATATACGAATATTCTGCCCAGTAGGTTTCATGCCTAGGCATCTGGTTTATGTGCTCACCAAATAGAAGCAGAAAAACAACTCTCAGAAAACTTAACACCCTTTAGTATTGAAACTATTTTCTGAATGTTGTATAGAAACAAATAAGAGGGAAAAAAAAGAAGAAGAAATGGGAAGACTGGAATTTTAACTCTTTCCCTCTATCTATACTTACTGAAAGGTTTTTAACTCATGGCTGCCCCAAGGAGGATCACAACAAACAGAGGGATAACACTGTCTGTATAAAAGTATTTGCCTGTTTGCATGACCTGTTTCATAGTCATTTAAAAGACTGATACCAACCAGATATCCCATAATGATGATAAATTTAATTTATTTTCAATTTCTCAAACTCTTCTACAGATTCAGGCAGCACAGTCACAGCCATTAGCTCACTGAGCTGGATGCATCATTGAAGGAATGGAATTGATCAGGCAGATAGATTGCAGTGCATGGCTAAGAGTCTCCTAAGGAGGGAGATGGCAGAAGTCCAGACATCAAATAGATGATGAAATGGCCATTTCCATTAAGGTAACATCACATCACAGATATTAATTAGGAGGCACTATAATAAAGTTAAGTGGATGTGGGAGAAAATGCTGAGTTAAAAGTCACCCCGTATGTCCTTAGCCTGAGGTAATTACAGATCTGAAGGTGAGTCATGGATCTGCAATTTTCCATTCATTTTACAATAGCTGCAGGAACGTTTAGAGATTACGTGAAAGGAGATTAGAATCCGTTTTTAGACTGGGGACAAATTATCTTTAAAAAAAGAAAATATTCTAACGTTTTCCTCTTAACATTCCTGTTTTATTCCCAAGGAAAATGACATCCTTTATTTACATTAACAACATTAATGGAGGATGACAAAGTACTGACTACTTTCTTTCTTTTTTTCTTTTTTTTTGAGATGGAGTCTTGCTCTGTCACACAGGCTGGAGTGCAGTGGCACAATTTCGTCTCACTGCAACCTCTGCCTCCCACGTTCAAACCATTCTCCTGCCTCAGCCTCCCAAGTAGCTGGGATTACAGGCTCATGCTACCATGCCAGGCTAATTTTTTGTATTTTTAGTAGAGATGGGGTTTCACCATGTTAGCCAGCATGGTCTCAATCTCCTGACCTCGTGATCTCCCTCAGCCTCGGCCTCCCAAAGTGCTGGGATTACAGGTGTCGGCCACCTTGCCTGGCCCAGTTCTTACTACTTTCTAGAGAAATTAAACAAATGAAACAAGTTAGTTTTAAGTTTAAATGCATTTTATCAAGTTTTTTGTTTCAAGAACGTAAATTCACCTTAAAAACTGATGGGATATTTTGTTCTAGTCTTCAGTCCAAATCTACCTTAACAGTTAAAAACAAAAAAAATTTTTTTTTTTTGAGACGGAGTCTTGCTCTGTTGCCCAGGCTGGAGCACAGTGGTGTGATCCACTGCAAGCTCCACCTTCCGGGTTCACGCCATTCTCCTGCCTCAGCCTCCGGAGTAGCTGGGACTACAGGCACCCGCCACCAGGCCTGGCTAATTTTTTTGTATTTTTAGTAGAGACAGGGTTTCACTGTGTTAGCCAGGATGGTCTCGATCTCATGACCTCATGATCCACCCGCCTCGGCCTCCCAAAGTCTGGGATTACAGGCGTGAGCTACTGCACCCAGCCGGAATAGTAATCTTTTAAAGTATTATTTGATGTATGTAAATGATGAAGACAGTTACATTCCAAACCTGCAGAGCTTCCCTACAATAGTATGAGAGCAACAGCCAAAGTGTTGGTTGCCCAACAATAGATTTATGCCAGTTTTTTTGTTCTGTAATTCCTTGCAATCTCATCTCCCTTAGTACCTTGCCCAACTATAACTTCCCATGTGTATCCATGATAACTAACAAATGCAGACAGATGGCCAAAATGTGAGTTGAGGAAGTGTTGAGTATGAAAGGAGTTTATCTTTCCATTTTAGTTTAATTTGGATCATAATCTCAGAATTCTGGATGCAGTACTCCAAGTCACTAACTTCAAATGGCTGACTGAGGCTCTATCTAGGAAAAAAATTCCTTTGCAGAGGTTCCAATCTTAATTTCCTACATAAAGTCAGACAATTTACAATTTTTTTTTTTTTTTGCTTTATTTCACCAAAACAGCAGAATCACGGGGATAAAAATTTACACAGGATGTCTAAATGATGTAGATTAATTCATTGAAAGCTCTTTTATCATCAGGTGCTTATAAAAGATAAAAAGACATCAGTCAAAAATGGTGCAGTAAAAACCTCTGAAAACTCTCTCCTCCATGAAAGCAATGGGAACACTGTGAGGAGCACTGTGAGAATCAACTGAAAAGTAGCCAAAGGCTTGCAGCAATCCAGGGAGTGTTTATTCAAGAAAAACCAGCTGAATCTTGGTAAAAACAGTAAACTTTGCAGTGTTTCATTTGCCTTATTCCCATCCCACTCTCCCAAGCTCCATCTCGGCCTTAAAAACTAACATTCCTGAATCACAGTGAAAATCAGCAGCCATCAGAGGGGGCAAAAGAAAGCTCCTTCAAAGCCCAATTCTCAGAGAACTATCATTATTTGACCTGTCTGGTGGTCCCCTGGAGGGCCCCGCTCAGAAGGCTGTCTTTACTTTACAGGACTTGGAGCTTGCCCAGTAGGAAAAGCCTAATTCTTGTGAGGGTTTGATGAAAACAATTACAGGCATTGCTTAACACTAAGACTTCCTGAGGTGGTGGCTAAAAGCTGGGGCAAACAATAGGCTAACCAAAAGCTTCAAAGGAAAAGCTGAAGAATGAGATGTCCACAACGGGCTCTGAAAAGTTCTAATATATTAAAACAAGAAGGAATCTAGAGGGCTCATGTGTGCTCATGGCCATATGAATGCTCAGGAAAAACCAGAGAAAGCCCTCAGCTCTCTCCTCTGCCTGACCTTGACAGGAAGTGAAGGCTAAGGCAGAGGCATCAACTGCTTGGTGTAGTGTTGAAGGTAGGCTGCACCTGCACATACATCCCTTCAACAAAGACTGAGAGACTTATTAGTTTAGAAAAGTCATTGAAAAAAAACAGCAAGAAAGATGAACTGTGATGAAAAGAGAAAATCTGATTTCCAGGGTCACACTACATTATTTTAAATGTCCAGTCTTAAACGAAAATTAGGAGACATGGAAAGAAATGAGAAAGTATGACCCATACTCAGAAAAAAAAGCAGTCATTAGTAACTGCCCCTGGGGAGACCTATGTTGGACTTAGTAGACAAAGAATTTACATTAGCTATTTAAAATATACTCAAACAACTAAAGAAAACTATGTCTAAAGAACTAAAGTAAAAGAACGATATGTCTCAAATAGAGAATAAAGGGATATGAATTATAAAAAATAAACAGAAATTTGTAATTGAAAAGCACAATAACTGAAATAAAAAATTCACCAGTGAGATTGAAAGCAGTTTAGAGCAAGCAGAAAAAACAATCAGTGAACTTGAAGACAGGTCGATTGAGATTGAGTCTGAGGAACAAGAATAATAAAGAATGAAGAAAAATAAACAGAGCTTCTAAGACCCGTGGAACATCAAGTGAATCAATAGACACATAATTTGGGAGTTTCAGAAGATGAGGAAAGGGGAAGAACAAATATTTGAAGAAATAATGGCCCAACATTTACCAAATATAACAAACATTAATCTAAACATTCAAGAGGTTCAAAAAACTTTAAGTAGGCTAAAGTCAAAGAGATCCACATGTAGACACACCATATTCAAATCGTTGAAAGTGAAAGAGAATCTTAAAAGCAAAACATAAGAAAGAAAATATACTCTTCTGAAGGTGGTCTACAAATCTATCTGAGGCACAGTGTGGCTTCAAGATTAGACTTTGGAGTAAGTTTTGTCATGTATGTCTTTGGAGGCAATGTGGTTGGGTACACATTTTATATAACTCATGGGGATGTTTTTTCTCCTATTATAATCTTTGGGAATAACAAACTAAATTCTACAACCCAGGTGAGTGTTTAGACCCCTACACTCATCTCCAAGCAGTAACAGATTCTAAGTGGAAATAAAAAAATCCACATGTGCAGGAAAAAAAAACAGTACCAGCAACTGATGGTGCATTAATGGCACTTATGTGGGAATATTCTTTTACGTACTTGGATAAAAGACTCAACTTACATATGGTGCCTGATTAAGAGTTTCTTAAGAGATATGAGGTAATTTTTATTGATAGCTTATTCACAACAAAATACTGTTACATAGTGATATCTCAGTCTGAAGAAACAAAAAAAATTAAATCTCTATAACAGATCTAAAGCATATATTTGACTAAATTTCCCCCCTTCTCCTCCCATATTAACGTAAAGAAATCAAGAAGAAACACCAAGATAATCAGACTTTTTTTTTTTTTTAGATGGAGTCTTGCTCTGTTGCCCTGGCTGGAGTACAGTGGCGTGATCTCAGCTCACTGCAACCTCCACCTCCCAGGTTCAAGTAATTCTCCTGCCTCAGCCCCGAGTAGCTGGGATTACAGGCGGCTGCCACCATGCCTGGATAGTTTTTGTAATTTTAGTAGAGACGGGGTTTCGTCATGTTGGCCAGGCTGGCCTTGAACTCCTGACCTCAGATGATCCTTCTGCCTCGGCCTCCCAAAGCGCTAGGATTACAGGCATAAGCCATGACGCCTAGCCATGATAATTGAACTTTTTCTTTTACGATTCAAAATAGGGTAAACAAAAGGTTACTGATTTATCTAAATACTGTTCCTGTGCTTCTTATATTTACACAATTGTCTTCACACTAAAGTACAAGAAACCACTTGAAAATTATTTTTAATAGAAACAAATCACTCTCAAATGGAAGAATTACAATAGAATACATACTAGAAGTATATCACTATATTCTTCTGAAGAGCATTATTATGTCATAAAATTTCAAACTGGGGGGCAACTGAATAGTTTTTTATCTCTGTTCCTCAGATAAAGATGCCAGGAAAGAAAAGGTAAAGATAAGATGTCTTACTTAAGATTAGGAAAATAAGGCTGTAATAATTTCAAAAACTAAGTATAAATTAATGATAAAAATATTGGGACTAATGCCCATGGAAGAGAAAAGCTCTACTGGGTAGTCTCTAGTCTTCATGACAGATATTCACAGATGGGGAAGACTATCCCATTATCCAGGCTTCCCAAAACTAACCTGTGATAATTAGACATTCATTGTGATCCAGCACCTCAGTGAAGAGCCGTGAAACAATCAACTCAGGATTGATTAAAAAGCGGATTTCTTCTTGCACAAGTCCTGCACTGGTTACACCACCTCCAACAAAACGATTTGCAAAATCCACCTGTAGGGAAAATGTGGCATGTTAAATAGTGGTCAAAAATACCTATGATCAAGAAGGGAAGCACACAGTCTCTAAGCTCTCATCTTTTTCTCTCCCATGAAAATCAATTCCCAAATAAGTAACCTTCCCAGGAAGGGTAGATTATGGTTGCTTAAACTCTTTCCATCTCACTGCAGTCAACACCTCTGCACATTTCTCTGGATCCCAGAACCACAGAAGGAATCTGGAAAATGGAGCCTTTAGGCAAAACATTATGTATTATACAGATTCTTGTTTATAAACCTATTTGTGTCTCAGGAGCTACAAATCAAGGGAGGTCTTTATCTGGGAAGGTTTCAAAGTCATTCTCCCCCATTCACTAGTCAATTTCCCTTTATGTATTTCACGTAACTTCAATGTAATTAAACTTTTCTTATGTAATATGGTAACCAAACACTTGCTCTAAAGAATTGAAAAAGTTTAGTAATCAACTTTTTGGGTAACCTTTTCCAACCTTATTGTAAGAATAAAGAGATCGAATTTTTTTCCTTCTAAATTCAACGCCAAACCCCAAACTACATGAACATTACAAACTATTTTTAAAAATATAACTAAGGAAAAAAGGAAGAAAAAAAATCCCAGTATAGCAACAAAGATTCAATTAAATTAATATTTCCAATTAGGTTGGAAATTTTTATGCTTCATGTGTAGTAGTATGATGGAATCCCCAAACTCCTACTAATAAAGAAGAGATACACAATCCTCCAGAGAAGCGAACTCAATTTGCTGGCATTATTTCCGTTTGTCCTGTGCGTCCAGCACTATGCCAGCCTCATGAGGCAGTATGTAAGAAATAGCAACCATCTTTCCCTTAGTGAGACTATCTTAGGAGTTAGATTACACACACACACAACTTGTGTATATACACAGTCATACACACAAGTAAAATAGAATTGACTAAATACCATGAGGCTTATATGCTTTCAAACTATTTTATATGTGAAAAGACAGAAATTAATAGAAGTCTTCTTTTTACCATAGAATAACTTAGAAAATACTAAAACATACCACTGAGTAACTTCAAATGAGTTACCAGAGAGAATCGCATATTTGGATTTGTATTCTGGAGTACTAAAACCAATGCTAAAAAACCAGAGTAACTTTTTAGCTTATATAGGAAAATAATTTTGGTGAAACCAGTCTGCTGATTAGAATTAGTTACCTATTACATATGAGGTCTATGGGCACTGGGTGATTCATGGCTTAAACTGTCCAATTCAACAAATATTTACTGAGTATTGTGCTGGGAATCACTGGATACAAAGATGAATAAGATATGTATGGTTCCTGGCCTCACGGCATTTGCAATTTAGATAGCAGTCAGAATGAGCATAAGCAGAATGAGAAGATGATTATTAAAGAGCTTGTTACTATGTATTTGATACTTCCTAAAAATACAATTAACTAAAATTGGGGCATGGGAGGAAGCTAGGAAAGTTTTACAAGAGGACGTGGCAGCTGATGTGCAGGCTGAGGGCATAGCTGCACAAGGACACAGGGCAAAAAAAACCAAATGTAAATCACCATATGAGGAGAATGGTAAACAGATTCCTCATGCTTGCCTGCATTGTAGAGTAGTTGGAGGCTTATAGTTGGTGATAAGGTCGTCTGAGGTCTAGGGAATTTTTATTCAACTTCCCTCTGAAGGTTCTGGGAAAGATTCAAGAAACACCTGGACCTATGTTTTAGGAAGATAACTCAGGCTAGAGTTTAAAGAATAAATGGAAAAGTGTAAAACTAAAAGTAAAAAGGCTGGTTAGGTGAGTACTGAATAGTTTATACAATCACTACTAGGGCCTCAAACAGGAAAATGGTAAAGGAAAGAGAAGAAACTCAGTAAAGAAATAAAATGGGCTGTACTTGAGAACTAAGAGACTGGCTGAGTGCCTAGAAGTGTAATGATATTGTGACTACGAATTTGAAACAGACGAGGTTTAAGATTGGTCTAACTTAATTTTTACTGGAATAAGGTACATAACAAAAATAAAAAGATAAGCTCTATCCAACTTATGTACTACTTGATAATGATCATGAAATACATTCAATGTGTATGCTATTGTTTATGCTTTGAATAAAAGGCCAACATTTGTAACTTGAAAGGTGTGCACAGAAATAAAAACACTAAACTCAGTATGCCTCTAAAAGCCGAAGTCTTTTAGAAAACCAAAGTTTTACACTTAAAAAAGTTCTTAACAATAAAGACCCTCTACAACAGTTGAGAAACCTGTTCCAGTACATGAAAACAAGAGTGTGAGTGCATCTTTATTTTTAGCCAGTTATTTTCCAAGTCACTTTAAAGCTACTCGTTCAGATTACTCAGCTTCTGAATTACAACTTGATGAAAAGACAGGAATGACAATGCTCCTCAGAGTGGTTTTGTTGTTGCTGCCATTCAGCATAATGTAATTTATATGCTACACAAGGAGCTGTGTCGCATTGCAATACAATATTCCCCGATCTCCTGGGGAGACATGGCATGGGTAGGGAGAACAATTAATAGCAAGAAGCCCTTACGGTATTCTTTTAATCTATCGAGGTCTCACATTTCATCTACAGTATATTCCAAGGAAGTGGTGAGGATCTCAACCTTAACTGTTGTCAAATAATTCCTTGTTGAATTGTATTGTAATGAAAGGTCAGCATTCCTGTGGTGCTAACCAGCCATAACTTTTGTTTAGTTCATGTGTATTAAGAATCTCTCAGTTTATCTAAGACTTTAAAGATGGAAAGAACTTTATCAAGAGGGGAATGTGGGGGAAAAAGTGATATTAATTCAAACCAATATTTAAGCATATTTTAAGATTAGTTTTAAAACAGAAAAAAGGTATAGGAGTAAATACAAATTTAAATATGTTTTGTTTTTGTTTTTGTTTTTCCAAAGTAAGCACAGGAAAAATATTAATTCAGCTATCCTAAGTATTTATAAGCTCAAATAACCACTTGGGAGAAGGTGATTTAGAATAAAACGTAGCTTGTTTCTTTGAAGATTTTAATTACAAATATGTCCAAATAAAAGGCTATTTAAAAAAAGAACCTGTTTCATTTAAATAATAACTAGACACAAATTTTATAGTAAGCATTAAGTTATTCAAACAAATCAGTCCATTTTCAGGCAACCGCTTTCTTTAGATTCTGAACCAATATAAGCACCAAATAAGAATCTAGGAAGAAAAATAAACTATTATCAATATAAATGAGATGGTATACAAGCTTCTTTCAAAGAAAACTCAGTTTACAATGCTCTTATAAATGGGATAAGAACACAAAACACTAACATTTTGTCTCTGATTAGTGAATTTTAAAGCAGCACTATAAATCAAAAGGTTAGGTTAGATATTACTATATTTTAAACATGGAGTTTTTGTTAACCCCCTTCTCCAAAAATACTTTTTAAAGGTAAAAGTAGTAACAGATTATAAACAAAGATTGAGGGGTGGACAGAATTACCTGCTTTTAACAGGGAAAAGACATAGCAAGCATAGCTAGCTCACGTGTATGAAACTGTTACATATGAGAGAGAGGCCTTTCTTATCAAATCAGTTTTAGATGTCTGCCCCTTCAACCTAAACAAAGCTGTTGGTGGCTGAAAGACATCTCAATCTGGTCATCAAGTAGGGCACAGCAAGAAGAGCCTTTAAGGAAAAAGAATAAAAATGCTTGGTGACAGTCTGTCAAGACTATACCCTGGGAATTTCCTCCACTGTCAACCTACAATCAATGTCTGAACCAAGAGGCTGATGCTGTCCAGATCTTGGGACTTTCTGTCAAAGGCTTTTGAGAGAAGCACATGTAAGAAACAGAGTATACACTGGTAAATAACAACATTACCAAGGCTGTCAAAGTGATCTGTTTGGTGTTTTTCCTTCATTCTGCTATCATGCTTCTTTGCATTAAATCAGTTTAGGAGACAAATAAACAGCTTTTCAAATTTCTTTTGCTGTCAGAAGTCTGAGAAGAAAAAGTCCCAATCATACACAGACACTACTGAGATTCACCTACCTGTAGCATGCCTCGGCCATTTTCTTCTATGGTACCTTCGTAAGTGACATGCAATCGTGTCAAGGGTTTTTCACATCTACAATGTGAAAAGACATTCCCTTACTTATTATTTTAATGACAAGTGCTTCACTGTGGACAAATGTGAAAATATAGGTAACTATTCAAAAACTGAAACCACCCCAAATCTCAGAAGTCAGAAACAGATGCCTACTGTTAACATTCTTGGTACTGATCCTCCTTATTCAAACATGTAAATATACACACTTAAATTAAAATGAGATAACATATTGTTTGAAACCTGCTTTTCCTCTAAATAGTATGAAAGTTTTTATTCTTTAAAACAGTTGAAAAACATTGCAAAATATTTAAAAAATTAAGATCTATGAAATTTTGTTATGGCCAGGGTTGGCAATCTGAGGAAAAATGTAGAAAAAATTTGGCAATAAATCATAATGATTCTCATATGGCTTCTATTTTCTGTTTTCACTGTTTGATAACTGTGTGTGTGTGTGTGTGTGTGTGTGTGTGTGTCTTGATGAAAATACATGCCACAGAAATTCTGAACAATGGTATTTTTCTATTAATAAGGTTAACAGATAAACCTAGCATCTGTAATTCAGAAGGCATAATTATTTTCTTTCCCTTTCAACCATGGTCACTGAGATATTTACTTGACTTAACGTTAGATTAACAACAAATTTCATTGTATTAATAGCATTTGTTAACATTATTTTCCTTATTAAATATTTTTCCCCTGATCACTTACTGAATAAAAAATATAAATTATTATGAATGAAACAGAGGAGATCCAAAGTTCTAACTCACGTAAGAGTGCCAATAATCTTTTTTGGGAGGGAGGAGATGATTATATTTTTAGAAAATAGTCTAGGAGGTTAGCTGGAAAAGTACTCAGAATTGCTTGATTCCTTCCTGGTCTCAATGAGTTTAAATATATTTCTGGCAAAACTCCAGACCAACAGGCTGATAGCTTTAACTCAGAAGGTAATTCTGCACAGGTTCTGTCTAAGAGCTTTATTTGTATTAACTCATTTAATCCTCTCAACAACCCTATTACTAACTCCTTTTATAGATGGGGAAACAAAGCACAGAACATCTAAGTAAGCTAATCAAGACTAGTAAACAAAGCAGCAGAGATGTGAAACTATGTAGACTCACTCAATGGTCCAGGCTCTGAATCAGTATGCCACACTTTTAGAGAAATTACTTTCCTGGTCTCTTGTAGAAAACAGTATCATAAGTTTAACTTCATTTTTTAACTTCCTTTTTTTGGTCCTACTTTCCTAGCCATTTTATTCAGAGGAAGACCCTCCCTGTGAGCATACTACTAAAATCTCTGGGCTGTCAAGTCAGGACTTCAGAACAGGAATTCCATCTGTTGTCAATTATTCTCCATGACTGAAACTAGAAACTTTATAGTATAGCTCTTAATAAAATTATGAAATTGCTAGAAACTTTTTCTTGGTTTTGTTTTGTTTTGAAGCATTTTCTAACTTCCCAATAGGTCATCCTCTAAACTCCTGCCCCAGGAGTCAAAGGCATAGATGATTCTGGCTCCCTGTGATTAAGCCTGGCTAAAGTATTTGTTGATAATCAAACGGTTAACTATAACATGCCAGAAACTTGGAATTCAGTTCCAACTCCTGGCACCTATTTAGCCCCTTACTCTTGGGAACACCAACAATCCTCAACTTTTCTTCATTCTCCCTCTTTAAGTGAATGCATGTTTCTGGTTCTGTGGAGTCTGGGAGACTGACTTCAATTACATTCTCCAACTCACTTATGAAGCAGCTAAAACAAAAAAGAGATCAATGAAACAAAAATAAGTTAAATTCTGCCTATCAAAACTAAGGGGACAATCTCGGTCTCACTTAGAGGCAAAGTTACTGTGTCTCACTGACAAAGCAGCCTTGCCAGTCTCTGCATTTTGACCTGTCCCTTCTCTCCCACATGGTGGTATACAAATGGGTGTTCTTTCACATTAGCGCCAAATGAATATCAGATGCACAGTAGAGAATCTGGATGACTTAAAAATAAGCCCTCAGATTGATCTGTAAAATCTACACCAAAGTAACAGGAATAAAACATCTGCATTCCTATTAGAGATTAATAGAAGAGTGAAGAAAAATAATTCTCTGCACCATAGAGATGCACAGCAGAATGGTACTTTTAATTCCAGGCACCATATTTTAAGAGGGCCCAATGAATGGGAGTATGTTAAGAGCAGAGATAAAGGGTTTAGAATACGTATTACATGTGAAATAGAAGAAACGAATCAATTTAGTATGAAATTATGTGCACTGTTAGAGAGGGAAGTAGGTCAAGAAGTCATTAAGATACATGAAAAGAAGGGTCAGATGCTAAAACTACAAATTCAGATGTATTTATGTAGCTCCAGAAGGAAGAACCAGGAATGGTGGAGAATGAATGTAGAAAACATTTTTAGTGAATGAAAGCATGAGATGATAACACAAGCAGCCACCATTGGAACAAACTGATGTGAAACAGCGGATTTCCCATCACTGAAGCTATCCAGTCTCCGTCCATTGCAGGTATTACAGAGCTGATCAAGAGTTTTAGTAGGTGGCTGGGGTTCCTTTCAGATCTAACATGCCATGATGCCAAAATGCTGTACATGTTCTTATCTTTTCCAGGCTCATTTTTTTTCTCTCTTCAGGTTGCTTAACCTTTTATCTACTTCCCTCTATTAATAATCATCTAAACCACACACACAAGTCTTCTGAAGTCAATTTCTTTATCTTTCACTTCACTTTATCTTTCACTTTCACTTGATGGATGAAAACAATACAGGAAAGCCACCTAAGCAGATATGACTTCTCAAGTTAACTTTTTAAAAGTGATTTCCATTCATCACTAATTTCAAACAAAACAATTACACACTATCATAAAATTATTAGAAAATTATTAGAAAGTGAAAACGAGAGGCATTGGTTAAATATGTTTAATACGCTTCATCATGTCCTCAAACATATTAAAAAAGTTAATCCACACTTCTTTAAGTGTATTAGGGGACTTGCTTTAGATTAAGAAATAGTTAACTATTTCAGGACCCTTCTTTAAGTGTACTGTAACTATTTCAGGACACTAAGGACCTTACAAATCTGAATTAGCTCAGATTGGCTGCTATCTCCTCAATATTTTCTGATAAATAAGAAACAAACAGAAAATACCAACTTCCACAAAATCTACCAGTAGTACACAAGGGCAGCCAAACTTCAAAATTCTTGCCACTTAGACAAACTCTAAACAGTTACTGCTTACTAAAATGTAAATAATAAAAAGACTTTTCTCCATCTTGTCCTCCAGAAAAAGCCATAAAGTTCAAATACTAACCAAAAAAAGGGTAAGGAGAAACATTTAAATATTGGTGTTCCTTTTATTAGTGTCTTCACATACAACACTCCTCAATTCTAAACAGGACTTTCTTTCAGAAAACAAAACCAAGACAAAATGGTAGAAATCAAAGGGTTATAGACTTTGATTTAAAAGGCATAACCTTTTCAAAAATGAGAGCTATTATTGGATCATTTATGAGAAGAAATTCCCTGGCACTAGGATAATTAGAGGTTGGAAAACCATCTCTCCAGGTGCTATAAAATAGAATCCTCTCATGGTGAAAGAGTCCTCCTAATTCTAGGGGTCCAGGATTATTTTTATTATTATTATTACCTTTCCCATTCTGGAAAATCTTCAAGACTCTGTCTTGTAAATGTCACCAACCCAGTAGGTTCTACAGAAGCAATAAAAGAAAAACATACCCAAAATAAGTTTCAATTTTGAAAAGATTATACACACACACACACACACACACACACTCAGTAAAAGAACAGGTCCAACATTGGCTATAAAACTAATCAGGAAATACAAAGTCTAGTATTGGAAAATAACAGAGTATCGATTGAAAATAATATTAACCTTACAGGGAAACTCCTATAAAATAATAAGACTTCACTAAACAAAACTATACAAACAACAGCACAACAGTAGGATTTGAGTGTTGGTACTTTCTGGTAAAGTTTTTGAAGTTGAATACACTTTTTTTTTTTTTAAAGCACTGAAAAAAAGGATCTATAACTGGTACAGCTTACGCAATAAAGACAAAATTGAATTGAAAGTTGTAGACTCCTTTATAAACGAAGGACTTAACCCTACATTCAAAGACTGGTGAATAAATACACATTTATATACTTTATGGCAAAGTGAAATAAATGCCACAGATTTAAAAAGGAAATCATTTGCACATCCTCTGGAGTTAGTACAGCTAAGTCCCGGGCTTAGACAGTGGGCAATCACTGTACTTGTTAGTCGCAGTTTTAGCCAGAGGAGAAATTACTGGTTCTAAGAGTTTACAGAACAAAGATGACATATTTTTCAAGAAGCAATAAATTTGGGAGGATTAAGATGAAATACTATTAATGCAGTCAATAATTTTAGAGGATGAGATCCTTTTCTAGTCAGATTTACTTTTTTAAAAAAAGCTAGTAGCAAAAGAAACAAATAAATCAGCTGGCCAGAAGTAATTTGTCTGATTCAAATCAAAGAACAAACTAAAAAGGCCATGCCATTTCTGTTTTCTTGAATAGAAAAAAAGCTCTTAAGGAAAGAGAGAGATGTCAGGAACTATTAGTGATGGCGGTGTCTAGCCCAGTGAAAGCCTCGCCATCATTCCATTCCTATGCACAATTCCACATTTCCTTGTTCTCAGTCAAAAGCAGGAACCACTCAAAAACCATATGGAGCAGTTGCAGTAGAAAACAAAATTTTTTCTTAACATGGGTCTTACATTCTTTAGATATCTAATCTTAGGATAAATGGGTAACATATTTAAAACTCACAAGTAAGTGGTCAAACAACTCAAACACTAGAGAACCAATTCCATGAATATAATAGAAAACATCTCTCTTGTCATTCGGCAACTTAGCAGAGAAGTAAGAACATCAAATGTCCTTCAAATATACCAGGAGATGCTAAGAGAAATTCATAAACACTGCTGGCAAAGCAAGAAAAGGCAGAAGAACATGGTTTCTTAGATTAACAAAAATGCCCTGAGAGCACGTCTGTTAGCTTTCTTTCATAACAAGGCAACTTTCATCTCAGAATAGGATACTTTGGTTAATCAAATACTTCCCATAATAATAATAAAGTCACAATATATACTACCTACAGGTCGTAAATTTTCAAAAACCTGATCTTTAAGATACTTTATTTAAAACAATATAGAAAATAATTTAATTTGGAATGCTCTTTACAATATTTCAGTCTCAATATCTTCATCAAATATAAAATACAAATGTTTAACAACACTGAAAAGTTGGTCCTGATGGAATTCTATTTTTATCAATTCTAAAAGGCATGTTTTTTCACATATTATGTTTCCGAAACTGGAATACATCTTTTAGGAGGTATCTTACCATAGGTCTAGAGGTGAATTTTCCCAGAGAATATGTACATCTGCTTCTGCTGTCATCTGGGAGCACTATTAGCCTGATATCATCCGAATTAATCCTTTGTGGCAGGCCTTTGTGGACCACACTGGTGGTGAGGCTGCACACCCAAAGCTTAGGGCTTGTGGTTCAAATTCTCAGAGAAATGTTTTTTTTTCCCTTTCTCTATTTAGAGTCAAGGTTGAGACTTGCATGTTTCTTTATGGTCCCTTTTCTGGATGACAAATTAATTTCTCATTTATTCTTAGGTGTACCAGCCTCGTGGGTCAGGTCTCCTACTAAACTCCCTGTCCGGAGTGGTTTTTTCCTTCTTAGAGGTATATAACGTAATAGCACTTTTTAAAAATAATCTATGACATCTTAGACTCGATGAAATATGGTATCTTAAATAAGTTTCTGAAGTCTACTGAGTAGGCTCCAGAACTTCTACACGACTCATTATATTGCAACCTCTTTTATTCTCTTTAGTATTTCCTCCTTAAACCGTTAGCTTTACATACTGAAGACCAAGAGCAATGTTGTACTGCATTTCTACAAAGAGCTTAATTACCATGTGTAGTGAAAAAGTCAGGAAATAAAATGTCTAGTTATAATTTATTTCTTCAAATTCCCAATACTTATAATGGCATATACATTTCTAGTTGAAAAAACAGACTTTTAGCTTTTTCCTCAAAGTATCTGAAATCCTAAAATTTAGAAAGCCAAGTTGGTTTTTAGAGAAGACATGTATGATTTGACTCCCAGGACAAAAAAGTAAACTCTGTACTACTTAGTTATAATAATTCTACTTAAAACAGCAACTCAAAGTACTGTGAAAACAAAACAAAACAAAACCAATAGTAATAATTCGAATTAGGCCTAGAATAGCCAAAAAAAAGTAGTCATCTTTTTTTTTTTTGAGACAGAGTCTTGCTCTGTCGCCCAGGCTAAAGTGCAGGGGCACAATCTCAGCTCACTGCAACCTCCACCTCCAGGGTTCAAGTGATTCTTGTGCCTCAACCTCCCGAGTAGCTGGGATTACAGGCTCCCACCACTGTGCCCGGCTAATTTTTGTATTTTTTTTTTTTTTTTTTTTGAGACGGAGTCTTGCTCTGTAGCCCAGGCTGGAGTACAGTGGCGTGATCTTGGCTCACTGCAAGCTCCGCCTCCCGGGTTCACGCCATTCTCCTGCTTCAGTCTCCCAAGTAGCTTGGACTACAGGCGCCGGCCACCACGCCCGGCTGATTTTTTGTATTTTTAGTAGAGACGGGGTTTCACCATGTTAGCCAGGCTGGTCTGGAACTCCTGAGCTCATGATCCACCCACCTCAGCCTCCCAAAGTGCTGGGATTACAGGCATGAGCCATCATGTCTGGCCTTAAATAGTCATCTTTTTAACAAATCATTACAAATTCTAATTTGATTTTGTATCTCATAGGTCCAAATAATTCTGCATTTTAATATTTCATTCAGTACAGGGCACAAACCTGAAATTCAATAAGCTATGAGATAAATAATCCCATATCAAAGTAGCATATAATTTTCCCTTAAATATCAAAATCCTGATAATTGATTTCATTCTAAAAATTTAACAATGTCCAATAGCAACACATTCAAGGGCGAAAATGCCAAGTACACTGAATGCAAGAGTAAAAGGATATGAGAAAAATGACCTTAAAATGATTCAAAGACATGTTTTAAGACAATCCTACAACCCAGAACTGAAAAAAAGCCATTTCACTTGACCAGGTTGACCTCACCTACTTAGCACAAAGAAACTTTTGAGGTGTTCTGGTTTACATCCACTTGTAGGAAAGGCTACCCATTAATAATAGCTTACATTTATTAAGCATGTATCCTCTTGTTTAATATCTATAACTACCCTATAAGGTAATGGCCATTATTATATTATTTCATAGATGATAAAACTGAAGCTTAGAGGTGTAAAGAAACTTGACTATGGTCATTCAGCTTCTGAGATAAGAGTGGCAATACCAATCTATTATCACTGGTCATTACTAGTATTTGTTGGACATTTACTAATATTGTCTCAGCTGCTATCAGGTTCTGGGGAAGCAAGAATGTTAAGGTTCAATAGAGGAAGATGGAGATACAAAACTCAGTACAAAACAGTTTTATAAGAACTCCACAAAGGGCTTAGGGGGGCACAAAAGAGAGGAATGGTTAGAAAAGCAATGCGTTAGTTGACTTATGCAAATAAACTAGTGAATACTTCTTTAAATAAAGAGCATCCAAAATTTATTTCCTGGTCAATATACTTTCTCTGGTTTTTATTCATGAAAATCTTTTGACGTATATTACAGATTTCAGAGAATATGGGTCTGATTTCAGAGTATGTAAACCCCGCCCCCTACATTTACAGCACACATTTATGCTCATACACAACATAAGCATAAAATCTAGGTTATAATGTCGAATCATTACTACTGTTTCAATGTGGTTGGGACAAGAAGGTTTATGTTAAACACAAAATGTTCCTCACATGTCACTTGACTTGAACTGTTCCCATCAGCAAGAAAAATTACAGTAAGAATGAAAGGAATTTACTTTTCTCTGTGACTCTTCTAAAGTAGCAGAAGAGCGTTTTAAGTTTCTCTGGTTTCCTTGATGAACGTCCCTCAAACAACCTAAAAGAGATAAAAAATAAAAGAGAGTGGAAGATGAGTTAAAATGCCTTCATGATTCACAGAACTACATCCATATTGCTACCAAGTAATAAAAAGAAATAATTCTTCCAGAAGATAATTCTGTAATGATAAGAACTGGAAAACTGGTTTAGATTCAAATACCCTCTGGAGAGAACTGAAACCAAGTAGAACCAGGCTTCCTCAAAGCTGTTCAAATCAGATGGCATTTGCTACCAACCACATTTCTCCAACCTACCTTCCACCATGGAGAAGGCACCATCTAGCCATCCCAGTCAATTAGGGTCAGTCAGTGCACAGCTACTTTCTCAAAGGCTAATAACATTTACAATTCATAATGTTACTAGGTAGTTTGATAAATAACAAAAACAGTAGCTGAAAAAAATCCTTATCTGAGTGTTTGTGAGGAAAGGAGAGTGGAGGGGAATGGGGGAAGGGACACAGGCAGGTATAACAAGGTATCAGGGCTCAATAATCCTTGTTAATTAAACAACTAGATTCTTTTATGCACTGAATGTCTGTGCCCTCTCAAAATTTATATGTCGAATCCTTAATCCCTAATGTAGCTAAATTTGGAGATAGGGCCTGTGAGGGGGTAGTAATGGTTAAATGAGGTCATAGGGGTGGGACTCTAATCTGATAGAACTGGTGTCATTTTAAGAAGAGAAGGAGAGTACTCTCCCTCTGCCATGTGAGGACAAGATGCCAGCCAACCTATAAGCCAGGAAGAAAGCCCTCATCAGGAACTGAAGCAGCAGCACCTTGATCTGCAGCTTCTAGCCTCCAGAACCATGAGAAAATAAATTTCTGTTGTTTAAGCCACTCAGTTCTATGGTATTTTATTATGGCAGCCCAAGCTCACTAATAGAGATCCTTTGCATGGTAACTAAAACAGTGCCTACCCTGTGTCATCTAGTTTTCAGCAACCCAGACTTGGATTACTTAATTCAGTTTTCTTTGAAACGACATGGCATTGTTATTGGTAACATATAATTCAATTTATTCTGAGGAAAGAAAAGCAGGGCTTTAAAAGCATTATGACCTGAGTAAGTATTCACTAAAAGATTTCTAACACAAAAGCATGCTTTTGAGCACCAGATCTAGCTTTCCAAAGGCATTTACAAATTATAGAGATTCAGTGGCTATAAACGATGAGGTACTCTTCATCTGCCTCTAGTCATGTGCTCTGACTTTAAAACCAGAAACCCTTCAAGTAAAGTCCACGTTAATAAGTGCTGAAATGGGTCATTGTTTTTCTTGATTACAAGAGCAAGCTTACGTAACTACGCTGAGAGGGAAAAGTTAATTCCATGAGAAAATCCTATTGAGCGACTGAAATAAATTAGGAAAAGGAAAGGAAATGCAGATTTCAAATGGTTCTGTTTTCAATGATCTGAAATCTGTATCCAGGGCCAATTTCTGGAAAAACAATTTATATGAATATTTACTTCCTAAAAAGACTACTAATGTAGGCTAGTATTTTAACCAAATCTAAAATCATATATCTCTTTAAAAATAGTTTAAGACAGCCTGTGTGATAATTTTTACTTATTTAAAAAAACATATCTTTCTAAAATATTTAATACACATACTCTCATAATCCAGCTGAAAGAAAGACTCTTTGAGGGTGCAGGTTTCAGCGGCTTCTTCTAGAACAGAGTTTATTTAAGTCAAAATGAAGCCACATGGCAGTTTAATTAAACATCCTACATCAATAAATACGATTTACTAAATTAATACCTTAGGCTCCACTGCAAAATCTCTTTCTAGGCTCACTATGTAGTACAGGAAAGCAGTATGAATGTAAAAGTAGCCACCACCTTTTCCTAGAGATGAACTGATGTACTATACAATTCAATTAAAGGATAAAAAGTACTTCAATAGAACTATTGCATAGTGAGGAGAAAATGGCTGTTGCTCTTAAGAAATAATTCTCCAAAACATAGAAAAAGTGTCCCTAGCTTCCATATGTGGTCATCTGTGTATAAAATCACATAAAAGGTCACATACTTCACAACCATAATGACAAATTATTAACTTTAGGAGCCTCGTGAGACTGCAGATTTATTATTCTGGCAACACAGACTTTCCTGGAAGATTTTATGGCTGTTATTATCAACCACTACAAATGAACACCATGGTTTATTTTGCAGGTCCAAATCTTAAAGGTACAAATCAAGCAGAATCTCAATGTACTCTGTTTATTCACTGCTCCAGTCCTAACTTCAAATCACTGTGTAACCAAATATGCTTTACCATCTTCCTGATAGAGCAGGGGGAAGTGCGGGAAGTGTGGTGATGGCTGCAGGGGTAAGAAGTGGAGATAAAATCAGAGGAGATGAAGTAGGTTTAAAATTCTTGTGACAATTCTCAGACTTGGCTGTTGTGAAATCTTAAAGTTATATGCACAGCCACTCAAATAAAATGAATTATCCTGATAGGGAAGCAAGTAAAAATAACATAAATAGACAGGCAAACAGCACGAATGAAAGTCATCCCAGGAGTGATAAACAATCTGAGAGACAGCTTTTGGGGGTGAGGAGGAAAACAAAAGGACTGAGGCTGGAGCCCAAGAAAGGGGTGAAGGGTGAGAAGAAAGATGGGACAGGGAAGACAGAAGAGAAAGGCTGATAGAAATGGGGTTAGAGACAGAGGGCACGAGAGACAGACACACAGAGAGAAAGACACATACAAACAGGCTCAGAAAAAGTGAGACCTCATAATCACTAAGCATCATTCCCCGCCCCCACTCCCCCTTTTTAATTAAACTTCCCAACACCTTTCTTTTTTAGTCTAGATTTTTCAAGTCCTGGGTATGTATATTTGAAGGCACATTTTAGGTCAGCAGTGTGCACACAAACCAGGCCATAATAACTCCTCCGCATGTAGGGAAGACATTTGGGCATTTAATTGAAAGATAATGATAGATTATTAAAGAAATCAAACAGAAAAAGCCAGTCAGGAAACCTTACTTTGTTCTAAACAAAACTGTTTGTATTTTCAAAGACAGAAGTCAGTCAAAGGTCAGATACTTATTAGCTGGTGTTTTTCTTTGCATACTTATTAAGGAGAAACACAGTTGAATAAAATTTTTCCCTGAATGGAATACTGATAACATTACTGGAATTTTATTCTAGGTATATCCATCCCCACCCCTGCCACAACCCACTATGCCATTTCAAGTTAAGTAATAATCCCATTAGTATACAGTAAATCAAGCCCAAAGCACTACAACCTCCATTTTAAAATACGAGCAAGTGATAATCCGGAACCCAGCCAGAAAGTCATTCCTGGCTCTTCTGTGAGGCACTCTGCCATATGGCCCCAGCAGCATTTTCAATCCAGGGAAGAGGCAGATGTAAAAACCTCCTGGGCTGACCACTGCTGAGACCCACAATTTATCTCTGACCATCTAGTTTCCATGCAAACTCAGAAGCATCAATGCTAATCATATTGGAAGCCTTTATATGAATGTTTAGGACCTGAAAGGCAAGCAGGGAAAAAGGTCAGCGGTATTTAATATAACTAAGCAGGCTGAAAGAACACAGCAATAAATAAAAAAGGGAAGACTTATTCAATTTATTGACGTCAGCCTCCCAACACATACTCTTACCATTTTTCTTATTCAACTAGCTAGCCATACCTCTTTTGAGATTAAATACACTCTCACACACACAACTCCCCACAGCTAGAAACTATAATCGTAAGTAGAAACTATGCATAAAAGGAAATAACACAATAAAATGCTACATAATCAGCTTAACAAATGGCTCATCAGATTAAGTACTGGATCTTTCAAAAGCTACATGAAAGTGGGGGGACTTTCGGTTGTTTGGCATTTCTGGAGCACTCAGAGCATTTTGCTCATGACAAGCATTGAGATATAATAAAAGAACACTGAGTTTGAGTAGAAGACAGTGATCAAGTTCCAGTTGTGCTAACAATTCATTTACTCTCCCTGAACCTTATTGTAGAGAGGTTTCCCTACCTAGAAAATTCCATAGACAGAATCAAAGCAAGTCATGAAAAGACAGCATCAATGGAGATGTACAATCGTTGTTCCTATTATTTGCTAGCTTAGGCTCATTAAAACACACACCATCTCACAGTGAAAGGCAAGTGCAGACATTCTGGCTGCTTAGGATTCTCTATAACATTGTGGAGACTAACACTGGGTTACCTGCCTTAATTCATTTTCCGTGTTCTGGTATCCAAAAGAACATCCATCACCTAGGAAGACAAGAATATGCCTGACTTCAAATCTTCAATGGAACTACTTAAAGTCTTATTTGGTGAGAATGCTATCTGCTGCAAGCTTAAATTCGTCACGGTCACTCTGGACTTACAAATGGCTTTAATTCATTTAGATCAATAGTTATTTCTAAAAATAGTTCTAATTTTTGACTAGCCATGAGGTAAGATTAATTCAGTTCATTCAAAGGGAAACTGTGTAGCAGAATGGTTAAGGGACACAGATTCTCAAAGGAGACTATATCCTGCGTTTGAATACCAAGTCTACCAGTTACTGTGTTAACCTGGTGAAGTGACCTCCCTCTCTAAACTTCCATCTCATTTTAAAAAAGAGAGTAACAACAATTCCTAATCAATATCTAATTCACATGGTTAATGTGACAAGTAAATGAATTTCAGATAACGCAGAGAAAGCTAAGGTACTTGAGCTAAAATAAGGCATTACATAGTGCCCAGGCAAAACAAAACAAAACAAAACAAAACAAAAAAAAACAACATTCATTTACATAAAGTAGTTGCATTGTTCTAATTAATATTCCCTTCATTTAAAAAAATGGCCCCACCTTGATTCTTAGGATAAATGACCATGTACAATGAAAAAGATAAATCTGCCATCGCCAAGAAGCCCCAGACTTCCCCACTCAGAAGTTTGGCTGAAAAGCAAAGGTCTTTTAAAATTAAAATATGTATTAAAATTGGCCCAGTGCAGTGGTTCATGCCTGTAATCCCAGCACTTTGGGAGGCCAAGGCGGGCTGATCACAAGGTCAGGAGATTGAGGCCATCCTGGCTAACACGGTGAAATCCCGTCTCTACTAAAAATACAAAAAATTAGCCGGGTGTGGTGGCGGGCACCTATAGACCCAGATACTCAGGGGGCTGAGGCAGGAGAATGGCATAAACCCGGGAGGCGGAGCTTGCAGTGAGCCGAGATCGCACCACTGCACTCCAGCCTGGGCGACAGAGCTAGACTCCATCTCATATATATGTATTTTATATATATGAGACATACATTATATATATATGTAAATTCTGGTAATTGGTGACAGGAAATTGGAAGTCACCAAAGCCAAGCCTTCCCAAGACATCTTGACCTCTGCTTGTCAGCCATCAAGCACCGGTGGGTCTTTACTGTTGAGAAAAGACAGCTGTCAGCATTGTGGCCTCCCCACAGGACTCTGTGGATTCTATTTCTTCCATAAGAAATAAAATGCTATATGCTAAGTAAGTAAAACAGGGTAAAGTAGACACAACGACAATGTGTCTATGGAGGTGTAATTGGAAAGAAGCTATCCACACTAGCTCTTTTGGAAAAGCCTCAAAAAATCCATGAAATTCCACCCTCAAAATCAAATTACAAAGATTGTACACTCTTTTTAACTTTGTGTTCAGCTTGATTTCTGACAACTGACTTGTTCTTCCCCTGACTCTTTTTTCTTCTGCACATAAAAGTAATACCTGGGCTGGGCATGGTGGCTCATGCCTCTGAAACAGGTTCTTTATATACTTGCAATTGCGGATTCCAATGCTCTGTGTTTTCTCTCAATTCTACCCCAATTACTAACAAAATCAGAGGTAGAAGCTATGTTTGATTATATGTGGCTTAAAAATAAAACATCTTGTAATTCCTAAGACTAAGATATAGTCTGAAAAGTAAAAGACAACAGACTGAGAACAAAGTGTCTAAATTATAGTCTTAGCACTCTGCCACTAACCAGCTCCGTTACTCAAAACAAGTCACTTAATTCTCAAATATCTCATCTGTAAAATTTATTTTCATTCATTCAACAAGCATTTATTGAAGGCCCACAATGCATGAGATTTTGTGAAAATAACAAAGAGGACAGTTAAGATCTCTGCCTCACTGAAATGATTAAATAAGCAATTATGAAGTAGTCTAGGTGGTACAGTAGGAAAAGTAGGGGACAGTAAGGGTGCACATCTGGTTGTACAAACCTAAGAAGTACCCTGGATGCCTCTCTCCACCCATAAACCAACCTTGTCCATCACCATCACTCTGGCTACCCCTTCAAATGTCTCCACACCTCTGTCCCCTCCCCTACACTATCCCAGCTACCACCCTCTACCCTGGTGCATTGCAATAGCCTCTCCAATTGGGTTAACTCAGTTACTCTGGCCCCTCTCTGCTTGATTCCCACATTACAGCCAAAATAAACTTTTGAAAATGTAAATTTGAACACGTGTGCTAGTCTCCCTCTACCCCCATATCTAATCCTCCAATGACTTCTCATTGTTTTCAGATGGCCTAGTGAGACACAGCATGGTCTAGCCTCCACCTACTTCTGCAGCCTCTCCCATCTCCATGCTCCTTCTCACTCTCTGTGCTGCAACCACACTGTCTTCTCTCAGTCTCTGGGCATGTCAGGTCCTTCTTGCGACAGTGCCTTTGCACGTACTCTTCCCCCTGCCTAGAATGCAACCATCTCTCCTTCTCCTTGGCAAAACTCTTATTCACCCTTTTGTACTTAATTCAAAAGTTGCACTGGGCATGGTGACATGCACCTGTAGTCCAAGTTACTTTGAAGACTGAGGTGGGAGGATCTCTTGAGCCCAGGAATTTGAGATCAGCCTGGGCAACATAATGAGATCCAGTCTCAAAACAACAACAGCAAGAAAAGTAACTTCCTTAAGGAAAGTTTCCTTTACTAAATTATATCTTTCTTTAATAAAATGTCATGGTGCTGTGCACCTCTCCAGAGGTACACAGAGGTTAGCATAGGAACCTAGAGTAGCAAACCTATCCTAGCAGAATCTGAGACACCAGAAAAACTGATACGTGAACTGAGTATTGAAGGAGGAATAAAAGTCATGTGGAAAAGAGAAGGGCATCTGTGACGTGAGGTTTGAAAATGAGATAATATTATGTAACAGTAAGAACTCAGAAACTGGCTTCTCCTTTCTCTGTAACCTCAAGGCACTCAATATACTGTGGGGAATATTGCAGTTGCTCATGTACATCTGAACTAAACACTGACTAAATACCAGTATCTAAAACTTAGCTACTGTACAAACTTGAAAAATAGATTAAAAACATGCCCCTTGCAACTAATATTTATGTAACCAAGGAGGATATTTTATATATATATATATAAATACTATACTGTTTGCTAACACTAGGATTTTAAAGAAATTTTCTTAGATAACATTATTTTTCATTCTTTGCTGCCCCTTCCTTAGTGTTGATAGTGGAGAATAATCATATATAATAACAAATTATCATCAATATTTTAATGTTTGAAGGTCATAAAAATATAACCCAAGAATTATGACAGTTTAAGAGTAGCTTATATTCAAGTCCTCTGCTATACTTTCACCTGCCAAACACACAATAAATGCACTGAAATGTCTAGTTTTTAAATTTTTTAATTAAAAATTTATATTAGGAACTAACCAGCTGAATTCTAGAATTCATCTTAAGAGAGTAACAACATTCTCCAATTTTAAAAGGCTAAAAATATGGCCTTTGGGGCTGACACTCTGATATTGGAGAGAATTGTGAATTCATTTCTCTGCTGCCATGTGGAGTTGTAAGAAATGCTGCCCATATAAAGTAAGTTGCATTAGAAACAATGACACTCTAGCAGCAATGAGCACACCTATCACCCAGATACTGGTCTCTAAATACCATTGTACAATAAAAGAAACCAGGAGTCCTTGAGAAAATGGTTGATTCCAGGATTGAGGCATGGAAAATATAAGATGAACTTGGAACAATGTATGATTCCAGAAAGAAAGTTAACGCTCAAAAAAAGGATGGGGCTTATCAAAAGAACATAGGCGTCAACCTGAAGGAGCCATAATAGCCAAAGCTAGAATATTTAAAGCAGTAAAATAAATAATACTATTCAATTTAAACTCATACAACAAAATAAATATCCATGAGTCCATTCTGATAGTTTAAAAATGGGGGAAAAGGGATAGCTCTTCCTTACAATGGAATTTCAATTAGCAAATGTAGAAGAAGAAAGCAGAAAATTCACAATAGGCAAACACTATGGTAATAATCATTGCAGACAAGATGCACCAATGGATGCTAAAATTAGTAGGGATAAATGTGAGGCAAAATAACATTTGCATAGTGTTTTATCTCTTGGAAAATATTTATTAATCACAAAAGGAAATATATGGTAACTTTACAGTGGAAAAAGCCAGCAGACACTACCTTAGCCAACTGATCACCAGTAATAAGAAGTATGATCCCATTGATACGGTGCACTGAGGACACAGGATCATTTCTGTGGTATTCTGCCAAAAATGCATGACCTCATTCCAATCCTGAAAAAACATCAGCCAAACCCAGATTGAGAATATTCTCCAAAATAACCGGAATGAGTACTCTGCAAAACTGTCAAGATCATGAAAGAAGAGAAAAAACAAGGAACATGCTGGAGGAGACAAGGTAATTAAATATAACTGGGATGCTGGGTAGGATCCTGGAACAGAAAAAGTATACTAGAAAAACTGGTAGAATCAGACTCGGTGCAGTGGCTCACACCTGTAATGGGAGCCCGAGGTGGGCGGATCACCAGAGGTCAGGAGTTCAAGACCAGCCTGGCCAACATGGTGAAACCCCATGTCTACTAAAATTACAAAAATTAGCCGGGTATGGTGGCATATTCCTGTAATCCCAGTTACTAGGGAGGCTGAGATGTCAGAGTCACTTGAACCTGGAAGGCAGTGAGCCGAGATCTCGCCACTGCACTCTAGCCTAGGTGACTGAGCAAGACTCTGTCTCAAAAAAACAAAAAAAGAAAGAAAGAAAGAAAAACTGGTAGAATCAAAATAAGGTTTACAGTCGGCCAGGCATGGTGGCTCATACCTATAACCCAGCACTTTGGGAGGCTGAGGCAGGAGGATTGTTTGACTCCAGTAATTCGAGATCAGCCTGGGCAAAACAGCCAGACTCAATCTCTACAAAAACTTTTTACAAATTAGCTAGGCATGATGCTGCATGTCTGTTGTCCCAGCTACGTGGGAGGCTGAGAAAGACTGCTTAAGCCCAGGACTTCAAGGCTGCAGTAAGCTATGACAGGCCACAGTACTCCAGCCTGGGCAATAGAGTGAGACACTATCTCTAAAAAATTTTCAAAAATAAAATAAGATCTACAGTTAATAATATTAAACCAATGTTAATTTAATTTTACTATGGTTACATAAGATGTTAACACAAGGTGGAGCCAGCTAAGCTTTATACAGGAATCCTTCGTACTATTTGTATAACTTTTCTGCAAGTCTAAAATTAGTTCAAAGTAAAATGTTTTTAAAGAAACTGTATTAAACGGCAAATTAAAATAAGTGGTACACCCAGCAAGGTGGTTCATGTCTGTAATCCCAGTACTTTGGGAGATTGAGGCACCTGGGGTCAGGAGTTTGGGACAAGCCTGGCCAACATGGTAAAACCCCATCTCTACTAAAAACACAAAATTAGCCGGGCGTGGTGGCACACACCTGTAATCCCAGCTACGCGGGAGGCTGAGAAAGGAGAATCGCTTGAATCCGGGAGGTAGAGGTTGCAGTTGGCCAAGACTGCGCCACTGCACTCCAGCCTGCACGACAGAGCGAGACTCCGTCTTTTTAAAAAAAAAAAAAAAAAAAAAAAAAGTGGTGTTACTGCATCATTCTACTTTGGAGATAAAAGCAGTATGGCAAACAAAAGTGGGTTTTGTTTGTGGGTCCGCTCTATGACTTTATCTCCTACTCTGCACACTGCCCCACCCTCAGAGGCAGGCTCTAGGTGACCAGGGGCAGTGAAGGGCATTACACACAACCTGCTGGGAAAGGGGCACAGATTACAGCAATTTCTCAAGTCTCACACTGAAATCAGGGAAGAAAACTCATATATTCTATTCATGGGTCCCATAAAGATAATTCTCAAGTGAAGAAAGAAACAGAGGCGGGGATATGAGAGCAGTGAGTAGGAAGGAAGAAAAAACACTGATTTGCCAAGAAGATTCTTTACAGTATTTTTGTTTGTGTAGAAGATAGAGAAAGTAGTTACTTGGGAAAATGGCTGGAATCTAAAACTTTATCAATACCTTCACACTGTATTAATTTAGTCAAGTAGTTTGAACATTCTTTTGTTTTTCTTTTTCACACTGATAAATTAATCATGTCTATAAATGGTCAAAATCACCTTTCATTTTTCATCAAAACAACTGCATTTTTTAAGTCTCATAAGACAGCTCATGACTTTATACTCTCATTTCATAAGACTTTTGTAGAAAGGAGGATTTCTCCTCTACCTTTCACAGTATTTCAGCATTAAGGAATATAAGCACAACAAAAGTTCTCATGAATAATCAAACTGAAGAGGCATGTGGAGTCCAGAGAACTGGGGAATCATCTGAGAGGACAGAAAGAACATGGGCCCTGGAGCAAGACAGGCCTGAAACAAAATCTCAGTTCTGTGACTTACTAGCTCCTGGATCCCAATCAAGTTCTTTTAACCTCAATGAACTTTAATCACCTTGCCTGCAAAATGGTGAAAATGTCACTTAAGTACTGTAAAAATTAAATAAGACAACGGCATATAAAATGCTTGGCCTATGGAATTCACTCAAAAAATATTATTAGTTCCTTCCACCTTTGTCTTTTTCATTGTTAAAGAGGTGTTTTCTGAAAACATACCGATTGAAGTTAATGTCTGGGTAACTAGAATACTCCGATTTCATCTTAGCATTTCGTCGTGGAAATGTGCAGAAGAAAGCATTAGCTAAAAGACTGGCAATCTGTTCCTGCGACATTGTGATGGAATGATTCATTTTCTGTTTCAGGAGCGGTATTGGCTGATAAAAGAAAGAAAAAAATACAGACGAGAAGAGCAATAATTAGTTTAGCAATTTCGAAAGCAGAGGCACCAAATTGCATTTGCTAAATTAAGGCAGAAATAATTTCAGGCCATTCTTGAATCCTTAAATCAGCAATATTGTTAAAGTCAAGCGCTGTTTATCAGGGATGATTGAGAAAATGTACTTACTTGACAAACTGCAGATTTCTAATCAATAATAATGATAGTGAAGAAAATATAAAACATTACTTATTAGTGAAAAACAAGATTGTTTCAGCAAGTAAATAAAAACACATTGCCCATTTAATGAAAAATTAAAACAAAAGATGAAACAAAAATATGTAACATTGCTTAAGCTAAATTTTGTTCTTATTTATATTAAAAATTATTGCCCAGGCCAGGCACGGTGGCTCACGCCCGTAATCCCAGCACTTTGGGAGGCCGAGGCGGACAGATCATGAGGTCAGGAGATCGAGACCATCCTGGCTAACACGGTGAAACTCCATCTCTACTAAAAACACAAAAAATTAGCCAGGTGTGGTGGTGGGCGCCTGTAGTCCCAGCTACTCACGAGGTTGAGGTAGGAGAATGGCGTAAACCTGGGAGACGGAGTTTGCAGTGAGCCGAGATTGCGCCACTGCACTCCAGCCTGGGCGACAGAGCGAGACTCTGTCTCAAAAAAAAAAAAAAAAAAATTGGCCAGAATAAACTTTCTTAGTTCTAAATAAAATGATCTAAGATAATTCAACAAAGAAGGCTTTACCCTCTTATTCCAAATTACACTTCATACTGACAATTTCTTTATAAGAATCAAATCTAACTTCATTAAAGTGATTAATAGAACATGTAAAAACCACCATACGAACACGTATAAGTTGTAAAAAGACAGACATTTCTTACATAATCAAACATTCCAAGTCAAAGAAGATGTAAGACACTTTTTCTTCAAATCTTTTATATCTAAAATGTCTTCCAGTTATACCACCAAATTCACTTACCTTTTACTGTCAGTATAATCCACACGACCTGAGTATTGTATTCAGTGGATTTCATTTAGTTCGTAAACCAAAAATAAAATTCCAAGTCCCCCAACCGACTGAATGAACCCCTCCTCTCAACCATGGGGATTCCAAAGTTAATATGAAACACTAGTCCACACCATGATAGGAAGTGTGGGTCCGACATGCCTCATTATATGCTCCTCACTTTAGAATTCGGCACAAGTGACTAGCATTAACATTAAAACAGAGGCCTTAAAACTGATGAAACAGATTTTTTATAGTAATAAGACACAATTCCAGCCTGACTCGAGTATAGCATCACATGACAGTTAGCAGATCTTGAAATAATTGAAGTATTTTACCCCAAAATATATTTCTTTGACATATTTTGAAATAGCCCTGCAAAGCTGTCTGTTGGGAAAATCTACACTTTGTAGAAAATCCCTATTCCTTTCCAGGTGAGAATTAAGAAAGGGTTTGATACCTTTTTAGGTCTGATAAAAGCTCCGAAGCCTACTACCTGGAGGTTTCATCCACATGATGAAATCTTGGTCTCAACAAATCCTTATCTTAAACCAGATATTCCTTTCTATTGATTCCAGGTCTTTAGATAATAACTCTTCTAACCAATGGCAAATTAGAAAATCTTTGAATCCACCTAAGACCTGTAAGCTCCCCTTATATGTATTGATTGATGTCTTATGTCTCCCTAAAATATATAAAGCCAAGCTATAGCCTGACCATCTTGGGCACATGTTCTCAGGATCTCCTGGGGCTGTTACAGGCCACTGGTTACTTATATTTGGCTCAAAATAAATCTCTTCAAATATTTTACAGAGTTTGACTCTTTTTGTCAACATATTTTAAATGTTAAAATGTTTTTAAAGACATGATGATAAAATCAAAGACCAACTCCCAGTTTATCCTTCAGCTGTCAAGTTTCAAAATGCTCCTACAGAATATTTAGAGATGCATTTACCTTCTCCCCTTCAGTAAGACACAGAACTAAGAGTTTCGGGTATCTGCACTCATCTCAAACTGGCATGCCTAGAGCAAACTGTCCCAATCATACCTCAGGAGTCGACACCCAGAATGAACCTGAGGAAAGGGCAGGCAAGACAAACCAAAACTGCAGTGCTGAATAATGAACGCTTTTCTAAGTACAGAAGTACACATCATTGCTAGAGTAAGAGTTTGCCAGAAAAAAGAACAGATTAAACTTGCAATTCAACTATTTCTCTTGGAAAAATTCAAAGGTAAACAAACAAGCAAAAGGTAAAGAATCTATTTTCACTATGTTATACAAAATTCTCTCCCCTTCAGGTCTTAGCAATCACCATTTCTGAGAAAAATAGAGAGCTCATATTGATCTCCATTTTCCATCCTGTGCATTTATTTACAACCAAGCAACGAGTGTAGAAAAGGTGACAGTGCATCAATGGCTTCAAGCAAAGTGTTGCTTGGTTTTAGTAAGAAATGAGTTTTTAACTACCATTTACCAAATTATTCAGAAAAATGATTTTAAAAATTAATGGTAAACATTTCAGGCTTAATGGACTTCAAACACAAACATTTCTTGTCTCCCAGATAAACAAATAGTATAATTTTAAATAGAGTTAATGATTTCTGCTCTCCTGGTGAGGGGAAATGCCTAAAAACTCATTATTTGGAGAAATGAGGAGATGTAAATCTTATTGTCAAGCACTCGGCTCAACAAAATAAAAGGCTGGTTACTGTGAACCAAGATACTTCAAAAAGTTCCTGACCAAATTTGTTTCCTTTAATTTTCTTTTGATAAATCTAAAATTTACCTTTTAGATTTGGCCTAGAGTACTTCAATGTGATAAATTATTAAATATCAACATATACAATTTAACTTGCGACAAGATGTATTTTGATCTCAAATAAAAATCTTAACTTTCACAGCAGAGATTGACTTTTCAATAGAGGGCAAAGCACAGAATTAAGATGCTCTCCCCACTGATATGCTAATGGAGAAGAAAGTCATTGGGAGAAGCCAGGACAAAAAGCTGAGGACCCAGGGGTCTGATTTTGGTTCCAAGGGGCTTGTTATAGCTTACAAAGTTAGATGCTTTTGAATAAAAATTTCTCATTAAATGAAATATGAAAACTCATATGCACGATGGGAAGAGAAGAGGATTAAATGGCCCACTCCCAAAGGCTACCTACTATCTACTATTGATTATGAACTACATATTGAATTCAAAAGGCATATAATTAAGCACCATGCAAACCAGTGACACAAAGAGGATCTCTCTTTAAGGAGACTATAATCCAGTGGTAAGAGATATATAATGACAACAATTATAAAACAATGATTTGAATGCTTCAGGAGGGATGAACCTTGTCTGGGAGTCAGGGAAGGCTTCACAGGGGAAGTAACAGACAGGCATACCTAGGAGGTAGTGAGAGATTTTACTAAGTAAGGAGACAAAGGAAAAAGAACTAACATGGAATATGATCAAGCAAATAACTTCCAACAGAAATAAGCAGAAGATATGTTTTAAAATATATTTCCCCTGCCCAATAGTAAAACTTATTTCAGACACAATGCATCACTGAGGTGAAATTAAAGTTACATAAAATTGAAAACATCACACTGGAAAACATTTCATGGGTCTCAATTGAAGATGGTATAGTCCAAGAAGGCATCGGGACATGTGTGGGTTATTTTCTGGTTGCCCCAATGACCCTATCTGTGGTGTTTAGGGTGTCCTAACGACATACTGCAATGGATGGGACCATGATACACATTCAGAAATTGTTCCACCCAAATGTCCACAGGGCCCCTGTGGAGTAAAATGCTAGCAGAACCCTGGCTAGCAGCCATGCAGCAAGAGGCGTTGGCCCTAGAAATAGAAGACAAAGGCAAATTCAAGCACCACTGTGAGAAACACAGGAATAAAATCATGAAGAACAAAACAAACCCCGTGGAGGTTTGAAAATACATTCACAAATTATTTGATGCTCCTCTCTTTAAGAGGTGGAGTCTTGGGCACGGTGGCTCATGCCTGTAATTCCAGCACTATGGGAGGCAGAGGTGGGAGGATCACATGAGGTCAGGAGTTCGAGACCAGCCTGGCCAAAATGGTGAAACTCCGTCTCTGCTAAAAATACAAAAAATTAGCCGAGTGTAGTGGCACACGCCTGTAGTCCCACCTACTCAGGTGACAGGCAGGAAAATCACTTGAACCCAGGAGACAGAGGTTGCAGTGAGCTGAGATCATGCCGCTGCATTCCAGCCTGGGGGACAAGGGTGAAACTTGGTCTC
Organism: Chlorocebus sabaeus; assembly: GCF_047675955.1. Classification (NCBI taxonomy): domain Eukaryota; kingdom Metazoa; phylum Chordata; class Mammalia; order Primates; family Cercopithecidae; genus Chlorocebus; species Chlorocebus sabaeus. The sequence goes on along the minus strand of NC_132912.1, from coordinate 50,397,835 downwards.
AAAAAAAAAAAAAAAAAAAAAAGAGGTGGAGTCTAATACTCCTCCCCTTGGGTATCGGCTAGCTTCTAATGAACACTAAAACAGCAGAAGTGATGCTAGGTGCCTTGAGAAAAATGGGTCACAGAAGACACTGCAGCTTCCTTGCTCTCTCCCTTGGATTGCTTGCTCTGGGGAAGTTAGCCATTACGTCATAGGGACAATCAATCAGCCTATAGAGAGGCCAATAGCAGGGCCTTCTGCCAACAGCTATGTAAGTAAGCCAACTTAGAGGTGTGTCCTTCAGCCCCAGGCAAGCCTTCAGATGACTGAAGCCCTGGCTGACATCCTCACTGCAATTACAAGAGAAACCCTGATCCACAACCACTCAGTCAGCTAATCTGCTCCCAAAGTCAACAGAAGTTGAGAGATAATACATGTTTATTGCTTTAAGCCATTAATTTTGACATAATTTGTTATGTAGCAATATAAAATTAATGTACTCCAAACAAAATAAAATACAGGATTCTTTATTTTTAAAAGTTAAGGCCGGCACAGTGGCTCACACCTGTAATCCCAGCATTTTGGGAGGCCAAGGCAGACGAATCACCTGAGATCAGGAGTTCAACACCAGCCTGGCAAACATGGTGAAACACCGTCTCTACTAAAAATACAAAAAGTAGCCAGGTGTGGCGGCGCACACCTGTAATCCCAGCTACTTGGGAAGCTGAGGCACAAGAATTGTTTGAACCCAGGAGGCAGTGGTTACAGTAACCTGGGATTTGTGCCACTGCACTCCAAAAAAAAGGAACCTTAGCCAGGTGTGGTGGCACATGCCTGTAATCCCAGCTACTTGGGTGCCTGAGGCAGGAGAATTGGTTAAATCCGGGAGATGGAGGATGCAGTGAGCCAAGATTTTGTCACTGCACTCCACTCTGGGTGACAGAGCAAGGCTCTGTCTCAAAAAAAAAAAAAGTTAAGAAAGTATCATTAACTCATTTGTTAGAGAATACATTACTTTGGGGGAGGGTGAGGAAGGAGTGGGTAGTATTAAGCCATTTTGAAAATATGCTATTCCAAATCCATTAGTATGTTTTGAAATAATGAGTACTTTTTAAAGTTAGAGGTTATTTGAACAAAGAGAGAAAAAAGTCATAGTAAACAAGCTTCAACAGTGTAAACAGAAGCTGAGGAATGGAATGCTGCATTTTTAATGTCCTTTTGTAGTACTCTCTACCCTCTAATCTTTTCCTTAATACAACAAAATTACCATACTTTTTGGCAAAAACTGTCTCCCTTCTCTTCTCTTCTCTTCTCTCTCTCTCTCTCTCTCTCTCTCTCTCTCTCTCTCTCTCTCTGTGACCTTGGCCATTCAAGTTTAAGGGAAATTCAATTGTCGGTCTCAGGGAAGCTACTGAGGAAGCTACAGCCACTAACCTGGGTGCAAATATTTGGCAGACAGAGTGCAATTTTCACCATATCAGGCAAAATGGACTGATATAAATGTTGAGCTTCTGCTTCTTCAAGTACCTGAAAACCAATAAAATAAGTTATGTGAATAATAATAACCAGTAAATATAATAACCGATGAATATGTTTGTCATGAAATTAAATCACGTATCTGCTTTTCATGGAACCCCATAAAGTGGCACACTTATCAGCATCAGCAAACACATGTAAAAATACATCAACAGGTGTATACAAATACATTTACAAATTTATTTCCAAATGTATATTTGGCATTAAGGCAATTCACCTTAATGCCCTCTGAAAAAACTTTAAGTATCCCAAATATCAAATATCCCTCACATAGCATTCACAATGAAGTAAAAACACTTGCAAATGGAAAACAGTACATTCTGCCCTTGGTTATATCAACTAGAAACTGCTAGACCACCAAGGACTCTCTTAGAAGCCCCCAAGGACCCATCTAGCTTCAACGGTCTATAATTGAAGAAATCTCCATAAAAGCCACATTAATTACTTCAGAGCATCCTCTGTCAAATCTAATCTACTGGGTAACAAACAATGAGGTTTCTGATAGTCTTAGAATTTCTCTTTTCTAGACACCCTCGGAAAGTGAAAACCACCATTCCCATATCATAATTTGAAGCACAACAAAGATGCCATGCATGGTCCATTTTTGTCTTTTATAAAATTTCCCATCACTTTAACACCTTCTAATCTAATTTCTTTCTAAACATCAGGGTATTTCTTTAAAAGTACTGGAAATGACAACATTCTTAATTTAGAGATACTACATATATAGTCTGGACTGAAGTAAATACTTTATCTACTTGAAATCACATTTTAACTAGAAGAGGCCTCAGTTATAATCTAGTCTGATCTTGTCACTACTGGAGAGAAAACTGAGGCCAAGGAGGTTACCTGATCATCCTACATTGAGGTCAATTAAAACTAAATCAGAACAAGAACCTAAGTGTTCTGGTCTTTATGCCACAGCTCTTCCTACTTCCCTATGTGACCAATGTTTGGAATCGATGAAGAAACAGACTTTTGACAAAAATCCGGAACTAAGCAGAAATACAGGTAAAACCATTTGTTTAGCTGCAGCTGGACAGTGTATGTGTATAAACAGAAAAAGTAACAAAGATTATTTGCCCTGATTTTGCCAGAAAATTCTAACACTAAGAATTTTCGTTATACCAAAACTCTAAAACCCAAACTATGTTTACTTCTCTTTTAAAATTAAGATGAGTAAACATATTCAGAATGAACAGAAGGATATTTGTAATTCAGAGAATCTGAAATTCAATTAATCATAAGCATATAGAAAATTAAGTCAACAAAAGACAATTATTAATTCTGGAGAAAACAAAAAGTTTTGCAAGAGAGGAAAAGCAATCACAGCCCATGTATGACTAGTGTTTATACTATCTAACTGAAAAAACAGACTACTGATGTAATTGAAATGAATATGAAAACTATAGTGAGAAAATGGGGAGGCAGAAATGAGGTTTGCATTTATGGAGGTGGAGAAAGTGAGAATAACAGCTAAATCCTAATCTTCTAAAGGGGGACTTGTTTCAAAAAGAGTTTAGAGTAGTCAAATGACTGCCTCTTTATAATCTGCCTCCTTAACTCTGTTAAAAATAAGAAAACTAGCTCTTTCCGTCTCAGGTCGCCGCTGCGAGAGGAGCCGCCGCCATGTCTGCCCATCTGCAATGGATGGTCGTGCGGAACTGCTCCAGTTTCCTGATCAAGAGGAATAAGCAGACCTACAGTACTGAGCCCAGTAACTTGAAGGCCCGCAATTCCTTCCGCTACAACGGGCTGATTCACCACAAGACTGTGGGCGTGGAGCCGGCAGCCGACGGCAAAGGCGTCGTGGTGGTCATTAAGCGGAGATCCGGCCAGCGGAAGCCTGCCACCTCCTACATGCGGACCACCATCAACAAGAATGCTCACGCCACACTCAGCAGCATCAGATACATGATCCGCAAGAACAAGTACCGCACCGACCTGCGCATGGCAGCCATCCGCAGGGCCAGCGCCATCCTGCGCAGCCAGAAGCCTGTGATGAAGAGGAAGCGCACCCGCTCCACCAAGAGCTCCTGAGCCCCCTGCCCCCAAAGCAATAGTCAGCTGGCTTTCTCAGGAGAAAGAAAAAAACAAACAAACAAACAAACAAACAAACAAAAACCTAAATTAAAAAAAACATACATTCATAGATGACATTCTATTTTAGAGGTACACACTAAAGATACTGGCTTCTCTACACCTGAAAATGTATAAAATACAAATACATTAATGGATTTGTTTAAAATATTCAAACTCTTCCCGTTTATAATTTATCTTTTTTTTTTTTTTTTTTTTAAATAGAAACAGGGTCTGCCCAGGCTGGAGTGCTGTGGAATGACCATAGCTCACTGTAACCTTGAACTCCTGGACTCAAAAAATCTCTTCCTGCCTCAGCATCCTGAGCAGCTAGGAATACAGGCCTTTTTGCTTTTTAAAACTATTTATTCTGAATTAATTATGGTTTCACAGGATGTTACAAAAATATTACCTCTCACCCAGTTTCTCTCAATGGTTACATTTTACATTACTATAACATACTAAAAACCAGGAATACCAGTACAATGTGTATCATTCTATGCCATTTTATCACACGTACATGTGTGTAATTACCACCAAAACTAAGATGCAGAACCATTTCACTGCAATAAAGATCTCATGCTACCCATTTATAGTCACACTCAGCTTCCTTCCTCTCACTATTCCTAACACCCATTAGTTTGTTTTCCAGCTCAAAAATTTTGCCATGTTACCTAAATGGAAACATACGAGTCCTTTGAAGTTGATTTTTTTTTTTTTTTTTTTTTTTTTTTTTTTTGAGGCGGAGTGTAGCTCTGTCGCCCAGGCTGGAGTGCAGTGGCCGGATCTCAGCTCACTGCAAGCTCCGCCTCCCGGGTTCACGCCATTCTCCGGCCTCAGCCTCCCGAGTAGCTGGGACTACAGGCGCCCGCCACCTCGCCCGGCTAGTTTTTTGTATTTTTTAGTAGAGACGGGGTTTCACCGTGTTAACCAGGATGGTCTCGATCTCTTGACCTCGTGATCCGCCCGTCTCGGCCTCCCAAAGTGCTGGGATTACAGGCTTGAGCCACCGCGCCCGGCCCTGAAGTTGATTTTTTTTTACACGGCTTAATGCCCTTAAGAGCCATTCAAGTTATTGCAAGTATCAATAGTTCACTCCTCCTCATTATTAAGTAGAATTCCATGGTATGAATATAACAGTTTGTTTAGCAGTTTCATCTACTGAGAGGCACTTTGGTTGTTTTCAGTTTTGTACTATTATAAATAAAGTTACCTTTACTCTCGACCTACCTATACTGTTGTCTGAAATTACTTCCTGTACACAGCACAGTGTGTCATTTTAAAAATTCACTCTGCAAATCTGTCTTTCAACAGATGAATTTAGGTCATTTATGTTTAATGTAGTCTTTGATATGTTGAAACTTAAATCTGTTATTTATTTTATCTGTTTTCTTTTCCCCTGCTCCTTATGGGTTACTTGAACATAGTTTAAAATTCCATTTTTGTTTATCTAAAATGTTTCTGACTGCATCTCTTTGAATAGATGTTTTTCTAAAGTAGCTGCTGAAGAACTGCATTACATACAGCTTATCAACATTTACTGGTGTCAATATTTCACCAGTTCCAGTGAAGTGTAGACTTTACCTTCCTTTACCCTTCTCCATTTATAAAGTAAATATCTTCAATATTTCCTCTACATACATTGATAACTACACTAGACTGTTTTACAATATTTGAAAACAGTGAAAAGTCAAACATAATTTACAACATTCAAAAAAGTTTTTTAAAAGTCTATTATATTTACTATATTTTTACTCTTTGTTGTTCTTTCTTCTTTCCTGATGTTCCATAATTCCTTTCTTGTATAATTTCTTTTCTGTTTCAGGAAATTTCTTTAGACATTATTTCACGGTAGGTCCGCTGATGATAAGTTCTCTTTTCCTTCACCTGAGAGCATCGTGGTTTCCTCTTCCTTTCTGAAGAATATCTTAATTGGATATAGAATTCTGGGATGACAATTATTTCCTTAGTCCTCAAAATTTTGTGCCACTTTTTTCTGGTCTCCATGTTTGCTGATAAGAGATCTACTGTCATTCAAACTGTTTTTCTGTATAGGCATTGTGTCATTTCTCTTGCTGCTTTCAAGATTTTTTCTTTGCCTTTGGTTTTAAGAAATGTGATTATAGTATGTCTTGGTATGAATTTCTTTGGGTTTATCCTACTTAAGGTTCAGTCAGCTTCTTGAATCTGTAGATTTATGACTTTTCTCAAGTTTTGGAAGTTTTCAGCCATTATTTCTTTGAATATTGTTTCAGTCCCACCCTCTTTCCCCTCTCTTTCTGTTCATATGATGACACAAATGTTATAGCTAAACTCTGGGTTTTGTTTTTCATCCATTTTCTCACTGCTGTTCAGAATGAGTAATTTCTCTTAATTTCTTCCAAGTTCATTGATTCTTTCCTCTACCATCCCCATTCTCCATTAAACCTGTCTATTCCATTTTAAAAAATCAGTTATTACATTTTTCAGTTCTAAAATTTCCATTTGGTTTCTCTTGATAGTTTTTTTTTTTTTTCCTTTGCTGGGACTTTGTATTTTTTCATTTGTTTCAAGTATGTTTTTAATTGCTCAGCCTTCTTGTGAGGGCTACTTTAAAATCATTGTCAGACAATTCACATCTGTATTCTCTTGGGGTTGGTGTCTATTGAGGTTCATTTTTCATTTCAGTTGAGATTTTCCTGATTCTTTTCTGGTTATGAGTGACTTTTATTGAAATTTGGATATTTGGGGTATTATAAATCTTTGGATCTTATTTAAATCTTCAGCCAGAGCAGGCCTTCTGTGATACTGTGCCAGTAGGGGAATGGGATAGCTACTTCATTACTAGCAATTGAGGGTAAAAATTCATGTTCCCCAGTCAGCCTTTAGTACCCAAAGTGGAAAGTGAGAGAGGTACCTTGATAGTGCTGGGTTGGGGTGAGAGTTCAAACTCCCCACTAGGTCTTTACTGATACCACTTTGGTGCCATGACAGTACCATAGTCCCTGCTGGTCAGTGGCCTTCTACCTTTCAGAGTCTTATGTTTGTTTTACACACAAGGTCCCTTGTTTTTCACTGTAATTAGTGGGAAGGACAGAGAGAAGTGACTAGTCAACCATGTTAAACCTAAAGATATTAAACCTTAAGTGTCTTAACAGGCTGACATGTCTCCTCTGGGTACCCATCTTTGTCTTTTAAAACTGACACGAGTGGCTGCTGTGGTGCTCTGCTGACAAACTTTACAATATCGCTTATTTATCTGATGAAGCATTATTGCACTGTACTTCTTCACAACTGTCAACACTCCAGACCTATGTCTAATGCTGCTTTGGAAACACAAAAAGGGAACCTAAAAAATGTCATTTAAGAACATAAGCGGCTCAACTACTGTTTGAGATGGAATGCATAATCTAAAATATCACCATGACCTTATAACCTGTATAATGCAAACTGGGATGCAAGTAGGGAAAGGTTATTTAAGATGTACATCACTTCTTAACTTCAAGAAAAGCAACAGCCACATTCTAAAAGCAACAGTCAAATATTCTATAACAATTAAAGAAAAATAAACATATATTACTTATTATGATGATAATGATGACTATAAGGGAGGTAAGCATTTACATGATGGTAAAAAAGAACGCTGTATTAAATTCTCCCACAAGTAAAACCCTGCCCTCTACTGGATAGTCTGCATAGATAATTATATACAGCGAGTGTTTTGATCTGTGCGTGTGCCCGTGTGTGTAGCAACTTTTTATTCTAGTCTCAGAAATTGGCTGTATATACATAATATATATATTTCAGTCAGAATTGATACAACAAATTTCAAAATTATACTGCTATTTTGCCTCTCTCCTCTCCTTATAGATCTGTTCATTCACTGGCTGATAAACAAATACCTGAGGAACTATTATGTGTCAGGAATTGTGCCAGAAGATGACAGAAGAGTAAACAGTAACAGATGTGGTCACTGACATTGTGAATTTCATGGCGCAAAGCCCTATCCTCTCCCCGTGACCCCCAAAACGTCAGCCCTAACCTAGGAGGGCAGTAATAACTGCAACCACATCACAGTGACTGTGGAGAGGCTATTTTTTTTCTTCTCTCCACAAATAGAAACAAGCTACTAAAATAAAGGAACTAAATCTGCCAAACACCAAAACATTATAAATTATTTAAATATCTACAAACATACAAATAGAAAAGAGATATTTACTTATTTCTTCTTTCTTTGAATATCTGATTAACTACATACATCTGTGAAATATGCTCTAATATTTATGAAAGACATATTTACACATGACTAAGTACCATACCTGACCTATGGAAAATATTAAATATTGACTATTGAACTTTGAATTAATAAGTGAAATCTGTAGCTCATAAAATGAGAAGACCAGTGTCATTTCAATAAAAGAAAATATTTCCATAGATCTTTATCAAACAGTTCAGAGCAAACAGCTTTAAAAAAGTAATCAGGCCGGGCGTGGTGGCTCATGCCTATAATCTCAGCATTTTGGGAGGCCGAGGCAGGCAGAGCACAAGATCAGGAGATGGAGACCATCCTGGCTAACAGAGTGAAACCCTATCTTTACTAAAAATACAAAAAATTTTTCTAGCCGGGCGTGGTGGTACATGCCTGTGGTCCCAGTTACTTGGGAGGCTGAGGCAGGAGAATTGCCTGAACCTGGGGAGCAGAGGTTGCAATGAGCCGAGATCACGCCACTGCACTCTAGTCTGGGTAACAGAGTGAGACTTTGTCTCGAAAAAAAAAAAAAAAGTAATCAATCACAAATCCATGAATATAAGAAATACCATAAGCTGCTCAGTTTTCTCTATTGGTCTAAACCTAGTTAGATCCCAATAAAATTGTGAAAAGTTACTAACAATCCTCTTTAATTAAAAAAATCAAAATCTATATGAAAAGTCTAGAACGTGAAATTTTAATAGACAATTTTTCAATAAGAAGTTCCCCACTCCAAAACCTAAATAGCAAAGAGGAAATATCCTCATAATCCCGTGGTCCTCATATATATATATATATATATATATATATATATATGATTCTCAATGGGGAATAATTACAAAAATTTTTCTCTACTTTGGAATACTGTGTAGCATTTATCATTGTATAATATGGAAAGACTTTTTAGGCTTTCTCTTAAGGCAAAAACAAGTTGTAGAAAAATATAACATTTTAAAAATTGATATAACACAAAACTGTGTGTTTATATGCACACATACCTAAGTTCTCAGAAGAAGTTTGGGGAGGAAATATGCATCTGTTTATATCTGAGAAGAGGATATCTTGGCAGTGGGTTTATGGGTAATATTTCTTTTCTTTTATTTACATTAATTTTCTTCACTGAAAATACATGACATTTTAAAAAACATTTTGCCTTCAGTGATGTAAAAAAATGCCCTTTTGTCATATTTGGTGAGAAAAAGTACTAAATTGTTTGAGCAGCATAATTTCAACTGATAAATGCACCTATGTGAGAGCTCTGAAAAAGAAACATAGGTATAAATATTGATTATGTTAATATTAGAAACATAGGTGATCCACCCACCTCAGCCTCCCAGAGTGCTGGGATTACAGGTGTGAGCCACCATGCCTGGCCAGGAAATTTTTTTAAAGGAGCATTTCAGACATATACAAAAATAAAATAGGGTAACGAACCTCCCTATATCCATCATCCACCTTCAGTATTACAGGCTCTTGCCTGTCATCTTAGCACTTTGGGAGGCTGAGGCAAGTGGATCACTTGAGGCCAGGAGTTCAAGACCAGTCTGGGCAAGACGGTGAAACCCCATCTTTACTAAAAATACAAAAATTATTTTATGGTATGAATACAACACAATTTGTTTATTCATTCTCTTGTTGATAGATACCTGGGCTGTTTCCAGGTTTTGGCTATTATAAGTAAAGCCGCTATAAACATTCTTCTACAAATCTTTTTGTGTATATATATTATTCTATAAATCTTTTTGTGTGTATATATTTTCGTATCTCATAGGTAGGTATAGAAAGGAATGAAATTAATGGGTAATAGGGTAAGTATATGTTCAGTTTTCTAAAAAACAGCCAGACCTTTTTCCAACACTGTAGTACATTTTAAACTCCCAACAACAAAGCATGAGAGTTCCAACTGCTCCATATCGCTACCTACATTTGGTCTTTTAAATTTCAGCCTTTCTAGCGCCTGCAGGCTAATATCTTATTCTAGTTATAACTGGCATTTCTCCAGTGACAAACAATATCAAGCATTTTTTAATGTGCTTATTGGCAATTTGTATACCTTCCTTTGGGAAATGCCTTTTAAATTCTTGCTCATTCTCTAATGAGGTTGGTTGTCTTTTTAATTTTTCAATTGTAGTTCTTTATATATTCGGGATATATGTCCCTTGTCAGATAAACATTTTGCAAATATTTCTCCCTGTCTTTTAAAATTTATTTATTTCTATTTATTTATCTGAGACAGGGTCTCACTGTGTTGCCAAAGCTGGAGTGTAGTGATGCAATCACATCTCCCTGCAGTCTTGACCTCCTGGGCATCAATCCTCCCATCCTCAGCCTCCCGAGTAGCTGGGACTACAGGTGTGTGCCACCATGCCTAATTTGTGGAGTTTTAATAGAGACCATTGCTGCCCAGGCTGGTATTGAACTCACAGGCTCAAGCAATGCATCTGCCTCAGCCTCCCAAAGTGCTGAGATTACAGGTGTAAGCCACCACACCTGGCCTTCAAGTGATCCTTCCACCTCAGCCTCCCACGTAGCTGGGACCTCAGGCATGTGCCACCATGTCCAGCTAATTAAAGTTTTTTTTTTTTTTTTGTAGAGACAAGGTCTCCCTATGTTGCCCCGGCTGGTCTTGAACTCCTGGACTCCAGCGATCAATCTGCTCTGGCCTCCCAAAGTGCTGGGATAACAGGCATGAGCCACTGCGCCTGGCATCCCTGTCTTTAGTTTGCCTATTTTCCAAATACTTGTCCTTCCGTCCTTATGAGTTTTAAAAACTCGTAAATACTTGTACTTCCGTCACAAGTATTTATAACGATGTCCTAGGAAATCTTTGTCAACTCCTAAGCTACAAAGATGTTTTCCTCTAGAAGCTTATAGTTTTTGCTTTTTCAGTTAGAATTCAGAATTATTTTCTATGTATAGTATGTGGGAAGGGGCGATTTTTTTTTTTAAGCCCACATGGAAATCCAGTTTTGCCAACACCATTTGTTGAAAAGACACTTCTTTTCCCTTGTATTGCTTTGGCACTTTTGTTGAAAATCAAATGCCTGTAAAACATGGGTCTGTTTCTTGGTTTACTACTTGGTTCCACTGATCAATTTGACTGTTATGTCAGTATCGCACTGTATTCATTTCATTTCCTTGAGCTGCTGTGACAAAGAACCACAAACCAGGTGGCTTAAAACAACAAAAATGTATTATCTCGCAGTTCTGGAGACTAGAAATCTGAAACCAAGTTGTTGGTAATATCACGCTCCCCCTGAAGGCTCTAAGGCTCTTCCTGGCCTCTTCCTAGCTTCTGGTGGCTTCTGGCAATTCTTGGGGTTCCTTGGCATTCAGATACATCACTCCAATCTCTAACTCCATCATCATATAAGCGTTTTCCCTCAGTGTCTTTGTCTCTGTGTCCTTTCCTTCTCTCATAAGGACACCAGTCATTGATTTAGGGTACACCATAATCCAGTGTGGCCTCATCTTAACCAGTTACATCTGCAAAGACTATTTCCAAATAAAGCCACATCCTGAGAGTCCAGGTTGACATTAATTTTGGGGGACACTATTCAACTCACTACACATACTGTGTTGGTTACTGTAGTCTTATCGTAAGTATTCAAAGCAATTCATGTAAGTCTGTAAACTCTGCCCTTCTTATTTACAATTTTTTTGTAAATAAGAGTCCTTTGTGTTTCCATATAAATTTTAGGAAACAGCTTTGCATTTTCTACAAAATCCCAGCTTGGTACTATGATTGGAACTGCATATAGGGAAAACTGATATCTTTTTTTTTTGAGATGGAGTTTCACTCTTGTTGCCCAGGCTGGACTGCAATGGTGTGATCTCGGCTCACCACAACCTCCGCCTCCTGGGTTCGAGTGATTCCCCTGCCTCAGCCTCCTGACTAGCTGGGATTACAGGTGCCCACAACCATGTCTAGCTAATTTTTTTTGTAGTTTTAGTAGAGATGGGGTTTCACCATGTTAGCCAGGCTGGTCTTGAACTCCTGTCCTCAAGTGATCCACCCACCACAGCCTCCCAAAGTGCTGGGATTACAAGCGTGAGCCACTGCACCTGGTGGAGAACTGACATCTTAACCACACTGAGTCATCTGGTCCATGAGCATGGCAGATATTCTTTTATTCAAGTTTTCTTCAATTTCTCTCAGCAATGTTTTATGGTCTTCAAGATACTGGTCTTACACATTTTTTGTTAAATTTATTTCTAAGTATTTTATGGGTTTTAGTGCTATTTTTAATGAAATTTTTAAAATTTCATTTACTGCGGGTATATAAAAATATAATGATTTTTGTATACAGACCTTATGTCTTGCTAAATAAATTAGTTCTAATAGTTATTTTCTAGGTTCCTTGGGTTTTTCTGCATAAACAAACACTGTCAACTACAAACAGAAACAGTTTTACTTCTTCCTTTCTGATTTTCAAACATTTTACTTCTTTTTCTTGTCTTACTGCATTGGCTAGGATTTCTAGTACAATGTACTCTTTATCAGATTGAGGACATAGTTGTTAACAGTTTTTTGTTGTTGTTGTTGTTTTCTGGAGACGGTTACTTTGTTGCCTAGGCTGGAGTGCAGTGGTGCGATCTTGGCTCACTGCAACCTCTGCCTCCCAGGTTCAAGCAATTCTCCTGCCTCAGCCTCCCGAGTAGCTGGGACTACAGGTGCATGCTACCATACCCAGCTAATTTTTGTAGTTTTAGTAGAGATGAAGTTTTACTATGTTGGCTAGGCTGGTCTCGAACTCCTAACCTCAGGTGATCTGCCTGCCTCGGCCTCCTGGAGTGTTAAGATTACAGGCATGAGCCATCACTCCTGGCCTGCTAATAGTTTTATACTCTGAATGGTTACTAAATTTTGTCAAGTGCTTATTCTGCATCTATCACAATAATCACACAGCTTTCAAAATATAAATCCAATCCTGCATTTCTGAGATAAACTCTACTTAGTAATGATGTATTATCCTTTTTACGTATTTCTGGATTTCATTTGCTAATATTTTATAAAATCTTTGTCACATACTATTATCAGAGGTATATATATGCCTTTATAAATGAGTTGGAAAGTGCTCCCGCCTCCTCTCTTCTTTGAGTTTCTGTGAACTTAGTATTACATCTTCCTTAAATGTTTGAGAGAATTGATCAGTGAAAACATCTTGGTCCACACAGTAACCACTGTTTAATTAGGCATATTTTACTAGGTATTAATCCTTTGTCTCTCATATATGTTAAAATAGTCTCCCCTGTGTATCATGAAACCACTAGTTTTATTATTTTTATTTTTTAATATCTACAATATAGTATACTTGAGCCCCTTTTTCAGTTTTATCTTTATCCTTTCTGTCGCTTGTTGGCTACTCTCCAGTGATACTTAACTATTTGCACCTCCCTAATGTACCATACTGACTTCACTATATACTATGATCAAATCACAACCTTTGAACCTATTTTCTTACTTATGAAATGAAAATATCTTGCAGAGATGTGGTCAGAATTATAAGCTTTTCAACAAATAACAGCTAGTATTATGATGATGATGCATTATTTTACCCTCTGCCTTGTTTAACATTTTATTACCATTAAACCACAAATTACACTTCAGGACTTAGTTCACATCTCCCTGGGAAGCCTTCACTGATTGCCTGACTGCCCCTTACTCTGTGACTCTAGAGCCAAAAGTACATACTTGTATTAGAACACTTACTGTGGTTACTACAATTATTTATCTGTATTTTCTGTCCTCTAATCTGTGAAACACAAAAAAATTTAAACATCCTGTGGCCCCCAGTACTAAGCATAGTATTTAGTGCTCATTATTTGCTGAATAAAGAGTTGATAAAACCAAAAACATTGCATTTTATCTTCAAAGTATCCTTGCAAGATAGAAACGACAAGGGCATCTAGAGAGACTAAAGCTCCAAGAAATAAGCAATTTGCCCACATTCAAAAACTTAGTGGTGGCTGGGGATGGTGGCTCACACCTATAATCCCAACACTTTGGGAGGCCAAAGCAGGTGGATCACTTGAGGTCAAGAGTTCGAGACCAGCCTGGCCATCTCTACTAAAAATACAAAAATTAGCTGAGCATGGGGGCCCACACCTGTAGTCCCAGCTATTTGGGTGGCTGAGGCATGAGAATCGCTTGAGCTAGGGAGGCAGAGGTTGCAGTGAGCCGAGATCACGCCACTGCGCCTCCAGCCTGGGTGACAGAGCAAGATTCTGTTTCAAAAACAAAAAACAAAAACACATTGGGACGAGATGCCAGAGCTTTTCTTCCCAGGTTCACAAGGAAGGCTATAAAAGAAGTACCGGCCAAGAAAGTGGAAGACTAGTTACAGGCCTAGATCTGCATTTACTCTCATATTAACCATAGAAAAATCCCTAAATTCTTTATTTCCTCATCCATAGTAAGGATAATTCTATAACTTTAACTTACGGAGTTATGAAAGCTCTCAGATATAACAGTGTTTTGTGAATTCTAAAGCTCCACATACAAAGTATTAATATCTAATGGGCCAGTAATTCACAAACTTTCTGGAGCCTCTTTCTTCTTTTATCACCCCCATATCAATATCAATTAACTGCCAAGTCCTATATTGATTGATCCAGCAGGATCTCACATATTTATTACCTCATCTTAATCACTACTAAACCACCCTCAGCCCCTCATCCAGTTTCATCAAGATTACTACAATAATTTAACTGTTGCCCTGCTGATAGACCACCTTCAGTTTCTGCCCAAGTAGACTCTGATGTGCTTCTGCTCCATTTCAAAGCTTTCAATGGCTTTCTGCTGCCTTTTCAATACAGAATAAATCCTTCGAACTAACAGTCAAGTTCTCTTACCCTAGATTCTTATCTAGTCTCATTCAGCATGTATCTCTCTCTCTCTCTCTCTCACACACACACACACACACACACACACACACACACACACACACACAAACTACCTTCTGTGTAGCCTACATACTAGGAAATTCATAAATTCATTCTTCTATAGCATCTGTTTGTGCTGCTACAGATACAATCCTGGAATATCTTTCCTCCTTAACTCCAAAACTTATCCAACCTTTTGGTCTTGCTCAAACAATAGCCTGCTTCAAGTCTATCCAAATTTACTCTCCAGCTAAAAAGTAATTCTCCTTCTTGTAATTTATTTGTACTTTTTTTCACAAGACACTTAAGAATTTATGCTTTCTGTTATTTATGAATGTGCCTTCTAGCTCCTACTAGAAGCTCCTTTAAGACAAGATTTATGATTGATTCACCATTCCTACAACAGAGGTGTTCATATGTAACACTGTCAATAAAAATATGTTAAATTAACTGACACTTTCTATCTGGGTTAACTGATTTTACAAAGCTCATCCTCCTCCTCTCCATCACCTTTCAGAATCTCTATTACTTAGCAAAAATATTATAGTTTTGTTTTGTGTAAGTTGATTAAACTGTCTATAGGTTAACTTTTCTATACTGGAACTACCTCTAAGTTTTCCCAAGTCTAAAACACAGGCTTACATTTCAAAAATTAAAAGTCCAAAAAAATTAAATGTTAGCGGAAAAACAATCATACTACTAAATTATGTAAGGGTAAAAAAAACTGGAGAAGGTGAAAGTTTCTAACATTTATCTGTGCACGACTCAGGCTGACACTTTGAAGAGAAGAATGTGACAGCTTACAAGAAAACAAACTCACTCATTCCCCTTAATTTCTGAAGGCTCATGAAAGTCTGACAGGCCAGCCACAGGGTGATCTCTCATGTGTATCGCCCATGACAATTATGGCTTCAATAAAAACTCCATTTTTAAAAAACTCCAATTGGTTTTCAGGAAATAGCCAGGCTAACATGTTCATATTTAAGAAGGCATATTTCACCAATTAGCAGCTAACTAGTTGATAGACCTAAATAAGACTGTACATGGAGAGGTACAAAATCAGTGTGGTAGCAGAGGGCAAGGTGACGTAAAAGGCTGAGTCCAGGAGTCAGCTGTGGTGACACATACAAAGGGCTGTGCTGAGGATCACCTTGTCCCTCTACTTTCTTTTGGTTTGATTTGGTTTTCCTCTTCAAACAGCTATTAAGAGTCTCCCTATGAATTTTCAAAATGTTTATGACTCAAATCTGGGAAATGCTGATAACAATCACAGCTCATTATAAGCATTTGAAATTATTTGCCCTAATGATAGATAAATGAGATATACCGAGTTTTTAAAGTATCCTGTAATTTACACTGGAAATAACCAGAGGTTGTCCTTATATTAATTTAACAGTTGCTTAATATCAAATAATCGGGCTGCTATACACTTTGTTTCCTCCCCATCAAGGATTGCCAGCAGAAGGGGGAAAAGAGGAAAAGAAGTGCTAAGCGATGAAATCTCCTTTCATTCTTAGTCTCCACTCCTAGGCCCAGCTCTTATCAGCTAGTGTGGGAAAAAGGAGGAGGAATGAAGGGAGAAAGAGTCCTCCTGCCAATCCTCACCACAAACCTACTTCCAATCTCTCCTAAGCACTGGTGTTTTTCTAATGACAGAACTCTGCATTAGTTTTTCACTTCAGAAAACAAGCCATCAGAGGCTTAAAATTCACAGGCTTTCTGGATGTGGTGGAAATTTCACCATCATGACTCCTAATTCCAAATAATTAACAACTAGTCTGGGAACACAATCAGTTTAGGAAGAATATCTTCATCTAATTCTTGAAACAAAATATGCCTCTAATCAAAAACAGTCACACTATTTTCCTACACAAACTTCATTAAACAAGAAGAACAGAATTGTGTAGGTTTATAAACCATGAAGGAAGCTCTTCTTTAAACAGTATTTATCACACAATCATTATCTATTTTCATGCTAATAATAAACAGCAGAATTCTTACCTTAGAAAAGACCAAACATAAAAATATACCCTCATTATCCTATGCCTCCAAAGAATTTACTTCTCAGTACTATTATGGTAAATGATTATTCCACACTGGAAATAAACCCACACTGGCACAAGACACTCTGACAGGTCTTTCCTATCTCTCACTTCTATTACTGTATGACTACGAGGCCATATCCATCAATCACTTTTGTAAACACCACCAAACCACATTGCTATTATGTCCAAGCCAATGGATACTTTCAATACCATATAGTCACACTATTATCCATCTTTATAGACAGGCAATCAAACTCAACATGACAAAATTTCAGAGAAACAGCTAATGGTGATGTAAGTTTTCTAGCCCTAGAAGTAAAATGGATGTAATCTGTCCAAGAAATACAGGTGAGCAATAACTTCAATCTTTTTTTATAGTTTATACTTTTAAATAATTAGCAGGTTTTTTGAACTCTAAGAAGTACTTTGAAAAATACTTATTTTTAAGTAATATATTTTTTTAAGAGATGGGGGTCTCACTTTTGTCACCCAGGCTGGAGTGCACTGGTGCGATCATAGTTCACTGCTGCCTCGAACTTCTGGGCTCAAGGGATCCTCCTGCCTCGGCCTCCCAAGTAGCTGGGACTACAGATGTATGCTACCACACCCAGCTAATTTTTTAAAAAAATTTTGTAGCGATGGGGTCTCACCATCTTGCCCCAGTTGGTCTTGCACTCCTGGGTTCAAGCGATCATCCCACATCAGCCTCCCAAAGTGCTAGAATTACAAGCATGAACCACCAAGTCCAGATTTAAGTAATTTTTAAGGAAGTTCAATGACAGCTTAGCACACTCACAGCATTATAAAATGTGCCATGCAAATCAAGTAACATACATACATATTATAGTGCTTAATTCTTAATTTAATTATTAAATTATCCAGTATGAAATAATAATATTATAGTCTGAACTTCACTCTTATTAAAGATGAAACAAAACTAATTTTCCTAAAAGGCTTGAGGACACTCTGTGGAAGCGCACTCTTTGGAGAAAGAACAAAAATGCTAATACATTAGTAGTTAAAACAAATGCTATTACAATGAAAAGATCTTTTTAAAAAATGGACAAGTCTACTCAACAACTCAATTATTTGAAGTAATATCCAATTTAAAAAAATTCAGGCCGGGCACAGTGGCTTACGCCTGTAATTCCAGCACTTTGGGAGGCCAAGGCGGGCAGATAACAAGATCAGGAGATCAAGACCATCCTGGCTAAACACGGTGAAACCTCGTCTCTAATAAAAAAAAAAAATACAAAAAATTAGCTGGGCGTGGCAGCGGGCGCCTGTAGTCCCAGCTGCTCAGGAGACTAAGGCAGGAGAATGGTGTCGACCCGGGAGGCAGAGCTTGCAGTGAGCAGAGACCGTGCGCCACTGCACTCCAGTCTGGGCGAGACAGCGAGACTCCGTCTCGAAAAAAAAAAAAAAATTCAAAACGCTGTCAAAGAATGTTGAGAAATCTCAGAAGTTCCCTGTAAGCAGGTTTCCATGTAGAAAGATAATGTCAGATGCAGAAGGATCCTTAGGGATGACCTAGTACATTGCTATCCAATCTAACTTTCTGCAGTGATGAAAATGTTCTATATCTGTGCTGTCCAGGATGGCAGCCCCCAGCCACATGTGGCTACTGTGACTGAAGAACTGAATTTTAAATTTTATTTCATTTTAATTAATTTCTATTTAAATAGCCATATATGGATAGTAGCTACTGTTTGGACTCCACAGATGTAGTCTTTCTTGCTATACCACTCCAATGAAATAGTCACCAGGGCAACCAAAAGAAGATTCAAGGGTTTTCAGACATATGTAGATACAACTACAGATTACTAAATCTGTAGCTTTTTGTTTAGACGTTTTAAAATACACCTAATTTTATTCAACTGCATCAGGCTACTTTTGGTAACCCCAATTCATTTTAAAAGAAGGATGAAAATGGTCAAATATTCCTCTTGAAATAATTTTGGTTTTATAGCCTATAAAAAAATGAAGGCATATAAGGACCGATGTGGCACGTAGTTACATCACATAAAACATTAAGAGGTCAGGTTCAATCTATCATCTGGTGCATTCATACTCCTTTTGCATGTAGGGAATTAAAGAGGTAAATGGGCCCCTGAAGTGTGAAATTACAGAGCTCAGAAATCCAAGAAAGAGAACAGCCTCTCCTTTTTACTGAATTCTAGTCATATGTTGCTACTTAGTCCAAACACATATTGAACACCCACTTTGTCCAGGGCATTAGATTGAGCACTGTGAAAAATAAATACCAAGACAAACAATACAAGGTGTCTGTCCTCTAGAAACTTACTACTTTTTAGGGTAAAAATGCTACACAACAACTATAAAGCCTGGGCACAGTGGTTCATGCCTGTAATCTCAGCACTCTGGGAGGCCAAAGCAGGAGGATCACTTAAAGCCAAGAGTTTAAGACTAGCTTGGGCAACATAATGAGACGCAGTCTCACTCTGCCACCAGACTGGAGTGCAGTGGTGCAATCTCGGCTCACTGCAACCTCTGCCTCCTGGGTTCAAGCGATTCTCCCACCTCAGCCTCCAGAGTAGCTGGAACTTACACACCACTACACCCAGCTAATTTTTGTATTTTTAGTAGAGATGGGGTTTCACCATGTTAGTCAGGATGGTCTTGATCTCTTGACCTCATGATCTGCCTGCCTCAGCCTCCCAAAGTGCTGGGATTACAGGCGTGAGCCACCGCGCCCGGCCAAAAAAAATTTTTACTTAGGTAGGTGTGGTGGTGTGGACCTATAGTCTCAGCTACTCTGGAAGCTGAGGTGGGAGGTTCTTGCTTAGGCCTAGGAATTTGAAGTTGCCATGATCATGTCACTGCACTCCAGCCTGGAGGACACAGTGAAATCCTGTCTCTGGAAAAAAAATAAATTAAAAAGCTATAATAAAGGTTATGCATACTGGCCTTACCTTTTCTCTCTTCCAATCACCAGTCACAAATGGTCAACTATCACCTTACACAAATAATTCCTAAATCTCTCAGTAAGCGATTGTGGTTCAAAGCCCACATTTCTGTGTGCTGGACTACTCTCCCTGAATATCCTGAACTCAGTTCAAGAAACGTTAACTGTGCATCAGCCATGAGCTAGAAAATATTAAGACACCCTGGAGAAATTGGGCCTCACAAATATTCAGACATTTCATGGCTATATGATGCCTAACGTAACAAGCACATGGAGGTGTGCACAGGTACTACTGTGAGCACACAGAGTTTTTAGTAGAGGCTGAGAGGACAAAAAAGGATACTCAGAGGAGATAAAAACTGAGCTGAGTCTTGAAGGCTGGATTAAGAAGCAAGCAAACACCATGACAGAGAACTACAAGTAATTCAGAGTCATCAGACCATCAGGTTTGGAGCAGGAAAAGTGGCATGAAATGATGCTGGAGAGGTGGGCAGAAGCAAAGTCATGGAATGCCATAAATATCACCAATAGAGCTGAAAAGAGATGAAATGCCATGGAAAGTTTTAATATCTATGCTTCAGAGAGATCATTGTGTGTGAGCAGCATGAAGGACGGATTTGAAGGGACCAACTGCACACAGGGGTCGGCTAGGTGACTGTTACAATATACTAGCTGAGTCACGACAATGGTATGGAGAAGACAAGTACAACAGAAATAGAGGCGAGACTCAAGAAGTATTTAGGAAGTAAAATTATGACATCATACTATAAAATGAGGAAATGGTAGATCAGTAGAAAAAGGTGGCTGAGGCAGAACAGGGCAGCTAGGATGATGAACCAGTTCTGGCTTGAGTGAATGAATAGATAAATGGTGGAACCATTCACTGACAGAATTTGGAGAGTGGCCACAAGGCTAGTTTTAGGTACTTGTGGAATATCCAGGTGAATAAATCTAATAGTCAATTAGAAGCTGGCAGAGAGAAAGAGCAGAAGAAAAAAGATTTGCGCATAACCTGCATTAAGTGATATTGAAAATTCTCACTATGTTAAGTGCTAGGAACATAACAAAGAACAAATCACCGCCTTGTACAAGGAAGCTTATAGAAGATGACTGTAAAACGTCAATTACAGAACTCTGAGTGGTAATGATGTACCAATGTAGGTTCATCAATTGTAGCAAATGCACTATTCTAGTGGGGGATGTTGACAATGGGGGAGGGTGTGCATGCCTGGAAGTGGGGGATATATGGGAAATCTGTGTATTTTGCTGTGAATCTAAAACTGCTCTAAAAAAAGAAAGTCTAGGTCGGGTGTGATAGCTCATGCCTGTAATTCCAGCACTTTGGGAGGCCCAACACAGGCGGATCACCTGAGGTCAGGGGTTTGAGACCAGCCTGTCCAACATGGCAAAACGCCATCTCTACTAAAAATATAAAAATTAGCCAGGCAAGGTGGTGCACGCCTGTAATACTCAGGAGGTTGAAGCAGGAGAATCGCTTGAACCCAGGAGGCGGAGGTTGCAGTGAGCCGAGATTGTGCCACTGTACTCCAACCGAGATGTCTCAGAAAAAAAAAAAAAACACCAAAACAGTCAATTGCAGAAGTGATGGTCATGCTGAACACTAAAAGTCAAGCAAGCACTAACCAGGCAGCAGGCAAAGAGGGTCAAGGCCAGAAAAGATACAGTGACATATGTATCCTAAAGTATAACTGTTTTGGATATGCTGCCCTTGAGGAATGGAGTAAGACTAGCTTTTCCTTTGAGATAACAAGAAAGAGACACATAAAGTATGTTGAAACCCTTAAAATGAAGAAACTGAAAGAATTTACCTTTTAGATGTCCTCAAATCTCTCCAAGAGGTATGAAGTAGGAGCAGACGGATAGTGGAATGTCAGTAAACATTAGAAAACAATGAAAATGTTTGGAATCCTAGAGTAATGAGGAAATATATAAAAGATGGCAACAGGAAACAAAGGCCTACTTAAGATTGAATAACATGAACTCTTAGCAAGGCCTATCAGTAAGATTTATTATTCCCTCTCTCCCTCCTTCCCTCTCTCCTCTCTCCCTTTATTTCTTCCTCCTTCCCTCCCTTCCCCATTACAACTGTGCTGTGCAAAGTGTGCTCCATGGAATACTTGCTACAAAGGAAGTCAAAAGCTGTTACACGGAAGCTGTTTATAAATAAGTTTGGGGGAAAAAAAAAAAGGGTTTAATTAAATAAAGCCAAGCATGTTTCTTTACTGTAAGACTCCTCAGAGCTATTCCCAGAAGGAGGATATAATACGCAGTACATTCCCCCATCTTAACCATTAACCCTTTACTCATGAAGTGTTAATATTTGCATAATACAACCTAGGACACAGTGGACCAGAAAAAAAGGGATGAACCAGAAAAAAAGGGATGAAAGCAGTGGAGATTCAAAAAACAGAAAGCACAGTAGGAATAAGGGAATAGAAAACTAGGAGGCTGTGGTGGGAGAAGAATTATGAGTTCATGACTTCAGAGAAGGAGCTGGCTCAGGGGATAACCAGGTCCAAGCTCTGGTCATTTGTGGTCACATGAATTAATAAAGTAGAAGGTCTCACACTCAGACTTGGGTCTGACTAGTAAATGGTTCATCAACATGAATATCAACTGAAACGAAGTTGCCCAAGGTGATGCCAAGTAACAGGAGAGAGGAAAAGAGGTGTCAAAGATGGGCAGATAACAAGAATGGGAAGAGGGAGTACAACCAGATGGCAAAGGATTCAAAGGAACGAAGACTGTTGGAAGCTGGTAGGTGCCCTCCCTGAGACTGTGCTGTTGCCGCCTTTTTTTTTTTTTTCCCAGTAGAAACAGGGGTTCACCATGTTGGTCAGGCTGGTCTCAAACTTCTGACCTCAAGTGATCTGTCTGCCTCAGGCTCCCAAAGTATTGGGATTACAGGCGTGAGCCACATGCCCAGCCATGTGGTTCTAAATGATGCCAGATCTAAGGCTATGGGCCATTAAGGCCACCTTTTGCTAGAAGGTTTTCCTCTTCTTTCTACCTTTAATTCAAGTCTTCGAACTTATCAGGCCTCCCTAGCTTTACTCAATTAGTTTTTACAATGAATCTTCCCCTTTCCCTAGCCATTTTCAACTGACCTAATGTTTGGGTAGTATGTTTAATCTGATTCAGCTTCTTTCCTAGGTGCAATGTCAAAGACCGACTCTGATGGCATGTGCCACGGCCCATAGATAAAAGTGAGATGTCACTTAGATACTTAAACTCCCTAAACCTTGGTTTTCCATTCTTCATTTGTAAAACAGAAATATTAATAGTATCTAACTCATGAGGTGGTTGTTAGAATTAAATCAGATAAAGCATACTGCTAACACTATAGTTGGTACATAGAAAACTCTGAGTAATAAGCACTACCACCTCCATCGCCACAGATAACCAAATAAGATGATCCAGCAAACACAAAGGAGATATCTACAGGGAAGATCTTGTAGAAGGGTGAGTTTGAAATGAGACAGACCTATGCCTGCAACAGATAAAAGTGTCCAAGAGAAGTGATGCTGGAAAAGTCTGCAACTTAAGCAGCAGGCATGGAAGAAGGAAAGGATTACAAAGGGAGACAGGAGCCAACTACCAGGAAAGAGCTATGCATATGGTTACTTAAGGCAGTGAGCAGTTCCTACATTACACTCCCAGTGGAAGATGCCCTTTGTTTATCTTAGAGCTAGGCTTCTCAGGACTGAGGCAGATTAGACCAAGAGCAAGACTTCAACATATATCACTTTGGAGTTCATTTGAAAATACTCCGTATTTCACTATGCTGGAAATGGCCCCTGTTGCAGAAAATGTCTTTTTATAATGCTTTTCATGTAATCAAAGAGCATTTGTGGCAACACAGTACTATGTCACTCAGCTTACCAAAAACTTCTTTAACACACTATATAAAGAAAAATTATTTCGCTAGCTTAGAATCTGACAGACCCTTGTACTTAATCATTACCTGTCATTATCATCACAATAAATCGAGGATGAGTATTTTTCTCTACTAGTACTAATAGTAAATAAGGAGAAAGACCATTGGCTCAGTCTTTGGTAAACCATAGCACCAACAGCACAGCACCCCCTCATATAAAAGGACCAATGGATCTATTTAGTCCTTGATGACCAAGTTTACCGCTTGTTTAAATAGGCTACACATTGAAACAGTACATAAATTTGAAAAACAAATCTAACGTCCTGTTTTCATTTACTCATTATTTCTACCTTCAGATAAAAATACTATAATAGTCCTTCCAGGGTTAAATATGAAATGTTACTTGTAGATAAAAATGTTCGAAGCATACTCAAAAAGACTACAGAATTTATTTTGATGAGTAGGAACATAAGAAGAATAAATGTAAATTAATTTAACAGGAATTATAAATCAAGGCATCATGTTGAACTGTGTTAATAAAATGCAAACAAAACAAAACAAAACTCAAAACACTTCAGAGCTAGCTGATAAAGAGAGACACAAATCACGGGCAAGATTAAAACATAAAATTATTTTCACTCATCTAACAGTAGATTTTTGGATAATGAAATCAACACCACAGCAATATTTAAAAGGAATAAATTCTACTGCTATTTGATCCAAAGGAAGGGTTAGAGTTATAGGACAAAATAAGTACTAGCTTAATTTAATTATTAGAATGTAAGAGAAAGTCCACTGAATGAATTTTCACTTTTGAGTATCTATAACTTCTAACCGCTTTGTCCACCACATAACTACAATCCAGATAGTGTTTTGCAAAAACAAAATAACAACTCTAACTTCATCAGTGATCTAGTGCATAGAGTGCTCAACTAAGACTGATATTCCATGGTAACTCATCAAGTTTATAAAAGCAAAGTGCCTAGTTCCAATTGGAGTAATCTGTCCTTTGGGATATGCACTATTTAGATATCATAAATATCAGACTCTCAACATATGTCCCAATTCAAAAGCACACATTACCCAAACCAGGGAGAGAAATTCCACATATTCCATACAAATCTAAAAGTCACAATTCATCTGTTTCAATATTTAAGTGACTCTGATTAGCTCCCTTTTGGCTCCTATAGTTCTTATGAATTAAATTGAGCTGTAAAGTAATGCAGACCTTATGATTCCAGAGACTGTGAGTCACCAAGGGAAGAGGTCCAAAAAGGTTAAATTTCCACTGAACTCCAAATCAGAGGTTCGAAAGCTAGAGAGATAAAGACATTAGCTGTAGTCTTATGAAACATTCAAGGCTGCTTTCATTTGATTAGGAGTTTGGTACAGGCTCTTTGTGACAAATATAACAAAGACATTTCATATTTTTTAAGCTTTGAAGAAAATCCCAGAAAACAGATAATCTATGAAGAATGTTAAATCAATCTAAGTAATAATGTGTTTATATACATTCAGAAACTTACTTCAGTGTTATCAAAAAAACCAAACCAAAACAAAACAAAAAATGACCACCAAAAGGCTATCACGGAAGGAGGCCACATTCCTTCAGTTACTGAAAAATGAAATCTGTTGTGATTTAAAATGGTAGTTACAACAATTTACTGCCTTAGGTAAGCTTTTCCCAAACTATTCTAAAGAGCACTAACCCTCCATGAAATGTTTATAGATAGTCTGGGGACAAAGGGGTGGAGAGAGGAGGAATGAAGAGAGAAGAAAGAAAAATCCTCTAACAACATTTTTGTTCTAAAATTTTTAATACACAAAAATACTGAGTATATTTGATACAGTTATAATTACCATGAGATAAGCTACTCATAATAGCATGCCACACCTCAGAAAGCCAAGATGTTCACAGTATACCACATATGCATGAATGCATTGATGCTCAAGTGATGCATAAACATACAACTATTGTGTTTTACGTTATTGAATCATAGCTGATTTGTGCTATGATTTTTGCCTAAGAATTTCAACATATATTTTAACTTTTTATTACATAATAGACATAAATCAAAACTTAATTTCTTCCAGCCATTACTCTGTGTCCATGAAATAACTTTTTTTGTAATCTGTTTTAATACAAGTTTATGTTCCTTTTTCTGAGTTTCTACTGATGCTCTGCCAATACATTATAATTTTTAAAGTTTTCCATAATCACAAGTTCAAAAACTGTTATTTTAGTTAAACACAGGTATAATAATACACGCCTCAATTTTGGAGACAATGAATTACGTTGTACCTGTTTTTAAAATTTTAAATGGCCTTTCTCTTTCTGCCAACTTGGAGCCTGTGGAGGCCTGCTGGGAACAGGACTTCTAAAAAGCAAATATGTCTGGAAGGCTGTGGTCCAAGGCCGTTTTTGCTGAGTATAAGTGGGGTCTCCAGAATCAAAGAGAGCACACAGCTCTTTTTAAAATTGAAGGTGTTTATGCCCAAAATGAAACAGAATTCTATTTGGGCATAAGACGTGCTTATGTATACAAAGCAAAGAACAACAAAGTGACTCCTGGTGGCAAACCAAACAAAACCAGAGTAATCTATGGAAAGGTAACTTGGTGCCAGGGAAAGAGTGGCATGGTTCACGCCAAATTCTGAAGCAATCTTCCTGCTAAGGCCATTGGACACAGAATCTGTGTGATGTTGTACCCCTCAAGGATTTAAACTAATGAAAAGTAAATAAATAAAAGTGGATTTGTGCTCTTGAAAAAAAAAACTAAAAAAAAATTTAAATGACAGAGAGTTCTGAAGAAAAAGATAGCTTAGACATAACATGATGAATTTAATTTGCATCATTCAAAACTCAATATTATGTCCCATTTACCTTTTAAATTAAGTAGCACATAAACAAAAATGCAAGTTCAATACAAATAGAATTACACACTCTTATTTACAGTGATAGAGGCTTTAAACATTCTCTGACAAGTTATAGGACAAGAGCTCATAGGAGAATGCATAGTCAATATTTTAATAACGATAGCGAACACAAAAGATGCAGAATTTCTAAGTTGCAATAATCTATTTTGTATGTATGATTTGAAGTAAAGACTTTATGCTATATATGTATATTTAAATTGTGGTTTACAAACAGAAATATATTACTAGCCTCATCACAGCAACAAAATCATTCTAAAGCCTAGGTTTTTCATTTTTTACTTTTAAATGTCCTGTCATTCCTGTACTCCTATCTCTCACTCTCCACCTTTACCAGCCACAGATGCAAAAAACAAAAGCAAAACCAAAACCACTCATTTTGTTATTTATGATAGCCTTCATGGAAAAACCAATGGAAGGATGAAACGAAAGGCATATACATTTCTATCTTTTCAATTCCAGACATAAAACTCAACACAGAAAGGAAGATGAAATAGTCACTAAAATCCTTAGGCTTCCTTTCAACAATTAATCCATTTTCTTAAGAAGTTTGCTACATAAATCAATTGCAGATTTAAAGCTCTTTAGTTTAACATTTTATACTTATTGTGAAATATTCAAAAAGTATATAAAAATATATACGTATAGTCTAATGAATAAATATAAAGCAAACATCCAAGTCCAGAAATAGAAGCCAACATCACAGAAATAGAAGAAACCCCCTTAAAAATATATCCCCCATGCTCTTCTTCAGTTACTACAGCTTTAATGTAAGTTTCACAAGTTAATACACTACGAATGAAATGAAACAGTGCCACAGGTGTTGTAAAAGAGGAGTATTTGGCTGGGCACTGTGGCTCATGCCTGTAATCCCAGCACTTTGGGAGGCCAAGGTGGGTGGATCACCTGAGGTCAGGAGTTTGAGACCAGCTTTACCAATATGGTGAAACCCTATCTCTACTAAAAATACAAAAATTAGCCTGGTGTGGTGGCAGATGCCTGTAATCCCAGCTACTCAGGAGGCTGAGGGGGTAAGAGTCGCTTAAACCTGAGATGCAGAGGTTGCAGTGGGCCGAGATTGTGCCACTCCACTCCAGCTTGAGTGAGAGGGAGAGACTGTCTCAAAAACAAAAAAAGAGAAGTATTTAAAAATTCCTCCAAGATGCATTGATAGAGGCCTTTTCTAATATATAGAACATTTTGTTCAACTTTCCAGTGAAAAATGCCAGGAGTAAGTATATTGATTCATTTAGAACATAAATTACAGAAGTGTTTGAATTTAATTTTGTGGAACACCACACAGGAGGGCCATAAAACACAGATTGTGTGTTCGTAGCACTTCCAGCAGCTGGCAGTGAGGAAGACCAATATTACCCCTGAAGATGCAGAAAATACTAAATAACAGCCATTTTGACTCAGTAGCACCTAAATATATAAATATAAGTAACAAATTAACAGATTGCTCTCTGTGATCTTTGCTGGTTTCTAAAAAAATAACAAAAGCTGAGGTAATACTCCTTACTTCCATTCCTGTAGAGGTGCTCACACACCAGGGTGGGCTTCTGGGCCCCTTACCTCTAGTGCTAGAGACCAGAATGTAGGTAATTACAGTACCATGGATTCACAATGACTGTTGATATAAACTCCTCTTGTTGTAAGGTAGTTTGAGTTACAAAATCCTTTACTTACTGAATTAATCAAAGAAAGGTTTTAAGGAGATAAATATCAACGGCCTCAAAATAAACGTAACTGCAAAATATTAATCTTAATATGATGTGAAATTTAATTATTTTCCTTAATAAAACAAGCCACTCAGAGTTCAATGTCACATTTAAGTAAAGAATTTCCAAATTCTGACTGGGAGCAGCCACTCACACCTGTAATCCCAACACTTTGGGAGGCCGAGGTGTGCAGATCGCTTGAAGTCAGGAGTTCGAGACCAGCCTGGCCAATATAGTGAAACCCTGTCTCTACCAAAAATCCAAAAATTAGCCGGGCGTGGTGGTGCGTGCCTGTAGTCCCAGCTACTCAGGAGGCTGAGGCATGAGAATTGCTTGAATCTGGGAGGTGGAGGTTACAGTGAGCCGAGATCGTGCCACTGCACTCCAGCCTGGGCGACAAGAGTGAGACACTGTCTCAAAACAACAAAAAATTAAAAAATAAAAACTGAAAAAAAATTGCCAAACCCTGCTAATAAACAATGTTTAAGAACCCTTAGTTTAAGGCCGAGTACAGTGGCTCCAGCCTGTAATCCCAGCACTCTGGGAGGCTGAGGAGGGGGGATCATGAGGTCAAGAGATTGAGACCATGATGGCCAACATGGTGAAACCCCGTCTCTAATAAAAATACAAAAAATTAGCTGGGCATGGTGGCATACGTCTGTAGTCCCAGCTACTTGGGAGGCTGAGGTAGGCGAATGGCTTGAACCCAGGAGGGGGAAGTTGCAGTGAGCCGAGATTACGCCACTGCATTCCAGTCTGGTGACAGAGCTAGAATCCATCTCAAAAAAAAAAAAAAAAAAGAACCCTTTATAGGCCAGGCAGAGTGGCTCATGCCTATAATCCCAGCTGAGGAACGAAGATTGCTTGAGTCCAAGAGTTCAAGACCAGCCTGGGTAACAATGGTGAAAAATCATCTCTACAAAAATCTTTATAAAGACAATTTTGGGTAACAATCTGAGTAACAATGGTGAAAAATCTGTCTCTACAAAAAAATACAAAAAACTAGCCAGGTGTGGTAGCACATGCCTGTAGTCCCAGCTACATGGGAGGCTAAAGTGGGAGGATGTATATAGCCCAGGAGGTTGAGGCAGCAGTGAGCTGTGACAGCATCTCTGCACTATAGCCTGGCTTTAAATTAAAAAAAAAAAAAAGAACCCCTTATAAACAAGCCTTCCTACTGCAGAACAAGACACTGAAAATGCAAATCAAATATAATTTATTTGTTTCCCTTGCACTAAAAACCTTTGCTTCTACCAATCCCACCTACATATATGTCTGACACTTACTTCTCACTAACCACTGCAAGCATGGGCAATGTTGTCCCTATGGGTCACGACTTAGTAAAGTTCTAGAATAATATCTGGAGATTTGATGGATAGAAAAATACACAAGTGTATTAAACATCCAAGGTATTTTGTTAAGTATACAATAATGACGGAATAGCAAACAATCACAGGGAGAACCACCTTCAAATCTCTAGATAGGCTTTATACAAATTTCCTCAAATCTCTAACAAACACAGGAGTGGATGAGCAGACAATTTATCAATTTGATGGAATATTGCTGCAACCATTAAGGCTAACCATTATAAAGTTATATATCACAGAAGATTTTATAATACAGCATAAATTTTAAACATACATTTATATCTAGCTATAAGACATCATATATATATGGGCAAAGACTTAAAGAATACAATAAGAAATGAACACTTAGTGTAGTTGTAGGGACTTCTCCAACCCTCCATATGTTTACAAAGTAAATGCAAATCAGAAGGTCTGGTTGGGAGCGGTGGCTCAGACCTATAATCCCAGCACTTTGGGAGGCCGAGGTGGGTGGATCACTTAAGGTCAGGAATTTGGGACCAGCCTCACCAACATGGCGAAAACCCGTCTCTACTAAAAATACAAAAATTAGCCAGGCAACGTGGCGGGCACCTGTAATCCCAGCTACTTGGGAGGTTGAGGCAAGAGAATTGCTTGAACCCGCAAGGCGGAAATTGCAGTGAGCTGAGATTGTGCCGCTGCACTCCAGCCTGGGTGACAGATGAGACTCCATCTCATAAAAAAATAAATAAGTAAGTATCAGAAGGTCGAAAATGCAAGGACTCTTCTCTCTAAAGAACTGTAAAACTATCATCAGCACCTGAGTAATCATTTCATATTTATGATCTACACTAAACACACCAAAACTTGCTATCTATTACCCGTTTCAGGCATGCTTCTGGGCAAGGTCACCAGATAAAGGGGAAACAAGGTCCTGTCTGAGTATTCTGATTAAGAAGAGAGAAAAAAATGACTACTCCATAGCAAGGTGACAGAGGTATTGTAACCAATGGCATGTTTTACTGCCATCTCAAGGTATCAAATCATACATTACTTCTTACCCCAATTAACCACCATATCCAATTTAAGCCCAGAAAGTTACAACACAAATGTTATGTCCTGATAAGTGACAAAGATAACGATTATATCAATTTGATCTACTTTTCATTGCATCAGATATTACATTGCTGTAACAGTGAAAGACATTTAGATTCAAGGATATCTGAGATATCCAATTTCCAGACACAAGGATAAGGCTTTCATTATTTACTTTATGTCTGCCTTGCAAAAGCCATATAGGTCAAAAGCTCAGTAAGATAATCCTGAAATTACTGGTACTACCTTGAAATGCAGAATTAGTTTGGATTCTATTAACATGATGTAAGAATTGCCCTTAGCACCTAGGTTTGTTGCAGAAAGTAATAAATTAATCCTAAAACTCAGAGTGAAATGCAAAGAATCCAAAAATAGCCAAAACAAATTTGAAAAAAAAAACCGAAGTTATAGGACACACACTTCCCACTTCCTGATTTTAAAACTTACCACAAAGCTATGGAACCAAGACTGTGTGGTACTGGCACAAGGATAGACACATAGATCAGTGGAGTAGAACTGAGAGGCCAGAAACAATCCTTACGTCAACTGATTTTGAAAAGGTGCCAACACAATATAACAGGGGATAGAAGAGTCTTTTCAACAAATGGTGCTGGCACAACTTGTTATCCACATGCAAAATAATGAAGTTGAACTCCTACCTTACACCACATATGAAAATTAACTCAAAATGGATATTCACATGGAAAATAATAAAATTGGACCCCTAATTTACATCACATACAAAAATTAAATGGGCAATGGTCATAGTGTAAGAGCTAAAGCTATAAAATTCTTAGAAGAAACATAAATCTTCATGATCTTAGATTAGCTTCTTAAATATGATCCTGAAAACAGAAGAAAAAAATGATAAACTAGACTTCATCAAAATTAAAAATTTTTCAGCTTCAAAGTGTACCATCAAGAAAATGAAAAAGAAAGGAAAAAAAAAAAACAAAAAATGGGAGAAAATATTTGAAATTCATATATCTGGTATGGAACCTGCATCTAAAATATATAAAGAATGCCTAAAATTCAATAATAAAGACAAAAAATTTGAATAGATATTTCTCCAAAGAAAATATACAAATGGCCAACAGACAAATGAAAAGACTCCCTCTGCTAATGGTACTGTGAAAGTAATATTCCTATCCACTACTGGCAGCATAGTAAATTGCTACAATTAATCTGTGGAAAAAGGATTTTATGGCAAAAGTTTTTAAAAGATTTTAAAACAAATGTTTTGTGTCCTTTGACTTAGTCATGTAATTTCTGGAAATCACCTAAAGAAACAATATCAAATATGGGAAACTATATATACATATACAATGATGTTGTCACAATGTAATTGGGGGTGAAACTGGATGCAACCTATATGTTTGAGAATATGGGAACCATTATATTCTCAAAATCTAAGCATGGACTATTATACATTCCTTGATAATGCTGATAATGGTATGAAAATATAACAGAAAATGTGTATTCTAAGAGACTAAAACAAAATTCAATATTAACTCCTAATTATATTTATCTAAGACATATATATAACAGCAAATTTATAAAACTAAAAGATGATAATTATCTTAGTGTGGCTGAATTATAGGTATTCTTCTCAAACCTTCTTATAGAGTAGTCAATAATATTTTCATAAATAAATAAGGATACTTTTACCTTATCCCAGAAATCGATCAAAGCTGTAAAGTCCCATTTCTTAGAATATGCCACATTGTATTTCAGAATAGCATCCTGTGGAAAATGCAGAAACAAAACGTCATGTTATGGACAAGTGAATGACCCATGAAGAGCCTGTCTCTTATGAACTACCTCCAGTACATTTCATAATGTCAGACAAGCTTCCTACAACCTCCCCCCGCTACTGATATGGACATCAGTAGCTACAGACAAACAGAATGAATACTAATTTATTAGTCACTTAAAAAAATGAGATTAGAAAGGTCAAGTAATAGGTGAAAAAACACAATTACACCCTAAAGCATGTGTTCTAAATAGGGTGATACACTCCAAATAGACAAAAACTGTATCATGAGGGATAAAAAATGAACTTGGATATCACAATTGTTGGTGGTCCTTGAAAGCATCTCATTATATATACACAGAGATACATAGTGTATTTGTAGTATGAAAGTTTCATGGGTCAGTTAATAGGGTTGAGGTATAAATTTTTTTTGTAAAAAACAAAAAATAAAAATTTCATGGGGACGAGATTAGGAAAAAATATTTAAAAATAGTCTTTTTTCCTTTACTCTAAGGTATTTTTATACAATATATATAAATAATTATCTTCCTCTAGCAGTTCACATAAATTACACATTTATGTAGAATGAAAAGTCAAAATATGCCATCTACTGGTGTACTTTTTAACTGTTTGAATAGGCAATACTATACATCTGGTTTCCGAGTCAGGTATGCATAAGACAATCCATTAGATGTGCAGAAAGAACAATTTATTTATAATTACCTTTTATCTCATCCTTTTAAATATCTACTTTGGTCTTATTTTATACTGTACATATTACATTAATAAAGTAAAAGATATGCAGAATTTATAAACAACTATCTTGGTAACACACACTCAAAATTTTTTTTACTGAGGTACACAAGTCTGAAAACCATTCTGTTAGATTATTACTATTAATCTTTCAAATTTCGTTATCATTGAATAAGTTTTAAAAAAACTAATACTCTGTCAAAGCTTCCTGAATAGTACTTCATGCCATACTAAGCATCTAGGTTAAAAGATGAGCCAACAAAATGTGTCTTATTTACTTGGAATCAAGGGACATCCAAGCTCCTTAAGAAAAGAAAAAGAAAAATCATCCATAAAATAAGATAGCAAGAAAGAGTCTTTATTTTTCGCTCACAAGCCATAACATAACATTTTCTATTAAGAATTAAGAGATTTTAGGCTGGGTGCAGTGGCTCATGCCTGTAATCCCAGCACTTCGGGAGGCCGAGGCAGGTGGATCACGAGGTCAGGAGATGGAGACCATCCTGTCCAACATGGTGAAACCCTGCCTCTACCAAAAATACAAAAACTAGCTGGGCATGGTGGTGTATGCTTGTAATTCCAGCTACTAGGGAGGCTGAGGCAGGAGCATCACTTGAATCAGGGAGTCAGATGTTGCAGTGAGCCGAGGTCACGCCACTGCACTCCAGCCTGGGCAACAGAGTGAGACTCAGTC
The DNA here is from genome assembly GCF_047675955.1 of Chlorocebus sabaeus. Taxonomy (NCBI): domain Eukaryota; kingdom Metazoa; phylum Chordata; class Mammalia; order Primates; family Cercopithecidae; genus Chlorocebus; species Chlorocebus sabaeus. The sequence continues at coordinate 50,363,984 of NC_132912.1, read as the reverse complement.
TCCAAAAAAAAAAAAAAAAAAGAATTAAGAGATTTTGGCCTGCACGGTGGCTCATAGCACACTTTGGGAGGCTCATAGCACACTTTGGGAGGGCGAGGTAGGTGGATCGTTTGAGTCCAGGAGTTCGAGACTAGCGTGGGCAACATGACAAGACCCCTAGAAAAAAATACAAAAATTAACCAGGCATGGTGGTGCATGCCTGTAGTCCCAGCTACTTGGGGGGCTGAGGTGGGAGGACTGCCTGAGCCCAGGATGTTGAGGTTGCAGTGAGCCGAGATCGCACCACTGCAGTCCAGCCTGGGTGACAGAGCAAGATCCTGTCTCAAAAAAAAAAAAAAAAAAAAAAAGAAAGAAAGAAAGAAAAAAAATGTAAAGATTTTAAGGATTTTTTTTTTCTAATCACTGGTATCTAATTTCAGAACCTCACAAAGTATTAAATAGAAATGTGCATCAATAGGTGAATGAATAAAAAATGCATATACTGGAGCAAACTACCAATATACTGAACAACACGGATGAATCTCAAAAATCTTCATTTTGAGGGAATGAAGCCAGACATACCTACTATGATTCCATTCATGCAGAATGTAACTATAGTGAAAAAGAACAGATTAGTAGTTGTCTGGGGCCAGAGCAGAAAGCGGAATGGACTGCAAAGTGGGGAGAGGAACCTTTGGGGATGATACAAACATTCTGTATCTTGATTATAACGGAGCTTCATGGGTATGTGTAAATGTCAAAACTCATCAAATAAATAGCAATTGCATTCTAATTCTTCACTGTAATTCTCTAATTCTTTTAGTGTTTTAAAATTAGCATTAAGCTCTGGCTCGTATTTATTTTCACTTCAGTCTTCAAGTCTCAAAAGTAGTCTATCATGAGGTCGCCTGTCATTAGAAAAACTGGATACTACTCTGTACTCTTGAGTTATCAACTACTGAATAAGTTCTTTTTAGTTCCTAATTCACAATAAGCACATAAAATTCTTTATGTGCAAATTATCACACACATTATTTATATAAGTACTACTGTACTTACATGTAAAATCAACTTTTGAGGACACTATTACTTTTTAAAATTCCGAATGTCTCTAATCCCTCTAAATCCAACATCAAATGATATATAAACAGCAAAAAGATCATTATATTCAATTAGAGGGATTTAATGTTTCCCTCTTCCTCTCTCAAAGCATTCTTTCAGAGAAGGAAACAATTACCATAAGCAGATAGAAAAATATCTCGATGGATTACTCTGTTCTATTGAATCTACCATAAGAGAAATGCAAAAAGGAAATTCAGATTAAAGCAATTACCCTTTCCTGAAATAATCATGGTGCAACAAGGAATTGCTAGAGAGGTAAGAAGATTGTGTAATTTAGAACACTATAGTTAATCTTTCATTTATTTATTTTTTTTTGAGACAGAGTCTTCGCTCTGCTGCCCAGGCTGGAATGTAGTGGCCCGATCTCAGTTCACTGCAAGCTCCACCTCCCGGGTTCACGCCATTCTCCTGCCTCAGCCTCCCAAGAAGCTGGGACTACAGGTGCCCACCACCACGCCCGGCTAATTTTTTTGTATTTTTTAGTAGACAGAGGGTTTCACCGTGTTAGCCAGGATGGTCTCGATCTCCTGACCTTGTGATTCACCTGCGTTGGCCTCCCAAAGTGCTGGGATTACAGGCGTGAGCCATCACGCCCAGATGTCTTTTTTTTTTAAGATGGAGTTTCGCTCTTCGTTGCCCAGGTTGGAGTGCAGTGGCGTGATCTCGGCTCACTGCAACCTCCACCTCCTGGGTTCAAGCGATTCTCCTGTCTCAGCCTCCGGAGTAACTGGGAGGCATCCGCCACCACGCCCGGCTAATTTTTGTATTTTTAGTAGACTTGAGGTTTCACCATGTTGGCCAGGATGGTCTCGAACTCCTGACCTCGGGTGATCCACCCGCCTCGGCCTCCCAAAGTGCTGGGATTACAGGCCTGAGCCACTGCTCCTGGCCTCACTATAATTATTCTATTTGCGTTTGAAGAAATATAAAAATTCTTAAAAACAGCCTCTGTTTAGAAGAATAAAAATAAAGAACCTAAGATAGTGTTCTTCAAATGGACTCTGGGTAATATTCCTGGGTAGCCTGCTTCTATGTGAGTTTATAATTTTGTTTTTAGAAAATAACAGCCAAATGACAACATGCTATAGAAATGAAGGCTGGTACTATTAATAGACAAAAATAGTGAAAAGACTGAGCTGTCCTTCTATACACCACAGTACAGGTATGTTAAATTCTAAAGAACCTTGGTCCAGATGTGATAATGACATGCCTGTAATCCCCGTATTTTGGGAGGCCAAGGCAGGTAGAGCACTTGAGTTCAGGAGTTTGAGACCAGCATGGGTAACATGGCAAGACCCAGTGTCTCAGTCAAAAAATATAAAAAATTAGTCCAGTGTGGTGCCATGCGCCTGTGGCACACGCCTGTAACATTATACTAAAACTAAGTAAACTCTAGCAGAACTTGAGATTTTTTTCCAGCGACTCAGGAGGCTGAGGCACAAGAATCGCTTGAGCCAGTAGAGGTGTAGGTTGCAGTGAGCTGAGATCGCGCCACTGCGATCTGATGTTCTATATAAGGATCCCATCTTTGTTTCCACCAACATCCATCAACTGTTCATGATTAGTAGGAAAAGTAATAATTGCAAAATAATTTCTTCTTTATGTAGTATTTTAAAGAATTTCTCAGCAAGCTATTTTGGGGTTTGGATCAGTGGTTTGAAAATTTCTGTGCAAAGAAAGGAATAACAACTACAAATTGTTTTCACTGTGATAATAAATACAAATCAAACGATGGTTCATTATACTTGAAATTAAAAAAAAAAAAAAATCAGGCCAGGCGCGGTGGCTCACGCCTGTAATCCCAGCACTTTGGGAGGCCGAGGTGGGTGGATCACGAGGTCAGGAGACGGAGACCATCCTGGCTAACACGGTGAAACCCTGTCTCTACTAAAAATACAAAAAAATTAGCCAGGCTTGGTGACAGGTGCCTGTAGTCCCAGCTATTCAGGAGGCTGAAGCAGGAGAATGGCGTGAACCTAGGAGGCAGAGCTTGCAGTGAGTCGAGATTGCACCACTGCACTCCAGATTGGGCAACAGAGCGAGACTCTGTCTCAAAAAAAAAAATTCAAACTGACGTATCTGTACAAGCACTACAGATATAAGGAGTTAGCTAGGAGCAGTGACTCACGCCTATAATCCCAGCCAGCACTTTGGGAGGCAAGGCCAGGTGGATCACTTGAGCCCAGGAGTTGGAGACCAGACTAGGGAACACAGAGAAACCCTGTCTCTATAAATAAATAAAATAAACAAAATTAGTCTGGACATGGTGGCATGCACCTGTAGTCCCTGCTACTCAGGAGGCTGAGATGAGAGGATTGCTTGAGCCTTGGAAACAGAGGTTGCAGTGAGCTATGATCGCACCACTGCACTCCACCCTAGGTGATGGACCGAGACTCAGTCTCAAATTAAAAAAAAAAAAAAAGTATAAGGAGTTTATATTTAGTTTTATGTTTGTATACACATAATTAACATTATACTAAAACTAAGTAAACTCTAGCAGAACTTGAGATTTTTTCCATTTGAAGAGTTTGCTTTTTGTAGTTGTGAGCTGTGAGTGGTTAGTGTATTGTTGGTAATGCTGAAGGCAGGGTTGATCCCTCACTTGCTTGATACTCGCATTCAAGAGAATCTAAATTGTGTTGCGGAAGGGACTGACTGTACTCAAGGCTAACTTGAAGTATTAAAATAAGGCTGCCCCTAAAACCTTCTTAGTCACACAGGATCCCTGTAACCAAAACAGTGTATGTTCCAGCTGCAGAGAGCAGACTGTTCTCAGCTTGCATAGCACCTTAGGATTGGGAAGAATATATAGATAGGGAATGGGGTGGAGAAAGGAGGATGGAAATGCTGTCATCCAGGTGGCTTTAGGTTCCTAAGGAGTGGAGAAAGACGGCACTGGGAAGGTCTTCACGGATCTGTGTAGGAGTTCCTTGTAGATAAATTACTGATCCCCCATCTACTATCCCCAGTATGTAATGGCTGAATTAATATGTAATCAACTACATTGTATCTAAAGCCTTAGAACTAGTCAGGTGCTCCCCCCACCTAATACCATTTCTTACTCTGTAATCCTACCTGATCTTTAACAAACCATTAATAATTCTAAGGAAAATCTCTATTTTGTTGTGCTTTTTCGTAACTGTTTTAAATAAATCAATTGTATTGTAAAAAATAAATAAATAAAAATAAAGAGTCTGTTTGTTTTTTTTTTTTAGGAGCCCATTAGAAGATTGAGAAACACTGTCCCCAAGGAACAAAGCCTTCAAAATACATTATGGTATAACATATCAATGTTTTCCATGTAAAGAAAAAAAAACAGGAGCTACAGAAATGTATAGAAAGTTTAACAACAACTTGCAAGTGAGGAAAGAGAGAGACCCTCTCATATTGTTTTATATTCAGTACCTGTTTTAAGAAAAAAACAATGAAGTAAAGCCACAGGCAGGCACCCCGGCACCAGGCCCAGAAGCAGGCCTGGGTCTGCCTGGCCTAAACCCAGTAGTTAAAAATCAACTCATGACTTAGAAACCGATGTTCCTGACATTGTATAGAAGAACACTGTGAAACTCCCTGCCCTGTTCTGTTTCACTCCGACCACCGGTGCATGCAGCCCCATCACATACCCGCTGCTTGCTCAAATCAATCACGACCCTTTCATGCGAAGTCTTCAGTGTTGTGAGCCTTTAAAAGGGACATAAACTGTGCACTCAGAGAGCTCAGATTTTAAGGCAGTAGCTTGCCTATGCTCCCAGCTGAATAAAGCCCTTCCTTCTACAACTCAGTGTGAGAGGTTTTGTCTGCGGCTCGTCCTGCTACATTTCTTGGTTCCCTGACCAGGAAGTGAGGTAACTGATGGACGGATGGTGGAGGCAGCCCCTTAGGCAGCTTACGCCTGCCCTGTAGAGTATCCCTGTGGCAGAATCTGGCCAGCCTGAATGAGGCGATCCAAAGAGCGCTCCCGGGTAGGCAATTGCCCCGGTGGAATGCCTCGCCAGAGCAGTGTGTAGCAGGCCCCCGTGGAGGATTAACACAGTGTCTGAACACCGGGAAGGAACTGGCACTTCGAGTTTGGACATCTGAAACTTGGTAAGACTAGTCTTTGGAACTTGCCCACTCCATCTGAGTGGAAGCGTGGCCTGGTCTGATCACCCACAGTGTGCCTGTATTGGCACTTTTGTTCTGGTTTTGACTTGACTTCAATTGCTGGATACTTTGGTTTTAGTTTTGACTTGGCTTAGATTTCTTGGTACTTGGATTTTGGATTTTGTGGTATTCTGATTTTGGTTTGGTATAAACGATAAAAGTGTGTGTGTGCTCTCTTTACCCGTTCTTTGTTTTGTGGTGAGTGTGTGTTGTGAGTGTGGTATTTTGTCTTGAGAAAACATGGGTCAGGTGCAAAATAAGCCCACCCCACTAGGAACTATGTTGAAAAATTTTAAGAAAGAAAAAAGGGAGGAGGCAGAATTTATATTAAAAAAATGTTCTATGGTAAATTCTTGTCCTGAAATACATTAACTGGTTATTTAAAAAAAAAAAGTTTGTAATAAGTCAAAAAGTTGAGACATGTCAAAAAATTGTGAAAGTCGTGAAAAAAAGGTTATAAAAAATGTTTATGCAAAAAATATCATATAATTTAAAAGTAATAAGGCCTCCTGAGTACAGTTATGTACAAGGTGTATTAAAAAAGTAAAATATATCTTTAATAAAAAGATTATAAGGAGGCATAAGAATGTGGATTTTTACCTACATTAAAAGGTTAAAAAACTGTTTTAAAAGTTTAAGCAAGTTTTCAAACGTTAATTGTAAAGAAAATTCTGTGTGTAAACACATTAAAGTTAAAAAGGTATCATCCAGATTTTTCTGCGAACTAGACGTTAAAGTAAAAATGCAACAGGTTTTTCTTAAAACATCAACCCGCTCTTTAACAAAAATTATAAAAGGTTAAAAAGAGTCTATAAAATCTTACCTTATGGTCAAACATGAAAAATTGGATAAATAAGTCTACAAGGTTTTATTAAAATTAATAACACACTAATATAAAGGTAAAATTTAGCTTATCTGGTATAAAAATCATACAAAAAGCATTATTCAATATAAAACGGTATTTAGCTTTTTTTGGTCTAAAACTAGTAAAAATAGGTGCTAAAGGAAACATTCATTTTACTAGAAGATCATAAAAGTTAAAGACTTAAAACAAACTTTGACAATTAAGACAGCATACCAAGATGCAAATGCCTGGTTGAAATGGATCAAATATTCCATCTGCACATTAAACAAAAGCAACTGTTATGCTTGTGCACACGGCAGGCCAGAGGCCCTGACTGTCCCCCTTCCACTAAGGTGGTCCTCCAGTCAACCAGGCGTGGGCTGCATGGTAGCTCTTTTCCAGGATTCTACAGCCTGGAGTAATAAGTCATGCCAAGCTCTCTCTGCTATATCCCAAAGTCCCTGTGGGTCAGCCCCCGAGGGCCATCCAGCTTCCCCCAACACTAAGTCCACTTCGTGTCTCTCACGGCAGGAAGCAAATTTAGCATTACTTGGAGACCTGAAGGGATGCAGTGAGCTTAAGAATTTTCAAGAGCTTATCAGTCAGCCCTTGTTCATCCCTGAGCGGATGTGTGGTGATACTGTGGTGGACCTTTACTGGGCACTCTGCCAAATAATTAGAGTGACATTTGTGCTTTAGTTCATTTGGCTATCCCTTTCACCCTGGCGTTTCATCAACAAGAGAAAAAATAATAATAATGATACATTGTAAAGTTGAGAGAAGCCCCTAATAGATCTTACAACTCTCGTATCTATTTAAATGCAATTGGAGCCCCGCAAGAAATACCAGATCAATTTAAAGCTTGAAATCAAATAGTTACAGGATTTAAGTCAATATTTTGGTAAATGACAGTCAATAAAAATGTAGATTAGATAAACTACATCTATTACAACCAACAATGAGTTTTTCATGAGTTAAAAAGAAAAACTAATGTAGGCCGCAGCCCTGAGGCTACCTGACCTGACAAAACTCTCTACACTCTATGTGTGTGTGTGGCGGGGGAAATGGCAGTTGGAGTTTTAACCCAGACTGTAGGGCCCTGGCCAAGGCCAGTGACCTATCTCTCAAAACAACTAGATGGGGTTTCCGAAGGCTGGCCCCCATGTCCAAGAGCCCTGGCAGCAACGGCCCTGTCAGCACAAGAAGCAGATAAGCTAACTCTTAGGCAAAACCTAAAGTCCCCCCATGCTGTGGTAATTTAAATAAATACCAAAGGACACCATTAGCTAATAAATGCCAGACTAACTAGATAGTTAAATATCTAGTTAGATAAGTTAAATAATAGTTACATACCAAAGCTTGCTCTGTGAAAATCCCCGCATAATCATCGAAGTTTGCAACACCCTAAACCCCGCCACTTTGCTCCTGGTATCAGAGAGCCCAGTTAAACATAATTGTGTAAAAGTATTGGACTCAGTTTATCCTAGTGGGCCCAACCTCCGAGACCATCTTTAAACATCCAGTAGACTGGGAGCTGTACATGGATGGGAGCAGCTTCGCCAAGCCCTGCAAAGTGACTCTGAAAAAGATGATAAGCCCTGCTCCAGTCACACCCGGAAGCTGACTGGTCCACGCACGGCCGAAACACAAGGAAACTCATCGTGGGACTCATTTTCCTTAAAATTTGGACTTGTACAGTAAGGACTTCAACTGACCTTCCTCAGACTGTGGGCTGTTCCCCAGTATACAGACATCAAGTTACTGAGGTAGGACACAAGACTGCTACAGTCCTATTATTTTATTGTTTTATTTTTTTGAGACAGAGTCTCGCTCTATCGCCCAGGCTGGAGTGCCGTGGCCAGATCTCAGCTCGCTGCAAGCTCCGCCTCCTGGGTTTACGCCATTCTCCTGCTTCAGCCTCCTGAGTAGCTGGGACTACAGGCGCCTGCCACCTCGCCCGGCTAGTTTTTTGTATATTTTTAGGAGAGACGGGGTTTCACCGTGTTAGCCAGGATGGTCTCGATCTCCTGACCTCGTGATCCGCCCATCTCGGCCTCCCAAAGTGCTGGGATTACAGGCTTGAGCCACCGCGCCCAGCCAGTCCTATTATTTTATGGTTATTATAAGTGTACAAGGACTCTAAAAGAAACTTGTTTATATAATGACACCCAGTACAAAGTATGTAATCCAGGAAGTGACCAGCCCGATGTGTGCTATGACCCCTCTGAACCTCTCATAACCACAGTTTTCAAAATAAAATTAAGGAGTGGTCCTTTTCTAAGTGACACAGGTAAAGTAATAGCTTAAAAAGAAAGGGGGGGGTCCCCAAAAATGTAACCTTAAAATTTGAGGCCTGGCCTGGTGCGGTGGCTCACACCTGTAATCCCAGCACTTTGGGAGGCCGAGGAAGGCAGATCACAAGGTCAGGAGATCGAGACCACGGTGAAACCCCGTATCTACCAAAAATACAAAAAATTAGCTGGGCGCGGTGGCGGGCGCCTGTAGTCCCAGCTACTCGGGATGCTGAGGCAGGAGAATGGCGTGAACCCAGGAGGCGAAGTTTGCAGTGAGCCGAGATCGCACCACTGCACTCCAGCCTGGGGGACAGAGCGAGACTCCGTCTCAAAAAAAAAAAAAAAAAAAAAAAAAAAAAAAAAAAAATTGACACCTGTGCCGCTATGAATAATAAGCAGAATGGGATGGGATGCGGTTCTCTAGATTGGGAAAGAAAAGTTACACAGCAGAAAATAAGTATATCTGTCAAGAATTGTATTTATGTAATATGTGTCAATACTGGCCTTGTGTCATTTGGGCTACTTGGAAAAAAAATTAAAAAGATCCTGTTTGGCTCCAAAAAGGAAAAGTCAGCCCCTCCTGCATGAGTGGGAGCTACAACCCTTTGGAATTGGTAATCACAAACCCCTCAGACCCAAAATGAAAAAAAAAAAAAAAAGTAACATTAGACATTAATGAAAAAGGACTAGATCCTAGCGTAAGCATCCTAATAAAAGGAGAGGTTCAATGATACTCTCCAGAACCGGTATTTCAGACTTTCTATGATGAATACAATGTGCCAGTACCTGAAATTCCAGGAAAAACTAAGAATTTGTTTTTGCAATTAGCCGAACATGTAGCCCAGTCTCTAAAAGTCACTTCATGTTATGTTTGTGGAGGAAGCCTAACAGGAGATCAATGACCACGGGACGCCCGAGAATTAGTTCCTACGGACCCAGCTCCTGATGAATTCCCGGCCCAAAAGAACCACCCTGACAATTTTTGGGTTCTAAAAGTCTCAATTATTAGACAGTATTGCATAGCTAGAGAAGAAAAAGAATTCACTCATCCTGTAGGGCGGCTTAGTTGTCTTGGGCAAAAGCTGTATAATAGTACCGCAAAAACAGTTACATGGTGGAGTTCCAATTATGCAAAAAGAAATCCATTCAGTAAATTTCCAAGGTTGCAGACTGTCTGGGCCCACCCAGAATTCCACCAGGACTAGACTGCCCCCACCAGGTTATACTGGATAGGCAGACATAGAGCCTACGCTAAGCTGCCTGACCAGTGGACAGGTGGTTATGTTATTGGCACTATTAAACCACCTTTCTTCTTACTGCCCACAAAACAGGTGAACTTCTGGGCTTCCCAGTCTATGCTTCCTGTGAAAAACGAAGCATAGCCATAAATAATTAAAAAGATGATGAATGGCCCCTGAAAAAATCATACAATACTATGGACCCGCCGCTTGGGCACAAGATGGCTCATGGGGATATCGGACCCCCATTTACATGCTCAACTGAATTATATGGTTACAAGCTGTTTTAGAAATTACTACTAATAAAACTGGTCAAGGCTTGACTATTATGGCCTGGCAAAAAACAAACAAACAAATAAACAAAACACTCAGATAAAAAATGCTATCTATCAAAATAGATTGGCTCCTGACTACTTGCTAGCAACTAAAAACGGGTCTATAAGAAATGTAACCTTACTAATTACTGTCTACACATAGATAACCAAAGGCAAGTAGTTAAAGACATAGTTTAACATATGACAAAACTGGCACATGTACCTGTGCAAGTGTGACACTGACTTAATCTGAGAGCCATGCTTAAAAATTAGTTCCCAGCACTAAGAGAATTTAAAACTCATAATAAAAGTTATAATAGTAATAAAAACCTGCCTACTGCTCCTTTGTTTGCTACCTGTACTTCTTCAAATGATAAAAAAGCTTCATTGGTACCTTAGTTCAACAAAATGCTTCAGCACAAGTGTACTATACGAATCACTATCAATCTACTGCACAAAAAGACATGAGTAGCAAAAATAAGATTAAGAACTCCCACTAATAAAAAGTGTGAGTCTCCAAAGGGGGGAAATGAGGAAAGAGACAGACCCTCTCATATTGTTTTGTTGTTTTATATTCAGCACCTGTTTTAAGAAAAAACAATGAAGTAAAACCAAAGACAGGCAGCCCGGCACCAGGCCTGGGTCTGCCTGGCCTAAACCCAGTAGTTAAAAAACAACTCATGACTTAGAAACCGATGTTCCTGATATCGTACAGAAGAATACTATGAAACTCCCTGCCCTGTTCTGTTTCTCTCTGACCACCAGTGCACGCAGCCCCATCACATACCCGCTGCTTGCTCAAATCAATCACGACCCTTTCATGTGAAATCTGTAGTGTTGTAAGCCCTTAAAAGGGACATAAATTGTGCACTCAGAGAGCTTGGATTTTAAGGCAGTAGCTTGCCGATGCTCCCAGCTGGATAAAGCCCTTCCTTCTACAACTCGGTGTCTGAGAGGTTCTGTCTGTGGCTCACCCTGCTACACAAGTCTCAGTAGAAAATATTAAGAAATCTGAGAAACTATACACAACAAATTAAGTCTCTGAAAGAAAATAAAACCCATTTTCATGGACGTATAAAAAATTCTATCACTGTCTATATTTATAAAAACATTAAAATTTTCATGGCTATAGTGCCCCCCAATATAAATATATATATACATATATACCCACACACACGCATATTTTAGATATTAGAAAAACAATCTAATGGTTACCCTTGCAGTCTTAAATGAAATATAAATATAACAAAAATAAATTATTGCCAAAATATAAGATTAATAAATTATTAAACTACTAGCAGCTACATTAAGAGCAATAAAAACCAGAATGCTTAACATATACTTTAATCATTAGGAAACTCAGCTTCCCTTTGGGCAAATATTGCTGAAGTCATACTTCTTTCCTGATTTACTTTTAAAGATATTTCAGAAACACGATAATTTTAAAACAAAAAATAAAAGAGAAGCTTGGACTGAAGGAAATTGGATGGGGAATCAAGAAACAGAGGTATTACTCTTGGTTCTCCAAATTATTCTGTGTGGCTCCAGGCAAATCATTTGCAACTCTCAGTTCTTCTCATTTCCTAGTAGAATGTCTCTAAGGAGCCTTCCTTAGTGCCAGGAAGCAAGCACTTTGCATCTAAAGAATGTTGCTACCTGAATCTATTAAGACCAAAAAGTCTTTGAAAGAGGAGAGGCAGGGCCCATAAAGAGGCAAGAATGGTAAAAACAATATACCTTCAAGTTTTGGGGTCGTGTAAATTTGTTGAGAAGTGCAGTCTGAATGAGCTCCCACCGGCTCCCCGCAGTTCGCTCACCATTCTTTTGAAAAAAAGAAAAACACATGAGGAAGTTATTCTAAGTTCTTTTACATCACAGAATCAAAGGTCAAACAAGCAAGTACCAAACTATTTTTCAGAGACTAAAAGAATCTCGGTTTTGTTCTTACCTCATCTTCTACTGGGTACAAATTTTGTTCTGAACAAGGCATTTTAACATGCTTGTTATCCCACGAATCTTTATAATGTGTTGGAAAAGGTTTAGGAACTTCTCCTGCTCGCAAAAGATCTACCTGAAATTGAGGGTAAACAAAATGGTCAGTGCATAAAAACTAAATTTATCTTCTATAAAATAATCCAAAGTAACCAAAGCAAATGCTGTAAAATAAAGACCAGCTCCCAGGCAAGAAATCACCAAAGAACCCTTCAGCTCTTCCCATTCCTCACCTCTATTCAATCAGGTTCCAAGTCACCAGACACAGTACATATCCTAGCTCCATACCCCCTAGGAATCCTTCCTTGCCTCAGCTTTTACTAAGTGCTTCCTATCCTTCTGCCTAACTCCAGCTGTTGCTAGACACATCCAGCCCCCATAAAACCCTTACCCTCACTTTGGAATAACATTATCTTTCTAAGGAACTCCCAGGCTTCTAATGCTATAATGCCTATACTCTGATTATGTCATCCTGATTTTCATATACTTTCTTATCAAAACACTATTCATTCCAAACAAGTCTTAAACAACACTTAAAATTCCTTAAACATAGCAAATTCATTTTCATATCTACATCCCTGTATACATACTACTGTGGCCTCTCTTTTTAATACCACTACTACCAACTGCCACCTCCCCCACTGTATCTGGTTAAATCTCTGTTGTCACCTTCACAGCTCTGCCAAATTTTCATTACCTTTATGAAGTCTTTAGAAACTTCAAAGTAGGCAGCTATTTATCTTGTTTTGTTAGATTATCATGCTAGAGCACACTTGTTTTCTTTCCCTCATTAGATCCCAAACTTCCTGAAAATAACCATATTAACTTTGTATTCTGAATACGTAAACTAGAATCTGGCATGTATACATGTGTATGCACATACATGCAAATATATATGTACACACATATGCTACTACAGTAACTATTAAGTAAAAGTTTGAGGAAGTGTTACAGTAGGTAGCCAGTCAGACATGAGCAGGGCAGGACAGGGCTCCTACCACCACCGGGAATGTCAGACAACCTTCAAGTGATGCACAGGCAGCTGTGAAACTGCCTCTCTAAAATAACTGGATGCAGCTGGCACCAGGGAAAGGAGTCACCCAATAGATAGAAAAATCTGAAATTGGTGATCAGCAGCTTCCTGTTAAGATCTTAGGAGTTGGGCAAGTCAGCCCCAGCATGTGTACTAGGAAGCAAAATGGCAAAAGTTTAACTGGTATATGACCTTATAAGAACACTCGACTGGTAAGGGAAGAATACCTCAAGCGAGCACGTGTAGAACTCCAGTAATCACACCGCACATGCAGACAGCCCATCTCAAGGGAAGAATCGGGGAGAAGGGGACATAACCCCTTGGAAGCATGCCAACATATAAAATCTCAAGTCAAAGGTCAAACTATGTACTTGATCTCTCAAGTCGCTTGCTTGGCCCTTTCCCAAGTGTATTTACTTCCTTTCATTCCTGCTCTAAAGCTTTTTAATGAACTTTCACTCCTGCTCTAAAACTTGCCTTGGTTTCTCATTCTGCCTTATGCCCCTCAGTCAAATCCTTTCTTCTAAGGAGGCTAGTATTAGCATTGCTGCAGACCCATATAGATTTGCCACTGGTAAGAGAAAGAGACTATGGTTTAAAGTTTAACATTATGCCTATTCTGGATATTATATATAAAAGAAATCACATAATATGTGGCCTTTTGTGTCTGGGCTTTTTCGCTTAGCATAATGTTTTCAAGAGTAATCCATGTGGTAGTATGTATGAGTACTTCACTGCAGAGTATAATCACATAAATAAATATATAATTTCACTTGTAGTATGTTATGAATATGAGGAACATTGTGTTATGAGACCAGCTCAGATTTAGTTTATCTGGTAAACTTAGGTAAAGCTTCCTTGAGGAATGGTAACTGAGCTTAACTCTATAGGCTAAAAAATTAACAAGGAAAAGGGTGAAACAAAAATAAAATTCTAAGCCCCCCAACCAACTGAATAGACCCCTCCCTCAGTCAAGGGCATTCTAAAGCAAACCCAAAACACTAGTTCAGGCCATGATGGGAACAGGTGGTTGGACATGCTTCATTATACCTTCCTCCCTTTGAAATTTAGACATGACTGACCAGCATTAACATTAAAACAGGTACCTTAAGACTGACAAGGCAGACTCTTTATAGCAATTAAGATACCAACATGACAGATACCAGGCCCTGAAAGAAACAGAAATACTTTACTCTAAAATATATTCCTTTGAAATATTTTGAAATAGCCCTGCTAAACTGTCTCTTATGGGGAAAATCTACATTCTGTAGAGCAAGGGTCCCAAACTCCCCGGAATGCAGACAGGCATAGACTAGCAGTTTATGGCCTGTTAGGAACCAGGCCGCACAGCAGGAGGTGAGTGAGGCTGACCTCTGCCTCCTGTCAGGTCAGTGGCAACATCAGATTCTCATAAGGGCAAGAAGCCTATTATGAACTGCGCATGTGAGGGATCTAAGCTGCACACTCCTTATGAGAATCGAACTAATGCCTGATGATCTGAGGTGGAATAGTTTCATTCTGAAACCACCCCCTAACCCATGGAAAAATGGTCTTCCATAAAACTGGTCCCGGGGCCAAAAAGTTGGGGACTGCTGCTGTAGAGAATCCCCTTCCGTTTCCAGGTCTTCCCTGATCCAGTCCAGGAGAGAAGTAATGAAGTGTCTGATAAGAGCTCTGAAGCCTGTTATCTACAAGCATCATCTGCATGATAAAACCTTGGTCTTTAGAAACCCTTCTTAACCCAGACATTCCTTTCTATTGATTTCAGGTCTTTAGATAATAACTCTCTTAACCAACTGCCAAGCAGAGAATCTATGACCTGGAAGCCCCTTTCGAGTTGTCCTGCCTGCCGGACCAAATCAATATGCATCTTACATGTATTGAGTGATGTCTTATACCTCTCTAATACATATAAAACCAACCTGTAGCCTGACTACCTTGGGCACACATACTCAGGATCTCCTGGGGCTGTGTCACAGGCCATAGGTCACTCATATTTGGCTTAGAATAAATTTCTTTAAATATTTTACAGAGTTTGACTCTATTCATCAACATTCCTTAAAAAGGGAACAACTATGGAAAGAAGACTGTCAAATAGGCAGCTTCATAAAAACATCTGCTGAGACAGAGCAGGGAGCTCTCTTACGGGCCTGCTGGGGTGCCCTCAAGCAAGGAAATAAAAGAAAATCTCAAGTCCTTTTGTTAGGAATAATGCTCAAAAGCCTAAGGAAATTGAACACTCAAATAAAGGATTCTTAGCAAAGCAATTTTACTTCTGCGCAGGAGTGCCTCCTTGGCCAGTCGCCATGAGAGCACACCTGAACAAAGGGGCACAAGAGCCTTTATTCCTGATGCAAGTCCTGCCTCTGTACCCTTTCCCTATTGGCTGGGGTTGGGTCGTACAATCTAAACTAATCCCGGTTGGCTAAACGTTTGATTTTTTTAGATAGGTGGGCATGTGAAAGAAAGCGGAGAGGAAAGGGGAAGGCATGTCTGTAATGAGCTTGAAAGTTAGTTCTGTTTCCAAATAAGGAAAGGAATGTGAGCTGATATTGATAATGCTTGGTACTGTAGCATGCCTGGGCATCTAATAAAGGCAAAAAGGAAAAAAGGAGAAAAAGAAAAAAAAGGGAGGGGAGTACTATGAATTAAAGAATAAATGATTGATCAGGTTATTTGAAGAGAAACCTCATCATATCCCAAACTTCAAGGGAAATTCCAGGCACCTAGCTAGACTTGAGAAGTAAATGAGCCACCAGATTAGCAAGGAGGTAATAACAGCTTAAACCAATAGCCTCTCATGGAAGTCAGAGCCACAAGATGTGTTGCTCCCTATAGAAAATAAAGATAACATCTTGACAAAGGTCTCTGAGTTATTTTTCAGAAACTCAGACTCGGCCAAATGGAAAATGCTAACTACCATCACATAAGGGGGAACTGAAGACTGAACTCTGACTGACGTTCTTTGCTCTAAATTTCTTCCTGAGGGGCCTGGAGACAGTGACACCCACGTGCCAAACCTTAACATTCTTTTCTGCTGATCCCAAGTTTCTAGACAAAGCCTTAGTTCCTTAACCAATCGCAAATCAAAGAATCTCTGAATTCTGCCACCCCACCTCAAGATATCCTGCCTTTTGGGACTAAACCAACATATAACTCCCACATATTGATGTATGATTTTGCCAGTAACTTCTGCTTTCCTAGAATATATCTCTACCTTACAAAAATCTTGCTTGTATGCCACTGGGGAAGTCAAGTTTTAAGCAATAGCTATCCTATTCTACTTGCTTGGTGCCCTGCAAACAAACACCCTTATTTCTCTTGCTACAGATGTCAGTGTCGGTGTTTGGCTTTACTGCACTGGAGTGCACCCAGGTTCAGTTTAGTAACACTGCAACTTAAGAAAAATAAACTGGGCCGGTGGCTCATGCCTGTAATCCCAGCACTTCGGGAGGCCGCGGGCAGATCACGAGGTCAAGAGAGCGAGACCAGAGACCATCCTGGCCAACATGGAGAAACCCTGTCTCTACTAAAAATACAAAAAGTAGCTGGGAATGGTGGCGCATGTCGGTAGTCCCATCTACTTGGGAGGCTGAGGCACGCGAATCACTTGAACCCGGGAGGTGGAGGTTGCAGTGAGCGGAGATCAAGCCACTGCACTCCAGCCTGGCGACAGAGCGAGAATCCTTCTCAAAAAAAAAGAAAGAAAAGTAAAAGAAACCTGTGAGCTATCTATATAGGTGATCATTAAAACCACAAGGGTGGGTGAGACGAACCAGAGAGAGAGAGAAGAAAAAAGGACCTATGAAAAAGGCTTGAGGAACTCCAACAACACTTACTGGTCACACACAGAAGAACAGCCTAAAAGGAAAATAAGAATTGGCTAAGGAGGAAGAAATTTAGGATTATATTGTGTCACGGAGCCAAAGGGTGAGTATATTCCAAAGAGAAAAGAAATGTCTATAGAGTCAAATGTGGCCAGGCACAGTTGTTCACGTCTGCAATCTCAACACTTTGGGAGGTTGAGGCTAGAGGATCACTTGAGGCCTGGAGTTCAAAATCAGCCTGGGCCAACGTAGCTACAAATTTAGAAAATTAGCAGGTGTGGTGGCACATGCCTGTAACCCCAGCTACTCAGGAGGCTGAGGTGGGAAGATTGCTTGAACCTAAGAGTTGGAGGCTAGCCAAGATCACACAACTGCAACTGCAATCCAGCCTGGGTGACAGAGTGAGATCCTGTCTCTTTAAAAAAAAAAAAAAAGAAGAAGAAGGAGGCCAGGAACAGTGGCTCACACTTGTAATCCCAGCACATTGGGAGGCCCAGGCAGGTGATCACCTGATCTCAGGAGTTTAAGACCAGCCTAGCCAACGTGGCGAAACCCTGTCTCTATTACAAATACAAACATCAGCCGAGCTTGGTGGTATGCACCTGTAGTCCCAGCTACTTGGGAGGCTGAGGTAGGAGGATCGCTTGAACCCGGGAGGCAGAGGTTTCAGTGAGCCGAGATCACACCGCTGCACTCCAGCAGCCTGGGTGACAGAGCAAGACTCCATCTCAAAAAAAATAAGTCAACTGTGACAGAATCAGCAGTTATGCTGAAAGTATTTTCACCCTCATAAGAACGTCCTAAAGATGATTTTGTAAGGATGTTCCATATCATCTGATAAAACAGCATAGGTACCAGTTGAGCTTCACACAAAGGGGAACATACAGGTAATATGCTTTGTGTGTGGCTCTGTGTGTGTTTGCATGCATGCACACATGCATGTGTTTGTTGGAAATTGACCACTAAGTGAAATTTCAGATTGCCTTACCTTTCTAAAGCTAAATGTTGGCTTTATTTAATTTTATTTTTAAGAAACAGGGTCTTACTCTGTCATCCAGGCTAAACTGCAGGGCTCAAGTAATCCTCTCGCCTTAGCCTCATGAGTAGCTAGGATTATAGGCTTGTGCCACCATGCCTGGCTAATTTTTTAACTTTTTGTACAGATGGGCTCTCCCTATGTTGCCCAGGCTAGTCTTGAACTCCTGGCCTCAAGCAATCCTCCTGCCTTGGCGTCTTAAAGCGCTGGGATTATAGGTGTGAGCTATCGTGCCCAACTGTCATTTTACTATTTCAAATTCTGTAACTATTAACATCTGAAATCTTAATAACTAAACACTGCTATTAAGTAACTATTACATTTATATCTTATTATCATATTCAGGAGTAAGAATCTAGAAGAAAATACAACAAATTGTTAAACTCTGGGAATAGGACTGAGAGATGGGTTTTCTGAGTTACATGCTTTCATATAATAGTTGCATATTTTTTACAATAATCTTGCATTACTGTTGTAATAAAATAGAAGATTTTAAAAACCTGAGGGTCACTGGGTACCTAAGAAAGAAACGTTAACTACAGAGATTAAATAATGATGGCATAGGATGGTTGGGGTTTTCTTTGTGGGAGGGTGGGAGAGAGAAGGAGGAGAAAAAAGCTAAAAATATCACTTAACATCCTGTCAATCTTTTCTCCAGTTCCTCACCTTTAACATTATCTCAGTAATCTAGACTAAGAACCTTAATTTTACATGCATTATCAACAACTCCTTTTTATCACTCATATTTAAGAATTCACCATATTCTATCAATTTTACCTCAAAACAATGCAGCCTTCTATTTTCTTTTTTATCCCTAGGATTATTATCTCAGTGATTTTCAAGCTTTTTAAAACAGCAGAATCCTTTTTTTTCCCCTAAGAAATTTGACATAAAGTCAGTTAAAGTCACACCAAAGCTATTTTTAGAAATACAGTTTTTGGTAGAGCGCGGTGACTCACGCCTGTAATCCCAGCACTTTGGGAGGCTGAAGTGGGCGGATCACCTGAGGTTGGGAGTTCGACATCAGCCTGACCAACATGGAGAAACCCTGTCTCTACTAAAAATACAAAATTAGCTGGGCGTGGTGGTGCATGCCTGTAATCCCAGCTACCTGGGAAGCTGAGGCAGGAGAATTGTTTGAACCCGGGAGGAGGAGGTAGCCGTGAGCAAAGATTGCGCCACTGCACTCCAGTCTGGGCAGCAAGAGCAAAAAAGTCCGTCGGAAAAAAAAGAAATAGTTTTTATAGTAACTTTTACTTACTCTAATATCAATAAGTGATGATGAGACAGTTTTAAATACAAAGTTAGAAATTAGGAGTTAGGGATGAGAGTTAAAGCTTACATCAATCTACCATTTAGTTTACATTGATCTCTCTCACACATTATCTGATTCACGCACCTATACAGTTGCAAATGGTAACATTTTACATATTATTTTGATATTAAGCTAACTCTTCAGATAAACGTAGCAAGGGAACCTTGGCTCTATGGTCTACACAAAAATGGGTTATCTTGGCAAAAACAGCTGGCTCAAATGTGGAATTAAGCATCTTCAAATTTGATTGTGTAGTTCTTTTTTAACAAGTTTTTCACTGTTAAAAATATAATTTAGAAATGAAATTTGCATCAAACTTCAGAAGAACCCCTGAAGCAGCTCTATGTAGCACAATTCGGTACATACTGTTGCCTTACTTACCTCTTATCTGGGCTCTTACATTACCTCTCCTGGCTCCCAGTGTATCCTCACTTGTTTTCCTTACATGTAGCTGTCTGATTAATCTTGCTACAGCACAAATACTGTCTGCACAGACATGACTTAAGTCTGGTTCCTGGCACTTGAAGCTCTCTGTGATATGAACCCAATCCAATTTTCAAGTCTCTTCCTCATTCCCCACCCAAATTCCACACTACAGCAAAGGCACTGTTTTCCACTTCTGAAACAGATAGTTTTCAACCACACAGCCTGTTCTTATCAATCTTATATATCTGTCTGGAAGTCTCCTATCTTACTAACTCCACCTCAGAAAGTTATGCTCATCTTTTAGAGCTCAGCTCAAACCCCGTAACTCTGATCAATGTTACTCGCACCTCTAAATATGCTAAGGAATTCTGAATTTCAAAATAGTTAATCACATCTACACTAAATTGTATGTTAAGAGGGATCACATCAATTTTTTTAGTACTGCGCGTGAAATCTATATAAAACCTGACTAATAAATGAGATGAATGTTTAAAACTACCCAGCGAGTGATGGCAATCTAAAACTGGATTATGGTGATGGTCACATAGCTCAAATGGACTCTATCACCAAATTGAGCACTTAAAATGGGTGAATTTTTACATACCTCAATGAAATTGGTTTTTAAAAGTAAGAACACACAGAAAGTATAAAAGAGGTAACTAAGAACTAGGAGAAGCAGGGAAGGAGGTTTAATTATTTAATATGTACAGAGTTTCTGTTAGTGTAGTGTTATGATATTCACATTGGTTTTTGTCCAGGTTCTTGGCTTGTAACTCCCATAAAATGTTAGTATTTTGTTATGTTTTGTTACAATGTTGTTATAATGTTTTAATATAATGTTAAAACAAAGACAGTAACAGTCCTTTCCCAAAAGAAACCCCCTTCTTGCCTGGGGACTAGACTGCCATTGTAGAACTAACAAAGTAGGCACAAGATTAGAAATTATGGTTTAGGGGTCGTGCAGCTGGGGGCTACAAGATTCAGACCCTCCCTAAATTGCTAAGATCAGTGCTTGGGTATTTTGCAGACCCTGCACTTGATGGATCAGCTGGCACCTGGACCCAGATGGATAAACTGGCTCATTTGATCTTGTGGTCCCCACCCAGGAACTGATGCAGCACAAGAGGACAGCTTCAACTTCCCATTATTTCTTCTTGTGACCCAACCAATCAGTACTCTTGACTCACTGGCCTTCCCCAACCCACCAAATTATCCTTAAAAACTCTGACCTCCAAATGCTCGAGGAGACTGATTTGAGTAATAAGAAAACTCTGGTCTCCTGCAAAAAAAAAAAAAAAAAAAAAAAAAAAAAAAAAAAGGCACAACTGGATAATGATTTAAGGACACTAAACTATACGTAACTTTGAAATTTAGGGATGAATGCAGGATTGTGCAGTGGGTACACAATACTATCAACTGAGTAAAAAGACAGAAAAAGAATCCAATGAGGTTTCTTAAAAATACTGGAAAAAAAAATCTTCACCATCAGCTGACAATGATTGCTAATGATTGCTAATTTGTTAGGTTCCATATTAAGTAGGTTATCATCACACCGTTCCATACTGTAGGATTCTCAGTATTTTATATATGCAGAAAACAGAAGAACTTTCTAAGCCTTGGTCTGTTTCACAATAAATGAGGACTTCCAGTCTTCTCTCATGATAGATAAGAGGTGCTACCTACCCGAATAGTTACTGTGTGATTGGCAGATGGTCTCAAGAGAGGCAGCCGGCTCCCACATCGAGGCATTCTTCTCATTTCCTCAATGGGAGTTCCAAGCCACTTCTTATCTGGAGAAAGGTGAGGCGGAACGTATTTAGGGATCTTCCTTTCTGTTCTTTGATGTTTGGTTTCGCATTGTTCTTTTCTAAGGTCAAGACAAATGTATTTAGTCACAAATTATTTGCTGTTTTAATTCCCTTAGATACACAAGCACAAAACTTACCTAGATGTTACTCATTTCATTATGTTTTATATTTATATATCAACAGAAAAACTTATAAAGCTTATAAAACTCAAGAGCTTATTTTTAACAGTCTGTGGAAGAAAGTTCCAAACACATGTAAATCACCTTCTCAAAACAGAAATGAGTCATGGTTCACAGTATCATCTACACAGTAATTTTCAATGAAGTGAACTCACTATTGCATGCTTATTGCACTATCTCAGGAAACTCAGATCACAGAAATCATGGATGGGATTTAAGATTCCATATGGGGTAATAGCAAAATATAAGCTTTGTAATATGACACACCTGGATTTAAATCCCAGCATTACCACTCAGAAGGTGCATGATTCCAGTGAATTCTCTAACCCAAATCTCAGTTTTCTCATTTAGTGAGTATAATACCATCTGTCTGCCTGTCACGGCATTAAACAGTGTAAAAAAAAAAAAAAAAAGGTGTAATACACAATGGCCTACAAGAATGTCTGGCTGAAGAAACAGTAGCTACTATCAACCTAGTATTTTCATGTTCTAGTAATTCCCATAAATACCAAAAGGAAGCTCATGAAACTAAAAATCTGATTTCTAATACTCATTTTATTTCTTGTTTTCTGTTTCTAGCCTTTTCAGAGTTTAAACTTTGGAGTCTAGGTTTAAATTTCGCATAAGTAGTTAACAAGAAACAAAACCATTTCTTTGCTTTACTAGAAATCATAGCTTCGTTAAACTCCCTTACAAAACTATAAAGCATATTATGCTATTGGAGAGATAGTCCTCACAGAAAATTACCTTCTGTCCTCTGCTTTGGGCAGTCTCATGAAATGATCTGTGATTTTAGAATCCTTTCTTCCATGTTGCTTGGAATTTCTGCATTCTACATTCAGGCTAGAAATATTTCCAGGTAGTTTAGCATTTAAATCATTCATTCCAGTACGACTCTCTCCTCCTTCAAATTGGAAATGTAATCTAACTTCACCTCCCTTAGTAGAATACCGCTTCCTAAACTCAATGTCAGCATCTCTTGCTTGGAACCTTGAAGGTTTATTTGTTGTTTGGGAGGAACTACCATCTTCTTGTTCATCAAAACCTGGGCTTGTCTCCTCATCTGCTTCTGAGTCTTGACAACTATTTTTAGAATTATCCACATCCATCGGTGACTCGGGTTCACTTTCCTTCTCAAATGGAGGAGAATTTCCTAGGCAACTTTCTTGTCTACTCAATTTGTTGTCATTTTTTGGTCCAGTACCAACATCCTCAGAGCCAGCATCTGACAATGGACTCTCTGGCACGACGTCTATCTCCTCTTGCTGACAACTTGCACAGTCTTTCCCAGGATGGCAAGACTTGCTGCACGTCTGGTGGCTTCCGGCTTCTCTGGCCTGTTCATCTTCTGTAGTCTGCTTTGCATTTACAAGCTTTACCGTTGTGAGAAACTGTTGATTGTCTCTATTTTCTTCACTATCTGTGTCACTGTGATCATCATTTTGAGGTGACTGATCAATGTTAGCATTACTAAACTGCTCTGGTACCAGGGTTAGTGTCTGAGGCTCACTTTCCAAAGGCTGCTCCGTGTGTTTCCCTTCATTTTGCCACTTACACATTGCTGCAGTCTGATGTTGGTTCAAATACTGTGTACTTTTTTCAGTGGGTGACTTATCAAGACTTAGCTGAGAAACATTTTCTAATTTTTCTACATTATGTTGGTAAAAGTTATCTTTTTGTACAGAACTCATCATGGATTCTATTCTCGTATTGTTGTTTTCTTTACTATCCAAACTACAAGAGAACAGAAAGAACTAAAAACAACTTATAATACAAAAAAGTCACTTATCCAATTATATCCCCAGTGTCACAGCAGTAATTAAACTCCCTTTAGTTACCTGAGCACACACGTCTTCCATGACTCCATGCCTTTGCATGTGCCCCAATGCCCTCCCTGCAGCTGCGTGTCTGGCAAACACTTGCCTTTCCTTCAAGTCATAAATGTCACTCACATCTCTATGCAGTCTTGCTTTAGGGAGCAAAAGTAAAGTTGGACATTTGTTTCTTCTACACACTAACCACCACTGTGCCTTGCTCATACCTTTACTATTGCATCCATCACACTAGGCAGTAAGTATGTGTTTTTGTGTGTGTGGCCACTGCTACACTGTAAGTATCTTAAAGACACAAACTGGCCGGGCGCAGTGGCTCATGCCTGTAATCCCAGCACTTTGGGAGGCCGAGGCAGGCGGATCACGAGGTCAGGAGATCGAGACCATCCTGGCTACACCTGGTGAAACCCTATCTCTACTGAAAATACAAAAAATTAGCCAGGCGTGGTGGCAGGCGCCTGTAGTCCCAGCTACTCGGGAGGCTGACGCAGGAGAATGGCGTGAACCCAGGAGGCAGAGCTTGCAGTGAGCCGAGATCTCGTCACTGCACTCCAGCCTGGGCGATAGAGCGAGACTCCATCTCAAAAAAAAAAGACACAGACTATTCCTGTCTCATCTCGGTATTTCAAGTATACAGGACCGTCCCTGACACAAAGGACTCTCTAAAAAATTACTTTTAAGGTGATTTTGAATTAACATAGATAAAGGAGAACAGAAAAGCATGAACAAAGAAAGAAAATACTAAAGCAACAAGATAAAACATCCATGTATTATTATTCATTTCTCCATATAGGAATGTCTCTATACCTTTCTGATTCCGCTGTCTTGATTCCTTTAGTGTCCATCCAACTGGTAATAGTCTTTTGTTTGAAAACTATAAAAAAAAAATGTATATTCATACATTCCTTCAAACAGAAAACATATACAGCATATTATACATGCAAGGAACTATGCTAGGTTCTACAGGTTAAACAAAAGATTAATAACTCAAGTATTTGCCCTCAAGTAATACCAGTGAGATAGGAACATAAATGTTAATACATATGACACAGGGTAGAAAATGACTGGTGCCTAAGAGAGTTGGTATGGCCTAATGGATAACAGCATAGGCTACGGAATCAGAACATTTGCATTCAAATCCTGATTCTCCCATTAGCTTCCTAAGTTACTCTGTGAGGGGTCATTTCTCCGTATCTTAGATCCCTCATTTGTAAACGTGTAAAATAACTCTCTCTCATGAGACAAGGCTTAATTTAAGTAAAAACAGTTTATATAAAGTGTTTAGGGCATTATCTGGTTTATGCTTAGTAAATGTTGATTCTTAATTATCATTATTATTAAAAGAGGTCCCGATAAAGGAATTAAGGTTATTTCCCAGGAAGACACTACTTCGGTGAATAGGAGAAACTGGGGCATAATTGGTAAGATTTCTTTGGAAAAGGTAAGGCTTGAATTATGCCTTGAAAAGTAAACATGCAGTCACATAAAAAGAAAATTATAAGCAAAGGCACCAATATCGGGGAAATACAAAGAACTTAAAAAGAAAGCAAAAGAAAACATGGTTGAAAAGTCAGCCAGGATCATATCATACAATAGGATCTTGAATGACCCACAAAGAGAAGTACAAAAAAATGTGTTAAAAGATATGATTCTTCTCATCTAGGAGGCTCACAGTCATGCATGACAGCCTGGAGGATAAATCTGAGGGGCAAGAGTGAAGAGCTTATTGCCAGAAACCAGGGAGAAAGCTACTAGTCCAGGTCAGTGGTTCCTAAACTATTTGGATCATCAGGAAGCCAGCCACACTGAATCAGAATCCGTATGAGTAGGATGAAGTTCTACTGAATCAGAATCTATATGTGAGTAGGATGAAGGCATGAGGGGAGCTGGAATCTTTTTTTTTTTTTTCCAAAAGTGATTTTGATAATCCACTAGATTGAACAGTGACTGGCCAAGAACATAAACTAGTCCTTGTGAGAGTAGTAGAAGTGAGGAGAGTCATTACAGACTTCACAATAAGAGGGGAAGTTAAAAGTGACTTTAAGCTTTGGGCTTGAGAGACTTGAAAAATGATGACAGCCTTAAGTAGAAATATGGAATATAAGAGAATTGTGTTTAGGGAAAAAGCATGATTAGGTCGATTCTGCCTATACTAAATTTGAGATGCCAAAGAAGTAACTAGGTAGAAAACAATATTACTACTTCTGGCTTCCTAAGGTTTCCTTCCCAACACACCAGCAGATAGTAGCAACAGTAGAATTGATAGCTCAGGAGAGGGAGATGCAATATAAATAAATACAAGCCACATTTTATATAATCATTAGAAGTAAGTATGCTGTCAAAATTTAATATATTGAATAGGGATTAAATGTACATCATATTTTAGTATCAGAAATAAAATCTTAAACATTCGCAAATGTTTAAGATTTGAGATACTCACTAAATTGAATGTAAGAATCTTAGCACACTAAGTCACAGGATCTTTCTTATTTACCTACCTCTCCTCAAACACCATATTGAGCAAAACAGATGCAGGCTCCAACAGACGAAAATCAATGGTTTATTTTTCATTGAGATAATGGCATAATCAAAATACATTTCAGATGGGGAGAATTTTATACCAGAAAAATATTCAACTGCTATATAATCTTTACCTTCCACAAAATACTTATAATCCAACTAGTAAAAATCTTTGATTAGTGTTTCAAAAAATAGTTTCTATCACAAAAAAGTAATCATGCATAGTGATTTCTTACTGTTAAACACCATTACTTCAATGATTTTATTTAGCATTTCTGCAGCAGATCAGGCTTCAGAGAAAAAATGAGCCTCAGTCAGAGGGAGTAAGAGGATAAACCATCTGATTCTGAAACTTTTTCTATAGTTCTGTATTCTCTTTTTCTTTATATCAAATACAGCAAGTATAGTTTAGAAAATCCTCAAATTGGGCCGGGCACGGTGGCTCATGACTGTAATCCCAACACTTTGGGAAGCCAAGATGGGCTGATCACGAGGTCAGGGGATCGAGACCATCCTGGCTAACACGGTGAAACCCCGTCTCTACTAAAAATACAAAAAATTAGCCGGGCGTTGTGGCGGGCGCCAGAAGTCCCAGCTACTCGGGAGCCCGAGGCAGGAGAACGGTGTGAACCCGGGAGGCGGAGCTTGCAGTGAGCTGAGATCGTGCCACTGCACTCCAGCCTCGGCGACAGTGTGAGACTCCATCTTAAAAAAAAAAAAAAAAATCCTCAAATTACAAACCAGTAATATGCCAAAACATTCATTTTTTGAGTTGGTTTAGAAGTTAAAACATCTTTTTTCCATAAATATAAGGATTAATGTTAAGATGCAATGACTAGGTTCCTAAAACACACACGAAGCACATACTCCAGTGATAAGTCTACAGAACCTAAAGACTGCACACATCATTTCATGAAAAACCAGGAGTGTTCCAGTGATGGTGAGGAAGAGAGCTCTCTCCTGTAGCCCTGACCCTGAGAATGTGTTTTCTCTCCAGTTTCAGGTTTCCTGAAGCCTGAGGAAGGGATGAAGGAGGAAAAGCAAGAGGTGAGGAACCAGTATCTTCTGCTAATAAAACATTGATCAGTCCTTCCTAGGGCCTCAGAGAAAGGACTGCTTACTGCTCTCTGCAATATCACTACTTCTGGCTTCCTAAGGTTTCCTTCCCAACACACCACAGGACTGTGTCAGAGCTTTATCCCTCTTACTCCTGAAGCATAAAATGATGCTTTCCAGGTTTCCTGTGAATTTTAACTAGAAATAGTCACAACAAGGCAAAAAGAGTGGCAATAAAAAGTGACGAAGATACAAGATCTAGAGTCAGATCATCTTGGATTGAGATCTTTGTTCAGTCACTTACTAGTACCATCTTGGTCAAGTTGCTTCACTTTGTTAAGCCTTTATTTACTCACCCAGAAAATGAAGCTAACAACATCTACTTCTAAAGGTTATGTTGATCAATTAAAATGCAAAAATTAGAGAAAATATTGTGTTCAGTCTCACAAAACACTCAACAAATATGTTATCTCCCGACATTTCCACCCAGTCTTTTTTTTCCCCACTGAGATCAGTAATTCTTCAACTTTGACTTCACAACATTTACATTTATTCTCATCAGTAACATTACTCAGTAACCAGTGTATTTTAATCAGCAGGTCATTCAATTAACAGCTATAGATACAGCCAAAAGGCACAAAATGCAATAACATTCACCTACATTTCAAAGGCACGCTCCACTTTCACAAAAAGTCCATAGCAACGCATCTGGATAAACCCTTTATCATCACAATGTGAATAACATGCTGAGTTCTGCCAATATGCAGGTTTGCAGATTCTTTTTTTTTTCTTTTTTCAGAAGTGGGGTCTCGCTATGCTGCTTAAGCTGGACTGGAACTCCCGGGCTCAAGTGATCCTCTTGCCTTAGCCTCCCAAATAGCTGGGACTACAGGTGCATGTCACCATGCCCAGCAAAATTTGCGATTTCAGTCAGTATAAGAAACGTGCCCAGGAGGATAAATAATGTAAAATTTAAAGATACTGAGTAAATATCCATTTCTTTACCCCACCTACTTGTCCTAAGATAATTATGTATAAAAATTTAAATACCAAGTTCCTACAGGAATCCCAAAAATTCAAACAATGGGCTTTTGATACAAATATAGTCTTTGAACATTGTTAATTGGTGTCCTGTCCCAGGTATACAGAAAACATTTAAACACGTGAAATACAGCCCCAAGTATTCATTTGGTACCTCTTCTGTAGAAATCTAAAGATCCAACCAGTGAGGACTGACTGTCCTCACCCCTATTGCAACTAACTCCTCCTTTTTTACATGATAATAAGGTTAATGAAACCACAAATTATCCAGTCACGGGGCTGAAGTACACCTGAACACACACCTGAAGTTCACCTTCAGTTCCCTCTCCCCATACCAAGTTCTCTGAAATCTACATCCTAAATTTTAAATCCATCCCTTTCGTATACCCTTTAAACACATCACTTATTAGACAACTGCCATGTTTCTTGCAACTAGTCTCCCTGTCTATAATCTTGACTATCCAGTGTTCTACAAACTACAAATGACCAGTCAATTTGTAGTTTGAAATAACACAGACAATACAAGAATGCATCACACATAGTAAAGTTAAGTATTATTTCATGGAGCATTTATTTCAGTTAAAAATATGTCTTATTTGCCAGGTTACATATATTTCTAACTCTGTGTACCAGATAAAATTTATGCTGTGGGTTGCAGTTAGAAAAGTCCAAAAGCCATTGTTTAAGCCATATTTTCTAAAATATTAACCAAATGGTATTCCCAAGCTTAAAAGTTTTTTAGTGGTTTCTCCATTAACCACAGAATAAGGTTGAAATTCCTTAAAATGGAACTTGAGTTTCTTCACAAGCTCCTGCCTGCCACTCAGCCTCATCTGACACTCCTCTGTCATCTTATGCTCCAGTCTTACCAACTTTTGCATGTCTTATTCCCTCTGCGTGTATAATTCCTTCTCCTCCTGATTTATACAGCAAATCTTCCTCATCCTTCAAGGCTCAGTGAAAGTCGGCTTGGTACTGCCCCTAAGTATGAAGATATCTAAGTGTACACTCTTCATCAGAGAACTGCCCGAGCTCTACCCAGCCTCTTACACTGTTAACGAATGCATCCTTTTTGAAATGCTCTCCTTTGCCTGACACAACACAAGCCAGGCTTTCCTTCCACCTCTGCAGCTGCTTCTCTTCAGTCTACCCTTGAACTTTGGTGTTCCTAAGGCTTCTGCCCTAGGTCAACCTTTCCTTTCTCTACATGTTTATATGTTATCTATGCCCCTAGCATCCATTATAATGTTTATGCCAAGAACTCCCCAATCTACTTTTCCAGCACAGAAATATTTCTTCTCAAGCATCCCATTCTTTCATGAATCCACCCCCTTCTCTATTGCCAGCACCCAGGTCTAAGTTACAATTATTTCCAACCTAGATGAGCTCCTTAACTGAGTCTTGAGGCTCCACTTGAGTTCCTTTCCAATCCATTCTTTATTGTCCACACACCAGCCACACAGACTTTTCAACAAATAAGTCTAATCAAATCACTCCCCTCCTAAAAACCCTTGAGTAGCTTCTCAATGCCCTTAAAGCTCAAAATCCTTAGCAATGTCTACATATCCAATTTGATTTGAATTTTTGGACCACCCTGCAGCCTCATCTCTCACTCTCCTGCGTTCACTCTATGTATCAATTACACTTGTTTTTGTGTTGTTTTGTTTTTGTTTTTCTGAGGCGGAGTTTCACTCTTGTTGCCCAGGCTGGAGTGCAATGGTGCCCTCTTGACTCACTGCAACCTCCGCCTCCCAGGTTCCAGCGATTCTCCTGCCTCACCTGCCTCAGCCTCCCGAGTAGCTGGGATTACAGCTGCCCGCCACCAGGCTCGGCTAATTTTTTTTGATTTTTAGTAGAGACGGGGTTTCACCACACTGGTTAAGGCTGGTCTTGAGCTCCTGACCTCAAGTGATCCACCAACCCCGGTCTCCCAAAGTGCAGGGATTACAGGCGTAAACCACCGCGCCCGGCCTCAGTTGCACTCCTGAAACACTCACTTACTTCCTCCTCATCTAACTTCTACTCATTCTAAAGTCCTCAGAATAAGCATCTCATCTTCTGGAGGACTATTTTCGATCCCATAAATTAGGTTAGGTAGAACAATCTGTCCTTCATGTATCAGAACATCCATTACCTTTTATTATATTAACTTTTGCTATTGTCTATCTCTCCAGATAGATTTTAAGGTATGAAGGCAGAGGCCAAGCTTCTCTTGTTCAACACTGCATGCCAGGGACGGGTACAATGCCAGCTTAGACTAATAGCTCTGCACCCTGAGACCCAGAATCTGAACAAGTGAAGTGAAGTTGTTTTCTTCCTATCTAGAGGCCAAAGCGCCCTACTGTTTCACATACACAACTACATCTCCTTGACGACTAAGGCAATTTCTCAATCAAACCTGAAGAAGCAAACAGGTGGTGGAATCTCCTGCCATTTTCCGCCCTGTGAGTGACTGCTCATCAGTTTCTCACATCAATAGCACTGGGAAAAATGCGGCCCCATTCACCCACTAGTGGCTTTGGTAGCTCAGCAAGTGGACCTCAGCATGATAATGCACACAAGACCAGAAAGGAGTGACTGGAGCCCCTGGGTCCTCAGACTGAGACCAGAAGGTTCCGGCCGAGGCGAAGAACAAATATTTTTATTTTCCCACGTACCAAGCGAGGTGGCGCTGCCTCTGTGCTGTCCCGCCCGCCCTGGGACGCAGGCTGGCGAGGACGGTGGGACCCTGAACTGCACGTGAGCGTCCTTGGGGTCGAGGACGCGCCTCTGCCTGCTGGGAAAGCTCCGGGCGTCCGAAGCAGCCGGCGAAGTTGGAGCGGCGCCCCAGCGGGGTCGCTTGGTGCAGGGTTCACAGCCGGGGCCCGCATTCATGCTGGGACCCGCAGCGCACTGTCCCCGGGCCGGCCCGGGCGGAGAGCCTCATTCACTAACCGTGAGAGGGATGGACTGCACCTCCTTCTCCGCGCCTCCCCGCACCATTCCCTCTCCGCTGCTTCCTGCTTCTGCAGTTGCTGACCGCGGCCTCCCAAGTCAGGCCGTAAACAGTCTCCTGCAGTCCCTCTTCCACTGGCACCCCACCTGCCTCAGAATGCGCCGCTTTGATTCGGGACTCGTTCCCTTTCCCACCACCGGAAAGCTGCCGTCAGGCGCTTCCGGCTTCCGGGGCGCACACTGCCGCAAAGCGGAAGCGCGGCGCTTAGGGGGAACCGGCGCCCGGAAGGTCAGCGTGTGAAGGAGGCGCTAGCAACCCGGGGGTTACCCGCTGTTATTGAGGAGCAACGGCCCAGCGGACCACCCAGACTCGAGACAGCGGCGGGAACCACTCGGTTTGCTGAGATACCATGGAAGGAGGCGGGGGAAGCGGCAACAAAACCACAGGGGGATTGGCCGGCTTTTTCGGAGCCGGCGGAGCAGGTTACTCGCACGCGGATTTGGCTGGCGTCCCGCGTAAGTATGGGGCCTACCTTGCGATTATTTCTGACTGGTTCTTGCGTCTTCACTAAAGTTGCGCGTCCCATGTTTTATGTTTTTTTCCCTTTCTGGCATTTACAAGCTTCAGCACCAGTGGTGGGGTTAGTGTGTCTGCATGGCTGCTCTTTCAAGATCGAAAGGCCTTAAAAAGGGCCACGGATCTCCCGGGGAAGCTATCCGTGATTGACCTGGACTCGCGAGATGATGCATGTTTTCTTAGGTTTATATCCAAGCCTCGTGTCTTTTGTGTGTGGTGGGCCGTGTGATTGGCCCTTGATTAAGAGTAGAGCCCAGCTTTGGGAGTAAATGTATTCCAAATAGCAAGCCGTAGTTAACTTTTTAATACACAGCGACGTATTCTGAACCCCCAAGTAGCCGTTAGGGCAGAACATTCAGTAGTATTGCATATAAGTGAGAAATAAGTATGACTTGGGACAGGCTGGGAAACCATCTCTAGGAGCTAGGAAGTAAGCTGAACTTTAAAGGTGACATATATAGACATGAAGAAAGAAGCCACGTAAGAATTATAGGAAAGGAAATAAGCAACAACATAAAGGATACAGAGGCATAAATACCTTGCCTTTGCCTCTCCTCAGTCTTGCGAATATGTATTCCAGAACTTTGGTACTTTGTAACCGTGGTTATTCAACTGGATAAATAGAACTTGAACCTAAAGATAGGCAGTTGGTCGTGGATAAAGCCTTTACGAAAGTACTTTTTAGAGAATCCTTGTAATATTTTTCTAGGTGTTTTATACTAAAGGACAGCAACAACAAAATATGTTCAGACTGACTAGCGCAAAAAAATATAAAAGAAAAGACCTTTCATATCCCTTCATATCACCTTTGTCAAAAAACGGAATCTACAACACAAGGTGTTCTGTTCTGTTCTGTTGTTTTTTTCTGTTTTTAGAGTCAGTACCTCGTTCTGTCACCCACGTTGGGGTGCTGTGGCATGATTATAGTTCACTGAAGCCTCGCACGTCTGAGCTGAAACAATCCTCCCCTTTAAGCCTCCTAAGTAGCTGGGACTCTAGGCACGTGCCGCCACGCCTGGCTAATTTTTTTTTTTTTTTTTAACTTATTATGGAGATGGGATCTCCCTGTGTTACCCAGGCTGGTCTCAAACTCTTGAGCTCAAGCCATTCTCCTGTCTCGGCCTCCCAAAGTGCTGGGGTTCCTAGGCCTGAGCTACCACTCTACCTGTTTAGAACACAGTTTCATATTAATCTTAATATCTCTGAGTTTCAGAGCACAAACGGCATACACTTCCTTAATGTGACAATATTGTTACCTTAATGTGATTAAGGTTTGAAGGTAAATTGAGGGACCAGGGAATGAACACCATTTACTAAACTGGGGACAGGACTATAGTGGTTTTTTTGTGTTTTTTTGTTTTGTTTTGTTTTGAAAAGACTCTTGCACTCACAGAGCTTACATAATACAGAGGTAAGCCAACAAAAATTAAAACATTACAGTTAGTGGTAAGGGCTGTAAACGGGAATAAAGCAGAGTCATGAGATTGTGATGGAAGCAGGATGCCATTTTAGAACGGGTTAGGGAAAACATCTTAAGGGAGTTGACATTTGAGCTGTGACCCAAATACAGTACAAATGCTTGGGAGGCAAGTTTCCAGGAAATTAGCTAGTGCAAATGTCCTGAAACAAAACAAATTTGGTATGTTTAAGGAACAACTCTTAGGCCATTCTGTCTTCATAGTTACAAGGGAGTTGGATCAACTGAAGATTGTGAAATCAGAGAGGTAGGGAATGACAGCTAATGTAGGGTTTTGTAGGTTATGGTAAGGAGTTTGGATTTTCTTAAGAAAAATCACTGTAGTTGCTATGTAGACAGTGAGTTGAAGGGGCAAGAGAAAGCAAGGAGTTAGGTAGGAAGTTGTTGCTGTGAGATATGATGGTTGGACTAGGATGGTAGCAATAGAGATAAGTAACAATTCAAAATAGGTGATGAAAATAGAATAAACAGGACTTATAATTGATGAAACGATCAGAGGCATAGGTGATGCATATATTTGTGAATTAACTGCTGAGATACAGAAGAATCCAAAGATTGATAGGTTTTACTGTTTTCAGTGTTAGTGAATTCAGGTTTGGCCCTCTGAAAGTTTGTATTTTCTTTTGCACAGACCCACATACCTGTGGTAATGACCCAAGGATTCTCACCCTTGCCACAGTAAATCAATCGTTAATAGTAATACGTGAAGGAACTGCCTTGAAATACTTACATACAACATGTACACAGTCAGAAAACCCAACCCAACCACTGTTTTCACCATGGAATTGATTAGTCTTTTCTCAGTGTTATTTTGCAATTTACATAGTCACCAAGCATTCTTGTAGTAAATTGAAAGAAATTAACTATAAATGGCCTAGGCTACACTTCCTGTAAGTTCAGTAATCTGATCTATGACACTGCGAATATCTTACCTGGTGTAAAAGCCTGAGCCACCAGTGGAAAACCTGGTTTGGGATTGAGGGTCTGAGGATATCCTGAGTCAGCCCCCAAACTGACAGGGAGGATAAAATGGGACAAAATTTTCGCCTTCAGTGAGCCTGTAAAAATTGCAAACACATGTAACAATCAGAAGCTGGATTAACTCTAACCAAATTAACTTAAAGAATGTTGTTGCAATGTGACATTTTGTTTTCTCTCTAGTAACTGGTATGAACCCTCTGTCTCCTTATTTAAATGTGGATCCGCGATACCTCGTGCAGGTAAGATTAAGATTTTACTAGTTTGGTGCATTATTTTACCATTAAAAAAAAAAAAAGCCAAGTGCTATGCTGACTTGAACTATGACATGCACTTCTGGAGGCAGTAAGTTTCTGCTCTCCATTTACCCTTTTTTCCTCACAAACACTAGGAGCTTGGCCTGCATCTCTCTGAAATCAGTTAACTACCTTCAAAGGCTTATTTTTTTAAAACCACAGCAGAATTAATTTTTGAAAGCACCCCAATAAAGTATTGGGGTGCCTAATTACAAAGTGTATGGGGTTTTTTTGTTGTTGTTGTTTGTTCGTTTGTTTTGAGATGGAGTTTTGCTTTTGTCCTCCAGGCTAGAGTGCAGTAGCGCGATCTCTGCTCACTGCAACCTCAGCCTCCCAAATTCAGGCCATCCTCCTGCCTCAGCCACCCGAGTAGCTGGGACTACAGGTGCCCACCACAGTGCCTGGATAATTTTTATATTTTCAATAGAGACGGGGTTTCACCATGTTGGCCGGGCTCCCAAAGTGCTGGGATTACAGACAAAGTGTGTTTTAAAGCTCAGTTTACAATATCAGGGTTCTTTTGACTAAGCATCAAAAGTTTCAAAGAGTATCTTTTTGAATCCAAGATATATTTCCTATATTAGGAAATATATCTTGGATATATTAGGAAAGAAAGGTTGATTTAACACCTGAAAATTAATGTATTGTGCCATATCAATTTATAATAAAGCAATCAAGGAAAGAATATAGACCACATGCTCATCTCAGTAGATTCACAAAAATCGTTTGACAACATCCAACACCCCCATTTATGATTATAAAAACAAACTAGGCTGGGCGCAGTGATTCACACCTGTAATCCCAGCACTTTGGGAAGTGAGGCGGGTGGATCACTTGAGGCCAGGAGTTTTGAGACCAGCCTGGCCAACATAGCGAAACCCTGTTTCTACTAAAAATACAAAAATTAGCCAGGCATGGTGGTGCCTACCTGTAATCCCAGCTGCTTTAGAGACTGAGGCACGAGAATCGCTTGAACCCTGGAGACAAAACTTGCAGTGAGCTGAGATCACGCCGCTACACTCCAGCCTGGGTAACAGAGTAAGACCTTATCTCTAAATTAATAAATAAAACTAGACACAGAAGGGGCTTCAGCCTTATAAATGGCATCTAGAGAATATCCAAAGCTAACATAATTTAATAGTGAAAGACTGAATACCTTCTCCCTAAGATCAAGAACAAAGTAAATATGTTTACTCTCATTTATATTCAGCATTGTCTGACCAGGGCAATTAGTCAAGAACATGAAATGGCATTCAAGTTGAAAAAGAAGTTAAACTATCTGTTTACCAATGACATGATCTTATCTATAGAAAATCACAAGGGAAATCACAAAAATCTATTAAAACTAATGATCGAGTTCAGCAAGTTGCAGAATACAAGTTCAATATACATAAATATGTTTCTAGAGAGTCACAGTGAACACTACAAAAGTGAAATTACAAAAAACAGTTCATTACCAATAACATTAAAAAGCGAATACTTAGAAATAAATGGACCAGGTGCAAAACATATTCTGAAAACTATAAAACATTATTGAAATTAAGTGGAAAGACACTTGCTATGGTCCTGAAAATTTTAATATTAACATGACAGTACTCACCAAATTAACCAACAGATTTAGTGCAGTGCCTGTCAAAATCCCAGCTGGCTTTTTTTTGCAGAAATTGACAAGCTTTTATCCTAAACTTCGTACGGAAATTCAGGGGACATTGAATGACCAATGACTTTGAGAAAATAAATTGGAGGACTTGAACTTGTCAATTTCAAAACTTTCTACAGAACCACATCATGATAGTAACATAAGAATAAATCCATAGATTAATGAAATACAGAGTCCAGAAGAAAGACGTTGCTTTTCAACAAGGATGCCAAGATAAGTCAGGGGAGATGTTAGGACAACTGGAACCCATATGCATAAGAATGAAGTTGAACCCTAACCCTGCACCATATACAAAATGTTACCACCAAATGAATTAAAGACTTAAATGTAAACTAAAGCTGTCAAGAAACTCTTAGAAGAAATCATAGGCACAAGTAGTTGTGACTTTGGATTAGACAGTGATTTCTTGGATGTGACACCAAAAGCACAAGTGATAGAATGTTGACAGGTTGTATTTAATCAAAATTTTAAAATTTTGTGATTCAGACAATACCAACAAGAATGGAGGCCGGGTGCAGTGGCTCACACCTGTAATGCCAGCACTTTGGGAGGCCGAGGCTGGTGGGTCACCTGAGGTCAGGAGTTCGAGACCAGCCTGGTCAACATGGTGAAACCCCGTCTCTACTAAAAAATACAAAAATTAACCAGGCGCAGTGCTGGGTGCCTGTAATCCCAGCTACTTGGGAGGCTGAGGCAGGAGAATTACTTGAACCTGGGAGGCAGAGGTTGCAATGAGCCGAGATCATGCCACCACACTTTAGCCTGGGCAAAAGAGTAAGACTCTGCCTCAAAAAAAAAAAAAGAATGGAAAAAGGCCTGATGCAGTGGCTCACACCTATAATCCCAACACTTTTGAGAGGCTGTGGCGGGAGGATCACTTGAGCCCAAGAGTTTAAGACCTGCCTGGGCAACATAAGAAGATCCCATCTCTGCAAAAAAATCACAAAAATTAGCGGGGTGTGGTGGTGTGCACCTGTAGTCCCAGCTACTAGGGAGGCTAAGGTGGGAGGATCACTTGAGTCCAGCAGGTCAAGTCTCAGTGAGCGTAATCAAGCCACTTAACTCCAGCCTTGGTGACAGATGGAGACCTTGTCTCAAAAGGAAAAAAAAAAAATTGGGAAAAGACAATCGACAGATTGAGAGAAAATATTTGTGTATTATGTATCTGATAAGGAATTTATATCTAGAATATTTAATTTTTTAACTCTTAAAACATTAGTAAAAAATAATTACAAAATGGGCAAAGTATTTGAGTAGACGTTTATGAAGATGTAGAGATGTCTAATAGTGACATGAAAGCTGATCAGTAACATTAATTAGAGAAATAAAACCACAATGAGATACCTCTTTACACCCATGGGGATCAGTATAATCAAAAAGAAAATAATACATATTGTTGAGGATGTAGGGAAATTGGATTTCTGTACATTGCTGGTGGAAACGTAAAATGATACAGCTGCTTTTGGAAAAGTCTGGCAGTTTCTTAAAGTGTTAAAAATAGAGTTACCTTATGACTGACAATTTCACTTACGTATACTCCATACTCAAGAGAATTGAAAACCTCTGTGCACATAAGTTGTGAATGAGTGTTCCTAGTAGCATTATTCATAATCAAAAAATGGAAACAAACCAAATGTTTATCCACTGATGAATGGATAAAAAAATGTGGCATATCCATACAATGGAATATTATTTGGCAATAAAAAAGTATTAAATTATGCTACAATATAAATGAACCTTTAAAACTTCCTAAATGAAAGAAGCCAGTCACAAGATACCACATATTGTGTGGTTCCATTTATATGGAATGTCCAGAATAGGCAAATATATGGACAAGAAAGTAGATTAGTAGCTGCCAAGGGTTGGGAGTAAATGGGCAGTGACTGCTAATGGGTATGTGATTTTTTCGGGGGGTGAAGAAGATGCTTTAAAATTGATTGTGGTCTTGGTTGCATGACTCTGAATATACTAAAAACCACTGAATTGTACACTCAGTAAGTGAATTATATGGTGCATGAGATACATATCAGTAACTCTGTTTTCTCTCTCTTTTTCCTAAGAGACAAAGTCTCACTCTGTCTCCCAGGCTGGAGTTGCAGCAGCAGCATTATAGCTCGCTGTAACCTCAAGCATAGCTTACTGTAACCTCAAACTCCTAGACTCAAGCAGTCCTTCCACCTCATCCTCCCAGGTAGCTAGGGCTGCAGGTGAACACCACCACGCCTGGCTAATTCTTTTTTTCACATTCTTTGTAGAGATGATATGATCTGGCTTGTTTGCCCAGGCTGGTCTCTAACTCCTGGCCTCAAGTGATCCTCCTGTCTTGGCCTCCCAAAGTGCTGGAATTACAGGCGTGAGCCACCATGCCTGGCTTTTTTTTTTTTTTTATTTATTTAAGAGTTATGGTTAGAACCTTTTATTTCAGAGTTGAATCACTAACAGCATCTGACAGCGGCTGCATTTCTTGTTTGTGTTAAGTATTCGAATTGAAGCAAGTTGATGATTTGGACCTTGCCAGTTTAAAACTTCGTTATTTTTGAAATGTTTTTCAAATGTTATATTTTAACATTGGGTGTTCATTGATTTTTTTTGCTTTAAAAGTGCCCCTTTGTCAGTTTACTCAAAATTTCAAAACTAGTTGCATGTATTTTGCTTTAATGTTGAATCTACACTTAGAGGTTGTACTCTAGATCTAGTTACAAATTCAGTATCATTGTGGCCCTGCATTGCTAGGTGGGGCTTATTAAGGTTAGACATAAAATAGTTAGTATCCCCCAAAAAACTTGTGAATTCATTCTTCATCGTGAACATTTATCTTCCATTGGAATTCTAGAGGGACTTCAGACTTAAAAAAGTGTTTTATAAACCTCATCTGTTATTGGAAATAATTAAGGAAACCTTACGTTTAAAGATACCTTAATAGAAATTACATTTTGTCAAACTTTTGTTTATACTTTTGAAGGTTAGAGACATCTTAAATAAAATAGTACCTTCAACTCACCATGTCGTGACTTTGGCAACAGCTTTTTTTTTTTTTCTTGTTTAATAATAGACACAGGGTCTCACTATGTTGTCCAGGCTGGTCTTGAACTCCTGGACTCAAGCAGTCCTCCCACCTTGGCCTCCCAAAGTGCTGGCATTACAAGCATGAGCCACTGTGCCTAACCAACTTTTATCTGATGCAGTACTGTAGTTTCTCTTACTAATGCTTTTGTATCATCGCTACTCTTAACATCCTCATTAATTGTATCAAGTAATAATTTTTTTTGTTAGCCCAGGTGAACATCTGGTACAAAAATAAGGAAAATTTAAATATTTTTGACATTCATATTGTTAAACACACAAAATTATAAATTAAAAATGTTTTTTCTTTTTTTTCTTTTTCTCTAGCAAGTACATTGATACCCATTCTTGGATTTAGCTTCTGTGTTAACAAACTCTGGTACTTAGGAGATTTTAGTAATACTAGTGTCCTGGAGTGTCAGCAGGACAGGTTTAACAGGAGCTTTTTAGTAAATCTTCCTTACATTCAACATATTAATATACTTTGATAACAACCTTGTTTGTGTGTTGGACATTTGCTTACAACCCTTGTTACGTTTTTATTTTTCAGTTGCTACTAACAGGAGAATGAGTTGGTGACATGCACTTGTGCTTGCCTGATAATGTCCATCACAGCCTTTTTTTTTTTTTTTAAGTTTTTTGTTTATTTTATTTATTTATTTATTTATTTATTTATTTATTTTTTGGAGATAGAGTCTTGCTCTGTCACCCAGGCTGGAGTGCAGTGGCGTGATCTCGGCCTCCGCTCCCCGAATTCAAGCAGTTCTCCTCCCTCAGCCTCCCAAGTAGCTGGGACTACAGGTACACACTGCCACACCCAGCTAATTTTTTGTGTTTTAGTAGAGGGGGTTTCACTGTGTTGCCCAGGCTGACCTCAAACTCCTGAGCTCCAGCAGTCCACCCACCTCGGCCTCCCAAAGTGCTGAGATTACAGGTGGGAGGCACCACTCCTGGCCAAGTTTTCTGTTCTTAATTAGTGATCTGTTTCTGGATTGAAGAATATATATATATATATATTTTTTCTCAGGAACCATGGCCTGACAATAAAGGATAATTAGTTACCACATTGAATCTAGCATTTCAAAAAATTCAAACAAAAAGCTCAGTTTAATACTAAGTCATTAATTTAAAAGTTGAAGTACCCAAAATTTATAAAACTCTATACAATTATACTATGACATGGGATCTATTCAGTTTTTATTATTGCCCAGCAGACCGTTCTTATGTGATGAGAGTGGATGTGCTTGTTTACTTTTGCAATTTTTGGTGAGGATGTGTGCACATGCCAGAAAGAAAAAACCAAGGCAGAACCACAGTTTTCTGATCAGGAATACACTTTTCGGAATCAACGTTCAGTATTTGCCACGAGGATGTAGGAGAATGTTAATTGTCAGTGGTCTTTACTATGTTAAATGTAACACACTATGTGTCTTTTTGCCAAGAGTGTGACCTAGCCATTGGAGGCTTATTTTAACCATCTTTGCATGGAAAGCTTGCCAAAAATGAGTGTGTTTGTGTGTGTTTTTTTTTTTAATCCAGCAAGGTGATAGAATTTGGTTTGTTTGTTTTTTCCAGTGTGTTTTTCATAAAGGTGTATTGACTCTTCAAAATTGGTAACCATATTTTGCTCTTAAGAGTGTCATTTCTCAATCTTAGTATTTTGGGTGACCTTCCAGGGGTTCATGCCACAGTTTGTGTATACAATTACTAGAAAGAGGGTCTATAGCTTTCTAAGAGTATCAAAGGAATATATACTCCTTAAACAGATAAGAATTCTTAAAGGGGGTCATTTGCCCTTGCATGATTGATCCAAACTGTTGTACTTTATTAGTTTTTGCCCATTTTTTTGAACATTTGGCTTTATACATGGAAAGATGCACAATAAATAGCTGCTACAGAATGAAAGTTGTTTGCTTCTTCCAGACTGCTTGTCTATTCTATTCTTCTAATAGCTTTCAGTATTCCTTTCTCTAGAGCTGTCCTTTCTAAACTTAACTTTTGCACAAATCTATCAGATTTAAGTTATGAAGGAAACAGTCTTTAATGAGACTCCCTTCTGAGAACTGTGTTTCCTATTTCATTTCACTTTGATTTAGGTATTACTGTTGCAGAAAGTTTTATTTTTATTTAGGTATAGGTTTGAGTTAATTTAAGGTTTACTTTCTGTGAAAAACTACTTTGAAATGTTAAAAAAGATGACTTTACAAGATTTGTATCTTGAGGGACCCTCAGCTTGGTTTTCATTATTATCCTTTTAGGATACAGATGAGTTTATTTTACCTACTGGAGCTAATAAAACCCGGGGCAGATTTGAGCTGGCCTTCTTTACGATTGGAGGATGTTGCATGACAGGTGAGTGTTACATACTTTTTTCTCAAGTGTGCTCAGTTCAAGTAGTTGAGGGTGCTTAAAATCAAAAGCAGTTAGAATGTTGGTTTCAGGGGTTTTTTTTAATATTTACATTTGTCTTTTTCTATTAAATGAAAAAGAATCAGAAGTGTAGTTATGCAGTTTTGAGTTTCTTTGTTTGTTTTTTAATGTAAAGCTCTCTTATCTGGCTGAATTGTTATGATTTACCAGGGGCTGCGTTTGGGGCAATGAATGGTCTTCGGCTAGGATTGAAGGAAACCCAGAACATGGCCTGGTCCAAACCAAGAAATGTACAGTAAGTCTCATGTAACCATCTGATGTAGTGATACTTGAATATTAAGCTCTGTTTTGTTGGTTTGATGAGTACATCCTTGATATTATAGATGGTTAGCATAGTTACGTGATTTTTTTGTCTTTGTTTTTTAATCTTACTCAAAAGCAACTAAGGAATCAGATTACTGACTCTAAGCTTTTAAAAAGGAGTGATTTTTTGAATCAGTGTCCCTCAGTCAGCTAGTGCTATGCCAGCCTGGCTTCTCAGCTGCACCTGTCACGTTCTCCAACCCTGTGTGACATGCTTTTCAAATTGTTGAATTGCCGATGGGAATTTTGCATTGTTTGGGGGCATGCAGATCCATAGGAAATGGTAATGAAGACATAAACAGCTCATGAGAGTGATGGCTCAAGCTGCCATCATTTGACTTGAACTTCTTACTGTCTTGACTTTACGTTTCCGAAATGACGAGCCAGATAAATTTTAAATAAAACTTCTAGAATTAGAGTTAATTCCAAAAGGATAAGACACAGTTTTCTGTTAGAACTTGAAGTTGCAGAAAAGGGAAAGTGCAGCTAAAAGGATTGGAAAGTATGTTTTCACCCTTCTTAAGAAGTAAACATGGCCAGTCCCTCCTGATATTCCTTAAACAATATGTTTAGTTTTGCCCATTTTTATGCTTCATATATGCTTCATAAGTATGTATTCTTCGATGGCTACTGTTTTTGTCTTAGGACGCTTTAAACTCCCATCTTCCTTTCATATTGTTCAGCCAGCAGATGGCACCAGATGTGCTAGAACTAGACCATGGGAAACTGGAACGCCTGTTACATTATGGGATTTTTTGAGAGACACAGCCTTGCTGTGTTGCCCAGGCTGGCGTGCGGTGCCGCCGTCACAGCTCACTGTAGCCTTGACCTCCTGGGCTCAAGTGATCCTCCCACCTCAGCCTCCCAAGTAACTTTGACTACAGGCACATGCCACTGTACCCAGTTAATTTTTTAATTTTTTGTAGTGACGTGGTCTCACTGTGTTGCTCAGGCTGTTCTCAAACTCCTGTACTCAGGTGATCCTCCTGCCTCAGCCTTCCAAAGTACTGGGATTATAGACGTGAGCCACTGCGCCTAGCCCTGTTTTTTATATTCCTGTTAACTGTGTGGATCTCTGTCCATGCTTTGCCAGCCTAGATCCTTCAGTATTTTTATTACTTGTCCTTTGCTTCAATAATATTTTTAACTTTTTGTATTATGGGGAATTTTGAATATATAAAAGTAGACAAAAGACGTAGCATAGTGAACACATGGACCATAACCCATCCTCAACCGTGGCCAGTTCTATCCCATCTCCTTCTCCTCTCCCATCTTGTTTTGAGACAAAAATCCCAATATCATATTAAATAAAAATTTGGAAGTAGATCTAGAAAAGACAACTTGCTTCCTTTCTTAAAACGAGTCATTAAAATGCTTGTTAAAAATGAAAAAATAATGGCTGAACTTAAAATACATTAGTAAATATGTAACATAATTAGAATGTACTTCTGTTTGTAAACTTGACTGATTTTTTAAAACAACCTTTCAGAAGCAATACAAATTTTTGTTTCTGTAGAATATTAATTAAATGAGTTGTTTAATAATTAAACTGAATGAGTTCCCTCACTCTTTGTTACTGTATTTCCATAATTTCCAGCAGTAGTCAGCCATCTGGACAGAACCATTCCTGGAATGGTGTTACACTGCTGGGAGAGGAATGTCTTCTCTTCATCTGGTTGCCTCCATCACTGTTCTGGTGGTGTCTGGCACTGGTGCAAGGCAGGACTGTGCTTCCTTGAGTGTGTGCTGAGCATTCACCTTGGCTGCTTGGTTCTAGTCTGGGAGCAGACACAGGGTGCTTTCCCCGTGTATCCCAGTTAGATGGCTGATTCCTTCTCTTTAATTCTACTTTATATTCTGTACTTTGATATTCTTTACTTTGATTCTCTTTAACATTCTAAGCATATGTTCCCCTTCCAAAAAGAATCTTTTAGAAGCTAGCTCGTCATAGTTAACAGTGGCATTTTTTATGTGGATTAGTTTCTGTAAACCTCTGTAAAATACATTCCAGGCTGTCATTCAAAGCCTTGTATATATTTAATGTGTATTCATTATATTATACATTTAATAATAAGAGTTTTCCTCAGTTATTGCCCAAAGTCTTGAAAGTTTTAACCTAATTTTCACTTATGTAAAAACTATCCTTATTGAAATCTGAGATATTAAGATATATTTTAGAATTTAAAAAATTTTGAGCCTTGGGTCTAGACATGTTAAATAGCTATTA
This sequence comes from Chlorocebus sabaeus, assembly GCF_047675955.1. Classification (NCBI taxonomy): domain Eukaryota; kingdom Metazoa; phylum Chordata; class Mammalia; order Primates; family Cercopithecidae; genus Chlorocebus; species Chlorocebus sabaeus. Next base: position 50,320,040 of record NC_132912.1, on the reverse strand, counting down.
TTATTGTTTTTAAAGGTTACTAGAGAAATAATGATTCTAAATACAGATTCTTTCTCTTTCTGCCCTGGTAGGATTTTGAATATGGTGACCAGGCAAGGGGCACTTTGGGCTAATACTCTAGGTTCTCTGGGTAAGTAGAGATCTCGTTTGATAAATTGTTAAAGAAAGAATGTACAAATATGAACAATTTAATCAACCGATATTCTGGTCCTAGGATATGAGACAATTATGTTTAAATCCATTCCATTGCATAATGTAGATACTACTTAGGGAAAGACCATGAACTAACTTATGAAATAATCTCAGGTGCTGATACCATTCTGAATACCATTTCTTAATTTTTAAAATCTTTTGAACACTGCACACTCTCCAAGCACAGCACCCAATCATGTTTAAATGAAATCCAGATAATTTAGGTCCAAAGTAAAGAGCTTGGTATATTAGGCAAGGTTCAAGGTCCTGTAGTGATACAAGATACATTAATCCGGCCCTCTTGCTGTCTTTTCTTAATAGCCTGTTCATTAGTCTGTTTACCTGAGTAGATTCCAGGCACCTAATTGCCAGAATTGGAATAGGTTCTTTGTAGATAATGAAAACGTTTGCAGTTCTAGGCAAAAGGTAATTTGGTAGTGCTTAATTAGAGCCTAATGCTTTCATACCGTATTGTTTATGAATGATTGATCACTTGGAATCTATCTCTTATGGCTTAGGTCCTGACATCCACAATTTTCATACTTTATGAACTTAGTTGGAAATCTCAATTTAAATTGTGGCAGATTAAGGAGGGGAAGACATAGAAAATTCATTGATACCATAGAAAAAATGTTTATTATGGCAGAGTAAGGTCCTGTCTTGTCACAGAATTTGGAAGCAGTATATCTTCACACTATAAAGCCGGTTTCCACATTTTGGATCCTAAGAGATGGCTGCATTCATATGTTTCTGATGTCTGCATTCCTCCCACCCTACTACTGAGTCACCCCCCTCTGTTTCTTTTGATTACTTGTTTACCTAGTCAGCCCAGCCATCCTTGTCTGCCTAGGACTTTCAGGGAAAAGTCCAAGAAACCATGTTCCAATAACCCCCGTTTCCCCCCCAACCCCCCCGCCCGCCCCGCAGTCCTGGACAAACTAGGATGACTGGTCACCGTCTGCATACCCATTGTGGTATGAACAATAACAATGTTCTGCTCATGATCAGTTTCAGTTAAGTAAGCTGAAGAGGAAGATGAGCTTTTATAGACGTATAAAAATACTGCAGTAGAGGAGTTGTAAGGCTGAGCACGGTGTATTGTTCCAAGGGTCAAATGTAGCTATAATTTTGAGAAAGAGCTTAAAAGTTTAACATACTCATTCCAGATAGGAATCTGTAAGAGCATAGAAGGATGGCTTGGGGGAAGATACTTTAAAATGAAATGGTGCTAGTGTTATAATATGTGAGGATCAAACCTCACATTTTTTTTAAATCTATTTTTTCTTATACTAGATATATGTGTGTGTGTCTTTAATCCAAAGTACAGAAATTATGGGTAGCATATAAATGAAAATTTTAAATATACTTCCTGAGACTTCCTAGTGGTACTTTCTAGAAATAGCTACTATTGATGTTTCCTCTGAGTTCTTCCAGTGCTTCTCTGCATAGCCAGTTAGTCATGTACCATGTGCACATGTCCTTACTTTACTTGTTAGTGAAAATGATTCTTCTGGTTTTTAAGTTACTGTATACCATTATATGAAAAGTCACTCTCTGAATCAGTTCAGATGGTACAAATGCTCTTGATGGGCATTTTATTTGTTGCCAGGTGTTTGCTGTTAGAAACTGTTCTAGTGATCATTCCATGTATATCTTTGGATAAATTTATCTAAATATAATTGCCATACTGACTTTTGTGTTGAAAAAAAAAGTTTTTTCTCTGCTCTCACACTATAACAGTCAACATAGGATATTTCTGTGACCAGTTATGTGGGAATATTTCCCCACATACCAAGTATTGTCTTTTGCAGTGGACACTGGCTGGGTGTCCTCCCATTTCAGTTCTGCCTGGAGATAGCATTAGATCAGCAGGTTGAGCACTCTGTCGCACAAAAATGAGCCCCACTTTGGATACTTCTGATACTGATTGCAAGCCCCAGGTTATTTTACCTGTGCTTCTGACCAACCAGCTTTGTCAGGGTTCCCACAACCCCCTCTTTGGGTTCGATTAATTTATCAGATTGGCTCACAGAACTCAAAGGAACACATACTTAACATTTGCCTAGTTATTATAAAGATTTTTTTTTTTTTTTTGGAGAGAGGGTCTTGCTTTGTCACCCGTGCTAGAGTGCAGTGGAGCTCACTGCAAGCTAGACTTTCTGGGCTTAAGCAAGTCTCCCACCTCAGCCTTTCAAGGAGCTGGGACTACAGGCAACATGCACCACCATGCTAGGTGATTTTTTAAAAACATTTTTTAGAGAAGGGGGTATCCCTATGTTGTTGCCCAGGCTGGTCTCAGACTCCTGGGCTCATGTGATCTTCCCACCTTGGCCTCCCAAAGTGCTGGGATTACAGAAACTTTGTGAGCCACCACACCTGGCTGGATATTTTTAAAGGATACAGATAAACAGCCCAGTCAAGGAATGCATAAGGTGAGGCCTGGATGGGCCCTGAGTGCAGGAGCTTTCATTTCACTGAAGTTGGGGTGCACTAGCCTCCTGACATGTGGGTGAGTTCTTTCTCGCTTTCCTGCAAGGCCCACAAGTTCAGCTGTCTAGAAAGTCCTCCGACCCCATCCACTTGGGCCTCGTGGAAAATTGATTGAATAGGCATGACTGAAGCATGGACAACCTTGTAGAACTGTGACTGGACAAAAAGGGCATGCTCTACTACTAACAGACTGGACGCAGAAACCCAGCAAGGCCTGTCTGCCCAGATTCTCCTTGGCCTTTCTGTGCAGCATTTCTTCTTCCTGGGTATGGGGTACGATCTCTTCTGAAATGGGGATCCTATGGCCTGCAATCAGACAAGGTAGGTCATAGAATTTCTTTATGACCAGTTCCAAGACAGAAACGTGGGGAAAGATTAGAGTCCTGCTGTGAGGAGAAAAGGGAGCAGATGAAAGGAGGACAGAAGAAGGTCAGAGAGATATTCTGTTTTCTGAGGCTGCTTCTGAGGCCTGAAGTGCCCCAGTAATACAAAAAGGACCTTCACCTTTGTCCCTCTGAAGCTGTTCCAAAGCTGCTTCCAGAACCAAGGACAAATACTTTAATAAGTGATTGTTTTAGTCACTTAGGAAGGGCTATGGGAGTTATGAGCTAGGAACCATGGATGAAAAACCAATATATGTATATCATAATATCACACTTTATCACTATTTTGTTGCTGAGCACTTCCATTTCCTCTTTAGCTTTGCTCTATAGTGCATTTGGTGTCATCATTGAGAAAACACGAGGTGCAGAAGATGACCTTAACACAGTAGCCGCTGGAACTATGACAGGCATGTTGTATAAATGTACAGGTGAGTACTGTTGAATGGAGAGCCATCTCTTAATACACTTGAAGTGCGCTTTTTAAAATTCATGGTTTTCAAGGAAACCACACTCTGTTGCAGTAAAATCTAGTGTTCTAACTTTGTGATTATTTTGGTTTGGTTTGGTTTTTAATTGTGGCAAAATAAACATAAGATTTACCTTCTTAACCATTTTTTAAGCGTACAGTACGTTAGTGTTACAGTCGCATGATTGTATAGCCAATCTCAGGAACTTTTTCATCTTGCAAAACTGATACTCTATATCTATTAAGCCTCCTTCCAATTTGCCACTCTCCTTAGCTCCTGATAATGTTACACTTTCTATCTCTGAATTGGCTGTTTTAGGCACCTCATATAAGTAGAATCATACAATATTTGTCCTTTTGTGATTGGCTTATTTTATGTAGCATAATATCCTCAAGGTTCATCCATGTCGTTGCATGTGCCAGAATTCCCTTCCTTTTTAAAGCTAAATAATATTCATTCTGTGTATGTATGCCACGTTTTGCATGTGCATTCTTTTATCAAGGGATATTTGGGTTGCTTCTACCTTTTGGCTCTTGGGAATAATGCTGCTACGAATGTGGATGTACAAATACCTCTTCAAGATCCTTTTCTTTTTTTGGATATATACGAGAAGTGGGATTCTCGGATCATATGGTTTGTGGTGTTTTTTTGACATTAAGAAGATAAGATTCTTTTCTGTATTTTTCATTCATTTTACTTTAGTTTTTTTAATCTTGGACAGACTAAGCAATAGAATATTCAGAATTGGTTTTGTTTTAAACAGTAGTTTGACCTGTGTGACATCAGCATATTAAATTATCACAAGACACCCAAGGTCAAAGCCCAGGAATGACTTCCCTGTAAGTCAATTTAGAGCATCTTATTCGTATGATCATCTTACTCTACTGGGAGATCAACATGTTGCTGTCAAGGGTCAGATAATTCTCTTCAGTGATAAATTTTTACTAGTTTAGAAGCATACGTTCAAGTAATGCCTAATTTAGCTTTTTTATTATGTTGATACATCTTTGGCTACTTAATTTTTATTTTTACCAAAATAATCGACATACATGATTTTTTAAGTCAAGGTTTTTATCTTTTTAACATCTGAAAGATTTTAATGATGTGCGACAGTGTTCTGTACGTCTCACCTTAATTCCCTTTTTCCAAAGGCAACTTTTAATTTTTTTTTTCTTTCTTTTGATATGGAGTCTCACTGTCACCCAGGCTGGAGTGCAGCAGCGTGATCTCAGCTCACTACAACCTCCACCTCCCAGAATCAAGCAATTCTCCCATCTCAGCCTCCTGAGTAGCTGGGACTACAGGCGTACGCCACCACATCTGGCTGATTTTTGTATTTTTAGTAGAGACAGGGTTTCACCATACTGGTCAGACTGGTCTCAAACTCCTGACCTCAGGTGACCCACCCTCCTCCCTCCCAAGTGCTAGGATTACAGGTGTGAGCCACCATGCTCAGCTTATTTTAATATTTTTTTAAAACAGAGTCACTCTATCATCCAGGCTGGAGTGCAGTGGCACAATCAAGGGTCACTGTAGCCTTGACCTCCTGGGCTCAGGTGATCCTCCCATCTCAGCCTCCTGAGTAGCTGGGACTACAGGCACACACCTCCATACCTAGCTAATTTTTTTTTTCCAGAGATGGAGTCTCACTATGTTGCCCCGGCTGGTCTTGAATTCCTGGGCTCAAGCAATCATCCTGCCTCAGCCTCCCAAAGTGCTGGGATTGCAGGTGTGAGCCACCATGCCCAGGCTGCTTTAATTCATTATTTTTTATTTTCATGTTTCTAAATAATATTATTGTCTTGATTTTTCTTGACTTTTCAATCTTACATATAGTCTGTTGACTTCCAAGAGGAAAGCTGTGTTAACTCCTTTAAGAACTGTACAAAATATGCTTTTTTTGTACAAATTGTACAAAATACGACCTTTTCTTTGAGGCCTTCTCTTAAACACTGTAGTACATACAGTTTTGCACATACATTTTAATTGTAGGATAAATTGCTAAAAATAAGTTACTTGAGCAAATTATCCGCATGCTTAAAACATGAATGACTACTACCAAATGACCCTTCCAGTACTTGCTAACCTTTGCCAGTGTTGTCATCTACCATCACTTTTTTTTTTTTTTTTGAGACAGAGTTTCACTCTTGTTGCCGGGCTGGAATGCAGTGGCACGATCTAGGCTCACCACCACCTCTGCCTCCCGAGTAGCTGGAATTACAGGCATGCACCACCATGCCCAGCTAATTTTTTGTGTTTTTAGTAGAGACAGGATTTCTCCATGTTGGTCAGACTCATCTCGAACTCCCGACCTCAGGTGATCTGCCAGCCTCAGCCTCCCAAAGTGCTGGGATTACAGGCGTGAGCCATCGCGCCTGGCCTACCATCACTTTTTTTTTAAGCTAGGTAGTGAACTGTTTTAATGTTTTACTTTGCTTTTTCCTGGTTGCTTATGAGAATAAGCACCTTTTTTTTTGTTTAGTGGTTGGTGGCATACCCTTTCTCTATTTTTTATCATATTGTTGGTTTGATTGATTTGTTGGAAGAGTTTATATATTATGGCAGTTAGCACTTTGCCAATTATATATTTTACATGAATTTTTACTTCCTGGAAAATTGTTGATGCCGGTAACAGAAATGTAGAAAGCATCCAGAGGTTCTTTTTGGTATGTGAAGTATAATTCTCAAGGGCTGGTATTCAATTTAGACATTGATAAATAGAACCTCTTAACAATAACCTTAATGAGAGTTGCCTAATTTGTATATCCTTTTACCTTAAATGACTTTGTTTTTAAGCTGACTTTCTTATGGAAGGAAGACATAGGATTAACAGTTCAGGGTGTTTTGGAGAGGAAGGCATCACCCGTATCCTTTGGTTTCTGAGGACTTATTTCTGAGAATATGTGACAAGGCTGCTCTAAAATTCCTAAGCTTATTGATGATGGCAAAACTACAGCTGTTTCTTTTCCAATAGAGCACTGGTTATTATTGAATAGATTCTCATATGTCACAGGGAATCTAATAACATTTCACATTTTTGGAGAAAATTTATGTAATTCATTAAAGAAGCATTAGACCTGAATTAAAATCACATGAATATCAGAGGTCTACCTTTAAATTAGCCTTTTGGGGCCCGGCACAGTGGCTCACACCTGTAATCCCAACACTTGGGAGGCAAGGTAGGTGGATCATCTGAGGTCAGGAGTTCAAGACCATCCTGGCAAACATGGTGAAACCCTGTCTCTGCTAAAATACAAAAATTAGCTGGGCATGATAGTGGGTGCCTGTAATCCCAGCTAGTTGGGAGACCGCGAGAAGAGAATTGCTTGAACCCAGGAGGCAGAGGTTGCGGTGAGCAGACATCGCGCCACTGCACTCCAGCCTGGGTGATAGAACGAGTCTCCGTCTCAAAATGAAATGACATGACATCATGAAATGAAATAATGAAATGAATAATTGAATGCGGGTGGTGCACTCCAGCCTGGCCGATACAGCAAGTCTCTGTCATGAAATGAAGTGATGAAATGAAATGATGAAACGAATAATTATATGCCAGGTTTGGTGGCACACTCCAGCCTGGGTGACAGAGCGAGTCTCCATCTTGAAATGAAATGAAGAAATGAAATAAATGAAATGAATACTGAAATGAAAAAATGAAATAACAAAATGAAGTGCTGGTGTGGTGGCACACTCCAGTCTGGGCAATAGAGCAAGTCTCCGTCTTGAAATGAAATACGAAATGCCGGGTGAAATGAAATGAATAATGAAATGCCTAGTGTGGTGGTGCACTCCATCCTGGGTAATACAGTGAGTCTCTGTCTCGAAATGAAATGATATGACATGACATGACATGATGAGATGAAATAATGAAATGAAATGAATAATGAAATGCCGGGTGTGGTGGTGCACTCCAGCTTGGCTGATAGAGTGAGTCTTCATCTCAAAATGAAATGAAATGAAATGAAAAATGATCGAATGAAATGATGAAATAATGAAATGAATAATGAAATGCTGGGTACAGTGGCACACTCTAGCCTGGGCAATAGAGCAAGTCTCCGTCTTGAAATGAAATGAAAAACGAAATGGTGAAATGAATAATGAAATGAAATGAAAAACTGAAATAGATGAAATGAAATAATGAAATGCTGGGTGCAGTGGTGCACTCCAGCCTGGGCGATAAGAGTGAGTCTCTGTCTCGAAATGAAATGAAGAAATGAAATAATGAATAATGAAATGCCGGGTGAAATGAAATGAAGAAATAATGAAATGAAATGAATAATGAAATGCTGGGTGTGGTGCTGCACTCCAGCCTGGGTGATAGACTCCATTTTGAAATGAAACGAAAGAAATGACATGATGAAGTAAATATGAAACGAAATATGAAATGCTGGGTGCGGTGGCTCATGCTTATAATCCTAGCACTTTGGGAGGCCAAGGCGGGCGGATCACCTGATGTCAGGAGTTTAAGATCAGCATGGCCAACATGGTGAAACCCCGTCTCTACTAAAATACAAAAATTAGCCTGGCATGATGGCAGGTGCCTGTAATCCCAGCTACTTGGGAGGCTGAGAGAGGAGAATTGCTTGTACCCAGGAGGTAGAGGGTGCGGTGAGCAGAGATCACGCCACTGCACTCCAGCCTGGGCGATAGAACGAGTCTCCATCTCGAAATGACATGATGAAATGAAATAATGAAATTAATAATGAAATGTGGGTGGCACACTCCAGCCTGGGTGATAGAGCAAGTCTCTGTCATGAAATGAGAAATGAAATATGAAATGAATAATGAAGTGCTGGGTGCACTCCAGCCTGGGTGACAGAGCAAGTCTACATCATGAAATTGAAAAATGAAATAGATGAAATGAAAAAATGAAATAATAAAATGAATAATGAAATGCTGGGTGTGGTGGTGCACTCCAGACTGGGCGATAGAGCAAGTCTCTGTCTTGAAATGAGATGAAATGAAGTGAGAAATGAAATGATGAAATGAAATAAGAAATGCCAGGTGAAATGAAATGAATAATGAAATGCCAGGTGTGGTGGTGCATTCCAGGGATGAAGAGCGAGTCTTCATCTCGAAATGAAACTAAATGAAATGATGAAATGAGTAATGAAATGCTGGGTGAAATGAAATAAAATAATGAATAATGAAATGCCAGATGCAGTGGCACACTCCACCCAGGGAAATAGAGCGAGTCTCTGTCTTGAAATGAAATAACGTGATATGACATGGCATGATGAAATGAAATAATGAAATGCCAGGTGTGGTGGTGCACTCCCAACTTGGGCGATAGAGTGAGTCTTCATCTCTAAGTGAAATGAAATGATGAAATGAAATGAATAATGAAATGCCAGGTGCAGTGGTGCACTTCAGCTTGAGCAATAGAGCAAGTCTGTGTCTCGAAATGAATTGAAATGAAATAAATGAATAATGAAATGCCAGGTATGGTGGTGCACTCCAGCCTGGGCGATTGAGCGAGTTTCCATCTCGAAATGAAATGAAATGAAGTGAAGAAATGAAATAATGAAATGAATAATGAAATGCTGGATGCAATGAAATGAAATGAAGAAATAATGAAATGAATAATGAAATGCCAGGTGTGGTAGCACACTCCAGCCTGGGTGATAGAGTGAGTCTCCATCTTGAAATGAAATGAAATGAAATATGAAATGCTGGGTGTGGTGGCTCACATCTGTAATCCTAGCACTTTGGGAGGCCGAGGCGGGTGGATCACCTGAGGTCAGAAGTTCAAGACCAACCTGGACAACATGATGAAACCCCATCTCTACTAAAATACAAAAATTGGCCGGGCATGATGGTGGGTGCCTGTACTCCCAGCTACTTGGGAGGCTGAGAGAGGAGAGTCACTTGAACCCAGGAGACGGTGGTTGCCGTGAGCCGAGATTGCGCCACTGCACTCCAACCTGGGCAGCTGAGCAAGACTCCGTCTCGAAAAAAAAATAAAAGGAATAAAATAAATAAATAAGCCTGTTGGATCTGACAGCTGCTAGTTTTTTCCTCATGATCTTTCTCTTAAAATAGCTCTGTACCTACTGTGTTGAGCCTTTTTTTTTTTTTTTTTTTTGACAAGGTCTCAGACTAGAGTACAGTGGTGTGATCATGGCTCACTGTTACCTCTGCCTCCTGGGTTCAAGTGATGCTCCCATCTCAGCCTCCCAAGGTGCTAGGACTACAGGCACACACCACCATGCCTGGCTAATTTTTTTGTGTTTTTTTGTAGAGACGAAGTTTCACCATGGTGCCCAGGCTAGTCTCAAACTCCTGAGCTCAAGCAATCCACCCCGGCTTGGCCTCCAAAGTATTGGGATTAGAGGTGTGAACCACTGTGCCCAGCCCTCTTTTTAAAAATGTCTGTATCTGAAGAGTACATTCGGAGTTGGAAATAGTTTAGGTCAGCAAAGATTAGCCATTTCCTGAATGTAAACTTCTTCACTCGTGCTATACTTAAGAGTGCCTAAGGTCATTTCCAAATCCATGAATCTGGAAGTTGAAGTTGTATTTGTATTCCCACCACACAAAATGTATGTCTGTGCCCTGTCTTCTTGGGTCTATTTTTAACCAGAAATTAGTAAGATATTGGTTTGCCTTTGTTAGAGTAATTTCAGTGTTTCGAGTTATTAAGACAGGAAGTGTGAGTCCATGTTGGAATTCTGGGTCAGCAGATTATTTACCTCTTCCACAATTGCAATGGAAATTGAAATCTATTTGTCACATGACAGAAATAATAAGTATTCTTTTTTGCTTTTTCTCTTCTGAGCCAAGAGCTTTCTTTTCATAATTTATGTTGGAGGTGTTCCAGACTATGTTATGTTACTACTGCAAGAAGGTCCTTGCCACAGAAAGTTAGACTGTCATTTCTTTTGATAATATCAAATATTCAGCCTTTTCCTCTGTCTTAAGAATGCATATAATATGCCTTAAATTAGATGCTAACTCAGTACATTCTTACATTCAGGGCTGCCCTTAAGGAGATACCATAGTGGCTTCCCTTATGTAAGACAATGGAGTAGAGGGGGCTGAGCTGGAGCTTCCATGCCTATCTGTTGGGCTAGAAACACCTCCCACTCAACTCCAGCCATTTGCCACTCTGCATAATGAGTGTACTTCATTTATTCAGAAGAAGTGGGATCCCAGATTTTTATGTAAAATCTTCTGTTTTTAAAATATTTGATCATTTTCAACATAATTTGGCCCAACAAAACTGTTGCTGGCTTGATGCTGCCCTTGTGCTGCCAGTTGAAGTTTAACATTTGCCTAACCCTAAAGACTTTCAAAGTGAAATTATTTTTAGGTTCTTAACAAGGTTTTTCTATGCCAAGGTAAAATTTTCAAGGGCATATGAGATATTTACTGTCTCACTCAGAGTTCTGTTTAAGTGAGCACATGGGCATGCTTGTTGGAGAAAGTGTTGTGAGCTCTTATGGGTAAAGTTTGAAATGCAACCTATTTTCAATTTAAAAAAAGCCTCTTACTCTCAGATATCTCAGGAAAACTTAGATTTTACAATCCTTTTAAGACTTAAGACTTTTAGGTCTGTGAAGTAAAAATGCTACCTGATATTTGTGGTGGATGAATTACTGAAAAACAGAATTCCTCAGCGAATCAGGGGTCTGATGAATAATAAACCAACCTAACAAAAAACTGCCTTTCAGAGGGAAGAATATAGAACGTGTAGTTAATTAAGCTATTTAAAACAGAAATGTTAGGCCTGGCACGGTGGCTCACACCTGTAATCCCAGCACTTTGGGAGGCCAAGGTGGGCAGATCATGAGGTCGGGAGATCGAGACCATCCTGGCTAACACAGTGAAACCCCATCTCTACTGAAAATACAAAAAAATTATCCGTGCGTGGTGGTGGGCACCTGTAGTCCTAACTACTAGGGAGGCTGAGACAGGAGAATGGCATGAACCCAGCAGGCGAGGCTTGCAGTGAGCCGAGATCGCACCACTGCACTCTAGCCTGGGCAACTGAGCGAGACTCCGTCTCCAAAAAAAGAAAAAAGAAATGTTATGAAAAATTTGGAAATACTTGTCACTAGCTGTATGACGTTTTGAAAAAGGACCACTTAATACTGTGCTCATCTGTACAATTAGGGTATGATGATTATCAATTTATAGGATTGTGATGCATTTTAAATGAAACAAGTTCCATTAAGTGCTTATTACTGAAGGTATAATTCAGTGAATGTTCGTTCCTTTTCTTAGAGCAGAATTTGGTATTTTATTTTCACCTAAGCCATTTTGGTTCAGTTCTTAAGGTTTTATTTTTTTTTTAGTTGAATAGTGTTTAGTGTGCCCATGTTCATAACGGCATATTATTCACAAGAGCCATACAGGCTAGGTGTGGTGGCTCATGTCTGTAATCCCAGCACTTTGGGAGGTCAGTGTGGGCAGATTGATTGAGTCCAGGAGTGCAAGGGCAATATGGGGAAACCCTGTCTATACAAAATATTAGCCGGACTTGGTGGTGGGCACCTGTAGTCTCAGTTACTGGGAAGGCTGAGATGGGAGAATCACCTGAGCCCAGGAGGTCAAGGCTGCAGTGAGCCTTGATTGTGCCACTGCACTCTAGCCTGAGTGACAGAGTGAGACCCTGTGTCAAAAAAAAAAAAAAAAGATAGCCTCTAAGTGGCCAAGGCAGGCAGATGGGCAGATTGCTTGAGCCCAGGAGTTGGAGACTATCCTGGACAACATAGCTACTGAAAACACAAAAAATGAGCTAAGCATGGTGGTACATGCTACTCCCGAGGCTGAGGTGGGAAGATCACTTGAGCTTGGGGAGATCAAGGCTGCATTGAGCCATGATCATGCCATTACACTCCAGCCTGGGTGACAGGAGCCAAGACCCTGTCTCAAAAAAGAAAAATGTGGTATATACATAAAATAGAAATTATTCTGCCTTCAAAAGAAGGAAATTCTGACAGATGGTGAGACATAGATGAACACTGGGCACATTATGCTAAAGAAGCCATCTACAAAAAAAATACTGTGTGATTCTACTAATGTGAGGTACTTAGAATAGTCAGATTCATACAGATAAAAAGTAGAATGGAAGATGGCCAGGATGGGATGTAGTTATTGTTAAATGGGCAAAGAGTTTCAGTTTTGCAAGATGAAAAGAGTCATCTGAAGATAGATGTTGGTACACCGAGCACCGTGGCTCACGCCTGTAGTCTCAACAGTTTGGGAGGCTGAGGCGGGAGGATTACTTGAGCCCAGGAGTTCAAGACCAGCCTAGGTAACATAGGGAGACCTCATCTCTACAGAAAATAAAAAATTTATCCCGGCACGAGGGTGCATACTTGTAGTCCTACCTACTTAGGAGGCCGTTGTGGGAGGATCACTTGAGCTCAGAAGGTCTAGGCTGCAGTGAGCCTGTTGGAACCTAGTTTTTAGATTCCTTGCTGGGCAGGGGTCGCCGCGAGAGACCACTCGACACGGAAGTCACAGCGGAGAGATTTATTGCTAGCGCGCTAGGGTCCTATGTCTGAAGTTGGCCACAGGACCCCGAATGCCTAGTACAGACAGTTTATAAAGGCAAAAACCACAGAAACTCACAAAGCTTGAGGCGCAAGATGATTGGAGCAGGTTATGGCCTGAGCAGGGTGTCTTACTCTGATTAGTTGGTTTGAACCCGCGCAGGGTATTTCTCGGACTCGTTTTTCTGTTTGAGTTCCGGGAATTTTGGGTGGGTGTTTTGGATAGCCACATGGACGTTGGGCGGGTGCTTTAGATGGCCACCTGGTCATTGGGCGTGTGCTTTAGATGGCCATCTGGTCATTGGGCGGGTGCTTTAGAGCCTGGTGTGGCTTTTCTAAGCTTTCTAAGTTTCTAAGTCTCTAAGTTTCTAAGTCTCTAAGTCTCTAAGTTTCTAAGTTTCTAAGTTTTTATGGCCTATTTTCATTCCGTCCTCTTTTTGTGCCTTAGAGGCTCAATCTTGAGCCTCCTCTTCTGTCCTGAGGGCCTGGTATTGTTGGGTCAGGACCATAGCATGTACAATGTTTAATTTATCTTTAATAAAGGCGAGCAAGCGGTTAAGTATACACGGCCCGAAAGTCAGGATGAGCATGAGTAGGATAAGGGGGCCTAAGATAGTGGAGACTAAGGTGCTGAACCAAGGGGACTGGTTGTACCAGCTTTCAAACCAATTTTGTTGAGACTCTCTTTCCTTTCTTCGTTTGTCTAATCTTTCTCTTAGTTTTGCCATAGAATCTTTAACCACTCCTGAATGGTCTGCGTAAAAGCAACATTGTTCTTTGAGGGCTGCACAGAGCCCGCCTTCCTTTAAGAAGACAATTTCTAGTCCTTGCCGGTTTTGCAATACAACTTCAGACAGAGAGGTTAGAGATTCTTCAAGTTTTGAAATAGAGTGTTCTATGGCTCTAAGGTCCTCATCCATGGCTGCCCTAAGTTGTTGCAGATGGTAGCTACCACATACTAAAGCTGCTGTTCCGGTCCCAACCCTGGCTGCTACCCCCACTCCTAGCATTACAGCAATGGTGACTGAGACAGGTTCCCTTTTGGGTCTACTATAAGCTTTCTGTTCATACCGGAGGTCAAAGGAGTCTCCAGAGTGATAGTATACCCGGGGAACAACCTGTGCTAACACACAGTAGTCTGTGCTGCGGTTAAACGCTGCTGTGGATACACAGGGAGTGAGTCCAGTGTTGCAAGCCCACCAGTCTGTCCCGGAAGGGACCAAATAGTGGTTGGAGCTAGGCACTGTCTGAGTCTTGTCACAGAGATGCTGATGGCTAGTGGGCACTTTTCCTATACAGATTCCTGACCCGGAAACTTCAGCCAGGGTCAGCTTTTTATGCTGATCCCATGCACATCCAGTAGGATTAGTGGAGTTGGTGAAATTATTAGTGGAGGCAATGCCCTCATAATAAGGGGGGGCTGTCGCTAGGCACAGCCAACAAGAGGAGGTGGATTCTGGCCTGGTCTGGTTCAAGGCAAAGTAAGAGCCCTTTATGAGATTAAGGAGCCTGTCACCTAAGCCCGGAGAACTCAAGGGCAGGGTAGTGCCTTGAGGGGCCTTTGGCTGAGGGCCCTGAGGGGCCTCCGGTTGAGGAGGCCTTCTGGTAAAACTGGGTTTTGCCCTATTGAGACAGGAGCTGAGGCAGGGCTGACTGCTAGCCTAATTTGGATGGGGATCCCAAACAGTGGCTTTTGGTGTAAATATAGGCCCCATATTAACCCTGACATCCAGCGGCCATCAGATTTCGCCGCTTTTTTGAATTTGATGTGGACCAGATTACAGTCGGCCGAATACCGGGTTCTGGTGCAGGGCTTAACAAAGGACATGGTTATGTACCATGGTGGTGTGGCCCATTTCCATTCTCCATCATTAGTAGTTACACAAGTCCAGCTAGCGCAATACAGGGAAGTTATATCCCCGCAAGTTTGTTTCATTTCTCCTGTCCGGAATCCGGGGCAGGCATAGAACCCGTTCCGGCTTATGGACACCCTTCTAGCCTGTTTTCTCCATGCTCCCCCTTCCATGTTATCTACCCCTGCTACTTTATCTAGGTTGAGATAGAGGTCAGGGAACCAAGTCCCCACAGGGGCAATTTGTGAGGTCTCATATAGGACTTCATGGGTATTAAAATTAGTTACTCTCCAGGTTAGGTTAAAAGGTTGGTGGGGGTTTCTGGTGTCAGCGACGCGGGGAAGGAGGGCTAGTAGTAAGTAAAGGGTTAGGTACGAGTGAGTCTTATCTTGAGGGGGTCCTCGGAGCGACCGGGTCTCCATGTCCCAGGTGGTCCGGGCGTCTCTGGAGCAGCCTTGGCGTGGGATGCGTGGATCCAAGTGGCGATTCCGTCAACCTTTATGGCTGTGGGTGTGGTCAGGAGAACAATGCAGGGTCCTTTCCACCGAGGCTCCAGTCCTTGAGAACGGTGTCGTCTAACGTAGACGGAGTCCCCCATCTGGAAGGGGTGGCTGGTCTGCGAATGTCCTGGCCGGTACAGTTCTGCCAAGGGGGCCCAGATTTGGGCTTGTACTGCTTGTAGTCCTTTTAGCCGGGCCTGCAGGTCAGTCTTAGAGTTGGAGGGAGAAAAGGAGTCAAGTAGGGTCGACAAAGGGGGAGGTCCTCCGTAGAGGATTTCATATGGAGTGAGCCCAAAGCGGTTAGGCGTATTTCGGGCTCTTAATAGAGCTAGAGATAGGAGGCGTCTCCAATCTTTTAAGCCAGTCTCTAAGGTCAATTTAGTAAGGGTCTCTTTTATTGTTCTATTCATTCTTTCTACCTGTCCTGAGCTCTGGGGTCTATAAGCACAATGCAATTTCCAATTAATTCCCAGTATCCTGGCTAGCCCCTGACTTACCTGGGAAACGAAGGCCGGCCCGTTGTCTGACCCAATTACCTTGGGAAGTCCAAATCTAGGAAAGATTTCTTCCAGAATCTTCTTGGCTGCTATGTGTGCTGTTTCTTGCCGGGTGGGGTAGGCTTCTACCCATCCTGAAAAGGTATCTACAAACACCAGTAAGTACTTATGCCCAGCATAGTGAGGTTTTACTTCAGTGAAGTCTACCTCCCAATAAGCCCCCGGGCGGCTGCCACGGGTTCGTATTCCTGCTGGCACTCGAGTAGCCCCAGCGTTCACCTGCTGACAGACCTTGCAGGCAGAAGTCACCTGTTCTATTAGAGTACTTGCCTTAGGAATTAGAAAGTCAGTTTTTTCTATCAACATTTTTAACTTCCGGCTACCTAAGTGTGTCCAGGCGTGCATCTGCTGGATCATAGCCACGGCTTCTTTTTGTGGGAGGACTGTCTTCCCTTCTTTTTCCCAGTTCTTGGTGTCCTTGTTTTCTATAGCTCCTATGGCTCTTGCCTCTTCCTGGTCTTCTGGGGTGTAGGTGTGTCCATCTTGGTCGGTTTTGTCGGGTTCTGAGGCTAAGGTTAGTACTTCTGCCATGGCTGCCTGCTTGGCCATGTGGTCCGCCTGTTTGTTTCCCACTGCAACTGGATCCTGTCCTTTCTGATGTCCGGGACAGTGGATTATGGCTACTTCTCGTGGGAGGAAGAGGGCTTTTAATAAGGCAATTATTTCAGCTTTGTTCTTGATTTCTTTCCCCTCTGATGTTAGGAGACCTCTTCTTTCATAAATACTTCCATGGGTATGAGCCGTTGCAAAAGCATATCGGCTCTCTGTATAAATATTAGCCTTTTTCCCCTTGGACAGCTCTAGGGCCTTTGTTAGTGCTATTAGCTCAGCCTTTTGTGCAGACGTGCCAGGGGGCGGTGACTGTGCCCAAATGGTGGTGTGGCCATCTACCACTGCCGCTCCCGCCCTCCGGGTACCTGAGTCAAGATAGCTGCTGCCGTCTGTATACCATGTGTGGTCCGCGTCTGGGAGTTCTGTGTCCTTGAGGTCCTCCCGCGTTCCGTGGGTTTCTGCCAACACCTGCCGACAGTCGTGAGGGCTCAGTTGGTCTTCTGGTAGCGGCAGCAGCGTTGCGGGGTTCAGGGTGACCGGAGGGCCAAACCGGACGCGGTCTGTGTCCAATAGGAGGGCCTGGTAGTGGGTCAAGCGTGCGTTGGTAATCCACCGGCCCGGGGGCTGTCGCACTATGGCCTCTAGAGCATGTGGAGTAATAACAGTTAATGGCTGCCCAAGGGTTAACTTAGCAGAGTCTTTGACTAACATGGTGGTGGCTGCCATGATGCGGAGACACGGGGGCCAACCGGCTGCTACAGGATCTAGCTTTTTAGACAGATACACTACCGGTCTCTTCCAGGGCCCCAATTTCTGGGTTAAGACTCCTTTTGCAATTCCTTGCCTCTCATCTAAGAAGAGGGTGGGAAGGTTTTGAGGTATCCAGTAACCCCAGGGCCGGGGCAGAGAGGAGTGCTTTCTTTAGAGTCTCAAAAGCCAATTGATGTTCCTCCTGCCAGGTAAAAGGGGTGCTTCCCTTGGTGAGGGTATAAAGGGGGGCGGCCAGTTCAGCGAAACCGGGTATCCACAAGCGACAGAACCCAGCAGTTCCCAGGAATTCACGCACCTCTCTGGGATTCCGGGGCGGTGGAATGCGAGCCACAGTGTCTATGCGCCCAGGGGTGAGCCACCTTTTCCCCTCACTCAGTATGTACCTCAGGTAGGTTACCTTGGTCTGACAAATTTGTGCCTTCTTGGCGGATGCCCGGTATCCTTTCTCACCCAGTTCCTGGAGTAGATGCCTAGTACCTTGCATGCAGGCTTCCTTTGTGGGGGCCGCCAGGAGGAGGTCATCTACATACTGGAGCAAGGTCACTTCTGGATGCTGGGTCCGGAAGTCGGTTAGGTCCCGGTGGAGAGCCTCATCGAAGAGAGTGGGAGAGTTCTTGAACCCTTGGGGAAGTCGGGTCCAGGTCAATTGGCCTGAGATTCCTCTCTCAGGGTCTTTCCACTCAAAGGCAAAGAGTTCCTGGCTTTGGGGGGCCAGGGGTAAACAAAAGAAGGCATCTTTTAAGTCCAGTACTGTATACCAGCTGTAGTCTGGTTTTAAGGTACTGAGCAAGTTGTAAGGATTGGGGACTGTGGGATGGATATCCACAGTTCTTTTGTTAATTTCTCTCAAATCTTGGACGGGCCTGTAATCCTGGGTACCAGGCTTTTTTACTGGCAGAAGAGGAGTATTCCAGGGTGAGCGACAAGGTCGCAAAACTCCAAGTTCTAGAAATTTGATAATGTGCTGCCGAATACCCATATGAGCCTCTCGGCTCATGGGATATTGTTCGATAGACACAGGCACCGCCGTGGGCTTTAGATCAATTATAATTGGGGCTTGACACTTGGCCCGCCCAAGTCCTCCCGTTTCCGCCCAAGCTTGGGGAAAATCTTGTAACCAAACATCAGGGAGGCTGGTGGTGACCGGGGTGTCAAAAAGCCGGTGTTCATCTTGCAGAGACACAGTCAAAATTTGGATGGGCTGGCCGTCCCGGTTTAACACTTGGGCCCCTTCCTCGGAGAAGTGAATTTGAGCTCCGAGCTTGGTCAAAAGATCTCGCCCTGGAAGGGGGTATGGGCATTCGGGCACCACCAAGAAGGAATGTGTTACCATCCCTTGTCCAAGATTAACTGTCTGGGGGTTGGTCCACTTGTGCAGCTTTCCCCCTGTTGCCCCTTGAACCCAAGAAGTACGAGAAGACAGGGGCCCGTTTGCCTGTGTCAACACCGAATGCTGGGCCCCTGTGTCCACCCGGAAGGTGGTGGGGTGCCCCCCTACAGAGAGAGCCGGGGCTTGGGGGGGCCTCCAGAGCCTTGACACCCCTATTCGCTGTCCTCACCTAAGGTGAGGACAGGGGCAGGTTTCTTCTGGTCTCTAGGACGCTTGGGGCAGTCCTTGATCCAATGCCCTCGTTCTTTGCAGTAGGCGCACTGGTCCTTGTCTACTTTTGGCCGCCTCCGCTTCTCCCCCTGTCTCCCTGGCCCTTTCTCTGTTACTACTGCCGCCAGGATTTTTGTCAAGTGGTTATCTCTCTTTCGGTCTCTTCGATTCTCCCGTTCCTCTTGTTCTTTCGCTAGCCTGGCCTCCCTTTCCTCGGGGGTTTCTCTCTTATTATACACTTTTTCTGCCTGTCTGACTAATTCCTGTAATCCATAGGTCTGGATCCCATCTAATCTTTGGAGTTTCCCTTTAATATCTGGTGCTGCTTGGTCTATGAACGACATGGCCACGGTAGCCTTATGTTCTAGAGCCTCTGGATCAAATGGGGTATACATTCGGAACCCTTCCAGAAGTCTTTCCATAAAGGCTGCCGGGTTTTCGTCCTTTCCCTGAATTATGGTCCTTACCTTGGCCAAATTGGTGGGGCGTTTCCCTGCCCCCTTGAGACCCGCCAACAGAGCCTGGCGATAGATTCGGAGACTCTCCCTACCTGGTGCTGTCTCATAATCCCAGTCCGGGCGTGTGAGGGGAAATCCCTCGTCTATTTCGTTGGGGAGCTGGGTTGGAAGGCCTCCTGGCCCCGGCACATTTTTCCGGGCCTCCAGGAGAACTCGTTGCCTTTCTTCGGTGGTCAGAAGGACCTGCAAAAGCTGTTGACAATCATCCCAGGTAGGCTGGTGGGTGAGGAGAATGGATTCTATCAATGAGGTTAAGGCCTGAGGGTCTTGGGAAAAGGGGGGGCTGTGAGTTTTCCAATTGTAGAGGTCGGAGGCAGAAAAGGGCCAATACTGGATCGCGCGGTTGACCGTGCGAAGGGGGAAAAGGGAGGACTGCCAGGTGGGAGTGCCATCCGGGTCTTCAGTCCGCCGCAAGCGGAGACGAGGTGTTGGTGGCGGCGTTATAGGGGTTAATTTGGGTGGGGTTGGAGAGGGAGGCGAGGTCGAGGAAGGGACCGATGAGGGGGCTGGAGAAAGAGTAGGGGCCGAGGGAGTAGTGGGAGGGATTGGGGATAGGGTAAGGGACGAGGGTGAAGCGTAAGGTGGAGGCCTCGGGGGGGGGGGGGTTGTGAGGAGGAGGAGGAGGCGGAGGGTCGAAAAGGAGGAGGTCTTGCTGAGTTCCATCAGGGAGGACTGGCTTAGGAGGATCTGGAGTCTGATTCTTTGGGGCTTCCACGGCAAGGAGGGTAGATTGGGACGGGGAGGGGGAATGGAAGAAGGGTTTCACCCAGGAAGGGGGGTATCGGACCAAATCTTCCCAGGTGATTATGTAGGCCACTTGGTCCTGGTGTCCTTGTGGCCCAGGATTCATCACTTTTGCTTTAACCTGTAAGATAATGGAGAGGTCAAATGTTCCGTCTTGGGGCCACCCTACATGGAGGGTTGGCCATTCAGACGAACAGAAAGTTTGCCATCGTCCTTTACGGACTTCCACGGAGAGATCGCGGGCTCGCGCCCGGACGTCAGGGAAGTGGGTCAAAGTCAAGGCTAAAGGAGTTGTTAGTGTCTGTCCCATAGTTTCGTCCAGAAAGTCACGCACACACAAGGACGAAATGACAACAATATACACAGTGACCAAACAAACACAGAGGAGCCGCGCGGCCGGAGAGTGGCGCCACAAGTTTACAAAAGATTCAGACGGCAGGGGCGACCTGCCTACCGATTTGAGGAGGCCAACAGAGTCGTCAGCTTTCCTCCCAACAACCGCCAGGGCGTCCCCCGGGGCGCAAGGGGGAAGGTACCGGACACGTCTGTCCCCCTTCCCCACCTGATTATTCATACGGAGTACTCCTCAGAGCTAGCCGGCAAGACAGACAGAGCGAAACGAAAGTACCTGACAGAGTCCGTTCGTCTGGTCAGCAGTCGGTGGCCCGGGCCAATTGGGTCTCCGCCGGAAGGGTCGAGGGTCCTCGGGCGACCCCGATTCCCGGCCAACGCACCAAATGTTGGAACCTAGTTTTTAGATTCCTTCCTGGGCAGGGGTCGCCGCGAGAGACCACTCAACACGGAAGTCACAGCGGAGAGATTTATTGCTAGCGCGCTAGGGTCCTATGTCCGAAGTTGGCCACAGGACCCCGAATGCCTAGTACAGACAGTTTATAAAGGCAAAAACCACAGAAACTCACAAAGCTTGAGGCGCAAGATGATTGGAGCAGGTTATGGCCTGAGCAGGGTGTCTTACTCTGATTAGTTGGTTTGAACCCGCGCGGGGTATTTCTCGGACTCGTTTTTCTGTTTGAGTTCCGGGAATTTTGGGTGGGTGTTTTGGATAGCCACATGGACGTTGGGCGGGTGCTTTAGATGGCCACCTGGTCATTGGGCGTGTGCTTTAGATGGCCATCTGGTCATTGGGCGGGTGCTTTAGAGCCTGGTGTGGCTTTTCTAAGCTTTCTAAGTTTCTAAGTCTCTAAGTCTCTAAATTTCTAAGTCTCTAAGTTTCTAAGTCTCTAAGTTTCTAGTTTTTATGGCCTATTTTCAAGCCTTTACCACGCCACGGCACTCCAGCCAGGGCAACAGCAAGACCTTGTCTCAAAAGAAAAAATAAAGGAAAAGTAGATGTTGGTAACACGGCGGTGTGAATGTACTTAATGCCTCTGAAATGTACACTTAAAAATGGTTAAGGTGGTAAATTTTATGTTACATGTATTGTACCATAATTCTTAAAAAAAGTTTTTTTAAAATTTTAAGACTGCTAAACAGTCCCCAACAGTGGTATTTAGTAGTCATGTTAGTATGTAGGTAATACTGTTCCTCTAGAGCAGGAGCCATCAACTCCTGCTGGCCAGCCGCCTGTTTATTTGCTGTGTGAAGGCTAAGAATGTGTTTTACAGTTTCACATTTTTTAGTTACATTTTAAATAGTTATATAAATACCTACATAATAGCCTTTGACCCTCAAAGCCTAAAATGTTTACTATGTGGCCCTTTTAAGAAAGATATATGCTAATCTGTGCTTTAAAGTCATTGTCATTTGAATGCATTAGTTCTGCCACTCACCAGTCCTGTATCCCACAAACAAGGCACTTAAATATTCTGGGCCTCATTTTCTCATGTATAAAAGAGGAGGTGCTTGCCTATCACTTTGGAAGAACTACATAAGGATCCCCAAATACGAGAGGTAAAACTGAAACACTGAAGGGGTGGCCTGCCCCTCCACACCTGTGGGTGTTTCTCGTAAGGTGGAACGAGAGACTTGAGAAAAGAAATAAGACACAGAGACAAAGTATAGAGAAAGAAAAGCGGGGGCCCAGAGGACTGTCGCTCAGCTTACAGAGGACCCACGCCGACACCGGTCTCTGAGTTCCCTTAGTATTTATAGATAATTCTCTTTACCATCTTAAAGATAAGGGAGTGGCAGGACAATAGGATCGTTTTTAGGGAGGAAATCAGCAGTAAGACATAAGAACAAGGATCTCTGTGACATGAATAAGTTTAAAGGAAAATCCTGTGCCTTGAGATAAACCTTTTAGCGGCATTGTTTCATCCTATCACATGGAGATAAACCTTGGACAATACCTAGCTTTTCTAGGAACAAAGACACACCCTGCACGCCCAAAATCCATTAAACCTTGAGTTACCACAGCACATGTCTCTTGCAAGGACAAGGTTGGGAGTAGGGTCACAGATTAACAGCATCTCAAATACAGAACAAAATGGAGTCTCTTATGTCTACTTCTTTCTATATAGACACAGTAACAGGCTGATCTCTCTTCCTTATCCCCACATTTCCCCCTTTTCTTTTCAACAAAACTACCATTGTCATCATGACACCGAGATTACATACTTCACAAAGTAATAGAATATCACAAAGCAAGTGGAGGAAGGATGAGATCACAGGATGGTGTTAAAATTAAAATTAAAAATGAAATTTTGGGCATGCATAGTCATGGATAACATCTTATCAGAAAACAGGGTTTGAGAGCAGACAACCTGTCTGACCAGAATTTATTAGGTAGGAATTTCCTCATCCTAATAAGCCTGGGAGCGCTACAGGAGGCCGGGGCTTATTTCATCCCTTCGGATTCAACCGTAAAAGGTGGCACGCCTCCAAGGGGGTCGTTTATAGGCCTACCCTCAGAGCGCATTCTCTTTCTCAGGGATGTTCCTTGCTGAGAAAAAGAATTCAGCGATATTTCTCCTATTTGCATAAGAAAATAGAAGAAATGTGGCTCTGTTCCATCCGGCTCACCGGCGGCCAGTTCAAGGTTGCCTCTCTTGTTCCCTGAACATTGCTGTTATCTTATTCTTTCTTCAAGATGCCCAGATTTCATATTGTTCAAACACACATGCTCCACAGACAATTTGTGCAGTTTAAGGCAATCATCACAGGGTCCTGAAGTGACATATACCCTCCTCAGTTTACAAAGAAGATGATGGAATTTAAGAGATAAAAGTAAAAACAGACATAAGAAATTACAAAAGTATTAATTTTGGAGAACTAATAAATGTCCATGAAATCTTCACATTTTATGTTTTTCTGCCGTGGCTTCAGCCAGTCCCTGCGTTCAAGGTCCCTGACTTCCCGCAACGTTCTCCCTCCCTTTTCCTCTATATAAATGTGCCATGGCGATGAAGGCTTGTTCGTTAGTCAATGGTGCTCGATTGCGGTGTTTCCGTCTCCGTGGAGGCGCTTTCCTTTGCATCTCCGATGGGTTCATTGTAGAACTTCAAATGTTTAGTGGGTATCCAAATAGGAAGCTGATTTTCTCCTGGTGAAACACAAGCAAAACCTCTTCCCCAGGTTATCACCTTCCCTATTTCGCATGTCTTATTTTTGTTGTCTTTCCACCAAATCAGTTTTCCTTCATGTGGACTGTTCTTTTTACCAGTAGGATGTTGTTCTGCAGAAGTAGTAGTCTGATTTCTATAAATGTTTAAAAAATTTAAAGTATAGAGTGCTAGATTAAGCTGCATCTGAGGAGTGGTACACTCCTTACTGTCTCCCCCTTTTTTTTGTTTAATTAACTGAGTTTTGAGTGTTCTATTAGTTCTTTCAACTATGGCCTGTCCTTGGGAATTATAAGGAATTCCTGTTGTACGTGTAATATTCCACTGATTTAAGAATTTTTGGAAAGCTTTACTACAATAACCTGGTCCATTGTCAGTTTTAATTTTCTTTGGAACTCCCATTACAGCAAAACAAGATAATAAATGTTTTTTAACATGGGAAGTACTTTCTCCTGTCTGGCATGTTGCCCATATGAAATGTGAATAAGTATCAACTGTTACATGAACATATGATAATTTTCCAAATGAAGGTACATGGGTAACATCCATTTGCCATAATGCATTAGGACACAGACCTCTGGGATTAACTCCTGCCTCTTGAGTGGGCAGGTGTAGTACTTGACACTGGGTGCAGTGTTGTACAATATCTTTTGCCTGTTTCCATGTGACATCAAATTTGTTTTTTAACCCTGCTGCATTTATATGAGTCAAAGCATGAAGTTCTTGTGCTTTTAAGAATGCAGAGGATACCAGTAAGTCAGCTTGTTGATTTGCTATAGTTAACGGTTCTGGTAAATTAGTGTGTGCTCGAATATGAGTAATATAAAATGGGAAATTCCTTTTTCTTACAGTTTGTTGTAACAAATTGAACAACTGGTTTAACTGATCATCCATGCTATATTTAATTAGAGCTGTCTCAACATCCCTTGTAGCCTGTACTACATATGCAGAATCTGATATAATATTAACAGGTTGATTAAAATCTTGTAACACTGTAATGACTGCAACCAACTCTGCTCTTTGAGCTGATTGATACTGAGTTTTGATTACTCGCTCTTTTGGTCCTGTGTAAGCTGCTTTTCCATTGCTGGAACCATCAGTAAATACTGTCAGAGCATTTTCTAAAGGCTCATGTCTGGTAATTTTAGGTAAAATCCAAGTAGTCAATTTTAAAAACTGGAAGATTTTTGTTTTTGGGTAGTGATTATCAATAACTCCCACAAAATCAGCAAGGCCAATCTACCATGCAGCAGAATTGATAAAGGCTTGTTTAACTTGTTCCTTGGTTAAGGGAACAACTATTTTGTCTGGGTCATTACCACACAATTTTATTATTCGTAATCTTGCCTGACCAATTAATGTAGCTATTTGATTCAAGTACAATGTAAAAGTCTTAATTGTACTGTGAGGAAGAAATGACCACTCCACAAGATCAGTATTTTGAATAATGATGCCTGTTGGAGAATGTGCAGTAGCAAAAATCAAAAGTTGGAGTGGGGCTAAAGGATCTATTCTACTTATTTGCACTGACTGAATTTTTTCTTCCACTAATTTAATTTCTTTGTTGCCTCTGGGGTTAATATTCTTTTACTATTTAAGTCTGGATCTCCTCTTAGGATAGAGAACAAATTTGACATGGCATAAGTAGGAATGCCTAGAGTTGGCCGAATCCAATTAATATCGCCTAACAATTTTTTAAAGTCATTTAATGTTTTTAATGTATCTTTTCTTATTTCTATTTTTTGTGGCTTAATTTTTCTATTTTCTATCTGCATCCCTAAATAATGAAAAGGAGCAGAGGTTTGGATCTTATCAGATGCTATTGTTAGTCCTGCGTTGGCAACCTCTGCTTGCAGAAATGTGTAACAGTCAATTAATTTTTCTCTTGTTTCTGCAGCACATAAAATATCATCAATATAGTGAATGATATAACAATCTGAAAATTTGTCTCTAACTGGTTGAAGGACTTGACCTACGAAAGTTTGACAAATAGTTGGACTATTAAGCATTCCCTGAGGTAGTACTTTCCACTGAAACCTGGTGGCTGGTTCTTTATTATTTATGGCTGGTATCGTAAAGGCAAATTTTTCACAATCTTGCTCTGCCAGAGGAATTGTAAAAAAGCAATCCTTAAGATCAATTATAATTAAAGGCCAGTCTTTTGGGATCATGGCCGGAGAGGGCAATCCGGGTTGAAGAGGCCCCATGGGTTGAATTACAGCATTTACGGCTCTTAAGTCCATTAACATACGCCATTTGCCTGATTTTTTCTGAATTACAAATACAGGAGAATTCCAGGGTGAGAATGAAGGCTCAATGTGTCCCTTTTCTAATTGCTCCTTTGCTAATGAATGTAAAGCCTCCAGTTTTTGCTTCGGTAGTGGCCACTGATTTACCCATACCGGTTTTTCTGTTTTCCAAGTTAATGGAATGGGTTTAGGAGGCGCTACAGCGGCCGCCCCTAAAAAGGATACCCTATTCCTTTTCTTTCTTGATTTTTCTCAGTCTCAATTGGGACTTTAATGCCATTTTCATTTTTTCCTAACCCCTTTCCTGGTATATATCCCATCTTAGTCATGATTTTTTGACTTGTGGGGCTGTATAATGGAGCGGGCATAATGATTTCCGCACCCCATTGCTGTAATAAATCTCGACCCCATAGATTAACAGGAATTGAAGTAATCATTGGCTGAACAGTACTTTCTTGATTATCTGGTCCTAAACAATGTAAAATCATTGTACTTTCATACACCTCTGAAGCTGTGCCTACGCCGACAAGTTTTGTAACAGCCTTTTGTTTAGGCCAATTTTTTGGCCACTGATTTAAAGCAATGACAGAGATATCTGCTCCAGTGTCTACCAACCCTTCAAACTGTTTTCCTTGAATAATGGCCTTACACACAGGTCTGCTCTCAGAGACCAGACTTGCCCAATATGCAGCCTTTCCTGTCAGATCAGTGCTTCCGAACCCTCCTGTTCTTTTTATCTCACTGTTTCCAACTTTAATATAAGGTAGGAGTAATAATTGAGCAATCCTGTCTCCTGGACTGGCACTCCAAGGAATTGAGGAACTAATAACCAATTGAATTTCGCCTTTATAGTCTGAATCAACCACACCAGTATGAATTTGAACTCCTTTTAGATTTAAACTTGATCTTCCTAAGATTAGTCCTACAGTCCCCTCAGGCAATGGACCATATACCCCTGTGGGGATTTTTCATGGAGGCTCCCCTGGAAGCAGAGAGACTGCTTGTATGGTGCATAAATCTACTGCTGCACTGCCGCTTGTGGCGGGGGATAATTGCTGTATTGTGATAATTGGCTTATTCCCTGAGACACTTGTGGCAGTGGGGGTTGTTGTTCCTGAAAACCCTGAGGAACAAAGGGCTGAATTTTGAATGCCCCAGTTTG
This sequence comes from Chlorocebus sabaeus, assembly GCF_047675955.1. Classification (NCBI taxonomy): domain Eukaryota; kingdom Metazoa; phylum Chordata; class Mammalia; order Primates; family Cercopithecidae; genus Chlorocebus; species Chlorocebus sabaeus. The sequence goes on along the minus strand of NC_132912.1, from coordinate 50,292,981 downwards.
TTGCGGGGCCTGAGGCTGGCCCCTCCTCTCGTTTCCCGACAGTGGTTGCCCATTTTTATCAAATTTAGAATGACATTCATTACCCCAATGTTTTCCCTTTTTACATCTTGGACATAGGCCAGGTGGCTCTTTATCTGTTCTTGTAGTAGCTTGAGTAGTTACATTTTGTTTATTTGAGACTAGGCAATTCTTTCTTAGATGACCAATTTGACCACAATTATAACATCTTCCCCCAAATGTTCTAACCTGTCCTCCTAAAGCAACTCCTGTGATTGCTTGAGCCATGAGCATAGCTTTTTGCATAGCTCCTCCAATTCCATCGCAGGCTTTAACATACTCTGAGATTACATCTGTTCCTGCGGGAACCCTTCCTTTTAGTGGCTTAATGGCTGATTGACAATCAGGATTGGCGTTTTCATATGCCATCAACTCCACTATGACCTTACGGGCATTTTCATCAGTAGTTGACTTTTGAGCAGCATCTTGAAGTCTTGCTACAAAATCAGGGTAGGGCTCTTTAGAGCCTTGTCTTATTGTATTAAAGGAGGGGCAGGCAGTTCCTGGGTCTTGGATTTTCTCCCAGGCCCTAAGGCAGATAGCCCTAATTTGCTCAATGGCCTCATTTGGCATTATTACTTGTTGGTCAACAGTGCTCCAATTTTGACCTATTCCTAATAGTTGATCTGCATCTATGTCAATTGGAGGATTGGCAGTCCTATTTTTTCGGACCTGTACTTGGGCTCCATCAATCCACCAAGTCTTAAGTTGTAAAAATTGAGAGGGTGAGAGTGAGGATTTTGCCAGAATCTCCCAATCATAAGGGATGAGTCTATGTCCATGAGCAATGGAATCTAATAATGTTCTCATGTAAGGAGAGTTGGGTCCATACTGTTTTACTCCCTCTTTCATTTCTTTTAGCATTTTTATAGAAAAAGACTTATATCTGGCTTCAGCTACGGGAAGCTCTCCCTCTTGGGCCCCTTCTCCAGGTGGTCTTGCTTCTAATATTACTGGGAATTGCCACACCTCAGTATCTCCTTGTTTTCTTGCCTCATCAATAATTTTATGTAACGCACTACCCTGTATACTAGGCGGTGCTGTAGGATTAAGTCTCATGGTGGGCGGCTGAGGATATGGCGCCCTGCCCTGTGGCGCTGGAAATGTTCCTGGCTGTCCATACAGATTTTCTGGGGGTGTTATGCCCAGACCGTTTGTTCCCCAAAGAAGACCACCAGAGTCCAATGTCAAAGCCAAGCGGCAAGGATCTTTATTACAAGTTCGAACCTGGACCCTCCATTCTACAGCATACAAGAGAGGGCCCCGAACAATGCGAGCATTTGCTTTTTATAGCCCGAAAGTTACAGGGGAACAAAGAAATTCTTTTGGCTCCTGCGCTTTCAGTGGAACCTTGAACGGCTGTCTCCTTATCGGAGGCTTTCCAGGTGGTGTTTATACTGGGCTCAGGGAGTTTGAGAGATATATGGCGATATGTGGTGGGATGGGAGGATGGAATGTGTTTGTACTAGGCTCAGGGAGTCTTGAGCCCGGGGCTAGAGGAATGCGCCCAGCTCCTTTCATTCCCCCCTTCTTTTCAGGTGTCTCTAGAGCCAATCTTGGGTCTTATAAGTCTGATTCTGTTTCAGCATTTACAGGTTGGTATTGGGCTCTGAGGACCATGAGTTGTACGGTATCAAATCTCTCTCTAATAAATCGTAAAATTTTGTTAACAACACAAGGTCCTACGGTAAGTAGAAATAGTAGACTTAGCAGGGGACCAAGGAAGGGGGCTAATAGAGAAAACATAGAGGAATTCTACCATTGGTCTGCAGCTGAAGTAAATTGCCATGTTTTTACTTCTGCTCTTAACTTGCGTAACTGTTGGACCCAGTCCTCTACAAGCCCTGATTCATTTATGTAGAAACAACAGTCTTCTTTCAGAAATATACGTGTACCACCTTTTTTTGCAGTGAGTAGGTCTAGGGCTCTCCGGTTCTGCAAGGTTACCTGAGCTAGGGACGTGAGTTGCCACTGAAGGGAGGCAAGGGATTCAGCCGACTCCTCCATAGCAACGGCAAATTGTTGGTATAACTTGTTGCTTTCTATGAGGGTGTGACCTAGGGCTCCTCCCGCCAGTCCGGCCGCCATGAAGGATGCGGTGAGGGAGATTCCCGCAATGAGGGGGAGAAATATGGCTCGTGCAGGTCTTGGTCTAGGGACTGAATGAATAGCGGTACTAGTCCAGTTACCGGTGTACCCTAGGAACTCGCCAGCAGTTAGTAGAGTCAACCGGGGAACTAATGTGACAGGAAGACACAGTAGGTTGGTAACAGAGGGACTAGGTAGGTTCTTAGATAATGTTCCATTACACCAGAAGAATATGCCCGGCGGAGCCTTTAGGGTGATATTAGGGGGCATTGTAGTGATGCTGCAGAGGCTGGTATTTGTTCTTGAGAAACAGTAGGGGAACTTCTCCTGACTGGGATTTAGGTATAGGGGCACGTCTAGGATAGGAGCATATGAGAGGTTTCGGAGGTTGTTAGCTTGGGCTAAGGTAGAGGATCCCCATGGCAGAGGGACAGCGGTTAGCGGTGGACGCCCTAGAGTGGCACACAGAAAGCAGCCAGACAGGCTGTGAAGTCCTGTAAGGTTAGCAAGTTCTAGTCCTTCTTGTAATAACTTTAACCAGGAGAAAGGACGTAAATCTTGTGTTAGTCTGTTTTCTTGTCGTTGGATATTCCCGTGGACCAGGGGCAGTACTTGCACTAGGCCTCGCCACAGATAGAGGTGACTGCTAGGCCATGTGGAGGAGGGGGAGTAGTATACAGCCCCATGTTGAGGCGTGGTCCAACGGGAGTTCCAGGGGTCTTTAACTATCTATGTATATGAAAAGTCTCTATCCCGTCTACGATGGAAGGGCCACTTAGGGTCTAACTGTTTTTTCTCTCCCCAATAACGGGGTCTATGGATGTTACAATAGTTATAAGGACAGCCGGCATTTTGGTGCCACCAATAGTGTTTACAATTGTATTTAGTCTGATCAAACTCAAAGCATATTATTGGTGTCTTAGGTTTGGCTATTTGAAAACCAGTAAAATTCAGTAGAATTGGGCTGTTGCACTCTGAGGAGGGGCAATCAGCAATGGCCAATAATTTTCCAGGCTTATGAGGTTGTCCAGGGTGGGTTTGGTTTTCATAAAGCCAGAATCTCCAAACAAAGGGATTAAGAGCTGGTTTTGTAATTTTTCCAGCGGCCACTAGGGCGGCTAACGTTATGGTTAAACTACTTAACTGCATGTTTACAGCGAGCTATGCTGCCGGCGCAAGGTGAGTTTTAAGGGGTTGTTCTTAGCTCTGTCCACAGTCCACGTGTCTGGTGCTTCTGCCGCCACCGTGATTGGTCCCAGAAGGTCGGAGGTTGGGTCCACCGGCTTGACGTGGGTGTAGTGGATCCACGACGCGATGCCTTCTACCTTCAGGGCGGTGGGTGTGGTTAGGAGTACCTGGAGTGGTCCTTTCCACCTGGGTTCTAGGGTCTCTTGTCGGTGTCGCTTAACTAGGACCTAATCTCCTGGCTGGTACGGATGGGGTGTCGGCGGGGGACCAGTCTCATATAGTTCTTTCAGCTTGGGCCAGATTTCTTGATGAATTTTCTGCAAGGCTTGTAGGGAAAATAAGAGTTCAGAAACATTTTCTGTTTCAGACTTAAGCAGATCATCTTTTAGGCTGGGAACTAAGGGTGGGGGTCTGCCATACATAATTTCATAAGGGGTAAGGCCCAGTCTGTAAGGGGTATTACGGGCCCGGAACAGAGCGTAGGGGAGAAGGACCACCCAGTTAGCGCTAGTCTCCATAGTTAATTTAGTTAAGGTCTCTTTTAAGGTCCGATTCATCCTTTCTACCTGTCCTGAACTCTGGGGCCTGTAAGCGCAATGTAATTTCCAATTTGCCCCAAGGATGGAAGCCAAATCCTGACTTACCTTAGCGACGAAGGCCGGCCTATTATCTGACCTTATCTGGACGGGGAAGCTATACCTGGGGAGGATATCTTCCAGGATTTTCTTTGTTACAACCTGAGCAGTTTCCTTTTTGGTGGGGAATGCTTCAGTCCATCCTGAAAAAGTATCTACAAAGACAAGTAAGTACCGATACCCGTATTTTCTTGGCTTTATCTCAGTAAAATCTACTTCCTAGTAGATACCGGGCCTGGTTCCCCTGAGCCTTGTTCCCGTTGCAGCCTGGGATTGGGGGTAGGCGTTGTTAAGCTGGCAGACTTTACAACTTGTCACAATGTTGCTGGCCATCTCGGCTGTATGTCTGAATCTGAGCTTAGAGCGTCTGATCAGGTCTATCATCCACCGAGCACCTAGGTGGGTGGTTCGGTGGACGTGTTTTAATACTTGTTGTCCTAATTTTTCTGGTAGGATGGTTTGGTCATTAGTATCAGTCCACCACCCATTCTGGGTCTGTTTCAGGGGAAGCTTGTCAATCCACTGGAGATCTTGTTCTGAATATTCAGGGAAATATGGCAAGTCCCGGGGGCCCGGGTCAGGGAGCTGGAGTGCAAGGAGTTGGCTGGGAGCCTTTGCCACCTTTCTTGCAGTTTGGTCTGCCAGAAAGTTGCCTTGAGCAGTTGGAGTAGTTAGTTTCTGATGCCCTGGGCAATGCACAATGGCTAACTTTTCTGGCCTCCACAGGGCTCTTAGCAGGGCTAGGATCTCTTGTTTGTTTTTTATTTCTTTTCCTTCAGCTGTTAGCAACCTTCACTCCCTGTAAATAGCCCCATGTATATGTGCCGTTGCAAAAGCATATCGGCTGTCTGTATATACCGTCAGCTTTTTCCCCGCCCCTAAGGTAAGAGCTTGGGTGAGCGCTATCAGTTCGGCCTTCTGGGCCGATGTCCCCGGGGGCAGGGGTTCCGCCCAGATTACCTCAGTCTCTGAAGTTACTGCCGCTCCAGCGTACCTCTGGCCTTGATGCATGAAGCTGCTCCCATCAGTGAACCAGACGAGGTCGGCGTCAGGAAGTGGGCAGTCCTGCAGGTCTTCTCGAACTCCGTGCACCTGAGCTAGTATCTCGGTGCAGTCGTGGAGTAGGGCGTCCAGGTCCGGGTTGGGCAGCAACGAGGCAGGGTTTAAGGTCGTTGGGGGCAGGAAAGTTATCCTGAGAGGATTTAGTAGCAGTCCTTGGTAGTGGGTGAGCCGGGCGTTACTCATCCATCGATTAGGTGGCTGTTTGAGTACACCTTCGATGGCATGTGGAGTAACGACCCGCAATTCTTGCCCCATGACCAGTTTATCAGCATCTTGCACCATCAGAGCCGTGGCTGCAATCATTTGGAGACAAGGGGGCCACCCGGCAGCCACTGGGTGTAACTTCTTTGACAGGTAGGCAACTGGCCTCCGCCAGGGGCCTAAGTTCTGAGTTATTACTGCCTTGGCGACACCCTTATTTTCATCTACATATAAGTGGAAGGGCTTGGTAACATCAGGTAGTCCCAGTGCAGGCGCGGAGAGTAGGGCGGTTTTAATCTGTTGGAAAGCCGACTCGGCTTCGTCTGTCCACCTAAATGGCTGCTGTCCCCGTGTTGCCTGATATAAGGGTTTAGCCAGTTCTGCAAACCCAAGTATCTATAGTCTGCAAAACCCCGCTGACCCCAGGAATTCCCTTACTTGTCGGGTGGATTGCGGCCTGGGGATCTACAGAACAGTTTGTTTCCGGGCGTCTGTTAACCAGCGCTGCCCTTCTTTAAGCAGGTACCCCAGATATGTTACCTCTGGCTTACAGATTTGAGCTTTTTTTGCCGAGGCTCGGTAGCCTAGATTTCCTAGAGCTTGTAAAGGACCTCTGGTCCCTTGGATGCAAGCTTCTTGGGGCTCAGCAGCAATTAGGAGGTCATCAACATACTGTAGTAAGGTTATTTCAGGGTGTTTGCGTCGGTACTCACCCAGGTCTTCATGGAGGGCCTCATCGAACAGGGTAGGAGAGTTTTTGAATCCTTGCGGTAGTCTGGTCCATGTCAGTTGGCCACTTATGCCCCTATCAGGGTCATTCCACTCGAAGGCGAAGAGCTTCTGGCTCTGAGGGGCTAAGGGCAGACTGAAGAAAGCATCTTTCAAATCTAAAACAGTGTACCATTGATGTTTAGGGTTTAAGGTACTCAGGAGGGTATATGGGTTAGGCACAGTTGGATGTATGTCCACAACCCTCTTATTGACTTTTCTTAAGTCTTGTACAGGTCTGTATTCTCCACTATTAGGTTTTCGTACCGGCAACAATGGAGTATTCCAGGGTGAGTGACATGGGCGAAGGACCCCCTGGTCAAGGAGCCGGCGGATATGCGGGGCAATTCCTTCTTGGCCTCTAGGGGCATCGGGTATTGGCGTACCTGCACGGGGTCTGCCCCAGGCTTAAGTTCAACAAATAAGGCAGGACGGTGTTTTGCTAGACCTAAGCCCCCCGTTTCCGCCCAAGCTTCTGGATATTGCTGGAGCCAGGTTGCTATGTTTTGGTCAGGGGCCGCTTGCTCCTGGTGGAGCCGGTACTCATCCTCTAGGGTTATAGTTAGGACGGACACGGGCTGATTGTGGGAGTTGGTCACGACGGGCCCCTCAGGGAGGAAATGGATCTGTGCTCCCATTTTAGTTAGCAGGTCTTTCCCCAATAGGGGACAGGGGCTCTCAGGAATGACCAGGAAAGAGTGGGTTACATTCTTGGCTCCGAGGTTTACTGTTCTTTGTGTTGTCCATGGGTATTTTTTAACTGCTGTGGCCCCTTGTACCCACGAGGACTTGGAGGATAATTTCCCATTAGTTCTAACTAAGACTGAGTGTTGTGCTCCCGTATCGACCAAGAACTGGACTGGGGACCCCTCCACTTGCAAAGTTACCCTAGGTTCGGGGAGGGGATCCGAACTCCGTCTTCCCTAGTCTTCATCTTGAGTGACTAGTACGGATGTAGACCTAGGGGGTTCCTGTCCTTGTTGTTTCTTTTTGGGGCAGCTTCTTACCCAGTGGCCAGTCTCCTTGCAGTAGGCACATTGGTCTTTTCTCAGATTATCATGCCGGGGGTGCTGCCTAGGTTGGGTGTACTCTGGCTGGGGATGCTCTTTCTGTACCGCTGCTGCCAGGACCTTGGTCATTTTTTCAGTGGCTTTAAAATGCCTTTCTTCTGGAGTATCTCTGTTATTGTAAACCCGCTGGGCTATCTGAAGGAGGTCCTGAATCTACTTTCCTTCTAAGTCTTCTAATTTCTGGAGTTTTCTTTTAATATCTGAGGCTGCCTGATTTACGAAAGACATTACAACAGCTGCCTGACTTCCTGGAGCCTCTGGATCTATGGAGGTGTACTGTCTAAAAGCTTCCATTAATCTTTCTAAGTAGGTAGCTGGGCTCTCTGTCTTTCCCTGCAGAATAGAATATACCTTAGCCAAATTAGTGGGCTTGCGAGCAGCTGCCCGGAGACCTGCCATTAGAGTCTGGCGATAAGGGCGTAGCCGTCCCCTACCTTCTGCCGTGTTGTAGTCCCACGCCGGCCTGGTCAGAGGAAAGGTCGCGTTTATGAGGTCGGGGTTGGCAGTCGGTTGCCCATCGTCCCCCGGGACCAGCTTTCTAGCTTCTACCTGTATTCTTTCTCGCTCCTCCGTGGTAAACAAGATTCGGAGGAGCTGCTGACAATCATCCCAAGTGGGCTGGTGGGTGAACATGACACTATCCAGTAAAGCCAGTAAATCTTTGGGGTTGTCTGAAAACCGAGCATTCTGAGTCTTCCAGTTATACAGATCACTGGTGGAGAATGGCCAGTACTGGAGCCTGGGGATTCCTGTGTCATCTGGGGGTCCTATTTCCCAAAGGGGTAAAGCCACCGTGGAGTCAGGCGGCTGGGGGGGGCTAGTCCGCGAAGTGCGCCCTCGCGTCCGCCCCGCCGGCCCTTCAAAGTTACTTTCTCTTTCAGCGGTCCGGGTGCGTCGGCCGCCTCCCGTCCGCCTGCTCCCTCCCGCGGCTGAGCCCGGGGAGCGGGTCCGGGTGCGTCGGCCGCCTCCCGTCCGCCTGCTTCCTCCCGCGGCTGAGCCCGGGGGGCGGGGGCCTGGGGCCCGGAGGGGTACGGAGGGGGTTCTGCGAGCAGCGGGTCCCCGCTGTCAGGTAGAACAGGATTGGGGGGGGGGCAGTTGGTTGCTTGGGCCTTAGTGGTCGGGCAACCAGCGCCTTACAGGGTTCAGAGGCTAATTGGAAAGGGGACAGCCAATGAGGCGGGTTTTCAACAAGGTTCTGCCATGTGAGGATATATGGTATTTGATCTAAGTGGCCTGCACGCCCAGGTAGAAAAATCTTGGACTTTACCCTAGTGATGACAGCAAGTCGGAAGGTCCCCCCGGGTGGCCATCTTACGTTAAAGGCAGGCCATTCAGAGCGACACAGAGTAATTAGCTTTCCTTTCCTGATTTCTATACCAAGATCATGGCCCCTTGCTCTAACTTCTTTAAAATTATTTGTGAGGAGAGATAGAGGAGTGCTCTGGGTATTACCCATCCTGTATTGATTTGTAGTCTCTTCCTGTAAAAGAATGTGGGTAAGAATCCTTGTAAAGGAAATTCGCGCTGGAAGCCGGAAGCTCGGGGACCGGGGCGGGAGCGCGCGCGGCGCCGGAAGCCCGGGGACGGGGCCGGGAGCGCGCGTGGCGCCGGAAGCCGGGAGCCCGGAGACCGGCGCAATTCAGACCGCAGGCGCGCACCCGGGGACCGGGGCAATTCAGACCGCAGGCGCGCACCCGGGGACCGGGGCAATTCAGACCGCACGCGCGCACCCGGGGACCGGGGCAATTCAGACCGCACGCGCGCACCCGGGGACCGGGGCAATTCAGAGTCAGCTGTTGCCCGGATCGCAAACGCGCTCCGGCAACTCAGATCACAATTTAAATCAGAAGAGAGCCAGGGGACGTCTCCCACCGGTCTCCACTGGCTGTCCTATAGCGCGTCCGCCAGGACTGTGCCAGCTTCAGTTTCAGACCTCGCGAGCCAGATTCAGACCAGACACAGACAGACACAGACAGACACAGGCAGACAAACATTGATGAGCCAGCTCACCTATCAGTAGATCGATCGTAGCAGATCCGTTGACCAGGGGTCTGGTGGGCTTGGGGAATCCCGGACGGGCCCCCAGATGTTATGCCCAGACCGTTTGTTCCCCAAAGAAGACCACCAGAGTCCAATGTCAAAGCCAAGCGGCAAGGATCTTTATTACAAGTTCGAACCTGGACCCTCCATTCTACAGCATACAAGAGAGGGCCCCGAACAATGCGAGCGTTTGCTTTTTATAGCCCGAAAGTTACAGGGGAACAAAGAAATTCTTTTGGCTCCTGCGCTTTCAGTGGAACCTTGAACGGCTGTCTCCTTATCGGAGGCTTTCCAGGTGGTGTTTATACTGGGCTCAGGGAGTTTGAGAGATATATGGCGATATGTGGTGGGATGGGAGGATGGAATGTGTTTGTACTAGGCTCAGGGAGTCTTGAGCCCGGGGCTAGAGGAATGCGCCCAGCTCCTTTCAGGGGCTGCCGATACTGCAGTTCAGCTGGCGGCCAGTATTGATAGGCTACTGGCGGCTGGGTCTTGTTTTCTACCGGCTGATATTGTGGACACTGCATTTGGATTGGCATTGCCATGACAGAGACTTTATCTTTTCCTATTTGATCTTCTTTTGGAGTTTGTACTTGTTTTACCTGCATTTGAGGTTGTAAAGTTACAGGCATCTGGGCTGCTGGAAGAGGAGTTGGCCATCGTGGTTTAGACTCTGATGGCTCTGCTAATTCTGGATCTTTTTCCTCTAATTTTAACGTTTCAGGATATACTACCTTCTGTAATTGATTATTGTCAACATTTTGCGTTGACTGAGCCATTACCGGCTCTGATACACATTCACAGTGTGAACTTTCCTTTCCTTTCCGGGATTCTATCCCTGCCTCTTTTTCACAATCTACTGCACAGCTTTTAGGGACATCAGAAATTGGAACGCTATCTTCTTCTGTTTGAAATGGTTCTAAAGCTACTTTAATAATGACCCAATCATTCCATACTGTAAGTGGAATGATTTTACCTTCCCTACTTGCTTGTTTTAATTCTTTGCCAATTTTTTCCCAGTCTTTTAGATCTAAAGTTCCCTGTTCCGGAAACCATGGACAAAACTGCTCTATTGTTTGAAATAGCGTAATTAGATTTTTGGTAGAGACTTTAACTCCCCCTCTCTTTAAGAGAATTTTAATAAAGCTGCGATAAGAGGCATATTTACTCTTAGTTTGCCCCATTGTTACCCTAGGTTCTTCCGAGCGCACAAGCTTACCGCAAGGCTGACTGTAGACGTACTCGGGAGTCTCTCGTCGACTTGTCCTCAATGACCACGCTCCAGCGTACCTTCACCTTAGAGAAAAGCTTCCACGTTGGGCACCAGATGAAGGGGTGGCCTGCCCCTCCACACTTGTGGGTGTTTCTCGTAAGGTGGAACGAGAGACTTGAGAAAAGAAATAAGACACAGAGACAAAGTATAGAGAAAGAAAAGCGGAGGCCCAGGGGACCGGCGCTCAGCTTACAGAGGACCCACGCCAGCACCGGTCTCTGAGTTCCTTTAGTATTTATAGATAATTCTCTTTACCATCTTAAAGATAAGGGAGTGGCAGGACAATAGGATCGTTTTTAGGGAGGAAATCAGCAGTAAGACATAAGAACAAGGATCTCTGTGACATGAATAAGTTTAAAGGAAAATCCTGTGCCTTGAGATAAACCTTTTAGCGGCATTGTTTCATCCTATCACATGGAGATAAACCTTGGACAATACCTAGCTTTTCTAGGAACAAAGACACACCCTGCACGCCCAAAATCCATTAAACCTTGAGTTACCACAGCACATGTCTCTTGCAAGGACAAGGTTGGGAGTAGGGTCACAGATTAACAGCATCTCAAATACAGAACAAAATGGAGTCTCTTATGTCTACTTCTTTCTATATAGACACAGTAACAGGCTGATCTGTCTTCCTTATCCCCACGAAACACAAGTCATATTTGCTTTGCTTTATAGAGATTGACCATTGGCCTTATTTGGTTACTTTGTTCAAAGCAAGTACCTTTGCTTGTCAACCTCCTGTGCTTAGTTGTGTAGAGTTGTTTGAGTAAAGAAACCCTAAGAGACCCATAAACTTGCAAACAGATCAACCAATTGGGAAACCCTGGAATTAATGGAAACAGTTACAATTAGAACATGGCTGGTATGTGGTAAAAGGCCACCCTTGAGTAAAGATTAGCTATGTGTTAAGTACAAACACCAATGTTCAGTGTCTTGTTGGAGATGACTTTTTTTCTCTTTGGCTTTTAAGAAGTAACTTCATTGATTTGAACTAAGTTTTTGATTCATTTGGCAAGAAAATAGAAAGCTTTTGGGGGAGTAAAATATTTAATATGTTACTGGTGTCCCAAATACCTTTTTTTTTTTTTTTTTTTTTTTTAAGAGACAGAGTCTTCCTGTATTGCCCAGGCTAGAGGCTAGAGTACAATGATGCGATCTTTGCTCACCGCAACCTCCACCCACCAGGTTCAAGCGGTTCTTTTGCTTCAGCCTCCCACAATAGCTGGGATTATAAGTGCCCGCCACCATGGCCGACTAATTTTTGTATACTTAATAGAGATGGGGTTTTACCATGTTGGCCAGGCTGGTCTTGAACTCCTGACCTCAAGTGATACGCCCACCTTGGCCTTCCAAAGTGCTGTGATTACAGGTGTGAGCCACCATGCCAGGCCTTTTTAAAATTTTTTTTATTTTTATTGTTTGAGACCAGGTCTGGCTTTGTTGCCCAGGCTGAAGTACAGTGGCACGATCTTGGCTCACTACAACCTCTACCTCCTAGGCTCAAGCAATCCTCTCACCTCAGCCTCCCAAATATCTGGAACTGCAGATGCATGCCACCACGCCTAGCTAATTCTTTACATTTTTTGTAGAGATGGGGTTTCACCATGTTGTCCACGTTGGTCTTGAACTCCTGGGCTCAAGCAGTCCGCCCACCTTGGCTTTCCAAAGTGCTGGGATTACAAGTGTGAGCCACTGCATCTGGCCCCCAAGTGTCTTAAAGCCTTATAGATCCCATTGTCACTATGTTACCCCTAGTGCGTATGCCAAAGAGGATTCCCAGGGAAGCTTGTTTTTTGATAGCTGAGAACTAATGTGAGAATCCTTCCAAGTGGCCAAGTAGATACCATGTTCTTAGAATGCACAAAGCAAAGAACTGGCTAGAAGCAGTGGTTTTGCAGCTCTTTCCAAAGCCCATGGACTGACTTCACAGTCTTGTGGATTATTGACTATAGGTTCAGGGGAGTTAATCTGAAGTTGAATATGTGGTCATAGGAAATAATGTCTGCAAAAGTATTGTGTTTTCAGCTACCGGCCCGTCATCATTTTTCCACTGACAAATAGCGGTAAGGGCACCTTGGCTATTGCTTGGTTTTATGTTCAGAATGGGGTTTTGAGTTACTACATTTTGGCTACCTGCTTGGAAGAATCCTTATTACACTCAAAATTAGATCTAATAACTGAGCCATAGCAATGCTGTTGCAGATACCTTTAGCATTTATTCTCCTGTGCCTCATAGTTAATAATTTCCACATTAGTAATTTGGTCTAATTATAGTTCACTTTCAGTTCTGCAGCTTTTTACTGATTTACTAGGCAGAGACATGAGGTTGATCCTTATTAAACTGAACAGATTATTTTGAGTGTACAGTATTTTCCAATTATTATAATTTTTCAGCCACATTGAATACAGTTAGAAGTTTAACTGCTATGCCTATAGTCTAAATATGGTAAGTTCACAAAGAGATGATGTGAACGTCAAGAAGATACCTCACATTATACTTTTAGTGGGGTTTTTTTGGACTTCCTAAAAATATTTTTGGTCCCCCTACACTTTTGACAGCTGTTTATAGATAATGTTTGCAGTTTCTGTTTGAGAGAGATAATTATGACACTTAGCATTGGAAAACTAAGAAGAACGTAAGCAGGTCAGCTATCAGAAGTCTTCAGACTGGAGAGATTCCTGGAGGGGGAGTGGCCCTTTAATCCATCAGCTGAAGCCATCTGGTAGGACACTCATTGCAGAAATGGTTGTGAAATGTTCTAACTCAGCAACATCACTGAATGTCACAGAATTGACAGACACAGAGCTAAAGGGCCTCTAGCCACCCCCACAACTCCTCTGTACCTTTGTGTCCCTAACACATGACTTGGAACAAATACAGTCTAGGTACAAATATGGCTACCTGAAGTTTATGATCCCTACTCATGGAGCTGCATGAGGACATCACATTTTTTAAAAAGCTGCTTTGGGCACCCCCATTCCTGAGAAGTGTTGTAGCTTGGTTTCCCTTTGCTGTATAACGTTTGTAAGACTAACATTTAATAACCATACACAGTTGGGGCATTTTCTATTTTGAGAAATTTATTTGTAGCTTCCTCTTATTTACACTTGGGGACTATTTTTAAGTATTTTTGTTTCTCCATTGCAAGTGAAATCCTTGTTGCTAATCTTTTGCCATATACAGAATTGTTCACTTGTTTTCAAGCAGGTAGTTCAATTATCTGTAATTCTTGAATTCTTTTCAGCTAGCACGATGCTAGGTGTCCCTCACTGCTTATTAATTGTAGGAGATAGATGCATCAGTGTGCAAAGTGGGGGGTGGTCACTAGCACCTAACTCAAAGTGTGATTATAGCTATCTTTCCACTTTTTTTTTTTTTTTTTTGAGACAGGGTCTCACTCTGTCACCCAGGATGGAGTGCAGTGGCATAATCTCAGCTTACTGCAGCCTCGACCTCCTGGGCTCAAGCGATCCTCCTACCTCAGCCTCCCAAATAGCACATGCCACTCCACTGAGCTAATTTTTCTATTTTTTGCAGAGACAGTGTTTTGCCATGTTGCCTAGGTTATTCTCAATTCCTGAGCTCAAGCCTGCCTCAGCCTCCCAAAGGGCTGAGATTACAGGTGTGAGCCACCATGCCTGGCCATCACTAATTTTCAAGGTTAATATTTGGAGGATCCATCCAGAGTCCAAAGGTTGTTAATACTCTTTCCAAATAGGGTGCCACCTTGTTTACACTACAGTCTTAAATCCATTGACACTGCTAGTGGAGTTCTAAATCATATTACTAGCAGGAAATGACTGTTTTAGTTGCAGCTCCAGTAATAAACTGCCATAGGAACAAGTTGGAAAGTGGGGGGGGGGGGAAATGTGAACATGAAAATGTCAAGTCGTATGTATTACACAAGTGGTATTACTTTAAAAACTTTATCTCCTTTTTGAGATGGAATATTGATTTATTTAAAAAATGGTCTCTCCCCATTTCACAGTACTTTTTTTTTTTTTTTTGACGGAGTCTCACTTCTCTCACCAGGCTGGAGTGCAGTGGTATGATCTCAGCTCACTGCAACCTCAGCTTCCAAGTAACTGGGACTATAAGCACACATCACCACACCCAGCCAATTTTTTTGAATTTTTAATAGGGTTTCAGTATGTTGGCCAGGCTGGTTGAACTCCTGACTTCAAGCGATCCACCCGCCTCGGCCTCCTGAAGTGCTGGGATTACCTGAGCCACGGTGCCCAGCCCATTTCACAGTACTTTTTATTTAACCCTATCATGCCAGGGCACTATGCAATATATGGCTGTTTCATTTTCCTGTTGTCTCTTTTTCCCAGGTGGTCTTCGAGGGATAGCACGAGGTGGTCTGACAGGACTAACACTTACCAGCCTCTATGCACTGTATAATAACTGGGAGCACATGAAAGGCTCCTTGCTCCAACAGTCACTCTGAAGATTTTGCCAACTCATGAATGGAGGACACTTAGTATCTAGATCATTTTATAAGACAGTCTGGAGTTATCCTCCCTCTCCTACCTACAATTAGTTTGAAAAATTGGAGATTTTGATTTGCTGTGATGAAAATCCTGGATGGTTGACCAAGACTGGCACTTGTTCCAGCCATTAGTGAGTTGAAGCCAAAGGCCTTTGGTGACTGAGAACCATGGTTCTCTTCTCTGGAGAAGATCTTGCACATCTCTCTTCTCCTCCCCCATGAACTAGAAAACCACTTACTCCCAGAATTCAGGTCGTGCTTGTCAGTACTATATCACCGTCTGTTCATTTAATGATCCAAAACTGTAATGTTGCACTGTATTCCAAATAAAGGGTAAAAACAGAACTAAAGTTGTAACTCTAACACAGAAACATAGTGGTTGTCTCAATTTAAAAGTATCTACCGGCCGGGCGCGGTGGCTCAAGCCTGTAATCCCAGCACTTTGGGAGGCTGAGATGGGCGGATCACAAGGTCAGGAGATCGAGACCATCCTGGCTAACACGGTGAAACCCCGTCTCTACTAAAAAGTACAAAAAACTAGCCGGGTGAGGTGGTGGGCGCCTGTAGTCCCAGCTACTCCGGAGGCTGAGGCAGGAGAATGGCTTAAACCCGGGAGGCAGAGCTTGCAGTGAGCTGAGATCCGGCCACTGCACTCCAGCCTGGGCGACAGAGCCAGACTCCGTCTCAAAAAAAAAAAAAAAAAAGTATCTACCTTGGTATAAAGTGAAAGGAACTCTCAGCATTTTCTGTCCCAATTGAGGCAAAACAACATCTTCATGTTTGTGTTGAAATGAGCTACTGGTGGCTGGGTGCAGTGGCTCACGCCTGTAATCCCAATACTTTGGGAGGCCAAGGCAGGAGGATCACCTGAGATCAGGAGTTTGAAGATCAGCCTGGCCAACATGGCAAAACCTTGTCTCTACTAATAAAATACAATAATCAGCCGGGTGTGGTGGGCGTGCGCCTGTAACCCCAGCTACTCGGGAGGTTGAGGCTGGAGAATCGCTTGAACCCAGGAGGCGGAGGTTGCAGTGAGCCCAGATGATGCCACTGCACTCCAGCGCAGGCAACAGAGTGAGACTCCATTTCAAAAAAAGAAATAAGCTACTGGTGGCATTCACCAATAGAGCTGATGCTAAACCACCTCAAGGTATTTCAGGTTAACCATTAGACTAGCATACTAGAACAATCTTTCCAACGATCCTGCTTCATTCCATACATATTAACTCCTCACTAGGAATAAATCAGAGCTAGGTTTTGGTTTTTTTTTTTCCGAGACAGGGTCTCACTCTGTTGCCCAGGCCGGAGTGCAGTGGCGCGATCCCAGCTCACTGCAACCTCCGCCTCCTGGGTTCAAGTAATTCTCCTGCCTCAGCCTCCCAAGTAGCTGGAATTACAGGCACTTGTCACCGTGCCCGGCTAATTTTTGTATTTTCAGTAGAGGCGGGGTTTCACCATGTTTGTCAGGGTGGTCTCAAACTCCTGACCTCAGGTGATCCACCCACCTCGGCCTCCCAGAGTGCTGGGATTACAGGCGTGAGCCACCGTGCCCGACCAAGAGCTAGATGTTTTTCAGGGAAGCCTTGGGAAAACTAAAGGATATAAGGCCAAGCTGTTTCAGTTTGTTTTCTCATCCACAGTATGAAGTTAATCATGTATAACTGCAGTACAGGTTATACACATAAATATTACTGTATTAAATACCTGGTGGCTATATGATTGGAGAAAGTAAACTAGGGCCTTTTTGGATGCATCTATTAAGAGGAATCCAGTAGAAAGGCACTGAGTCTTAGCTGAAGTCCCGTAGGTTTTTTTTTAATAGATATGAATAGTTTTCATAAAAGACTGAAAATGGAGGTTAATATACCTATTGTTTTCTAATTTTTCATAAAATACACTGGTTATTTTTATGCTCAAGCTGTTTCTCAGCTGGATTCCTAACCAAAAGTTATCACATTATATGACACCACACTTTGTGACAAATAGTTTTACAAATAACACGCAACAACTATGGCTGTTATGCTTTTAATGGAGGCAGATACAAAATTCATCAATGCAAAAGAATGTTTCACATACTCATTAACATAGTGATTAATGTAAATTATATTCTGACTTGTAAAATACAGTGTGTTTGGCCTCAAAAAAGAAACTACAGAGCTGCAACTCAAGATAACTGGAAAGGCTCCTTACATTGTTTTTGCCCACCACCTTTATTATAATACTCCTAAATGATATCTGGAGAGGGAATTAAAAAATAATACAAAGCTCTTTTCAGCTGTGGTTCAAAGAACTCTAGTGAAGCTGTATGGCAATGACATTGTGGGACCATGAAGTTTCCCCAGAAGTATTTCCAATAAGAGGCAGTTAAGAAGCTTAATGGTTTCAAAGTATGGAAAGCAGCAAAGATATCTTAGAGAAAACATAAACCCACCTCTCTCCTACAGAGACATTTTAAAGCATGGACGTAACTTTAAGGAGACTGAGAAAACATCAGTAGTTTTCACAAAGCTTCAATGATCACCCCGAGGCACAAGTGATGAAAATGGCCTGTTCACTAAAACATCACTTTTGGAGGTACAGGTATGCTGTGCTTGCAGTGAGAGGATGACTTTATCACTAGTTAAAAGCACCAGGTGTCAAGCTCAGCTTCCATTTACACAGGATGCACCAATAATCCCTATGATAGTGAATGGTTCAAGTACTATACTACATTTCCAACATGACTTTTGCCTATTTGCTTAGTCGGTACTGGGGTTCTTTTAAGCCCCGTAGGTCTGTAGAATATTTTAAAAGGCTAGAACTACCTCAAAAATAGTCTTGAAATATTACTGAGTCCTTCTAAAAGAGTTCACTGGATATTTTAATAACATTTACAGAAAGACAAAATTTGCAGTAGCTGAGTTTAAGAATAATGTAGAACTACCATGTGGGCTAAAATGTCAAAAATTGCCAAGATTATTAATACGTATTTTGGTAATCACTACTGACCAGGTTAATTTTTTGTGCAAAATACTTTATATATTAATAGAACAGGAAAATCATTATTTCAGACCACTAACAGGAGAAAACCCACAGCAAAAGAAGCATCTGTAGGGCAATTAAACATTAGGGAAGTTTACTAGCTTTAGAATACATCAATACACTTCGATTACGGAAATAATCATTTTTAAACAAGAGTGTTTTAATGTACTTTTAGTAATGACCCAATCTAAGGAGCCCTGGAGGTTTGTGAAAAAGACGTATCCACAAAGATGCTGCTTTTCTAGTGTGGGGTGAATTAATACTTCTGTAAGAAGGAGGGAACTGAATCACCTCAGCATGAATAAACAGCATTTTTCTTTTAAACAGTAACTCATAATCTGATGACTCACTTTGCTTTACTAGTTCAAAATTAGGCAGGAGAAGAACTAAGCTAACTGGTCAGACCCAGAAACACAAAGATTTGGCAAGCCGCAGTCATTCAGCTCATGATGTGTGATAATCGGCAGAAAGGCTGCTCAACTCTTGTCCATTCCTTCACATCTGTAAAGAAACGCCCACAGATAAGTTACTTCACTGAAGAATAAAAGCAAATTTTCCCTGCCTTAAAGCTCTGACTCATTTCCCAATATAGGTATACCTTGTTATATTGTATTTTTTTACAAATTGAGCATTTGTGTCATCAACTGTGCCCATTAAAGATGGTAAACTTTTCATCGATAAATGTATGTCCTGAATGCCCACCAAACAGCCTTTCCGCATTTCTCTGCCCTCTCCTCAGGCCTCCCTGGTTCCCTGAGACAAACAAGATTGAAATTAGGCCAATTATTAACCCTACAATTGCATCTAAGTGTTCAACTAAAAGGAAGAGTCCCCATCTCTCACTCTATTTAAATCAAAAGCCAGAAATGATTAAACTTAGCGAGAAAGTCATGTTGAAGGCCAAGAGAGGCTGAAAGCTAGGCAGGCCTTTTGGACCAGCCAAGCTGTGAACACAAAATCAAAGTGCTTTTTGTTGTTTTTTAGCTTCTCATTCTCTGGCTGAAAAGTTCTTGAAAAAAACGAAGTGCTACTCCAGTGAACAGATGAATGATTTAAAAAGCAAACAGCCTTATTTCTGATATGGAGAAAGTTTTAGTGGTCTCGATAGATCAAACTAGCCACAACATTCCCTTAGGCCAAAGCCTAACCCCAGAGTAAGGCCCTAATTCTCTTCAATTTTATGAAGGCTGAGAGAGGTGAGAAACCAGAAGTCATGTTTGAAGCTAGCAGTGGTTGGTTCATGAGGTTTAAGGAAAGAAGCCATCTCCATAGCAAAAATGCAGCGTGAAGTGGCATGTTAACCAGAATAGCCAAGATCATAAATGAAAGTAGCTACAATATTTTCAGTGTAGACAAAAACAACTTCCTATTGCAAGAAGCAGTCATCTAGAACTCGTAGCTAGAGAGATAAGTCAATGCCTGGCTTCAAAGGACAGACTGATTCTCTTGTTAGGGACCAACACAGTCAGTGACTTTTTTTTTTTTTGGAGACAGGGTGTCACTCTGTCAACCAGGCAAGACTGCAGCAGAGCTATCATAACACATTGCAGTCTTGACCTCCCAGATGCAAGATTCTCTCACCTCAGCCTCCTGAGTAGCTGGGACTATAGGCACACTCCACCATACCCAGCTAATTTGTTAATTTTTGTACAGAGGGTCTCTGTATGTTGCCCAGGCTGGTCTTGAACTCCTGGGCTCAAGCAATCTTCCTACCTCCGCCTCCCAAAGTGCTGGAATTGCAGGCCTGAGCCACTGCACTGGCCACTGGTGGCTAAGTTGAAGCCAGTGCTCAATTACTATTCCAAAAATCCTAGGGCCCTTAAGAATTACGCTAAATCTGGCCAGGCGCGGTGGCTCACGCCTGTAATCCCAGCACTTTGGGAGGCCGAGGCAGGTGGATCACAAGGTCAGGAGATTGAGACCATCCTGGCTAATATGCTGAAACCCCATCTCTACTAAAAAACAAAAAAATCAGTAGTCCCAGCTACTCGGGAGGCTGAGGCAGGAGAATGGTGTGAACCCGGGAGGCGGAGCTTGCAGTGAGCCAAGATGGAGCCGCTGCACTCCAGCCTGGGCGACAGACTCTGTCTCAAAAATAATAATAATAATAATAATAATTATGCTAAATCTACTCTGCCTGTGCTCCAGAAATGGAACAAAGCTTGGATGACAGCACACCTGTTCACAGCATGGTTTACTGAATCTTTTAAGCCCTCTGTTGAGAACTACTGCTCAGAAAAAACATTCCTTTCAAAATACTACGCCCATTGACAGTGCACCTGGTCACCCAAAAGCTCTGATGGAGATGCAGAAGGAGATTAATGTTTTCATGTTTGCTAATAAAACATCCATTCTGCAGCCTATGGATCAAAGAGTAATTTCAACTTTCAAGAATTATTTAAGAAATACATTTTTTAAGGCCCTAGCTGCGTAGGTTCCTCTGATAGATCTGGGCAAAGTAAACTGAAAACCTGGAAAGAATTCACCATTCTGGATGCCACTAAGACCATTTATGCTTCATGACAGGAAGTCAAAACATCAACATTAACAGGAGTTTGGAAGAAACAGATTCCCACCCTCATGGATGGCTTGGAGGAATTCAAGACTTCAGTGGAGGAAGTAACTGCAGGTGTGGTGGAAACAAGAGAAGTAGAATTAGAAGTGGAGCCTGAATGTGTGACTGAAATGCTGCCATCTCATGATCAAACTTAAACGGATGAGCAGCTGCTGCTTATGGATGAGCAAAGAAAGTAATTTCTTGAGATGGAATCTACTCCTGGAGAAGATGCTGTGTATTGTTGAAGTGACAACAAAGGATTTAGAATATTACATAAACTTAGTTGATGAAGAGCAACATGATTTGACTCCAATTTTGAAAGTTCTACTGTGGACAAAATGCTATCACACAGCATCACATGTTAGAGAGAAGTATTTCATAAAAGGAAAAGTCAACTGATGCAGGAAACTTCATTATCTTATTTAAAGAAATTGACACAGCCATCCCAACCTTCAAGCAGCTACCATCCTAATCAGTCAGCAGCAATCAACACCAAGGCAAGACTCTCCAACAGCAAAAAGATTGTGTAAATGGCTCAGATGACCTTCAGCACTTTGTAGTAATAAAATACTTTTTAATTGAGGTATATACATTGTTTTCTTCTTAAGACATAATGTTATTACAGACGTAACAAACTACAGTGTATTATATACAACTTTTATATGCAATGGGAAACGGAAGTATTTGTGTAGCTCACTTTATTGGGATATTTGCTTTATTGCAGTGGCCTGGAACCAAACCCACCTTCAAGGTAGGTCTATAAGCTATTAGAATCCACATGGGATTTGAAAATTCCCAACGGTTACATCTTGAAAGTTCCCTTTGAAGTATGCCTAGTTAGTTCATAAAGCAAATTCAATTAAAACACATGAACTTTTTATGAGCTCCCCCGTCCCACCCTCACTTGCCTAATATACATACTATTAAAAGGGATATGGTTCAATGAGCCAAGTATGACTTCATATGTAAGACAAAACATTTATTTTATAAATAGCTATAAGCTAATTTTCACACTGGTAGCATGTACCCACCTGTAGAGGAGTTCGATATAACCACTTCTCTTTATCAACTTTAAGTTGCATACAGGCAAAGAGATCACAAACTGCAGGAAGGCCATAATGGTCTGGGGGGAAGTTATGTTCTTCCTGTAGAGGTGAATTAAGTAATACTTCCTGCAATAAAAGAAAAGAGTAGGTTGCTTCATGAAAACTAGGAGGCATGAGACCAACTTATCTTTCAAATAGGGTCTACAGAGAATAATTTAAATGTTGGCCATTCTCTCTAACAACCAAAAACAAAGGTGACAATTGTTATTTCTACCCCAAATATTTTCCATAAATAGCAATAAAACAGGCTAGATTCTTTTCTTTCCTGAAGGATGGGGCTTAGGCCTGGAAAATGCACAAAAAATTCATAAATCCTCCATTCCAAATTTAGTATTTAACACATTTAAGGATCTGGCCAGTTTGGAAGGTTTGGGATTATGAAATATAAAACTCCAGGCCAGGTGTGGTGGATGACACCTGTAATCCTAGCAGTTTAAGAGGCCGAGACAGGCAGATCGCTTGAGCTCAGGAGTTCAGGAGACCAACCCCGGGCCAAAACCCCATCTCTACCAAAAATACAAAAAATTAGCCAGGCATGATGGTGCATGCCTATGGTCCCAGCTACACAGGAGGCTGTAGTGCGGGCAGGGGGATGGCTGGAGCCTGAGAAGGGGAGGTTGCAATGAGCTGAGACTGCACCACTGCACTCCAGACCCCACCATCTCAAAATAAATGAATAAATAAATAAAACTCAAACAGTGCTATTTTGATGTTTATGCTCACCTGGGCCTTCTTTCGAAGCAGCCACTTGTCTTCTTCAGAGGATAACTGGCTGAGGTTGCCCATCTTCTTTCCTGGCAGGACCCAGTCAGCTGTGTTAAAGGAACACCAGGAAGTGTTCATGGGGCTTTTAAACTTTTGTTTGCCATCTCTGTCTTCAGTACTAGGCACTTCCTTGGGACTTCTTTCTTTGTATGGGGTCCTGATAAGCCACTCCGACAAGGGGCTGTTCTTTATGACTTGGAAGGAATCAGCAATTCTAGAAGGAATCATTGCCTTTGGTGCTTTAGTTTGTTCTATTACTTCTTTTCTAGAAGGACAGAGCCACATATTCAGGGAATCTTTATGCTTCTCAGGCTCAGGTTTGGGTTCCACAGGCATCCCATTTTTATCCTTTCCTTCTTTCTTCAGAAGCCATTTATACAGAGCCTCCTTCTCACAATTCTCATCACACACACACTCTGCAAAGCTTGTGCAGGGCTCATTGGCTCTGCACACTTCTTCTACCTTACACGGGTCCTGATGGTTCTGGACAAGCCAATCCTCTGTAACCATGCTGGGGGTGGACAACTGTTTCTTGGTCTCCAAGTGGTCATTCAGGCACTTCAGATTGCCCAGGTTTTCAATCTCCACACCTTTGGGCTGGTTTCCCTGACAGTTGGTACAGGAGTCAGTCTTGACAAGCCAATCATTCACATTATAGGACTGGAACAAGAGCTTAAACTTCTCACTGGTTTCACGACTGTCACTCTCAGGCTTCCGCAGCTTATGGGATTCCTGGGGAGTCACTAGCCAATCTGATAGGTCCATCTCATCTTGATCAGGAAGCTCTTGATCTCCAACCTTTTCCATTTCAGTGGAGAAAGAACTAGTAGTGGAATGGCTGTTACACTTTTGATAACTTGGTTTTTCACTCTTGAGGAGCCAGTTTTCTAAGCCCTTTAGGTTTCCCCAGACATTACTGAAGAAATTGCAGGCTCTGGGAGAAGTCTACACAAAAAGTACACAGTATTAGTTTGCCAGAACAATTATGACTGCTTGGGAGATTCTGTCTGCACTTTTTTTTTTTTTGGAAACGAACTCTTGCTCTGTCACCCAGGCTGGAGTGCAGTGGCGCAATCTCAGCTCACTGCAAGTTCTGCCTCCCAGGTTCACGCCATTCTCCTGAAGTAGCTGGGACTACAGGTGCCCAACACCACGCCCGGCTAGTTCATCAAATTCTTGAGCCCCTACTGCATGCCAGATGCTAAACTGCTTTTTGTTTTGTTTTTTTATTTTTTTGAGACAGAATTTCACTCCGTCACCCAGGCTGGAGTGCAGTGGGGCAATTTTGGCTCACTGCAGCCTCCACCTCCCAGGTTCAAGCAATTCTGCAACCAAAAACTTAACAATGACACATACTACTACTGATTAGTAACTAACCCCACCTACTGCTGCATCTACTGTAGAAACAATCAAAGCAGCAACAGACCTGACTGTTCTCCAAGGTCTGCTTTTGGGTGAGCCAGTCGTGGGGGTCAGTGCTAGGTATGTAAGGAGCCTGATGACCACTGGCAGGTTTGCTTCCAAGGAGCCATTCACTGAGAGGGACAGCTACAATACCGGATGCTGACTTCTGTTAATCATATAACAAGGAATGTCAAATGCAGTAGAAAGTTCACCAGAAAAGGAGAAGAGCCACTCTCTAATCTTGGCTTGCCACTGACCCTGGGCAAGTCTTGTGCCTTCCCAGAGCCTCAATTTTCACAATTATAAAACAAGAGACATAGCTGATCTCTAGGGCTCTTCTCAACTAAAACATCTAGAATCCTTTATTCACATTGCCATTCCTTTAGAAATAAATCATCTCTACAAGTTATAAACAGGATCCCTCACAGAGAACCAGTATCAGTAAGACAGCTAATGATAATTTCCTGTGAACTATTGATAATTACTTTGTCTGTTAGCCCCAGCAAGATATCTAAATTTCTATTTGGCATTAGATCTCAAGGGAAGCATTCAATTTCATAAACTAACTCATTGCCACTGGTGCCTTTTTACAAATAGTAGTATTTTTTTAAAGCTATATAAAACGCAAAGGAAATATAAACCAAGCAATGACTTAATTACCAAAAACAAAATGGTATTTTACCTGCTCTGGCATTGGGATATAGCCTCTCTTCTCCAGGAAGGGCCCAATATTTGATGAACTAGCATGAGCCATCAAGTGCTCAGGAATTTGCTATGAAATGAGATAATTTAATCATGTTATTTATGCTATGCTGCCAAAAAAGTGAAATTATAATTCCAAATTTCAAAAATGTTAAAGCATTACTATTTCATTAGAAATATTGTTGACACTAAATTCCATGACTTACAAAGTAGTTATCAAATTTGAGAATACTCTACCACATAACTATTATATAAAAAATCTTCACCAGAATTGGTTGTATTACCACTTTTAACAAGACCCAAATGTTTGGTTCTTTATTAAAAACTATTCAAGCCATTAATTTTACAAAAAATGTATCAGAAGTATTTGGAGAGATACATGAGGCATTCCAAAAGAGTATCACTGAGTCTGTACTACACTCCAAGAACTACCAAGCTAGGCAACTTAAGCAGAACATGACTTTTTTTTTTTTTAGGCGGAGTCTCACTCTGTCCCCTAGGTTAGAATGCAGTGGCGTGATCTCAGCTCACTGCAACCTCCGCCTCCCGGGTTCAAGCGATTCTCCTGCCTCCGCCTTCCAAATAGCTGGGATTACAGGCACCTAGTTAATTTTTTAGTATTTTTAATAGAGACAGGTTTTCACCATGTTGGCCAGGCTGGTCTCGAACTTCTGACCTCAAGTGATCCGCCCTCCTCGGCCTCCCAAAGTGCTAGGATTACAGGTATGAGCCACCAGGCCCAGCTGAGAACATGAAATTTTTGAAACTAATCAAATTCTCAAGAAAGTCACTACTCATAGTAATTTTTTTTAAGACCAGCTGTGATGCCACAGATACGAGAAGTGCCCAATGAAGCATATGCGATTACTCACAATGGTTTTGAGAGACCCAAATGTGGTGATGGTCTGGCGCAGAGCAGTTGTGTCAGCTTCAAAGAGCAGGACAGTTGAATCTTCAGGCTTAAGGGTCAAACTGCCCAGTCTGGGGAAAAAAAACAAAATTGGCTATTTTTAAGGAATATCTGTTTCATCAACTTCACCCAAAACAAAAGTCAAATTGTGAGTAATTTTAAATGATTATACTTCCCTAAGATACTCAACCAAAGGTAGACGGCTTATTCATGTATCAGCAAGTATAATATTAAATACATAAAGCAGAATGATCTTATCCTAGCAACATACAAGTTAAATACAACGCATGCAATGAGTTACAAAATTGACTTTCTTTCAGTATACCAAAGTTAAAGAGTCAAAGTTAAAATAAGCAAAAAGGGTTGTTACCTTTCCAGGCACACAGAGACTTGATTGGCTAGATCTTTGTTTTGGGTACACTCCAGTTGATGAGTAAGACAATTGAATTGGCCCAATAACTAAAAGAAAAATGAAACCATCTAGCCACAATGATACCAAGAGCACCAGATATACTCAAGTTACCAAACAGAACTTGCAATTAAACTTTTATCTGATCTATATTAACACTGCATTACAAGGAAGATACTCTCTGGCAACCAGAAGCCATGCTCAAACCAGTTCTAGCCACGCAGTCACCTTACCCAGTAGAGCTGCTGAGCCTGCTGTTGAAGTGTCTCCTCTTTAAGCTGATAAATAAGGTCCACCTGTTCATACAGCCACACCTCACGGCTTCTAAGACATTCCAGGTGACGGCTTATACAACTGTGAATCTGAGCTTTGACCTAGGAAACACATACATGTTAGCTTCCTAGTGTTATAATCCCAAAGAATGATGTTTCCTGCAGAATAGTGAGGTTCTTAAACTTTTTTGGGGCGGGGGAGGGCTTGGGGGGATCACAAATCCTTTTTAATATCCAACGACATCTATGAAGTATCTCCCCAGAAAAAATGCGTATTTTCAAGATTTTGCCTATAATGTCACGGTTTAGTGTTCCAAAGCCCACCCAAGGACCGACTAAAGCCCTATGGACCCCAATTTAAGAATCCCAGCCATAAAGGCATACCTAAACTCTAAAATCCTCCTGCAATACCCATCCTTCTAAGAGGATTAGGTTTAATTTGGGTGTCCTAATCAAAAGAAAATACAAGAACGTACCAGGAAATACTGATCCCCCTCAGTTTTCCACATAATTTTAAAACCTATGGTTTTACAAGTTTATCAGCAGAATAAAGACAGAGTATTAACTTAATAGCTAGCCCCTTATCTCTTTTCTCACCCCACAGAATGGGCAGTCCATTTACAGCAGAATAATTTAGTAAAGAGATGTGCCACCACATGTCAACAGCTAGAAGACCATTAGGGTAGACAATTTAAGTAAAATTAT
This sequence comes from Chlorocebus sabaeus, assembly GCF_047675955.1. Lineage (NCBI taxonomy): Eukaryota > Metazoa > Chordata > Mammalia > Primates > Cercopithecidae > Chlorocebus > Chlorocebus sabaeus. Next base: position 50,266,252 of record NC_132912.1, on the reverse strand, counting down.
AAACTAATGTTTCTGGAAGCATAAACAGTGATTCAAACAGGGCTAAATATAAAAATCCCAAGGGAAAAAGTCAAAACAGGCCATAAATTATCCATGACAATACACATAAGAAACTATATTTTAAAACACATTTTTTTTTTCCTGTTTAATAAAGTTGTGTTTCAAAGTCATGTAATACTTGATCTAACACACACAACAACAAAATACTACTGGAACCAACAACAGATTTCACTCTGGCTTGCCCTAACAGATAGTCATTTACAGAACAATGCCATCAACCAGTTAAAAGATGACGGGGAGGATGCTCAAGTGCATCCTTCATGCAATCAAGAGGACGCAGCTGAGAGGATACTGCTCACTCATTTCATATTTTACTGGTTACAGTGCCTGAGGAATCACACAGAGGAGTAATCAAAAATGCATGCTGAATAGAATTTTCTAGAATGGCACAGGGTCTTCCAGACTCTTCTAGCACCTGCCTTATTTCCCCTTGGGATGAAAGGCACTAGTGCATCAGGCAACTGACTGGGACCAAGTAGACCACGCAAGGCATGGGGTGAAATTTTTTGCTGGCACAGAGAAACCAAGTCCTTGGCCATGCTCTAACCAGCCCTGTGCCAAGAGTCCAGACAAGAGAAGAGAAAAGCACATGTCACACCTCTCGCAAGTTATCTTTAATTTGCTGTTCAGCCCGGAGAACTCCACCAATAGCAAGCTCCAAGTCCCTCCGTGCATCACTACACCTCAACAGGGGTTCTCTATTACTGGAGCTGCCACTCTGGTCTTGGAAGGTATTCATTCTCCTCACTGCTCCTTTAAAAGAAAAAAATATATATAAATAGCACCATAATTACAACCAAAAACCACCTTTCAATCATCCCTCAAATGATCATTCCAGCCAACTCCCATTACTACTACTTAGATTACTTTCCAACACTGGAGCTAGCACATAAGATATTCTTAATAAATATTGTCTCCTCCCTTCCCTCTACCACTGTTCCTGCCATAAAACTCTAAAATCTACTTTAGTAACACTTTGCATGTGAATAGCTATTTCTGGAAAAATACACTAATTATCCTGAATCAACAGAGCATACAGTGTCCTGAAAAGTTAAAAGAACCTTAAAATATAATTTTCTATTTATAACACACATATAGTCATATGAGGTATGTGTTCCTCTTTGTAGATTTAGAGATCAAGACTAAAAGGTACAGAAGGATCTTTGATTACTTTGAAAATAAGCTGCAAACAATCAAGTTTAGAATACTGTTTAGAAGACGGAATTTTTAATTTCCCCCTTTAAGGTAGAACTTTTTTTTTTTAATTTAGGAAGAACTTAAGAATGACTTCACAGCTAGGAAGCTCTCAAAAATATAACACAGGGCCGGGCACGGTGGCTCACACCTGTAATTCTAGTACTTAGGGAGGCCAAGGTGGGTGGATCACTTGATCCCACGAGTTCTGGACCAGCCGCGGCAAAATAGCAAGACCTCGTCTCTACAAAATACAAAAATTAGCCACATGTGGTGGTGTGCACCTGTAGTCCCAGTTACTTGGCAGGCTGAGGTGGGAAGATCACCTGAGCCCAGGGGTTCGCAGCTACAGTGAGCTGTGATCACACCACTGCACTCCAGCCTGGGTAAGAGGGTGAAACTCTGTCTCAAAACAACAAAAAAGAACACAACAGATATACAGATACATGTTTTTTATATAGAGAATATATGTAATATATAATATATAAAAGAATGTGCATTATACATAACAGATTATATGTGACAAAATGATTTCATATGATTCTCATATAAAGGAGAAACAGAAATTGGTACAGAGTTCTCTAAAAAGCTCGGGTTTAGGGGCGATAGGAAACAGAAACGGGAAGAACAGCATTAATGATAAAATGAGACTGCAACACAAGAGTGTCAGTAAAGCCATGAAGTAAAACTTGACAAAAGCTACTGGAAGAACAACGACATGATTTTTAAACACTGAGAAAATGACAGCAGTGATTACTAGAGCTCAGAATAGGTTCACTAAGCCCTGTGATACCAGTTATTTCCTTTTGGATTGTTTTACTAAACCGGCAAGTAAAGGTAATGCTGTAGACACCAAGGAATGACAGAAGACTTGTGGCAAGACTGTATGATATCACTGTGGACAAAGTGAGTATCAGCTAAAGAGAAGCACAATTAAACTGAATAATAAGATTATTTTTTACAAAATACTCAAAGGATGACAGACTAAGGCCAGTGTGTAAAGTTTTTAGAGGCACATCCCTGTTTTTTCTAATTACCTGTATGAAAACATAGAAGACAAACATTAAAGCTGGAGATAACATGGGGCTGTGACAGAAGCAGATCCCAAAACAATCTCTACACAGCTGTTCAATCTTACAAAACAAAATGTAAGTTTTTCACTTTAATCAGGGAGGGCAAGGAAAAGAATATATTCCATCCTTTTTAAAGGGTGGAAATCTTTAACTGAAAGTAAATTCTCTATGAATTCACAGTGTGCTGCGTCTGTGGGAAAAAATAACTTACATACTATTTGACTACATTTACCAAAAGTATAGTGTTTGTCACAGGATTAACTTGTTCCATGTTTATTAGACTAAATTCAAAACTTATTTCTGAGTAACATGCTTTAGAAGAGGACACTTAGAAAAGGGAAAGAGGCCTCAAAACCATGAAAAACTTCTCCAGGAAGGAAGGCTGTTTAGCCTAGATAAGAGACGTCTCCAGGAGGACATGATTACCATTCTCAAGTACGTGGAGACCTGTCAACTAGAAGAATTAAATTTGTTTGGAACAGACACAAGGGGGTAAAAAAGGTTAATAGGAGGCATGTTAGGCAATATATCAAATAACTTCCTAACTGTCCTGAAAGCAATGACTTTCTCGGAGAAGCCAGCTTTGGGGTGAAAAGTGGCCTACCCAGGGCAGAGTCCTCCAAGTGGCTGGCTGCCCATTTGAGACAAACGAACTTTGCCAGGCCTTGACTGCATCTTTAAGACTAAGTTTAGGGCCAGATGCCTAGCTGAAAGCTGGATAGAGACAAAAGTGGTGATTCCTCCCTCAGAAATAATGTATTCTGAGAGAAGTGGGAAGAGCAGCAAAACAAACTTTCTGTCCACTATCTCAGCAAAAGACTCCGATTCAGGAACTAGAGTTTCTATAACAACAATTCAGGAAATTTTTAAACTTCCCCTTGCTGATTTTGTTTCATCAGTTTCTTTTTCCATAATCATCTCTTAAAAAGAAAGGGTTGCCTTAATTGGACTTCACAGAAATCCCTGTGGAAATTTTTCCAACCCTGGACACACCAACAGCGGTTACCTTGCATCCTCCTTTTGCATGCCATAAGCTGCCTGTGTTAGGCAGAAGCGTTAGTGTGCACTTGGAACTCACTGCAGGGACTATGAAAAATACCTGCATCACACGGGTGAAATGCTGACTCTGATTTGGAGAGCTGGAGTGTGACGGGCTGCTTCACTTTGCACTTAGGTCAGTCATGCAAGACATGTTTAGCAGTCTTTCAAATGTGTTGCCCAGCCTTCTTCACCTGTGCCAAATTTCCCACTGTTAGATCCTCACCATTTGTGTGGAATGCCACAATGCCTAGCACAGTGTAAAATTTAATCAATAAAATTGTTGCTTCACAATGTCAAAACTCCAGAATTCCGGAACATACAGGAGACAAACTCAAACACATACAGTGCTGACTGTACTACTAGATTCCTAAAGCAAGTACTCTCAATTCAATCACAAGTATTAATATTACACAATAAGAGTAGAATATAGCAAGAGTTCACACACTGGACTTTCCCCTTATCAGCTATAGACAGAATGTAGGATGAGATTTAAAAGTTACAAAACTGATTCTTCCACACACAGTTATCACATTTTTTCAAATTAAAAGGAGTGTTATCCTTCAAAAGTCATCTTGAGAACTCATTTGTCAGCCACAAAGAAAACCTGTTTCATTTCTTTATGGTAAGTCCCAGGATGCTTGCCCCTTTGTTGCCTTTGGCTCTCTCTGTCCCTCCTCCTCCCTGTGGCGCAGTTAGAGCACTGTCAGCTTTCAGAGCCCAGATGCCAAGAAAGGAGCTGTGCAAAGCTTGCCCTTTTGCACTGTGATGAAGAGGAAACCTTCAGAGCTGAAATGAAGAGCCCCAACCATGGGTGAATTCAAATCACAATGAGTTGAAGCCTAAGCCAGCTGTACGAAATGTTACATCCAAAGAGACTGGTATGAGGTAACTAGCTCGCATGGCCATTTTCAACAGTTATTCACCATTTGTTTCAGGTTCAAGAGCCAGAGTGGCAAGCATGACCATCAAGAGATCACTCTGGAGTCTGACAAACCTGAGTTCTGACTGTGTCTCCAAGCTTGAGACCCCTGAGCTAGTAACATAACCTCTCTGGGCCTCAATTTCCTCAGGAAAAAGGGAGACAAGGATGGCAGCTACAGAGGGGCTGCAGTAAGGTTAAAGTGAGACATTATTTGTCTACCAGCACTTAGCCTAGCACCTGCATACCATAAGCCCTCCACATTACAGTGGTTATTGTTATCAGGTTTAGCTGACAGGCTGTGAATAGGATCTGACAGAATCCTTTAGCCACTTATCAGGGCTATGACCTTGCACCATTTGCCCTTGTGGAACCTAACTTCCTAATTCATACGTGAGGAATACAGACTCACAGACTTAGGGGGAAGGAGATGGTGATTATTTAATAAATATTAGATTTCCATCGAGTCTTTCACGTTATACAGCATAGCAAAAGGCAATCTTTTACTTACTCCAAAAACTCAATAGTCTAAATCCTCTAATATATACTAAGTATGGATACTTTTGACTGTTTTCTTACCTGTAAAAAGAATGGACCAAATCAGCTCTGATCCTAATATTCAAATCAATAAAAGATTACTAAAAATGTCTTTTTATCTTCACCATTATAATCCAAAATATTGCCTTACCATCTTCAAAACAGGACTGCTTTAAACGTTCATGTTTGAGACAACATTAAAAGTTTAAGTGCTTTCTAAAACTTCCCTGCTTCTAGGATCCCTGTCCTAAATTTGGGGGTGGAGGAAGTAAAGGAGGAGGAGAGAAACACACATACCCTTCTAACAAATAACAAAACCTGGAGTTTCCTCAACGAGGAATTCCTTAAACTATATATGCCATGCTTACACAATGCTTTGCACAAATCTATTTGTAAAGTCTGAAGATCATGGGACCAGAATTGAGCAACTAACCACAAATGAAGCTAAGTCATTACTGTATGGCTTAACCATAAAATTTCCAAAGAGCTATAACTCTTGTGACCCACACAAACTACAATTTAAAGCTGAAAAATAGCTCCTCACAAGACTCTTTAAAAAAATAAAAAATAAAACTGAAAAAATCTTGGCCATCTCTTTAATATAACACTCTCATTCTACAGATGAAGCCACAAAAAGCCCAGATAGTTTAAGTGACCCATCTGAAGGGCCACAGCCGGAAGGGCTAAGATTTGGGTTCAGAACACAGTTCCCAAGGTCTAGTCCTGGGTTCTCTCTCCCAGGTGAACTTGTTCTTCCTTTAGTGTACTATCACCCATAAAGTATTTTTATTTGCCAACACTAGAGATTAAAATTAACATTCCAATGGATTACTATTGAAATAACTTTCATTAAGATTTTCGGTCAATTTTCATAGTCCTCAGTAAATTATAACCACAATTATTCAGAATCTTCTGCCTTGGATAATACAAACAAAAATAAACAGTACTGGTCGAGCACGGTGGTTCACACCTGTCATCTCAACACTTTGGGAGGCCAAGGTGGGCGAATCACCTGAGGTCGGGAGTTCGAGACCAGCCTGAATAAACAAGGAGAAAGCCCGTCTCTACTAAAAATACAAAATTAGCCGGACGTGGTGGTGCATGCCTGTAATTCCAGCTAATCAGGAGGCTGAGACAGGAGAATCGCTTGAACCAGGGAGGCAGAGGTTGCGGTGGGCCGAAGTCGCAGCCATTGCACTCCAGCCTGGGCAACAGGAGTGAAACTCCGTCTCAAAAAAAAAAAAAAAAACAAAAAAACAACAACAAATAAATCAACAGTACCCTTGTATGTCATGATAAGCTCAGAAAAACCAAAACACTGCCAAATACCAATGCAAATGGTTTTGATTCAACGTCTGTATCACAGCCACTCCAGGCTTCATTTGTCTGTAAGAATGAAAGCTCAGACTAGATCATCTCTAACCTCACCTTCCAGCTCTCACATTCTCTGCCCCGCCTTGCCACCTGCCCCTCCTCCTCCAAAGACCTCTACTTTTTACTTATTTGCCTGGCATCCTAGTCATTGCTAAAAGGCCAAGCGCAGCATCTATCCACAGGATACCTATGTGTTCTATGAGTAATACACTCAAAATACTAACTGAACAATTTGGTTATCTTTGATGAGCCAATCTGCATTAGATCATCTGTAAAGCTTTTAGTTTAAAAAAATTATAAACTAAAAAATAATTTGCAATTTTACCTTGAGACTTTTTTCACTTCACACGTTCTTTCTTCCCTCTTTTTTAAAAAGGTTGTTTTTTATACAACTCATTAACTCAAGGATTATATACATGTTACCCTAGCCCCAGCCCACTTTAAATTCCTTATCAAGACAAGCAGTCTTTTCTGAAATCCAGAACCTGGTTCTCTGTAATCTTTTTTAAACCACACAAACAAACACTAATATCGCAACAGATTTAAAATAAGGTAATAATAAATTCACTATTGAACATTTTAAGATTTAACACTTCAGAGTTTACTAGGCTCAGATTTGCCCACCTTTACACAAGTAAATGACAGCAATAAATCCCAGCACATCAATTTTCTAAAGTAGTAACTGAAAACCGACCGCAAGGCGTTTCTAATTCGAAAGCAACATTGACTCAAGCGGCTTTCTAGATTTCCCAAAAGCCCTCTCCAAACGGCCTCAGGGGCCCTCGCCCTCGCCCACGCCCGGTCGCCGCTTTGCACGCATGCTCGCAGTCAGGCCCGGGGTCCTGGCTCCCGACCGGCGCCAGCCCTGCAAGGCTACCAGCCTCAAGGGCTCCCGGTACGGCCCCTGGGCTGCCAGACATACCTCACAGGCCAGGTGACCGACGCGCCAGCTGCCCGGCAAACGACAGGCTGCTTTACCGCTGACCCGAGTGCGGAAGGTCCCGGAGCCCGGGTCGCGCCCCGCCAGCGCGTCACACGGCGGCCACCAGCGAACTGGAGCGCTCAAGCCAGGGCCGGGGAGGAGCGGAAAACTCCACCCACTGTTGCCCTGCTCCCCACCAGTCCCAGCTGAGGCTCGCGGCCCCCGCGCAGCTCCCTAGCCGCTGGGCCTCTCCGCTAGACGCCTACTGCCCCCGCCCGGCTTGTCAGGGTAAGGCCAGCTAGAGGGACCTAGGATGGCACCTGGGGCTCCTCTCTAGCCTCTCCTTTCCCCGACTTGCTCCACCGATAATGGGCTCAACTCAATGAGAATTACATGAACCATAATGAATTATATGAACTAAAATGTTTAGGACAGTGCCTGGCATATAGCACTACCTACCTGTGACTATCATGCTTATGGTACTTCTAGCTTTCCCTTTTCTCCGAGTTAATCCTCATAGCCTGCATATGCAATCGGCCAAAAGATGAAATCTAGACAACGTTGTAACTCTGTTACCTTTTAGTCGATTTTTTGAATGTAAAATACTTGCTCTTTTCTATGAATATAGAGCTATTTTTGTTAATAGTAAGAGTAAAGCAAAATCACATGAGAAACACCAAAGGGGAACACTAAAGAACCATTACCCTAAATTAAGTATCCCTTAGATTTCAGATGAACAGAGTGGAAATGCCTGCTTTGTCTGTGATGCATACAATTTCTGGGACCCCAATCCAGGCATTCATTATCAAAAATAAGAAAATTTCTCCCTAATTCCAAATGCCTTCATTGGATAATACATTTCATAAAGACACAAAAAAACTAGACATACTTCTGAATGACTAAAGTTACAATTTTATGGTCCTTTGTACTAATTTACATCAATGGCAACAAAGAAGGAATTCTTAAGTCTATTAAAATATAACTGATGTCAGGAACTTTCATCTATTTTATGTGCCTCTGAAAAACGGCTGGTCACAATGTAAATACAAAGAAACTCTGTTGGCCATCACCTACTTAACTGATGGTCTCTGTTCCCTCTCTAAAAGATCCTGACCAATGCCCCAGCATAGTAAAGTCTTCAGTTACTGTATATTTTCACTGAGTTTCACAGCTATATTCATTTGTGTTTCTCCTCAAGCCAGCTGTAGCCGTTACTATGATGATGTGATTTATTAAATATTACATAAACATAAAAAGACTGAGAAAGAAAATCATAAAAATCTAAAATTCTGCACTCAGACCACTTTACACGTAGATTTTACTCCCTTATGCTTCAGTATTTGATCTTGTGTCTTTATAAAATGTTTAGGTTCTAAAGGGGAAAAATGCATAACGTATTTTACCTCTCTTCTGCTTCAAGAATTTCTGTGCTGTCTCAAAACAACCACCATCCATCCCAAGTAGATCATCTCATCTAAAGCAGCATAGCTCTCCTATGGCTCCCCATTTCCCTACAGGATAAAGTCCAAATTTCTTTTAAAAGCAATAAGGCTCTTGAGTTAGGGTTCTCCAGAGAAATGGACCATTATATAGACAGACATAGATATAGACATAAAGATATATACAGACATAGATATGAGAGGGGATTTATTAGGGGATCTGGCTCATGTGATTAGGAGGCTGAGATGTCCCATGACAGGCTGTCTGCAAGCTGGAGACCCTGGGATGCCAGTACCATAGCTCAGTCCAAGTGCCAAGGCCTCAGAACCAGGAAAGCAGATGATGTAAATCTCAGTCTGAAGCCAAAGGTCTGAGAACCCAAGGGACCACTGACACAAGTCCTGAAGCCCAAAGCCTGGGGAGCCTGGAGTTCTATTGTCCAAAGACAGGACAGGAAGAATGTATCCCAGCTCCAGCAGATAGATCTGCCTTTTCAGTGTTTTTTTCTCTGGGCCCCAGCAGATTGGATGGTGCCCACACACTGAGGTGGATTTCCCCCCACCTAATCCACTCTGATTCATACCCTAATATCCTCTGGAAACAGACACACCTCAAAATAACATTTCACCAGGTTTCTAGGTTTCCTTAATCCAGTCAAGTTGACACCTAAAATTAACCATCACAGCTCTCTATTTCCTAGCCTCACTGTGGCTCTCCTGCTGTCTCCCAGAACAGCTCCCACACCCTAATCTACTGGACAGCTGTTCTATGCATAGGGTAGTTTGGATTATCTTGTGCAGCTTGGCTATGCCAGCTCTCTCTGCCAGCAATGCCAGTCTCTCCTCTTCTCCCTACCTGTCTGCTTTTCAAGTCACCATCACTAACTACAAAGTCTTTCCTGACAGAGCACCTCATTCCTCAATACTTTTGGCCAGTAGACTTGGCTGCTCCCTCCTGCATGACCACTGTAATCTGTATGGGTTTCCGGCAGGACGCCTGTAACATGTTACCCTATTGTTACATGCCTGCCTCCTTAGCCTGAGGGCTCCATGAGAGAAGAAACCATGTCTTATTTATTTAACAGCTTTGTACATCCTAATACTGAGCAGACAGCCTGGTAGCGGTACCTTGGCATTACCAACCGTTCACATTCTATGTGTGCCACTGAATCAACATAAAGAGAAGAATGTACCTGGCATTGTACAATGCTTTGCCCTAAATTCAACAGAGGCCTAAGACATTCTGGACAAACGGATGAATATATGATAAATTAATGTTTAGGTTCAGACTAGCTACAGTTAAGTATGGTATAGTTCTGCTTTAAACATAATCAACTTGATGTCCCACTAAGGCCTGTATTAACGGAGGAAGGTTTTTTTAGAGAAAGAAAATGTTTCTAGCACAACTATTACTTTTGGGATTTTTTCAAACAAGAAAAGGCTGGCAAGGGTGTTGCCACTGAAAGTATGATCCCAGAATAAGTGCTGAGATAGTATCTTTCCTGCTAAGCTCAGCTTTGTGGATTCACACAAACAACAGCAAGACTGTGGTTTAAAGGGGACACATTTACTGTATTTTACAGCCAACTCTGAATTTTTTCTTCAGAGTTGGCGGTACCACAGAAATTCTAACTGAATTTCAAGTTGAATATTGGGGGGACGATATTCAACTTGAAACTTCTTGCCATAATATAGTGAAGGATAGGAAAACATGTTACTTACCTACCATCACAGTAATAATGCCATTTTATCCTGATTTTATATGGCAAACATTTTGTGGTTCTCCCTATAGAAGTCAACAAGTGATAAAATATTAGTATTTTCCCTCCTCTAAAGCCTGAAGGACTAGCAATAATGCCAAAATAAAGCTCAAAACACACCTGAGATTATCTTCTTTTGAAAGCTGTAATTGTCTCAATATTTAAAGACTTAACTTCTCACCCATGACCAAACTGACAACAAAACCTTTTAACTTATTTTGTGAGCTACTCACTACTTCACTGAACCAAACTGCCATATTTGTAGAGCACTTAGGTAATGCTGCATAAGAGGCATATTAAGCCCCAAAGGTGTCCCCAAACACACTGCTAACCCCAAAGAGGAACATCTTGATTAATTAAGTCAAGCAAAATTAGGGATGACAACTTGGGATAAGAATGACTAAGAGTGTACAGTCATTCATATCAGAAGTTAAGCACTGCAATGTTATGATTTAACAATCAAAGAAGATAAGCTAAGAAGAACATTATGGCAGCTCCTCTAACTGACATGCATGGAGATAGTATAATGCCTACTAGCTAGAACAACAGTGGTCAACTGGACCCCCATTCCAGCCTAGACCGCCATATCGTTCATGTGCGTTCTATGTTGAAGCAATGTGTCCAGACGTCATTACATGATAACAAAGTCAAAATGAAAACCTTGGATGAAAAATTTAAAAGGACTAAAAAATAGCAAGAAGAGTAATAAAAAATGTCATGGCCTTCTACAGTTCTTCCATGAAACTGAACTTAACCCAATGCATACATATTGTTTGGGTGGTCTGTTACAGACACTTTAGGCTTGCCTTTGCAACCTAACCAGTATGTGAACAGAGGCAGTGAATTCACTGCTGATTTCAGTAATGCTTGAGAAAGTGCTCTCTGAACCAGCAGCACATTCCACTGTATATCCTAAAGAGGGACAAATCTTCATTTTCTGAGGCTAAGTATACTTTGTTGGAAAGATCTGATGACTAGTATATGTAAAGCACTTAAAATAGTGCCTGATGCACATAAGAGCTATATAAGTATTAGCTATTTTTATTACTTTTTGTCAAAGAACAGGATATAACAAAGAAAGACATAAAGTTCATCAATTTCATTACCATCACCTCTCTCTAGGACTCCTGCAGAAACCTCATGACTGCTACCTACTCTTCCCCTCTACCCCTACTCTTCTCCTCCTGCTGCTCCTTTAGCATAACAAGGATGCTTCTTCCTCAGGGCCCTTGCACTTTCCTCCAGGTATCAAGCCCAGGCCTTAACTTCCTTCAGGTGTCTGCTCAGAGGTCATCTTCTCAGTGAGGCCATTCCTCACCATCTTTTATTTTTAAAAGTCTTGCCTCCACTCCCCCTCAATATGCTTTATCACTGTCCATAGTACTAACCACAATCTGGCACGTAGCAACCATTTATTTTCTGATCTCCCTTCAGAAAACGTACTAGAAGGGTAAGTTCCACATGGCGGGGACTTTGTCTTTTTGTTCACTGTTGTATAGTAGGTATTCAATAATTAATTACTGAGTAAATGAATTCAGTAAGTATTTACATCTAGTCTACTATGTGCCAAGCCTTTTATTTTTAAACTCATTATCTCATTTAGCACTCACAAACCATTAAAGGGGCTATTATCATCACCATTAATTTAAAAAAAAAAAAAGGCAGACTTGACAAGGTTAAATATATTACCTACAGTCACAAACTTCCAAGTAGAAGAGCCAAGATTTAATCCCAGATCTGAGTCCAAAGTCCCTAACCATACCGGGTATGTTGAAGGAATCATTAAGTATTAAGGTATTACGTATTCATCCAACAACTATTTATGGAGTACCTAAACTGCCACTACTGTGATAGTCCCTGAGAACACAATGGTGAACTTGCCACCTAGAGGAGAACTCGTGTCACCGATTCGCCAACAAAGCAGAAAATACTACTTCTTTGAAATAAGAGACAGAGTTCAAAGTCCATCAGCAGCAGCAATGACTGGCTCTGAATGCTAACACTATGTGAGGGAAAGTATTACAAAACACTAACTTAGGGACTCTCAAACCGGGGGAGGGATATGTGTCAGGATATCCTATGGAGTTTTATGAAACCCCTACACGGGCTCCCGAGATTCTGGCACAGCTATGCTGATTTAATAAAAACAGGGGTCAGGGGTATCATGTAGTTCTAAAATACCTTCTCCCCCTTTGAGAAGGACATCTTCCTTTCCTTCAATAGCTCAACGTGTTTTTTCTATTTCCGAAATGCCTGTTTGCACAAAGGTAATAATGTGATTGTAGAGATTTATTTAGATAAAAAGTATCACAAAACTTTCCAAGAGTAGGATTTTCCTCAGAGACCCAAGGACAAAGGCTCCCTGGAAGGGAGGGAAGGAGAAAGTGAAAGGAATGTTATTGTGCTGGACTTTACATACATTATCTCATTTACTTATCTAAACAAATCTGCAAGCTAGCAAATCTTCAAATGAGAAAACCAAGTCAATTGCCTAAGCCACAAGGCAGCAAATGAATCTCCCTCCATTGCATCATTAGGGTAAGCCTTTCTCAAACGGTCTCATGTACTTTAAAGTCTGGAAATGTCACAGTAGGATCTCGGTACAGAAATGGGCCAACTATGACTTCCTGTGCCATCCTCATTCCAATAAGTAACTCAAGAGTCTCTGTAAACTTAGTTCCAAATTACCAAGTGCCTGGTGGAAAGCTAAGTCCATCCAAAAGGCAGTTACTATGGTGAACCCGACCCTGATTAGATAGACACAAAAAGGCACAGTTAAAAGGAAAAAAGCTCTGCCCGTGGGGTCAGATAAATTCTAGCACTCTGACTTCTGTCATTCTACTTCTGCCATTCTTGATGGCATCATTCCACATTAAATCCCGTGCCACGTAAGCTTATGATTATTGTTGTTCCCAACACGAGAATTTAGTTCCATGAGAATTAGGAGTGTGTCCATTTTCTTCATTGCTATCCTCAACATCCTGAACATACAGGCACCAAATAAATGATTGTTGGTGGATGAACCAATGAATGAGCAAGCCTCACTCTTCTCATCTGTAAAACAGAGATAATCAAGCTACTTTTCGGGATTATTGGGAGAACTAAATGTGACGGTATGTGTTTAGCACACAGAGGGCCAAAAAACAACAAAAAAAACCCCAATATCTTATTTGTATTTCCACCTGACAAGCTAGAAATGGATTGTGTTCTGGGCTCGTTCGGCAAAACAGACCTTGCCACGCCCCAGATCCAGGCAAGAGGCGAGAGAAATAGGAAACTTGGAGCTGTCACACCTAAAGCCAGGGGAAGGCCGGCGGGGAGCAGGAGGTTTCGGGGCCGGGAATGAGGAGGGTCGGGGAGGAAAAGGCAGGCCCGGAGCCCGGCGTGTAGCGGGAAGGGGAGAAGGCAGGCCCGGCCCGGCGTGTGGAGGGAAGGGGAGAAGGCAGGCCGGGACCGGCGGGCAGGCAGGAAGAGGTGCCTGGGCCTGGCGTGTGGAGGGAAGGGGAGGAGAAGGCAGGCCGGGCGGTGTCGGTCAGGTCGGGAAGGGGACGGACAAGCCCGGGGCCAGCGATCATCCAGCCTCCACCCGGCCCAAGGCGTTCTTACCAGGTCCGAGTGCCTCTCCGCGCGATCCGAGGAGACCTTGGGTGGACTGAGACAGGGCCCCACACTAACCTAGGTCCCAAAGGCAGAGTTCTCGCGACAACGCAATCTTCCTCTCACGCCTCTTGCCAGACGTCTGAAAGTCTCGCGAGATCTCCCCCTCGGGTCAGGCAGAAGCCCTTGACTGCCCTCTAGAAGGCACAAAGCGCAGGCGCACACTTTCTCCCAGCCCCCTTGACTGCCCTCTAGAAGGCGCAGAGCGCAGGCGCACACTTTCTCCCAGCCCCCTTGACTGCCCTCTAGAAGGCGCAGAGCGCAGGCGCACACTTTCTCCCAGCCCTTGCACAACGTCCCTTAGCCCTTCGTGAATAAATCGAAATTAAATGAAGCAAATATTTTTTTGAAGGCAAGTTTTGTGCCGAGGACCATTCTAAGTGATTCAAATGCCCTCACAAGGTAGATATTATTTAACTTGAACGTTCAGATGCAAAAATGAATATCATAAGACACAAAAGGCCATATGTTGTATGATTCCACCTTTGCAATATTTGTTTTTGTAAAGTAAATAGGCCGGGCGCGGTGGCTCATGCCTGTAATCCCAGCACGTTGGGAACCCGAGGCGGGCGAATCACGAGGTCGGAAGATGGAGACCATCCTGACTAACACGGTGAAACTCCTCTACTAAAAATACAAAAAATTAGCCGGGCGTGGTGGCGCGCGCGTGTAGTCCCTGCTGCTTGGGAGGCTGAGGCGGAATTGCTTGAACCCGGCAGGCGGAGATTGTAGTGAGCCGAGATCGCGCCACTACACTGCCTGGGCGACAGAGCAACACTGGGTCTCAAAAAAAAAAAAAAAGAAAAGAAAAGAAAAGAAAAAAATACATTGAGTAAATAAATAAATGTCAGAACCCAGATTCTTTATTTCTTTTCTTTTTTCTTTGCGACAGGGTCTGACACTGTCTCCCAGGCTGGAGTGCAGTGGTGCAGTCTCGGCTCGCTGCAGCTTCTGCCTCCTGGGTTCAAGCGATTCTCCTGCCTCAACCTGCTGAGTAGCTGGGATTACCAACGTGCACCATGATGCCTGGTTTAAAAATTTTTTTTGGAGAGACAGGGTCTTGCTGTGTTACCCAGACTGGTCTGGAACTCCTAGGCACAAGCGATCCTCCCACCTCACCTGGGATTACAAGCATAAGCCACCACATCCAGTTTACAGCCCAGATAATAACCCACATTATTTACTTGTGACCAGATGTTAAAATAGCACTTCTTTCTGCCTCAGTTTTGACAGAGGTCCTCCATACTCAGTTGCCAACTGCTTCCCCACATTCCTCAGCAAAGGAGATGTTCATAGCAGGGTTTTATGGATCTCACCCAAGAGTGACTCCTACAAGGGGCAAGGCAACCTCATTAGAAAACAACAGGAGACACAGATTCTGATGCAGAAGCTAAGATAACAGCCACAGGCTGTGAGTGGAAGGAGAGTTGTGGAAAGAGAGGCCTACAAAAGTCCCATGAAAAGTCAGCCTAGAACATGACCTCAGGCAGAAGGAGCCCTTAACTCTCCTGTCCCCCATTGCCTCTCAATTCAGATGCAGCCCCTGGAATGAGGCTTTGTGTAACTCAAAATGTAACTCAGACCACTTTTGTAAACTATCCGAAGGTGACCAAGAAAGCTTAGGGACCTGTCTAGATTGCTCAACTGGCCCACGTAGCATGTTTGAACAGATAGGGGACAGGGGAAAATAAAGCTTTTTATCAGTTGCCCACCGATTGTTCAACAGATGACTGTTTGCTCATTTCCGATCTGTCACGTACACACAGCTAACTCCAAGCCCCAGGAGAGCAAGGTTCTCTCCTGAGATCTCTCTGGTTCACTGCTGTATCCCCAGGTCCAGAGCACTGCCTGACCCAGGTGCTCAGTACAGACCTGTTGAGTGAACAGATGTTTTCTAACACAGAAACAATCAAAAGAGAATCGATGTTGTCATTGTTTTAAGCCACTAAGTTTTAGGTGGTCTGTGTGTAGCAAGAGATAACTGATACTGCGGCCTTGCACCCAGGCCACGCTCTATCTGCAAGGCAGAGCCTCTGGCCTTTAATTCCCCCTTGGGCTGCATGTGGTCTTGGGGGCACTTTCTTCAGGCTGTCTTGTTCTAAGCTGCTTTGACCTCAAGCAAACACAGAGGAATGTGGGGGACACATCACAGAAGATACTTCCTGATGAAGAGGAAGGAGGGATAAACAGGAACACTGTAAAGAAACGAAGGGATCTAATTCCAGCTTGAAGACACACCTTTTTTTCATCATTCACCAGACAGCAGGACACGGGCAGCAGAATGCAGACATCAGAAACAGTAAGAGTGGCAGTGGTCCCCCAAGTAAGGGGTGCACAATGACCTATTATAGAGCTTAGGAAAAATAGAACTTTTATTCATGTTTATTTTGTTTTGTTTTGTTTGGGTTTGGGTTTTTTTGTTGGTTGCTTGTGTTTTGAGACGGAGTCTCACTCTGTCACCCAGGCTGGCGTGCACTGATGTGATCTTGGCTCACTGCAACCGCCGCCTCCCAAGTTCAAGTGATTCTCCCGCCTCAGCCTCCCAAGTAGCTGGGACTACAGGTGCCTGCCAGCATGCCTGGCTAATTTTGTATTTTTAGTGGAGATGGGTTTTCACTATGTTGGCCAGGCTGGTCTCGATCTCCTGACTTCAAATGATCCATCTGCCTCGGCCTCCCAAAGTGCTGGGATTATACGCATGAGCCACTGTGACTGGCCATTCATGTGTATTTTTGTCTCTCTTTTAAAATGTTTTATATTCTTTATAATGTGTATTAAATCAATGCATACACAAGTTATAAATTAAAAGTACACACATATTCAAGTGTTTGCTCAAAAATCTTTTTACTGATAGGCATGGCTACACAATCATAGACCAGAGGAGAATGACGCCTGGCCTGGGAGCCCTATGCCTACTAGAAGCACATTAGAGTATCCATTGATCGATAGGACAGGTCTTTTTTGGGTTCTTCTTCTCCACCACAATATACTTGCAGTCCTCCTTCTTGAAGATTCTCTGGCATTTTTTTTTGTCATAACCCACAGGTGTAGAAATACTGTCATTGAGACAAAACAGGGGCCTGTTAGAAGAGAAAGGACCCCCAGCACCCTCTCCCCAGTGCCAGCTCTGTTCAGGAAGTCACCCATGCTCCAACTTAAGGGCACCCTTTGGCTGGCAGCCCCAGAGTGTGGCCTCCAGGAACCTGGACCACTTTGTACCATAGAGTCACACAGCCCACCCCTACATTCCATCCTGCAGGCACAGAAGGTCAGCAGTAGGTGCTGACAGGCCCAGGGGCAAGTCTGGCTACTCTGGAAAGTGGCAGCTTGTTCCATGCTGGCTCCTCCCACCCTCCCTGTTCAGGAAGCGGCCAGCATATTGTTGCTAGAATGTGGAAAGGAAACAAATCCCAGCCCTGACTTGGAGGCCTGTTGGCAAAGGAGCTCTCTCAAGCAACCGGAGCAATGAGTGACCCCAGGCCAGTGTCATGGAGCCCAGGGAAAATCTGATGAAAATCAGAGACCACCTCTAATTGAGCTGCAGTTCATAGAAATATTTTGAAGAGTTCTGATGAGATGAGATGATACTAATGCTAGAATATTTATTATTATTACTTTAATTTTTTGAGACAAATTTCACTCTGTCACCCAGGATGGAGTGCAGTGGCACAATCTCAGCTCATTTCGGCCTCCGTCACCCAGGTTTAAGCGATTCTCCTGCCTCAGCCTCTTGAGTAGCTGAGATTACAGGAGCGCGTCACTACGCCCAGCTAATTTTTATATTTTTAGTGGAGATGGGGGGGGTGTCTCACCATGTTGGCCAGGCTGGTCTCGAACTCCTGACTTCAAATGATCCACCCGCCTTGGCCTCCCAAAGTGCTGGGATTAGAGGCGTGAGCCACCATGCCCAGCCCAATGCTAGAATACTAAGTGGAAAAATCAGCCCACAAAATTGTGATATAAAATTCGATATCCACTATGTAAAAGAAAAAAAATGTAGAAAAGAGACATAAAGAAATGATAATAGAAGCCCAGGCATGGTGTCACATGCCTGTAATCCCAGCTACTCAGGGGGCTAAAGTGAGACGACAGCTTGATCCCAGGAGTTTGAGACCAGCCTGGGCAACATAGTGAGACCCTGTCTCAATTTTTTAATACAAATAAATAAATAAATAAATAATATAGAATATTAATAGTTATTATCTTTACGTAGTCAGGATTATGAGTACGTTTTTCTTCTTTTTTCTCCTATACTTCCCCATGGTTCTATAATTCATATGTTTTACTTAGAAAATTGGGGGAAATGTCATTTAAAACCTTTCATGTTTAAAGGTGATTGCTGGCTGGTAGGAATGTAAAATGGTGCAGCTGCTGTGGAAAACAGCTTGGCAGCTCCTCAATAAGTTAAACAAAAAATTACCATATGACCCAGAAAGCTCCTCCTGGGCATATGTCCCAAAAGAATTGAAAGCAGGGACTCAAACATTATATGCCAATGTTTGTATATTGATAAACATTGTATGCTAATATTCAGAACAACATTTCTTACTTTAGCCAACAGGCAGAAGCAACTCAAGTGTTCAACAAATAAATGGATAGGCAAAATGTGGTATGGCCATGCCATGGAATATTATTCCGGCAGAAACAAGAATGAAGTACTGATACATGCTACAACATGATTGAACCTTGACAACATGCTGAGTGAAATAAGCCAGACACGGAAAGACAAACATCGTGTGAATTATATGAAATATCTAGAGTAGGCAAATTCATAGAGATAGAAAGTAGATTTGAGGTTACCATGGATTTGGGGGATGGGGAATCTGAGTTATTTTTAATGGATATAGAGTTTCAGGTTGGAGTCATTAAAAAGATTTGGAAATTAAGTACATTCATAGTACTGTGAATGTACTTAATGCTGCTGAATTGTACATTTTAAAATGGTTACACTGACACATTTTATGTAGTATACATTTTACCACAATAAAAAAAAGGTTAAAAATAAAGTCGTGCTTGTTGAAGAGATACAACTCTTTTAGTTCATGGTAGGAAGTGAAATGGTGAATCTCTGCTGCCTGTGTGCAAGTACAAGTTGGTAAGGCAAAGGGCATATTACTGGATACTTATTTCAATGCAAACCAGACTTAGCTCTATAGATGAAACTGCAGAGAGAGAGAGGGAAGAGAAACTGTCAACATCGGATATTCAGCTATCCAGAATCAGTGGTTGGATGACCTTGGCCTTTTGTCTCCCACTGCCTTTTCCTCACCCAAGTCAAGGAGCTAGCCCTGGGTCCAGGCAGAGTGGAGCCCAGGACATCTCCCATGCCCTGCCCTGGAGCCTCTGCCTGGGCCCCCAGCCTCAGGCTCCACTGCCACTGAGCACCTTGAGATCTGGGCAGCGTCCCACAGAGGGTGCAGTGAGTCCAAAAACTTCTTCCAGAAAAAGCTTAATCAAAGTTTGTATTTTTCCATGGAGGAGAAAAAAGTTGATGAGAAAAACAAACTTGGTAGGAAGTGAGGCATTTCCAGGGAAGAAGGTGTTGATTCATTTCCCCTTTGTGGAGCAGTGTGCCAAATGGAATAGGCAACATGGCAGGAGAAAGGGAAAGGGCACTTTGAAAACTGACCAGGTGTCAGTTACTGTCCCAGGCTCACATGACACAGAATTGGCACAGAGAAGACCTTAAGTGTTTGTTGGGTTAAAGAATATATATACAGAATCTCATTTAATTCTCATAGCCACCTGATCATACCTGATTATACTGTGAGGAAACAGAGGCTCAGAGACATTCAGAAAATTACTCAGGGTCACACAACTAGTATACAAGGGAATGGAGATTCAGACTCAAGTTACTCTGACTCCAACAGTGAGGTTCTTCCCTCTTCACTGCAAGGAGCAGCCTGGCTCTTTTACAGACCAGGCCCACGAGAATCCCAGCCTACAGTGGAGAATCTTAGAAGAGGGCTGGGATGCCAAATCTGGGTGACATGGACACTTTAGCCGCCAGGGAGCTGCGCTCCTTTGTGAGGGAGGGATCAGTCACCAGTCCTTCACCTGGCTGGGATACAATCACACTCTACCAGAGTGACATTAACACTTGATATAAAGACAATCACAAATCCCTGGAGCCACAAAATCAAGGCTCAGCTGTAATACCCAGTGATCTGGCCAATGCGATGCCCAGGAGCCTGCTCTGAGCAGCCAGCCATCTGCCAGTCCAATATTCCTCTGTTCCATTGGCACCTAGCATGGGGCCTGCTCAATAAATGTGGATGGAACTCTCCAGGCACTTCAGGTTCAGTAGGACTCAGGTGTTCTGATCTAAGTTAAGTGCTTGCTTCTCTACTCAGGGTGTCCTCATAAGATTCTCGAGGTACCTGTTAAAATTCAGATTCCTTGGCCCCTCCCCTACAGATTCTGATCAGTCACTTCTGGGATGGAGCCCAGGAATCCATATTTTGTCAAGCTTCCCAGGTGAGTCTGTGATTAGACAAGTTTGGGAAATGCCCCTTGACACCAATGCTTCTGCCATCAGATCCATTCCTGTTCCTGCAAAACACTACAAGCCAAGGCTACAGGAAGAAGTTAGATGGATTTGGGGGGTCGGGAGTTAGGTAGCTGGTATGGACATAGCTGCTGAGGAAACAGGTAAATTAGGACCGCACTGAGGGTACTCTGTGTTCTGTCTGCTCAAGTTCTAGACTTCTGGTGTCCATAGCAACCCAGCAGAAAACATCTGCATAGCCTTTGGGTTGACGTGAGTTAAACTTGAGCAGTGAAGCAGCATAAGTTTTATGGTGCAAGGCACACTACAGATCCTCCCTTTACCCCTCACATCTAATCCCTCTGCCTATGCTCAGAGCCACTGCTGTTTTTGCACATCTACAAGGCCCAGACTAAAGTGATGACCAGGACAATCTCTAGAATAGTGTCAGACCACTTAGATACTCTTTCCTGTCTTCAGGAGCCCGTCTGGAATAAAGCTACTTATCAAGTTTCAAAAACGACAGAAAATAAATCAGACTGAGGTGGAAAACAACCCAAGTGTCCATCAACAGATGAATGGAGATGCAAAATGTGGTCTCTCCGTATTACAGAATATGATTCAGCCTTGAACAAGAAGGAAATGTTGACACATGCTACAACATAGATGAACCACGAGGATATTATGCTAAGTGAAATGAGCCAGTCTCAAAAAAGCAATTACTGTATGATTCCACTTATATGAGGGACCTAGAGTAGTCAAAATCATAGAGACAGAAAGTAAAATGGTGGTTGCCAGGGGCTGGGGAGCAGGGGATGGAGAGTGACTGCTTAATGGGTACAGAGCTTCAGTTTTGGAAGATGAACAAGTTCTGGAAGTGGATGGCAGTGATGCCATAACAGTGTGAATGTACTTAATGCTGCTCAAGTATACATTTAAAATTGTTAACATGGTACATTTTATGTTACATATATTTTGCCACAATATTTTGTTTTGTTTTGTTTTTTTGATACGGAGTCTCACTCTGTTGCCCAGGTTGGAGTGCAGTGGCGCAATCTCTGCTCACCGCAAGCTCTGCCTCCCGGGTTCACGCCATTCTCCTGCCTCAGCCTCCCGAGTAGCTGGGACTACAGGCACCCACCACCACGGCTGGCTAATTTTTTTTTTGTATTTTTAGTAGAGACGGGGTTTCACGTGTTAGGCAGGATGGTCTTGATCTGCTGAACTAGTGATCCGCCTGCCTCAGTCTCCCAAAGTGTTGGGATTACAGGCGTGAGCCACTGCGCCTGGCCCACAATTTTTTAAAAAGAAACAGGACTGAAAGCTAACCCCCCAATACCACAACACCAAGAGTAAGCCCTAACATAAATTATGGACTCAGGTGATAATGATGTGTAATGTAGGTTCATCAGTCATAACAAATATACCACTGCGGTGGACGATGTTGGTAACGGGGAGGTCGTGCATGTGTGAGGGTGGGAGGCATATGGGAAATTTCTATACCTCTGCTCAGTTTTGCTGTGAATCTAAAACTACTCTATATAAAGTCTATAAAAAACTAAAACAAAAACTAAACCCCTGAAGGTTGGAATTTTGCAAGAAGGAGTAGCTGTTCCTCAGAGAACAGCTATATCCCCCTCTTGGCCAGCACTGGCTTGAGACTTACAGGGTGCAACAGATAATTTCTGTTTCGTAGCAAGAGCATCTCTCACAGTTGTCAGTCTGCCAGTTCGAGTTTATCGGGTGTTTGTTTCCTTGGAGATCCGTGCATTCTAAAACAATACACACAACAACATCAGTGCGAGTCATGCAATGAGAACAAGGCTTATCAGGACATTGAGTCCTGCCCCTACTATCTACACCCCTCCCAGAGAGAGAGGAGCTCAATGATTTTAAAGGTATCTAAGAATGGTGCTCCTGTATTCACCCATAGCTAATTCCAGTACTGCTCAGTTCATGCTGCTGATAATGTTTTCTTACAGAAAGCTTACATCCTTCTAAGTTTTATTTCAGAACAGATATTTCAAGAAAAAAATAAGGCCCTTTTTTTGAATCAGGTAGCCATGTGAGCCTACAGGTACTTGGGACCATGTTTTTTCCTGCTGGATTATCTCTGGATAAGTATCTTACTTCTACACTTCCCTTTGCTTTGCATCGGTGGTTTTCAACCCTGGGATGTTTCAACCCACATGTGAAACATCTTGGGTACTTGAAAACCACCCATGTCTCAACTTTACCCTAGAAGAATGAAATCAGTATTTCTGGGTGCAGGACCCAGGCTACTGTGTTCTTAGAAGGTTCCCCAAGTGAGGCCAGGCACAGTGGCTCACGCCTGTAATCCCAACACTTTGGGAGGCTGAGGCAGGCGGATGACCTGGGGTCAGGAGTTCAAGACCAGCCTGGCCAATGTGGCAAAGCCCTGTCTTTACCAAAAATACAAAAATTAGCCAGGCATGGTGGCACACACCTGTAGTCCCAGCTGCTTGGGAGGCTGAGGAGGTAGAATCACTGGAACCGAGGAGGAGGAGGTTGCAGTGAGCCGAAATGGTGCCACTGCACTCCAGCCTGGGAGACAGAGCATGACTATCTCAAAAAACAAACAAACGGAAACACAAAGGCTTTCATCTGCAGACAGGTCCATCTGCCAGGCTGCAATAACATAATAAACATTGAAAAGCCAAGATTTACCCTTGGTAGAATCTCCTGGAAATCTCTCAAGAGGTATGAAAGAGCATGATGCATTGCATAAAGTCACGAAGGTAGCAAAGATCACGAAGCCGCCCAGGAGAACATTCTGTAATGTGAAGAAAGGTCAGGGTGGAGAATGAATTAATTTTAATTCAGAGGATAATCCTTGACTAAGTGCTGTGTACCAGGACCTCGGCTGGGTTCTGGTGAGAGGTTATGAGGTGGAGTTCCTAACCTCGGATGACCTAGCGATGGAACAAGACCTGCACAAGTCACTAGCATGAACTACAGAAAGAGGCAAACAGGAGTCAACAGGCATGGGGCAGCAACAATAAGTGTGCTGTTCCATTGCAGAGGAAGTTCAGGAAACCCTTACAAATAAGGCAATTTTTAGCTGCTTTGCAGCATATGTAAGACTTCAAGGACAGAATGAGGAGTTTCATGAGAAGAATGAAATATTAACAAAGATATAGAAGAGAAGCAACACAAATATATAGTTGAAGGCTTGTTGTAGTTAACTGGATTAGTTGGAGATATGACTGGAAAAAATTGGGGCCAGGCTATAAACACAGACTGTGAGGCTAAGAACTTCATTTCCCAGGTCATAATGGCACCTTTTATGACTCCATGAACAAACCAGTTAATCTATACTGAAATTTAGAACAAGAAAAAGTATCTAGTTGACTTTGCCATCTTTTTGAGATGAGCTAAATAAACAAACAAACAAACCTTAACACGGTAATTTCTGGGAACTTTTGAAAAGGAAGATGGTGTTAAATAAAATGTATAGGAGGCCATTGGTGTTTGGACTGAGCTCCTGCACTAGGCCCAACAGACCAAACCAAAATGCAGTCGCCCTTGCTGAAGTTCTCTGCCACTAAGCCAAAACTAAGTTGCTTATCCAACCTTCTAAGAAATTAGGAGAGAGTGGGAGGTAATAGCCAAATGCTCAACAGGCCAGTTTTAGCTGACATGATGAGAAAGTCCCCTCTGCTTTAACTTCTAAGCAAAGTCACTCTGAAAAGACCAATTTACTTTTTGTTCTCTGTTTCTGCTTTTTCTGGCTCTTTTCTGTCTATAAAGCCAAACTTCTCTGGTCAACTCTGTGGAACACTCAATCTATTTTATGGAATGAGGTATTGCTGATTATAGACTTACAAGTAAAAGTTAATTAAGGGCCAGGCATGGTGGCTCATGCCTGTAATCCTAGCACTTTGGGAGGCTGAGGCGGGTGGACTGCCTGAGCTCAGGAGTTCAAAACCACCCTGGGCAACATGATGAAACCCATTCTCTACTAAAATACTGAAAAATTAGCTGGGCATGGTGGCACGCGACTGTAATCCCAGGTACTCTGAAGGCTGAGGCGGAAGAATCGCTTAAGCCTGGGAGGGGGAGGTTGCAGTGAGCCAAGATTGTGCCATTGCACTCCAGCTTGGGAGAGACAGTGAGACTCCTTCTCAAAAAAAAAAAAAAAAAAAAAAAGTCAATTAAGATCTTTAAACTAAATGTGTTGTAATTTTGTCTTTTGACAATGGGAATGAAGGCATTTATTCTGCAAGATTCCTGAAATTTATTATGAAGTGATGTTACTTGAAGTAGTATGTTACTCATATAAGAATAGAAAGATAGGCAGGGCACAGTGGCTCACTCTTGTAATCTCAGCAATTTGGGAAGCTGAGGCAAGCAGATTGCCTGAGCTCAGGAGTTCAAGACCAGCTTGGGCAATATGGTGAAACCCCATCTCTACAAAAAATACAAAAATTAGGTGGGCACGGTGGTGTGCCCCTATAGTCTCTGCTACTTGGGAGGCTGAGGTGGAGAATCGCTTGAACTCAGGAAGGTTGAGGCTGCAGTTAGCCATGATAGCACTACTGCACTCCAGCCTGGGCAACACAGCAAAACCCTGTCTTAAAAAAAAAAAAAGGGGAAACACAGGGATAAAAATAGAAAATCCCAGAAAGCTCCAAAGGTAGTTGGATAAGATAAAAAAGTAAAAAAGAAAACCTAGAACGCATAAATGTACGTAGAAGTTTATTATAAAATAAACATGTTATTTGAGTTCTGTGGAAAGCGATTATTCAATAAATGGTATTAGAACAAGTGGCGAACTATTTGGGGAAGAAATAAAGTTAATTTCCTACTTGAGTCCCCATTAGTGAAATGAATTCTAAAAGGATTCAAGGGTTAAGTTTTTACAATAAGATCATAAAATAATCACAGCATATATACATAAATACTTATTCTAAGCATAAAAGAAAAATAGATTTCATCCTGGCTAACACGGTGAAACCCCATCTCTACTAAAAAAATACAAAAAACTAGCCGGGCGAGGTGGCAGGTGCCTGTAGTCCCAGCTACTTGGGAGGCTGAGGCAGGAGAATGGCGTGAACCCGGGAGGCGGAGCTTGCAGTGAGCAGAGATTCGGCCACCGCACTCCAGCCTGGGTGACAGAGCGAGACTCCGTCTCAAAAAAAAACAAAAAACAAAAAACGAAAAATAGATTTGAGAATATAAACGTCATAAGAACATAACTGAAATTAGAAAGATATCAAATTTTCAGAACAATATCATTACATACCAATGGGGGAAGAAAAACATCTTAAACAGAAAAATGGCAAGAGAAATAAAGTGGCATTTCACACACACACACACACACACAGACAGAAATGGTGAATACACACATGAAACAGTTCAACTTACTGACAACAAAAGAAATGTAAATATGTAGATTAAATATAAACATAATGGGATGGTGAGAATAATCTTTTAATTTATAATACCCAGAGGGAAATAGAGACATCTATGGGAGGTGATATGCACAAGAAAGACTTACTTTGAACAATTGTTATGGAGAACAATTTGCTACGATATATCCACATTCTTAAAACCATTTACGACATTGGATTTCACCTTTTCGTCTCCAAGATGTGATCCTAAAAATGGCACAGACAGAGAGACAGACTCCTCCACAAGGATGCTTACTGCAGTGGAAAAATGGAAAGAAACAAAATGCCCAAGAACAGAGCTGGTGGAGAACAGTGACTCAGAAAAACACCTGGCAAGCCAGCAGGGTAGAAGGTGAAGTCACATGAGCAAATGATGACCACATGTCACGACATGAAATGAAGCAGGCTATGAAATACGTGATTCCTGTGACGCGGAGAGAGATGCTCAGAACACACTGAGGGTTTTGTACCAAATAACAAGTCATTTTTGGATGGGAGGATTAAGACAATTTTCTTCTTTGGACTTTTCCTCTTATTTTCTAAATTTTCTACAATAAAATGTGTGAGTTTTATAGCCAGAAAGAAAGAAAGAAATTCTTTAAAAACAACACAACGCTTGATACATTCAGCTCAAGCCAGGACTTGGAGTGGCCTTTGTTCTGTTTCATTCTTCTTTTGAGTAACCTTCAGCTCGAAATCAGGGTGGAAACCTAAACGTTTTCCCCCCAAAAAGCCAGCCTTGTTGACAGCATTTTTACTCCCTTCATGCAGAAAGAGGGCTCCTGGGGGACTGGGGATCACTGGAATCTTGTGGATCTTGTTTCACTGAGTCACAAAGCAGGAGAGTCAACAGGGACAAGCAGGACTGCATCCCAGGACAAGTGACATGTGCAAAATCCCCAAGTCTCCTGCAGCTCTAGAGTAGAGGCATGAGATTGAACCACCAGGGGAGAGTCCAAACATGGTGACAGCAGAGAGCAAATTATTTAATTTTGAGATTACCCACTTGACAGTATCTCAGAAATAGCCTAACACTGACTCTCTCTCTCTCTCTCTCTGAAATTTAGTTTTCCTCCCCTGTAAAAAGAGGGGTTCTCCCACTTGGGTAAGCATTAGAGTTACCCAGGGAGCTCATAGGAAACACAATCTCAGGGTCAGTGCCTCAGTATCTTTACCTAGTCTCCCAGGTGAGAACCCAAGTACAATGATCAACCCAATGCTGCTTTAATGTGCATATAAATTTCTGGGAGTTTATTTTGTTTTGTTTTGTTTGTTTTTGAGACGGAATCTCGTTCTGTCGCCCAGAGTAGAGTGCAGTGGCGCAATCTTGGCTCACTGCAACCTCCGCCTTCTGGGTTCAAGTGATTCTCCTGCCTTAGCCTCCTGAGTAGCTGAGATTACAGGAGTGCACCACAACGCCCGGCTAATTTTTGTATTTGTGGTAGAGACAGAGTTTCATCATGTGGGCCAGGCTGGTCTCAAATTCCTGACCTCAAATGATCCGCCCACTTCAGCCTCCCAAAGTATTGGGATTATGGGCATGAGCCACTGCCTGGCCAGAGCTTGTTAAATAACCTGCAGATTCTGCTTCAGTAGGTCTTCAGACTTACATGGAAACTCCCAGGTGATGCCCATGCTGCTGGTGTGAGGCCCACTCCTGAGTAGAGAGGCTCTAAAGCTTCTTTTCATTCCTGTCTTCTATTCTGTCACCAGCCTTCCCTCCCTTCATGTCTTCCATTCCCGCATTTAGTAATCCTGAGCTCCTGATGTGTGCAGGCACAGGAGATTACACCACGATGCCAGAATGGGCTTGGGTTTTCTAGATGGTGCTGCTAGCCTTGAGGTGAAGCAGACTGGCAGTGCTCTTAGAAGCTGTGTCTCTTTAGGTAAATTACTGCTCCTGGAAGGGTCTTATCCCATGATCAAGAGTTGCGGGTCTGGCCAGGCATAATGTCTCACACCCGCAATCCCAGCACTTTGGGAGGCCAAGGTGGGAGGATCACTTGGGCCCAGGAGTTAGACACCAGCCTGGGCAACATAGCAAAAACTCATCTTTACTAAAAATAATAATAAATTAATTAATAAATAAAGAAATTTAAGTTAATAAAGAGTTGGGGGTCCTCAGGATCTTAGGCAGGCAGCGGTATTGCCAGCTCCACAGCTTGCTAAATTCACTGTGAGGCTGCATGGAGGACGGGCTGGAGGAGCCAGGCGAGTGGAGATGGGGAGGACCTCCCACCCCACTGTTGTTTTACCATCCCCAGTTCTGCCTCAGGACAGTTTCTGAGAGTTCATTTGTCTTGCCGAGTGGCCCAGAGGAGGCCCAGGGTCTCCTCCTGAGGACCCTCTCCGGCCTCCCTTGGCTCCTCCCACTTGGCTGGCTGCTTCTTGCCTCATCTCCCTTGCAGCCCCAAGAGCAGCCCAGTTCATTCCCTGGAGTTAACAAAGAATGTTTTAAGAAAGATCAAGTTTAAGACACAAGAAAAGCCTGCAAGGGTTTTTATAAATTTTGAAGCAAAATTCTTTCTTGGCCAGGCACAGTGGTTCACACCTGTAATCCCACCACTTTGGGAGGCTGAGGTGGGCAGATTGCATGAGCCCAGGACTTCAAGACCAGCCTGGGCAGCATAGCAAAATCTTGTCTCTAAAAAAATACAAAAGTTAGTTGGGCATGGTGGTGCTCGCCTGTGGTCCCAGCTACTTGGGAAGCTGAGATGGGAGGATCACCTGAGCCCAGGAAGGTCGAGGCTACAGTGAAGTGTGACCACACCACTGCACTCCAGCCTGGATGACAGAGTGAGATCCTGTCTCAAAAACAAACAAATAAACAAACAAATAAAACTCCCAAAACCCAAGATTCTTCCTTAACACATGATAGTGAAAAAGGCCTAGGGAAATGATTCCCGGACTTGAGTAAGCATTAAAATCACCCAGGCAGCTTTTAAAATTGATGCCCTGTTCTCACTGCAGCCCAATTAAATCAGAGTGTCAGAGTGGAAGATGGGTATCAGTGTTCTTCAAAATTGCCCCGGGAGTTCCACTGCCCAGCCAAGTTTGGGAGCCCCCAGCAGGGAGAGAGGGATGCCTGGGTTCCTATCTCAGCTCATTCACAGGCTTGCGGTGAGACCCCAGTGGCAGCTCCTTCCCCTCCCCAGGTTCAGTTCCCTCATCTCAAAAACAATGCAGTCATGTAGCTCTGAAACTATTTTTAATTTCAAATTTCTCACATGGGACCCAAGAATCAGAGACACCTATGAAATCTAATTGATCCCCAGAATACTGGAAGGAGAAACAACTTACGTCTTAGATAATAGAGCTAGTGCTAAACTCATTACAATTTTCACAAGCTCCCAGACACTCGTACTCTGCACATTGAATTGCAGGTAATAACAGAAGATTCCTAACTAAGTCACATTTACCATTCAATGCTATGTGGTAGAAGCACACATCACAGCATATTAAAATAAGGAATACATATTCTCTTTTGCTTTTCTAACCTATATATATAAAACCAGTTACCTACCATTGTGGCAAGCAGGACTCCTTATAGACAGGTACATCCAGGAAAAGCTGCATCAAACTTTTATACTGGAGAGGGCAACCACACATTCGACATCATTGGGAATAACAAGGTGAAAACACATTGAGTGTTTACAGAGGGTTGACTAGTAAAAGGAAAGTATGGTTTCAGATGATTTATGAGTTATTAATCAATAAGATCTCCACCCAAGTTATGTGTTTACCTTGTCCCCACCCCGATCTGCATTTGCTCCTGACCTAAACGAGCAGAGGAGGAGAGAACTCCTCTTTGCTGAGCCTTCACCCTATACTGGTGGATTGCTAGCACATGACGTGTCCTTATTTGATTTTACACACAAAGAAACAGAGCCTCAGGGATGCCAGTCACAATAGTCAGGTGGTGAAGGTGGGTTTTGTGAAGGCATAAGAATAGCCCACAGGTCACTCCATCAGGCCCATTAGGCCTGGATCTGTGGCCCAGATGACACTGCCCTTAGGGTATGGCATGAGAGCAGAAATGGGTCAAGCCATCCTGCAGGGCACAGGAGAGCAAGAACTACATACAGCTCGAGTTTCCCTGACAAGCTCCATCGCTGGACCTTTCTAGAGCCCTTCTTGAATCTGTAGTCTACTCCCTGCTGCATCAAGCAAGCCTTCCTTCTTTTTGTTCCACAGTGGTCTCCTTCCAAAAAACTACGCCTGCCCTCATCATAGCCAGGATGGTCTTTGGAGAATGGCAACAAGCAGAACCTCCTAGGGTGCTGGAGGGACTTACTACTTTATCTGTTTGCTCTGGCCACCACAACAGAACACTGCAACTGGGTGGCTTTGACGAAAGAAAGTTATTTGCTCACAGCTGTGGAAACTAGAAATGTGAGGTCAAGCCACTGGGGAAAGCTTGTTTTCCTCTGAGCCCTCTCTTCTTGATTTGCAGATGGCCACGCTCCTGCTGCCTCTTACATGGCATGCATCCCTGGTGTCTCTCTCCGTGCCCAAATTTCCTCTCCTTATAAGGACACTAGCCATATTGGATTAGGGACCACTATAACTATTACATTTTACTTAAGCCACCTCTTTAAAGGCCATGTCTCCATTGCAGCCACATTCTGGGATATTGGGGGTTAGGGCTTAAACCAATGAATTTTGGGGGGATGCAATTGAGTTCATAAGACAATTTTATCCCAAGAAGTCCCCTCACACCCTGCCACAGCTTGCTACAGTTCCTAAAATTTAACCCCGAGATCCCTCTGCCCACAGATGAGAGTTCACGCTCCTAACCAGAGGGTCCTTGAGGCTCTTCTGAGCTGGCCACAGTGGCCCTTTCCGGCACCATCCTCTACCCTCCCGAAAATCAGCCTCACCACCCCTAACACAGCTTGGGGTCACTCTCCTGCTCCCTAGAAGAGCTGTAGTGCTGTCTGGCTGCCTCCTCACTCACCAAGGGTGCCACACACTTCTGCCTTCACCTGCATAAGTTAAGTGTTCATCGACTAAATTCCAGGAAATTGGGGCACATTCATTATGCACTGTAGCCGCTTGGTTTCTTTTAAAACTCCAAGTTTGAAGAACTTCCTATAGTGTGAAGTGGAAAGTTCTGCCTTACAATGAGAGCAACTAGGACTTGCTGCCCTCACCTCCTTGCCTCCAGGGCACAGGCACTAACCTTGGCTCCAAAACGCTCTCATCTCAACAAGTCCTATTCAGAGAGCGTTCAAGGACACTGGCATCATGCAGAATCTCCCTAGGAATGGTGGTGTGGAGGGTTCTGGCTCTTAGGGCGAGGGTTTCTGGAGTCCATTGTGCAGTGTCAGTGCATGGGGGCCATGACTGTGACTGGTAGCAAGGTGGTCTTGCTGGAGCAGTGTGGTTTCAGTGCTCTACCTGACCTTATGCCAAGAAAGCCTGTGTCTCTGGCCTTTAGTAGAGGCTTGAATTATCTAATAAATCTCTTTCCACCTCAAATGACCTAGAGCAAGTTCTATTGTTTGCAATTAAGAACTTTGTGACCAAGACGGTGACTGTGACCTATTGCTGTCAGTGTCCCTTCCAGTGACTGGCAGGGTGCCTGGCACAGAGCAGCTGCCCAGAACAGGATTTCACCTGGGTTATCTCAGGTATTCCCTAGTAAAAAGTATCCTGGCAAGACCAGCCCACACCACTGCTGAAATGAGCTTATCTACTCCAACCCTAGGGGTTGAGAAAGGGATGTTCAGAGCAGGTGTGGCCAGCTGCTGCCTACAGGGAAGAAGGCAAGTGAAATGAGCAGCGCTCTCTGGGCGTGTGACAACCAGCTCTGTCCAAACCTGCTTGATCAGTTTTCAGTGTTGATCCTACCTCAACTGTCACCCTTATAGATGGAACCAGCTTATTTTTCTTTTAATTATTTATTTTTCTTTTTATTTATTTTAATTTTTTTAAAAGACATAGTCTTGCTCTACTGCCCAGGCTGCAGTGCAGTGGCACCATGATAGCTCATTGTTACCTCCAATTCCTAGACTCAAGTGATCCTCCACCTAAGCCTCCCAAGTAGGTGGGACTACGGGTGTGTGCCACCGCACCCAGCTAATTTTTAGATTTTTTTGTAGAGACAGGGTCTTGCTATGCTGCCCAGCCTGGTCTTGAACTCCTGGGCTCTAGTGATCCTCCTGCCTCCCAAAGTGTTGGGATTACAGGCATAAACCACCATGCCCGGGCTGATTATTATTTTAATGGCCACATTTTATTCCATGGAATGATTTGGGCCATCATTTATTTGGTCAGGTTCCTCTTGTTGAACACTCAGGTTGTTTCTGACTTTATTTTCTATAATTAGAAATACTGTTGAAATCCAGGTCCTTCAGATAAAAATTTCTCACACTTACACTAATTTATTTAAGAGAAATTCATAGAGGTCAGGCAAGATGGCTCATGCCTGTAATCCCAGCACTTTGAGAGGTCGAGGTGGGAGGATCACCTGAGGTCGCGAGTTCGAGACCAGCCTCACCAAACATGGAGCAATCCCGTCCTTACTAAAAATACAAAATTAGCCGGGCATGGTGGCGCATGCCTGTAATCCTAGCTACTTGGGAGGCTGAGGCAGGAGAATCACTTGAACCTGGGAGACGAAGGTTGCTGTAGGCCGAGATCACGCCATTGCACTCCAGCCTGGGCAACAAGAGTGAAACTCCATCTCAAAAAAAAAAAAAAAGGAAATTAATAGAGGTAGAATTTCTGGGTAAAAGAAAATTATAATTCTCTTAGATTATCACCTATTACTCTGATAGATTTGAAATATTTTGTCTTAAATTATTTTTCTTTGCTAATTGGCAAGATTATACTTTTTCTTTTTTTTCCTTTTTGAGACGGAGTCTCACTCTGTCCCCCAGACTGGAGTGCAGTGGCTCAATTTCGGCTCAGTGCAAGCTCCGCCTCCCAGGTTCATGCCATTCTCCTGCCTCAGACTCCCGAGTAGCTGGGACTACAGGCGCCCACCACCACGCCTGGCTAATTTTTTGTATTTTTAGTAGAGATGAGGTTTCACCGTGTTAGCCAGGATGGTCTCGATCTCCTGACCTCGTGATTTGCCTGCCTCATCCTGCCAAAGTGCTGGGATTACAGGCATGAGCCATCGCACCCAGCCTAGACCTTTTTCTGTATATGTATTGACCAGTTGTTTTTCTTCTTTGGTGAGTACCCTGTTCACTCATGTCCTTTAGCTATTTTTCTGTTTGGGGTATTTATATTTTTCTCCTGGATTAGTCAAGGCTCCTAATATATTAAAGCTATTAATCTTCAAGTGTCACATGTGTTAAAATATTTTCCTGATTTTTTTCATAGTCAGCACATCCATTCTGGAGTTAAAACTAAGGAACGAGAAATTTTCATTTACATTTTTATCTCTCAAATGATATGTTTTGACATGTAGAGATTTTAAACTTTAACTCTGACTACAGCCACGCTATCCCCACCTGTGGGTCAGCCCTACAAGCCCCAGAGAACACCTCAAGATCTATGGAGTCACACAGCCCTTGGGCTGATGCTGTGGCAGGGGCTGCCATTCATTCCCAGGCTTTTTTGTTTTGTTTTGTTTTGTTTCTGAGACACGGTCTTACTCTGTAGCCCAGGATGGAGCACAGTGGTGCGATCTCAGCTCACTGCAACCTCCGCCTCCCGGGCACAAGCGATTCTTGTGCTTCAGCCTTCCCAGTAGCTGGGGCTACAGGCATGCACCACCATGCTTGGCTATTTTTGCATTTTTAGTAGAGATGGGGTTTCACCATTGCCCAGGTTGGTTTTGAACTCCTGACCTCAAGTGATCTGCCTGCCTTGGCCTCCCAAAGTGCTGAGATTACAGGCGTGGGCCACCGTGCCCCGCCATCATTCCCAGTGTTAAAAGAACCTTAGACAAATTAAATTTAACAGAGTTTGATTGTGCAAAGAACCATTTGTGTGAATCAGGCAGCCCCCAGGAAAAAATAGGTTCAGAGATACTCCTGCGCTGCCTCATAGTTGAAGATTTATGGACAGAAAAAGGAAAGTGATGTACAGAAAGTGGAAGTGAGGTACAGAAATAGATGGATTGGTGACGGCATGGTGTTTGGCTTATTTGAGCCCAGTTTGAACAGCTGGCCACCTGTGAGTGGTTGAAGTCTGGCTGCTGTGATTGACCGAGACTCAGGTACTTGGTACGAAAGTAGGTGACAGCCTATTTATGTCCAGTTAGCTTACAGTTCACTATGTACAGATAAAACTTTAGGGTGAATTTAAAATATGTGAGGAGAAGGCTTTAGGCTAAACTTGATTTAACACCAGGATTGGTGGGGGCTCCCCTCACCAGTCTTCAAGCTGATGACTAGTCTCCCATCCGCTCCCTCTCCCATCCTGCTCTAGAGCCTTTCCAAACCACGATCTCTTCTCTTAAACCTCTCACCCAACTGCCTACTTCATACCCAGAACATAATCTTACTTCGTATCTCACAGAGACCACAGGTGAAAACTGCACCCCCACCCCCCACCCTGCACATTGCCCTCCACTGGCTCCTGTTCTTTCCACTTTCCCTCTGGGTGTCTTCCTTACCCCAAATACGCAATACGGATCCCATTCCCCTCCCCGTTGGCCCCCATTCCTTCCCAGGGACCCCCCCTCCATAAAAGCCAGCCTCCCCGTGACAAGCAGGCATGAAGGGACAGATGGAAAAGTGTTCAGTGTTCGAGGACTGCCCAATTCCCAGCCTGGCAAAAGCCAGCCTCCCTGAGGGTCCACTTACACCCTGGCAGTTTTACTTTGTAGAGCCCGATCTTTGTAATACCCTGTGGCAGGACCCGTTTCTGTATTCGTCAGGATTCTGTTCTGTTGGAAACTGAACTAAAATGAGCATGGGCAAAAAGAGACGTTTTCAGCTCAAGTGTTAAGTCCAGAGGTGGACCAGCTTCTGGACGGAGGGGCTCAGTCTAGGACAGTCATTATGAGAGTTTTCACTCTGCAGAAACCAGAAAGACGGACTCTGCCCCCACCCGTGGATTCATTTCTTCATAATCTCTTGCTTCAGAAATATAATAAGACAAATTCTCCACACCAAAGGATGCAGTAGAGGGTCTTTTTACAGCCACAGAAATGCTGTAGGGTGAACCCCCTACATGGGGTGAGGGTGACGGTAGGATAGAGATCCTGGAGATCCAGGAAAAGAACTGAGCTGGAAAAGGAAGTCACTAATAGAATAGCGAGAAAGAACACTGTAAATGCTGTAAGCCACGGCTACTCTGGATAAGGAGTCATAAGAGTGCACTGGAATGCATTGAGGCTGACAAGCCAGGGACCAGGAAGACTGCCTGTGAATAATCTTTCTTGTTTTCTGTAAGGAACTTGGAAAGCTTATCCAGAGAGGTGTGAAAACAGCAGAGAAAACACTGAGACAAAGAAACGGGACGAAAGCAAACATGTTCGGGATTAGCCACTGAGAAACCTAAGAAACAAAACCAAGTTTTGTCCCAGAGAAAAGGAAGACTTGGGCATCCCCTTGGAGGTCTGGAATCTTCTTGTTTGTCAAGTGAATTAAAGGGTATTTGGTCAAGGAGCGTGTGTTTACAGCTTAGAGCAACTATGCACAGAACCCAGGAACTACCTGCCTCCCACACTTTCAATGTGTTGTCCCAGAGACCGCTCCCTTTTGTGAAGCTGATGTTTGTCTTGTGTTGAATGCAACACGGTCACAAGAAGGCTCTGGTGACAGGGAGCTTGTATTTTCTTTCTGGATGTGGTATTCAAAGCGTTGAACAACAAGTATGGCTCAACCACTGACCCTTCAGTTCAGCTGCCAGCAGTCAGTCTGGGGGACCCTACTGTGCCAGGTTCTACTCCTTCTATTTCTGAATGATGTTGAGGTCTGGATGGGCCAGGAGATCCAACATGCTGAGTAGGGGCACTCAGGAGTCTTGGGCAGTAGCCACGTACCCACCAGTATATCTGAACTGATCTATACCAGCATCACAGGCCCTCATTCTCCTCATAGAGCACATGCAAAGTAAATGCAGTCACTGAATTAGAGAGAAGAACGCCAGCCAGCAACCTTCTGTCCTTACCATGAGCAGTGCCTTCCAGAACCACCCCTGGGTGGTAGGCTGAGAGGTGGGAGGGGAGCCGGAGCCTCTCATGTCCACACATGCATTACCTCAGGGATTTCACGGCAACACAACAAAACATGCCTTCTCACCCCCACTTTACCAGTGGGGCATTGAAGTTTTAGAATGGAAACAACTATTCAGGGTTTTCAGGTAGTGAGAAGGAGCAAGAATTTAAACCCAGGCCTGAGATGTAGCAGGGACCCCTTTTTAGGAGCCTGTGCCACTACCCCCAACTCCACCACCAAGCATGAAAATAAAGGAAAACCTTGAGTGCCTTCAAGGGAAATTTCAGGCACCCAGCTAGCCCTGAGAAGTAAGTAAGTAACTTGTTAGGCAGGAAGGTAACAGTAGCCCAAAACAATAGCCAAGGAAGCTAGAGTACAGAGATGTTTAGTTTCCCTTTAGAAACTAAAGATAACAAACATCTTAACACACGTCCTTGAGTTTGTCATTCGGAAACCTGGACCTCCACCCGGACCCCCACTAAATGGATCTGCTGGCCTGCAGACCTCAGATAGTGGGAGCTGAGGACTGCACTCTGACCACCTTCCTTCATTCTAAATTTCTTCCGGAGGGACCTGAAAGCCACACCCATGAGCTAAAGCTAATACTCTTTTCTGTTAACCCCAAATTTTCAGACGAGGTGTTGCCTCCTGAACCAACTACAAATCAAAGAATCTCTGAATCCACCTATGACCTGTAAGCCCCTGCTTCAAGATATCTCATCTTTTTTGGGCCAAACCAATGTGTACCCTCCATGTAGATTTACAATTTTGTCTAACTTCTGCTTTCCTGAAAATTTACCCCTGCCTTTAAAAACCCTTACCTGTGTGAAAGGAAACTATGTTGCCCCCCACCAAATAGCTAAGTTAAAGAGAAAATTCAAGCTGGGAACTGCTTAGGACAAATCTGCTTTGCATTCTACGCAAAAGTCATCCCTCTGCTCACTGAGATAAATGCATATCTGATTGCCTCCTCTGGAAAGGCTAATCAGAAACTCAAAAAAATGCAACCGTTTGTCTCTCACGTATCTGTGATCTGGAAGCCCCCTGCCTGCTTCAAGTTGTCCTGCCTGTCCAGACCAAGCCAATGTTCATTTTACATATGTTGACTGATGGCTCATGTCTCCCTAAAAGGTATAAAACCAAGCTGTGCTCTGACCACCTTGGGCACATATCATCAGAACCTCCTGAGGGTGTGTCACGGGTGCATGTCCTCAACCTTGGCAAAATAAACTTTCTAAATTAATTGACACCTGTCTCAAATTTTCATGGTTCACACCTGCTGCAGGAGGACGAGCGGCAGACAAAACTCCTCGGACACTGAGTTAAAGAAGGAAGCAGTTTATTCAGGCGGGGGCATCGGCAAGACTCCTGTCTCCAGAGCAGAGCTCCATGAGTAGGCAATTCCTGTCCCTTTTAAGAGCTCATAACTCTAAGGGGGTGCGTGTGAGAGGGTCGTGATTGATTGAGCAAGCAGGGGGTACATGACTAGGGGCTGCATGCACTGGTAATTAGATCAGAACAAAACAAGATAGGGATTTTCACAGTGCATTTCTATATAATGTCTGTAATCTATAGATAACAGAACTGATTAGGTCAGGGGTCGATCTTTAACTATCAGGCCCAGGGTGTGTCACCAGGCTGTCTGCCTGTGGATTTCATTTCTGCCTTTTAGTTTTTACTTCTTTCTTTGGAGGCAGAAACTGGGCATAAGACGATATGAGGGGTGGTTTCCTCGCTTACTGCCAGCCTTCAGAGAGGTCAGGATTTGAGCATGAGCTGCCTGGTCCCCCTTGTTCAGGGCTCTGTGAATAAACACCTTCCTTTCTAGTGCTGCAACCTCAGTGTAGATATCTGGATTTAACTGTACTGGGCAAGCAGACCCAAATTTGTCAAGCACATCCGAGTGAATAAACCACCAAACAGGCTTTGTGTGAGCAATAAAGCTTTTAATTTACTTGGGTGCTGGTGGGCTGAGTCCAAAAATAGAGTCAGCGAAGGGAGATGGGGAAGGATTGCTTTATAGGAGTTGGGTAAGTAACGGAAAGTTACAGTAAAAGTTGGTTATCTATTGTTAGCAGAGGAGGGGGTCACAAGGTACATGTTTGGGAGATCATAAGACTCACTGTCCAGAAGAAGAATGTCACAAAGTTGATTAATCAGCTAAGGTAGGGCAGGGACAAGTCACAATGGTAAAATGTTGTAATTTTGGTTAATCAGTTAAAGCAGGAACTGGCTGTTTTACTTCTTTGTGGTTTTTTGGCTGCTCCAGACTTCTTGGTTCCTGCAGGCCATCTGGATCTATATGTGCAGGTCACAGGGGTTATACTGGCTGAGCTTCAGCTCAGAGGCCAGACACAATTCAGTTATATAATAGGCCTAAGGGCCCAAAAGCCAGTGCTCTTTTTTTTTTTTTTTGAGATGGAGTCTGTTGCCCAGGCTGGAGTGCAGTGGCACAATCTCAGCTCACTGCAACTTCCACCTCCTGGGTTCAAGTGATTCTCCTGCCTCAGCCTCCTGTGTAGCTGGGATTACAGGTACATGCCACCATGCCTGGCTAATTTCTGTATTTTTTTTTTTAGTAGAGATGGGATTTCACCATGTTGGCCAGGCTGGTCACAAACTCCTGACCTCAAATCATCTGCCCACCTTGGCCTCCCAAAGTGCTGGGATTACAGGCGTGAGCCACCACACCCAGCCAAGCCAGTGCTCTCTTTACAGCCAGGACTGCCTCCCTCACACACCTGCCCAAAGGGCCGGCAGCATCTGCACTCAAGTGAAGAGATCTAAGCACCTTTGAGCCCCGGAGCAGCAGGCAGAACTGCCACCAGCATGGGGCCTTTCATGCAGGAGATCCCGCAGCCCTTCTCCTTCCTCTTCCTCCTCCCTTGACAATGTGTTCAGGCCTCCCACGGCCTTTGGCATCAAGAAATTCCAATAGATGTTAACCAGCCTAGTAATTTAGTACAGCATTAGCACCGAGTCACAAGGTTGAGGACATGCACCCATGACACACCCTCAGGAGGTTCTGACACACCCTCAGGAGGTTCTGACACATCCTCAGGAGGTTCTGAGCACAAGGTTCTTGTGCCCAAGGTGGTCAGAGCACAGCTTGGTTTTATACCTTTTGGGGAGACAGGAGCCATCAATCAACACATGTAAAATGAACATTGATTCGGTCTGGAAAGGCAGGACAACTTGAAGCGGTCAGGGGGCTTCCAGATCACAGATACGTGAGAGAAAAACGGTGCTATTTCCAAATATTTCCAAACTACTCTCTTTTTCAGCTACTCACCAGGAAGAAAGTAAATGCCTGTCAGACATGGTTACTAATCTCCTCCTGTGGGTGGGATGAAAAGGAACTTACTGCTGATTGGCTGGGGGTGAGTACCTGGCCAATCAGGTGCTCACCCTCACCTGGTCTCAGATTCCTCTTTGGCAAATGAGGGAATCAATTCTCTATCAAGGGGTAGCAAGTTCAAATGCTCAGGGGGCAGGTCAGGTAACACAACCCAGTGAAGCCAGTATGATGTTTGTATATGAGGTACTTAAGAGCCTCACTTTCCTGAGTAAATATGCTTTCTCCTATTTTTCTTGAAATGCATACCAGTACCAGTCTGTTTCTCTTTATCCCAATTTTGAGAAAAACGTATGTATAAAAGATACATTTTTAGGCCAGGCGTGGTGGCTTATACCTTTAATCCAGAACTTTGGAAGGCCCAGGTAGGAGGATTGCTTGAGGCTAGAAATTCAAGAGCAGCCTGGACAACATAGTGAGAACTCCATCTCCACAAGATAAAAAGATTAGCCAAATTGGAGGCTGAGGCAGGTGGATCACCTGAGGTCAGGAGTTCAAAACCAGCCTCTATAACATGGTGAAACCCCATCACTACTAAAAATACAAAATTAGGCAGGGTGTGGTGGCTCACGCATGTAATCCCAGCATGTTGTGAGGCCAAGGTGAGTGGATCACGAGGTCAGGAGATCGAGATCATCCTGGTTAACACGGCAAAACCCCATCTCTACTAAAAATACAAAAAAAGTTAGCCAGGTATGGTGGCGGGCACCAGTAGCCCCAGCTACTCGGGAGGCTGAAGTAGGAGAATGGTGTGAACTCGGGAGGCGGAGCTTGCAGTGAGCCGAGATCACGCCACTGCACTCCAGCCTGGGTGACAGAACAAGACCTTGTCTCAAAAAAAAAAAAAAAAAAAAAAAAAAAATTAGCCAGATCTGGTGGCACATACCTGTAATCCCAGCTACTTGGGAGGCAGGAGCATCACCTGAACCTGGGAGGCAAAGGTTGCAATGGGCCGAGATCATGCCATTGCACTCCAGCCTGGGCAACAAGAGCAAAACTCCATCTCAAACAGACAGGACAGGACAGGACAGGACACAACACGACATGACAAGATGAGAAGAAGTAATATGTCTTTCACAATAATCTTTCAGAAAATAAAAAAGGATGGATCTTGCTCCAACTCCTTCAATGAGGCCAGTGTTACCCCGATACCAAAGCTAGACAAACACACCAAAAGAAACAAAAATTATAGAACAATATCTCTCATGAATATAGATGCAAACATACTCAATAAGATACTAGCAAACAAAATCCATCAACATATACAAAAGATTATACACCATGACCAAGTATGATTTATCCCAGAAATGCAAGGTTAGTGTGACATCCAAAAACCAAGTAATGCTTTCTCTAGTATGTGGTGAGATTTTTAAAACTAATTAATTAAAAACAACAAAACCCCCAAATCAGTGAATATAATGCACTAGATTAATAGATTAAAAGACATCACATTGTCATTTCAATAGATACAGAAGCATTTGACAATAGCCAACATACATTCATGGTAAAAATTCTCAACAAACTAGGAATAAAAGTAAACTTCTTCAATATGGTAGAGGGCAACTACAAACAACCTACAGTTAATGTACTCAATGATGAAAGACAGAATGTTTCCCACTCAAGTATAGGACACAAGCAAGAATGTCTACTCTTACCACTTCTATTCAACACTGTACTAGTAGTCATAGCCAGGGCAACTTAAAAAGGGAGTAGAGGGAGAAACAGAGAGAAAGGTAAATTAAAGATATCTAGAATGAAAAGGAAAACGTAAAACTGTATTTATTTGTAGACCACATGATCTGTATGCAGAAAATCCCAAGTAATCTACCAAAAAATTTTACTGGAATTAATAAATAAGTTTAGCAAACAAAGTTCAAGTATACAAGGCCAATGTGTAAAAATCAATTGTATTTCTACATACTAGTAATAAACAATGTGAAAATGAAATTAAGGAAACAAAATTTCATTCACAGTAACACCTAAAAGAATAAAGTACTTAGAAATGAGTTTAATGAAATAAATGCAAGACTTATAATAAAAATTATAAAACTTTGCTCAGAGAAATTGAAGAAGTTCTAAATTAGAGGCAGCAAACTACAGTCCATGGTCCTAATCTGGCCCCCTGTTTGTTTTGTAAATAAAGTTTTATTGAAACACTATTTTTTTTTTTGAGACGGAGTTTTGCTCTTGTTGCCCAGGCTGGAGAGCAATGGCATCATCCCGGCTCACTGCAACATCCACCTCCCAGGTTCAAGTGATTCTCCTGCCTCAACCTCCCGAATAGCTGGAATTACAGGCATGCGCCACCATGCCCGGCTATCTTTTTGTGTTTTTAGTAGAAACGGGGTTTCTCCATGTTACCCAGCTGGTCTTGAACTCCTGACTTTAGGTAATCTGCCCGCCTCAGCCTCCCAAAGTGCTGGGATTACAGGCATGAGCCACCACGCCTGGCCAACAACTGCTTTTACACTACAAAGCAAAATTGAATACAGCTGACAACACCACAAATATTTTTACTATATGGTTCTTTGCAGAAAATTTACTAATCCCTGATTTAAATAATCCCATGTTCATAGATTAAAAGACTATATTGTTAAGATGGCAGTCCTCCCCCAATTTATTGATAAATTCCTGCCAATTTAAAAAAAATTAATGCCATTCCTAAGAAAGTGAGTCCATTCCAAATACTGTGAAATCAAGGGAAAAAATTAAAAAGTCAGTCCTGGCTGGGTGCAGTGGCTCACGCCTGTAATCCCAGCACTTTGGGAGGCCAAGGCAAGTGGATCACCTGAGGTCAGGTGTTCGAGACCAGCCTGGTCAACATGGTGAAACACTGACTCTACTAAAAATACAAAAATTAGCTGGGCATGGTGGCATCTGCCTGTAATCCCAGCTACTAGGGAGATTGAAGCAGGAGAATCACTTGAACTTGGGAGACGGAGGTTGCAGTGAGCCAAGATTGTGCCACCGCACTCCAGCCTGGGCAACAAAGTGAGACTTGGTCTCAAAAAAAAAAGAAAAAAAAAAGTCCAGCAGGTTTTTGTAGAAATTGATAAGCTTTTGCTAAAATTTATATAGAAAAGTGAACGACCTAGGATAGCTAAATATTTTGAAAAAGAACAAAGTTTAAAAAAAAACTTACACTATCCAATTTCAACACTTACTATTGTTAAAGAAAAATTTTGCACCAGACACTTGTCAAAAATGTCAAGACAGATTTTATTCAGACTACTGTAGCAGGGAAGAGGCACTTCAGCATTAATTGAGCTCAATTCTACCAAACCAGAAGGCAGGAGGCTTTTTAAATGCTAGGATGTGTTAAGGGAAAAGTACTGAAGGATGCTAGTTGAGGGGAGAGAGGTTTGGTCGATAAGTACATTGACTAGATTGTGAACTTGTGCTTATCAAATTGTGAACTGGTGCTTATCAATATCAGGGTACTACCCTACCACCAAAATTGGGAGACAGAGGCTCTGTCGTACCTAATGATTACATTTCAAAGCGATGGCTCCCAGGTCCTTGGGAAAGACATTCCTGTGTTATAGAAGATACATTTCCAAGAGACAGAGAAAGGATTTCTAACTGCCAGTTTTCTAAAGTAAATCCTTTAGGAAAAGGGGGTTCAGGGGCCTATATTCAGGCTTTGCCTGGAACAAATCATAAATCATAAATTCTCTGGGCAGCATTGAATTTTATTGGGCAGAAACGTAAGGGGGCTGAGGTCATCATCCTAAGGACATGGCCATGAACTGTCAGAAACGATAGTGTTTGTTGAAGTCTCTTAGTGTCGGAGGTGGATGAAATCATTTGCGCTGAGAGTCTGCAGTTTGATTTTTTATTTATCTTTTTTTTTTTTGAGATGGCGTTTTACTCTTGTTGCCCAGGCTGGACCCAGGCTGGAGTGAAGTGGTACGATCTTGGTTCACTGCAACCTCCGCCTCCTGGGTTCAAGTGATTCTCCTGCCTCAGCCTCCTGAGTAGCTGGGATTACAGGTGTGCCCTGCCATGCCTGGCTAATTTCTGTATTTTTTTAGTAGAGACAGGGTTTCACCATGTTGGCCAGGCTGGTCACGAACTCCTGATGTCAGATGATCTGCCCACCTCAGCCTCCCAAAATGCTGGGATTACAGGTGTGAGCCACTGTGCATGGCCCAGAGTCTGCAGTTCTTATAGGCCAAGATTGAGGCTTAGTTGAAAACGGGGCTTAGAGGAGCCTGATTAAAGTTCGGTCAGGGAGAACCTTTATCACTACATAGCCACAGCAAGCAAGACGGTGTGATACTAGCATATGGGTAGATATGCAGATCAAGGAAATAGAGAAATTGAGAGTCCAGAAAGTGTAAGAATTAAAGAAAGAGGAAATAAACACAAAAGATGGCTTGCTAGTTAAGACAGGTTTATTTTAGAGAAAACAAACCTGAGAGGAGCTTTTGTCCAAGTTAGGTTAGAGGCACACTTTTTTTACAGACTAAGAGTTTTTAAGAATTTAGGGTGGGAGAGCTTATTAGAGACTTGGACTCCTTTTGTGTTTTTGTTGTTGTTGTTGTTGTTGTTGTGCTTATTTGAGAGGGAGAGTTGTGTGTTTGTTTTTATATCTTTTTTTTTTTTTTTTTGCAGTTGCAGGCATACCCCTCAAATTTGCTTTTACCTTTTTTATTTTAGTGCACTTGAAGGGAAAGGAATGTGCTTATTAAGGCCTACTGTTTTACTGGGGCCCATTGAATGAGGGTAAAGTTTGGCAGTTACCCAAGAGACTTTTTCCCCACCTTTTTTGGTGCCTGAGCTGTTTTATTTGTATTTTACTATCTGTTTTTTCTGGCTGCTTGTAGAAGAGAAGTGATTTCCTTGAAATGCATGAGGCTAGAAAGGGAGCTGGAATTTTTAAAGTGGTGGTGTTTGTCCGAGATGACGGTGCTCCTGCTCTCTCAGAAAGAAATCCTACATTTGTGGTCAGTTGATTTTGACATTCAGCAAATATTTACTGAGCCCTTATTGCCAACCAAGCATGGTACTAAGTACTGGAATTAATCAGATAGTTAATATATGGTTTCTGTCTGAGATAAATCTGTTTTGTGAGAGAATATTTTGTGTTAAGAGAAACATGGCAAAGCATGAAGCAGTCATCGATCTGCCTTCAGTTTTTCCACTTATAAAGTAAGAGAATTTGACCAAATCATTATTCTCAAACTTCAGACTTCTTAAGAATCACCTGCCCCCAGCTTAAATCCTAGGTCCTGCCTAATCTTAGGGCCTAAACTTTTCCCCTTCATGACTCTGATCTGGTTTCTTTGGCCTTCCTGATGTTCCTTGAAC
Source organism: Chlorocebus sabaeus (assembly GCF_047675955.1). Classification (NCBI taxonomy): domain Eukaryota; kingdom Metazoa; phylum Chordata; class Mammalia; order Primates; family Cercopithecidae; genus Chlorocebus; species Chlorocebus sabaeus. Next base: position 50,221,583 of record NC_132912.1, on the reverse strand, counting down.
AAATCGAGCAAATTCTTCTTCTTTTTTTAAAATATATTTTTAATTTTTAAAATTTTAATAAATTTTTCATGTTATTCAAAGTTGGTACAGAATTGCTAACATTTCCATAAAATAATTACCATGCTTCCATTGCAGGACAAAGTACCACAGAAAGGAATGTAAGTTTGCAAAAAATTGTAGCTCATCTTAAGTTTTCAAATACTTTTGAAGGCTAATGCAGCAGCTGGCAAAGTAACACACAGTACACAAAGAACAGTGTATTTTGCAGAGTCAGTGATGAAAACAGACAGCTCTTCAGCAGATATGCTTCATTTTTTTCATTTTCTAAACGATAACTCTTTGAAAAACACATGAAATCAAGATCATAGATGTCTGAAGAAATTCTGGCCCCTGGCTTTTGCCCTGGCTGCCCTCTCTCCCCCAGATAGTCATAGTCTCACTCCCTCACTTCAGGTCAGAGCCCACAACAGCACTCCCTCCCAGCACTTTCTTCTTTCATGCTGCATTTCATTCACAGTTCACCACTGCCTCATTTTACTTTATGGATTTGTGTGTTTATTGTCTGCCTTGTTCACTAAAGTGCCAGTACCATGAGGCAGAGACTTGACATATCTTGCTCACCACTGTATTCCCAGCAACCCAAACAATGCCCAGCACTGTTGCTCAGTAAGTACTTTTATATAAATGAACAAATGAATTATAATAGTAGTTGCTTTGCAGTTGAAGGGCTGGAATAGGGAGAGCTGGAGACCTTATTTTCCTCCCTCCCTCCCTCCCTCCCTCCCTTCCTCCCTTCCTTCCTACCTTCCTTCCTTGACACTGAGTGCCACTCTGTTGCCCAGGCTGGAGTGCAGTGGCACAATCTTGCCTCACTACAATCTCCATTTCTCAGGTTCAGGTGATTCTCCTGTCTCAGCCTCCTGAGTAGCTGGGACTACAGGCATGTGCTACCATGCCGAGCTAATTTTTGTATTTTTGTCAAGACAGGGTTTCACCATGTTGGCCAGGCTGCTCTTGAACTCCTGACCTCAGGTGATCTGCTCACCTTGGCCTTCCAAAGTGCTGGGATTACAGGCATCAGCCACTGTGCCCAGCTGGCTTTATTTTCATTTTACACTTTCTGTATCATTTACATTTTCCTAATCTCCTGAATATATCATTCTAAAGAATACCAATATGGCTGGGCATGGTGGTTCATGCTTGTAATCCCAGCACTTTGGGAGGCCGAGGCAGGTGGATCACCTGAGGTCAGGAGTTCAAGACCAGCCTGGCCAACATGGCAAAACCCTGTCTCTACTAAAAATACAAAATTAGCCGGGCATGGTGGCGAGCACCTGTAATCCCAGCTACTTGGGAGGCTGAGGCAGAAGAATTGCTTTAACCCAGGAGGCAGAGGTTGCAGTGAGATTGCACCCCTGCACTCTAGCCAGGGCGACAGAGCAAGACTCCATCGCTTAAAAAAAAAAAAAAAAAAAAGGCTGGGTGCGGTGGCTCACGCCTGTAATCCCAGCACTTTGGGAGGCTGAGGCAGGCAGATCACAAGGTTAGGAGATCCAGATCATCCTGGCTAACACAGTGAAACCCTGTCTCTACTAAAAATACAAAAAAACAGTGAGCCGGGTATGGTGGCAGGAGCCTGTAGTGCCAGCTATTCAGGAGGCTGAGGCAGGAGAATGGCGTGAACCAGGGAGGTGGAGCTTGCAGTGAGCTAAGATCGCGCCACTGCACTCTAGCCAGGGTGACAGAGCAAGACTCCGTCCCAAAAACAAATTGATATGGGTTATTGGGAAGTGAAATTTGGGACTAAATGTATTTCTTTGCATACTCCTATACTTTTGACGATATTAATAAATAGTATTTTTAAAAACAGCGTCAGAGAAGGCCTGCAATTTAAATGTGTCTCCTCCCTTTCCCATAAAGTTCTGATATGCAGAACTTTTTGGAGAAGGATGACAAGACCTAGGTAAGTGTTGCGGGGGGGTTGGGGGGAGGGGAGTAACACTCAGGTTGAGGGATGCGCAAAGCTTCCCTGCTGTGATATGCATTCGAGAGGGCTAAAAGCATTGTCATTGTTTTAGGTTCATTATAAACACCTGTACAAGGAAGACAGCACACAATCAGCTATTTGCAAATACTCAGAAATCATAGTGCATGGGGGCTGTACTATTAGGAGACAATATGTGATATGGACTGAATGTTTCTGTCCACCTGAAATTCTTATGTTGGAGCCCTAATGCCCAACGTGCCTGCAGTTGGAGGGAGCGCCTTTAGGAAGAAACTGAAGTTAAACGAAATCATAAAGACAGGGTCTTATGATAGGATTTTTTTTTTTTTTGAGACGGAGTCTCAATCTGTCACCCAGGCTGGAGTGCAGTGGTGTGATCTCGGCTCACTGCAACATCCAGCTTCCGGGTTCAAGCAATTCTCCTGCCTCAGCCTCCTGAGTAGCTGGGACTACAGGTACACGCCACCATGCCTGGCTAATTTGTTTATTTTTGATAGAGATGGGGTTTCACCATGTTGGCCAGGATGGTCTTCATCTCCTGACCTTGTGATCCACCCACCTCGGTCTCTCAAAGTGTTGGGATTATAGGCATGAGCCACCATGCTGGCCCTTTTTTTTTTTTTTTTTAAGTATACCATATCTCTATTAAGTTGAATAGAAACACTAACAAAGACTAGTATGCATAGTGATTATAGATGAAGATAGGTAAAAAAGAAAAAGGGATACAAGGGCGCATTGAATTTATGACAATGTTGTCTCAGTACCACAGCAGGAGTCAACTCACCCCAGGGCTGGCTTCCCAGGGCCAGCTCCGGGAAGCCTGACCTGCTCAGCCTTGACGGTATTACTGGTTGACCGGGACAGGGGATCCAGCTGGCAGGACAGGCTGTAGCTCTCACCCTCACTGGGCTGCTCTCTGGCCCGGAACCAGGCCCTCAGTTCCTCCCTGGGGTGAAGGCTGGAATGATTTGCAGCCACCTGAGTAGCTGGGTCTCCTTTTCTGGGAGTTCTTCTTATTCCCATCCACATAACCACTCATCGCAGTGTCTAGCATCACCAGGTCAGTGAGGAATGTGCCAAGGATGGGAATAATTCCCTTCTTCTGCTGATGCCACCTTGCATGGGCTCTTTGGGGACTCGCCTCCAGGGTGGCTGACTTGGAGTTCCCCACACTTATGAGCAGATCCCTGTTCAGTGACTTGTCTTTGCTGCACAACATTTTTCTGTTGCTTTATCTTGGCCACTCAGAGCAGAGCCGCCACAACCCCCCACCCCACAGTCCCTGGGCCAAAGTGGCCCAGGTTAGGGTCCCTGAAACAAGAGACACCGGAGAGTTCTCTCTCCTTCTCTTTCTTTTTTTTTTTTTGCGGCTGTGGACACCTTTCAACACTGTCTTCTTGGCCTTTAAATCTTTTGCTTTGGCTTCGACTTTAGGAGGGACAGGAGTTTCCTTCTTCACTTTCGGCGCCATCTTGTGAAAAGGGAAAGTTTGCTTTCTAATACCATTTTCACTTCTCCTCTCTTTCCCTCTGCCCCCCCGCACCCTCTTTCCAGGAGCACAAAGAGGTCATGTGAGCACGCAGTGGGAGGGTGGCCACGTGTGATTAACAATGGGTACACTTTGTAAACCATCTAGATCTCATACAGTCATATCTTATGATTTCCCATAATTAGTTGGTCATGATTTGTAACTTCTGACAAACATTAAGGTTTTAGTTTTAGAGAGATTTTATCCTTTTACACTGAATAACAAAAAAATACATCAGAGGGAAAGTTGCTGCTTATGATAGACCAGAGGCAGTTTCCGTCTCATTTGTCCCTTGCCTCAGGTTGATTAGTCTCATTTTCGCCTTGCCTCGGGTTGATTAGTTAGTACATGAACGTTCTGCCTAGTTTCCTGGGCTTACATATTCTGTATCCTCAACACGGTAAGGTGATTCACAACATGTAGCTTGAACAAAAATACTTTTAGGTCCAATATATTTGTTTTACACTTTTTTTTTCATTAAACTTTTCTTTTTATCTTTCCTTATGTATGTATTCATTTATTTGTTAAAAAATTGAGATGAGGGCTCACATGTTGCCCAGGCTGGTCTTGAACTTCTGGAATACAGTGATCCTCCTGCCTCAGCCTCCCAAAGTGCTGTATTACAGGCGTAAGCTACCACACCCTGCCCATTAAACCTTTCTTTAAGAGTTTTATTTTCAAAGATAGGGCATTGATTGATTGATTGATTGATTGATTTAGAGACGGGGTCTTTCTATGTTGCCCAGGCTGGTGTTGAACTCCTGGGCTGAAGTAATCCTCCCACCTTGGCCTTCCAATGTTGAGATTACAGGCATGATCCACCATGCCCAGCTGGACAGAGCATTTTAAAATGCAAATGTGTACTGACCTCATCAGTAGGAGGATGCATTCTGGCACCCCTGTTCTTCATCTGTCCTCTAATCCTTAAAAGGCCACACTGCATAAAGTCAACAGCAGATAAATGTTTGCTGAATTAAAGGATGGATAAAAAAATTAATAATGAATTTTTGCATAATCCAATATTCTCTTTTATATGTCTAGAAGAAGTTTCTTTGAGCCTATTAGATCCTGGGAATCTTTTAGGTGAGCATGATTAGAGAGCTTGTAGGTTGCTTTTACACATATCTGGCATATTTGAGTCTCGTATCAAAACAATAGAATTTTGTGGATCGTTTCTTGGTATCCACCCCAGACCTCAAGAGTGTGGGCTGGATCTTAGGGATTGTGAAGTCTTCATTTTCCTGTGGTGAGACTTTAGATAGTGTGAGGTAAGAAGATCTCCGGGCACTTAAATAGAATGGAGAAGCAGGATGGGATTTGAGAGGAAATCTGATTTTGAAGAAAGGAGAACTGGAGTTGAGTTGGTAATTAACTAGGCACCTTAAAGGTCATTCAGCATGCATTTTGGGAGGCTGAGGCAGGTGGATCACCTGAGGTCAGGAGTTCGAGACCAGCCTGATCAACATAGTGAAACCGTCTCTACTAAATACAAAAAATTAGCCAGATGTGGTGGCGGGTGCCTGTAATCCCAGCTACTTGGGAGACTGAGGCAGGAGAATTGCTTGAACCCGGGAGGCAGAGGTTGCACTGAGCCAAGACTGCACCACTGCACTCTAGCCTGGATGATAGAGTAAGACTCTGACTCCAAAAAAAAAAAAAAAAAAAAAAGGAAACTTTGTCCACCAGAAAACAGTTCCTGCTTGTTTTATTTGTTGTGCCATAAACATGCCTGGGGTGAAGACACAGCCTCTGTTTCTCAGAGGTTAACCCCACACAGTTCCCTCAGCACAGGCACCCTTTTCTTCAATGCTTGCAAAGTCCCATTCCTTCCGTGCCTGAGCACACAGCCCATCATAGGATCTAGCCCTCTTTTGCCTTCTCCAGTCATCTCTACCTTCCCACCTGCCATACTACCAGAAAAACAAAATAAAGTAAAATTTCAATAAAGACATTTCTTCATCTGACTTGTCTTAAAGTCAAGAGGAGGAGGGTGTAAGGCAGGATCAATATTTAGTTTGTCCTACAGTCAAAAGGAGGAGGAATTAAGGCAGACAAATATTTAATTTGTTCAACATTAAAAGGAGGAGTTATTAAGGTAGATAAATAAGGATAATATTTCAGGTAGATAAACATGAAATCCTGTGTTTATTTCCCCCAGACTAACTGCATAATAATGGGCTGGTGTCCACAGGATTAGTCAACAAGGTTTGCCTTGTCCTCCCACCCTACTCTCCCTCCTGGTGCTCCTGGGCTCAGGGAGGGTGCTTCCTGCAGTGATTCCGAAAGGAATGACTTAGACTGGGCACTGTGACTCATACCTGTAATCCTAGCACTTTGGGAGGTCGAGGCAGAAGGATTGCTTGAGCTCAGGAGTTCGAGACCAGCCTGGCCAATATGGCGAAACCCTATCTTTATAAAAAATACAAAAATTAGCCGGGTGTGGTGGCACATACCTTTAGTCTCAGATACTTGGGAGGCTGAGGCGGGAGCATCACTTCAGCCTGGGAGGTTGAGACTGCAATGGAGCCATGATTGCGTCACTGCACTCTGGCCTGGGCAATAGAGTGAAAAACCCTGTCTCAAAAATAAGTAAAATCAAATATTTTTAAATGCATAATTTAATCTAATCACAAGCAAACCGCAGACAAACCTATTTTACAAAGTAACTGGCCTAAACTCTTCAAAACTATAGAGGCCACTGAAGAGAGAGAAAGGTTGAGGAGCTGCTTCACATGAAAGGTGATTGAAGAAATCTGATGAGTAAATGTAATCTGTGATCCTGGATTCGAATATAGAATATTGGGACAACTGGTGAAGTTTGAATATTGACTATGGATTACATAATATTATTTTATCAACTTTGAATTTTCTGATTTTTTGATAAATGTTCTGAGATCACATTAAAAAAGTCCTTGTTCTCAGGAACTCCACATTGAAGTGTTCATAGATAAAGGGACATGATGAATGCAAATTACTCTCAAATTGTTAAAAAAAAATGTGTATGCATGGAGGTGAGGGGAGAGAGAGACAGATGCTGGGCACAGTGGCTCAAGCCTGTAATTTCAGCACTTTGGGAGGCCAGGCAGGCAGACTGCCCGAGCTCAGGAATTCAAGACCAGCCTGGGCAACACAGCAAAACTCCATCTCTACAAAAAATACAAAAAGTAGCCAGGCATGGTGGTGCATACCTATAGTCCCAGCTACTTGTGGGGGCTGAGGTGGGAGGATCGCTTGAGCCCAGGATGTCAAGGCTGCAGTGAGCAGAGGTTGTACCACCACACTGCAGCCTGCCGGGCGCGGTGGCTCACGCCTGTAATCCCAGCACTTTGGGAGGCTGAGGTTGGCGGATCACAAGGTCAGGAGATTGAGACCATCCTGGCTAACACGGTGAAACTCCATCTCTACTACAAAAAATACAAAAAATTTGCCGGGCGTGGTGGCAGACACCTGTAGTCCCAGCTACTCGGGAGAATAGCATGAACTCGGGAGGCAGAGCTTGCAGTGAGTCGAGATCGTGCCACTGCACTCCAGCCTGGGCAACAGAGCAAGACTCCGTCTCAAAAAAGAAAGAAAGAAAGAAAGAGAGCGAGAGAGAGAAAGAGAGAGAGAGAGACAGAGAGTAAATGATAGCTCAAATGGAGCAAAGTGTTAACAGCTGGGAAATCTGGGTGAAGGGTACATAGTTTTTTGTTTTAACTATTCTATAACTTTTCTGTACAGGTGAAACTAGGTCAAAATTAAAAGTTTTTTAAAGGTCCTCTACTGGCCAAGAAGCACATAAAAAGACGTTCAATGGTCGGATGCAGTGGCTCACACCTGTAATCCCAGGACTTTGGAAGGCTGAGGTGGGTGGATCGCTTGAGGTCATGAGTTCGATACCAGCCTGGTTAACATGCTGAAACCCTGTCTCTACTAAAAAACATAAAAATTAGCTGGGCATAGTGGCGGGCACCTATAATCCCAGCTGCTCAGGAGGCTGAGGCAGGAGAATCGTTTGAACCTAGGAGGTGGAGGTTGCAGTGAGCTGAGATTGCACCCCTGCACTCCAGCCTGGGCAGCAAGAGTGAAACTCTGTCTCAAAAAAAAAAAAAAAAAAAAAGGGTTGGGCGCAGTGGCTCACGCCTGTAATCCCAGCACTTTGGGAGACTGAAGCAGGCGGATCATGAGGTTGGGAGATCGAGACCATGGTGAAACCCCATCTCTACTAAAAATACAAAACATTAGCCAAACGTGGTGGCGGGAGCCTGTAGTCCCAGCTACTCGGGAGTCTGAGGCAGGAGAATGGCGTGAACCCAGAAGGCAGAGCTTGCAGTGAGCCGAGATTGCACCACTGCACTCCAGCCTGGGTGACAGAGAGACTCCATCTCAAAAAAAAAAAAAGGTTAAACGTGCAGTTACATTTAACCCAGTAATTCTATTCCTAGGCATACACCCAAGAGAATTAAAAACATACAAAAACACATACTTGTACACGATTGTTCACTGTAGCATTATTCACAATAGCCAAAAGGTAGAAACAATCCACATGTACGTGAATGAACAGGAAAATGTGATTTATCTATACAATAGAACATTATTCAGCAAAAAAAAGGAAAGAAGTACTGATACATGCTATCACATGGGTGAACTTTGAAACTTTGAAAACAAGATGCTAAGTGAAAGAAGAAAGCACAAAAGACCACACATCATAGGATTCCATTTATATGAAATGTCCAGAACAGGCCAAAATATAAAGACAGAAAGTAGATTAGTGGCTGCCTAGGGCTGGGGAGGATGGAGAATAGCAGGGTTATATTTAAAGGATACAGAGTGTCTTTTTGGGAGAGATTAAATATTCTAAAATTGATTGTGGCAATAGTTGAACAATTGTAAATATATTAAAAATCACCGAGGTGCAAGGTGAATTGTATGGTATGTGAATTCTATCTCAACAAAGCTATTACTCAAAAAGTGTTGTTTTTAAAATTTTTTTCCTCTTTCTTGAACTCCCATAGTTCCACCAAAAAGTGTTCTTGTTTGTTCTCCAAAGCGTTCCAGTTTGTATAATAAATTGTATGATCACTCTACTTAAGTTTTATATAGGACTCAAAAGCAAGCCTGACTTGATAATGGAGTTTTACTGTTGCAATAGAAAAAGGATATGAAGTAGGGACATTTTCTGTCAGAGAAGAAGTGGAAAGCCTGGCTCTTCTGGCCTGGAGGAGTCAAGAAAGGAGAAAACAGCAACATTAACAATAAATAATAGTATCAATAAAAAGAATAACAATAGCAAACTTCTATCGGATGCTTACTCTGTGCCAGCATAGTGCTAACTGCTTACATAAACAATCTCCTTTGATCCTTACAGTATCCCTATGAAGGATTCAGACCTTGCATTCTTTCCCATTGTCCATGCTCCTCTGGGAAGCAGTGGTCAAGCAGCGGTTCCTAATCTCCCCCTTCTACTCCAAAGTCCCAAAGGGGGAAGTGGGTGGAGGACATAAGATGATTACTCACAAGGTACCCCCAATTTCCTTCTCCCCAGTAACCTCCTCCTGAAGAGGCTGGAAAACCAAATACTCTCTTTCCCAGCCTTCCTTGAGAATAGAATATGACTTAGTTTTGACAAATTAGACAGAAGCTTCCACTAGAGCTTCTGGGGAAGATGTTTTGTTTTCAAATGAAAGGGACCAGCACAAAAGAAACACTGCCTGTGCTCGTTGCTCTCACTTATACATTCCTTAAACACAAACATGATGGTGGAGCTGAGGCAGCCATTTTATGATGATTAACTGAAAAGGATAAGAAAAATAGGCCAAGTACAATAGAAGGACAACACAGAGAGGCTCTTAATGACCTCACAGAGTTGCCAAACCATTGATACCACCCACTCCAGGACCTTGTGAAAACGCTTACGGTTTATGTTACTGTTAGAGTTTCTGTTACTTGCAGCCAAAAGCATTCCTAGTCAAAACAACATGTTAAATTAAAGGAAAGCCAACAACAGAGGGGCTCTGTCCATCTGAAGTCCTGGCAGGGTTTTCTGCCAGGGGCCTGCAGCAAGCTGGAGGTGAAAGCACAGCTATGGCGGAGAGCAGTGGCTGGCACAGAGCCCATGTGTGATATGCTGGTGATGTTGAGGTTCCAAGCCCCCCGGAGAGGCAGGCAGCACAGAATGTAGCTAACTCTGCCTGGAGCACTTGGCAAAGCAGGCCTCCCTGGACGGGTGAAGTGGACCTCGCTGAACAGGAATAACAACCAGAACTGAAGCAGCAGCATCACAAGACCACAGTGGGGCCAATTCACAGGGAAGACTACCAGCCTGAATGAGTCAAAACCAGACCACTAATTCACACCAAATACACCAAGACAAGGGGCCCAGGAACCCCAATAAACTTGGCTCTCTGTAAGACCATCAAAGGCACTAGGGATTCCTGGCCTGTACTATTGGAATTGGACAAAGGAAGGAAGAGGCAAAGACATAGGAACAATTGTGGATTTCTCTGGAAGAGACTGAATCCTCCTGAAGACTGTTGTATAAATTGGTAAAGAATGAGATTGGCAAGAGTAAAGTCCACTTTCGGCCGGGCGTGGTGGCTCATGCCTGTAATCCCAGCACTTTAGGAGGCCGAGGTGGGCGGATCACGAGGTCAGGAGATCGAGGCCATCCTGGATAACACAGTGAAACTCCGTCTCTACTAAAAATACAAAAAATTAGCTGGGCGTGGCAGCAGGTGCCTGCAGTCCCAGCTACTTGTGAGGCTGAGGTAGGAGAACGGCGTGAACCCAGGAGGCGGAGATTGCAGTGAGCTGAGATTGGGCCACTGCACTCCAGCCTGGGTGACAGAATGAGACTCCGTCTCAAAAAAAAAAAAAACAGAAAAAAAAGGTGAAGTCCACTTTCACCTTATACTTGCCCTGCTCGCCCTCTGGATGGAAGCTCATAAGAAAGATTAAATCCACCACAGAAGAATAAAGAAGTGCTCTGGTGGGTGCGGAAGAGCATGTGTGAGCTGTGGTCTGGGTAATATTGGGCTCTGCTGCACAGTCTTCAGTCTTCGTAGACTTCTGTGAGTGCAGCCAGGCCAGAAGCAGGGGAGGGTTCTGGTCAAAATGAGTCTTTTCTGTTCGGGCTTTCCATTATAAGTGAGCTAGAGACCCAGGTTAGAATAACAATAGCTTCACTTTTTAAAACTCTTGCAGCCAGACACTGTGCTAGTTGCTTTGCACATACAGTCTCATTCTAATAATCACAACAATCCGGGAAGGAAGAAATAACTACCCCATTTCACAAACGAGGAAACTGAAGTTCAGAAAAGTGAGCTGCACAGCGACTCTGTAGTGGAATTTAAACACTGATCTTCCAGATACCACCATGTGACAGAAACCATGCTTTATGGAGAATGGTGAGGGAAGTGGGATGTGGACCTGGAGGGAAGACCTGTTGGGCTCACAGCATTCAGGTTTATCACATACATCATTATCACATCACATCATTTATCATTCCATAGGAAGAGTTTGTTCTGGAGGTCTGCAAGGAAGAGGTATATGGGCAGCAACATTTCCAGTTATCACAAATCTTTTCTTTCCTTTCCTCTCATTCAACCACGGAGTCAGATGCTGTAGTGCATTGGGGAGACAGGAAGCAAGGCAGAAAGCCTAGCTAGCTAGTAATGCTCCTTGGCTTTCATTTTGAAGGAGAATGAGAAAGTTTTCAGAAAAAGTCAAAGGGATAAGAGTGCTCCAGGGAAGAAGCAATGGTACTGAAAGGAAGCAGGATTGTGAACCCCAAGGAGAGCAGAGGAAAAGCTGGAATTCTGTGTGCAGAGAGGAAAGAGTGAGGGGTGCATTCAGGAGATGAGACCAATAGTCCCAGGGCTCTCACTTTCCCAAAGGAATCCCGTGTCCCAGGGTCTCAAGGAAATAGCAGAGTCACTGGATACAAAAGGGACTACCTGGGCAGAGACAACGAATATCTCTCCAGAAACACGAGGAGACAGAAGACAACATAACAGCTGGATGTGCTGACTCACACCTGTAATCTCAGTGCTTTGGGATGCCAAGGTGGGAAGATTGTTTGAGCCCAGGAGTTCAAGGCCAGCCTGGACAACATGGCAAAAGATCATTTCTACAAAAAATAAAAAATTAGCCAGGCATAATGGCTCGTGCCTACAGTCCCAGCTACTTGGGAAGCTGTGATGGGAGAATAGTTTGAGCCTGGGAGATCAAGCCTGCAGTAAACCATGATGGCACCGCTGTACTCCAGCCTGGGCTACAGGCTGGAAAAAAAAAAAAAAAAAGGCCTGTCTCAATAATAAAAAAGAAGAAAAGAAGAAGGAGAAGGAGAAGAAGATAACACATAACCCCCAAATCTACATAATCCCTATAACTTTGACATGTCCTGGAGGAGAATGAGAGAAAGAAAAAGAAATAACAGGTATCCAGATTGGAAAGGTAGATGTAAATTTTATCTGTTTGCATATGACAAGATTTTGTGTATAGAAAACCCTAAAGATTCCACAAAATAACTGTTAGAACTAATGTATGAATTCAGCAAAGTTGCTAGATATGAAATCAACACACAAAAAACAGTTGAGTTTCTATACACTAACAATGAAAAATCACAAGAGGAAATTATGAAAATAATCCCATTTACGATAGCATCAAAAAATAATAACATGTAAATTAACCAAAGAGGTGGAAAAGTTTGTACACTGAAAACTATAAAATATTGCTGAGAGAAATTAAAGCAGACACAAATATATAAGAAGACATCCTGTGGTCATGAATTAGAAAAGACTAGTGTTGTTAAAATGTACACACAGCCTAAAGCAATCAGATGCAATGCAATCCTATCAAAATCCCAATGGCATTTTTTGCAGAAATAGGAAAAAAATTCCTAAAATACATGTGGAATCTCAAGGGAACCTGAACAGCCAAAACTATCTTTAAAAAAGAACAAAGTTGGAGGGCTCACATTTCCTGATTTCAAAACACATCACAAAGCTACAAGTAATCAAAATAGTGTAGGCTGGGTGAGGTGGCTCATGCCTGTAATTCCAGAACTTTGGGAGGCCGAGGTGGACAGATCACTTGAGGTCAGGAGTTTGAGACCAGCCTGGCCAGCATGGCAAAACCCCGTCTGTACTAAAAATACAAAAACTCACCAGGCGTGGTGGTGCACACCTGTAATCCCAGCTACTTGGGAGGCTAAGGCACAAGAACCACTTGAATCTGGAAGTGGAGGTTGCAGTGAGCTGAGATAGTGCCGTCTCACTCCAGCCTGGGCTACAGAGTGAAACTCCATCTCAGAAAACACCTCCAAAAACCACAATGTGGTACTGATATAAAGATAGACATATAGATCAATGTAACAGAATAGAGAGCCCGGAAATAAACCCTTGTACATATGGTCAAATGATCTTTAGCCAGGGCACCACCACCTCACAATGGGAGAAGGACAGTCTCTTCAACAAATGGTGTTGGGAAAACTATATCCACAAGCAAAAGAATAAAGTTGATAGCGGGGAATGGTGGTTCATGTCTGTAACCTCATATACAAAAATTAACTCAAAATGGATTAAAGGCTAAATGCTAAAATGTAAAACTATAAAACTCTTAGAGGAAAACAGGGGGAAACGTCATAAGATGAGATTTGACAATGATTTATTGAATGTGACACTAAAAGTACAGGCAACAAAATCAAAAATAGATAAATGGGACTACATCAAACTTTGAAACGTCTTTATGTCAAAGGAAACGATGAGCAGAGTGAAAAGGCAACCTATGGAATGGAAAAAAACATACTTGTGAATCACATATCCCAGGAAGAGTTAATGTCCAGGATATGTAAGGAACTCTTACAACTCAACTACAACAAAACAAATAAACCAATTAAAAAATGAGCAATTGATTGAATAAACATTTCTCCAGTGAAGATATATAAATAGCTAACAGGCCTATGAACACATGTTCAACATCACTAATCATTCAAGAAATGCAAATCAAAACTAAAATGAGACATCACTTCACACCAGTTAGGATGTGTAGTATCAAGAAAACAATAACAAATGCTAGCAAGGATGTAGAGAAACCGGAACCCTTGTGCACTGTTAGTGGGAATGTAAAATGGTGCAGCTGTTATGAAAAATGGTAGGGAGGTTCCTAAAAAAATTAAAAATAGGCCGGGCTTAATGGCTCACGCCTGTAATCCCAGCACTTTGGGAGGCCGAGGTGGGCGGATCACGAAGTCAGGAGATTGAGACCATCCTGGCTAACATGGTGAAACCCCGTCTCTATTAAAAATACAAAAAATTAGCCGGGCGTGGTGGCGGGCGCCTGTAGTCCCAGCTAATGGGGAAGCTGAGGCAGAAGAATGGCGTGAACCCAGGAGGCGGAGCTTGCAGTGAGCCAAGATCGCGCCACTGCACTCCAACCTGGGCGACAGAGTGAGACTCCATCTCAACAACAACAACAACAACAATTAAAAGTAGAATTACCATATAATCCAGCAATCCCGCTTTGGAGTATATACCCAAAAGTATTGAAAGCAGGATCCCAAAGCGATATTTGCACACTCATGCTTGTTGCAGTATTATTCACAATAGCCAAGAGGTGAGAGCAACCCACATGTCATTAACGGATTTTAAAATGTACTTATACATACAATGCAACTGTATTGTTGCAAATATTATTCAGTTATTATAATGATATATAATTATTAAAATTGTAACATTATTCAACCTTAAAAAATAAGAAAATACCGTCACATGCTACAACATTGATGAAACTTGAAGGCATTGTACTAAATGAAATAAGTCAGTCACAGAAAGACAAAAACTGTATGATTTCACTTATTTGGTATCTAAAGTAGTCAAATCCATAGACGGAAGGTAGAAGGGTGGTTGCCAGGGGCTGGAATGAGAAGGAAATGGACAGCTGTCCAGTGAGTGCAGAGTTTCACTTTTGCAAGATGGAAAAGTTCTAGAGATCTGTTGTATATCAATATGAATAAACTTACCACTATTGAACACTTAAAAATGGTTAAGATGATAAACTTTGTATGTGATCTTAGCACAACTTTTTTTTTTTTTTTTTTTAAAGACAATCTTGCTCTTGTTACCCAGGCTGGAGCGCAGTGGCCCAATCTCGGCTCACCGCAACCTTCGCCTCCTGGGTTCAAGTGATTCTCCTGCCTCAGCCACCCGAGTAGTTGGGATTACAGGCGTGTGCCATCACACCCAGCTAATGTTTTTGTATTTTTAGTGGAGACGGGGTTTCACCATGTTGGCCAGGCTGGTCTCGAACTCCTGATGTCAGGTGATCCACCCACGTCGGCCTCCCAAAGTACTAGGATTACAGGCATGACCATTGCGTCCGGCCTACCACAATGATTTTATAAAAAGGAAGGAAATACTGATATCTGTTACACTATGGCTGAACCTTGAAAACATTGTGCTAAGTGAAAGAAGCCAGTCATAAAAGGCCATGTATTATATGATTCCCTTTAGATAAGCCTATCCAGAATAGACAAATTCATAGAGACAAAAAACAGATTAGTGGTTGCTAGGGGATGGGGGAATAGGGGACTCCGGGTGATAGCTAAAGGTTATGGAGTTACTTTTTGAAATGATGAACAGTTCAAACATTGGTTGTGATGGTGGTTAGACAACTCTGCGAATATGCTAAAAAGCAGTGACATATACAGTTTAAAATGGTATGTTTTGGCCAGGCATGGTGGTTCATGCCTGCAATCCCAGCGTTTCGGGAGGCTGAGGCAGGAGGATCGCTTGAAACTAGGAATTCAAGACCAACCTGGACAATATAGTGAGATCCCATCTCTACAGAAAACTATAAAATTAGTTGGGTGTGGTGGTGTGTGCCTGTAGTCCCAGCTACTTGGGAGGCTGAGGCAGGACGGTCACTTGAGCTCAGGAGTTCGAGATTATGGTGAGCTGTGATGGAGCCAATGCTCTCCAGCCTGGACAACAGAGTGAGACTCTGTCTCTAAAAATATATATAAAGAAACAAAATAAATGACATATTTTATGGTATTTGAATTATATTTCAATAAATCTTTTATTAAAATTTATAAAGAACACAAAGATAACTTGATTAAATCAAAAGGCACATTCTGTTCTTGAATAGGAACATCCAAAATCATAAAGATGTCAACTGTTCCTAAGTTGATCTATAAATCTTTCTGGAAAAGACCAACAAGGTACTTTTGGTACTAGACAAGCTGATTCTAACATTGAAAAATAAGCAATAGTTGACTGAATAATTCTGAAAAAGAACAAGAAGGGGTTTATCAGGTTTCAAAAGAGAGTATAATAAAATAATTAGTGGGAAAAGCAAAACTGAAACGGGGTGTGTACAAAACTAGGAGCCAGTCAAACCACAGTGCTGGCCAAGGAGGCTAGAGCCAGCTGTGGGGTTCCTAGGTGTTGGAGTCACTCAAGAGTAATTTCTTTTTAAAATGAAACTTATGACATATTTGTTTTTGACCTACAAAACCAGTAGTGTAAAGTGATTCAATTTACTACTTGAGGTGACCAAATGAGGGAAAAATCAGAGTTGAATTCAAAGCTTTTTGTCAATGGTCAGTGACAAAGAAACCATGTATGCAAGTTGGAGGGCCTTAAAAACTAGTCCTAGATACAAAAATGCAATTCAGGATTGTTAGGGGATGCAATTGAAGAGGAGCTGAAGCTGCTTGGACATGAGGTGAGGAAAGCCCCAAGTAACAGCTGTTGCACACCCTGGTCTATCTTGGGGCTTTCTTTGATCTGTAATGTGTTGGTAGGGGCCGGGCAAAGTACAGTGAAAGACACTGGTTTTGGCTTAACCATGCAGGATCAGAGTTGATCACAGAGACCCATGGGGAAAAAGGGAATTGTAGTGGATGTGAAATGCAGTTGCCATTATGCAATTTTTATGGGTCAGTTCTCAGGTCGGAAGCCAAGCATGTCATTATCAGGCATGGCACATAAATTCAGTGCAGCATCCTTGATTGAATCTGGGACTGCAGAAAAATCACTGTAAAGAATGTCACTGGAACAACTGGGGAATTTTGAATACCTGTTAAGAAATAGTGTGTGAATATTGAATTTTCTGAGTGTGGTAATTATAGGTAATTATATTATGGTTATGCAAGAGAATATTTTAGTTCTTGATAGATAGAAACTGAAGTAGTCTGAGATGAAGTGACATGATGTCTGTATCAAACTGCTTCTGAAAAAAATTTAAGCAGACAAAAAGTAAATGAGGCAAAATGTTAACAGTGGTTTAGTCTAGATAATATATGTTTGGTATTTTTTTGTTTTCTTTCTCTCTTTCCCTCCCTCCCTCCCTCCCTCCCTCCCTCCCTCTCTCTCTCTCTCTCTCTCTCTCTCTCTCTCTCTTTCTTTCTTTCTTTCTTTCTTTCTTTCTTTCTTTCTTTCTTTCTTTCTTTCTTTCTTTCTTTCTTTCTCTCTCTCTCTCTCTCTCTCTTTCTTTCTTTCTTTCTTTCTTTCTTTCTTTCTTTCCTTTTTGATGGAGTTTCACTCTTGTTGCTCAGGCTGGGGTGCAATGGTGCAATCTCAGCTCACTGCAACCTCTCTGCCTCCTGGATTCAAGCAATTATCCTGCCGCAGCCTCCTGAGTAGCTGGGATTACAGGCGTGTGCCACTGCACCTGGCTAATTTCTGTATTTTTAGTAGACAAGGTTTCACCATGTTGGCCAGGCTGTTCTCGAACTCTTGACCTCAGGTGATCTGTCTTGGCCTCCTAAAATGCTGGGATTACAGACGTGAACCACCGCACCCGGCCAGCAGTTTTCAAAATTAAAAAACAAAACAAAACAAAACAAAAACCTGAGAGGAGGCCTGGGTGTGATGGCTTATACCTATAATCCCAGTGCTTTGGTGGGCACAGGTACTTGGAAGGCTAAGACAGAAGGCTTGCTTGAGCCCAGCAGTTTGAAGCTGCAGTGAGCTATGATCACACCATTGCACTACAGCCCAGGTGACAAAGCGAGACCCTGTCTTAAACAACAACAACAACAACAACGACAAACTTGAGAGAAAAGAACACTAGCATACATATGGTCAGCTGGATTTCTGTTTCTCTGTCAGACTGCAGGGGACACTTACCAAAAACAGACAGGAAGAATTAGGGACATGATCACTGGTGAACATGCTTTAAAAGGTAGATGCTAAAATGGAACCAACAGGGCAATACAGGGCCTAAGGGTCAGCAGTCTGCAGTCACCTGCTGGGACCTTGTATTTGTCCTTGTTCTCCAGTTCTCTAAGGGCGGGGAGCATTGACCCTTGGTGCCTTTGTTCTCCCTAAGGTTTGTTCTCATAAAATTCCTTTATAATCTCACCTGTGGGCAACATCCCCCCGTCCTTGTCTCCATTCTCTTGTGCCTTGGGGCACTGAAGCCGGTTCTGTGTTGCTTTGTTTTTTGAGATAGAGTTTCACTCTTATTGCCCAGGCTGGAGTGCAATGGTACGATCTCAGCTCACCACAACCTCCGCCCCCTGGGTTCAAGGGATTGAACCACTGCCTCAGCCTCCTGAGTAGCTGGGATTACAGGCACCCGCCACCATGCCCAACTATTTTTGTATTTTTACTAGAGACAGGGTCTTGCCATGTTGGCCAGGCTGGTCTTAAACTCTTGACCTCAGGTGATCCATCTGTCTTGGCCTCCGAAAGTGCTGGGATTATAGGCATGAGCCACTGTACCTGGCCAGAAGCGTGTTCTTTGGTTTAGAGTCTAAGTAAATAACTACAGCAAGGGGAGCAGAGGGGTGGCTCACACCTGTAATCCCAGCACTTTGGGAGGCTGAGGTGGGAGGATCACTTGAGTCCAGGAGTTCAAGAGCTGCCTAGGCAACATAGCGAGACCCTATCTCTGCAGAAAATTTAAAAATTAACCGGGTGTGGTGGTGCATGCCTGTAGTCCCAGCTACTTGGGAGGCTGAGGCAGGAGGATCTCTTCTTGAGCCCAGGAGGTTGAGGCTGCAGTGAGCCATGATGGTATCACTGCACTCCAGCCTGGGTGACAGAGTGAGACCTTGTCTCAAAAAACAAACCTATAGCTGTGGTTCTTCAGCTTGCTTATGCAGGATGTGTATAAAGTGAGTATCTGTCTTAGCTGTACTTATGTCAGGGAAAAGGCATGAGGATTTAAGCGGCATTTTAAAAGGTCACTTAACATCTCAAATACCTGGAGCCACTGGAAACTGACAGCTGACCGTGCTGGAAACTACAAAATGACAATTACTCACATGGTGAAGAGAAGATCTGAAAAGAAAACATCAGCTACTCTGCTTTCCTGCCTCTTTCGTAATAGTCTCAACTGCTTATTTATGAGATGTGGTTTGTCAAGATGATGAAAGGAGCTGAGAAGATTGGGAAAGATGCTAAAACATGAACAGGCATATTCTTATGTGAACCTTTGTGATTTCCTATGAGCTCTTCCTGCTTCACCATGAAGGTGGTGGGCATCATGAGGCCAGCGAAATTTCCTAAGATTTTTGGGACCCAATATTCTTTTTCATTTCTTAGTTACTGAAGACACTAATGAAGCAATAATTGCTAAGAGGGCATTCTGGTAGCAGTCACTATCAGGGCTATAATAGCTACCCTTAGTGGAGTGCTTAGTGTCAGGATCTGTTTTAGGCATTGAAATAGATTATGTCTTGTCCTCTGCAGCACAGACCTGTAAGCCAAGCATCACTATCCCCATGATACAGATGGAGAAACACACTCTCAGTGAGATTAAGGAACTGGTTCACGCATATAACTAGTGCAGGCAGAGTCGGGTCTTTACCACTGATGCAGTGTGGATATCTGTCCCTCCAGATCGCATGTTGAAATGTGACCCCCAGTGTTGGAGGTGTGGTCTAAAAGAGGTGTTTGGGTCATGGGGGTGGATCCCTCATGAATAGTTTAGTGCCTTCCCTGCAGTAATGCGTGAGTGCTCTCTACTAGTTCACAGAGATCTGGTTGCTAGTCCGGGGCCTCCCTCCTCCTACTCCCTTGCTCCCTCTGTGGCCATGTCACAGGTGGCTTCCCTTCCCCTTCAGCCGCTACTGGAAACTCCCTGGAGCCCTCCCCAGAAGCAAATGTTGGCACTAAGGCTTCCTGCACAGACTGCAGAACCGTGAGCCAAATAAACCTCTTTTCTTTGTAAGTTACCCAGCCTCAGGTATTCCTTTATACCAATGCAAAATGGACGAAGACACCCATTGAGTTCTGCTGCCCAGAATGGAGAAGTATGACTGGTACTGCTGCACATATTCATTCAATGAGAAACTATCTCAATTACACCGAGCATCTAGTTGTAGAAATGAGAAGAGGTGCCTGCTGAACATTCTGGAAACTCACTCCTTTTTTGTGCTGTGAGTTCAGACTGAACAGGATCAGCAAGCATAACTGTATCTGTGGTCCATGCCTTATCCTCCAGCAAATACCAGGAACATTCTAGAGTTGAAGCTGTTTCCACTAACAGCCAGAGAACAGTCCAGTCCTAACGGAGATGCCAGGGATGGTGTGTCCTGGAGAGCAATGAATTTCCTGGAGACAAAGTCTTCTAGAGTATTTCTAGGAAGCATAACTTTTTTTTTTTTTTTTCAGACGGAGTCTCACTCTGTCACCCAGGCTGGAGTGCAGTGGCACAATCTCGGCTCACTACAACCTCCACCTCTCGGGTTCAAGCGATTCTCCTGCCTCAGCCTCCCTAGTAGCTGGGATTACAGGCGCGTGCCACCGCATCCGGCTAATTTTTTTTTTTTTTTTTTTTTTTTTTTGTATTTTTAGTACAGATGGGGTTTCCCCATGTTAGTCAGGATGGTCTCAATCTCCTGACCTCATGATCTGCCCACCTTGGCCTCCGAAAGTGCTGGGATTACAGGCGTGAGCCACCGTGCCCAGCCGGAAGCATAACTTTTCAACGTTTGTGCAGATAACACCCTGAGGCGCCTGGCCCATGACTACAGAGGAACATCGTCTGTGATTGAAATAATTAAAAGACCAGAGTTCCCTGCTAACTGAGTATGATTTGGCCAAGCGCCTGGTCTTAGAGAAAACAAGAGCCCATTAGCAGGCAGGTCTTTATGGGGAAAAGGTGCCCCTCCTTGTGCTCTCTATAAAGACAGGGAGACGGTTGGTGGACTTGTCAAGGGATGCGTTCTCCAAAAGCAACGAGTGAGATGGAGTTTGAGGCGCATGATACCGATTAGAGATCCACACCTAGGAAGGGAAGGAGGAAAAAGTGATGGGGGCAGAGGAAAAAAACTTAACTGTGTTGTGGGCCCAGCACAGCCTCAGTCTACCTGGAGGGCACTCTGAAGCAATCGTGTTCACCAAGAGTGTCCACTTCAGGCCGGGCGGTGGCTCACGCCTGTAATCCCAGCACTTTGGGAGGCTGAGGTGGGCAGATCAGGAGGTAGGAGATCGAGACCATCCTGGCTCACATGGTGAAACTCCGTCTCTACTAAAAATACAAAAAATTAGCCGGGCGTGGTGGCGGACACCTACAGTCCCAGCTACTAGGGAGGCTGAGGCAGGAGAATGGCGTGAACTTGGGAGGCGGAGCTTGCAGTGAGCCGAGATCACGCCGCTGCACTCCAGCCTGGGGGACAGAGCCAGACTCCATCTCAAAAAAAAAAAAAAAAAAAAAAAAAAAAAAAAAAAAAAAAATTGTCCCCTTCAGACTGGAATGATGAGGCCTGTGTATCCTGCTTCACCCAGTGACTGAATGAGGCTGCTCCAAGAGGGCAGCAGCCTTGGGTGACCCAAAATCACCCCCAGACCAAGGACCTCCAAAGAGCCAAAAGCTAGAGGCCGCCCACTGACCGCAAGCCCTGCAGCTAGGTAGCACATCTTGGTGGGGAAGATGGAGGAGGGGGTGAGTGGAACAACTCCATGCCTTCTGCAGTCTTCTACCCAGGCTCTTCCAAGCTCCCCATAGCATCATCGTCTTAGGCAACATCTTTTACTATATATTGTATTAGATGCTAGTGGCATCTGTCCCATATATCCCTTCAGCCCTCCCTGTTTCATCTGCGGCTGTGGTTGACAGTTTTTGTGCAAGCTAACAGCTTCTCCCTCTTGCCACTGGGGTCAGTTAACTTTCAGTTACAGACAAACCTGTTTAAAACGCAAACAGGCATATACCTCTTAGAAGAGAACAAAAATGTTGCCTTTTCAGATCTTAGACTTTAAGAAATTTTGGAACCAGGAATTGACAAACAGTGCTTGGAATTCAAGGAATGAACTGGTCCCAGGCATTTCTAAAAGAAATTCCAACTCAGTGGAGAGAGTAATTTGAACTTGCATTTCCCATGAGCAAACTTTCATGATCCTGAAGCTATAACACGACTGGATAGTGAGAACCTAACCACTGCTGGTATCATCCCAACTTGTCTGCCCACAGTGTTAGCCTTTGGGCTTCCTGGGATATCTGAGTGGCAAGTTACCCATGAAATACATTAGGCAAACAGGATTCGATGAAAGGAGAAGGAAATTCTTTCCACACTTTGGATGTTTATATTTTAGATCTAAATTGCGGCATGTACATACTGGTTCTTTCCTTAATCATTGGCTTATTGCAGTTGAAGTTCACATTAATAAAGGAATGTTTTCTGTGTAAAGAAAGACAACCCTGCTGATTTCCTGCTGTAGGACAGGCTATCCTGGAACTCCGGCAGGTTGGGCAGTTGTCTGCACCCAACCCTGATTCTCTTAGTGTTTCTTCAGATGTTAGGCCTGCACCTTCAACTACAAATTAGGCAAAGCTAAGAGACATACATGACTAATTTCATATATTAATTTTATATATTCCTATATTAATTTCCCGAAAAGATTTTAAATGAAGGTTATACAATGGAGCTAATCAAATAGAAGTGGCAAATCAAGATAAGGAAAGAAAACCCGAGATTTCATGGGAGCAAAAGGGCTGTTGTAACAGCATCAGAATGTGGGCATGAGGTCCTAGTTTCCAGAGCAGTAAAAACAAAACAAAAACAACAACAACAAACACATACACACACAAAACCACCAAGTTACACAGTTCTCATCAGAAAGAGGAACGCATTCCAGATTCTTAACAGAGATGCATTTTCCCTCCCAAATTTCTAAAATTTAAACATTAACAAATTTAGTTTTACTTTTTATTTTTATACTTTAAGTTCTGAAATACATGTGCAGAACGTGCAGGTTCGTTACATAGGTATATGTGTGCCACAGTGGCTTGGTGCATCTATCAACCCGTCACCTATGTTTTAAGCCTCTCATGCATTAGCCATTTGTCCTGATGCTCTCCCTCACCTCGCCTCTGCTCCGACAGGCCTGTGTGTGTGTCGTTCCCCTCTCTGTCCATGTGTTCTCATTGTTCAGCTCTCGCTTATGAATGAGAACATGTAGTGTTTGGTTTTCTCTTCCTGTGTTAATTTGCTGAGGATGATGGCTTCCAGCTACATCCATGTCCCTGCAAAGGACATGATCACATTCATTTTTGTGGCTGCATAATATTTCATGGTACATATGTACCACATTTTCTTTATCCAGTCTATCATTGATGGGCATTTGGGTTGATTCCATGTCTTTACTACTGTGAATAGTGCTGCATGTGCATGTACCTTTATGATAGAATGATTTATATTCCTTTCAGTATATACCTAGTAATGGGATTGCTGGGTCAAATGGTATTTCTGGTTCCAGATCCTTGAGGAATCGACACACTGTCTTTCACAATGGTTAAACTAATTTACATTCCCACCAACAACGTAAAAGCATTCCTATTTCTCCACAGCCTTGCCAGCATCTGTTGTTTCTTGACTTTTTAATAATTGCCATTCTGACTGGCATGAGATGGTATCTCACTGTGGTTTTGATTTGCATTTCCCTAATGATCAGGAATGTTGAGCTTTTCTTCATGTGTTTATTGGCTGCAAAAATGTCTTCTTTGGAGAAGTGTTTGTTCATATCCTTTGCACACTTTTTGATAGGTTTGTTTTTCTTGTAAATTTGTTTAAGTTCCTAGTTAATTCTGGATATTAGACTTTTGTCAGATGAGTAGATTGCAAAAATTTTCTCCCATTCTGTAGGTTGCCTGTTCTCTCTGATGATAATTTCTTTTGCTGTGCAGAAACTCTTTAATTAGATCCCATTTGTCAATTTTAGCCTTTGTTGCAATTGCCTTTGGCAATTTTATCATAAAATCTTTGCCCATGCCTATGTCTTGAATGGTATTGCCTAGGTTTTCTTCTAGGGTTTTTATGTTTTTGGGTTTTACATTTAAGTCTTTAATCCATCTTGAGTTAATTTTTGTATAAGATGTAAGGAAAGTGTCCAGTTTCAGTTTTCTGCATATGACTAGCCAGTTTTTCCCAGCACCATTTATTAAATAGGGAATTCTTTCCCATTGCTTATTTTTGTCAGGTTTGTTGAAGATTAGATGGTTGTGGATGTGTGGTGTTATTTCCAAGGTCTCTATTCTGTGCCATTGGTCTATATGTCTGTTCTGGTACCAGTACCATGCTGTTTTGATTACTGTAGCCTTATAATATAGTTTGAAGTCAGGTAGTGTGATGCCTCCAACTTTGTACTTTTTCCTTAGGATTGCCTTGGCTATGTGGGCTCTTTTTTGGTTCCATATGAATTTTAAAGTAGTTTTTTCTAATTCTGTGAAGAATGTTGATGGTAGTTTGATGGGAATAGCATTGAATCTATTAATTACCTTGGGCAGTATGGCCATTTTCACAATAGTGATTCTTCCTATCCATGAGGATGGAAGGTTTTTCCATTTGCTTGTGTCCTCTCTTATTTCCTTGAGCAGTGGTTTGTAGTTCCCCTTGAAGAGGTCCTTCACGTCCCTTGTTAGCTATATTTCTAGATATTTCATTCTCTTTATAGCAATTGTGAATGGGAGTTCATTCATGATTTGGCGCTCTGCTTGTTTATTGTTGGTGTATAGGAATGTTTGTGATTTTTTGCACATTGGTTTTTGTATCCTGAGACTTTGCTGAAGTTGCTTATCAGCTTAAGGAGTTTTTGGGCTGAGAAGATGGGGTTTTCTAAATATAGGATCATGTCATCTGCAAACAGAGACAATTTGACTTCCTCTTTTCCTATTTGAATACCTTTTATTTCTTTCTTTTGCCTGATTGCCCTGGCCAGAACTTCCAATACTATGTTGAATGGGAGTGGTTTTTAAATTTTTAAATGCCTAATTAAAAAATGAAATCTGGCCAGGTGTGGTGGCTTACTCCTATAATCCAGCACTTTGGGATGCCAAGGCTGGTGGATCACCTGAGGTCAGGAGTTCGAGACCAACTTGGCCAAGATGGTGAGACTCTGTCTATACTAAAAAAAAAAAAAGATACAAAAATTAGATGGGTATGGTGGCAGACACCTGTAATCCCAGCTACTTGGGAGACTGAGGCACAAGAATCGCTTGAACCTGGGAGGCAGATGATGCAGTAAGCCAAGGTCACGCCCTTGCACTCCAGCCTGGGTGATAAGGAGAAACTCCGTCTCAAAATAAATAAGTAAATAAATAAATAAATAAATAAATAAATAAATAAAATCTAACATTTCGAAGGTAAATTTCTCATGTGGAGCTTTACTTTTCAGATACTGATTGATAATGCATGATACTGATTGATGTAATGTGTAACAATTTTCCAGCATAGATAGAAGTAAATTTTCCATAGCTTGGCTGAGCATGGTGGCTCAACTTTAATCTTAGCACTTTGGGAGGCCAAGGCGGGAGGATTGCTTGAGCCTAGGACTTTGAGACCAGCCTGGGCAACATAGCAAGACCCCATTTCAGCTTTTAGAAATAAAAGAATAAAAATTTTTTTAAAAAATATATATCTCCTTCAGCCCTTGTAGGGGAAAGAATGTGGGTTTTGTTTTCAGGAAGACCTGGGTTTAAATCCCAACTTCACTAGTCACTATTTGAAGGAGCTAGAGAAATTGTTTACTCTCTTTGAAGTTCAGTTTCCCTCTCAGGAGAGCAGAGATGATGAAATCTTCATCACAAGGTTGTCACAAGGATTACATGCAATAGCATACATAAAACTCTAATCTGGTACTTAAGAGATGTGATTTTCTTTTCCCATACAGGCATGCTCTCTCTCTTTTTTTTTTTCTTGGTGTATCAGTCAGAGTCCTGCTAGAAAAAAGATTGCAGAGGTATAACATGTAGCACAAGGATGATTTTCAAAGTTGTAGATGTTTATGGGATGGCAATGTTCCCCGAGACTTGCAGGAACAGGGAGCCATTCTCACCTGAGCAGTAGGGATGGGACCCATCATCAGAGTCTGGAGAGGGAATTGTGGCCAGGGGACAGGGAGGGCCCCTGACAAAAGCTTTGGTAAAGGCATACCACTATTGCTAAAACCATGGCCAGTCGGGGAAGGAGCCGGGGAAATCCAGGCCGTAGGCTCTCTCTCCTCCTACATCAACAGCTGCTGCTACCTCCATCAGCCTAACCCAGCTGGAGGCTAGGGGGAGAGGTGACTTAAGTGATGTGGTCTGTATAAGTCATCCTCCCAGGGCACAGAGCAGGGTGGGGAGGAGTAGAGTGGGTCTAAAAAAACAATCCAAGACTGTCCAGCACACATGGATGAAAACCTTGATGCAAAAGGCAAAAGCAGGTCATGGAAGTACAGCTAACTGAAAGGGATTTTGTGAGGATTTGGAGTTTTCCTGTGATGACTCAGAGTACTTCCAGGGAGTACACGTATAAATACGCGCATCTTGCACCAGTTTGGCTTTGGGATGCAGAGAGCACACAGTGAAAACTGATGCTCTCTACCAGGGCCAGGCTTGCTGTAGCTTCACACTCCTCCACACTTTAGAAAACCTGCAGGTGACCAGCAGGGAAGATGAGTCTGATGTTGCCTTTTGCACCCCCTGTCCACCCTGATAAGATGTTATCAATGACAATGCGTGCCCGAAACTTCATTAGCAATTTTAATTTCACCTCATCCAGTGGTCCTGTGATCTCGCCCTGCCTCAATATGCTTTGTGATGTTTTATTACCCTGTGAAGTATGTGATCTCTGTGACCCACACCCTATTTGTGCACTCCCTCCCCTTTTGAAAATCGCTGATAAAAACTTGCTGGTTTCACGGCTCGGGGAACATCACCGGTCCTGCTGACATGTGATGTCTCCCCCGGACACACAGCTTTAAATTTCTCTCTCTTGTGCTCTTTCCCTTTATTTCTCAACCCAGCCGAGGCACTTAGGAAATAGAAAAGAACCCACGTTAAACATCGGGAGCGGGTTCTCCCGATACACCAGAAGTGGCTTGTCCAGGCTCTGCAGGCTGAGTCCATAGACTGTCAGAGAGTTGGTACTTCGCTGACTGAGGCCCCACGTCACAGGGGTGGGCCAAGGTCAGTGAAGCCCTGCACATATTCAAAGAAGCTATTTCCACTTATCACCACCAAGGGGGAGAAACAGGAATGTTTTGCCTACTATGAAATGAGTAATGAATGGACGAATAAATATTTCTAAATAACATACTTTTCATGTAAACCTACCTTGCTAAAATAACTGAAAAATTTAAAAACACACACACACTTCTTTTTTAATGCTTTATTTTGGTAAAATATATATAACATAAAATTTATCATTTTAGACTGAGGGCAGTGGCTTAAGCCTGTAATCACAGCACTTTGGGAAGCTGAGGCGCCTGACGTCAGCAGTTCAAGACCAGTCTGACCAAAATGGTTATAAGAGTTGAAGGAGATATAGAATTTTTAAAAAATTTTATTCTTTTATTTTAAAAAGTTGAAATAGGGTCTTGCTATGTTGCCCAGCCTGGTCTCAAACTCCTAGGCTCTTATGGCCTTTTTTTTTTTTTTTTTTTCCTGAGATGAAATCTGTCTCTGTTGTCCAGGCTGGAGCACAGTGGCATTATCTGGCTCACTGCAACCTCTGCCCCCAGGTTCAAGCAATTCTCCTGTCTCAGCCTACCAAGTAGCTGGAATTACAGGCACCCACCACCATGCCTGGCTAATTTTTGTATTTTTAATAGAGACAGGGTTTCACCACATTGGCCAGGCTGGTTTCAAACTCCTTGATCTCAGGCGATCCACCCGCCTTGGCCTACCAAAGTGCTGGGATTACAGGCATGAGCCACCACACCTGGACCCCTTCTTTCAATTATTTTGGGTAGATACTTAGAAGCAGAATTGCAGGATCATATGGTAATTATATGTTTAATGTTTCGAGGCGCTACCATACTGTCTTCCACATCGGTGTGCCGTTTAACATTTCACCAATAGTGCACAAGGGTTCTAATTTCTCTATATCCTCATCAACACTTGTTACTTTCTGTTTAGTTATTTTTGATTTTTGATAATAGCCATCCTAATGGGTGTGAAGTGGTATCTCAACAGGGTTTTGATTTGCATTTCCGTAATGATTACTGATATGGAGCATCTTTTCATGTGCATATTGTCCATCTGTATATCTTCTTTGGAGAAATGTCTATTCCAGTCTTCTGCCTTTTTTTTTTTTCTTTTTTTTGAGATGGAGTCTCACTGTGTTGCCCAGGCTGGAGTGCAGTGGCATTATCTTGGCTCACCGCAACCTCCACCTCCCAGATTGAAGTGATTTTCTTGCCTCAGCCTCCCAAGTAGCTGGGATTTCAGGCATGCATCACCACACCCAGTTATTTTTTGTATTTTTTGTTGAGATGGAGTTTCACCATGTTGGCCAGACTGGTCTCAAACTCCTGATCTCAAGTGATCCACCCACCTCGGCCTCCCAAATTGCTGGGGTTACAGGTATGAGCCACCACACCCAGCCTTCTGCCCATTTTTAAATTGGGTTGTTTCTTTTATATAATTGAGTTGTAGGAGTTCTTTATATATTTTGGTTATTAACCCCTTATCAAATATACGATTTGTAAATATTCTTTCCCATTCTGTGGGATAACTTTTCACTCTGTTGATAGTGTCCTTTGAGGCACAAAATTTTTCAATTTTGAGGAAGCCCAACTATTTCAATTTTGAGGAAGCCTAACTATTTTCTCTTTTGTTTCCTATCCTTTTGGTGTCATATTGAAGAAATAATTGCCAAATCCAATGCCATGAACCATTTCCCCTATGTTTTCCTCTAAGAGTATTATAGCGTTAGGTCTTACATTTAGGTATTTGATTCATTCTGAGTTAATTTCTGTATCTGGTGTAAGGGAGGGTCCAACTTCATTCTTCTGTATATGGACATTCAGTTTACACAGCATCATTTGTTGAAAAGACTGTTCTTTTCCCATTGAATGATTTTACCACCCTTGCCATTTGACTATATATTGGAAGGTTCATTTCCAGGCCTTCTATTCTATTTCATTGGTTTATATGACTAGCACTGCATGATTTTGATTACTGTAGCTTTGTAAAAAGTTTGTTTTTGTTTTTTTTTTGGAAATGGAGTCTCGCTCTGTCACTAAGGCTGGAGTGCAGTGGGGTGATCTCAGCTCGCTGCAATCTCCACCTCCTGGGTTCAAGTGATTCTCCTGCCTCAGCCTCCTGAGTAGCTGGGATTACAGATGCGCACCACCACACCCAGCTAATTTTTATATTTTTAGTAGAGATGGGTTTTCACCATGTTGATCAGGCTGGTCTTGAGCTCCTGACCTTGTGAGCTGCCCGCCTCGGCCTCCCAAAGTGTTAGAATTACAGGTGTGAGCCACTGCGCCTGGCCAAAAGTTTTGAAATAAGGAAGTGTGAGTCCTCCAATTTTGTTTTTTATTTTAAGATTGTTTTCGCTATTTGAGGTCCCTTGAGATTCCATATAAATTTTAGGTTTGTTTGTATTTCTGCAAAAAAAGTTACTGAATTTTTGATACGAATAGCATTGGATCTTAGCAATATTAAGTCTTTCAATCCACAACCATGGGTGCCTTTTCATTTATTTGTGTATTTAATTTCTTTTACAAGTGTTTTGTAGTTTTCAGTATGCAAGTCTTCACACTAAAGTAAACCAAGGAAGTTAAGTTCACTCCTAAGTATTTTATTATTTTTGGTATTATTGTAAATATAATTCTCTTAATTTCCTTTTTAGATTGCTCGTCATGAGTATATAGAAATTCAATTGATTTTCGTGTGTTGACTTCGTATACTACAACTTTGCTAAATTCAATTATTAGCTCTGACAGGTATTTTGTATAATTTAGTGTTTTCTACATGTTAGATCATGTCACCTGCAAATAGAGATAATTTACTTCTTCCTTTCTAGTCTGAATGCCTTTTATTTATTTTTCTTGCCTAATAAGTCTGGTTAAAACTTCTAATACTATATTGAATAGAAATGGTGAAAGTGGGCACCCTTGTCTTGTTCCTGATCTCAGGAGAGAAGCTTTCCATTTTTCTCCATTGAGAATAAAGTTCTCTATGGATTTTTCCTACATGGTCTTTATTATGCGGAGGACACATACACTTCCTAAGTGCTTTCCCTGTGCCAAGCATTTCTAAATGCTCTGTATATATTATCTCCTTAATTGCATATAACTCTGTAAAATAGGCTCTATTATCCCTCTTTTTTTCAGATGAGAAAACTATTGCATGGAGAGGTATGTTCTCCCTGTAAATGAGATGATTTCTGTATGTGGGTTTTATTTTTACATATGGCATGTTGGTTTTATGAAAATAATGATTTATTTAGTTATATTAAACTTTAATTTTAAACAAACCAACTTTGTAGCATTATCAATCGCCCCATGTTGTGAATTTAGATCACACAATCACTTATTAGATGACAGACTGCTGCAGTACAGTGCTAAAAGTCATGATTACTACATATCCTACTTAGAACACAGCTGTTTGGATTTTTCTTTTTTTTTTGAGACAGAGTGTCTCTCTGTCACCCAGGCTGGCATGCAGTGGCATGCAACCTCAATTTCCTGGGCTCAAGTGATCTAAGATTCTTAGCAAATACATTTCCACTTAAAAATCTAATATATAGGCCGGGTACTGTGGCTCATGCCTGTATTCCCAGTACTTTGGGAGGCTGAGGCAGGTGGATCACTTGAGGTCAGGAGTTTGAGACTAGCCTGGCCAACATGGTGAAATCCCGTCTCTACTAAAAATACAAAAATTAGCCAGATGTGGTGGCGGATGCCTGCAATCCCAGCTACTCAGGAGGCCCAGGCAAGAGAATCGCTTGAACCCCGACAGAGCAATATCCCGTTTCAAAACAAGGAAACAAACAGTTTTTTTTTTGTTGTTGTTTTGAGATAGAGTCTTGCTCTGTCGCCCGGGCTGGAGTGCAATGGTGCGATATTGGCTCACTGCAACCTCTGCCTTCCAGATTCAAGTGATTCTCCTACCTCAACTTCCTGAGTAGCTGGGACTGCAGGCACATGCCACCATGCCCAGATAATTTTTATGTTTTTGGTAGAGGCGGGGTTTCACCATGTTGGCCAGGATGGTCTCAATCTCTTGACCTCGTGATCCACCTGCCTCTGCCTCCCAAAATGTTGTGATCACAGGCATGAGCCACCGTAGTCGGCCTATATATATATATTTTTAATATATATATAATATTTTAATATTTTTAAATCTAACATATTAATTTAATTTTTAATATTTGCAAAAATCATAGAAAACCTTTCCAGATAAGAATAGCTACTACCACTTTGTAATGTACAATAACTCAGTTAAACATCTTAAGAACTCACTGTAGTTTAGTGGTTAAGACCCAGCACTCCCAAGCTATATGATCTGGATTCAAGTCCTGCCTCTATTATATATGCATGTGATTAGGCCACTGCACTCCAGCCTGTGCAACACAGCAAGACGCTGTCTCAGGAAAAAATGTTTTAAAAAGAATGGTGAAAATGTAATATGTCATTTGGGAACATGTCCTAATAATGTAATAACATATATGTAGAATAAGTTCATTTTTATAAAGCAAGCATATAATTGTACAAGAGTACAAAAAAAAATGGCCAGACATGGTGGCTCATGCTTGTAATCCCAGCATTTTAGGAGGCCGAGGTGGGTGAATCACCAGAGGTCAGGAGTTCGAGACCAGCTTGGTCAACTTAATGAAACCATGTCTCTACTGAAAATACAAAAAAATTAACTGGGTGGGCATGGTATCAGGCACCTGTTTAATTCCAGTCACTTGGGAGGCTGAGGTGGGAGAATTGCTTGAACCCAGGAGGCAGAGGATGCAGTGAGTCAATGGCATGCCACTGGACTTTAGACTGGGCGACAGAGACTCTGTCTCAAAAAACAAAACAAAACAAAACAAAACAGTAGCAAGAAAGGCCAGCTTGGTACCCTATGCTGGTCTTTTGACTCACCTAGGCTCACCAGACCTGGTCCCACTCAGGGCAAGCATTGGGTCCTCTCCCACCACTAAGGCCGACAGCAGCTCCTTCCAAATCTGATGCTATCAGGCAGTGTTCTCAGCATCTTCCTCGCTCAGGTGTCCAAAGGGCCCTAGCCAGCAAGACACTGGGCTCAGTGTGTGCCCGGGAGGGAGCAACTGGGTCTGTGGCCTGCACCCCTTGGTCAATCCAACTCTGCCACCGTGAGCAGGACTGAGGGCTGCCTCAAAGCTTCACAGTCGGGGTGGTTGCAAATTACATTCTAGGCTGTCTTAGGACTATGTATTCTACGTACTGCAAGCATTTTTTTTTTTTTTTTTTTTTTTTTGCAAGGTGGATGGATGAAAAGAGAGAGAGGGAGAGATAAAGGAGCATGGGCGAACATTCATTGTAAAATCCCAGTGGTGGACAGAAGTGTGTTTGTATTCATTGCACAATCCTTTCCACTCACCTATAGGTTTGAAAATTTCAACAATAAACGGTGGAAGAAAACCAAGGAACTAAAGAAGAAAATCATACTTGGACATAGACAACCAGAAGTCATGATACATCCTGGGTGACAAGTGACTGATGAGAGGCACAGACCAAGCCCTTGGGCTTCAGGGAGTCAGAGGGGCTGGCTGGTCA
This sequence comes from Chlorocebus sabaeus, assembly GCF_047675955.1. NCBI lineage: Eukaryota > Metazoa > Chordata > Mammalia > Primates > Cercopithecidae > Chlorocebus > Chlorocebus sabaeus. The sequence goes on along the minus strand of NC_132912.1, from coordinate 50,189,098 downwards.
TCAGGGAAGGCTTCCAGGATGAGGTGCCCTTTGAACAGGGCTGTGAGGGACAGGTGGGCTTGACCCTTCAAGGTGAGGCAGGGCTTGCAGAGTGCCTATGCCCCACCTGGTCCCACCTCTGCACAGGGCGCCCAGAGCAGGGAGTGGCCCCTGGAGGGCCTGGAGTTCCTGCTAAGAGCCTCAGACACCTGCCAGGCTTGGAAGGGAGGCGCCTGTCAAAACCCTCCAGCCATGTATGGGGGTGGGCTCAGGACTGGCCTGGAGCAGTGAGGCCAGCAGAGGCCTCTGCCAGGCTGGATATGAGGCCTAGGACTGAACAGGGAAGCCTGGGCTGCCTGCTCACTGGAGCCCTCCCGGCTTCTCGGCGGCAGCCTGCTGACAGGGCTCATTCTGTTGCATTTGGGTTTCAGCCTCCTGCCTTGGCCTTTCCCTGCTGTGACTGTCACCCTCCATGTGGGGCAGCTTTGCCCAAGTTAGCCAACAGCTGACAGTTCAGGGCTGTGACTGCCAGGCCACATGGGCAGAGGTAGAGGGCCGAGCTGGTGGGCAGAGGGCCGAGCTGGTGGGCAGAGGGCACCTGTTATCTCAACTCAGCTGCCTCCAGGGAGGAGTGACGACTCACATCCTCACCTGGGGGTGACAGGGCTGCTCACATGCCACAGCCTGTGCATGTCCAGGGGACATCATCAGAGGAGCACAGCTGTCACAACTGCTGCACGGCTGAGTAGCTTTAAATCAGGAGCAGCGGAAAGAGACCCCGAGGGGGAGGGGAGCCCTCTATGTCACCCCAACCCTCAGCTCTGCATCAGGAAGAGGCGAGGTTGGGGACAGAGGCCAGGACCAATCATGGAAGTGTCAGCACAGCTCCTGTTTTTGGGATCTACCAGTTCCCAGCTGTGTGCCAGTCCCCACATACCCCAGTGCCTTGGGACTCACAACAGGCCCCAGAAGTGAACTCCGAAAGCTCCTGTGTTGGGAGAAAAGCTGAGTGTTGGGAGAGAAGCTGAGGCAGGGCTTGCATGTCTCCTAGACTTGCTAGCTCCTTGCTTCTAGCACTCTCATTATCTCAAGCAGCTATATGTTTCTCATTCACTTGATACACCGTTTCCTTTCAACCCCCACATCCTCACCATCTGTTTCTTTGTTTGAGCACCAATAAATAGCATGGACTCCCAGAGCCTGGGGCCTTTGCAGCCTCCACACTCATGATGGCCCCCTGGTCCCACTTTCTCTCTCAAACTGTCTTTTTCTCACTCCTTTGACTCTGCTGGACTTCCTCACTCCCACAATCTGGTGTTGGGTCTGATCACCCCAACACTCCAGGACCCCTGCGGGCCGCTGGGCCTACAGCACTGATCACACCAGGGCATGGCCAGGTGCCGCTACCTCATCCTCTAGGGGAGAGGCTGCCAAGAGCCAAGCACTTGCTACCCAGAGACCCCTAGAGTGAGGAAGGTCTCAGGCCAGCACCCATTTTACAAAGGAGGAGCTGAGAGGGGCAGGTCCCTTCTCACCAGGCTGCCCGAACTCTCACCTATTAGCAGCAGCACCACCTCTGCCTTAGGGCAGCTCCAGCCAGGACTCCACGAGCACAGGCCTGTGGCACAGGCGGGGAGAGGAGCAGCCGGGCTCTCCTGCGGGCAGAGCCTGCAGGCAGCCCTGCTGGCATCTCTGGGCCCAGGAATATAGGACTCCAGGTCAGTGGCACCTGGGCAGGGGTCCCCATGGCCACCTCAATGCCTTTTCTCACCAGCCCTGCCTTTTCCTGACAAGAGCTGCAACAACACAGTAGGGAGGGGAGTCGGCGGCTGTGGACAGCCTTCTGCATGAGACACATTCAGGGAATGCAAGTCACTCAGAGGGGAAACAAGGAAGGGAGGAGGAAGACTAAGGTGTGTGCAAGGGGGCAAACCCCTTGGCTCTTCTCTTTTCTTTTTCACACAGCCCAGCTGGAGGGTAAGCCCCTCAGGATTATGAGCACCAGGGGTGCAAACACAGGGTCCCACACAGTTCTTGGAACTCCATGGGGCGGGGGCTTACTATGCTCACTGCACCGGGGAGGGACCTGGAGCTCAGAGCAGGTGAGCAACTTGCTCCAAGACGCAGGGCAGGTGTGGCCTTGCAGAATCTGCACACAGAGCTCTCTGAGGCTCTTGCCCAGCTCTGTTCCCGCTATGGGACCACCACAGGGATGGCAGATGCTTAAACCTGGAGTTGAAATTTTCCATCTGCCGAATTGCCTGCAAGAAAATGAAGAAATATTGAGCCTGGACAGTGAAATGTTACCACTGATGCTCTAAGACCTTGTAAACTAGAATCGATTCTTGGAGCTCAAGGGGTCTATACATTTCTAAATCCTGCCTGCAAGGATGTGTGTCCTTCAGGCACCATTTTCTGAAGCTTGTGGAGACCCTCTTTTATTTTCTTCCTGAAAAAACTCCAAAACGGTGGTTGACATGGAAAGACATGAACTGTTAAAAATTAGCTCCCAAGTTATCTGGGAGTCACTGTTCATTGTGCAAGGCCTCCTGGATGGAGGAGGAGGTCAGGCAAGGGCTCTGTGACATTGACCATAGACTTCAGGCCTTGTGATCTCATCCCAGTTCCAGGGAATGCAGGCCTGGGGAATCTCACCAGGGCCCCGCTTAGACCATCTCTGGTGACAGTCGGAGCTTCCCATGGATGAGCAACTGTGAGTCAGGAACCGCAATGGGGTCACATTCCTAACCCTAACCCTAACCCTAACTCTGAAACAGGGATGGGCAACTGAGAGTCAGTGACTGACAATGGGGTTGACATTCCTAACTCTAACTCTAATCTTCACCCTAACCCTAATCCTGAACGAGGGATGGGCAACTGAGAGTCAGTCACTGACAATGGGGTTGACATTCCTAACTCTAACTCTAACCCAAACCGTAACCCTAACAAGGACTCTCTTGCATTGGGCACTCCATCCTTTGACAGGTAGGGCTGCATTTGGGAAAAGTCATCCTGCTAAGCCCCCAGCCCTACACCCAGCTCCGACGGCCCCAGACCCCTGACCCTGACTCAGTTTCCTGCTCTATCTTTACCCTGACACAGGAGGTACCAAATCTGCTTAATTGGACTGCCTGGTCTCCTTTACTTTCTGTGCCCCTGAAACAAAAAGACCAAAGGCTGGAGAGGCAGCCCCGACGGCTATGCATGCAGGGGCTGAACACTGATCTGCAGGCTGGCTGGGAGATGTGGCCTGTCAGCTGCTGTTAAAACAGACAGAATGGGCTGGGGCAGCCAGGACTGGCTCTGGTGGCAGGACTGGGATGGGCCAGGGACTTAGGGTCAGGCTAATCCAATGTGACAGGCTGAGCCTGCACAGCAAGGCTGGACAGAGCATGGACCCTGAAGGATGGCTTCCCACTGTGGGCAGAGCATCCCTGCCATGGCCAGAGCTCTAAGAGCCCTGCCCTGCCCAGCCCAGGAGGGGAAGAGGCCACGGCCTGGCCTTCCTCTGGCCATGCCCAAACCCTGTCTGGGTCACCCACCACAGTCCTCCCCCATAGACTTGCTTTTTACCACCTCACACCCACTCCAGTCTCTCTGCCAAACCCACAGCGCAGGACACACAGATCCAAGCCTCCCCCCAGCTCAAGATGCAGCAGCCCACCCTGTATCCCCTCGAAGCTGCAAGTGGGGTCCAGGCCCCCATCCAGTCCTCAGTGTCCTCACCTCTCCTGTGCTTCACCTAATCTGGGCCAAGTTCTGGGCATGTGCATTGGAAGTGCCCTCACCTCCCGCCAAACAGGAACTCTGCAGTGGACCCTGCTGGGCCTGGGCACCTCTCAAGGCCACCTCAAGCCACCTGAGCTTTCTCCTGCTACCTCTCTCCAGTTTCCCAGCCTGGCCTGGAGCTCAGAACCCCACTCAGGGACTCCCCTGTCTGGTCCTGCCAGCATCCCTGCGCTAAAGCCCCAGGAATCTCACCACCAGCTCTGATCCTGTCTCCCTCCCGCACTGGCCAGGCCAGGGGGAACAGGCACAGAGCAGCAGCCCACACAGGTGTGTGTTCACAGGACGCCCCCACCCCTCCGCCAGCCCCTGCACCCCGGGAATCCTCACAGCCACCTCCCAGAGAAGGAGGCAGGGCAGAGAGAGGGCAGGGGAGCGTGAAGTGGGGGAAGCTGAGAACTTCTGGAGCACAGGGGCCTGCAGGTAACCTTGCAGCCATGGGTAGAAGGATGCAGGGGAGCCGAGGCTAAGGTCAGGGTGGGTACTGTGAGTTGCCCTGTCCGGCCTGCCCTGTGTGCTGGCAGACTCCCAACCAAGGTCTCCGGGGATCCCTCAGCTCCCTGGCGCTCCCTCTGACTCAGCTCATCAGGCCTCCCTTTGGGGCTCAAAGCAGCACTCACTTGTCTGAGGTGAGCAGCAAGACAGTGTCACAGTCCATGGAGTAGGTGACGAAGGACATCCGCATATTTGGTCTGAGATGGAATCAAGTGCTGGTGGAAAGCCGGAGGCACCGGCTCAAAACTGGGGCGAGTGATTCCCCACCTCCCACCCCAACTCTGTTATGAATTCCCTGTTATGATTGACAGGAGGCTTGACATGGTGATTTTGTGACCTGCAGCTCTTCCCAATATCCTGCATGTTGACAACGCCAGGGGGAGGCACAGGACCTTTGGAGGGGCTACAAGAGGAAGCCTCCATTTCCCTTATAACAGCCCTCACGGTGTCCCTTAAAACCACTAGACCCTGCCGTTTGTTCACTGGAAGAGTTAGCCCAGGTGACTTAGGTGAAGACATTGCTGTGGGTGAGGAGGTCAAGGACTGGGAGGCCAGAGTGTTGGCAATGTGAGGTTATTTTTATGATACTTAAGTCCCCCAGGAGATCGGGAAGGAGATGGAAACTGCGGTGTTGCCAGAGTCCTTGTGAATGAGGGACATTCTGGTTCTTTACTGCTGTGCACCAGACCATCTACATTTAGGGACACAGAACAGTCCCATTTTATTACACTCACGGGTTCTGAGGATCAGGCAGTCAGGGCAGAGTAGGGAGGGCTTCCTCATGTCTGGGGCCCCAGATGGGAAGGCTTGAGCAGCCCGATGTGACTTGAAGGATTGGGCACTGGAATTATCTGGAGGCTGCTCCACTCACAAGTGTGGCTCCTGGGCAGGAGGGCTCAAAAGCTGGGCTCAGCTGGGACTGTGAATGGAGATCCTGCATGTAGCCTCCCAGTGTGACCTGGGCTTCCTCCCAGCATGGCAGCTTCAGGGTGCTTGGGCTTTTACAGGTGGCCCAGAGTTCCAAGAGTGAGTATTTCCAGTGAGCAAGGCAGTAATTGTAGAGCCTTTTATGATATCACTTTGGAAGTCACACAGCGTCACTTCCACTGTACTCTATTGGTCCAAGCAGTCACAGCTGCCCAGAGTCAGTGGGAGGAACACAGGCCCCCTCTCTAGGGCAGGAGTGTGGACGAGTTCACATCCCAGTGGAAAACTGCTATACGACCAATGCTTTGAATGGCAGAGACGTTACAGTGTGTGGAAAAATGTGGACACTGATGATGGGATTCAAGTCGGACTCAGAAAAGTTAGACTGTGATAGTTAGAAACACCTTAATTTTATTTTCTTCATTTTTGTATGCAGAAGTAATATATGATTAAAAATCCTTCTTCAATAAGTCTAAAATAGATCTTTCAACATATTTAACACAAAAATTACAAGTGACAGCCAAGCAGGGTGGCTCATGCCTGTAATCTCAACACTTGGGAGGCTGAGGACAGCAGATGACTTAAGGTCAGGATTTTGAGAGCTGCCTGGCCAGCATGGCGAAACCCATCTCTACCAAAAATACAAAAATTAGCCAGGCATGGTGGTGCACATATGTAATCCCAACTACTCGGGAGGCTGAGGCAGAAAAATCACTTGAATTTGGGAGGCAGAGGTTGCAGATTGCAAGATTGCACCATTGCATGCCAGCTTGAATGAGATTGTTTCTAAAAAAAAAGAAAATTACAAGTGATAAAAAGCTCTGGGTTAGTGGACTTTGGGGGGTTTTGTCTTGCTTTGGAGTGGTGTTTAAAATAATGGATTATTTTAAATAAGTGGTATTTTAAAATGGGTAAAGTTGGTGTAATTCCTCCGAAAGCATATCAGGTTTTCTTGCTTCACATCCTTCATGACTCTTGGTAGTGCCATATTTTATATTTTTGATTTCTAATTATGTTTTGATGTTGAATCAAAAGACAAAAGTATTGTCTTAATTTGCAGTTTCCTAATTACTAAAGGGTTGTTCATCTGTTCACATGATTTTGGGTGATTCGTGTTCCCTCCTTTGCGAAGTGCCTACTCATGCCTGTGTGTCCATTCTTGATTTGGGTGCTCCTCTTTTGCATATTGATTCATTCACATTCTTTAAATTCTGAATACTAATCCTTTATCAATTGTTGCAAATATCTTCTTGCATGGTGTGGCTTGTTTTTTCACTCTATTTGTTGTCTCTTAGTAAAGCAAAAGGTGTTCATTTTAATCAAGTTGTTCGTCATTTTCTTTTTGGTGGTTGTTGTTGGTTTTTGTTTTGTTTTGTTTTGTTTTGTTTTGAGACAGAGTCTTGCTCTGTTGCCCAGGCTGCAGTGCAGTGGTGTGATCTTGGCTCACTGCAACCTCCGCCTCCTGGGTTCAAGCAATTCTCTGCCTCAGCCTCCCAAGTAGCTGGAATTACAGGTGCCCACCACCACAACTGGCTACTGTTTGTATTTTTAGTAGAGATGGGGTTTCACCATCGTGGCCAGGCTGGTCTTGAACTCCTGACCTCGTGATCAACATGCCTCAGCCTCCCAAAGTGCTTATTATTTTCTTAAAGATTTGTTCTGTTTTGTATCTTAAGAATTTCTTCCCTCTTACAGGTGAAATACGTTTTATTTTACAAGTTGTAAAGATCTGCCTTTCACATCGAAGTCTTGATTCTACCTAGAATTAATTTGTAAGTGTGACTTGTGCCAGATATTTGATTTCATTTTTTGCCATGTAGATAACAAATTGTCCCAGCTCCATTTGTGGAAAATTCCATCTTTTCCCCACTGATCTTGTCACTACTTGTGTTTCAAGTTCCATATAGATTTGACTCTGTATTTATTTATTTATTTATTTATTTATTTATTTATTTATTTAGTTTGAGATGGAGTCTCTTTCTGTTGTCCAGGCTGTGTAGTGCAGTGGCACGATCTCGGCTCACTGCAACCTCTGCCTCCCAGGTTCAAGCAATTATAATGCCTCAGTCTCCCGAGTAGTTGGGACTATAGGCACTCACCACACTGTGCCTGGTTAATTTTTGTGTTTTTAGTACAGACTAGGTTTCGTCATGTTGGCCAGGCTGCCAATCTCTTTATCTATTGGCTTATATTGATAGCATCCATACCACACTATCTTAATGACTATGTGGGGAAAGACTGTATTACCGTCCATCACTGTCCCTTTCCATTTAAGAGAGGGACTTTGCTCCCTGCCATGTTCGTGGCAGGTTTTGATTGACCAGTGGAAAGTTAACAGAAGTAATGTGTGCCACTTCTGGACAGAAAATGTTTAAGAGTCTAGGTATGACTCAGCTGACCCCAATAGCCTGGTGCCTGAGCAACTAGGATGTGCAGTGTTCCCTTGGGAACCTGGGATGGATACTTGGGAGAATGATATATACACATGAGAAATGTAGTTGGTGCTTTTCAGATGATTAAATGAGGAGAGGGAAGGGGGTAACCAGAAGATAACCCAGCCTCATTTGACACATACCCAAAGTTCTACAGCAATTCTTCACACAATACGGTCAATCATCCACCTTTTTTTCTTCTGGTAATTATTGGCTATTTGCTCTTTGACATAAATTTTAGGATCAGCTCATCAAGTCTCCTCTCCCACAAAAACTTCTTAATATTTGATTACAATAACATTTAATTTTTTAAAAAAGTTTTAAAAAATTATAATTAATTTATAATTTTATAATTTTTTTAAAACAAGAATAAGAATTGTGCTGACTAGTTCTCCAACCCAATGTTGACTAGTGATGGAGGCATTCTTGATTTTAAAGAGAATGTTTCTAGCATCACAATTAACAATGATATTCATTGAAGACTTTTGGTAGAAATTCTTTATCAGATTAGAAAGTTTCTCTACTAATCTTGGTTTGCTACGAGTCACAAATTAGTGTTGAATTTTATCTAAATGCTTTTTCTGGTGTTTTGTGATGAACATGTATTTCTGTCCAGTAATGTAAATTTAGTATGTTTAGATACATTAATGCATGCAAAACCAATTTTAAAACGTTATAAATAAACCTAACTTGGCCATGATATTTTAAAGCATGCCAGATAGAGTTTACTCATAATTTATAACTTTTTGTTTATCTATGATCATGAGAGAGATGGGTCCATACTTTCTGATTTCTGTGCTATCCTTATCTGTTTTTGGTATTAGGTCATAGGAGACTCATAAAATGCACCTGGAGGTTTGCTCTTTCTCCCAGGAAGGACTTTGAACATGATAAATATAATCGGCTCTTTGAATATCTGGTATGGTATCATCCCTGTGTTTTCTTTTGGGAAGACTTTAAAATGATATAATTTAATAGTTCCTGGATGTTATAAATTCTGTCTCCCCCAAAATGTGTATGTTGAAGCCCTAACTGGTGATGTGACTGTTTTAGGACATAAGGGGCGTTAAGGAGGTAATTAAGGTTAAATGAGGTAATAAGAATAAGGCCTTAATCAAATAGGACTTATGTCCTTATAAGAAGAGAAAGAGACACCAGAGTTTTCTCTTCAAGCATGCACAGAGCAAAGACCATGTGAAAACTCCATGAGAAGGTCTCTATTTGCAAGCCAAGAAGAGAAGTCTCATTAGAGACCAATCCTGGTGGCTGGCACCTTGATCATAGACTTTCAGCCTCCGGATTGGTAGCAAATAAATTTTTATTGTTTAAGCGCCTCAGCCTGTGGTATTTTCTCATGACACCCAGAGCAGACTAACACTTATTTATTTATTTATTACTATTATTATTTTTGAGACGGAGACTCATTTTGTCGCCCAGGCTGGAGTGCAGTGGCGTGATCTCGGCTCACTGCAACCTCTGCTTCCTAGGCTCAAGCGATTCTCCTGCCTCAGCCTCCAGAGTAGCTGAGACTACAGGGGCATGCCACCAGGCCCAGTTAATTTTTGTATTTTTAGTAGAGACAGGGTTTCACCATATTGCCCAGGCTGGTCTTGAACTCCTGACCTCAAGTGATCAGCCTGCCTTGGATCCCAAAGTGCCAGGCATGCCTGGCCCTAACACTTATTTAGTGTTTCTATTTCTGTCAAATCATATGACATATTTTTCTAGGAATTTGAACATTTATTAGTATGCCTTGTTATAAAGTTGTTCAGAATGTTTAATTCTTATATTTCTGTGCTATCTGTAGTTACATCTTTTTAATTCCTATTATTGCTTAGTTGTGGCTTCTCTTTTTCTAGGCATTCTAGACAGGGAGGATATTGTCCCTAAGGGAGTGAAAATTAGCCTTGGGTGGGTCTTACTCTTTTAAAGTATAAAGCACAGATATGTATACAGTACATACTCTTTTAAAATATAAAACACAGATATGTATACAGTACATAAAGGGCGAAGTAGTATATATGTGGAATCAAATTTTCATGGAGGTTAGTGGGGAGAGGCTATTAAGAAAAATAAAGCCTAAAACATTTCCCAGGATGGGGAGATTATAATGAAAAACAAAAAAGGATAGGAAGCACTGTCTTGTTTTCTGATCAATTTCACTAGAGTATTGTCCATGTTAGCAAACCTTTCAAATAACCTTTAGCTTTGTTATTACTCTCTATTGTATTTTTTGTTTTCTATTTATAGTTATTTATTTAATATCCTCTACCTTTCACTTTCTGTGGGTTCATTTTGCTACTCTTTTTCTCATATTTTCATCCCTCTTTGATGCAAAACAAACCTAATAGGCCTCAAATTTCCCTCTAAGTTTCTCTTTCACTGAATATCATAAGTTTTCATATGTAATATTTTATATCAGTTGATTTTAATATTTTAATTTCAGTGTTGACTTCTATTTTGATATATTCAATTTTCAACTTCCAATTTTATGTGGTTTTAAAAAATTCTTTTTGTCATTGATTTCCAACCTAATTGCATTATAGTCAGAGAACATGGTCTGTAAGCTACTATTTCTTTGAATTCTATTGAAATTCATTTTGGTACATGATTTGGGGGAGGATTCTTTAGAAGACCATTAAAACCAAGTTTATTAATTGTGTTGTTCAAATCTTCTAAATTTTTAGTAACATTGTGTCTACTCAACACATGCATGTTGAAATTTCTCAAACGCATAGTGGGTTTTACAATTTTTCCTTATAGTTTATGTTGTTTGTTTTATTTTATTAGGTGCGTGCAAGTTTAGAATTGTTACGACTGTCTGGAAAATGCAGCTGATTGGGAACTGATCCTGTTAAACCCTGGTCACGCTTTCTCTATGCTGAAGACTCCCACTTCCTTTTGGTTTCCCCAGCATCCCGGTCATATCTCTGTATCTTTTCCCATCCATCTGTTAAACTTTTTTATGTCCTTATGTATTAGATGTGTCTTTTTAAAGTATATAGCTAATTTTTGTTTTTGTTGCTTTTTTTTTTTTTTTTTTTGAGACATGGTCTCACTCTGTTGCCTAGGCTGGAGTGCAGTGGTGTGATCTTGGCTTACTGCAACCTCCGCCTCCTGGGTTCAAGACATTCTTGTGCCTCAGCCTCCCAAGTACCTGGGACTACAGGTGCGCACCAACACATCCGGTTAGTTTTTGTATTTTTTTGGTAGAGACGGGGATTCACCATGTTGGCCAGGCTGGTCTCGAACTCCTGACCTCGAATGATCCACCTACCTTGGCCTCCCAAAGTGCTGGGATTACAGGCATGATCCCACCGTGCCCTTGGCCTCCCAAAGTGCTGGGATTACAGGCGTAATCCCACCATGCCTGGCCAATTATTTTTTGAGTCAGGGTCTCACTCTGTTGCCCAAGCTAGAGTGTAGTGGTGCACTCATAGCTCACTATAACCTGAACTTCTAGGCTCAAGTGATCCTCCTGCCTCCCACAGTCTGGTACTAGGACTCTAGGTGTGTGCCACCACACCCAGCTAATTTTGTTTTTTTGTGATTTGTTTGTTTGAGAGAAAAGGTTCTTGCTATGTTTTACAGACTGGCCTCAAGCAATCCTCCCACATCTGCCTCCCAGAGCTGTGGAATTACAGGCATGAGCTACGGTGCTGGATGGGATTTTTTCTTTTCTTTAGCAGACAAATTCTGACTTTAAATGGCAAGTTAAGTACATTGTGGGTAGCACAAAACTGCACCAATCAGATCTCTGACTGTGGGGAGTATGACTGGGGGAAGGGAGTGTTCTGGAAATCCACTCTCTACCATCACAATGGGCCACCACATTCACAGAAAGACCACACCCCTCACAGGCTTCTTCTCGCCAGAGGCCAGCAGAGATATGAAGGCAGGCCCATGCCTAGGAAATCTCAGACTCCTCAGATGGCTCAAGGTCTCCCCAGTTGCTTGGATAAACTTTCCTGGAACTGGTCTCCCCTCTGAAATTATTCTTTCCTTTTATTTTCAGAAAACTCCCCATATTGGTGATTGCCATTATTTTCTGTATCTAGCCACTCACCTTAATCAGTGTGTTCCCAGCTTCTTTGCTCACCATCGTTTCTTGAACTCCACTCTTCAGAGTTGTTTCCTTCTGTCTGAAATACATTCTTACTCCTTTCATCAAGGTTGTACAGGTTGTAAACTCACACTTTGCACATCTGATGATACCTTCATTTTGTGCTCACACTTATTTATATTCCAGATAGATACAGAATTCTATTTTTGACACACCCAAGGACATATCACTGGTGGCCGTGGCAACTTTATCATTGGTTTCACTGCCAGTCTTTCCTGGGAAATCTGTGTTTTGAGTTTGGTGACTTCCAAATTGTTTTGTTTTTGATGTTCTGCATTTCGGATTTGATGTCTCTGTTCCTCAATGTTCTCTCTTCCATAAAAGAAAAGTTTTGCTTTAGGGCTGTCACAGGCAGTCGAACCAGAGGAATTCCATTGTGAGTGAGGGCTAGGAAAATGAGGCGGGGACTTGCTGGGCTGCATTCTCAGAAAGCTAGGCATTCCTAGCCTCTAGATGTTCACAGTTAAGGGAACAAATTAATAATGTTCACTAAAGAGACCAAGACTTGGGAGTGTCCAGATATCCTGATATCTGGAGAACAAAGGCATTCCTAATTTTGCTTTAGAGATAATAATATTGATTCTTGTAAAATATAGTAATTAAGAAAATTAATCCTTTATCACAAATGTAATGTAATGGGGAGCCGAGCAAGAAGACATGACGCAGATGAGAACAGAGGCAGCCTTTACTGGGCTCGTGGGCGAGGTTCACCAGTCCCCTAGGAGGAGGGCTGAGGAAGTCTCGCGCAGGGCAGGTATCAGTGGCCATTTATAGGACGTGGTAGGCGGGGTCTGTAGGTTTTGATCTCTGAGGAATGACTTGTCCAGGAGTTTGTGCAGAGTGGGGAGTTTTGGCAGGCTCAGGGTGCTTTTCGCATGCTGAAAAGTCCTAGCAGGAAGTCCCAGCGGGTAAACTCCTGACAAGGGGCCCGCCATGTCAGGTGGTACTGCCATGCTGGGTCTAAGTCCCTGCCTAACATTCTGACCTCTTTCTAATAAGAAAAAGGGACGACATGTTCATCTGGCTGCTTCCTGCTGGTATAGGTCGTTGTGGGGTTCTTCGGAGGTCGGAACTTGGGTATAGGGGTGGAGTAGCATCTGATTGACAGTGACCCGGGAGACTTCCTTTATGTGGTCCTGGACGAAGCGGAGGACACAGGGAGCTATGGATAGCAAGAAGCCAATGATTAGTAAGAGGCTTAGAAAGGGTAGGACCCAACCGGCTATAAATGACTGCCACCACCCAAATGAGGGCCCCAATCCGAAGTTTCTCTGGTGGAGTCCTTCCCGAATCTTTTCTAGAGTGAGGAGATTGGTTTCTACTAGTCCTGATTCATTGATGTAGCAGTAACATTCTTCATTGAGGAATATGCAGGTGCCATCCTTATCGGCTGTAAGGAGATTGAGTGCCCGATGGTTCTGGGCTGCCACCTGGGCAACTGAGGTGATCTGCCATTGGAGGGAAGCCAAGGACTCCACAGAAGCTTTGATTGCTACCTGTAATCAGGTTGAAAGGTCCTGAGAGGCCTGGACAGAATGAGTTAGGGCTCTGGTTCCTAGGCCAGAAGCTATGAGGGATGAGGCTAAAGAGACCCCGATCATCAATGGAAGGAATACTGCCCTTGCCTGGCAGGGGTGGGCAGAGGGCAGGAGGGATGATAGCTCAGCCTCACTGTATAGGGTAAGGCTGGGGACTAGGGGGATGGGAACGCATAGGGTAGTGTTGGGAGCATGGAGGGTTTTTGACAGGGTGGAATTGCACCAAAAATACCCACCTGGAGTGGCGGTTAGATTTGGAGGTGCAGATCCTGTCCGGTTGCACCAGGAAGCTTTGGGGGTGGAGTAGCAAAAGGGGAGTTGTTGCCTAAGTGGGTCTTGGAAAAAGGGGACCTCTCCCACGGTTCGGCCGGGAAGGGGAAAGCAGAGGGTTAGGTTAGAGGAGTTAAAAGGACTGGCTAAGGGTACTGCAACCAGTGGGGGCTCATTCAAGGCTGCACACAGGAAACAACAAGAGATGTTGTGTACCCTGGCCATGTGTACTACTTGAGCCCATTCCCTGACTAAGGTTAGCCATGAAAAAGGGTTGCTGCTGTCCTGGGGCTTGATGCCTGGGTTGGCTATAGCTGAGATGGCTTTCTCCTGTTGTTTGATGTCAGAGGCCAGGCTGACAAGGCTACTTACAACCCTGATGTAGACCCTAAAGATCCTGAGTCGGGCCTTGGGGTAAAGGTCATGGACCCCTTGGTAAAGGCGGGCCTCAACCCCCGATGCCCACCTCAAGTCCCAAGGGTCAGGGATGGTGAGGAAGAATGTAGACTTGTCATACTTGCCACTCATAGTCAGTCGCACAGAGGAAGTGGGCTGCTGCCAGAGGATTTCTTTATCGTCCGGAATGGTCTTGTGCATGTTGCAGTAGTGACAAGGGCAGCCTCCACTGGTCTCAACCCAAATGGATTGACAGGCATCGTTCATCTGATCATATATGAAACAAATGACTGGGTACGGAGGGGGGTACTTTTGGGGGATACTCTGAAAGGAGGATATGTTAAAGGTTACTTGGCTTTGGCACCCTTGAGGCTGGCAGTCTACTGTGGCTATGGTGAGGCAGCTCATGCGATCTCCCTGGGTCCAGGTCTCGGTAAGGTAGAACCTCCACTGGAATGGATTGGTAGGGGGAGTTTGGGCAGGAGTCTCACTTAGACTCTGGAGGACTAGGTGGCCGAGGAAGGTTAGGCAGAGGGTCGTTACCTGTGCGCGTGAGTCGTAACTTGGTAGGGGTAACAACCTGAGTGGTCCAATTGGAATCATGTTGGGTGGGCGCCTTTTTCAGCTAGGACAGGTGATACCAGGAGGAAAGACCAAGGAGCTTGGCAGTGGTGGGAGTGGTGAGGATTAGGGCGTATGGTTCTTCCCACCGTGGAGATAAGGCTCGGGGTTGCAGCTGCTTGACCAGGACCAGGTCTCCAGGTGCTACGATGGCGGGATTCTCAAGGGCTGGGGAAGCGGGTGCAGGGAGACACCGGTCCGCGTGTTTTCTCAGAAGCTCACGAAGGAGGGTTAAGTAAGGGAGGTAGGAGCCTAAGGGAGGGGAGAGGACTGGCAGCTCCTGGAAGAGGAACGGGCATCCCTACAGCAGCCCAAAAGGGCTGAGCCCTGTGGGGGCCCGCTGAGCTGCCCTAAGATGAGTGAGAACCAAGGGAAGGAGAGTCACCCACGAGAGGCGGGTTTCTAGAGTGAGTTTGGTTAGATGTAGTTTAAGGAGACCGTTTGTGCGTTCTACCTTTCCAGATGACTGTGGATGGTAGGGAATGTGGAGCTTCCAGGTAATCTGGAGTGCGGCCGCCACCTGCTGGGTGAGTTTAGAAATGAAAGCCGGACCATTGTCCGATTGGATGGATCCGGGGAGACCAAACCTGGGGATGATGTGCTCTAGGAGAGTGGTTGCCGCGACCTCTGCAGTTTCCCGGGTGGTGGGGAAAGCCTCGATCCATCCTGAGAAGGTGTCAACCAGGGTCAGCAGGTAGCGGAATTTTTTATGGCGGGGCATGTGGGTAAAATCAAGTTGCCAATCTTACCCTGGCTGGTGACCCCTTAGCTGATGTGTGGGCCCTGGGTGCCTGAGCCTACCTTGGGGGTTAGCGGCTGAAGAGGTAGCACATTGCTGATGTACCTTCCTAATTTGGTCCTGTAGTGAGGGGAGGTGAAGGATGGGTTCCAGGAAGTTATACATAGCCTTAGGCCCTATGTGGAGAGAGCGGTGTATGTCGGTCAATATAGGCACTGCCTGAGTCTGAGGGAGCGCTACTCGGCTGTCAATGAACGCCCACCCATCCTCACTCTGGGTAGCACTGGGATGGGCCGTCAGGGTTTGAAGCTCCTGGGGAGAGTAGTCAGGGAAATATGTGGGGGAAAGAAAGAGTAAAGGCGCTGGGGTAAGGGAGGAAGTGAGGGCAGTGGCCCGTGTGGTGGAGTCAGCTAGATTGTTACCCTGCGACACAGGGTCCTTACAATGCTGGTGGCTTTTACAGTGGATGATGGCTACCTCCTTGGGGGCCTGGAGAGCATCAAGCAGCCTCTTTATAAGTGGTCCATTGACTACTGGCGTCCCTTTGGTGGTAAGAAACCCACGCTCTTGCCAGAGAAGGGAGTGGGTGTGTGCAATAAGGTAGGCGTATTTGAAGTCTGTGTAGATATTAACCCTTTGCCCTTCGGAGAGAAGTAAGGCACGAGGAAGGGCAGTGAGTTCAGCCTCCTGGGAGGTGGTGCCTAAAGGCAAAGGCCTGGTTTTGACCGTCTGGGTTGCTGTTACGCCAGCGTATGCCGCTTGCCGGTGGCCATCGGGGGTTAAGACAGAACTCCCTTCCACGAACAGGGTACAATCTGGGTGTTCTAATGGCTGTTTGGAAAGACCGAGGTGGGCGGGCAGCAAAGTGGTGAGAACCTCCGGGCAGGAATGTGCGGGGGCGGAATCGCACCTTGGAGTGGGCAAGAGGGTAGCAGGGTTTAGAGGGGGTGAGGTGGTGAGGGTGATGTGAGGGTTTTCAGTGAATAGCAGGTGGAACTGTTGAAGCCGGGATGGGGTGAGGTGGCTGAGACACTTGTGTGTGATGAGATCTGACAGTCGGTGAGAAGACTAGACAGTAAGAGAATGTCCTAGGGTGAGCTTGAGGGCCTCCTTAGTAAGTTCTGTGGCAGCCGCCAGGGCTTGCAGACAAGGTTGCCAGCCCTGGACCGTGGGGTCTAACTGCTTGGAGAGATAGGCCACAGCCTGGTATGTGGATCCAACCGGCTGGGCTAGGAGGCCAGTAGCTACCTTTTGGCGCTCCTTGGTGAATAGATGAAAAGGTCGAAGGGGGTTGGGGAGAGAGAGAGCTGGGGCAGAAAGAAGACAGTCCTGAAGCTTCTTGAAAGAGTTGGCAACCAATGAGGGGTCGGACAGCGGTCCAGTGGGCGCTTCCTTGGCAGCCTGGTAAAGGCGATTGGCTAGGATCCCGAAGTTGGGAATCCAATGCCTGAAATACCCTACCAGTTCCAGGAAGGACAAGATCTCTTCCACATCCTGAGGAGGCTGGAGAGTTTCAATGAAGCTTATTCTATCCGCCATGAGGTTTTTTGTAGTGGGTGTCAAGAGTATGCCTAGGTAGGTGACAGAAGGGGTGCAAAGCTGAGGCTTGGCCGGGGTAACCCGATAACCTCAGCCGGCAAGAAAATTTAAAAGTGTAGCAGTATCTGCAAGGGTGCTCTCCCAGGAGGGACTACATAGTAATAAGTCATCTACATATTGCAATAGTGTGCTGTAGGTAAGGGGACAGAGGCTACCACCCTGTGCCAGTGCCTGTCTGAAAAAATGGGGGCTATCTCGGAACCCTTGAGGCAAAACAGTCCAAGTCACCTGGGAAGAAATATGAGTGTCTGGATCTTCCCATGTAAAGGCAAACAGAAAGTGACAGTCAGGATGTAGGGGAATGGTGAAGAAGGCATCCTTTAGGTCAAGGACAGTAAAATGGGTGGTATCAGGGGGAATGCGTCAGAGAAGTGTATATAGGTTAGGAACAACTGGAAAGATGGGGACTATTGCCTCGTTGATGAGGCGTAGATCCTGCATGAGGCGGTAGGCCCTGGAGCTTTTCCATACAGGCAGGATAGGAGTATTGCATGGTGAGTTGGCAGGGACTAGAATGTGCTGCTGGAGCAGGCGCATAATGATGGGTTTTAGTCCCTGTCGGTGCTCAAAAGAGATGGGGAACTGGGGTCTAGAGGGAAACTTGGAGGGGTCCTTCAGCCAGATGCGGACTGGAGTATGGTGCTGGGCAATGATCTGGATGGAGGTGTCCCACACCTTAGGGTTAATGGGGACCGGAAACGGGAGTAGGGTGTCAGCCTGGCGGGGTTTATCAGGCGAGAGGAGGGGAAAGAAGAACGCGAAGTGCGGGGAGGGGTTGGGCCGGAAGTGAACTGAGGCCCCTAGCTTGGAGAGGAGGTCTCGTCTTACACAAGGGGACTGGGCACGAAGGAACGATAAGGAATGATAAGAAATGAGTGCAAGAAGAGGGAGCCATCCAGGTGGCAAAACAGAGGAGGAGTCTGGCGGTAGGTGGAGGGAGTGCCGTCAATTCCCATGACCGTGACAGTGGAGGGGTGGCTAGGGCCACTGAAGGAAGGCAAAACAGAGTAGGTAGCCCCCATGTCCATAAGGAAGGATATGGACTTACCCGCTACCTGGAGCATAACTCTGGGCTCGGTGAGAGTAAGACGGGTTCCCGAGTCTGGGCCTCTTCAATCTTCGTTGTTGTCGAGGAGCTGGAAGACGCCTCCAGTACCTGGAAGGAGGGTCGTCACGTGGAGGGGTAGTGACTGTCTTCAGGTTGGGGCAGTCTGACTTCCAATGGCCTATCTGCCGACAGCTCAGACAGGGGCGAGTTGGCTCCTTAGGGTTGGGGCACCGCTTGGCCCAGTGGCCTTTGTTGCCGCACTTGAAGCAGGCACCAGGTGGCGCTCGGGGAGTACCTCCTCTCTGAGAGCTCCTGGAGCCAGCGGGCCTCAGGGCTGCTACCAAGGCCTGGGTTTGGAGTTGTACCTTCTGTTTTAGCCTGGCCTGTCGCTGGGCCTCAGCTGCTTCCTCCCTGGAGCTGTAGACCTTGAAGGCCAGTTTGACTAAATCCTGGATGGGAGTTTGAGGGCCGTCCTCCACCTTTTTAAATTTTTTCCGGATATCCGGAGCCGACTGAGAAATAAAGTACGTAGCCAAGACGGTTCCTCCTGCGGGGAAGGCAGGGTCAAGGCGGGCGTACTGAATGAGTGCCTCAGTCAGTCAGTTAAGAAAAACGGCCGGATTCTCATCTGAGCCTTGGACTACCTCCTTTAATTTATCAAAGTTGACTGACTTATTGGAGGCTGCCTGCATGCCAGCAAGAAGGCACTGGACCATCATGTCTCGGCGGCGGCGGCCTGCCTGCCCAACCTGGTAGTCCCAGTCGGGCTTGGCTGAGGGCACCGCCTCGGTGCCAACTGGCATGGCGGGGTCAGTTAAATGAACCTGGTCAGCATGCTACCTGGCTGCCGCTAGGATACGCTCCCCTTTCTCAGAGGACAGGGTTGAGGTCATAAGGACATGGAGATCATGCCAGGTGAGGTCATACGCTTGGCATAGGTATCTGAACTCTTTGATATACAGAGTGGGGTTGGCTGAGAAAGAGCCTACACGCTCTTCAGTCTTAGACAGGTCTGCCCGCGAAAACAACACATGGACCCGGACCACTCCTTTAGCGCCTGCCACTTCCCGCAAGGGGCAGAGGAGGTGGGTCCTGGACCGGGTATGGGCTGAGACAGGCGAGGAGGAGGAGGAGGTAGGAGAGACAGGGTCCGTCAGGTTTGGTGGGGACACAGGAGGAGTGGAGGGAAGGGGTGGCGCCTAGGAGGAGGGAGAAGTTGACCGGTCAGAGTAAGGGGGAGGTTGAGTGGGGGACCGAGGCGGGGTCAGGGAAAGAGTATCAGGGGTCTCAGAGAAAGAGGAGGAATCGTCCTTCTCCTTGCTTGAGGGAGTAGATTTCGCGAGCAAGACCTGGGCCAATGGGCCAACGAATATCGGACACAGAGGTCTGGGCGGGAGTGCAAATCCCAAAAGGCCTGAAGGTAGGGTACCTGGGACCATTTGCCTAGTCTCTTGCAGAAGTTGGTCAGATCTATGAGGATGTTAAAGTCTAGAGTGCCTTCTGCAGGCCACTGAGACTGATTATCTAATTTATACTGCGGCCATGCCACTGTGCAGAAGAAAATAAGCTGCTTTCCTTTTAGGTCTTGGCTGAGACCTAAAGTCTGGAAATTAGCCAAGAGGCACCCCAGAGGGGATTTTGGGTCTGGTTTGGACTGGGCAGCCCCCATGATCCTGAGGCGGGCAGTCCGGAGGCAATGGGAGCGTCCTCCCACTGACACCAGGAGTGTGGGGTATGGCGGCTTCCGGGGTGGTCGGATGTGGTCGGATGTCTCCTAGTCCCTGGTGCCGAGGTCACAAGTGAAGGAGGAGGGAAGCCCTGACAGGGCGGCGTTTTCGGACAGGGACTCCTGGAGCCTGCAGGCCGGGGGGAAACCTTACCCAGGAGTGATGGAACTGAGTCTTGGATTTGGAGAAACCACTCCCAGCTCAGAGAGGAGGTCCTGGTTCCCGGAGAGGAGAGCCTGCCCGGACAGGCAGAAGTCCGGGGAGGGGTCTCCTCCCGGTTTGGGCACCAATGTAATGTAATGGGGAGCAGAGCAAGAGGACATGAGGCAGATGAGAACAGAGGTAGCCTTTATTGGGCTGGCGGTGGAGGTTCACCGGTCCCCTAGGGCGAGGGCTGAGGAAGTTGTGGGCGGGGGCAGGTATCAGGGGCCTTTTATAGGGTGAGGTAGGCGGGGTCTGTAGGCTTCGGTTTCCTGAGTTAGGTTTGGATCTCTGAGGAATGAGGTGTCCAGGAGTTTGCGCAGAGTGGGGAGTTTTGGCGGGCTCAGGGTGCTTTTGGTGCTGAAAAGTCCTGGCAGGAAATCCCAGCCGGTAAAGTCCTCACAAGGGGCCGGCCATGTCAGGTGGTACCGCCATGTTGGGTCTAGGTCCCTGCCTAACATTACTCCTTCACAGAGCACATCTCCCCATCTACACAAGCATTGTACCTAGGATGGGGGCTTTACTCTTGTTACTTTTGGGAACGTCCCACTCTATGGAGTAGCTGTACTTTAACCACTTTACTTTCTTAATAAACTTGCTTTTGCTTTGCACTGCAGACTCGCCCTGAATTCTTTCTTGCGTGAGATCCAAGAACCCTCTCTTGGGGTTTGGATGGAGACCGCTTTCCCGTAACAGGACCATCTCTAAAGTTTTGATATATATTCTGAACCCAACTTCCCCCTCCTCAGACTTATGTTTGTTCTTGAGGATCTCATCTTTGCAACAGACCCTGCAAAGCCTTGGAGAGAAACTCAGTGCTTCCTCACGGTATCTCCGCGCACCCACTCACCCCTACCACGTCAGAACACCCACTGAGTGACGGAATTAATGAATGAGGGAGCAGGGACTCGGGGTGGTTTCCCTTTCAGAACTTCAAGAATTCTCCCTTCTCCAAACGAAG
Source organism: Chlorocebus sabaeus (assembly GCF_047675955.1). Taxonomy (NCBI): domain Eukaryota; kingdom Metazoa; phylum Chordata; class Mammalia; order Primates; family Cercopithecidae; genus Chlorocebus; species Chlorocebus sabaeus. Next base: position 50,168,256 of record NC_132912.1, on the reverse strand, counting down.
CTGCTTTGCACCCTGGGCTCAAGCAAGGTAACCCATGCACACTTGCCTGCAACAGCACCAAGAACTGCAATTACCTGAGACTGTACCCCATCTACCCTCACTCCCCACTGCAGGGGAAACCCCAGGTCCTCCAAATCCCAGCGCAGTCTCCACCCACCCACGGTCATTCCGTCCAGACCATGCCCTTCTGCCCTGGCCCCCTCCCACCCTCCAGGGGCAGTTAAGTCCCCCGACATCTCTATGTTCTAAGGGTCGCGGAGCCACCCTTCCTGGCAAAGTGCTGAGCGGTCACAGCAGGGGCCAGGGGAGCAGAGGCATAGGGGCGTTCCCGGAGGAGCTGGGCTACTTGGGCACTGGGGAGGTGCCGCTAGCGGGGCCTCCAGGTCGCGCGGGGAGGGAGGGTCGGGAGGCCACGGGGGTCCTCGGCGAAGAGGGAGCCACAGGCACGGGGCGCGTCGCCGCGGCCCCCCTGGCCCAGGAGCGAGAGGTCGGGGAGCCTAGAGCCAGAGGGCGGCAGCGAGAGCTGGAGCCGCCTTCAAAGGACGCCCTCCCTTCCCGCAGGCGCCGGCGCCCTGCCCAGTCCGAGCCAGCAGAGGGCGGTCCGCCGAGCTGAGCCCGGGGAGGGCTGGGCTGCCCAGCTGATCAGAGGCTTTCTCCAGGGTTGCGGGTTCTCTGGCCTGCGGCACCCTCCGGCGCCGGGACCACCCACCCACAAGCCCTGCCCGGAAGGTGTGTGCAGCCAGGAAGGCGGGGCCTGGTGTCCTCAGGGCTCTGGCGCCAAGTTCAGAGCCGCGAGTTGGGCCCTTGGCGGTGGCGGCCGCGTTGGCATCTCCCTCTCTGCGCGCCGCCTGACAGCCTGGGAGAGAAGCGCCCTCAGGTGGGCCAAGACCTGGAGCAAGCGGGAGCGGTCAGCGAGGTCCATCTCATTTCCACTGCCTTTCCTCACGGTAGCGCTCTTGAGTCCTGACTTTGACTGTGGGGTCCTTCCCTTCCCTCTGTCGCCAGCTTCCTCCCGCATTCTCCCAGGTCCTCACTGAGTCCCATTCCCGTTCCTGTCCCCTGTCTTTCTGCCTCTTGTCTCCTTGTCCCATCCCGTTTCTTTCTCCTCTCATCTCTCTCTTTTTCTTGTGTCTGCTTTATTGGCTATTTCCCTGTCTTGTCTCTTTTCCCTCTCTCTCTCGTCTCACTCCCTTTTTCACTCTCCCTATCCTCCGCTCGCTTTTTGCAAGCAAGAATTCTCCCTTCAATTTAGTTTTTCACGTAGGGAGACATGTTGGGCTGCGGTTCTCTTCATCTACCCATCCCTCCGTTCATGACATATTGCTCCATTATCTTCTTGGGCTGGCTGCTAGGGTAAGAACCATGCATCAGACCCAGATCCTTTCTCCAATAGATTATATCCAAAGATCTGGACATGTAACATGTTCAGTGCCTTTTTCGGGGTAAAATACATAGATAATCAAATTATAAATCTCTTACTTTTCAGAGTTACCTGAAAGAAAACATGTGGTTTTAGAGTCACAGCTTGATTGCACTCTTGACCTTTTGCCTTTCACTAACAGGCACAGATATTGCAGGAGTCAGCTAAGCCTTGCAGAAACATTTAAGGGACACCAACACCTTCTGTGCAATGCCAGGTGCAGGGGAGGGAGGAGACAGGATACAGAGCTGGGTTGTGGCAATACAGTGGGAGGCCAGGGCTTTCAACCTGAAACATTTGAGGGAGCCTGGAAATAAGAAAATAACAGTAAATTTCTAAAATATGTAGTTGCCAATGCCACTGATGTACGGAAATGAAGTTACCTAATTACTCCTGAGAGAGACATTAGATATTTTATAACAATAATTGTAGGCTGGGCATGGTGGCTCACGCCTGTAATCCCAGCACTTTGGGAGGCCAAGGAGGGTGGATTACGAGGTCAGGAGATAGAAACCATCCTCACTAACATGGTGAAACCCCGTCTCTACTAAAAACACAAAAAAATTAGCCAGGCATGGTGGCGGGTGCCTGTTGTCCCAGCTACTCGGGAGGCTGAGGCAGGAGAATGGTGTGAACCCAGAAGGCGGAGCTTGCAGTGATTGGAGATAGCGCCACAGCACTCCAGCCTGGGCGACAGAGCGAGACTCCATCTCAAAAAAACAAAACAATAATTCTGGCATTTGAAATTAATGTTTTTGTGTACATTAGGTAGGAGGACCAAGATAAAAATATTTTACATTAATGTTAAAAATTGTCTTAGCTGCATACTAAATGAAAAACTCTAGAAAAGCAAGTCAGATTCATTTATGAGGGATAAAATAGAAGAATTATATATGAAGGCATTTTTTTGCTGCTTCTTGTTAAAAAATGTAATCTTGTCAGATGTGATTTCATTTTTAGTGAGTTTTTATGATATATGTGTCTGTATATTCAAACACAAACTCTACATATATTTGTGTGTATGTGTGTGTGTATATATATATATATCTCATTAATAACCAGCTAAAGCTTGAAGTTGGCATTCTTAGAAATAATTTAACCTGATGCTATAGTTTGTTGTGATCGTTGAGCTAATTTAACTTTTCAGTTGATGCAGAAAAGGAAATATGGTCATAGAGAAATCACACAGAAATGAATAGAGATTAAATATTATGGAAGTGGATTGCAGTGTGTTTAATGAAAGAATTTGCTCATTTTAGATCAAAGAGTGTTGGACAAAATCATAGGTCTGTGCATTGAACTTCGATTTATGAGACTTTTTCTGGAATAAAGAGTTAAATTCCCTTTTAAATCATCTAACCACTGACCTCCGACACATCAGAATTCTAGGGAAAGGGGTAAAAGACATGCTTTTCAAATGATTTTAATCATCGTATCTGCTTGGTTTAGTGGATTTCTTTTCAGAAATTCAGTGGGTGGCACATTTTGTAAAGATTTAATCACATCTTTTTTTTTTTTTTAACTACAAGGTTAAGTCTTGGGTTTCAGTACTTTTATCCTAGGGTGATGCTATCGTAGGAACCTGGGAAGGTTGGAAGGTGTAGCTGAAGTAAAATCACGGACTTTTCCCTTGAAGGCTGCCAGTGGAATGGGGACCACCATCTTGGGCTCCACCTTTATTCTCTAATTGTATTAGGAAGAGTGCTGCTGTTCCTGTGGTCTTGCTACCTGGCATGCACAGAGCCCTGCTGAGTCCTGTCAGTGAGCCCCTGAAGTGAAGATCACCGTTCCTGTTTTACTTATCAGGAGACGGAGGCCTAGAGTGGTTTCCTGAGGTCAGGCAGGTAGCAAGTGGCAGGCTGACTTAGAATACAAGTTATGCCCTGGAACCAGAGTAAGGAGAGCTAACTCAGTCCCATTATGTGACTTCCATGTTACTGCAGCCTCAGCACATATTATGTCTGATATATCACTCCACACAGCACCACTCATTGCCTGTTGGCGTTGTTGGGTCATAGGCAATGAGTACTGCTGTTGCTCCCTGTTCTGTGTCCTGGCCATCTTCAGCCATGTCCATGGCAGACTCTCAATCCGCACAGCAGGGCCCCTTGAAGCACCGGATCTGCCTTCTGCTTTCACTGGCCCTGCTTCTGCACAGTCTTGGGCATCTGAGTGGGTGATGGGATCGCATCCACCCCTATGAGGGTCCATGTGGCCAAGTTGTGTTGTACTAGGGCCGCCCTCACTGCAGGACTGGGGGCTGCCTTATCCTGGGACTCCTGCACTTGGCTTTCCTGGAATACAGCAGGCATTGCTGCTAGAGGGGTCCAGGCATAGCTGGCCATGGAGCCCATAGGGGCTGGCCAGGAAGTGCTCATCTCCCCAGCACCACCAGCCAGCCTCTGGGAAAGCCTGGATCACCTTCAGTGTTTAGTTTCCTCAATATGCCAGAGCCAGGAGGATAACAGGTATATTCCCTTTCTTAGGAAACCCCAGGACCTTATAAGCCATCAGCAGAAGAGGCCCATAAGTGATTGTCCTCTGGAATCTTCCAAAAGGGTCTGAGAAGCTTCTCCAGAGACTGGGGACACCAAAGGATTGGAAGACAGGAGGTATTTTCTGCTCTTGTGTGTTTTAGCTGAAGAGAAAGGTAGATGCAGCAAAGCACTGCATGGGGGGTCGGGGGTATACGGTATCTTTGAATAAGATCTGGTGCCTGACCTGCAGCTCAGAACAGCTGGAGGCTGGCCAGTTGGCTTGGGATGGGTGCCTTCAGACATCTTAGGAAAAAGAGATTATCCAGCTGTTTGCCAAGAGTTCTTTCTTCTGTAGTTGGAGCGGGAAGAAGAAAAATGCCCAGGCCGTTTGGTCATTCATTAAACATTGTTGGTCGCTGGTCCCTGAGAGTTCAGGAGTGATGGGAAGGCCTCCATGGAGTGGACTCTATCCCTTTGCACTCAGTGTGATAAGAACTGATCCCCCTAACATTTACTGAGCCAGGCTCCTTAGCACTTTGATTATACTAATCAATCTAATCTTTCCAACAATCCAGTGAAGAGAGAGCCAAGGTGACCCTCTTTACAGGTGAGAAAGCAGAGACATGGCGATGATCCACACTTTGCCCAAGGTCACAGGTTGGATACAGCAAAGCTGGATTGGAGTCTCGGTTACCTGGAACAACCTGGTTAAGGTATAATGTGGGAGAATGTGGCCAGTGGTTCCCAGATGAGTGAATGATCAGTACGCAGTCAGGGCCCAGGGGATGGGTGATAAACCAAGAACCACGAGCTTTTAACATGGTGGGGCTGGTGAGGCTTCATCTCCCAGGCTGCAACACCTGCTGAGTTGGGTAATAGCGGACCCCGATTTGTGGCCCATGTGGGTTGGGAGCCTTGGGGAGGTGTGCTCTGTGTTGGTGGGGAAGGCGCGGCATGGTTAGATCCTCTGTAGACTTGGGGAGCTCAGTTTCAGAAAGTTTCAAAGATCATCACTTGATTTCCTGTGATCTAGGGGCTCTCAAAGCAGTGGGGGAGACCTGGAATTAAATCTGGTTCTTCCAAGTAGGAAGGATGTGGGGTGGTAATGAGAGATGTCTGTGTGGTTCAGAGGGAGGTCTTGCTGAGGTCAGAGGGACGAGAGCCAAGAGGAGCCCTTCCCAGGACACTCACAATGACAGAGTGACGAGGGTCAGTAAAGAGTGTCAGGGGGCAAGAGCCCAGGCGTGAACTAAGCCTAATGAGGAGAGCTGACGACCACAAAGCATCTTTTCATATCATGTTCAGAGCAAGGAGAACAAGGGCTTCATAGATCCATCGCCGTCTAGGGCAGCTGGTGTCTGTGAAGGGGAGGAAGGTGCAGCTGCACTGTGCCCACAGTGGTCTGGACAGAGGAGGATCTGCAGGTGCAAAGGGCGCAGGCGGGTCCCCGGAGGAAAGCAGGAGCCAGGCAGCGCTGGGCTGCTGTGTGTGCTCAGGGCCCTGACCCAGAGAATGCCCTGGCCAGGGCATGGTGTGATCTGGAATGAGATCCCCCATCTGAGGTGCTGTGGGAGAGGCATTGGGGATGAAGCCTGGAGGTGGGTGAGACTCAAATCTGATGTTAACCCTGGGAATGATCCTAGAGTAAGCAGAAGGCTGTGAGTCTGTAGGCAAGGGAGAGATGGACATGAGGGGAAGCCAAACTCATGTCATTTTCCACCTTGAGGGACTTTGATATGGCCCTTGTTCTGTTGGGGTTCTGGAGGACATCCTGTGCCCTGGCCTCTCTGACCTTACTCCATGTGGTGCTGATGCAGCGACAGCAGTGACCCTCGTGGGTCCTGGGTGGGATGAAAGGTCCCCAGATAGTTCCTAATTTTCTCTCCTCCTTTTCTTTCTTGTTACTATTATTATGTCTCCCCTTCCTTTTTTCATCTTCCCTCTCTTTCTCATCATTATGTATTTGTCTTCTCCTTTGCTCCCTCCTCCTCCTCCTCATTCTTCTTACTCAGATCTGGATGTTAGCATTGGAGTGTGAAGCTGGGTGGGGTACCTAAACCAGCAGTTGGCAGTGACCAAATCCACGATGGTCTCTAAAAGCTGGGATGCTGCCCTGAGTTTATCAGGATGACATTTGGCAGGTTGAAGATAAATTCACTTGGATCAAGACCTCATGTGGTTGTTGTGAAAATTAAATAAAATAAGGTGTAGGAGCATCTGTCATGTACACACTTACGTAGTCAAAAAATGGTAAGTCTTAATCTTATACCGTGAAGCATCCTGACAGCAAATGTTCTGTCCTGCTGTGAGACCTTGTGTCCCCATTTTTAGTGCTGAGAAGAGGGTTGTCACATCCTAACTCAGGGCATGCTGGACAGTTCTCCTGTTCAGGGCGGCATGGCTGTGGTTGGCAAACTTTGTCTCAGCCATGAAGGCAGCCCAGCGGGGCGCCTGCAGAGGTGGTACCGGGGGCAGCAGGACCAGAAGGATGACACAGGCAGGCTGCTGTACCTAGGAACAATACTAGCTATACTGGGGAGATGTGTGTGCACGTGTGTGTGTGTGTGTGTGTGTGAAAAAGAGTAAGCATGAGTTTGCAAGCCTGTGTAAGGGAGTGCATGTGTGTATTTGAGTATGTGTGATTGCATGTGTGTGTGAATGTATATGCATGTGTGTAAATTTGTGTGTGTGTGGGTGACTTTATGTGTCTCTGAGTATATGTATAGGTGTGTGTATGTGTGAGTGCATGTGTGTCACTGTGTGTGTGTCTGTATATGTGACTGTATGTGTGAGTGTATGTGTGTGAGTGTGTATGTCTCTCTGTGGGAGCTCATGGAAGCTCAGCAATGGGGCTTCAAGCAGGACCAGTTTTTCCTGGAGAAAGGGGGAGAACTGGCTTCATCCAACTAGTCGTACATGTGTAGGTCTGGGATGGACTGGAGAGACAACTTAGCCCGAGCCCATTTTACAGATGGAAAGCTGAGGCTCAGAGAGGTTGAGCGCTTTGCTCAGGGTCATTGAGAGGAGTGACGTTTCTGTATCTGCCTCTTTGGGAGACAGTGGCTGAAATTCATCTCTGATGTGAGGCACCCCCTCTGAGGAATCTGCTCAGAAAGAGCATGGGAGCTACAGCATGTGGTTTGCATCCTCTCCATGCAACAAAGGGCCTGCACTTCCAGCAGTCACAGGGTAGTCTGCAGGGCAGGGTAGAGATGTTCCACAGAAGCTGGTCAAAAGCTGGAATATCATTAAAGATCACAATACACCACAACATCAGGTTCAATTATTTCTAAGGAGGCAAAGCAACTACATATTTTAGAAATTTACTGTTTATTTCTCATTTCCAGTCAGTCTCACCCAAAGGTTTCAAGTGCAAAGCCCTGGCCTTCCACCGTCTTCCCATAACCCAGGTCTGTATCCTGTCCCTTCCCTCCCCTGCACCTGGCATTGCACAGAAGGTGTGGGTGGCAATGTCCCCTAAAAGCTTCTGCAAGGCTTAGCTTCCTGCTGTGCTGTCTGTACCTCTGTGAGTAAAGGCAAAATGTCAAGAAAAGCATTCAATTGTCTTGTATCTAAAACCAGGTATTTTCTTTCAGGTGACCCTGAAAATTCAGAGATTCATAATTTGATCATCTATGTATTTTTTCCCAGGAAAGGCACTGAACAGGTTACATGTGCAGATCTTTGGATATAATCTATTGGAGAAAGGATCTGGGCTGACGACACCAGCATCTAGCACAAGCCCTGGATGAGAATAATGGGGCACTACAAGATGAACAGAGAGAGGGATTGGTGGTGGGCGGAGGGAAGGGATGCAAACAATTATGGCCAAGAAGTCACCTTAGGGAAAAAACCTAAGAAGAATTTTGGCTTGCAAAAGAGAAGGAAGCCGATAGGAAGAGTGGAAGAGGGCGTGAGGGGAGAGGCTGAAAGAGAGATAGAGGGAAAAAGGACAAAGGAGGACAGGAAAATAGCCAATAAGGCAGACACGAGAAAAAGGCAGAGATGAGAGAGAAACAGGAGAGGACAAGGAGACAAGAAGCAGAGAGGCAAGGGACAGGGACAGCAATGGAACTCAGAGAGCACATGGGAGAGAGCTGGAGGAAGCTGACGGAAGGGAAGAACACGCCCCGCCGCCGTCAAAGGCAGGACTCAAGAACGCTGCCCTTCGTGGAAGTGAGATGGGCCCCGCTGCCTGCGCCTGCTTGCTCTCAGTCTTGGCCGACCTGAGCGCGCGTCTCTCCCGGGCTCTCAGGCGGCGCACAGGGAGGAGGTGCAGACTCGGCCGCCACCACCCAGCCCAGCGCGCGGCTCTGAACTTGGCGCCAGCGCCCTGAGGACACCAAGCCCCGCCTTCCTGGCTGCACCCGCCTTCCGGGCGGGGCTTGCAGTTGGGCGGCCCCGGCGGGGAGGGCGCCGCGGGCCAAAGAAACCACAACCCTGGAGAAAGCTCCCTGCTGATCCGCCGGGCGGCCCGGCCTCCCCCAGCTCGGCTCCCCGGAGCCGCCCCCAGCTGGCTCGGACCAGGACCGGCCCTGCAGGAGGGCGAGGGCGTCCTTTGGAAGCGGTGCCCGCTCTCGCTGCCGCCCTCTGACCCTGGGCGCCCGGACCTCTGGCTCCTGGGCCTGCCGGACCTCAGGGATAGGCGAGGGCTACGCCCGGTGCCTGCGGCTCCATCAGCGCTGTGGACCCCCGCGGCCTGCCGGCCCTCCTTACCTCACTGAGGCGGGAGAATCGCTTGAACCCGGGAGGCGGAGGTTGCGGTGAGCCGAGACGCGCCATTGCACTCCAGCCTGGGCAACAAGAGCGGCCTGGCGGCCCCGCTAGCGGCACCTCCCCCGCATCCGAAACGCTCAGCTCCTCCCGGGAACGCCCGCGGCCTTCACTGCCCAGGCCCCAGCTGTGACCCGCAGGAAGGCGGGCTCGGCGACCCCAGAACATAGAGGTGTCTGGGAAGTTAGCTGTTCCCGGAGTGCGGTGGGAGGGGGCCAGGGTAGAAAATGACAGTTCAAGTGCCTTAAAATTAAGAACTTAGGCGTTGTTTAAAAAACAATAAATGGAGTGAAAAAAATCAAGCCACACCGTAAAAGAAGATATTTGCAGCAAGTGATAAAGGATTAATATCCAGAATATATAAAGACTGTTATTGAATCAATGTGAAAGAGAAAAACACCTAAAGCAAAGAATGGTGAACACCTAAAGCAAAGACATCTAAAGCCAAGACATCTAAAGCCGTCACTAGGCACTTCAAAGAGGAACCATGAACGACCAAAATGAAGTGAGTAGGTGACCAGTTCCCATTAGTAATTAGGAAATTGCAAAGTAAGACCACAAAGAGGGTTGTGAGGGTGGCTCACACCTCTCATCTCAGCGTTTGGGAGTCCAAGGCCAGAGGATCCCTTGAGGCCAGGAGTTGGAGACTAGTCTGGGAAACACAGCAAGACCCTGTCTCTACAAAAAATAAAAATAAATAAAAAAGTAAATCACAAGGAGATGACTAACCACCAGGCAAAAATGTTAAAGTATGCTAATATCAACTGTTAAGAGGAATATGAAGCAAGATAGCTCAAATACGCTTTTGAAGGAAACATACCAGGCTTCATTCATTCTGAAATACCCCTTATTTAAGATACTCCATTATATTAAATACAATTCCAAAACAAAAAAACTCAAATAACAAAAAACCAGACTAACCCAATACTTTTTATCACTTGTAATTTGTATGTTACACATATTGAAAGATATGTTTTAGACTTATTAGAGAAGGATTTTTAATCGTATATCACTCTTGTGCATACAAAATAAAATGGATTAAAATGTTTCTTATTTTATTTATTCATTTATTTTTTGAGACGGAGTTTCGCTCTGTCGCCCAGGCTGGAGTGCAGCAGCGCGATCTTGGCTCACCGCAAGCGCCGCCTCCCAGGGGGCCATTCTCCTGCCGCAGCCTCCTGAGTAGCTGGGACTACAGGCTCCAGCCACCACACTCGCTAATTTTTTTGTATTTTTAGTAGAGACAGGGTTTCCCCATGTTGGCCAGGCTGGTCTCGAATGCCCGACCTCAGGTGATCCACCTGCCTTGGCCTCCCAAAGTGCTGGGATTACAGGTGTGAGCCACCACGCCCAGCCCCTACTGCAGTTTTGACACTGGGATGTGAACTCGTCCAAACTCCTGCCCTAGAGAGGGGGCCTGTGTTCCTCCCATTGACTCTTGGCAGCTGTGACTGCTTGGACCAATAGAGTACAGTGGAAGTGACACTGTGTGACTTCCAAAGTGATGTCATAACAAGTTCTACAATTTCTGCCGTGCTCACTGAAAACACTCTTGGAACTCTGGGCCACCTGTAAAAGCCCAAGCACCCTGAAGGTACCATGCTGGGAGGAAGCCCAGGTCACACGGGGAGGTTACATGCAGGGTCTCCATTCACAGTTCCAGCTGAGCCCAGCTTTTGAGCCCTCCTGCCCAGGAGCCACACTTGTGAGTGGAGCAGCCTCCAGATAATTCCAGTGCCCAATCCTTCAAGTCATGCGGGCTGCTCAAGCCTTCCCATCTGGGGCCCCAGACATGAGGAAGCCCTCCCTACTCTGCCCTGAGTGCCTGATCATCAGAACCTGTGAGCGTAATAAAATGAGCCTGTTGTGTGTCTCTAAATGTAGGTGGTCTGTTACACAGCAGTAGAGAACTGGAATGTCCCTCGCTCACAAGGACTCTGGCAACACCGCAGTTTCCATCTCCTTCCAGATCTGCCATCTCCTGGGGGACTTAAGTGTCATACAAATAACCTCCCATTGCCAACACTCTGGCCTCCCAGTCCTTGACCTCCTCACCCACAACAATGTCCTCACCTGTCACCTGGGCTAACTCTTCCAGTGAACAAATGGCAGGGTCTAGTGGTTTTAAGGGACACTGTGAGGGCTGTTATAAGGGAAATGGAGGCTTCCTCTTGTAGCCCTTCCAAAGGTCCTGTGCCTCCCCTCTGGTGTTGTCAATATGCAGGATATTGGGAAGAGCTGCAGGTCACAAAGTCACCATGTCAACCTTCCTGTCAACCATAAAGGAATTCTGTCCCCAGGGTGGGGGAAGGGCCAGGCAGGTAGCTGGAGGCAAGTCTCCCAGAGCCAGCTGCTGACCCTAGTCCCTGCGATCTGGGGAGGTACCTGGTGAAGGGCCGCAGTGTGCACTGGTGAAAGGGCAGGAGGAGGGGTGTGGCCCTTGGGCATAAGGGGAGGCACCAGAGAAGGTGGCCAGAGGTGGTCTGTGCTCAGCCTATCTGGGCCCTGGCACAGGCACCCGAGTGAGGTGGGGTCACAGGGACGGCCAGATAATGAGGAGCCATGGCCGCTGGGGGCTCTGCTTCCTGCTCTTCCTGCTGCTGCTTCCTCCACCGCTTTTTAGAGCAGGAAGCCTTCGGTACCATGGACCTGGCTGGAGAATGTTTCAACGCCTGGCCCTGGGCTCCAGGAGGGCCCACCACCGCCATGGCCCAGGATGGAGGCAGCACTTGCGCCAAGGGCAAGCAGGTCACAGATGCCAGGGCTCATTTGACCTCTACTTCATCTTGGACAAGTGAGTGTCCCTTCCAGCTCTGGCCCTGGGTCACCCTCAGGAGCCACCACCTCTTTTTCACTAGGGACAGGACGCCACTCAAAGAGATGCAAGCTTCTGTCGCAGAAGCAGGGCCAGCCCTTTAGTCAGACCAGACCTAGGCCTCCTGATCTTCTGAGGCACAAAGAATGCCATGGCTGCCTTTTCCCTGGTGCTTCATCTCCTGGATGAGGAAAAAAGCCACCAAAAGGGTTCTGGACGATCCCCTATCCCCCCATCAGCTGGGTCAGCATCCTCATCCTCAGGCTGCTGCAACAGCTGATTGCTCAGACCTGCTTCTCAGCAGTTCTCAGAAGCACACTGTGGATGTTTGGAGTTTTTGAGTTGTTTTGCTTGTTTGTTTTTCATGCAAATAACTTCTATTTTACTGGGCCCCAGAGAGATTGCTTTGTTGCCTGTGTTGGTCATTCTAATGTCACTGCTTAGAGAAGGCCTTTGGTTGGCTACTTCTAAGTGCTTCTTCTACAACTTGGAGAGCCACGTGATAGTTCCTGCACTTTCAGGAACAGTTGGGTCTGTTTCAGGGTGGCCCTGGGGAAACTGGGCTGTGTATTAGGCACCTTCTGGCTCACCAGGAAGGAAAGAGGCAATGTTCAGCTTTGGAGAGATTGCCTTGGTTCCCTTTCGCACTCCTCCTGCTAGGTGGGAATACTCTGTGTGCTTATTCAGTAGCAGCAGTGGTGCAGTCTTCAGGAGAGCAAGCGCTTTCTGGTCTCCAGAGCCCTTTCCCTGCACTCCTGGCACCTCACCACAATCCTGGGCTGTGAGTAGTGCAGGTATTTTTCTATCTGGTTCCTGGACAAGGGCGGCTCCTGGAGGTTGGGGAAGCATCCAGAGACAGCTGGTGTGACAAGACTCCGGCTTCCTGTGCTGCACTCTTTCCAGCATCGCAGGTTGAAGTTCCTCTGAATTTTCTCATTCCCCCAGATACTGATGCCTAGGGGACGTACACCCCAGCCCACCAATTCCTATGGTTTGTAACTGCTCTGCTACTCTTGGGGAAGGAGCAACTCCGTTCTGGAGACAGGCAGACTCCACTCACTAGCCACATAGTCTTGGGCGAGTTGCTTCGTCATTCTGTGTCTTCGTGTCTCCCATCTGTAAAAAGGGTATCTTCATTTTCACCTTGCCAAGTGTGATGAGGATGAAGGGAGAATTTGCAGGTCAGAGGCAATGACAGAGGATGGGGATGAAGTGACCTGCCAGGAAAGGCAGAGTCACAGGCTGGAAACTCATAGGAAATGCAGAGGCCCTGATGCAATCCCAGACAGACTGGATGAGGGGGAATGCAGAGGGAGTGCCTAGAATGGATGTAAAGGGAGCAGACAAAAGCAACCTTAGTGATTCTTCCTAACAAGGCTAGGGGTAAAGGGTATTGCCCCATTGTAAGGAGGAGGCAATGAGGCAGGCCATGGCCAGGAAATGACCCACCACAGCCTCCAGATAGACATCCACGGCGCTGAATTGAAACTCTGGATTGTGTGACTCCAAAGCCCATCCAAAGACCATGCAGCTGGGCGGGCCCCTGAGAGTCTTGCAGTAGTCCTCCTGGCAGAACAACATCTACTGCCTGCAGGGAGGTTCTTTGGTCATTCACGTCCAGCTTATTCATGAGACTCGTTATTCATTGGTGCATTCATTGGATTGAGCTGGAAGAAAATGAATCAGCCTCCCATGTGCTTCTATTCTTGGCCAGGTGACCTTTTAGGCCTCTAAGTGGGAGTGACCCATTGTATTTTTTTGAGTAATTTTTTAATTGTGGGAAAACATACATAACAAAAATTTGCCATTTTTAAGTGTGCAATTCAGCGGCATTAAGTACATTCACAGCGTTGTGCAGCCACCACCATCCATCTCCAGAAATGTTTCATCATTGCTTATTGAAACTCTACTCTCAGCCGGGAGCAGTAGCTCACTCCTGTAACCCCAGCAATTTGGGAGTCAAGGTGAGAGGATTGCTTGAGTCTAGGAGTTCAAGATCAGCCTGGGAAACATGAAAAATCCTGTCTATACAAAACATATAAAAATTAGCCAGGCATGGTGATGTGTGCCTCTACTCCCAGCTACTCAGGCTGAGCTGAGGCAGGAGGATTGCTTGAGCCTGGGAGGTCAAGACTGCAGTGTGTCAAGATCACACCACTGCACTCCAACCTGAGTGACAGAGTGAGACCCTGTCTCAAACCCCATCCGCACCAAAACCCAAAACACCTCTATTCCCATTGAACAATAACTCCCCATTCCTCCCTTTCCCCAAGCCCTAGTGACCTTTAGTGTATTTTCTCTATCTATGACTTTGCCTATTGTAGGTACCTCATGTAAGTGGAGTCACACAATATAATCATACAAACATATAATATTTGGCCTTTTCTGTCTGACCTTTTTCACTTAACATAATGTTTTCAAGGTTATTCCATGTTGTAGCATCCATCAGAATTTCATCCCTTTTATGGCTGAATAATATTTGTCTGTATGTATATGTACCACATTTTGTTTATCTTTTTTTTTTTTTTTTTTTTTTTTTTTTGAGTTGTAGTCTCATTCTGCTGCCAGATTGGAGTTCAGTGGCACGATCTTGTCTCACTGCGACCTCTGCCTCCCGGTTTCAAGCGATTCTCCCTGCCTCAGCCTCCTGAGTAGCTGGGACTACAGAGGCATGCCACCAGGCCAGGCTAATTTTTGTAGTTTTTAGTAGAGACAGGATTTCACCATATTGGACAGGCTGGTCTTGAACTCCTGACCTCGTGATCCCTCCACCTCGGCCTTCCAAAGCACTGGGATTACAAGCGTGAGCCACCGCACCCGGCCTGTTTATCTTTTCATCTGTTGATGGACACTTGGGTTGCTTCTGCCATTTGGCTATTGTGAATAATGCTGCTATGAACACCGGTGTACCCATATCTCTTTGAGTCCCTGCTCTCACTTCTTTTTGGTATATACCTGGGTGTGAAATTGATGGATCCTATGGTGATCCTATGTTTAGCTTTCTGAGGAAATGCCAAGCTATTTCCCACAGGGATTGCACCATTTTTCTTTCCCACCAACGAAAGTCTAACGTTTGTTATTTTTTAGTTTTTGATAATAGCCACCCAATGGGTGTGAAGTTGTGTCTCCTCACCGCTTTCACTGGCATTTCCCTAGTGACTAGTGGTGTGGAGCATCTTTTCATGTGCTTATTGGACATCTGCATATCTTCTTTGAGGAAATGTCTATTCAAATTCTTTGCCCATTTTTTTGTTGTTGCATTTTTTTATTGTTTCTTTTTCGTTGTTGTTGTAGGAGTTCTTTGTATATTCTGGATATTAATCCCTTATCAGGTATATGAGTTGCAAATATTTCCTTCCATTCTGCAGGTTATCTTTTCACTCCCTTGGTAGCATCTTTGATGCACAAAATTTTTAATCTGGATACAGTCTCAACTTTTCTATTTTTAATTTAGTTGCCTGTATTTTTGGTGCCATATCCAAAAAAATCCCCAAATCTAATGTCATAAAAGTTATGTTTTCTACTAAGAGTTTAAAAGTTTTAGCCTTTACATTTAGGTCTTTGACCCATTTTGAATTAATTTCTGTAATGGTTTATAGAAGGGTCCAACTTCATTCTTTTGCATATAGACATCCAATTTTCCCTGCACCATTTTTTGAAACTACTGTTCTTTCCCACATTGAGTGTTCTTAGCACACTGGTTGGAAATCATTTGACCACAGACATGACAGGTTATTTCTGAGCTCTCTATTCTGTTCATTGCTCTACATGTCAGTCCTTACGTCAGTGCCATAACAGTTTGATTACTGTAGCTTTGTAATAAATTCTGAAATCAGGAAATGTGTATCCTCAATTTTGTTCTTCTTTTTCAGATTTTTTTTTGTTATATGACTAATGTCCCTTGAAATTCCATATGTAATTTAGTGCAAATTTTTTATTTCTGCAAAAAAATGCTATACAGATTTTGATACAGATTACATTGTTATCTTAACAATATTATTATTGTGCCTTCTGATTCATAAGCATGCAATATCTATCCATTTATTGTGCCTTTAAATTCTTTCAGCAATGTTTTACAGTTTTCAGTATACATTTCTTTTACTTCCTTGTTTAAATTTATTCTTAAGTATTTTGTTCTGTTTGATGCTATCGTACATGAAACTTTTTTGGTTGATTTTCCATATTTGGATTGTTCATTGGGGGCTTTTCCAACCAATACATTCTCTCCCATTTCCACTCTACACAGTGCCCCACCTAACCTGATCAGCCACCTGGATGGCCAGCAAAAGCCCCACATCCCAGGAAGCTTCTCAGTCCCAGGCAGATGGGGCTGGGTGGTCACCTTATGCTGACCACTCAACTGGTGAAACTCACGACCTCGGATGATCCAGTGGCCACTGGGGGGTGTACCCCAGCCTCAGCTATGCTGGGGTCAGGCGAGCTCCCTGCTGGGAGGCTGGGGGCGGGGCAGACACTTGCCCACCTGACAGATGCACTCATCTCCCTGACCCACGTCTCCTGTCTCCTTTTGTTTTAGGTCTGGCAGCGTGAACAACAACTGGATTGACCTTTATATGTGGGTGGAGGAAACAGTGGCGAGGTTCCAAAGGTACAGATCTCCCACATGGCAGCCTCCCCTGAGCTGCAGAGAGCTTTTCCTCTGGAAGACAGGCAGAGGGCACATCCCATCAGATGGGGTGGGCGTGGGAGTCCCTCAGTGGGGGACACAGAGCACAGGGTGGCATTCTGAAGCAGGAATGAGGCCAGCGGTCACTGGTTCCATCGGGTCTCAGCAGCCTTGACTGGCTCCTGCCTGTGAGCCCGGGCATATTGCAGGAGAGGCAGTTTGCCCTTGGGGACATCACACGCTGGGAAGGGACAATAGGCAGGGAAACCAGCTACTCAGTCCTGGAACCCCGGGTTACACAGTGCTGAGGGCTCAAGTAGGGGACAAAGAACTCACCTGGAAGGTTGAAGGAAAAAGCAGGAACTCCTAAGGACAAAGTCAACGGTGGCTTCCAAGTATGTGGGTCTTTGAACTGGGTCTTGTAGGATGGAAAAGACAGGGACCTGTGGTGGAGTGAGTGGTCTTGCTTGGCTGGGAATGAGGTTAGCTCACGGAGGGCTGGGAGAGGACTGAGCAGGTCAGCTTGAGGCCAAAGCCACAGGGGCTCATTGTGCCAGGCCAAGGAGCTGAGATTTCCTGCTGTGAGCCATGGAGAGCCAGAGAAGGCTCTTGAGCAGAGGAGTGGCGTGATCGAGATGGCACTTAAGGAAGAAAAGTCTGATGACTGTGGGTAAAATGAATGGGCAATAGGGCAGGAGCTGTTAGGAGCTCTGCTGGGGACATATGACAGCACTGTCACTGAGGGCTACTGAGGGTCAGCCGGCAGGAAGGAGGGTCAGGGAGAGGAAAGGGAGGCCGTGTGCATGACTGCCAATCGGGAGTCACTCCTCTGAAATGAAGGAGAAATGAGGGAGAGGAGGGGGAGGAGGGAATGGGGTGAAGAGGCAAAGAATTTTCCAGTAGAAGGGAGGCCAGCCGGGAGGGCTGTGTGTGCATCTCCCTGCCTGTTCATTATAAGGTATATGTGTCTGTGTGTGTGTGCATGTGCCCGTGTGTGGGTGCCTTGTGTGTGTGTGTGTTCATGTGAGTGTGTGCATGTGTGGGTACATGTGTGTGGGTGTATGTGTGTGTATACGTGTGTGTATGGGTGTGTGTGTGGTGTGTGTGCCTGTGCGTGTGTGTGCCTGTATGTGCATGTGTGTGCGCCTGTGTGTGCATGTGTGTGTGTGCTTGTGTGTGCATGTGTGTGCGCAAGTGTCTTTGGGGTGTTGGGAGTGTGGGGATGCAGTGAATTGCCATCCTGACTCTCTCTTCTGTGGAGCCCTTGTCTCCACAGGCCTCAGAGTTTTTCACTACATTTATCTCACCTCCTTGTGTCCAGCAAGGGACTCTGAAGCGGAAGGGTTGGGGCGGGAGGTTCGGAATTGGCCTCACCACCCTGGCTTCTGAGCTGGTGCCTCTGGCTTCTCACCAGCACATGATTCCTTCACAGCTCAGATATTCGGATGTGCTTCATCACCTACTCCACAGACGGCCAGACTGTCTTGCCACTCACCTCAGACAAGTGAGTGCTGCTTGGATCCCCCAAGGGGTCTGGTCAGCTTGACCAGAGAGAGCTCCAGGGAGCTGAGGGGCTCCCGGAGACCTTGTTTGGGAGCCTGACAGCACCCAGGGCAGGCCAGTCACGGCAACTCACAGTACCCACCTGACCTTAGCCCCGCTCCCCTGCACCCTCCTACCCATGGCTGCAAGGTTACCTGCAGGCCCCTGTGCTCCAGTTCTCAGCCTCCCCCACTTCACGCTCCCCTGCCCTCTCTCTGCCCTGCCTCCTTCCCTGAAAGGTGGCTGTGAGGATTCCCGGGGTGCAGGGGCTGGCGGAGGGGTGGGGGTGTCCTGTGAACACACACCTGTGCAGGCGGCTGCTCTGCGCCTGTTCCCCCTGCCCTGGCCAGTGTGGGAGGGAGACAGGGTCAGAGCTGGTGGTGGGAGTCGTGGGGCTTTAGTGCAGGGATGCTGGCAGGCCCAGACTGGGGAGTCCCTGGGTGGGGTTCTGAGATCCAGGGCAGGCTGGGAAAGTGGAGGGAGGCAGGAGGAATAAGCTCAGACGGCTGGAGCCCAGGCCCAGCAGGGGGCACTGCAGAGTTCCTGTTTGGTGGGAGGTGAGGGCCCTTCCAATGCACATGCCCGGAACTGGGCCCAGAAGAGGTGAAGCACAGAGGAGAGGTGAGGACACTGAGGACTGGATGGGGGACTGGGCCCCACTTGCAGCTTTGAGGGAATACAGGGTAGGGGAGCTTGAGTTTGTGTGTCCTGCGCTGTGGGTTTGTCAGAGAGACTGGAGTGGGTGTGAGGTGGTAAAAAGCAAGTCTATGGGGGAGGACTGTGGTGGGTGACCCAGACAGGGAGCGGGGTTTGGGCATGGCCAGAGAAAGGCCAGGCCGTGGCCTCTTCTGGGTATGGATGGGCCTGGCCTCCTCCCCTCCTGGGCTGGGCAGGGCGGGGCTCTTAGAGCTCTGGCCATGGCAGGGATGCTCTGCCCACAGTGGGAAGCCATCCTTCAGGGTCCATGCTCTGTCCAGCCTTGCTGTGCAGGCTCAGCCTGTCACATTGGATTAGCCTGACCCTAAGTCCCTGGCCCATCCCAGTCCTGCCACCAGAGCCAGTCCTGGCTGCCCCAGCCCATTCTGTCTGTTTTAACAGCAGCTGACAGGCCACATCCCCCAGCCAGCCTACAGATAGTGTTCGGCCCCTGCATGCACAGCTGTCGGGGCTGCCTCTCCAGCCTTTGGTCTTTTTGTTTCAGGGGCACAGAAAGTCAAGGAGGCCAGGCAGTCTAACTAAGCAGATTTGGTACTTCCTGTGTCAGGGTAAAGATAGAGCAGGAAACTGAGTCAGGGTCAGGGGTCTGGGGCCGTCGGGGCTGGGTGTAGGGCTGGGGGCTTAGCAGGATGACTTTTCCCAAATGCAGCCCTACCTGTCAAAGGATGGACCGCCCAACCCAAGAGAGTCCTTGTTAGGGTTAGGGTTTGGGTTAGAGTTAGAGTTAGGAATGTCAACCCCATTGTCAGTGGCTGACTCTCAGTTGCCCATCCCTGGTTCAGGACTAGGGCTAGGGCTAGGGCTAGGGCTAGGGCTAGAGTGAGTTAGAGTTAGAGTTAGAGGAGTTAGGAATGTTAACCCCATTGTCAGTGGCTGACTCTCAGTTGCCCATCCCCAGTTCAGGGTTAGGGTTAGGGTGAATATTAGAGTTAGAGTTAGAGTTAGAGTTAGGAATGTCAACCCCATTGTCAGTGGCTGACTCTCAGTTGCCCATTCCCGGTTCAAGGTTAGGGTTAGGGTTAGGAATATCCGCCCCTGTGCAGTTTCTGACTCACAGTTGCTCATCCATGGGAAGTTCCCACTGTCACCAGAGATAGCCAAGCAGGGCCCTGGTGAAGGTCCCCAGGCCTGCATTCTCTGTAACTGCGATGAGCTCAGAAGGGCTTGAAATCTCTGGTCAAAATCACGATGAGGAATGAGCAGGACAAAGCCCTTGCCTGGCCCCCTCCTTCATCCAGGAGGCCTTGCACAAAGAACAGTGGCTCCCAGAGAGCTTGGGAGCTGATTTTTAACAGTCAATGTCTTTCCAGGTCAACCACCTTTTTAAATTTTTTTCAGGAATAGAATAAAAAATGGTCTTGACCAGCTTCGGAAAATTGTACCTGACGGACACACATTCATGCAGGCAGGATTTAGAAAGGTATAGACCCCTTGATCTCCTAACTCTAACTCTAACCCTAACTCTAACCCTAACCCTAACCTACAAAATCTTAGAGCATCAGTGGGATCATCTCACTGTCCAGGCTCAATATTTCTTCATTTTCTTGCAGGCAATTCAACAGATTGAAGCGTTCAACTCCGGAAGTAAGCACCTGCCATCCCCATGGTGGTCCCATAGGGGGAACAGAGCTGGGCGAGAGCCTCAGAGAGCTCTGTGTGCAGATTCTGCAAGGCCACCCCTGCCCTGCAACTTGGAGCAAGTTGCTCACCCTCTCTGAGCTCCAGGTCCCTCCCTGGTGCAGTGAGCATAGTAAGCCCCCACCCCATGGAGTTCTGAGAACTGTGTAAGATCCTGTGTGTGCACCCCTGGTGCTCATAAACCTGAGGTGCTTGCCCTCCAGCTGGGCTGTGTGAAAAGGAAAAGAGAAAAGCCAAGGGGTTTGCCCCCTTGCATGCACCTTAGTCTTCCTGCTCCCTTCTATGTCTCCCCTCCGAGTGACTTGCATTCCCTGACCTGTCTCATGTGGTACAGAAGGCTGTCCGGGGGCCCCCAACTCCCCTCCCCACCGTGTCGCTGCAGCTCTTGTCAGGAAAAGGCAGGGCTGGTGAGGAAAGGCATTGAGGTGGCTGTGGGGTCCCCTGCCCAGGTGCCACTGACCTGGAGTCCTGAACTCCTGGGCCCAGAGATGCTGGCAGGGCTGCCTGCAGGCTCTGCTCACAGCAAGATCCAGCCCCCTGGGAGCCTCCCTGAGCCTGTCTGTTACAGGAGGGCCCAGCAGCTCCTCCTGCTGCCCGTGGGACAGGCCTGTGGTCGTTGAGTCCTGGCTGGAGCTGCCCTCAGGCAGAGGTGGTGCAGGCTGCTAGTGGGTGAGGATTCAGGCAGCCTGGTGGGAAAGACTGTGCCCCTTTCAGCCCCTCCTCTGTAAAATGGGTGCTGGGCTGAGACCTCCCTTACTCTAGGGGGTCTCTGGGTGGCAGGTGCTTGGGTCTTGGCAGCCTCTCCTCTGGAGGATGAGGTGGGGGCACCTGGCCATGCCCTGGAGTGGGCAGTGCTGTGGGTCCAGCCACCTGCAGGGGCTCCGGAGCTTCTGGAGGTCACTCCTGGTGCCTTTGCTGAGCAGGCCACTCTTTGCTTCTTCTACAGACAAGGTTCCCAGCATGATTATTGCTATGACTGATGGAGAGCTGGTGGCACATGCATTTCAGGACACTCTCAGAGAAGTGAGTCCAGTTCATACTTACCAGCATTTTGCTCCATGAATTTTGATGACTAATACTCAATGCCTTCTTTCCCTTAGTCTCAAAAGGCTCGGAAACTGGGGGCCAACGTTTACACCGTGGGTGTGGCCGATTATAAGCTGGACCAGGTAATTCCAAACAGGTGACCAGGCACCACTTTCGAGCCTAGTGGGGAAAGGCGTCCCAGGTGGCTTTCCCAGGGCCACCCCGAGGATGGTTGTCTAAGCTGCCCCAAGTGAGATGGGCCAACCCATGGCCACTGCAGAAGTGATTGACAGCGTGTTGTACAAATCCCACGATGCCAGAGGGGAGGGTGGAAGAGCTCCCCGCTCCCCAAGAGTGGGCTGCTGGCTGGAGAAGCCTGCAACATTCAGAGCCTGACATTCTGCTGCCCCCAAAGCATGGGGGCAAGACACTGTCCCCTGGGCCTGGAGTCTGCTGCATCCTCACCTCCTGGCGGGGATCCAAGCCAGCTCTGCTCTCCGTAGATAACAGCAATTGCAGACAGCCCGGAGCACGTGTTTGCAGTGGAGAATGGCTTCAAGGCCATGAGAGACACCATTGATGCTGTGAGTGGGCGGAGGTGAGGGGCTGGGGGCCTGGCTCCTGTGGCCGGAAGCTCACTCTCCCTGCCCCGCCCCACCCCTCCTGTGTTCCAGCTCACGTCAAAGGTCTGTCTTGACGTGACATCGGTGGAGCCTCCCACTGTGTGTGTAGGAGGTGAGAGCTGCGGAGGCCCCGCGGTAGCCACAGGGTGGTGTGCATGGGTGCAATCGTGTATGGAGTGTGTGCATTTGCTTGGTATGTGTGGGGGAGGATATGTGTGGGGGAGGATATGTGTGGGGGAGGATGTGTGTGGGGAGTGTGAGTGTGGTGTGTGTATGTGGTGTGTGTGTGTTTGGTGTGTGTGGTGTGTGTGTGTAGTTTGTGTGGGTGCAGTGTGTGTAGTATGTGTGGGAAGGTGTGCTGTGGGAGGCTTGATGTGTGTGAAGTCTGCGGGAGAGGGTAATACGTGGTCTGTGTGCTGTGGAAATGTGTGTGATTGTGCGGAGTGTGTAGATGTGCTGTGAGTGTGGTGTGTGGGGTATGCATGAGTGATGCATCTGTGTGTGTTGTATTGTGGGGTGTATGTTGTGTGGGAGCTGAGGTGCTGTGTAATATGTATGTGGGGGTGTGAGTGTATGTAGGGGGCATATATGCGTGTGTGTGGTGTATGTGCAGTGTGTGTGTGTGGCATGAGTGGGGGTCTTGTGGGAGTGTGTGGGAAGGTTGCCTGGTGTGTGGAAGGCTGCTAGTGTGTGGGAAGGCTGTCTGGTATGCAGGTATGTGGAGCCCAGTGTGTGTCTGTGTCATACGGGGAGTTGGGAGTGTGTTGCTGATGTGTGTGGTGTGTGTATGGGATGTGTGATGTGTCTTCGGTATTTTTGGTGTGTGTGTGCTATTTATGTGTGTGGTGTGTGGGTGCGTGTGCTTTGGGTGTGTGGTGTGATGTGTGTGGTATGGGGTGGGTTGAGTGTGTTTGTGATGCAGTGTGGATGGGTGGGTTGGTGTGGATGTGTGGCCCACATGGGTGTGAATGTGAGTGTCTGTTGGTGTGGAGGGAATATGCGGGGGTGGGAGAGTACCTGTGTACAATTAGTGTGCTGTTACCTCACAACAATAAGTTTAAAGCAAGAAAAGACATGTGTGAGAAGCTCTCAGGGAAACACCAGCAAATGGCATGGAGCCGCAGGTAACCCAGACCACAGGCCAGGAGCAGCCAGGGCTCCTCCCAGGAAGGCCAGGTAGGTGCAGGAGCTGAAATATCTGTGTAATTTACCACATCAGCAAAACGGGAAACAGGAACCAAGCGGTTATCTTAGGGGATGAAGAACAAGAAGTGGGGGCGTCAACATCCCACAGCACCCTGTGAGCAGAAGGAAACCTCCATAGCCCGACAAAGGCGTCCACACAAACACCCTCGGCTCACCTCAATCCCACAGGATCAATCCCAGTGCCTGTCCCTGCTGTCTGGGACGTAGTGAGGATGCCCTCTTGCCAGCCGCGGTCCCAGCATGGGTGGTGACAGCCTTGTGAGGGCCTCTGTGATGCCTCTGTCTGTGCTGAGATCTTTCTGTGCAGGCTGGGGCTCTGCATGGCCAGCAGTTGCACAACTGCGGCTGCTGGAGATGAAGGGAGCCCTGGGTGTCCTCCCTCCATGGGGACAGCACGAGGCCCTTCACAAGACCACCAGGCCCTCCAGCAGCTGGGCTCTGGCTTCCCTGTTCCTCACTGCAGGGTGCCCTGGCAGTAGGCTGTGGGGCACACTGTCCTTGTCTGAGCTCTGCTTTCCATGGGCACACAACAAGAAGTAAATTGTCCAATTCCAGCAAGCTCCAGCGGTGCCTCTCATGAACAAAAAGGACACTGTCAGGCCTGTCTTGAGTCCTAACGCACTGGGCTGTGTGGGGACTGGCACAGGGCTGGGAGCTGGTAGGTCCCACAAACAGGAGCTGTGCTGACATTTCCATGATTGGTCCTGGGCTCTGTCCCTGACCCCACCTCTCCCTGATGCAGAGCTGAGGGTGGGGGTGGAGTAGAGAGAGCTCCCCTCCCCCTCGGGGTCTCTTTCTGCTGCTCCTGGTTTAAAGCCGCTCAGCCATGCAGCAGTTGTGACAGCTGTGCTCCTCTGATGACGTCCCCTGGACATGCACAGGCTGTGGCGTGTGAGCAGCCCTGTCAACCCCAGGTGAGGATGGAAGTCGTCACTCCTCCCTGGAGGCAGCTGAGTTGAGATAACAGGTGCCCTCTGCCCACCAGCTCCGCCCTCTGCCTCTGCCCATGTGGCCTGGCAGTCACAGCCCTGAACTGTCAGCTGTTGGCTAACTTGGGCAAAGCTTCCCCACATGGAGGGTGACAGTCACAGCAGGGAAAGGCCAAGGCAGGAGCCTGAAACCCAAATGCAGCAGAATGAGCCTGTCAGCAGGCTGCCGCCGAGAAGCCAGGAGGGCTCCAGGGAGCCTAGGAAGGAGGCCGGGGAGGAAGGCACGCAGCCCAGACTCCCCCGTTTAGCCCTGGGCCTCATAGCCTGGGAGAGGCCTCTGCTGGCCTCACTGCTCCAGGCCCATCCTGAGCCCATCCCCCACACATGGCTGGAGGATTTTGACAGGCACCTCCCTCTCCAGCCTGGCAGGTGTCTGACGCTCTTAGCAGGAACTCCAGGCCCTCCAGGGGCTACTCCCTGCTCTGGGAGCCCTGTGCAGAGGTGGGACCAGGTGGGGCATAGGCACTCTGCAAGCCCTGCCTCACCTTGAAGGGCTGAGCCCACCTGTCCCTCACAGCCCTGTTCAAAGGGCATCTCATCCTGGAGGCTTTCCCTGATGACCAGCCAGCCCCTCTGACTCCCTGAAGCCCAAGGGCTTGGTCTGTGCCTCTCATCAGTCGCTTGTCACCCAGGATGTATCATGACTTCTGGCTGTCTATGTCCAAGCATAATTTTCTTATTTAGTTCTTTGGTTTTCTTCCACCCTTTTATTGTTGAAATTTTCAAACCTATAGGTGGGTGGAAAGGATTGTGCAATGAACACAAACACACCTACATCCACCACTGGGATTTTGCAATGAATGTTTGGCCACATTCCTTTCTCTCTCTCTCTCTCTCTCTCTCTCTCTCTCTCTCTCTCTCTCTCTCTCTCTCTCTTTATCCATCCACCTTGGGAAAAAAATGCTTGCTTGCAATACATAGAATACATAGTCCTAACGCAGCCCAGGATGTAATTTGCAATTACCCCGTCCATGGAGCTTTGGGGCAGCCCTCAGTCCTGCTTAGAGTGGCCAAGTTGTGCTGACCAAGGGGCGCAGGCCACAGGCCCAGTTGCTCCCTCCCGGGCACACACTGAGCCCAGTGTCTGGCTGGCCAGGGCTTTTTGGAAGCCTGAGTCGGGAAGACGTTGAGAGTATCTGGCAACATCAGATTTGGAAGCAGCTGCTGTCAGCCTTAGCGGTGGGAAAGAACCCCATGCTTGCCCTGTGGGGGCCCATGTCTAGTTTCTCAGAACAGGGCACCAAGTTGGCATTTCCTGCTGTCTCTCACAGCCTCAGTGCCCCCAGCAGGCCCAGGCCTTTTTGAGGGCAGTGTAGTATCCATCATGTGGGTGCCTACAAGGGCTGGGCTGGCACCTTGAGCAGGAAGAGTAGGCCAGGCTCAGCCAGCTGATGTCAGCAGTCAGCGTTGAGGGCCTTGAAGTGAGGTGGGCCTCGGAGCTCCTCATCTGAGGAGCATGGTTCCCTAGGTCCCAGCCAGGAGCTGACATGGAGAAACAAACCCACTGAGGCTTGCATTTCCCATTTTCCAAGAAAGCTAGAAATCTAGATATTTCTGGGAAATGTTCAGGCTTTCAACTGCAGGCTCCCATTCTGAAAGCCTCAGAAAGCATGTCAGCAGGCCAGCTTCACCCACAGCCTGCCTTGAAGGTGTGACGCTGCAGGAAGGCAGGAAGCAGGGTTCACAGGAAGTTTTCCTTGGGTGCATGAATCAGGGGTACCCCAGGCATCAGCAGGGATTGGAATGCGCGGGGCCTGGGTCAGGAGGCAGGGGTGGAGGCCATTGCCCTTGGCAGCTTCAGACCTGTGGTAACCCCGGCTGGCTCCTGGGGCCAGCCCTCACCTGCCCTGTGCCCCCTGTGGTCTTTGGCTCATGGCAGGAGTTGTCCTTCCACAATGGTGGAAGGACACACTCCCTGAGCCTCAGGGTGGGTGCCCTGTGGTCCTTACTGGTTCAGGAAGAGCAGGAGATGAGGAATCACCTGTAGGTCTCTGGAATCACAGCTAAAACAGGGCTTCTGTGATGGATTCCCCTGAGCAGGGTCCTAGGTGGCTTGCCTGCCGCACCCGAGTCCTGGCCCTGTCACTGTGGGTGTCCTGCCTGCCACAGGCACACAGAAAGACAGGGAGGAGAGACCCCAAGTGTTCAGCAGCCCTGAAGGAGGCATCCAGGCCTGGGCGCCCAGTTGGGTGCATGAGACATGGTGTCTTCAGGCAGCATTATGGCTCCGCTTACACCTTACATCAGGGAGGGGCTGGCTGAGTGCACGGCCTGCGCACCTGGGGCCCGAGGGAGCACCACAAATTTCAGGGCAGGGATAGCACTCTGAGCCTACCTGTGCCGGGACCAAGGCCTTTCCTTAGCGTGTTGGTTCAGGAATGGTAGGGAGAGGGCCCTTGAGTGTTTGAGGCCCAGACGCCTCCTCCTGGATCCTCAGTGACACCAGATGAAGATTTGACCCAGTGGGCACATAGATGTTGGTTCAGATGCAGCTCTTTCCTTACAGGAGCCTCTGCGAATTCGGTTTTGGGGCTGGATCTCCAGGAACAGGGAGGTCAGAGGGGAGGCAGCCCTCCACTCTTCCTCACTCAGACTTTTGAACGTTGTCCTTGCAGAACCCTACCATGTGGTTGTTCATGGAAATGGCTTTCAGAATCTAAAGAAACAGGATGAAGTTATTTGCAGATTTATCTTCAATGAAAGCACTATCATTGGTAAGTTGTCTCCTCGGTGCCTCTGAGTCATATATTTCCCACACAATGCTGCCTTTCCCCACAGCCAGCCAAGCCTCCCAGTCCTTGCCAACCATTCCCTTGGACCCGGTGGGGTTAGAGGCCATGAGGACAAGTGGAAGGAGGCACTGGGAAGCCTGGCCACCCCTCCCTTCATCTGCCAAGTGGGGAAGTAACAAATCCCAAGAGAGCATCTCAGATCAGGGCTTCCCCCTCAGTGAGGCTGGAAGGACCCGAAGCCCACAAGGCTACTCCTGGGAAATGGTGGCAGCCCCGGAGGTCTGAGTCTGGCTGGCCAGGTGCACCAGTAGCTTGCCCAGAGGGGTGTGTTTACCTTGCATTGAGGGAGGATGCCAGCCTGTAGGCCTGGGCCCTGGAATCCTGGCTCAGGCACACATTGCCTGTGTCACCTAGACCAGATGAGTATTCTACTCTGAGCCTCTATTTTCTCAATTTAACATGGAGCCAATATGGTGCTGGCTGTGTATCCTTTAACTGAAATGGTTGGGACCACAAATGTTTTAGTTTCTTAATTTTTTGAGGTTTTGGAATGTGTGCATTATGCTTATGTTTCAGCATCCCAAACCGCAAATTTGAAATCTGAAATTCTCTGTTGAGCATTTCTTTTGAACATCATGTTGGTGCTCAAGAAATTTCAGATTTTGAAGCATTTTGGATGTAGATTTTCATATTACAGATGGTCAGCCACAGTTGCACCTAACTATGCAAAATCACATGTGTAGAGCAGTTGGTTCGTGGAAGGGCTATAGCATTTTAAAAAATCTCCTGTTATTTGACTATAGTTAGGCATCAGGGGACCTCTGTGATGGTGGAGTGGCCTGAGGAAGCGCACAGTCCAGGCAGACACTGTGCCCTGGGTGCTGGGGAGGGGGTGTGCTCTTCCCCACTGAGCGCCTGGGGTGCAGTTGGATTTTTGCATCCTCCTTGATCTTCCCAGGTGGCCCTTTGATACATTCATTTGATCTGGTGATAATATGTTCACTGACATCTAATTCCAGGGCCATGTGGTAATCCCAGGATGACTTCTCTTCCCCCAAGAGGCTTCTTGGTCATTTTCCTCTTTTCCATGAATACATAGGAAGCGCTGGGCCTGTCATCCCCACATTCCCACTCATTAGCATTGTGTGGATGGTCTCAGGGAATTCGGTTTTCACTGGGTTATACTTTCTCAGGAGTGTCTTAGGGACTGAGCATCCCCTTTCTAAGGAAAGGTAATGCTTATTGAGCACTTACATCAGATATTGTGCCAAGTGCCTTACACACAGTATCTCCCTGAATCCTCAAAGCAGCCTCACAGAAATTCCTTTGAATGTGTCAACCTAAATAACAGACAAACAAGGGCTCTTTACAAGAAAGTGATGTTCATTTGAGAAGGGGCATCACAGTGGGAATGCACATCCATAGGAAACTACATGCATATTCAGGAAGGTTCGATTTGACAAGAGATGTGAGGAGGATTACATAATTGTTTGAGTTAATTCTTGGCTACTAAGGTCAATAATAATAGAGGTGACCCCAGTGTGAGGTTGCGTGGGCAGTAGCTGGGCAGATGTCCTTGCAAAAGTTGCAATGGTCTTTGTACAAGGTTGTAGTTTCGCAGAGACTTGTGATGGTTTTTGTTATCAGGTATACAAGCTCGTGAATCCTCTCTTCATAAACTTCCCCATCTCAACCTGCCAGGATTTTTTTTTTTTAAACATATTAACTCCATTTTGATTTGACAATGTTCACAGTTTCTTCTTTTTGATGAAAATCTTTCGGCTGCTCATGGTGGCTCACGCGTGTAATCCCAGCACTTTGGGAGGCTGAGGCAGACAGATCATGAGGTCAGGAGATGGAGACCATCTTGGCTAACATGGCGAAACCCCATCTCTACTAAAAATACAAAAGAAAAAAAAAATTAGCCGGGCGTGGTGGCAGATGCCTGTAGTCCCAGCTACTCAGGAAGCTGAGGCAGGAGAATTACCATATATTTTACATGAGCACTCATTTATTTAAGTCATTCTAAACAGAATTCCTTAAGGGATTTCTGGATGACTATGTCAGATTTTACCAAGTAGACACAACATAAAACTTGTACGTATGTGTAAACACACCTAAACATATATACACACACACAAAGATTTTATAGCTTACATTTTAGAATGTTAGTCGTAAGACAATGGAACATACAAACTCACCAGTTAATAAAAGCCTGTTGTGGCAAGGTGAGGTTGTTCATGCCTGTAATCCTAGCTCTCTGGGAGGCCAATGTAGGCAGATTGCTTGAGTTCAGGAGTTTGAGACCACCCTGGTCAATATGGCGAAACCCTAGCTCTACCAAAAACACAAAAAGCTAGCTGGGTGTCATGGTGCAGGCCTATATTTCCAGCTACTCGAGAGGCTGAGATGGGAGGATCACTTGAACTTAGGAGGCAGAGGTTGCAGGGAGCCAAGATCGTGCCACTGCACTCCAGCCTGGGTGACAAAAAATTTTAAAAACATAAAAAATAAAAGTCTGTTGAATACAAATTATATGTCTGACAAAGTTGGTTATTGTTCACATGACTAAACTTTATTTGCCCTTGTCAGTAATCCAGTGAAGGCTACTGATAAAAATTTTGAGTAAAACAGTTTTTATAACAGTTTGGTTTTTAACAAGCTGCTTTTTTTTTTTTCTTTTTTCAGGTTCAAATGACTTTAGAGTTAAATTTTCAATGTTTACATTTAGCTATGACTGGTTGAATTAGATGATAAAAACAAAATCTCCAAGTATCCTTGAATGTATCTTTTGTTTGCTAGTCCAGTTTGTTTGACTGGGAAGGAAAGCATCTTAGCAGTTTTGGTTAGTACAGTGTTGGGTTAGTATAGTATTGGGTTAGTGTAGTATTGGGTTTCCTTTTTTTTTGGTCCCTGCATGTCACACAAAGCAAAATTTTTATGCCAGACTGAGACATATTACTGCTCTGAGTTTAAGATTTTGACCTGTTTAATCCAAGAGCCTAACTTTTATAAACATTTATCTAGTCCTTTTTTCAAACTATTCATGTTTTAATTAACTGCTTCATCACTCTAATTGTTAGTTAGACAAACCTAAATTTACATTTCTAAAAAATGTCTAGGTTGTTGGTCACCATGGAGCTTTTGTAATTTGTAAAGTGATTGATTTGAATGCCCCTTTTGGCGTTTTAAGAAAATCTTGGCTGGAATGCCATAAGCAGTGAGCTTATCTCAATACCAGTAGACAAGTCTGCAGATTTGAAGCATATAGACAGAAATAGAGATAGAGAATTTAGAGGATTCTACATGTTAACTCTATATTGGCAGAGTTTTTTAGAGAGTTCGAATAATGACTATTTGGCTCTGAATTTTCCTTGATGGAATTTGCCCATCCGTTTTAAAATGTGCAAAAAATGGGCCATAGTATGTAATTGGCTGGAATCCCAGAAAATCTGGCATGCCTTAATGCTTGAGAATCCCATTCCATTTCTTTTTGATCTCTCCAGTGCAAAGAAAATCCTGAAAATCTCCTATCAGGAAAGGTCAGGAGTTTGGACTGGTGCTTTGGACAGAGGCAACTGCCCTAGTGGCTTTTAGTTAGCCATCTTGCCTCCATTATTCAGAAACTTATTTTTACCAGGAGAATATTTTCAGAAACAAGCAAGAGAAAAGGCCAAATCAATTACAGACACACAAAATCATTGTTCACAGAGAACCAAATGATTCACAGAAAACCAAATGAGCTCAATGAACCAAAATCATTGTTCACAGAGATTTTAACCCAGGTGTGCAGCTCAAACAAAATATTTAATTAGGAATGCAGAACTAAAAGTGAATTTGCCAGAAAAGACATGTCTCACAAACAAATGTAAATTATGTAGAAACAAGGGTGCTCAAATCAGAACACCACTTGTCATTATACCAGAAAGAATTTACCAGAAAAGACAAAACATTGTTATCATTTCAGGAGGGATATAAGGTCTTTGGTTACAGTGGCCTTATCTAAATCAGATGCTGAATGATGTCAAGAGCTTCTACCCAAAAGTAGGAGGCTCAGCCTGAAAGACGACTCAGGGCAGAAAAAGCAAGTCACAGAAACAGAGAGCTCAAAGGGCTCAAGTGACGACTGCACACCAGTTCCATGAATGGCTGATTTCTTCCAATAGTGGTCCTACTCCAGGTCCTACGTCTGGACACCATTTATGTCAACCTGAACAACAGAGTTTCTCTCTAAAAGAAAACAGTACTTATTCAGGAACAGTGCCCGGCACTGGGAATATGTGTGCCATAGTAATGTGCACAATCAGGGAGGTAACAAAAGACAAAGGCTTTTAAAGGAGAAATGAAGATTACATAATTGGTTTGAGACCATTATTCTTGCCCAAACAGATCAATAGCAAGGGTGACACTAGTTCAAGGCTGGACAGGCAGTTCTTGGGCACATGTTCCTGTGGATGTATTTTTTTGTGTTAAGTTTGCAATGGTTTTTGTGCAAGGTTGTGGTTTTTGCAGTCTTTTGTGATATTTTTATTACCAGGCGTATAGGCATAAAACCCTCTCTTTGTAGCCTTTCTTAGCCCTATTTTTCATGGATTTTATTTTATTTTTTAACACAAATGACTTCATTTTAGTTCTGACAACTTTCCCGTATGGATGGAGAACTACAGAGAAAAGCATGAAGGAAGAGCCTGCCCAGGGCCATACAGTTCATGTTGCAGGGCAGGAAAGCGGACCCAGGCGATCTGCCTGCTCTACCAGGGCCTTCTGCCTCCCTGTGATGGCAGCTGCTGGGAAAGGGGGTACCCAGCCTGCCTCCATGAAGGGCATTCAGCTGCCTCCTCTGTGGGCCTGTGGGTGCACTGGCTTCCCACCCTGGAGGTTACCGTCTACCTCTCCATACACAGGCCAGCACTGACGTCTCACAGCGGGGAGCCCCTGCCACAGCTCTGGGCACCTGCGTAGATGGCCATTCTGCTCCTGGTTGATGGCTTGTCCAGGAGTAAAAAGAAACTTATTTTTAAAAATAATTGAGAACAACCTTTAAACCTATTTTCACTATTAGGAAGATATCCCCTGAAAATGTCCCTGGAGTGTTGGCCACTACTGAACACGCCTCCCCTGCACCCCCCACTAGATGGCAGCGTGCCTTCCCTGGCCACTGATGCCAGCCTGGAGGTGCAGGTCAGGGAGAGACTTCCCTCTGTCCTGCATCTGTCCCTATGGGGAAGCAGGGGCAGAGCCTGGTTCTGGCTTCTGGAAGCGCCTGGATGCAATTTTTGACAACCTAAATAACAAACAGTGTCTCTAAACAGAAATGCTATTTATTCAGGACCAGGGCATTGCAATGGAAAACACATACCAGAGTAAACTATGTGCATATTGAGGGAGGTGAAAAAAAAGAAACCAAAAAAACAGAAGAGTTTTTACAGGAAAATGAGGAGGATGCCATAATTGTTTTGAAATCATCCTTGGCAAAAATGTCGATACCATGGGTTCTACCAGTCCTAGGTTGGCCAGGTAGTTGCTGGACCCTGGGAAGCCGGGGTCCTGGCAGCCAAGCCCAGTAGGTAGAGAGCTGGATCAAGGCCAGCAGGCAGATGCCCACGCCCTCCCCCACAGTTCAGGAAGTGTGAAGAGGGCGTGGGCTCAGGAGTGAGAAGGTTCCATGTCTACACATTACAGAACTCTCCTGAGCCCACCACGCTCCCACAAAAATGAGTAAATAAATACATAAATAAATAAAAATGGGAAAACAAAATTGCAGACTTAAAAAAACAAACCCAGTGCCCTCCTCAGGCTTCCCCATCTTGGTAAATTGTGTTGCTGTCCACCTGGTTGTTCTGGTCAAACTCTCAAATGTCATCTTTGACTCCTCCGAGCTTCCTCTTCACATCCATCCCACCAGCAAGTCCTGTTGCCTCCATGTTCAAAATATATCCTGGATCTTCCCAACCTGGACAGATTCACTGCACAATAAATAAAACCCCAACCCCTTTCCAGGGCCCAGGAGGCCCTGCCCCTGTCCTGGGTCACCTCTTTCCCTCCTTGACAAGGTCAGCGAGTCACTGCCCAGAGCATTGGCACAGGCCACTCTCTCAGCCCCAAGCACCCTTGCCTGGGATCTTTGCCTGGCTGGCTCCTCATCTTTTTAATCTCAGCTGGATTGTCACCTCTTCAGAGAGAATTTATTTTTCATGGAAGTTTACAACACTATACAAAGTAGCAAGAATTGTGCCATGAACTTGAAGAAGCCATCACCTACTTTCAATCATTCTTAACCTGCCCCCACCTGCTTTCCTTGGTACCCTTACCACAGAGTATTTTGAAGCAAATCCCTGGCCTTGCATCATTTCATGCTCTTCTAGACCAGAAATTGTGGCTCCACAAGAGAGGAAAAGTGATGCGTAACAAAGCGACTGTCCCTTCCCTCTGGTCCCCTCACCTCCTCTGGTCATGGATATCACAGCATGTTGCACTCTCTGTCATCTGTTTTGTCCTGTTTTTTATTTTGTTTTCTGTGTCCCATGCAATCCCTAAAGGTGAGTCCTTGAGAGCAGGGACTCTGCCTGCCTGTTCCTGTTACACAGCAGAGCGCTGCACAGGGCCTGGGTGTGGCGGGTGCTTGCAGGGGTCTATGCAATAGGAAGGCAGAGCCCACATGCCGGTCCTGGGCCACAGGGTCAGCTCTGCATGCTGAGGACACACATGGGGAGGAACAGTGGACAAACAGGTGCATTGACATTCTTCTCATGTCATTTTCTTTTAGATGAAAAGCCAACCAGTATCTACAATAATTCCATGAATTGCCCTGGGCCAAAACTAGAAAAACCTGAAGAGTAAGTGCCCCTGGCAAGAGGCCCCAGAGGGCAAGAGATCAGGGAGTCAGGGTTGGTCACCGTGAAGTGTACAGAATGTGGATGCCACCCCCTGCTGGGGCAGCCCATGTCTGTGGCTGGGCAAAGAGCAGCCTTCTCCCCACATCCCTTGTTGGTGGCCCCAGAGGTATTCAGGGATCTGCAGTGTTCTAGGGTCTGTGAGGAGGGCAGGATGCAGGAGATAATTGCCCAAGGAATGGTACCTTTGCTTCAGGTTGCCTCTCAGAGTTAAGCCAACAGACTGTAAATACAGAAGAGCCAGAATGGTGACACCAAGCAGTGGTCCCTGGTCATTTAGGACATGGTCACAATGGCATGAGACCCCATGCAGGGCCCCTCACTGCCTGACCCGCTTACCCTTTGGTCATCCTTGCTGAGTTGACCTGCAAGTGTTTGGGGAATGACCTCTCATGACCCATGCTGTCCACTGGCCAAGGGCAAGAACTGCATCTCTCCGGGCTGGGTCTCGCCATCTGCGTTTTCTGTGCTTTAGGGAGTACTTTATTGAAGTCAGCTTGAACAACGGCAAAACATTCTTCAAGAGCAATGTCAGCGTCACCAGCAGCACATGTGTGAGTACCAGGATGGGGTTGCAAACACGTATGAGGACTGTCCAGAGCCTCTGCACTAGGAGATATACCCTGGGGAGGACAGAAAGGGCAGGCAGTTCCCAGGCAGTCCCAGAAAGTAGTGTGTGCAGCAGGCACCTGAGGCTGCTCCAACCAGGCTTCCAGATGGTGCAGGTGGGTGAGGCTGGGAGGCTGTCTGCCAGGAGCCAGAGTCCAGCACCTGTAGGCCAGGACCTCAGACCCAGGAGCACTGGAGGATTCCACACACTGCCGTCAGGGTGTGTGTGTGCCACTGAACTGGTGCCCCAGCTGCTGATCTGGTCCTGAACCTGCTCATGACCCTGGCCCCCAAGCCTGCCTGGTGCTCACTTGCTGTCATTTCCCAGATGCCTTCAGCCCCTTTGCTGCCTCTCCTCCTTGCTCAGGCCCCTGAGATGTCCCTCTCTGCTCCCTCGCCAAGCCCTGCAGTATGTCCCTTCCTACTGCTGAAGGGAAGGCTCTCAGGCACTCGGACCTGGGCTCAGCTCCAAGAAGCCCCTGAGAATGGAAGTGCTGTGCCCCAGGTGCCTGCTCCTGAGAGCTCCATGTCTTTAGGCAGCTTGGCCCAGGGCCGCATAGGCAGGAGGATGTGCTGGAGGGACAGGCGGAAGGCCAGAGCCCACTCCACTGCCTTGTACCCAGTCTTACTTGTGAGGACACACCGGTGTTGACAGCCCTCCCTCTGGGTCTCCCCTTGCCTGTCCCTGCACATCCACACATGGATCTGCAGGCTGAATGCATGCATTCCCCATCAGGAATCTACTCACTGATGGCCCGACTGTGACAGGCACATCAGGAGCAGCCCTGGGGCTTCCACCTTGCCAGCGGCCTTCATGCTCAGCCTCAGTGGTTCCTCTCCTTCAGCCAGCCGGGTGCCCGGCACAGTCATCTTCCCTCCCCTCCTCTCCTCTCCTCTCCCCTCCTCTCACCTCCCCTCCCCTCCCCTCACCTCCCCTCACTTCCCCTCCCCTCACCTCCCCTCCCCTCACTTCCCCTCCCCTCTCCAGCCTTCTTTCTAAGTAGAGCTCTGGATCTGGGGAAGGCCTGAGCAGCCTGCGTTCCCATGGATGCAGCCCGAGGTTCCTTTATTGTGAAGAACACCCAGAGAAGTGTTCCCGTTGCTTACACCCCATGTGGCCCTGGTTCTGAGCCAGGACTTTGTCTGAGCTCTCTAAACCTCACAAGTGCCCCCAGGGAGGGCGGCTCATTCCCTCTGCACAGGTGTGGAGGCTGAGGCTCAGAGCGGTGCGTGGATGTGCCCACGGTGCAGAGCCTGAAAGTGGGGAGAGAGGCTGTGGGGGATGGACCCGGGTCTCCTGACCCTGCTCCTGCACCTGCACCTCTCTTGGCCACAGTACCCCCACCCTCACCCGTCTTTGTACCTGTAGATTTTGTGGTTCTCACAGAAGCCCTGTGCTGCAGGCAAAGTGTGCAGTGAGGGTTTATCAGACCATGGAA
This sequence comes from Chlorocebus sabaeus, assembly GCF_047675955.1. NCBI lineage: Eukaryota > Metazoa > Chordata > Mammalia > Primates > Cercopithecidae > Chlorocebus > Chlorocebus sabaeus. Next base: position 50,132,730 of record NC_132912.1, on the reverse strand, counting down.
GCTTCCAGGACTTTCTTGTCGGGGCTCTGGGGCAAAGACTTTCAGCAGGGCCAGAGAGAGGGTCTGTAGCTCTCTGGGACCCAGCCCTGGCCGCTGGCCGCACTGTGGTACCCAGATGTGGGGCCAGCTAGGGAGAGTGAGGAGTGGGCAGATGGCTGCCAAGTGGTGGGCACCCAGAAGAGGCCACCCAGGCCCTCCCAGGCCTGGCATTCCTCTATCCCTTAGGTGTGGTTCATGGTGCTCTCTTTCTCCACCAGGGGATTTTCAGCAACTGGCTCTATTTTTTGCTGCCTCTGCTGCTTCTGCCACTACTGCTGTGTTGTCTCTGGCGGCTGTGCCGCAAGAAGGCAAGTGCTCCCTGCCTGCCCAGCCTTGGGGCCCAGGCACAGGCCCGCCCTCTGAGGGACTCTAACATGTGACTGCCCCGTGATCCCACTTGTGGGAAGTTTCCCTCAGCTCCCAGCTCATCATGTGAGCCCAGGGAGTGGCAGACCTGTCTACACGTTCCCAGAGCCTAGCAAGCCTGGGCTTCTGCAGGGCCTCCTGCCTGGGCTGGTCACATAGAGCTGGCCTGGGATGCCTTGGACATGGGGCTGAGGCCTGCCCTGGCTCCTAGAGAGAAGTGACCCCAGAACCCCTGAAACCAGGGCTACCTCAACAATCTGGACTTCTGGAAGCCTCAGATGGACAGGGCCAGGAGGTGGCCTCTGTGTGGAGGGAGGAAGAAAGGGTGCCCCTTGAAGTCCTGATGGCCCAAATGGAGGACGGTGCTGTAACTCCCAGCTGTCTGTGCCTTGAGGAACCATCATGGATCTTGGCACATGTCTGGTGCCTTCCCCATTCCTTCATCTGTCTTTACTGAGCTGCTGCTTCCCCTGGGCCCCATGCTGGGCTGGGGAGGGACAGAAATGAAGCAGCCACCGTTCCCCACAGGCAGCTCACAGTCCTGTCCTGTCAGGGCTGAAGGTGAAATGTCCACCCCACAGGAGTGGGAAGGGCTCTTTGTAAGGCAGAGCAGGACCCAGAAGCAGAGATGGAGCCTGGGGCAGGGAGGATAGAAGGGGTGCTGGGAGCTGGGGTTGGCAGACCCAGCTCCGAGAGCTGCAGAGGACAGAGCAAAGGGAGGAGAGGACAGAGCTCAACCCAGGGAACACACAGGGCTCATGTCTGCATAGGGAGCCACAAGGGGAGGAAGCCGGGGAACTCAGCCATGAGACTGGGAGGTCAGGGAGGGCTCCTGGGGACAGACAGGCTCTCCCTGAGGAAGGGAGGTGGGGCAGGCGCTCTCTTCTCCATGTGGCTGTGGGCAGAGAAGGACACTTGTAGGGGCTGGGCCTCTCTAGGGATCTGGTTCCCGGCCCAGCTGACCCCTAGGAACCCCACACTGGCAGTACAGGGGTTCCTCTTGGGTAAGGTTGGAGGCTGAGGCCTGGGAAGAGGAGCCTGCCGGGTACAACTTCACAGGCTCAGTGTGGCCAGAGTGACACCCCAAAGGCAGTGCTCTCTCCTGGTGCTCCAGACCAGGGTCCCAGCTATGTGCAGGGCCAAGGCAGAGCCCGCCCACTGGCATCCAGCCTGCGTTTGTCTCTTTTGAACATTCTAGACTGTCAAGGAGCCACCACCTGTGCAGAAGCCAGAAAAGGTAAGTCACAGTTTTGGTCCCGATATTGTCACATGCCAAGGAGCCCACCGACCTTCACCAAGAGTGCCATGAAGCCTGCGCCCCATGACCTCCACCTGCCTGGGCAGAGAAGAAGGTGACAGAGGGGCAGAATGGAGCCTGAGAAGATGGGGAACTCACAGTGATGTCCCCAGCACACCCTTCCCGCTCCCTGCACCCCTTAACATGAGCCTTGTCACCAATTCACAGCCTGGGCCAGTTTCAGCAACTGTGATGATCTGTCCTGAATGAATGGGTCTCTTCTGTCAATGCCCCAAGGACCTTTTGTAAGATGCTAAGGACGGAGGCGCTCTGGAAAAGGAGCCCCGCGTTTCAGGGACCTGGCCCTGTCCCCAGGCTCCAGAGGCGGCTGTGGCTCCGTTTGGCCTCTCTGGATCCATGTCTCCTGGCAGGGACAAGGGGCTGCCTGGAGTTAGCCTCTCGGGACTGCAGGGCTGAGGGATGGGGGAGTCCTGGCGGGTACCGAGCTGGGAGGGACACCAGCCCAGTGAGCATAGGGGCCAGGAGTCCGGAAGCAGGTTGTGGCTCACCTGGGTCGGGGACCCACCCCAGGGGCCATGGGCAATGGTGAGTAACTGAGGCAGGAGGCCCTGGGCCTGGGATGGGGGGGGAACAGACCTCCCTGGCCAAGGGTGGCCTCTGCGGTGCTGCAGAGTGGGCTCGGGGAGGCTGCATCTGCAGCCAGATGGATGCGGACAGTCACCTGCAAATGCTGGGACCATTGCACAGCCCCCAGAGCAGACCTCTTTCAACAAGGGCGGCCACAGGAGAACCAAGGGGACAGAGTCGAAGTCGTTGGCATTTATGAGACGAGCATTGTCTGCCAACTAGGAGGAGTTTGCATGTTTCACACATGAAGGACCCTCCCATGTGGTGTGGGTTTTTCTCTGGTCCTTTCATTCCCCAGACACACATCTGGGAATGGCCAGCACTGTGCCCCACCAGCACTGTCAGCAGAGAGTTGTTTTTCCTTTTTTAGGAGCCAGAGCAGGAGAAACCACCACCTCCACCACCACCATCACCACCACCGCCTCTGCCTCCACCACCTCCGCCCCCAGCTCCTGTAAACACCTGCCCCACCGTGATTGTTTGTTGCTGTGCATGCCAAGGAGTGTGCGGGATGAGAGGGATAGAGGTGAGAAGGGCACAGTGGAGAGGGGCTGTGGCCCCAGGCTGGGACTGCAGGAGGAGGGGGCAGCTGGGTCCCACTGCAGAAGCCTGGGCCCTGGAGGAAGGCAGGCTCTATGGGGGCCGGACTTTGGTCACTTGATGCCAGGAGAAACCAGATGCCCACCTCACCTTCACGCCCCAGTGGCAGGCATATGTGAGGGCTCCTGTCCTCTGCACCACCAGGTCTGTCCCCACACATTGAACTCCCTCTCTAGAAGGATCCATGTTTCTGTACAGTGGCAGCTTTTGATGTCTGACCAGTCCCTGGTTCCCACAGGGGTGCCTCAGCTCTGGCAGTGGCCTCGGCTTTAAACCACCTGCCTGCAGGTGCATGGGTCAAGCAACCTGAGTCACAAAGGTCATGTAGATCAGAAAAAAAAATAGAAATGACCAGTCCTGACACGCATTCTCACCACCACGAACACTGCAAGGATGCCAGGGGCACCTGCCAGCCCGGGCAGCAGGACCTTCAGGCAGTGAGGAAAAGCTGTCCCTGAGTGGGCTTGTTGCCTGCTGAGATGGGCTGACAGGCACTGCAGGGAGGGGAGGAGGTGGAGACCCGAAAGCGCCCTCACAAGACACCTGTGCAGGAGCTCGAGCCCCGGAGCCAACACGACAACCACTCTCCCTGAGGAAACCTCCTTCACGGGCAGGTACAGGCCCATCTTGCTGAGGGGAACCCAGCCAGGCAGCAGCAGGGGCCCTGCACAGGGGTAGAGAGGGTGCCTGGGTGGCTGGTGTTGAGGGAGAAGGACCCCAGAGTTCCTGCCTGGTCTGCCCCTCTCCCCCTTGGTCCTGGCTCTGTATGTGGTCAGATCTCTTGCTTCCTCCTGGGAGTGTCAGGTTCCTCTGCAGCCTCAGTGGGCATCTGGGGAAGCCAGACCTGTCTCTCCCCAGAGTGTGGGGCACAGAGAAGCTGAAACACAGCCTCCGGGGAGAGGAAATCACCTGCCAGCGGCCTGCAGTGCCTTGCAACACACGGCCCTCATCCCATTCCCACCAGGGCCCAGAAAGGCCTGACTGCAGTGCCAAGTGGCCAAGGGGCTGCCCATTATGGGTCCTGGGCTGTTTTCTGGCCGGTTTTTCTCTGTCTTCCTCTTCCTCTCTTTTCTGGTGTCAGGTACCTACTCCCTGAGCAGGGCATGGTCCTCTCACCTGCCTTCCCCTGTGTGCCCCCAGCAGCAAGACTCCTCCCTTCCATGAGCTCCTGCCCAGCCAGGCCCCGTACCCAACTCATGCTCCCCTTCAGGACCTCTGCTCAGAACCACAGGCTCCTCCTGCCTTTGGACTTTTTGTCTGAATCTGCCCCTGTCATTTTCTCTTCCTTCAGCAAAATACTGTTTTGTTCTAGATTCCAAAACTCTCTGTGGCCACAGTGACCATGTCCCCAACACACAAGGCTGCCAGGCCCCTCCCCGAGAGGGAGATGGAAGCTTTGTCTGGGTGTGTTCCTGGGGACAGAGCATGGGGGGCTGGGGAGTCCTGATGCCTTCTGGAGGTAGTGTCCAGCCTGCATGGCTTCCTCGTGGCCACGTTGCTTTTCAGGGCAATCTGGATACCTTTTGTGACCTCTCTCACCCAAGCTGCTGCCAGGTGCCATGGATGTGGTGTCAGCGCAGGGACCAGGTAAGCTGGGGTGCAGGGACACACTTGATGGACAGAAGGCCACTGCTTTTCCCCTGACCGCTGTCCTCTGGGCTTGTGGCTCAGAGAGCCATGTCAGGCATCTGGCAAGGAGGACGGCACAAGACACACAGAAACGGTGCCCGTGGGCATCCCAGCCAGTTTCTGGACATGGGACCCGAGCACTTCGTTTGTTCATCACCTGGGGCCAGGAGTGCTGGCTAGGATGGCTAACGGGGTTGTTGGGCAACACTGACTGGTTCTAACAGGCAATAAGGATTCCTTCCTTGGGTCATTGCCTTGGGACCATGGGGAGGACCAAATTGTTAAGATTTTCTCTTCGTAACTTATTATGAATGAGGACTAAAAATTTTTTATGAGGCTTCAGTAATGTATGGAGTCCTCCCGTGGGCCAGTTGCTACCCTAGGCCACGCTTTCACTGTTTTCGTCCTCCCAGCAACTGTACAAGTAGGTGCTATTAGTATCCACTTTACTGAACGGGACGGAAGTGCTGAGAGATGAAGTGGCACGTCCCTGCTCCTAAAGCCCGTGAGTGATAGGGCTAGATGTGAACTGGGCTTGGCTCCTGCCCTTACTCTGCACTGCTCTCCTTTTGGATCAGCACTAAGGGGCTTCTCTGCTCAGGCCCCAGGGCCCTGGAGAGCCCTGCTCCTGGCTCGGCCTGGGGCTCATCTGCCTGTGCCTCCCACAGTCCAGCCCTTTGCACCTGGAAGATGATCTCATCCCCAGGGTTTATAGAAGGACCTGCACTGGCCAGACCTCCTGCATCAGGCCAGCACAGGCTCTCAGTGGCCAGGTGGCTGCGCACTGAGAAGGCCTTGCAGGCTGCAAGCCTCTGGACGCTGCTGATGAGAAACGGGCCAGGAGCCCCCGGGAGGCATGCTGACACCTGGCAGGGCATCTCCGGTGTCAGAGGCATGCAGCGCCCCTCCAGCCGCTGGGCTCCTGGCTCTGTGCCTCTGCACAGGGCTCTCAATCTCAGCCATGCTTGCACAGAAGCCCATTTCTGTCTGAGGTCCCACGAGGCCTCTCCACATTGACACAGCCCAGTTCCAGTCACACAGCACTAGTCCAGCCTAATGCCTGGAACAGGTGAGACACTTAGGTGGGAGGGATAGAGCTTGATGGCTGAGTGTGAAAACAGGCACCTCAAGCAGAGGGAAGGCAAGAGATGGGAGGGTGGGCATGGGAAAGGGCCAGAAATGGCCTTACTGTCCAGTGTGGTGACATAGGGGATGGAGCAAGTCTCTGGAATTGTCTCATTCCCAAGGGCAGCTCTTTGAAGCTAAGGTTTAGGGGTGGGGTGGTGGGGGGCAGAGTAATTGCATCACAGAGGGCACTTACTGCTGCTCAGGGCTCTGCCAGGCTGCCACTGTCATCGTGTGAAGTCCACCTTGCAATTCTTGGAAAAGGAGAGACAATCCCTGTTTTACTAATGGCAAAATAGAGGCCCAGAGTGGCCAAGAGAGTTGCCTAAGGCCACCCAGATAGTAAGTGGCTGCCTCCAGCACTATCAGAAATCAACCCCATATCTGTCCCTAACCCAGGGAGGCCCATAGCTATGCCTTGTGGACCTGGGCTCCTTCTAGCTTCTCTGCCACAACCTAATTCAACCTTGTCCTTCCCAACTGTAGTCCTGAACACCCAACTGAGTGTCTTGTAAGATTTCTGTCGGGTACCCAAGAATTCAGACAATCTGGCAGGAGTTCCCGGTTCTCCTCTTTAAGCCTTCGGTGTGCTGGCCCCAGGGTCTAACGTGAGTCATGCGCTAAAGAGGATGCGTCCCCCTGAGACCTGCAGCCCATTTCAGAGCCACAGGGTCGGCCTGTAAGCCTAGTCCTGAGTGTACAGAGCCAGACACCAGCCAGGCTGCTGGTGAGCTCAGCAGCTTCCTGCTTGGAGACACTGGGAATGTGACCTTCCTGCCTGAGCCAGGGGATCCCTGAGTGAGAAGGAGCCCTGAGGCTGGAGGAGAGAGAGTGCATCTCAGGGAGAAACGCTGGAGACCAGACTTGGGAGGGTGACTCGGCCCCAGCCAGGCAGCCCAACTGCAACTGCAGGGCTGTGGAGGCATCAGTGAGACGTCCTGCCCAGGACGGGCGTAGGCTGTCTGTCTCTTCACGGCAGAGTGAAGAGGCCACCTGTGTGCTGCGCACCCCTCTTCCAGGATCTCCCCTCAGACAGAGACTCACTCAGGCCCTCAGCAGTGTGGGGGATCCTGAGAGAACCAGTGCATGCCTCTTTCTCCGTCCATGCCCCGGCCTTGTGGGGATGCTGTTTCCAAACTCCTCTTCCTGACTTGGCATTGTGGGCTGTCCTGGGGGTGTGGTGAGCTCAGGACATTGATGAGCATCCACAGGATAAGGTGAAGGAGAATCGTCAGCATGGATGGAAGGTAGAGTTTGATTCAAGAGTCTCGGAGTCTTGCTGCTGCATTTTGTATGAGTGTGCTGTTGAATTTAGAGGAGATGCTGCCCTTTAAAACCTTGTTTAGTTGCTGGTTTCGGCAAACCCAAACATCTTTGTATTTCGGCACATAATAATGCAGGAAATTCTCAAAGGCTCAGTTTACCAAAAACCTCAGCTTTTTTTTTTTTTTTTTTTTTTTTGGTGGCAAAAGCAGTCAGTCTTGTTTACTTTCAATTTTTTTTTTTTTTTTTTAAATTGAGTGTGTCTCTCTGGTTTATCACCTTCAGTTCCTTGAATAAATTTTTTGATAGTGTCCTCTTCCAGGCCATCCCCACTACACACTCATACAAAATGCAGCAGCAAGACTCCGAGGCTCTTGAGTCAAACTCTACCTCCCATCCATGCTGACGATCCTCCTTCACCTTATCCTGTGGATGCTCATTATGTTACTGGGAAACAGTATTGCTAGATCCATCAGGAAAGTCAGGCTAATAATGTGAAACCTTACCCTCTGTCACCAAATGCAGTGCCCACAATGATATAACAGCCTTTCCAGTGAGTTTAATTCGTGTGCACACCACAGCAGGAAGCCCTTTAGAAACTGGATCTCATTTCATTCTCACAACACCCAGAGGACTCATAGCTGCCATTCATACCCAATCTTAAGGTGGGCCAGACACTGTTGCAAGTATATTCCACAAACTAACATATGCCATAACTCTATTGTGGGGTGGAAGCTAGAGGCCTTACAAAGTTAGGTAACCTACCCAGGGTCACACAACCAGGAAGCAATAGGACAAGCATCCAACAGCCTGGTTCCAGGTCCTTACTGTGTGCATGGCCACCTCTCTGTCCTGCAAGGTAGTCACTACTGTCCGCATTTCACAGCTGTGGACACCGAGGCTCTGATGTTTAGTGATAGGCTCAACATGGCAGGATCATTGAGTGGTAGAGCTGGGCTATGAACTGACCCAAGGGGAGGCTCATGTCTGAGTCGGATTCCACCCCATGTCCTGCTATCAGAGTGATCTATGGAAACACCTGCAAATGCATCTCTCTCTTCAGTGCAAAATGTCACATAGAAGGTCCTCAAATAACATTTCATTCAACGTCATATGAACACGAGAAATGATGATGCTGATCAGAAAAAAAATCCATTCCCGGCTGATGTCAATGTCTGTGTGGAGTTTGCATGTTGTTCCCATGGCTGCAGGGAATTTTTCTGGGTACTTCAGTTTCCGCTTACATCCCACAGATGTGCACATCAGGTGGATTGACGTGTCTCTATGGGCTCAGTGTGAGTGTGCAGGTGTGTGAGTGCACGTGCAAGGACATGACATCCTGTCCAGGGTTAGTTCCCACCTTGCACCCTGAGCTGATGGGACAGGCTCCAGCCTCCTGCGACCCTAAGCTGGAATAACTGAGTAAATAATTATGTTATTTGCTTTTATTAACTTTTCTTAAAGGTATGTATAGCTCACATTTATGTCAATGTTTAATATTAGCAGCATTTTGGTTTTTGTTTAGAAGTTTGATGATGTCTTCATGACTAGATATATGCCACAGGACCTTAAATTTCTAGTTTCAATTAATCTATGATCCAGTTGGTTTTCTTGTACCCTGCTTCACTGGAAGTCATGATTTCTAAGAAACTATCGACAGCTTCTGATGAGGATTTACTGAAATTTACACATGACACATTTGTGAATATTATTATCTTGATTTCACACTGTCACTTGCAGACCTCCTTCTAAATTCGTGCTCACGTTTGCTGGGAGAGTTGTTCTGGGTAACAATTGGAGCTTAATGCAGACGGGCCTTAGGATGCATTCATGACCATGGAGCTCCTGAGTTCTCCTCCTGATCATGTGCCCATGGAGGGCGCTAGACCAAGGGACAGGTGTGGCAAAGCCAGGCTGGCTGTGGCCTCCAACTGTCCAGGAATCCCAGCTTGCAGCCGTTTTTGAAGCCAGTGCTTTTTGGGAAAGTTTCAGATCATAACTTTGGTATTGCAATTACAGCAAGCTTTCCTTCAACTCCTCAGCACCACCCCTCCACCCCTCCACCCCAACACACACACACACACACACACACACACACACACACACACACACACTTCTGTAACATAATCAGGAAATCCAAAGATTGAGCCAAAACTCCAAAGCACTGGCAATTAAGGTTTCTGATTGTTTGCCAATCACTTCAGGAAATGTCCCTTCACCTTAGAGTGGTTGAGCTGATGTGAGAAGTGATCAGTTGCTGGCTTAGATATCTGCAATCAGTAGAGAGGAAGTGAGGAAGGAGATCCTCTCAAACTCCAGGAACCTCCTCATCGCCTTACACTTACCCCACGGATTCAGGGGGCAGTTACCTGGAGGTCTCCTCTACTGTGAGGCACCCAACCCTGCTCCTCTCCATCAGTGCAAGTGCAGACCCATACCTTAGCGCTCCCTGGGATAGGCTGGGGCCGAGGAGAGGAGGTGGCCTCAGTGTTAGTGCCCTGGGTCCTGCTCCAGAGGAAATCAAGGGGATCCCTCAGCAGTGGGTAAACACTAGGTCTGGAATTATTGTGGTTAAGTTTTTACTGGAATGTTTTGCAATAAATAAGTAGAAACAAAGGAGGTGGAAATAAACATGAAAGATTACTTTCTCTTTACAACAGCCACAAAAAACGTAATACCTATGTGTAAGTGTAACACAAATGTACTGACCATGATGAAAAGAAACCATAAAACCTTACTTATTGGTACAAGAAAATTTTGAAAATATAAAAATCTAGAGTGCAATGTCAACTTTCCCCAGAGGAATTCATGAGCTTAATATGTTATTTTAGTGAAAATTGTAATGAAATATTTTTAGGGAATTTGATCAAAATGACAAGTTCACTTGAAAAAAAAAAAAGACAGTTAAGAATCATTAAGGAATTTTTAATACAGAAAAGCAGTGAGAGAAGATTTGCCTTATCCAATGTTAAACATTAAGCTCCAAAATTTAAAATAATGAAAAATGAGAGGCTGATAAAATAATGGACCCGAATCGCGCAAACACTCCCTGGAATACATAGAATGTGTGGCTGTGGTGGTAGCCCCTGGTACTGACAGTGTGTATGCAGGTGAGCTCAAGTGCACTTATGGATGTTTAAGGATTGTTTGACATAAACATAAATTAAATGTAACAGAGTTTAGTTGAGCCCAAAAAAACAAAACATGATTCCAAATAGGGCAGCCCCCAGGGTCAGGACAGACTCAGAGAGGTTTCAGGGCTACCACAGGGTCAAATAAGATTTCTGAACAGAGAAGGCAAAACAGCGTAGAGAAAAGGGAACTGAGGTACGGAAACAGCGGAATTGGCGACAGCTCTGTGTGTCCTTCTCATTTGAACAGTTGGCTGCTGTGAGTGGCTGAAGTGTGGCTGCTGTGAATGGCCGAGGCTCAGCTCCTGTTACAGAAGCACACTCTGCAGTTGGGTTTTCAGTTTTTTAGGTACTGAGTTAGGTTGTGTTCATATGTGAGAATTCAAATATGTGAGTATGGAGGCTTTCTCAGGCCAAATTTTAGTTTTATTTAACAATTTCACTCTTTTGAGAGGCCTCTCAATTTGGAGAGGTTGACCAAAACTTTGGGCATTGATGCCACTCTCTGTCACCATCATAAATGAGTTATTTGATCTCAGCATGGAATTCACAAGTCACAACATCATGCCAGTTCAATACTTTTGTCTGCCGTTGCTGACTTAGTGGAAGTGAGACCACTTATGCTCAATGGATGGTTGCATACAAAACATCGAAGGTTTCAGAGGGTACAGTGGACCACAGGGACTATTAGGATGACTACAAAGAGGATGATATCCAAAGACCAAAGTGAACTCCTTAACAATATTTCTTATGAAGCAAACTGTCCCAAATCAATCAAGTCATGGTTCAGGCAGTACAGGCAGCTCAACGGTATTTCAGTCGATTGGTCATAGTCTTTGTTCAGGATGTACAGGCCATAATTCACTGTAAAATGGCCTGATTTATAGAGGCATTCAACTTTGTTGTTAGCCTGGTAACAGAAGCATGGTAGCCTGGAAAGTCACTAGAATAAATATAAAGATTAGAAAACCCAAGTTTGTCATCCACCATTCAGGATGCCCGCAAACCAACTGTCAGTTGCTCCCATGAACATATTATGTGCTCCTTTCTCTTGAGAGATTTTCTTAATGTATTTGGTGGCAGAGTCCAAGAAAACAGTAATACCAGCCACCTTGTAAATTAAACTTTCTGTAGTAACAAGATCCGAGGAGAGATAGGTACAACATTCACTTGTGTTCAGTACCAAACACAAGCCCTCAACTGTAGCAAAAAGGAGATCTGAAGCTGCATGATGTTCCATGTGAATGCATATGTCATCATCTCTCTTTTGGAGTATGACTTTTACCCATGGTTCACATCTGGCTATTTGATATGGCTAACTCCTGCCTTTCCAATACCTTCCCATGGAAGTTCCCCTGATAGCTCCTGTGATCAGAAGCAAAAACAGTCAATAACTGAAGTTAGCACCAACTTCGAAACAGACAAAGAGGAGATAGTTTCTACTGAGGAAAGATTTCAGTTGGTTTCCTGGGGCCTCACTCTTTCTGGTAGTGGGGAACCCACTGCATGAAATTTAGAGCTAATCATTAAACTGGGAAAATTCTTAAATTTTATAGCCAGGCAGACCTCCCAGGGGTTCAGCAGAATGGAATAAGCAGATTCTCTGCTGACTCAATATAGGCCCTTAGGGGTTGGAAAAGTGGGCTACTTAGTTGTATTTGAGCAAGGGTTTGTTAAATTTGTTCACCCATGGCCCGGCACGGTGGCTCACTCCTATAATCCCAGCACTTTGGAAGGCTGAGGTGGGCAGATTGCTTGAGGCCAGGAGTTTGAGACCAGCCTGGCCAACATGTCAAAATCCCATCTCTACCAAAAATACAAAAATTAGCTGAGTGTGGTGGCACATGCCTGTAATTCCAGGTTCTTGGGAGACTGAGGCATGAGAATTGCTAGAACCCAGAAGGCAGAGGTTGTAGTGAACCAAGATCATGCCACTGCACTCCAGCATGGGGTACAGAGGGAGACTTTGTCTCAAAAAAAAATTGTTTGCCCATTAGTCTGCATAAAAAGAAGTTCTCTTTTTTTGTACTTCCTTTACAATATGCTGTAAAGGTATATAACCACATTTAGTTTTTAAAAAGTACCCTACTGAATTTAATCTGGTGACATTATACAAGCAATTACTTGTACCCATATAGGTAATTCTCAGACCTTGAGAGACTAGTGCCTGGAAGCCAAATATACCTTTTGCAGGTATTACTTGAATAGGTTTTCTATATTTGGTAACAATCAGGTTGTTAATTGGAAATGTTAGAGTGTTGTTTCTAGCAAGTGCAGAAAAGCGAGTAGCAGTGATGTTTAGTGTATCAAGGATAACTTTCCACTCTTCCTTTGGAGTTTCAGGGTGATTCTCTTTGGGAACATAGAGCAACACTGGCATTAATGGAATTGTTTCTTCATTTTTTTGGTTTTAGCCCACAAACCCAATTGCTCGGGTTTTATGCTGGAGCAGAAGCTTGAGCTAAAGCCATCCACTGATTATGGTCCCATGAATTTTCTTGTAGAGAAAAGGAAAGGATTAGGACAGCAGGAAATGAGGGGGAAAGACAAAAGCTTAAGGTTTCCATGATGTCAGAGAAATCTTAATTTATGATCTTTGAAAAGTTGTCCATTTCTAGGACGTTGTCTGCTTCTGATGAGAAATTTCTCTCATCAGGTTTACCTTAAAGATATACAGTCCCAAGAGTCTAAAGGGGCCTTTCTGAGTTATGAAATGTGGACCCGAGGTCCAAGTCCCTGAAGCCTCACTGCAGTGTGGGTGGTGACAAGGACTTGGTATGGTCCCTTCCAGTGAGGTTCAAAGCAATTTTCCTCTGATGTCATTTCCAGAAGATCCAAGTTACAGATTCTCGACCAATAAGGGCTTCATTATCCTCAGTTAGTGCACCATAAAAAGCTTCCTTTACCTGGTGAGAATACACTTTGACATAATGCATTAAAGCCTTCCAGCTTTAGGCATATCAGAGTTTAGGAGAGTGGGAGAGGCATGCGGTTCTGTTACTAGGAGCATATGTCTTCCAGTGACTGTTTCACAAGGTATCAACTTATGTTTTCCGGTAGGAGCGAATCTGATTATCATCAAAGCCAATGATAGTACCTTTGGCCAAGGCAACCCAATTGACTCAGTTAACTTTGTCATTTTTAGTTTTAAGATGTCATTTGTTCTTTCAGCTTTTCCAGAAGACAGAGGGCTAAGGATAATGATAGTGCCATCATGTCCATATATCTTATTGAAGTGCTTTATAACTTGCCCAGTAAAATGAGTTTCCTTATTGCTGGAGATTTCTCCAGCAAGTTGCCAGAAGGAAACACATTTTTTTTCTGATAATTTCTTGGCTATTGTCATTGCATCAGCTTTCCCACATGGGAAAGCCTTTACTCAACCAGAAAACATACAAACTGCTACAAGGACATACTGATAGCCCGTTAAGGTTGGCAACTGAATGAAGTCCATCTGTAAGTGCTCAAAAGGCGGGTGGATCACGAGGTCAGGAGTTTGAGACCAGTCTGGCCAATATGGTGAAACTCCGTCTCTACTAAAAATATAAAAAAATTAGCCAGGTGTGGTGGTGTGTGCCTGTAGTCCCAGCTACTCAGGAGGCTGAGGCAGGAGAATCACTTGAACCTGGGAAGCGGAGGTTGCAGTGAGCCGAGATCATGCCACTGCACTCCAGCCCAGGTGATAGAGTGAGACTCTGTCTCAAAAAAAAAAAAAAAAAAAAAAAGTCCATCAAGTGGCGAAAATATACTACCTGAAGTTTTTACTGTTTTTGCAGGATTATGAGTTTGACAAACCAAACATTGATTATAAACCATTTTAGCAATTTTGAAACAGTCATCCCACCAATATTTTTTCATAACGTGGATTCTGTTTCAGAACAAGTTGTGGAATGCAGAGCTTTTAATAATAGAAGCTTCAAAGACTCAGGAAGGGCCAGGCAGCCAGCTGAGCCCTCTGTGAGTCTATGCTTAACATTGAATTTACATCCTTTAGATACCAAATTTGTTTTTCCAAATCAAGTGCACTGCAGTGTTTATTGAGTAGGTCATCATGAGGGAATTGACTTGGATCAATCTTACGGAGTTAATTAATTGTATATCCTAACAGTTTCAGCACTAGCTGATTTGGCATAAATATCTTCTAGAGCATTCCTTTTATGTTCAGGTTCAGTTTTACAGGCATGAGCTTTGATCTTAATAATGGCCATCTCTGATGGTAACCAGGTAGCAGAAAGGAGTTTATCAACTTGGAGTCTGTTTTTTTTAATGGGGATCCCACTAGAAGTAAGAAACTTTTGTTGTTTCCATAACATGCCAAAATCATGTACTACTCTTCTATTTGGGTAAATATTTACTGACTTGTCCTTAGCTGTAGGACAGGCTTGGGTGAGAGCAAAAAACCTGTGGGTTGAGCTGACTTCAGTTGAGGAAGAGTTCCCTCCTCTATTAGCTCATTTTGGGTGGTAATGGCATATCCTGCCTGATATTTTCTTTTGAGTTTTTGGCATAGGACCTATGAACAAAAAAACAACAACTCAGGATTAGCCGATGTACTGTCTCGTAAATCAACACAAGAGGCCACTGTTTCCAATACTGCACTTACACAATGTGGTCATCACCGGAGTCAGGTGGAGTTAATAAAATAGCAGGCTTAAGTAAGTTGCAGCATTTTAGATGGAGATTAGAAGACAGGAGGAAGAATTTCATAAGATGCTAACTGGCTTGCTGAAAAATGCTGTGTTTGTTTGAAATTTAATAGACTTTTCACAGCATGTTGGACTTGTGAATTGAGTTCATTCCCTAAAACCAGCTCAGATGAAGCTTCCAACTTGGCTGCTGCTACTACTGCTTTTAAATGATTCGAATATGCCCTAACTACTGGGTTTAACTGCAGGCTGGAATATGCAGTGGGCCTATGTTTCCCCCATGTTCTTGAGTAGGAACTTCCAATACCTGATTGTTGTGTTCATGAACAACCAAGGTAAAAGGTTTAGCATAGTCTGGAGGTCCTGAAGCTGGAGGCTGTCATAAGGCCAATTTCATGGTTAAAAGCCTGGACTGTCTTTCCAAGGTAAAGATTCCCATACTGCATTTCTAGTGAGCTAAAACACTGGTGAGGCGATTCAGGGAAAATTTGGGACCCAGGATCCTCAATGTCCTGTGAGTCCAAGAAAACCTCTTAAATGTCTTTCGGTTCCAGGCCAAGGAAAACGTTGAATAGTTTTTAATTCTCCCAGGCGAGAGGGAAATCCCATCAGCAGTCAAGTCATGTCCCAAATAGTGAACTTTTTCTCTTGAAAATTGAAGTTTTTCCATCAAGGCCTTGTGACCTTTATGTGTGAGTTGC
Source organism: Chlorocebus sabaeus (assembly GCF_047675955.1). Classification (NCBI taxonomy): domain Eukaryota; kingdom Metazoa; phylum Chordata; class Mammalia; order Primates; family Cercopithecidae; genus Chlorocebus; species Chlorocebus sabaeus. Next base: position 50,117,345 of record NC_132912.1, on the reverse strand, counting down.
TATAAAAGGTAAATTGAGTCAATTTCAGAACACTGTTGAGCGGGAGAGCATAACAGGTCATCTACATACTGAGTAACAGCAGAATGTCCAGAAGACTGTAGGGTTATTAAGTACTGAGGCAATGCCTGGGAAAAATAGAAAAGGCTGGGTGTACTGCTGATTTTTCCGAGTGAAAGCAAACAAATGTTGACTCTGTTTATGAACTGGAATGCTAAAGAAGTCTGAGCGGAGGTCTATTACCATGAACTACTTTAAATCAGTGGGTACATTAGATAATAAAGTATTTGAATTTGGGACTATGGGAAATCTTGGTATTATAATTTTATTAATTAGCTATAGATCTTGAACAAATCTTCAACCTCATTCATTTGGTTTTTTAACTGGAAGGATGGAAGTGTTAACAAAGACTGATACGTGGAACTCTAAATCCGAGGTTAGTTAAGTCTCCTACAATTGTTGAGAGCCCTTTAATTTCATTAGGTTTTAGTGTATATTGCAGTAATTTAAGGAAAGACTTAGAATGACCAGTTTGGACTTTTATAGACTCCACACTTTTAATTCTTTCTCTATCATTTGAGGTAGAGACCCATAAATATTCCGGGGTTTTAGAAAGGTGTTTCGTTATGGGCCTGAGTTTTGATCTTATTGATTTGTCTTTAGAGAGCACAACCGTTCTGGTTCAGGAGACTCAGGAATCTCTACGATTGCTTCTCCCTCTGAGGAGAATTGTATGTGCCCTTTCAACTTTGAAAGTCCTGCCCTGGCAAGTTTACTGGATCAGTATTACATAGTAGAAAGGTACATTTTCCTGCAAATAGCCCCAAGTTGATTAGACAGGTTCAGATACGGAAGCCTCTTGAACTTGATTTGAAACGCTCACCACAGAGATGATCTTTTCACTCCAAGAGATTCATTGGCTTATTAAAGTAGGGTTTATGCTGGATAAGGCGACCATGGTATACACCAGCATTGCACAGGATTCCCAGCTTAAGTCTTGTTTTTCTATGTTTATTTAAAGGTATTTTGGGGAGCAGTTTACCAAAGAATCCCTGAGCCTTGTCTATTTTTATTATCCTGAGCGTTAAAATCTCTTGGGTCCCCTCTAGTGGTGAACCAGTTCAGCCTAAAGGGAGGAGGCTTGGTGGTGGACTGAGACAAAAGTCAACAATCTCCTTTCCCAGTGTCCTGGGTGTTTGCAATGAAGGCATCTACCCTGGGGTAAGGCATTCCTTATTCTGGACCTCCTGCTTGTGATTTAAAAATAAAAATGAGAAGGTCTCTTTGGTCTTGGCCCCGGTAACTGTTATAATTGGAGAGGCATAAGATTGTTAGCCTTTTGGGTTTTTTCTTGCTCTAGAGTCTTCTCAAAATGTTCAGCTAAGGCCACCAATTCAGTCACGTCTGTAACTTTCCATCCTGGCTTATGTGTTTTAATTGAACTGCCAAGTTCCTAGGATGGAGTTCATTTGTAAATACAGCAGTTAATGCCATTCCAGTCCCTGAAGGAAATACTCCTTGCTATATTGAGCACAAAATGTTTCAGAAACAGTGTTTCTAACAAGTTCTGTAATCTGAAACTGGTTCCTCCTGCTTTGGTCTGCAGGGTTGGATGATGCACCAGTCAATTTTTTCTGGAATGATCTTAGGACCTGAATGTAAAATGTTTTCAGCATTTTTTCTAGCTCATTTTACCCCTTCTCATGCAGGGGTTTTCGGGGTTCTTTAATATCCTCCTCAGGTCCACCCCATTCTGCTGCTGCCATCCATTTCTTAGCTTCTCCAGGCCCCAATATTATGTGAATAAATTGGCTAAGGTCAGGGAACCATTCTAAATTCCTCAGTAAACCCTTGAGGCTTCATCCTTGGGTGAGGGAAGTCCTTTACAGTGGCTCGAAGCTCAGTTTTAGGCCATGGAGTAAAGGTGTTTATCACAGGAAGACCTGGCTGATCAGAAGGTCTTTCTTTGTAAGGCATCTGGGTGTTTTGGTTTTTTTTTTTTTTTCATCTTCATGGTAAAAGGGTAACTTATTAAAAATGTTAGTGGACTCACAATATGTGAGTAGAGATGGATAAAAAGAAGGAATAGCTGTGAGTAGAGATGAATAAAAGGAAGGAACAGGGGCTGGGCAGGGTGACTCACCCCTGCCCTCACCCAGCACTGGTGTCAGGGTTGATGGAAGGCAGGGAGAAACGAGTGGACAGCAGTTAGCAGGCCCCTGGAGCCCCATAGCTGGCACTTCCCCCTCCGACAAAGATGAACAGAGGCAGCCCCTCACAACATCATCACAGGTCCCCCAGGCTGGGTGGGCAGTGCCAGGAGGAGGGGCCACCTCCTTCTGAGAGTGGCATTATCCTTTCTGGTTCCGCCGTGCCTTCTAACCATGCCAGAAGAGGGTGTGAACACAATGGCCTTGGCTGCCCCCAGGGATTGCTCAGAGGAAAAATGGTTGGGGGTGAGGCCTGAGTGGACAGAGGAGAGCACTGAGCAGATGCCAAGATCTTGCCTGGGCCGTATAGTCTGGGTGGTGCCCAGGAAGAGTGAGGTGGGGTTTTGAGCCCCCATGACAAAGCCATCTCTGTGAGGCCTGGACTGTGGCCCAGCACTGATGAAGTGACCTGCTCTCTAGGTCCAGTCAGCTTATGGTCAGGAGGGCAGTGGTAGGTGCAATACAGTGCTGAACCTTCTTGAGCCCCAAGGAAAGGTGGAGAAATCATCTGTGTGTCTCCAGGTGGAGGTCTGGGCCAAGCCCACAGACTCTCTGGTCACTCTTGCTCTGGGTTCGGCCTTGAGCTTTGTGTGTGACCTGGGGCAGGCAGGGTGAGGGTGCTGTTATGTGAAGGGACCCCAACTCTGTGCTGCAAGGAGAGAGAGAGGCTGGAGAAAGAGAAAGAGAAAGAGACTCAGCTCTAGTGCTCTGGGGCTTTGGGACCAGGGTGCTCCCCTTCAAGGAAGGCAGCTTGTCAGAGGCAGCGTCAGAGCTGAGGTTGAGGCTCAGGATGGCTGGGCTTAGATGTGCAACATGGAGAGGTAAGGAGCAGAGCCCTCAAGGCAGAGGAGTGAGGGAGGGTGCCAGGGCACAGCCAGCTCTTCTAGTAGCTGGGATTTGATTGCCTGAAGGCAGGGTGTGGAGACCCCAAGAGCCTGGCAGGGGAAGGTCTGGCGTGCAGGCTGGGTGGAGGGACTGGATCCTGCCAGCAATGCAGAGGATTTCTGGAGGGTATGAGCTGGGAGGGAAGACGGTGCCGGGAGGACTAGATCTGGGGATGGGTGGAGCCAGGGAGAGCAGGCTAACACACTTGGGTTGTACTAAGGAAGCCTGAATCCCTGAACAGGTAGCAGGAGCCCAATCAGGCACGGAGGAGGGTGGACAGGCAGCTGCAGACACAGGTGGCTCAGGACAGGGTCTGAGGGGGCACAAGGGGAAAGTGAGCATCAACCTGGATGGGGATTAGCAGGGCAGGGGCAGGAAAGGGCAGGTCCCAGGACGGGGCCTAGAGGGGTGAAGGGCCCCTCTCAGTAAGAGAGAGACCGTCTCCATAAGGGAATCCAGCATTTGAGGCACTTGTCACTCACATGCCCAAGGGGAGGCTTTATGCATGAACGACAGGTTCAAGCAAGTTCAAAGTCTGCACGCTCTGGGGAATACTTGTGCGGAATGGAGGGTTTCCTGGGGACCATTAGGCTGAGACTGGCCTGGCAGGGGACCCCTGGGATTCCAGACAGCCTGGGAAGGGTGGCCTTGAGTGGAGAAGGAGCTGAGCAGGCCCCACGCCAGGGAAACCACAGGCGTTGATGGGCTGCTGCTCCTGCCATGGTCTGTGGGTATCGTCAGCACCACATCACAGATGGGGAGGTCAAGGCGAAGTGGCATATGCCCACCGGCATCCTGGGAGCCTGCTGCAGCCCTCCAGCCACAGATGTGGAAGGGGATGCAGTTACAGTCCTCATGCATGCAGAGCAGGGACAGGCACAACTAGAAGGACGGGGCAATTCCCACAACGGGCTCAGCCTTCTGCCAGCACAGGACCAGAAAGACCAAGCAGGGTGGTCACTTTAGCTGGGAGCAAGGATAAGGGGCTTCCTGGAGGAGGCCACTTGGGAGCTGAGTCTGAAAAGGTGAGCGGCAGTTCACTGGGCAGACAACATTAGGAAGAACATTCCAGAAACAGAGGACAGCCTATACAAATCGAGAAATGGGAGAGCTGAGGGGCTCTGAGAAAGATTGTTATCTATTTGCCTGCCTGCTAAGCTCCAAGAGAACAGCCTTGGGGAAACCTAACCTTTCAATTTGCTTTCATGCTTATGAGATAGCTTCTGGAGCTCCAGCCATCACACTCATACTCCAGGCAGGAAGAAGAAGGAAAAAGGGAAAGCAGCCTTCTTTAAAGCAATGCCCAACAATTCCTGTTTATACTCCATTGCCAGAATGCATTCACATGGCCACGTTGCTCAGCAAGGGAGACTGGGAAAAGGTCATTTTACAGCTGAGCACCTTGCCTCTCTTTTTTTTTTTTTTTTAAATTTTAAGTTCTGGGATACATGTGCAGATGTGCAGGTTTGTTACATAGGTGAATATGTGCCCTGGTGGTTTGTTGCGCACATTGCCTCTCTTAACAAAATCAGGTCTCGTTAGTAAGGAAGACAGGAGGAATGGACTTGGGGTGACCAATCCGTGTTTGGTGTTGCTGGGCCCATTTGAGAGATGGGAAAGCCATTCCCAAGAGGTTGAGTGACTTGCCTGAGGTCAGAGGCTAGACTGAACCCCAGTCCTTTTGACTTTACTTAGAGTAACCCTGAGGGCTTTTTAGAAAGGCCCAGATCAAGTCTTCAGACAGGCTTATCCCGATTGTTGGCCTAAGAAGCCAGCAGAGAGACAGGCATCGCAGACGAACCCAACGACAATCTCTGTGTGGCTTGCAGCTGTGTGGGTGGTGGGTTGGCTGCATTGGTGTGTGCCCAAGATGAAAGCAAAGCAGCTGCTTCTGCAAGACAGAATTAGCTGTTCCTACGGGTCTGGATCATCCTCTTCCCAAACCAAAGGAACCGTGGAGCTGCTGCCTTCTCAGCTCATCACCCACCCAAGGGACCCTGGAGCCAGCCTTGAGGGCTGTGGTGAGCGCTCATCCCTTCCACATGCTCACTAGAGCCTTCCAGGCCATGCTGGGGCACAGAGGTAATTGGGACCTCCTCCTAGCTGCCAGGCGGAAGCAAACAATTTCAACCAAGGGCTGCGGGAGTCCAGAGTCAGAGACCCAGGGCTGCCTGGAGAGGCAGAGGGGACTTTTAACACTAGAACCAAGTCTGGAAGGAGGAGTCCAGGCTGGAGACAGCACCCAGAGAGAGGAGGAGCTCAGCAAGGCCCACCCTGTGGGTCCTGATGGGTCCTGGCCCCACCCCTTGAGCCAGGCAGCCGCAGCCTTCTGAGCCCAATTCCAATGGCATCACAGTGACCTTCTCTCTCTTCTCTTCCCTACAGGGGAAGTACCTCAGCTTAGCTCTTGCACAGTCCCAATACGCACAGGCTCCCTGCTGCCCAAGGATCTGCTTTCCACACAGCCAGGAGTCCCTTTCCCTACCACAGGCTCCCTGCTGCCCAAGGATGTGCCTGAGACACAGCCGGGAGTGCCTCGCCCTCAAACAGGCTCCCTGCAGCCCAAGGATCTGCCTGAGACACAGCCCGGAGTACTTTTCCCAAGCACAGACTCTGTGCAGCCCAAAGAGCTGCCTTCAACCCGGCCGGCAGTGCCTCCCCGTCACCTGCTCCTCCAGGTGCCACCTCCTCCCTGCTAGGTGCTCAAGGCCTCCCTCCAGGATCCTGCCGCTGCTGTCCCCGCTGCTCAGGCACACTGCAGACCTCCTCTGTCACTCCCTCCCTCGGAGCCCAACTTCTAAGGCACCAAATACCCAAGATTAACAGGCTTTTGTTGCTGAACTGGACATATACATTGGAGTCTTTTCTTATGGTCAAAGGTGTTGAATTCTTGCTGATCAACGAAAGTGTTTGTCACCAGGGAGCTTGTCCTATGAGTGAGCTGGATTTATACTGCACCTGCCACGACACAGCACCCTGGTGCCGTGGGGATGCCAGGCATGGATGCATTCCACTCCCAACAGCCCCGACTTTATCAAGGGCTGGGACACATGAGGTCTTAGGCCAAATTCTCCATTTAAAAAGCCCAAAAAGTCTTTGAAATAAGAATTCAATGCTGTGTCTCCCTCTCCAGATTTTTGTTTGTTTGTTTTCTTTGTTGTTTTTTGAGACAGAGTCTTGCTCTCTTGCCCAGGCTGAGTGCAATGGTGTGATCTCAACTCATTGCAACCTCCACCTCCCAGGTTCAAGCGATTCTCCTGCCTCAGTCTCCTGAGTAGTTGGGATTACAGGAGTCTGCCACCACGCCTGGCTAGTTTTTGTATTTTTAGTAGAAATGGGGTTTCACCATGTTGGTCAGGCTGGTCTCAAACTCCTGACCTCAGGTGATCCACCCACCTCGGCCTCCCAAAGTGTTGGAATTACAGGCGTGAGCCACCACACCTGGCCCCTCCCTAGCTTTTTGAAGGGAAAAATACTTGCATATCTCATTTCCTGTACTCCTCATCTTCTTGTCCCTGGTTTCCATTTTTTGGCTACTCAAATTCTGAATGTTTCCCAGAAGGCAGTGAGGCCCTTTCTGGAAATGCTAATTATTTTTCCAGATACCCCACACCGTCCCCAAGACCAGGCAAATTTCAGGGAATCCTCATTTCACTAGAAAAGATAAACTTCCCTCCTTAATCATTTGTCCCCATAGAAGAAGCCACAGCCCCAACAGAGATGAGTGTCAACAGGCAGTGTTCTACTGCCCACCGTGTGCACATGGTGGCTGCATGACTGCCCAAGGTGCCACCCACACAGGCCATGGGCACCCACACAGGCCATGGGCACCCCACATGGGGCTCCCGAGTACGTCAGAAGGGGACCCCCTGGGGGGCTAGGGCTGAGGTTGTCCAGTCATCCCTAATCCATCTTCGAGAGTAAATAAACAGCTCTCCACCTCCCCCATCTACTGGAATGAAATATTTGTGCTTTTTCATAGAAATTCTGAAAGATAAGTACAAGTTAAAAATATACCAAGTTTGGATTTTAAACAGTATTGACTAATTTGACAGTGATAACCACACTGTCCCCCCTCCCTTTTTCTTTTAAGACTTTATGGCTTGCCTATGCGTGTAGGGCTTTGGGGGCTTTCTCTAGGTTGCATGACTTTGACCTTCAGTGCCATCATCCCGAGGAGTTACTCTTTCTCATCCCCCTTCTCTGTCTTGCAGCCTCCTGTCCTGCCACAGCCTGGACTCTGCATCTGGGTCCTGCCAGCTGCCATGATGGGAAGCAAGTCTCTCCCACCCTTCCCCAGCCTCTCCCCTCTGTGTCTGCACATCTGTCTCCCAAGCTGGTTATGAGAGGCTTTTCCAGGCGCACAATGCCCTGCACAAGGCGTCCAGAGAAATAAGCCAGGTCAATGTTGAGGAAATGGAAGAGGGTGCTAGAGCCCTGGGGGTGGATGGGACCCAGTCATTTGGTTTTTCCCTGTTTGGAGGCTCGTTCCCAGAATAGCTGTGGGTACTCAAGAACATGCTGCCCCTCCACACTTCACTTCTCAACATTCTTCCTGGAATAGGAAGACTGGCTACATCAATTTTTTGTCTTGCTTTGTTTTTGAGAGAGTTTTTGTTTCACAAAACAAAACACCTCTAGTCCTGTAAATACAGAGATTTTCATAAAGAATTGAGTGTTCCCACCTCATTGTGAGACAGGTGGAGATATTTATGACAAGGGTGCCTGGTGCCTGGTGAGCAGGTGCATGGCCTGTGTGCAGCGCAATGAGACAGGGTCCAGAGAGGTAGGATGCATGCCCTTGCAGGTGTGGGAAGGGACAGCCAGCCAGACAGTACACCCTCTGGCTCTAGACTGCCTGGCCCAGCTGCCTAATGCCTACAGCCATATACAAATGTGCCCAGAGCAGCCAAGGCAACTTTACAAGGTGCCTGGGACTGTGTATCTCTCAACACTAAGGGAGAAAATGTTCACTGTACTCATGACACCAGGAAAAGTGTGGGGAAGCTTTCATTAGGCAGAAAGGGAGTTTAAATAACATGAAAGTGTAGAGAGACTTTATTTCTTCTGTGTTACCCACGTGGAAACATAAAGATGTTGCTTCCCATCCCTGCAACTCTGAGACCCCATAGGAAGAAATGTATGTGCAATTTCATGAAGAGCTTTATGTGATCCTGGTGAAATCAACATAACTGTTTATTAATGGGGATTGAGAGCGTTTGGAGTTTAGCCAATGTGAACTCAAGCTAGGGCCTGTCATCCTTCCTCATCCCTCAAGGGAGGAAGTCATAGATTAAGAAGGTGAGCTCAGACTACATCAGAGGGGAGAGCCCTTCCACTCTGGCCACCCACAGGGACCCTCCCAGGCTTTCTGTGTTGAACAGTGACAGTAGGGGCAGGCAGAGGGAACTTTGCCAGTCATGCTTCCATGGGCCACTCCTGCCCTGCCTCCTCCTCTCCAGCTGAGTTCATCCCCCAGGTTTGGCATCAGTCAGGGGCTCCTCACCCTAGTGAAGGGAGAAAAGGGACACAGCCCTTGATCATGCAGGTGGGCTGAGTTACAGGTGGGCTGCCTTTTTGATTTTTAGATTCAGAGGGTACATGTGCACGATCGTTACATGGGTATATTGTGTACTGGTGGAGATTGGGCTTCTAGTGTACCCATCACCCAGATAACGAATGCTGTTTCCAATAGGTAGCCTTTCAACCCTCATCCCCCTCCCACCCTCTCCCGTTTTGGAGTCCACAGCATCTCTTATTTCCATCCGTATGTCCATGTGTACCCATTGTTTAGTTCCCACTCACAAGTGAGAACGTGTGGTATTTGATTTTCTGTTTCTGAATTAGTTCACTTAGGATAACGGCCTCCCCCTCCATCACGTTGCAACAAAGAACATGATTTCATTTTTTATGGATGCATAGTATTTCATAGTGTATATATACCACATTTTATTTATCTGGTCAATCATTGGTTCCATGACTTTGCTATTGTGACTATTGCTGAGATAAACATACTAGTACAGGTGCCTTTTTAATATAAGGATTTCTTTTCCTTTGGATAGATACCCAGTAGCTGGACTACTGAGTCATATGGTAGTTCTATTTTTAGTTCTTTGAGAAATCTCCATACTGATTTTCATAGACGTTGAACCAATTTACTTTTCCCCCATCAGTGTATGAATGTTTCCTTTTGTCTACATCCACAACATCTGTTGTTTTTTGACTTTTTAAAAATAGCCATTCTGACTGGTGTAAAATGATATCTCAGTGTGGTGCTAATTTGCATTTATCTGATAATTAGCAATGTTGAGAATTTCTTCATGTGTTTGCTGCTTATATTTCTTCTTTTGAGAAACGTCTTCGTATCCTTTGCTCAATTTTTAATAAGGTTGCTTGTTTTTTTCTGTTTAGTTGTTTGATTTCTTTATATATTCTGGATATTAATTCTTTGTTGGAAGCATAATTTGCAAATATTTTCTTCCATTCTGTAAATTGTCTATTTACTCTGTTGATCATTTCTTTTGCTGTGCAGAAGCTTTCCAGTTTAATTAAGTTCCATTTGCCTATTTTTGTTTTTGTTGCATTTGCTTTTGGGGTCTTTGTCATAAAATATTTGCCTAGGCTGATATCCACATTTTTCCTAGTTTTTTTCCTAGGATTTTTATAGTTTCAGGTCTTGTTTGGGTCTTTAATCCATTTGGAATTAATTTTTGTTTATGATGAGATAGGATCCAGTTTCACTCTTCTGCATGTGGCTAGCCAATTTTTCCAGCACCACTTATTGAATAGGGTGTCTGTCCTTTCCCCACTGTTTATTTTTGTTGACTTTGTCAAACATCTATTAATTGTAGGTATGTAGCTTTAATTTTGGGGCTCTCTATTCTGTTTCATTGATCCACATGTCCATTTTTTGTACTAGTACCATGCTTATACTACAGTGTTGTAGTATAGTTTGAAGTCAAGCAGTATGATGCCTCTGAATTTTTTTTTCTTACAATTACTTTGGCTACTTAGGCTTTATTTTGTTTCATATAAACTTTAGAATTTTTTTTTCTAGTTCTGTGAATAATAATGTTGAAAATTTGACAGGAATTGTGTCATAACTATAGATTGCTTTAGAGAATATGGTCATTTTAACAATATCGATTATTCTAATCCATGAGCATGAGATGTTTTTCCATTTGCATCATCTATGGTTTCTTTCATCAGTGTTTCATAGTTACCCTTGTAGACATCTTTCACCTCCTTGGTTAAATGTATTCCTAGCTAGTTTTTTTTCTTTCTTTCTTTCTTTCCTTTTTTTTTTTTTTTTTTTTTTTTTTTTTTTTTTTTTTTTAGTGTGGCTATTGTAAATGAGATTGAGTTCTTGATTTGGTTCTCTGCTTCCATGTTATTGGTGTATACAAATGCTACTGATCTTTGTACATTGATTTTTATCTCATGAAACTTTGTACCAAAGTTGTTTATCAAGTCTAGAAGTCTATTGGAAGAGTCTTTAGGGCTTTCTAGGTATACAATCATGTCATCAGCAAACAGAGATAATTTGACTTCCTCTTTTCCAAGTTGGATACCTTCTATTTCTTTCTCTTGCCTGATTGCTCCAGCTAGGACTTCCAGTACTATGTCAAATAGGAGTGGAGAGAGTAGGCATTCTTGTCTTGTTTCAGATCTTAAGGAGAATGCTTTTAACTTTTTCTCATTCAGTATGATGCTGGCTATGGGTTTGTCTTATATGACTCTTAATTATTTTGAGGCATGTTCTTTTGATGTCTGGTTTATTGAGGGTTTTCATCTATTGATCATATGATTTCTGTTTTAGTTCTGTTTATGTGGTGAAGGATGTTTATTAATTTACTGTTTTTAACCATCTTTGCATCCCTGGAATAAAGTCCACTTGACTGTGATGAATTATATTTTCGATGCACTGCTGTTTTACTAGTATTTTTTTGACTATTTTTGCATGTACGTTCATAAAAGATATTGGCCTGTGGTTTTATTTTTTATTATGTCCTTGCCTGATTTTGGTGTCAGAATGATACTGGATCTTCATCGATATTTTGGAATAGTTTCAGTAAGATTGATACTAACTCTTGTTCCTACATCTGGTAGATGTACAAAGCTGTGAATTTATCTGGTCCTGGGAAATTTGTGTGTGTGTGTGTGTGTTTTTTTTTTTTTTTTTGAAAGTTTCTTATTACTAATTCAATTTTCTTACCCATTATTGGTCCATTCAGGATTTCTATTTCTACCTGGTTCAATCTTGGGAGATTCTGTGTTTCCAGGAATTTATCAATTTCCTCTGGGTTTTCTGGTTTGTGTGCATAGAGGTGTTCATAGTAGTCTCCAATGATCTTTAGTATTTCTGGAGCATCATTTATAATGTCACTTTTGTCATTTCTGAGTGTGCTTATTTGAATCTTCTCTCATTTTTTCTTGGTTGATGTAGCTAGCAGTCTGTCAATTTTGTTTATCCCCTCAATGAACCAACTTTTTGTTTTACTGGTCCTTTGTATCTTTTTATGGTCTCAATCCCATTTAGTTCTGCTGTTTGTTATTTCCTTTCTTCTCCTAGCTTTGAGTTTGGTTTGTTCTGTTTTTCTCTAGTTCCTTCAACTGTGATGTTTGGTTGTTAATTTGAGATCTTTCTGTCTTTTTGATGTAGACATTTAGTGCTGTAAGATTTCCTCTTAGTACTGCTTTTGCTGTTTCCCAGACGTCTTGGTATTTTATGTCTCTATTTTCATTTATTTCAAAGAATTTTTAAATTTCTGCCTTAATTCATTGTTTACCCAAGAGTCATTCAGGAAGAAGTTGTTTAGTTTCCATGTACTTGTGCAGTTTTGAGTGTTCCTCTTGGTATTGATTTCTGATTTCATTTCAGTGGTTTGGGAAGACACTTGATATTATTTCAGTTTTTATTTTATTTTATTGAGCCTTGCATTATGGTCAAGGATATGGTCAATTATGGGGAATGTTTCATGTGCAGGTGAAAAGAATGTATATTCTGTGGTTGTTGGTAGAATGCTCTATAAATGTTTTTAGGTCCATTTGGTCTGTAGCCCAGTTTAAGTCCAGAGTTTCTTTGCTATTTTCTACCTCGATGGTCTGTATAGTGATGTCATTGGGATATTGAAGTCCCCCACTATCATTATATTGCTATCAATCTGTTTTCTTAGGTCTAGTAGTATTTGTTTTATGAATCTGAATGCTCCATTGTTGGGTGCATATATATATTTAGTAAAATCTTCTTGTTGTATTGAATGCTTTATCATTATATAATGATATTTTTGTCTTTTTCTAAATGTTGTTGGTTTAAAGTCTATGTTATCCAATATGAGAATGGCTACTCCTGCTTACTTTTGTTTTCCATTTGCATAATATATGTTTTTCACCATTTTACTTTGAGTCTGAAATTGCCTTTAGCCAGTAGATTGGTCTCTTGTATGCAGCCAATGGTTGGTTTTATATCCAATTTGCCTCTCTGATCTTCTAAGTAGATCATTTAGGCCAACAGTCCCCAGCCTTTTTGGCATCAGGGATAAGTTTCATGGAAGATGATTTTTTTCACAAATCGTGGCAGGGAATGGTTTCAGGATGAAACTGATTGACCTCAGATCATCAGGCATTAGATTCTCATAAGGACCGTGCAACCTAGATCCTTTGCATGTGCAGTTCACAATAGGGTTCACACTCCTGGGATAATCTGATGTTGTCATTGATCTGACAGGAGACAGAGCTCAGGCAATAATGCTCACTTGCCCACCACTCAACTCCTGCTGTGTGGTCAGGTTCCTAACAGGCCAAGGACCAGTCTATGGCCTGCGGATTGGGAACCCCTGATTTAGGCCATTTACATTCAAGCTTAATATTGATATGTGAGGTGTTGTTCACATTATAATGTTACCAGCTAGTTCTTTTGGAGTTTCAAATGTGTAATTGCTTTGTAGGATCTGTGAGCTTTGTACTTATGTATCCTTCCATGATGGTGAGTAGTGCCCTTTAATTTCTACTTTTTGAATTCCTTTCAGCATTTCTGGTAGGAACAATCTAGTGGTGACAAATTCTCTTAGCACTTGTTTGTTTGGGAAACACTTTATTTCTCCTACATTTGTGAAGCTTAATTTGGTGAGATATGAAATTCTTGGCTGGCATTTTTTCCCTTGAGGAGGCTAAAAGTAGGCCCCCAGTCTCTTCCAGCTTGTAGGGTTTCTGCTGAGAAGTCTGCTGTTAGTCTAATGGGTTTTCTTTTATAGGTAATTTGATCATTTTCTCTAGCTGCATTTAAGATTTTTTTCTTATTGCGAATCTTGGATAGTCTGATAACTATATGTCTTCATGATGTTCATCTTCTATAATATGTTGTAAGTATATTCTGAGTTTCTTATATCTTGAAGTCTACCTCTCTAGCAAGATTAAGTACATTTTCCTGAATTATTCCCCTAGATGTTTTCCAGTTTACTTACTTTTTCTTCTCTCTCAGGAATGCCTATAAATTATAGGTTTGGTGATTTTACATAATTGTATATTTCTTCTTTTTTTAAATTCTTTATTTTTGTCTGACTGTGTTAATTCAAAAGACCAGTCTTCAAGATCTGAAATTTTTTTCTTCTACTTGGATTGTTGGAGCTTTTTAATGTATTTTGAAATTATTTAAGTGTATTTTTTATTTCCAGAAGTTCTGGTTTTTTTTTTCGTTTTTTTTTTCTTTAAAGGTATTTATCTCTTCCTTAATTTCCTGGTTTGTTGTCATGATTTCTTTGTGTTAGTTTTCAACTTTCTCTTGGCTCTCATTGACCTTCCCTGCAATCCATACTTTTAATTCTTTATCTGTAATATTTGAGTTTTCATTTCGGTTGGAGCTTATCGCTAGAGAGCTAGTGTGAATATTTGATATTATCACAACATTCAGATCTTTCATGGTGCCAGAATTTTTACACTGGTTCCTTCTCATCTGGAGGAGCTGACACTCCTGATTTTTAAATTTATTTCCATTTATGTGTGATATTTTCTCTGTTATCCCCCCTCCCCTTGAGGGTGTCACTGTAGAGTATGTTGATAGGGGTTTTGGCTTTTCTCCTACAGCCCTGTGCACGTTTATCGGGCTGTGCAGTTCAACCTGCAGGCCAGTAGGTGGCACTTACAAATAAGAGCTGGCTGTGGCATAAGCCCATGGATGTGTATTTGATCTTTGTTCACTGAGGTGCTCTCTATAGTTTCAGGTGACAGGCTGGATAGTGGAATGCCAGGTGCCCTGAGCTTCCTATTCAGAATGCGTTGGGGAAGTGGAAGAGAGGATGCAGCTGGGCAGAGGTGGACCCCCTGGCTTTCCCACAAACACCCCCAGTGATAAGCACAGGCACCAGCCCTGATGGGGGTGGCTGAGGGAGCTCCTGATGAAATGCACAGAGGTCTTTGTGGTTGATGAGGGGGCTGCACTGGCTCCATGTCCTAGATAGGCAGGAATGCAATCAGCTTCCCTATCACACCCCTGTTCTGGGGCTGGTGTCTCTCAGTTCAGATGCACGCTGTGGTCTATCTCCAGGCCACAGTGTGGCTGAGAGACATGAAAAATGCCTGTCCTGTGTGCCTCTCCGCAGGAGTGGCTTCAGGGCGTAAATTCTTCATTCAGCCCAGTGCAGGCAGTTGTATGGCTCGCCAGTGTGGTGATGTTCTCCATGTGGTAATGCCACTGCCTCATGGGGAGACGGGGAACGGCTCTGCCTATCAGCCATGTAGGTGGGAGTCATCATGGTGGTGTTGGCTGCTTGGGTGGGCCCAAACTCAGGCCCAGGGAGGAGTCAGGTGCCAGCGATGTTGGACTGGGCTAGGTAATTCCCCAACTCCCACACGTCTCAGTGACCCACTAGATGGCATGTAGGAGTCCTGATGTGGCTGGACCAGGATCCAGCCAGCCCAGAGTTCAGGTGTTGGCTGTGATAGGGAGGGGAGGGCTGGTCCCCTGGAGCCCGAGAACAGATCACAGGACTGTGGGGGCTGGGCATTCCCAAGGGCTCCAGGTCACAGCTGCAATGTTCAGGCGTAGCAGGGTGGCTGTGCTGTGCACCTTTCACTCAGGAAGGCAGGATCCTTCAGCTGGGGCAATGAGCAATGGCAGTTGTTGGGCTCATGGCCCACTCACACGTCTCTCCCAAAGCTGGATTTTGCTGTTAGGAGCTCAGGAAGGTACCTGAACTTCCTGCTCCCTCCCTGGCCTGGGGCAGCAGAGGCAAGCCTGTGGTGGAAAGGGCTTAATGGGCAGCCTCTGGGGGTTGGGCTCTCAGAAGAACACTGAGCTGTGGCTGTCATGCTCAGGGAGGGGTGGGCGGTGGCACTGGCAGCCTGTCACCAAAGCAGGCAAGTCCCATTTGGCAGAGAGGAGCAGCAGAGGGAAGCCATGCAGGGCATCGTCTACCCACTCCTCCTTACCACAGCTGTGGTATCTGTCTTTGGGGCACACAAAAGTGCCCAGTTCCCCTCTATGGCGGGCAGGAGTGGCTGCACCAGGCAGACCAGGGATGAAAGCCTGTGGGATCCATGTAGGCTTGAACAGTGCCTCTGCACCGTCTCCAGCAGGCTCCCTGTGTTCATCTGGAGGCCCGGGGGCTCCCTGTGGCTAGGATTGCAAAGGTCCATGGTGGAGGTGTGAAATTTCAGGGTTCTCTCACTCGCTCACCTCTTCCCTGTGTTACGGAGCCCTTTGTGGCTCCTTGGGGGTCCCAGCTCGGCAGGCTTCCGTCTCCTCTGCTGTCTGTGATTCTCATCACGTCTCTGGTGAATTTCATCGTGCTCTCTTAGAGGATCTCTTTGAAGTGTTAGTATTTACTATTTTGATGCCTGAGAGGTACCCACTAGCTGCTTCTAGCCTGGGCTGTCTTTATTCCACTGCCCCCTCCTCTGGAGGAGCAGGATACTTTTAGAAAACAAGTCTCACATCAGAGCTGCCCAAAACAGAAGTGCACAAAAGGGAACACGGTGGGCAATTTTTATTCCTTATTTTGGACCAGAACTATAAGAACACACATTTCTGAGAGTCCAATGGATGTCACGTAAAGCACCCCTGTAGAGCTGGAAAGAGCCAGAGCAGGTGAGGCTATGAGTAGCCCCATATGGAACAACAAAGCTCACACGAAGCCAGGGCACTTCTCACCCCTGGGATGGCACAGAGAAGGTCCAGGCCTCCAGGGGCACTGCAGGCCTCCATTGGTCATTCAGGGACCTTAATATGCAGGGGAAGCTCTGCCAGGCAAGAGCATTCTTTTGAGATCAGTTTCTAATCAGCCAGACAGAAGGAGCAGGGCTAGGCTGGGTGACAGGCATGTGCACCTGCCACTGCCATGAGCTCAGACACAGCCTGCTGAGTTGCAGGGGAGGCTACAATTTAGTAGCTGTGCGTCCAAGAAGGAGTTGGGGGTAGATTTGTGGACAGTGCCCAGTCCCTGCTATGATGCCAATCACTGAGGGCAAGGACCCTGGAGCTTTAGCTCTCCTACTGGTTTCTCCAACCTACTAGGGAAGGCTCCCTTGATGGCAAGACCCTGGTGGGACTTTTGGAGGCAAATGTGCACACCTGGTCTGCACACCTTATTAGCTGAACAGAAGCTTAGAAACAGACTGGAGAGGAAACTGTACATGTAGAAGGTTTATTTTGTTAGGGAGTCCTCTGGGGAGCACCACGGTGAGGGAGAGAATAAAGGCAGGAACCAGACCCACATAGGATGTGCTACAGCGAACATCTCCAATCAATGGGAAAATAAATGGCTATTCATTTGCAGGAAAGTGTTAGTTAAGGCACTTTTCCTGGGGTCCTGAAACTCCAACTGTCAACCCACAAGCCCCAGCAAAGAGGCATGGAGGTGATTGGGACAGGGATTGCCTAGTGACAAGGTGAGCCCTTAGATACCCCACCCCGTACCCACCACCAGGGGGTCCAGCCTCTGTAAGAGGAGGCATGAGGTGGGTTGAAGTGTAGGAAAGTGTAGGAGGGCTGGGCTGGGCTTCAGCAGCTGAGTCTTCTGACTCTAGCCCAGAGCCCTGCGCACTTCCCCAGGGTGCCCCCTTCCACAGTCGGGAGCTGAACCACCAGGCCCTCCCAGATGGCTGCTTCATGGTGAAGCTGCCTTAGTGCAGCACTCTGATCATTTATCATTAAAGTGGGCACAGCCAGAACTCCCAGAGCTCAATGGGGCCTTGATACATCCTAAGCATCTACTCTGTGCTAGACCTTTGGTCCTAGGAGGTGGGGACGTCACATCAGAACACTGGGGAGTTTTGTCAACTTAGTTTTATCCTCCTTGGGGATGTGCGCTGATCGCCACGGGTGAATTGTTTTAGACTCACTAACATTTTGTGAGCTTGGCTTGCTTTCTTCACATTGGATAGATTAGGAAACTACAGGTCTGAGAATGTAAAGCAACTTGCTTAACATCCCACAACTTTTAAGCGGAAGAACCAGGAGTCAATGCAGAGCAGCTGTCTGCAGAGTTGTACCGGGCACTGGGTTCCTGTCCCCAGATGCAGAATCTGCAGCCAGGACTGGGGATATGGGGGAAGTATCCACCCACCTCTCACAGAGGCTCACAGCCTAGAGCATGTCCCCAACCTCCTGCCAGGTTATCACTGGAGCCTGAAGGAACCCCTCCACCTGGCTGGCCAGTGGACCCAGCTCTGGGCTGGGGCGAGGTTCCCTCACCACTGCTGGTTGGGTGGACTGTCCTCCTGGCTGGCCTGGGCTATTCCTGAGCTTGCTGCTCAGCCCCTCCCTCCAATCCCTCAGCTCAGGTCTCCAAGCCTGGGCTAGTGGCTTGGGCTCTTTGAAGCCAGGAGCCTCCCCTAGACTCCCACCAAGGGTGGCTGCAGGACTCCTCTGCGTGCACACATATACAACCATACATCCATAAGCCTGTGTTGAAGCTTGTGGGCCTAAACAAAGCCGTGGTCTTCATGCAGTTCCCCTGACCCCTTTTGTGAACACCAGAATTCCTTGAGTAGGCTCAGCATGTAGAGGGAGACAGAGGGGCAGAAGGGAACTCCGTGTCTCACCAGGATTCCCTGAGTAGGCTCAGCATGTAGAGGGAGACAGCGTGGCAGAAGGGAACTCTGTGTCTCAAGCACTGCCTAGTGTTTCTGCCTGTGCCGGGCTGGGTAATTTGCATACCTGGTCAGGTAATCTATTGAAACATTCATTCCGTTTTTTGTCCTCCCTCTCTGTTTCTTTCTTTTTTTTAAAATGGCATTGAGATTTTTATTAACCTACCTTCCTGCTTTATTTTAACATTATAAACATTATAAGTCAAATTATTCTCTTTTTGACCCAGGGTTGTGGTAGGAACTCTCTTGTTACAAAGTGGTAGCCAATCTGTGCCTGCTTTTTATGCTTTTCTGGCCCCTCTCAACCTCTGGCTGTCACTTCTCTGTTCTTTCTGTTTTCCTTAACAGTGTATTCTAATTCCTGTAAAACAGGGACTGAGAGTACCAACCTCTTTGTCATGAGGTTTAAGAGAAGGCCCAGCAGTAAGCCAAGCTCTCAGGAAAATTGAAACAGTTCCTCCTTGCCCTTCAGTACAGCTCCTTCTCGTCTGTCAGGGGCTAAAGAATGACTGAACCTGTAAACCAAACCACAGTGTAAAGTCCACAGACCAGGAGAAGGCCTAGATGGTAAAGTACTTGGGCTTTGTGACTCCACTGCTGACATCCAGGCTAAGGGAGGACTGACTAGTGACAGTTCCAAGACCACTGAGCTCACAGTTCCCTGTGGCTGTCTCCCTCGTATCTCTGCCATGACCAGGGCTTGAGGAGGGGCCTCTCAGTTCCCCTGACACACTGGGAATAGTATAAGGGTGCAGCAGAAGCCAAAAATGGAGTGACCAGCCCTGGGGAGTCGATGGGGGATGCTGACAAACCAGTCACTAAGTTGGTGCTATTTGCTCTTAAGAAGGAGAGGCAGAGCCTGGGCAAGAACAGCAGCTGGAAGGTAAAACGCAGGCCTGGCTCTCAGTAGCATCAATGATCAGCCTTGAAGGGGCGATCAGGGGATATGCTCCAGGTACTGGGCCTGCTTCTCAGTCAGCTTGGTCAATTTCATGTTCAGCTTGCCCAGGTGGGCTTCAGCCACTGCCTCATCCAGCTTCTTGGACAGGACGTGAACCCCAATGGGGTACTTCTCTGGGTGGGTTCACAGCTCAATCTGTGCAGTCACCTGGTTGATGAAGGAGTCACTCATCGCAAAGCCAGGGTGACCCATGACACAACCCAGGCTGACCAGTCGACCCTCAGCCAGCAGGATGGTGCGGCGTCCATTCTTCAGCGAGTACCTGGTCACCTGGGCCTTGATGGTCACGTTCTCCCAATGTTCTCGCTGAGCCACTTGACATCGATCTCCACATCAAAGTGTCCAGTGTTACACATGATGGCATCATCCTTCACCTGTTCAAAGTGCCGGCCAAGGATGATGTTGACACAGCCTGTGGTGGTGATAAAGGTGTTGCCCTCCTGACAAGCTTCGTCCATGGTGGTCCCTTCATAGCCCTCCATGGCAGCCTGCAGTGCATTGATGGGGTTGATCTTGGTGATGACGTGGGCCCCGAAACCCCACAGGGCCTGGGCACAGCTCTTGCCCATGTTGCCGTAGCCTGCTATGACCGCTACCTTGCCGGCAATCATCACCTCTGTGGCCCACTTGATGCCATCTATGAGGGACTCCCAGCAGCCATAGAGCTTGTTGAATTTGCTCTTGTGATGGAGTTGTTGTCATTGGCACCTTCAGGATCCCACTGACCAGCATCCTGTGTGGGTTGTGGACCCCAGTCTTGGTTTCCTTGGAAGTGCCTCAGATGGCCCAGCAAGAGCTGTGAGTACTTGGTGTGGAAGAGGTTGGTGAAGTCACCCCCATCCTCCAGAATAATGTTGAGGGCCCATCCTTGAATTACAGTGACTGCTTGATGCACCACAGGTACTCCTTGTCCTTTCGCCCTTCCAGGCATATACTGGAATGCCAGACTTGGCAATGGCAGTCAACACATGGTTCTGGGTGAGGAAGATGTTGCTGCTGGGGCACCCAGGGTGATGAGGGTCTCAATGTGGATGGCCGTCTCCATGGTCGTGTGCAAGCAGCTGGCAATGCGGGTGCCTTTGGAGCCTGGGAGCCTCGTGGCTTGGAGGCCTAGTACAGCTCCCGCATGTGCATCAGGCCTGGCATCTCCTTCTTCACAGTGTTCAGGGCCTTGCATCCCCAGGCGGCCAGGCCAATGTCAATAACTTTGCAGGGCAGTTTGTCAGACAGGCTGGCGGCACTTATGATGGAGACAGGTGAAGGGGACTGGGCCTTGGTCTGGGGATAGGCACTGGGTGGGTGGGTGGCTCTAGGCGGGGTCTCTGTCTCTCTCTCTGTGTGTATATGTGTGTGTGTGTGTTTTCTATTTTACATTTCAAGCAGATGGCCAGGCCCTTGGTATTGCAGAGGTGCCCACAGTGTGTATTAGCCAGGGTTATCCAGAGAAATAGAACCAACAGGATATATACGGGTATATGTAAGAGCAGATTTATTATAGGAATTGCCCCATGTGGTTATGGAGACCGAGAAGTCCCACGGTTTGCTATCTGCAAATTAGAGAAACAAGAATGTCAGTGGTGTGACTCAGTCTGAGTCCGAAGGCCCAAGAATTAGAGGGGCGGGGGTGGGGCAATGGTGTAAGTCCAAATGCTATGACCTGAAAGTTAGTGTCCCCTAAAGATTCATATGCTGAAATCCTAAACCCCAAGAGATAGTATGAGGAAGTAGGGGTATGGGGAAGTGATTAGGTCACCAGGGCGGAGCCTCATGGATGGAATTAGTGCCTTTATAAAAGAGGCCCCAGAGGGCTGCCTCGCCCCTTCCACAGTGGGAGGACACAGGAGACATTGTTGGCCAAAAGATGCTAACAATGAACCAGAGAGCTGACTCTCACCAGAAACCTAATCTGCCTTGACTTAACTATCAAGAATTATATATTTAAATTATGAATCTTTTAGATGAACCACAAACCTTGCAAAAATTTTACAGACCACTTGAGAATGTGGCCCCAGCTTGGGGTGTTCACTTCTATCAGCTGGAGAATTTCTATGGAAAGTATAAGAAAGCCTGCCTTAGGGTCCATATGGGAGATCCCAGCCTGAGCCTGGCTACAGGCTGTGCAGAGGCAGGACCCAAGAGGAGACCAGAAGGACAGGGCTGTAGTGACTGTAGGTTGTCGGCTCATGATCACAAGAGCAGTCAGATCTTAGCAGGACCAGACATTGGAAAACCCACAGGACCCTTGCTTGGGGTATCCTTCAGTTTTCCCTGCTCCCTGGGCTATGTGGCCTCAGTTCTGCCCCTCCTCTCCCTCCACACCTGCTCCCTTCTCCCCACCTCTGCCTCTCTGTGTACTTGGCTGTTGCGAGTAGCCCTGCAGTCTGTGGTTGCTCGTCTTCTCTTCAGAGACCCCATGGCCACGTTGCTGGGGAGAGATTCTGATCCCATAGTCTGGGTCAAGCTGTACATGCCTGATCTGACCACCAAGGTTATACCATATAATCAGGGCTGCTGCTGGACCCTGAACGGGGTATGGGGAAGTTTGAGGGTGTGGCAATGGCTTTAGCAGGTGCCCCCAAAGTTGTCCCCAGCATGTGGAGGAGCCTGCCCATCTGTCTCCCCATGAGTGGCCCCTGTCACCTTGCTTCCTTCACTCCTGCTCCCGATTCTTCCATGAAGCTGAGCCACATGAGCAAGTGAGCATCCCTCTGCCGCCCTCACTGCCTCAGCACCGCCCCTTCCATCAGGCGCCACTCCTGCCTGCTGCCCACAGCCTACCCGGTGAGCTCAGCTCGGAGACCAGGGCTGGGCCTGGGCAGAGGGGATGAGGGAGTCCCATGCCTTATGTGCAGGAAACGTGGGTCTGGGCTGTTAACAGCAAAGCCTTTGTATTTGTCCACTAGGCTGTTAACAGCAAAGCCATTGTATTTGTCCACTAGGGGCCAGAACAAAGTTCCACGCACTGAGTGACAAAAAACAGACACTTTTCCTGAGAATTCTGCAGGCTGCAAGTCCAAGGTCAAGGTGTGGGGGTCGTTTCCTCTGGGTCTCATGGAGCCGGGTTTGCTGACGGCTGCCTTCCTCCCGTGTCCTCCCATGCTGTTCCCTCTGCGCGTGTCTGCTTCCTAAACTGTTCCTGTGAGGACACCAGTCGTACTGGATTAGGGCACACCCTAATGACCTTGTTTAACCTTTACAAATCCTCTCCGAACACAGTACAGCTGCATCCTGAGGAACCAGGGGTCAGGACTTTAGTATATAAATTTTGGGGAGGACACAATTCAGTGCATCTCCCTGGATCGTATCTCAGTCTCAGGGCTGGCATTTCTCTCTGGGCTCTGCCCGGGGCTCCCCACACTATGGTTCCTTTGAGGGAGCCCATCTCAGCTCACCTTTATAACTGGACTTTGGCTAGACCTTTCTGGAAGGGGCCCGCTCCCACCTCCAGACTCATTGTCCCCAGACACCCACATGTGGCTTGGTGTGGGCACACCTCTCTGTGCACATGTGTGGGGAGCAGCTGAGCTTCTGAGAATGTCACCAGTGAGGGTGCCTTGGTCCTGGCCCACTGGACAGGGCTCCCCGAAGGGTAGCGAGCCTGGGTGCGCAAAGGCCTGGAATGGGCCCTTCATCAGTCCCGGGACATGGAGACAGCTTCCATCTTCCTCTCTGGAGGGCGTCTCACAGCACCATGAGCAGGACGGCTTCCAGCTCTGGGGGCAGCTCTGGGCAGTGGCTATGTGCCCTGGGCATGGCTGCCTCCCCTGGCCCAGCTGGTCCAGCTTATTCTTACCAACCCCAGTCCACACCTCCAGGAACAGCCTGGGGATGCTATGTGCTTAGAATGAAGGGCACTGGACCGGGGGTCAGGACAACGAGTGCTTTGCATCACAGGACGTTCTTGTCTATTACCTCCAAGGTGGCACTGGATGGGAAAACAAATCACTGCCCACCCAGGGTGTTATTCCCTCAGGGCTCCAGGAGCCATGGGGGTTCTGGGAGTCCCATGGGAGCCTTCCTGAGCTGAAGGGGCTGGTCCTGGAGGTAGGATGTGTTTGCTGAATGGTGGGAAGGAGACAGCCGGTCAGGAGGTGGCATGGGGAGGGTGGTGCTGGGGAAACATTCCTGGCAGGACCCCAGGGTGGGCAAATACTGGAGTGGCAAAAGTTAACCTCTGCCCAGGAGGATTCCTCCTTCTCTTGGCAGCCAACGTCTCCTGGGGGACCACAGGAGAGCAGGAACCTGCAAGCCCAAGAGACCTGGGGGGTCGCAACTGTGCTTCCCACAAGACGTGTGTTTTGGGCAAATTGTCTCAACCCTGGGCCTCCGTTTCTTATTCTTATACACCAAACCCATCTCTACTTCTCGGGAGAGGTTAAGAGGTGTCTAGACATGGCCATTCCAGTGAAGGGAGGCTGCTGTCACTCTGCGTCCTCTGCTGAGCTCCCCATTGTGTCAACTGTGTACACAATAAATGGAAGAGACACAATCTTTTTTATGTGATCAAGGTCTAGTAAAAACAGTGGAGAAACCCCATGTCCCCTAAAAATACAAAATTAGCTAGACCTGGTGGCTCATGCCTGTAATCCCAGCTACTAAGGAGGCTGAGGCAGGAGAGTCACTTGAACCTGGGAGGTGGATGTTGCAGTGAGCCAGGATCATGGCATTGCACTCCAGCCTGGACAACAAAAGCAAAACTTCATCTCAAAAAAAAAAAAAAAGAATGATGAAAATGTCTGGGCATGGTGGCTCACACCTGAAATCCCAGCACTTTGGGAACCAAGATGGGAGGATTGCTTGAGTCCAGGAGTTCAAACCCAACCTGGGCAACATAGTGAAACCTGTCTCTCCAAATATATATATATATATATATTTATTTATTTTTGAGACAGGGTCTTGCTCTGTCACCCAGGCTGGAATGCAGTGGCGCGACCTTGACTCAATGCACTCTCCACCTCCTGGGCTCAAGCGATTCTCCTGCCTCAGCTTCTCGAGTAACTGGGATTACAGGCACCTGCCACCACGCTCAGCCAATTTTTGTAATTTTAGTAGAGACGAGGTTTCACCATGTTGGCCAGGATGGTCTTGAACTCCTGACCCCAAGGGATCTGCCTGCCTTGGCCTTCCAAAGTGCTGAGATTACAGGCGTGAGCCACTGCCCCAGGCCAAAAAAAAAAAAAAAAAAAAAAAAAAATTAGCTGAGCTACTCAGGAGGCCGAGATGGGAGGATCCTTTGAACCCAGGATTTTGAGACTGCAGTGACCTGTGATTAGGCCACTGCCCTCCAGCCTGGGCAACACAGCAAGATGCTGTCTCAGGAAAAAAGTTTTAAAAAAGAATGATGAAAATGTAATATGTCCTTTAGGAACATGTCCTAATAATGTAATAACATATATATGTAGAATAAGTTCATTTTTATAAAGCAGGCATATAATTGTATAAGAGTACAAAAAAAATGGCCAGGCATGGTGACTCATGCTTGTAATCCCAGCATTTTGGGAGGCCAAGGTGGGTAGATCACCAGAGGTCAGGAGTTTGAGACCAGCTTGGTCAACTTAGTGAAACCTCATCTCTACTGAAAATACAAAAAAATTAGCTCGGTGGGCATGGTGGCAGGCGCCTGTAATTCCAGTCACTTGGGAGGCTGAGGTGGGAGAATTGCTTGAACCTGGGAGGCAGAGGATGCAGTGAGCTGAGATCGTGCCACTGGACTTTAGCCTGGGTGACAGAGTGAGACTCTGTCTCAAAAAAAAAAAAAAAAAAAAAAAAGAGTAGAGAAAACCTAGTATCATATATGTAGCATGCATATTACCAGTGATCATCTTTGTGATTCTATGGGAATATGGGAAATCCTCATTTTCGACATTACATATTTCCATGATGCTTGAATTTAAGAGAAAACCAATACTGATATTTTTTAAATTGTATCACATGATAATTGAGAGCATTTGGGAACTCTTACAGCAGGTTGACATTGCCCAGACTTCCAGAAGTGTCATCAATAGATGGTTCTTGTTGAACCGGGTATCCACCACCTTGGGTTACTGAATTTGCAAGACAAGTTGCATGTAAACTAGTCACATGCAGTAAAACCACGTACCACACCAGGCACAGTGGCTCAGACCTGTAATCCCAGCACTTTGGGAGGTCGAGGTGGGTGGATCGCCTGAGGTCAGGAGTTCGAGACCAGGCTGGCCAACATGGTGAAAACCCATTTCTACTAAAAATACAAAAAAGTCGGATGTGTTGGCACATGCCTGTAATTCCAGAATAAGGGAGGAGACCACCCCTTATATTGTCTTATGCCCAATTTCTGTCTCCAAAGAAAGAAGAAGTAAAAACTAAAAGGCAGAAATGAAATCCACAGGCGGACAGCCCGGCACCATGCCCTGGGCCTGGTAGTTAAAGATCGACCCCTGACCTAACCAGTTATCTATAGATTCCAGACATTGTGTGGAAAAGCACTGTGAAAATACCTGTCCTGTTCTGTCTCGTTCTGATTACTGGAACATGCAGGCCCCAGTCACATACCCCCAGCTTGCTCAATAGATCACGACCCTCTCATGTGGATCCCCTTAGAGTTGTGAGCCCTTAAAAGGGACAAGAATTGCTCACTCAGGGAGCTTGGCTCTTGAGACAGGAGGCTTGCCAATGCTCCTGGCCAAATAAACCCCTTCCTTCTTTAACTTTGTATCTGAGGAGTTTTGTCTGCAGTTCATCTTGCTACATTTCTTCATTCCCTAACCAGGAAGTGAGGTGATTGGCAGATGGTTGAGACAGTTCCTTAGGCAGCTTAAGCCTGCTCTGTGGAACGTCCCTGTGGGGGATGACCAGCCCGAGCACTCCCGGGTAGGCATTTGCCATGAGGAGACGCCTCAGCAGAGCAGTGTATGGCAGGCCCCCATGGAGGATCAATGCAGTGGCTGAACACCAGGAAGGAACTGGTACTTGGAGTCTGAACATCTGAAACTTGGTAAGACTAGTCTTTGGAACTTGCCTACTCTGTTTGAGTGGAAGCGTGGTCTGATCACCCACGGCGTGCCTTTATTGGCACTTTGGTTTTGGTTTTAACTTGGTTTGAATTGCTTGACAGGACTGGTCTTGGGAACTTGCCTACTCCATTTGAGTGGAAGTGTGGCCTGATCACCCACAGTGTGCCTGTACTGGCACTATGGTTTTTGCTTTTGACTTGACTTGGATTGCTTGATACTTTGGTTTTGGTTTTGACCTGGCTTGGATTTCTGGATACTCTGATTTTGGTTTTGATTTTGGTTTGGTGTAAATTGCAAAAGTGTGTTTGTGCCCTTTTTACTCATTCTTTGTTTTGTGGTGTGCGTGTGGTGTGAGCATGGTGTTTTGTCTCGAAGAAGCATGGATCAGGCACAAATAAGCACACCCTACTAGGAACTACACTGAAAAATTTCAGAAAAGGATTTAAGGGAGACTATGGAGTACTGTAACACCAGGAAAACTTAAAACTTTCTGTAAAATGGACTGGCCAGCATTCGAGGTGGGTTGGCCATCAGAAGGAAGCCTGGACAGGTCCCTTGTTTCAAAGGTATGGCACAAGGTAACCTGTAAACCCAGGGCACCCAGACCAGTTCCCATACATAGATGCTTGGTTACAGCTGATTTTAGATCTCTCCACAGTGGTTGAGAGAACTGCAGCATAAGTGAGGCAGAGAGAGAGAGAGAGGCAGGGAGGAGACAGAGAGAGACAGAGAGGAGAGAGAGAGAGACAAAGTCAAAGACAGAAAGAGAGATATATACAAGTAGTTAAGAAAAAAAGTGTACCCTATTCCTTTAAAAGCCAAGGTAAATTTAAATCCTGTAATTAATATTGAAGGTACTCTTCATAACCCCATAACACTCCAATACCACTTTGTTGTCAGTGTAAACAAGGGCATATCCCGAAAGCACTGAGGCCTTTCTATCAAAAATCCTTAGCAGTAACCTGCAGATGGCCCAAATGCATTCAATCTGTAGCGGCAACTGCTTTGCTAACAGAAAAAAAGTAAAAAAATAACTTTTAAATGAAACCTCGTTGTGAGCACCCTCACCAGTTCAGTTCAGAACTATCCTAAATCAAAAAAGCAAAAGAGTAGCTTACTAACTCAAAAATCCTAAAGTATGGGGCTATTCTGTTAGAAAAAAAAATCTATACCAATTCTAAGTTAATTTGGACAAAACAAGGTCTTATTTAATAGCAAAGGATAATTAAAATCCCAAACTTACAAGGTTTTCAACAAAAGTAAAGTTTGCTAAAAGTTAACTGTGTAACATGTATTATACTAACTTCTATTCTTGTGACCTTAGATAGTCTGGTCCACAGTCATAAAAGAAGTTTGCTTTGGAAAAGAATGGTTATCATCTTCAAAAAAAAAAAAAAAGGAAAAAAAGGAAAAAAGGGGGTGTAATTTATGTAAAAGGAGTATGATATGGTAAATTCTTGTCCTGAAATAAATTAACTGGTTGTTTAAAGAAAGAAATATTTGTAACATGTCAGAAAGTTGAAGCATGTCGAAGAATTGCCTGCAAAAGTCATAAAAGAGAAAAATGTTATTAAAAAAAGAATTTATGCAAGAAATGTTGTATAATTTAAAAGTAAGTAGGCCTCCTGAATGTAAAACAAAAAAAAAACAAAAAACAAAAAACAGTTTATGTGCAAGGTTTATAAGGAAAGTAAAATATAACTTTGCTAAAAGAATTATAAGGAGGCATAAGAATACAAATGTTTACCTATATTAAAAGGTTAAAAATATGTGTATTTTTTTAAAGGTTTAATCAAGTTTTAAAATGTTAATTGGAAAGAAAATTCTGTGTGTAAACATTGGCTAAAGTTAAAGAGGTATCATCCAGTTTTTCTGTAAACTGGACATTAAAATAAAAGCATAGCAAGTTTTTCTTAAGCACCAACCTGCTTTTCAGCAAAAATTATAAAAGGTTAAAAAGAATCTATAAAATCTTACCTTATGATCAAACATTAAAAATTGGATAAGTATGTCTACAAGGTTTTATTAAAATTAGGTTTAACATTAATAACACCTAATATAAAGGTAAAATTTAGCTTATCTGGTATAAAAATCATACAAAAAGTATTGTTAAATGTAAAATGGTATTTGGCTTTCTTTGGTTTAAAAACTCATAAAAATAGGTGCTAAAGGAAATTTCTCAGTAAAAAGGCACTAAGGACTATAAAGTCCACTGCCAAGGTCCCCCCATTTAAAATAAAAGGTCAATTTCTTAACAATTAAATACTTGGTTTATCTTCCACTTTCCTTTCCCTCAAAAACTACAAGTCTTTTAGCACATGTACCACACCTAGAATTTCCAGTAAACCAGCACCAGCCTGAAGATCATGTTCTCATCAAAGGGTGGAAAGAAGAAAAACTCGAGCCAGCCAGGGAAGGACCCTGCCTTGTGCTGCTAACCACCAAGACTGCTGTTTGTACAGCAAAAAAGGATGGACTCATCACACCCGAGTCAAGAAAGTGCCACCCCCTCCAGAGTTGTGGGCCACAGTCCCAGGGGAAAACCCTACCAAACTAAAGCTAAGAAAAATTTAACTCTTTTCATCTATTCTATTACTCTTTCTTCTTTCCTCATTCTATTGCTGACCATCTAGTTATTAACATAACCAAATCAATTTTGCCTCAAACTATTGCATTTAATGCTTGCCTTATTATACCCTGTGAAGACTTGCCAAGTCAAAGACAGCTTTCTACTTCAGAAAAGTACTTCTGTCCCTCCTGACTCTCCTCAGACTGAGCATTAGTAAACTAGGACCATTTAATCTGGGGAGATTTCAATAAAGACCCCAGTGCCAACCAGGAGTCTTGCCCCTAATGTAGAGCTTTTATGCTGTAGTTGGTCCAACATTCTGTGGACCACTAAAGAGCAAGGATGAATTGCCTCAAGCTGTTTTTGTAATTTCCTAAAATCATACATTCATTTTACTAGAGGATCATAGAAGTTAAAGACTTAAAACAAATTTTAGCAATTAAGACAGGATACCAAGATGCAAATGCCTGGGTAAAATGGATCAAATATTCCATCTGCACGTTAAATAAAAGCAATTGTTATGCTTGTGCACGTGGCAGACCAGAGGCCCAGACTGTCCCTTTTCCACTAAGGTGGTCCTCCAGTTGACCAGGCATAGGCTGCATGGTAACTCTTTTCCAGGATTCTACATTCTGGAGTGATAAGTCATGCCAAGCTCTCTCTGCTATATCCCAAGGTCCAGCACCCTGCGGGTCAGCCCCCGAGGGCCATCCAGCTTCCGTCTCCCAACACTAAGTTCACTTCGTGTCTCTCATGACAGGGAGGAAACTTAGCATTCCTTGGAGACCTGAAGGGATGTGATAAGGTTAAGAATTTTCAAGAGCTTATCAATCAGTCAGCCCTTGTTCATCTCCGAGCGGATACGTGGTGGTATTTTGGTGGACCTTTACTGGGCACTCTGCCAAATAACTAGCGTGGCACTTGTGCTTTAGTCCATTTGGCTATCCTTTTCACCCTGGCATTTCATCAACCAGAGGGAGAAAAAAATAAGACATCGTAAAGTGAGAGAAGCACCTTATGGGTCTTTCAATTCTCACATCTATTTAGATGCAACTGGACTCCTGAAAGGAATACCAGATCAATTTAAAGCTTGAAATCAAATAACTACAGGATTTAAGTCAATATTTTAGTGGGCGACAGTTAATAAAAATGTAGATTAGATAAACTACATCTATTAAAACCCATGGCAACAAGCTTTTCATGAGTTAAAACAAACAAACAAACAAAGAAAAAACTCATGTTGGCCCCAGCCCTGGGGCTACCTGACCTGACAAAACCCTTTACAACCTATGTATCAAAAAGAGAAAAAATGGCAGTTGGAGTTTTAACCTAGACTGTAGGGTCCTAGCCAAGGCCAGTGGCCTATCTCTCAAAACAACTAGACGGGGTTTCCAAAGCCTGACCCCCATATCTAAGGGCCCTGGCAGCAATAGCCCTGTTAGCACAAGAAGCAGATAAGCTAATCTTGGGCAAAACCTAAATGTAAAGTCCTCCCATGCTGTGGTGACTTTAATAAATACCAAAGGACATCATTAGCTAATGAATGTTAGAGTAACTAGATACCAAAGCTTGCTCTGAAAATCCTCCCATAACCATTGAAGTTTACAACACCTTAAACCCCACCACCCTGCTCCCGGTATCAGAGAGCCCAGTCGAACATAATTGTGTAAAACTATTGGACTCAGTTTATTCCAGTGGGCCCAACCTCCAAGACTATCCTTAAGTGTCAGTAGACTGGGAGCTGTACATGGATGGGAGCAGCTTCGCCAACCCCTGCAAAGTGATTCTGAAGAAGATGACAAGCCCTGATGCAGTCACACCTGGAAACTGACTGGTCCATACATGGCCAAAGCATGAGGAAACTCATCGCGGGACTCATTTTCCTTAAAATTTGGACTTGTACGGTAAGGACTTCAACTGACCTTCCTCAGATTGAGGGCTGTTCCCAGTGTATACATCAAGTCACTAAGATAGGACAAAAGGTTGCTATGGTCCTATTATTTTATGGTTATTATAAGTGTACTGGAACTCTAAAAAAAAAGAAAAACTTGTTTGTATAATGTTATTCTATACAAGGTATGTAGCCCAGGAAATGACCAACATGATGTGTGTTATGACTCATCTGAGCCTCCCATGACCACAGTTTTTAAAATAAGATTAAGAACTGAAGACTGGTGGGCATTCATAAACAATATCAGTAAAGTGTTAGCCAAAAAAAAAAAAAAAAGAGGTGCCCAAACAAGTCACCTTGAAATTTGATGCCTGTGCTGTCATTAATAATAATAAGTTAGAAATAGGATGTGGTTCTCTTAATTAAAAAAGAGGCTATATGGCAGAAAATGCATACATTTATCATAAATTAAGACCGTGTAAAAATAAATGTGGAGACTGGTCTTGTGTCATTTAGGCTACTTGGATAAAAAATGAAAAAATCCTGTCCACCTTCGGCAAGGGAAAAGTGGCCCTTCCTGCACCAGTGGTCAGTGCAACCCCTTAGAACTAGTAATAACAAACCCCCTTAATTCTCACTAAAAAAAGGAGAATGTGTAGCCCTAGAAACTGATGGAGCTGGACTGGATCTTCAAGTAAATATCATGGTTTGAGGAAAAGTTTATAAATGCTCTCCTGAGCTGGTATTTCAAACTTTCTATGATGAACTGAATGTGCCAGTACCAGAAATTCCAGGAAAACCAAGAAATTTGTTTTTGCAATTAGTGGAGCATATAACCCAGTCTCTCAGTGTCACTTCATGTTACGTATATGGAGGAACTGCAATAAGAGATCAATGGCCATAGGAAACCTGAGAATTAGTACCTACAGACCCAGTTCCTGATGAATTCCCGGCTCAAAATAAATAAATAAATAAAAATCACCCTGATAATTTCTAGGTCCTAAAAGCCTCAATCATTAGACAATACTGCATAGCAAGAGCCGGGAAGGACTTCACCCTTCCTGTAGGAAGACTCAGCTGCCTTAGGCAAAAACTGTGTAATAGTACTACAAAAATAGCCACATAGTGAAGTCTTAACCATACTAAGAAAAATCCATTTAGTAAATTCCCAAAGTTGCAAACTGTGTAGACCCACCCAGAGTCCCACCAGGACTGGACAGCCCCCACTGGATTATACTGGATATGTAGGCATAGACCTTACACCAAATTACCTGACCAGTGGGCAGGTAGTTGTGTTATTGGCGTTATTAAACCACCTTTCTTCCTGCCGATAAAGATAGGCGAACTCCTGGGCTTCCCTGTCTGTGCTTCCTGCGAAAAGAGAAGAATAGCTATAAAAAAAAAAAGAAAGATAATAAATAGCCCCCTGAGAGAATCATACAATATTATAGGCCTGCTACTTAGGCACGAGACAGCTCATTAGGATACCGGACCCCCATTTACATGTTCAACCGAATCATACAGTTACAAGCTGTCTTAAAATTAATCACTAATAAGACCAGCAGAGCCTTGACTATTCTGGCCTGGCAAGAAACTCAGATGAGATATGCTATCTATCAAAATAGATTGACTCTTGACTACTTGCTAGCAGCTAAAAGAGAAGTCTGTAGAAAATTTAACCTTACCAATTGTTGCCTGCACATAGATGATCAGGGGCAAGTAGTTGAAGATATAGTTAAAAACGTGATGAAACTGGCACATATTCCTGTACAAGTGTGGCACGGATTTGACCCTGAGGCCATGTTTAAAAATGGTTCCTAGTGCTAGGAGGATTTAAAGAGTTATAATAAAAACTGTAATAGTAATAGGAACCTACTTACTGATGCGTTATTTACTACCTGTACTTATTCAAATGGTAAAAGGTTTCATCACTAGTCTAGTTCACCAGAATGCTTCAACACAAGTGTACTACATAAATCACTATCAATCTGTCATGCAGGAAGACATAGATAGTGAAGATGAAAGTGAGAACTCCCACTAATAAAATGAATGAGAGTCTCAAAGGGGGGGAATAAGGGAGGAGACCATCTCTCGTATTGTCTTATGCCCAATTTCTGCCTCCAAGGAAGAAAGTAAAAACTAAAAGGCAGAAACGAAATCCACAGACAGACAGCCCAGTGCTGCGCCCTGGGCCTGGTAGTTAAAGATCGACCCCTGACCTAACCGATTATGTTATCTATAGATTCCAGACATTGTATCGAAAAGCACTGTGAAAATTCCTGTCCTGTTCTGTCTCATTCTGATTGCTGGAACATGCAGCCCCCAGTCACGTACCCCCTGCTTGCTCAATCGATCATGACCCTCTCATGTGGACTCCCTTAGAGTTGTAGGTCCTTAAAAGGGACAGGAATTGCTCACTTGGGGAGCTCAGCTCTTGAGATAGGAGGCTTGCCAATGCTCCCGTTTGAATAAACCCCTTCCTCCTTTAACTCGGTATCTGAGGAGTTTTGTCTGTGGCTCATCCTGCTACAGCTGAGGTGGGAGAATCACTTGAACCTGGGAGGCAGAGGTTTCAGTGAGCTGAGACTGTGTCACTGCACTCGAGGCTGGGTGACAGAGAGAGTTTGCATCTCAGAAAAAAAAAAAGAGGGATACCAAATCAAACATAAAAATTACAGAAGTCTATCATAGGATATCTGGGCATGGTGGCTTACGCCTGTAATTCCAGGACTTTGGGAGGCTGAGGCAGGTGGATCATGTGGTAACAGGAGATCAAGAGCATCCTGCCCAACCATGGTGAAACCCCGTTTCTACTAAAAATACAAAAATTAGCTGGACATGGTGGTGGGCGCCTTTGTCCCAGCTACTCGAGAGACTAAGGCAGAAGAATCACTTGAACCCAGGAGGCAGAGGTTGCAGTGAGCTGAGATTGCATCACTGCACCCCAGCCTGGGCAACAAGAGTGAAAACTCTGTCTCAGAAAAAAAACAAAAAAGAAATCTGTCATAGGATTATATGAGGAGACCAGTTTTATTTATATAGGAACTACCTATCTTTTGACTAGGTCTCTGAGCTCTGGGCAGAGCCCACACTGAATCCTGGGTCTCCAAAAAGGGAGAATTATTTTGAGGTTAGACATGTGATGCTTTCACAGTGCACTTAAAAAGTTTTTTAAACGAAGACACTTCTAATGTCTAAACTACACTCTTCCTTAAAAACCAGAGTAGGCTTTGGTACAATAACTCTTTTAGTCAATAAGTCAGGTAACACAATAAAAAAGCAAGTAGTTTAAGAGCTGAGATGAACTTGTCTGTTTATACTCTTGGGGTATCATAAGGAAAAACAGGTTTCTCCCCAAAAGGGGGTCTGGTGCCTTCTCTGCTTTCTTGAAGGAAAGCCAGGTTATTATAAACTATAATATTTTAGGTCCCTAATGCAGCAGAAGTTGCAAAAGAAAGGAGAGACAGCAGAAGTAAGTGGAAAAAAACCAGAATTCAGTCAACTGAGAAAAAAAACCTTTAGCTAAAAAAGAGAGAGAGTGAGACAAAGTCCTGGGAGAAAAAAAATGTATGTGAAGGCCTTTTCAATACAAATACACACACGCATATATACACACACACACATGCACAAACACACACACACACACATCTTGGAGTTAGCTTTTAGTTAAGCTGACTTTTCATCATTGAGCTCCTTTAAAAAAATCTTTTTAAATCTCATTACCATAATTCAGCTAGAACAAATTGCTGCTATTTCAGAAGTACCAAGTATCAAACCAGAAATGGCTTGATTTAGGAACCACAGCTAAGCTGTCATGCTGGAAAAAAAGAAGCCAGAGCCCTTAGCTATGGAACTGCAGTGTGGGGTGACAGCTATTGCTCTTTCAGTTTGGTCTGGCTAGCAAAAAGGTGCCCTTGTTATGTAAATAAAGCCCCTTAAGTAGTCAAAATAAAAAAATCTTTCCTGTTTTTTTTTTTTTTTCTTTTTTTGGACTTTTTTCTTCCCCACCACAGTGTGGGAATTTAGCCACTTCAGAGGTCTTGTTCCCCATAATTTGGAAGTTTCCTCTGGGTTTGAACAAGTTGGATAGAGTTGATCAATCCCAATGGGAAAAAGACTGAAACAACAACAAAAACAACAACAACAACAACAAAAACAATTAAACAAAACAAAGATGGCACAACTTATCCAACTACTGAATGCTCCCATGGTAAAGAGACATTAAAACCAACTGGTTGTTAATCTTAACTTTAGCCAAGACGAACCCCAATTCAATTACCCATCCTTAGGTAAGGGATGGGTCTCAAGCTGAAGGCTGCTCTCTACCATCCTAGAAGCAGGAAAAAACTCAAATTTGTCTTCCCCATTGGAAGCAAGCTCAAACTCCATAAAGGAGTTACCTGCATTTCATCATTATCAAAGCAGGAAAAACTTGCCTTTCTTGTGTTGGAAGCTAGTAAAACTCCAAGAAAAGGAGTTGTACAGCAAAATAAACTTTAGATCTTGATCAAATTTTGAAAGATCAGTGATTCTCTGGAAGGGGTGCTTCCAGGCCTCAGCAAATTGTCCTGTTGGTTTGAGCCATAAAGATAGTTCAAGCTGGTACTGAGCACCGAGAGGAGATTTGTCAAAGTTCAGGGGGGCCTCCACCCAGAATCTCTTCATGATTGCCAAAATGTTAGCCTTGAATATCTGAGAAAGGTCTCAGTTAATTTGGAAAGTTTATTTTGCCAAGGTTGAGGATGCATGTCTGTGACACAGCCTCAGGATGTCCTGATGACACGTGCCCAAGGTCGTCAGGGCACAGCTTGGTTTTATACATTTTAGGGAGACATGAGACATCAATCAATATATGCAAGATATACATTGGTTCTGTCAAGAAAGGTGGGACAGCTCAAGCAGTGAGAAGGCTTCCAGGTCACAGGTAGGTGAGAGACAAATGGTTGCATTCTTCTGAGTTTCTGATTAGCCTTTCCAAAAGAAGCAATCAGATATGCATTTATCTCAGTGAACAGAGTGATGACTTTGAATAGAATGGGAGGCAGATTTGCCCTAAGCAGGTTCCAGCTTGACTTTTCCCTTTAGCTTAGTGATTTTGGGGCCCCAAGATTTATTTTCCATTCACTTGTGTATGTGTGTGTATGTGTATGTGTGTATATACATATACACACACAAACAAATTGAAAAATCTCATTAAGAACAGCAAGCGGTATGGTATTTTTAACTTGCCCTGTTCTATTCTCATCCCCTCCTCACTGGCTCCACTGCAGCCTTGAAAATTAACAGCCCATAATTACAGTGAAGACCAATAGCCTGGCAGCCACTGGAAAGACAGAACGGGGCTGGATTTCCTTCCAAGCCTCATTCCCAGAGAACTGTCATTTGACTTGGCTGATGGTTTTCAGAAACATCACACTGCCAGGATGTCTTTATTTGTCCTAAGAGCTCACTTGATGCAAAAGCTGTTTCCCTGAGGGCATTTGTCAAAAACATTTAAAGGGCTACTCCCAAGTGTAGGGCTGTGTACATGTTCAGTAAAGACCTGGGAATGCTCAAAGCTGTCACCTCTGACTGACCTTGAAGCTCTGGGCAAGCAGGAAGTGAAGGCTAAGGTAGAGATGTAAACTGCCTGGCTGAGTGTTGAAGAGTAGCCCCAGACTACAAAATTATTTCAGAAGGCTCATTAAACACTGAACAACAATAACAAACAGCAGAAACAACAGCAACAACAAATAGGGGGTATAGAATCTGATTTATAAAATTGTCACATTAGATCAGGGGTCTCCAACCCTGTGGGCCATGGACTAGGTCCATGACCTGGTGAGGAATTGGGCCACACAGCAGTAGGAGCAGTGAGCAAGCAAGTGAAGCTTCATCTGTATTTACAGCTATTCCCATCACTCGCATTACTGCCTGAGCTTTGCCTGCTGTCAGATCAATGGTGGCATTAGATTCTCATAGAAGCACCAACCTTATCATGAACTGAACATGTGAGAGGTCTAGGTTGCATGCTCCTTATGAGAATCTGATGCCTGATAATCTAATGCACTTCCCCTGCAGTGTGTGCATCTGTCACTGTCTCCCATCATTCCCAGATGGGACCTCTAGTTGCAGAAAAACAAGCTCAGGGCTCCCCCTGATTCTACATTATGGTGAGGCATATAATTATTACACATTACAATGTAATAATAATAGAAATAAAGGGCACAATAAATGCAATGTGCCTGTTCCGGGCACAGTTGCTCATGTTCATAATTCCAGCACTTTGGGAGGCCGAGGTAGGTGGATCACCTGAGGTCAGGAGTTTTAAGACCAGCCTGGCCAACATGGTGAAACCCCATCTCTACTAAAAATACAAAACTTAGCTAGGTGTGGTGGCGGATGCCTGTAATCCCAGTTACTTGGGAGGCTGAGGCAGGAGAATTACTTGAACCTGGGAAGCAGAGATTGCAGTGAACCTAGATCATGCCATTGCACTGCAGCCTGGGTGATAAGAGTGAGATTTCGTCTCAAAAAATAATAATAATAATATAAATAAATAAATAAATAAACAAACAAATAGATAAAATGTGCTTGAATCATCCCAAAACCATCTCCCCTACACCCCTGGTACATGAAAAATTCATCTTCCATGAAACTGGTTCCTAGTGCCAAAAAAGTTGTGATGAACTAATTTACACTCCTATCAACAGTGTTTTAAGTTTTCATGGCCAGGTGCAGTGGTTCACACCTGTAATCCCAGCACTTTGGGAGGCTGGGGTGGGTAGATCACTGAGGTCAGGAATCACTGAGGTTGAGACCAGACTGGTCAATGTGGCAAAACCTGGTCTCTACTAAAAACACAAAAATTAGCTAGGCATGGTGGCATACATCTGTAATCCCAGCTACTAGGGAGGTTGAGGCAAAATAGTTGCTTAAACGAGGGAGGCAGAGGTTGCAGTGAGCCAGGATTGTGCCACTACACCCCAACCTGGGCGACAGAACAAGACTATGTCTTAAACAAACAAACAAACAAACAAACAAAAAAACCCAGTGCATAAGTGTTCATTTTGCTCCACAACCTCATCAGCATCTGTTATTTTTTGTTCATCTGTTATTTTTTGTAAATAGCCATTCTGACTGGTGTGAGATGGCATCTCATTGTGGTTTTGATTTGCATTTCTCTAATGATCAATGATGTTGATCCTTTTCTTATATGCTTGTTGGCCACATGTATGTTGTATTATCGTACTCTAGAGGGACAGAACTAACAGGATATATGTATATATGAAAGGGAGGTTATTAGGAGAAATGACTCACGTGATCACAAAGTGAAGTCCCACGATAGGCTGTCTGCAAGCTGAGGAGCAAGGAAGGCTGTGGTGAATCAGTCCAAGTCCCAAAACCTCAAAAGTAGGGAAACTTATAGTGCAGCCTTCAGTCTGCAGTGGCCAAAGGCCTGAGAGACACTGGCATAACACTGATGTAAGTCCAAGAGTCCAAAAGCTGAAGAACTTGGAGTCTGATGTTCGAGGGCAGGAAGCATCTAGCATGGGAGAAACATGAAGGCTGGAAGACTCAGCAAGTCAAATCCTTCCACGTTCTTCTGCCTGTTTTATTCTTGCCACGTTGGCAGCCATTTAGATGGTGCCCACCCAGATTGAGGGTGGTTCTGCCTCTCCCAGTCCACTGTCTCAAATGTTAATCTGCTTTGGCAACATTCTCACAGACACACCCAGGAAAAATCCTTTGCATCCTTCAGTCCATTTAAGTTGACACTGAATATTAACCATCACATATGTCTTCTTTTGAAAAGTGTCTGTTCATGTCCTTTACTTACTTTTGGATGGGAATTTTTTTTCTTGTAAATTTGTGTACATTCCTTATAGATGCTAGATACTAGACCTTTGTTGGAAGGATAGTTTGCAAAAATTTTCTCCTGTTCTGTTGTTGTCTGTTTATTCTGTTGATAGTTTCTTTCACTGTGCAGACATTCTTAGTTTAATTAGATCTCATTTGTCAATTTTTGCTTTTGTAGTAATTTCTTTTGGTGTCTTTGTCATAAAATCTTGGCTCGTTCCTACGTCCAGAGTGGTATTGCCTAGGTTGTCTTCCAGGGTTTTTTTTTTTTTTTCTTTTTTCAGACAGAGTTTTGTTCTGTCATCCAGGCTGGAGTGCAGTGGCACGACCTGGGCTCACTGCAACCTCTGCCTCCTGGGTTCAAGTGATTCTCCTGCCCCAGCCTCCTGAGTAGCTGGGATTACAGGCACCTGCCACCATGCCTGGCTAATTTTTTGTATTTTCAGTAGAGACAGGGTTTCACCATGTTGGCCAGGCTGATCTTGAACTCCTGACCTCAGGGGATCCACCTGCCTCGGCCTCCCAAATTGCGGGGATTACAGGCTTGAGCCATGTCCCCAGCCATCTTCCAGAGTTTTTACATTTAAGTCTTTAATCCTTCCTTCCTTCCTTCCTTTCCTTCTTTCCTTCTTTCCTTCCTTCTTTCTTTCTTTCCTTCCTCCCTTCCTTCCTTCCTTCCTTCCTTCCTTCCTTCCTTCCTTCCTTCCTTCCTTCCTTCCTTCCTTTCTTTCTTTCTTTCTTTCTTTCTTTCTTTCTTTCTTTCTTTCTTTCTTTCTTTCTTTCTTTCTTTCTTTCTTTCTTTCTTATCTTTCTTCTTTCTCTTTCTTTCTTTTCTTCCTTTCTTCCTTTCCTTTCTTTCGTTCTTTTTTTTTTGTGATGAGTCTCACTCTGTCACTCAGGTTGGAGAGTAGTGGCTCAATCTCGGCTCACTGCCACTTCTGCCTCCTAGGTTCAACTGTTTCTCCTGCCTCAGCTTCCTGAGTAGCTGGGACTACAGGTGTGCACCACCATGCCTAGCTAATTTTTGTATTTTTAGTAGAGACTGGGGTTTCTCCATGTTTCCCAGGCTGGTCTTGAACTCCTGACTTCAGGTGATCTGCCTGCTTGGGCCTCCCAAAGTGCAGGGATTACGGGCATGAGCCACTGCATCAGGTCAAGTCTTTCATACATCTTGAGTTAATTTTTGTATATGGCGTAAATAAAGGGTTCAGCTTCAATCTCCTGCATATAGCTAGCCAGTTATCCCAGCACCATTTATTGAGTAGGGAGTTCTTTCTCCATTGCTTGTTTTTGTCAGCTTTGTCAAAGATCAGATAGTTGTAGGCATGTGTCCTTATTTCTGGGCTCTCTATTCTGTTCCATTGGTGTCTGTTTTTGTACCAGTACCATACTGTTTTAGGTACTGGAGTCCTGTAGTATAGTTTGAAGTAGGGTAGCATAATACCTCCAGCTGTGTTGTTTTTGTTTAGGATTGCCTTGTCTATTCAAGTTCTTTGTTTTCGTTCCATGTGAATTTGAAGATAAATTTTTTCTAGTGTTGTGAAGAATGTCATTGGTAGTTTAATAGGAATAGCATCAAAGTTATAATTACTTTGGGCAGTATGACCATTTTAACAATATTGATTCTTCCTATCCTTGAGCATAGAATTTTTTCCATTTTTTGGTGTCATCTTGATTTTTTAGAGCAGTGTTTTGTAGCTCTCATTGTAGAGATCTTTCACTTCCCTGGTTAACTGTATTCCTAGGTAGTTTATTCATTTGTGGCAATTGTGAATGGAATTGCATTCCTGATTTGGCTCTTGGTTTCACTGATGTTGGTGTATAGGAATGTTAGTGATTTTTGTACATTGATTTTGTATCCTGAGCCTGCTGAACGTATCAGCTTAAAGCGCTTTTGGGCCAAGACTATGGGGTTTTCTAGATATAGGGTGATCTGCCAACAGGAATAGTTTGACTTCCTCTTGTTTGATTTTTATGTCCTTTCTTTCTTTCTCTTGCTTGATTTCTCTGGCCAAGACTTCCAATATTTTGCTGAATAGAATTGGTGGGAGAGGGCATGCTTGACTGTGCCAGTTTTCAATGGGAATGCTTCCAGCTTTTGCCCATTCAGTATGATGTTGACTGTGGGTTTGTCATACATGGCTCTTATTATTTTGTGGTATGTTCCTTCAATACCTAGTTTACTGAGAATTTTTAGCATGAATGGATGTTGATTTTTGTCAAAAGCCTTTTCTGCATCTATTGAGATAATCATGTGGTTTTTGTCTTTAGTTCTCTTTATGTGACAAATCACATTTATTGATTTGTGTATGTTGAACTAACATTGCATCCCAGGGATAAAGCCTACTTAACTGTGATGGATAAGCTTTTTGATGTGCTGCTGGATTCAGTTTGCTGAGTTTTGTTGAGAATTTTTGCATCGATGTTCACCAAGGATATTTGTCTGAAGTTTCCTTTTTTTGTTGTTGTTGTGTTTCTGCCAGGTTTTGGTATCGAATGATGCTGGCCTCACAGAGTGAGTTATGAAGGAGAAGGAGTCCCTCCTCCTCAATTTTTTGGGATAGTTTCAGCAGGAATGGTACTAGCTCTTCTTTGTACTTCTGGTAGAATCCAGCTGTGAATCTGTCTGGACTTGGGCTTTTTTTTTTTTTTTTGGTAGCCTATTTGTTACTGATTAAATTTCAGAGCTCATTCATTATTGGTCTGTTCAGGGATTCAGTTTTTTGCTGGCTTGGTCTTGGGAGGGTGTATGTGTCCAGGAATTTATACATTTCTTCTAGATTTTCTTGTGTGTGCATAGAGGTATTCAAAACATTCTCTGATGGTTATTTGTATTTCTTTGGAGTCAGTGGTAATATCTACTCCATTGTTTCTGATTGTGTTTATATGGATTTTCTCTCTTATTAGTCTAGCTAGCAGTCTTTCTATTTTATTGATATTTTTCAAAAAACCAATTCCTGGATTCATTGATCTTTCAAATACTTTTGTGTTTCAATCTCCTTCAGTTCAGCTCTGATTTTGGTTATTTATTGTCTTCTGCTGGCTTTGGGACTGGTTTTCTCTTAGTTCTTTTGTTATTTTAGTTGTGATGTTAGGTTGTTAAATTGAGATATTTCTAACTTTTTGATGTGGGTATTTCGTGCTGTAAATTTCCATTTTAATACCACCTTGGTTGTGTCCCAGAGATTCTGGAATGTTCTATCTTTTTTGTCATTAGTTTCAAAGAACTTCTTAATTTTAGCCGTAAGTTCATTATTTACCCAAAAGTCTTTTAGGAGAAGGTTATTCAATTTCCATGTAATCGTATGATTTTGAGTGAATTTCTTAGTCTTGATTTCTAATTTGATTGCACTATAGGCTGAGAGGTTGGTTGTTATGATTTCAGTTCTTTTACATTTGCTGAGGAGTGTTTTGTGTATGATTCTGTAACCGATTTTGGAGTATGTGCCATATGGTGATGAGAATGTATATTTTGTTATTTTAGGGAAGAGAGTTCTGTAGATGTTTATCAAGTCCATTTGATCCAGTGCTGAGTTCAAGTCCTGAACATCGTTGTTAATTTTCTGCCCCAGTGATCTACCTAATACTGTCAGTGAGATGTTAAAATCTCCCACTACTATTGTGTGGGAGTCTAAGTCTCTTTGAAGGTCTCTAAGAACTTGCTTTATGAATCTGGGTGCTCCTGTTTTGGATGCATATATATTAATATTTAGAATAGTTAAGTTTTCTTGCTCAATTGAACACTTCACCATTACATAATGCCCTTCTTTGTGTTTT
Source organism: Chlorocebus sabaeus (assembly GCF_047675955.1). NCBI lineage: Eukaryota > Metazoa > Chordata > Mammalia > Primates > Cercopithecidae > Chlorocebus > Chlorocebus sabaeus. Next base: position 50,075,137 of record NC_132912.1, on the reverse strand, counting down.
TTTTGATCTTTGTTAGTTTGTAAAGTTTTTTTTGTCTGAAGTTAGGATTGTAACCCCTGATTTTTTTTTGTTTTCTATTTGCTTGGTAGATTTTTTCTCCATTCCTTTATTTTGATCCTATGAGTGTCATTGCATGTGAGATGAGTCTCTTGAAGACAGCATACCAATGAGTCTTAATTCTTTATCTGGATTGCCATGGTGTGCCCTTTAATTGGGGCATTTAGCCAATTTACATTCAAGGTTAGTATTGATATGTGTGGATTTGATCTTGTCATCATGATGTTAGCTGGTTACTATGTGGTCTTCTTTGTGTGGTTGCTTTATACTATCACTGGTCTGCATACTTCAGTATGTTTTTGTAGTGGCTGGTATAGTCTTTCCCTTTAACATTTAGTGCTTTCTTCAGGAGCTTTTATAAGGTAGGTCTTGTCATGACAAATTCTCCCAGCATTTGCTTGTCTGAAAAGGATCTTATTCTTCTTTCACTTATGGAGCTTAATTTGGCCGGATATGAAATTCTCGGTTGGAATTTCTTTTTATTAATTATGTTGAAGATAGGCCGCCAATCTCTCCTGGCTTGTAGAGGTTCCACTGAAAGGTTCACTGTTAGCCTGATGGGGTTCCTTTTGTAGGTGACCTGACCTTTCTCTCTAGCTGCCTTTAATTTTTTTTTTTTTTTTTTTTTTTTTCATTTTGACCTTGGAGAATCTAATGAGTTTGTATCTTGGGGATGATCTTCTTGTGAACTATCTTATTAGGATTCTCTGCATTTTCTGAATTTGAATGTCATTCTCTCTAGCTAGGTCAGGGAAGTACTCATAAATGATATCCTGGAATATATTTCCCAAGTTGCTTATACTCTCTCCATCTCTTTCAGGGACACCAATGAGTCATAGATCTGGTCTCTTTACATAATCCCATATTTCTCAGAGGTTTTATTCCTTCCTTTGTATTTTACTTTCTTCATTCATGTCTGCCCGTCTTCTTTCAGAAAGTCAGTCTTCAAACCCTGAGATACTTTCTTCCACTTGGTCTATTCTGCTATTAATCAAATTCTTGTAGTGTGCTTTTTAGCTCTATCAAGTTGGTTACATTCTTTTCTGTACTGGCTATTTTGTCTGTTGGTTTCTGCATTGTTATCATGATTCTTAGCTTCCTTAGATTGGTTTTCAATATACTCCTGCATCTTGATGATCTTCATTCCTATCCATATTCTGAATTCTATTTCTGTCATTTCAGCCATCTCAGCCTGGTTCGGACCCCTTGCAGGAGAAGTGGTGCAGCTGTTTGGAGGAATGATGGCATTCTGGTTTTTTGAGTTGTCAGAGTTCTTGCACTGGTTCTTTTTTATCTTTGTAGCGTTATGTTTCTTCAATCTTTGAAGTTGCTGACCTTTGGATGGGTTTTTTCCTTTTATCCTATTTGATGACCTTGAGGGTTTCACTGTTATATAAGGTGGATTCAGTCAACTGGCTTCATTTCTGGAAGATTTGAGAGGGCCAGGACTCAGCTCCCAACTCCTGGACTGCATGCTCTAACTCCGGAGGACTTGTGTTGAGTCCCAACTTTGTTCTGTCTCCTCGAGGTTAAGAATCCACTGCACTGGGTAAGCCAAGATGCTCTCAGACGGCTGGTCACTACACTCTAATTGGTGGTGTCAGCCAAAGCATTTAGTAGTACAGAGACAGTGTAATCCATCCTCATTTGCATGTGCCAGCAGCAGTGGCAGCAGCAGCATGGCTGCAGTAGGGCGCTAGTGGGTGCTGGTGTGCCTGCCTCTGTGCCAGCATTTACCACAGTGGCAAAGGGAACACAGTTTGCATGGTGGGGGCCCCTGCTGGTGACTGCATGTGGTTGCACCGGTAGTGGTGTTGACATGGGAGCAGGGTGCTGGGGAGCGCTCAGCATTGGGGAGAGTCTGCTGTTCTCCATGCCTAGTTTCACTTGGGGCAGTGCTGGCAAATGTGTGGGCACTGGCAGGAACGGGGTTGGGCTGGCTGGCTCTGTGCTTGCCAAGGCTCTGACTGTTGGTGGTCAGAGGGGAGAGTGGAGCAGACTGCACTCCTGCTGCAGCAGTTGCAGGGCAGGGTGTACACATACACGCAGGCTGGCAGGACAAGATAAGCAAAACCTGCCTGTGCACACATGTGCTGGCATAGCCATGTGGGTTGTTACTGTGGGCCTGGGGGAAGATGCAGTGTGGAAGGAGTGTGAGGCTGGTGTGTGGCCCTGGGGGAAGATGCAGTGTGGAAGGAGTGTGAGGCTGGTGTGTGGCCCTGGGGGCTGCCCCTGGGGAGCTCTTCGCATTTCAGGCATGGTCCACCAGCACTGGAGCTTTGAGACTCCGTCTCAAAAAAAAAAAGAAAAGAAAAGAAAAGAAAAATTATACTTTAATTGCTTTAGCAGCATCAATGTACTGTTCTGTATAAAGTAGGCAAATCTATCATCTTAGATTTTTAATTCATTGTCTAAATCTTTTATTTTAACCTGAATAAATTCTGAAAAGATAACTAAGCTTTCTGGGAAGCAAATATTTACCTGATATTGGAAAAATATAACCTGTTGACAGATCAAGAAAAAAAAGGAAAAATACTTTTTTCATTAAAAATTTAAAATTATAATACATATATATATTTCTATCAAAATTTAAATACAAAAAGAAAGGTGAAGACTCCCTTGACTACCACATGTGACCCAGGTCTTCCCTAAGTGTATATCCTTCCAAATCATGTTCCCTGCAGTTATATAGGTACATATTCAGAAAATATACAGCTTTGTTTTATGTTAGGTATTTAATTTACAGCCTGATGGATGGAAGATTATGCATTAAAAGGGGATCTAGTTAATTTTTTTGGTAGATTCTTTTATTCTGATCTTGATTGACTGTAAACTTAGCTGCACTTTCACACCAAACAGGTCTTGGAAATGGAAATGATGCTAGTTAAAATGGTGAATATAAAGTTGGATTTAGTAAAAGATAACAGTAACTTGTTACAGAAAAGGTTAAAGGGATAAAGGTGTGAAACCTCAGCTATCCAGCTTCATATACATTACTTACAAGTCTAGGTGATATTTGAGATGGGTCTTAAGAGAGGGAGAGGAATCCTACGGAGGGGGAGGCAAGGCATGGACAGGCAGAGGGACTGCACTATGCAAGGACATGATGGAGAGAAGTACGTGCCTAGATTTCTAACTTTCCTGAGGATAATTTTGCACCAGATCTTCATTTTAAAAATCCAATCTTTTTTCTAAATAACCCCATCTGTCCCTGATACCACCATTTTTTTCTACCAGTCTCTCAGGCTAGAAATTTTGTAGTTATCGTTGCCTCTTCTCTCCTTCATCCCGTAAATCTTGTTGGGAATACATTACTGTGCTTTCTTCAAAATGTTTTATCTGTCTTTTCTTTTTCATTCTCTGCTATTAACTATAACTTCATTCTCAGTTTCACTGCTGCCTAGCTTTCTGTGCCCTGCTAGGTTCGTCATTATCCATCCAACAGACATAAAAGGAAAACTGTTTCTACTCAACACTTGTGACACCAAATGTGTGGGTTTTCCACACTAAGCAGTTCTCCAGTTCTCTGCAGATACAAACTGGGTGTCCTGCAATTCAGTTCTGAATTGCCATCAACTGAGATCATAAGACTGTTGAGCAGTTGGTTTGAGAGGGAAGATCCTGAGTTCTGTTGGGCATATCACTTTGGAAATGTCTATTAAACATCCAAATGGATATGTCATGGAGGCAGCTGGAGTTCAGGTTAGAGGTCTGAGTCACTGATAAAACTTTGGGAGTTATTAGCAAATGATAGCATATTGGTCAGAGTTCTATTAGGAAAGAAAAGCCACAAAGTCATTTGAACAGGACAAGTGTACATAGGGAATTGTTCGTTGCAACAGGGAAGAAGAGTAACCAGGCACAGACTAGTAGGAAGTAGAGAAGTAGCAGCCACTAGTCTAGGGCTGAGGTAGAGAACTCAGGAGAGTCCTCCCCTCTTAGTGCCCTGCCCCTGCACCTCATCAGAGGAACCCAGCCATGGCCCTCTGCATGTCAGGGGAGTCACCAGTGCTATACCACTGGAACTTACTAGAAATACTTCCTTAGGTGCTGGGGAAAGGAGCGGTGTCTCAGAAGAGTTACTCTATAACAAAACTGCCTGGAGCTGGTGGATGGAGTGGAACCTGCTGGGCACTGGTCACTGTGTCCCTGGAGAAGTCAATCACCTGCAGGAGCCAGGCGAGGGAGCATAGGAGAATGAATAACAAAGACAGCTTTCACCTTCAAAGTCTCTCCATTGCTCTAGACAGGAGGTGGTGGTCAGAGTGGGATACTGTGAGGGTTGCAGTCCTTGGACCTGACAAGTTCTAAGGTCGATTATGGAGGGAGGGGGAAGCTGAGGTAGGCCAGAGGACAAGAGTAGGCTTCATGAGACCAAAAGGATATTAGAAGGATTATCTACCCGGATACTGACATCTCCAAGAAGTAAGAGGCCTGGTGTGAAGAAGTTGCATCCCAAGCTCTTCATGGATAAGGGAAGCATGCGCCACGTGGGTAGCTTCCCTAGTCTAGCACCCAGTATATAGCCTATGCAGAGTGAATACCTGGGGGCTGCTGGGGGCGAAATCAAGGTCCCTGTGTCAGGACCTGAAGCCTGGGGGTGTCGCTGACAGGAGTGGGCCTAGTTTTTTGGTGTAGAATTGAGCCTTGAGGGCACCGGTGGGATCATATTGAAAAGAAACCCTCCAAGACAGAGGAAGATGCATCCTCTGACAATGTACGCTCTAGGTGTCCCAAGGAGCTGGGCTGGGGGTTAGATGGGCTCCAAAGCATTTCCTCAGGTGGCAGTGGGTGGATCCCTGGGAGGCAAAGCCGTGCAGGAAGAAAACGGCAAGATGCTACATTCTGTCAGGGAAAGCCCCTTTCCCGGGAGCAGGGAAAGCGAGGCAGTTTAGGCTGGGTCAGTTTGTCCCTGCCCTCAGAGTCTGTTGGTCCTGAAAAAGAGGGCCTTATTTTATTTATGTATTTTTCTTTGAGACAGTGTCTTGCTCTGTCGCCCAGGCTGGAGTCCAGTGGCTGGATCTCAGCTCACTGCAACCTCCGCCTCCCAGGCTCAAGCGATCCTCCCGCCTCAGCCTCCAGAGTAGCTGGGACCACAGGGACCACAGGCGCCCGCCATGACGCTGATGACATTTTTTTTTTTTTTTTTTTTGAGAGAGGTAGCCTCCTTATGTTGCCCACGTTGGTCTTGAACTCCTGGGCTCAAGCAATCCTCCCGCCTTAGACTCCCAAAGTGCTGAGATTACAGGCGTGAGCCACCGTACCCGGCTTTTTTTTTTCCCCCGAGAAACGGGGTCACCCTATGTTGCCCAGGCTGGTCTTGAACCCTAGGGCTCAAGCGATCCTCTCGCCTTGGCCTCCCAAAGGGCTGGGATTACAGGCGTGAGCCACCGCTTCCGGCCAAAAGAGGGCTATGGGGCACCCCCAGAACGCGAGATCCCCCTCGTCTGTCATCTTTACAGGGGAGGAAGTGGACTCCCAATCCAGCCATAGTCCATTCGCCCCGGGTACAGTGACTGCGGGGCGGCCAGAACCAAATGTGTCTCCTTCTGGCTTTTGCATGGCATCAAGCAACCAGCGCCAGGCCGCACAGCTGCCCTGGCTTTCGGCGAGGACTCGTGCGAGCGCGGTGCAAGCGGTTCCGGAGTTCCATGGCGGGAGTTGAGGCAGCGGATTCCGAGAGCGGGGTGGGGCTGAATCGGGAGGGAGCCGGTGGAACGCACTGCGCAAACTGCGCCGGCGCCCGCACTCAGCTGTTGACTAATCTTTCTTCCTGCTCACCCCTGAAAGTGGTCCAGGCGGCGGTCTCTTTTCTCTGCCTTTTTGTTTCCCTACGGCGAGTCGGCATGAGGGTGAATTTCCGTTTCCGGCAGTGTTCAAGCAGACTTAGGGAGTCGTAGTTGTGAGCAGGTTCGGTGCCACGGGCTGGGATAGGCGGACGTGGGGTCCCTGGCTCTGGGGCACTGGGAAGATCTCGAGTAGTGCGCGTGGGAAGGTCCTCCCCCGGTCCTCCGGGTCATCTTTGCTCCCAAGGGGCAGCATATTTAGCATCTGCCGGAGGTGTGCCCGGGGGTCGTTGGGAGAGTGACGGGATGAATCCCTGCAGAGAGCCGGGACTGGGAGGGAAGGTGTCGGGGAGACGGGGAAGGTGTCGTTTCCTGGCGACATGGCCCCCGCAAGCGACTTAGACCTGAGCCGAATCTGTTGACCCCAAATTGTGCTTTTCCCACCGAGAAGAGAAGGGAGAGAAACAGTACAAGTTCGGCACTAAAACATAGTAGAGAAGCAACATAACCTCTGAAATCACACAGCTATTCAGTTTCAAAGCGTTCCTAGTGCCCAGCTCTCCTAACTCCCGGTCAGTGTTCCTTGACATTATGGTGATATATAAAGACTTTCTGTTTCCGCTCGTGTGTGTGTCTGTGGGAAGCCTCTGACTCACCTCTGTGCTCCAGTAGCACCCTGTGCAGCCTTGCAGTGTAGCCCTTGTTGCATGGCAGGGAAGGTACTAGTTTGGATTTCCTCTGCAAGTCAGATCATAGCTATATCCATTTACTGGCACAGTGGCTAGCGCATCATAGATAGATGCAAACATTTATTAAACGGAATGAATACAAGACCTTAATTGAATGAAATGGCACCCTGCTCCGCTTTTTTAAATCAAGCTGTCAGATTTTATGCAGCCCGATATCCTAAAAAAAACTCACTAATTCAGTGATTACCAATTTATTGGCCACAGATTCCCAGGTACCTTAGAAATCACTGGAAGGGTCTCTGTAAGTCCATGGGGTCTCCAGGCGTCATCCAGAACTAGTCATATCTCAAATATACAGATACTACTATTTTTCAACTGTATGTAGATGAGCTGTAATTTAGGAGTTTTACAGAGTCAACAGGTACTAAAACTAATACTGCGATCATATTGGAAGTTCATAAAAACGTTTTAAATATTTTATTAAAATCTAAGTTTCAGTTTAAATTAGGAAACCACTTCATTAGTCCAGTTGATATCTAGGTCTGAGCTGTCAAGTATGGTAGCCACATGTGACTATTTAGAGTTAGAATGAAATTAATTAAAAATTCATTTTTTCAGTTTCTTTAAGTACATTTTAAGTAATCACATGTGGCTTATGGCTAAATGGCTGAAAAGTACAGATATGGAATCTTTTCATCCTTGCGGAAATAGATACAGCTGATGGTGACACTTGAGATGAATAAAAAGTAACTTAACCATAAAATGTAACCTTAGCAGAGGTAACTCATCTAGTTTATAGCATAACAGAGAGAAATGAAACTGGGGATGGTTAAGCAGTTTGTACCCTTGTTCAGAGAACAAATACATCATCTCTTCATAAAGAAATAAATGAAATTTAATGTTTTTCCCTGGGTATTGCCTGGCTTGTAAAATGCTTCTCCCACCTCCTTACCCCAACCTTCTTCCTTGTAGGTTACCAACTTGTTGTTGGTAAATAGCCACTATGGAGACTGAGGACCAGAAGAAACACAGAAAGAAAAACAGTGGACCCAAAGCTGCAAAGAAAAAAGCGGCATCTGTAGGATCTCCAGCTAGGAGACAAAGATGCCGGGAAGAGAAATCCCAAAGCTTTTGCAGTTCAGTCTGCTGTGGGGATGGCTCAATCCTTTCACAGGTATGTTAGCTACAGTCTGTTGGTTCTTCCATTGATTCTTTTTAAATACTAGGAGCCTCTTACAGGTGACATTTGGAGTCACAAGTCTAGTTCAGCTCCAAAGGACATGGAGATGCATGCTGTGTGGCTTTTACCAAAACGTGAGAAACTTTGCCATAGAAGCTGCCTTGCCTCCAGCATTTGCACACTGGTTGGTGTTTCTTGCCCAAGATACAAGAATATATAGAATTTGTTTCTTCCTAAACTTTAAACTGTTTCTATGGTGATAAGTGTGCTTTTTCCCTCTGGATATGTTTTACAAAGTTGTAATATAAAATACAAAAATTACAATATGTAATACTAACATAGCTTTATTTAGTGAGTCCTTGTGATATTCTTAGCAGTGTACTTTAAACATTATTCAACTAAATGCTTCCAGCAGCCTTACCAGAGTAGGAATCATTCTTGCCCTCATTTTATGGACAAGAAAACTGAGGTCAAGAAAACACGTTACCTCCAATCATATAACCAGTAAGCAGGAGAGCCAAATTTAACTCCAGAGCCTCTGCTCTTATCTGTTATGATGCACTGCCTCGGTATTTACGTTTTGGTTTTTAAAAAATTATTAAAATCACTCGTAAAACCGTCAGATTTAAGGAGTGTTTAATTTTCAACTCTATACTATTGAAGTCATCTTGTTACATCTTTATTGAACAGCAATTGATTTGGATAGGGGTCAAAAGTTAATAATTGACAAGTTACTTATATTTTTGTATTGTCTGTTATACTCTATATCTGAAAGTATACACAAAAAAAGTCTACTTACAAGATTGATACCTTTTACTCTATTTTGAAAGTGAGTTTACTTTTTTTTTTTTTTTTTAAATAAATGGGACTTAGGATTTGAAGATAAGAAGGCATCATATGCCAGTGGTTTATTGAACTCCACTAGAGCCCCCACCAATAGTAGCAGTGGTGACGGGGCCTCCAAAGTTGGAAAGAGCACTTTGATATAATGCCTCATTGGGAACTTCACCCGGCAGAAGTTGACTGAGATCAGAGGCCCTGTGACGATTGCGTCAGGTAGAAGATGCCGCCACAGACACAGAGTTGGTGTGGTTGTTTTCATCTGAGGGACATGCATGTGTTTGTTGTTTTCTTGAGTGGAACATGTTAAATATTTTCATATTATGTTACCTCTCTTATACTTTTACTAAGTTGGCTATAACTTCAGAAAAGGGTAAGTTCCCAGAGATAAGGATGTGATACATATCTTATCCTGACTGCTCTATGGCTTTGCCATGCATGTTCCTTGAAGGGCCTAGCAGGCCTTGTCACTGTGAACACACCATGTAACAGAGTACGTACCTCCTATGTGCCAGGTGCACATGCTTGCCCTTATGAAGCCGCATGCTGGTGGAAGTGCGCCTTTTCTCTTTTTCCTATGAGAATTTATCAGCTTTGGAAGATGATGCCCTTTCCAAGTTTGAAGGAAGATGAAACAAACTTCCAGTGGTAGAATGGCAATGCACACTCTGAAATCTCTTGTTATTGCAGTAATATAGTTGGATTGAGGCTTTTCTTTATCTTTGGAGCATCCATATTTTCTTTTCCGTTTTTTGAGACAGAGTCTTACTCTGTGGCACAGGCTGGAATGCAGTGGTGTGATTACAGCTCACTGCAGCCTCAACCTCCCAGGCTCAAGCAATCCTCCTACCTTAGCCTTCTGAGTAGTGTATGCCACCACGCCTGGCTAATTTATCATTTTTTTCCTTTTTTGTAAATTTTTATGTTTTTCTAAAGATGGGGTTTACCCATGTGACCTAGGCTGGTCTCAAAACGAGGCTCAAGGGATCCACCTGTCCTGGTCTCCCAAGGTGCTGGGACTACAGGCCTGAGCCACTGTGCCCAGCCCATATTTTCTTGACCATTTTCTTATTACCTTAATTTAGAAATAATTATCATTATAAGTATTCTGTTGCATTATGTCTGAGGATGTTTTTAGCGATAGTGGGTATACAGGAAATTTTGATAGAGGTGAAGACATTGGCCCGCAGCTGAACAGCAAGATCATGGTTATCATGGAGCCTGTCTAGTCAGAATTTTCCCTGTTTGAGCACTTTTATTCATCTGAGTAGACTTTTGATATTATCTAAATTTAGAACACAGGAAGAAAAACAGGATGGAATTTATTTTATTTTACCAGTTTTTGCCTATACAAATGAACTTCAGGTACACTCCTGTAAACGTATATGGTGTTTTACTGGATGCAATTAAAAAATGAAAATTAAGAGTTGATGGTTAGAGTTTTTCAGGGTCTTTTTAAAGTAAAATTTTCATCTTTTCACTTATAGGTAAAAAATACAGACTCACCATTATTGAATGTGGGTGTGACATTAACATGATGGTTGATCTGGCTAAAGTAGCAGATCTGGTTAGTCAGCAGGGGCAGCCTGGGGTGCTGATGGAGACTTAGAGCGTTATGATAGGTTATTTACCCTGTGATGAAGGGAAGAGAGTTTTATGATTATTAAAGGAATCATGGTCATCATCAGGGATACAGTAAATGTAATTGAATTGATGATGACAATAGTAATAGTAATAAATGTTGTTATATTAATAATGCAGATGGAATGTGCACAATGAAATGTATTCCAAAATCTAAAAGCACATCACAGGATGGAGAAAACCTTTAATGAACACAGCTAATACGAGCTCATTAACATGCATACATATATATGTACAAATATATCATAGTAAGTACCATTTCTTCTTGGACCCTTCCTGGCACTGTGCTAACTGCTTTCTATAAATTTAGCTTACGTAAACCCTTGGTACACCCTTGAGGTGAGTAGGTATTATCTGTAGTTTACATAAGATGAAATAGAGCCTCCCAGCAGTTAAGTAACTTGTGTGAAGATGGGACCCTTGTTCCTGATGGTTCTGGAACCTTCATCCTTAATGATAACGCTAAAGTAAGTACATGAATTGCCTGAAGAAGAGGCCAGAGTTTATCAATGGAAAATTTAGATAGTACTCAGTGTGTGGAAAATGTACAGGCTCTTGCATTTATGAAAATGATAATGTTCACTATTTCTGATATTCTATTAACTATCTCTTAAATTAGCAAAAATAAAATTAAAATTAGCAGAAAAAAAAAAGAAAAAAAAGGCCAGATGCAGTGGCTCACGCCTGTAATCCCAGCACTTTGAGAGACTGAAGTGGGCGGATCCCCTGAGGTCAGGAGTTCGAGACCAGCCTGACCAACATGCAGAAATCCCACCTCTACTAAAAATATAAAATTAACTGGGTGGGGTGGTGCATGCCTATAATCCCAGTTACTTAGGAGGCTGCAGCAGGAGAATCACTTCAACCCAAGAGGCGGAGGTTTTGGTAAGCCGAGATCGCGCCATTGCACTCCAACCTGGGCAACAAGAGTGAAATTCTGTCTCCAAAAAAAAAAAAAAAAAAAAAAAAAAGGTAGCAAAAAATAAGCCATATTGATTAGGAAGTGTGGGGTGACAGATACCCTGTTTCTTTCATTTTTATTTAGTTTTTTTCTAGAGCTACTTATTTTATATTCTGGCCCAAGAAGACTCCTAAAATATAAAGGAAAAAGTAATACAGATTTTAAAGTTGTGCCATTGTAATGTCAGAAAACTAAATAACAGTCAAATTTTGAACATGTAATGCTACTATTAGTAAAAAGTGTAATTAATGTAAAGTTGTATAGAGATTACTAAATCTTGTATACTTGAAAATATTGAAATAGTTCACAGAAGTCATTTGTTTCTCTTTTATTTAAAATGTAGCAAGTTTCTAATTTTAAAGACATGCATGTTAAGAGATGCCTTTACTTTTTTTATTTTTAGTTATTATGGATGCATAATAGTTGTACATATTTATGGGGTACGTGTAGTATTTTGATAGAAGCATACAATGTGTGATGATCAAATCGGGTAATTCAGATATCCATCACTTCAAACATTTATCATTTCTTTGCGTTAGGAACATTCTAATTTCATTCTTGTAGTTATTCTGAATTATATAATAAATTATAGTCACCCTATTGTGCTGTTGGACATTAGAATTTATTCTATCTAACTGTATTTTTGTACCTGTTAACCTTTCCCTCTTTGTCCTTCCCTCCCTGCTCCCCTTCCCAGCCTCTTAACCATCACTGAGGGAGATGCCTATGTAAATCTTTTTCAGATTTTCAAAAGGAGCACACACATTTGGTAAAGCACTCTAACTAATGCAGGGTACACACAATGCACGTTTTCTCTTTCCTTGCTCTAACCACTGGTCTCTCAGGTCCCTGCAGAGCAGTATCCTTCCAGATACATATAAACACACATGCCACCCTTTAAAATCACAAATGGTAGCTTATTTTACACACTCTTCTGTGCTTTGCTTTTTTCCTGTAATATATCTTGGAGGTATATAATCAGTAAGTACTGTAGCGCTGCCTCCTTTTTAATATAATATTCCATTCTATGGATGCACCATAATTTATTTAGCTTAGCTTATGTTGATTGCTCTGCTCTGGGTTGTCAGAGACTCCTGACTACGGCAAAGGCACACACAGTACATGGATTTGGGTGTGTACGTGCGTGTGTGGATTAGGGGAGTAACACTGGCTTAGATGACAAAGATTGGCAGCTGAGGGCCTGTTTGCTCCCTGTTCTTCCTGACCCTACAACCAGCTGCTTGCTCCTTGGCACTCTGTGGCATCAGATGTCTTGTGAGGATTTTCCACCTGTTCTTTGAGCTGGTCCAGTGTTGCTGGAGAGCTCTGCTTGCTGCCTCGGTCTGCAGTGGCTGTTGTGCTTTCCTGCAAGCCCAACTTCATATATTCTGTGGTTTTGTGTTTTGAATGTTTCCTAGTTTAATCAAAGGTGAGCATTTCTGTTTCCATTTTGTGTTATTTTCAGTTATCCATGGAAAGGTAAGAACAGAACTATCTTTAATATTAAAACTAGAAGTTTCCAGGAATCAATTCTGAAATTATTTTGCATCTTTGAAGCATCTTAAATTTTAAAAATTGGTCTTATCTGCTTATATTTTCTTATATACTACCATCCATCGTAATCTTACTGTTTTTTTGACTTAATTCTAAACTGTTAGCTATTTTAAAAAGTTTCTGAGCATTGAGTTATACAAATTAACATACAAGATAGAGGTTTCCACTGCATACTTCCCAGCAAAAAACAGATTTTATATGTGTGTGTGTGTGTGTGTGTGTGAGGAGATTGAAAGAAGAGGTTGGTTTTCTATACCTATTTAATATATTTCATTGACTATCACTTTCTTCCCATTCTTTGGATGTCAGAGACCTGTTATTTGGCTTAAAAGTACATTACAGAAAACTTCCTTTCTTTAAATTAGGATTTCTTAGGTAAGGGCCAGGTTAGACCCAGCCTTTTCTGAGTTACTTCTCATGCATTAGAATTCTTAAAATGGAAGTTTATATCCTAGTGGACGTTGTCTTATGGTTGGCTTTTAGAGCAAGTCAGAGGGTGGTGGTTTCTCTGGGTGATGCCTATGTAGTCATTTGATTTACTCTGCAGTGGGACTTTTCTGTTGAGGGCGAGATAGTAAATATTTTCGGCTTTGTGGATCATATCTTTTGCAGCTACTTAGCTCTGCAGTTGTAGTCCACAGGCAGCCATAGACAATATGTAAATGAATTAATGTGGCTGTGTTCCAATAAAACTTTAGTTACAAACACAGGTGATGGGTGGATTTGGCACGTGGCCAGTTGCCAACCACCAGTGTAGGTGGTCTGTTTTGGTAGTTTCTTTGAGAAATGATGTGTTCTGTTTGTAGGTACTGATGCTTATAGATGCCAGCTTTGGGTTTGAAATGGAAATGTTTAAGTTTCTAAACATCTGTCAAGTACATGGCTTTCCTAAAATTATGGGAGGTCTCACCCACCTCGACTCCTTCAAGCATAATGAGAAACTGAAGAAGCCAAAGAAGCGATTAAAACACAGGTTCTGGACAGAAGTTTACCCAGTAGGAAGAGAAATAATTTTTAGATGCTAACAGTATAATCCTTTTAAAATAGACTGAAGAGGCTGGGCACAGTGGCTCATGCCTGTAATCCCAGCATTTGGGGAGGCAGACTAGGGCGGATCGCTTGAGGCCAGGAGTTTCGAGCTCAGGGCAATATGGCCAAACCCCGTGTCTACTAAAAATACAAAAATTAGTTGGGTGTGGTGATGCACGCCTGTAATTCCAGCTACTTGGGAGGCTGAGACGTGAGAATTGCTTGAAGCTGGGAGGCAGAGGGTGCAATGAGCTGAGATTGCACCACTGCACTCCAGCCTGGGTGACAGAGTGAAACTCTGTCTCAAACAAACAAACAGAAAGACTGAAGAGATGTTACTAAATGTCTCTAGGATTTGCCTCCTGAATTCCCTTTGTGTTTGTGTTCCCAGTCTCTGGAAGGTTTCCCTCAAAAGAGTGCTTATTCTGGGCCTCTTGGTGTATCTCATTTGTCTCTGTACCTGCTGCACCAGGCAGTGTCTGGGTGTTTGGGGGTTGGGACTTAATAGAGTACATCAGAAGTTTCTCCCAGTTACAGGACCAGGCACTGCCCCTTCCTTTCCATACTGCTCTGGTCCATCGGCCACAGAAGCATTTCTGTGCTCAGAGGCCTCACCTCCCTCTCCTCACCATACTTAGATGGATGCCCCTGCTCGGCTGCAGAGCAGTCTGCCTCTGTGGGGCTCTAATAAGTCCTGAAAGAAGCCAGCAAGGCTCTGGAAGCCTGAGGACAGTGGCTTTGCTGGAAGTCTCCCTTCTTAGGATTGCTGCTTGTTTAGAGCTTTTATTTTGTTGCAGTATTGACGAGAATTTAATGGAAATTTAATTTTTAATTTTCCTTTAATGTTTAGGGTGCCAAACTGTTCTACCTTTCTGGAATGCTGCATGGAGAATATCAAAACCAAGAAATCCACAATCTGGGCCGTTTTATTACAGTTATGAAGTTTAGGCCTCTCACATGGGAAACTTCTCACCCTTATGTCCTGGCAGACAGGTAAAAAGTGATTGTAAACTTTTTCTTCCCAGGCCATATATTTCAAAGCTAAAAAGGCTAGAAAAAGAACAGTGATAGGATTTATTTTGTGCCTGTTTGAATAGTGGGGGTAGAAGTGTAGTTGATGGAAAATGTCTATTTATATCATGCTCAAAGATGCTGTGCCTTTGAAAGTAAATTAATTATGAGATGTTTAGGAGAATGGGAGGACTTGGAAGCATTTAAGGCTACAGGATGTGGCCCCATCCTACATTCATCCTCAGTTTTCAGTGATGCTGCCTTCGTGCCCGGGTGCTTGAGTCCTCATGTGTGCCTTCAGTTTCCTTCCTTTGTGCTCTTCTTTGTGCTGTGGTTTTCTCAGCCTGGAATACCCTTTCTCCACCTGCCAGAATCCAAGCCACAGCAAAAATCCCAGAGCACAGGCTCACCCTCTTCCAGAAAGGGATTTTCTGAATATGTTCTTTGCTCTTCCCTGACCCCAGGTGGACATCATCTCCCTGTCTGATGTCTTACGGAATGAATGTCCGTGTCTGATGTCTTACTGAATGTCACTTTCAGCCTAGAGACACAATTGTGTGCCTGCCCCCTTTCTTCTGCTGGATGGTGAATGGTGCTTCCTTATTTCTGTATTTTCTGGTTTTCTAAACAGCGTGCTTAGTGGACAAGAGTGTGATGAGTCATTGACACATGAAAGGAGGTATAAGAACTTTTGGCATTCATATCTGCTGTATGATTGAGTTTATTTTTCTAGGATGGAAGATTTGACAAACTCAGAGGATATCTGAATAAACATCAAATGTGACCGGCAGGTGTCACTTTATGGTTATGTAAGAGGAGCACACTTGAAAAATAAAAGCCAAATTCACATGGCAGGTATTCTCTTGTTGTAGAACATACTAGAATTACACATAGGATTCTTGGGATGGCTTCATTTCTCAGGAAAAGTGAAAAATGACCAAACAAGGGAAGATGGCCTTGCTGGAGGTTTCAAAAGTAAGCCAGCTATGTGTAGGCCTGCAAAGCTGTTACCGAATCCCCTCTTCTCTGACCTCTTGTAGCTAGAGGGCCACTGTTCCAGTGTGGCATGATGCCCTTCTTTAGGGTCATGGGTTAAGCCCTTGGACTGTGGATCATTGTTAACCCCCCAGTCAACAGTAGATACTTACTGACTTCCTGTCAGCTGAAGCTGGCTTTTTGGGTCCTGTCTTCCAGGGGTAGAAGATTTTGCCATGAGTGACATCGGTTTCCTCCCAGACCCTTGCGCTCTTCCTGAACAACGAAAGAATAAGAAGGAGCAGCTGGTTTATGTGCCTTTTTCTGGAGTTGGGCGAGTGCTGTATGACAAAGACGCTATCTATGTTGACCTTGGTGGCAGCCATGGTTTTCAGGCACAGGTGAGACGGGAGTCATTGCTCTGAACTCTCATTATTCTTTCCGAGTCTATTTTTTAATCAAAAAAGATAATGTACTCAGCTTTTATCTATTGAAGATTTTTCTCTGGTACTTATAATAAAGGCCTAAATGCATATTGTAAATATGTAGAATAAAAAGAATACCTTTTTTTCATTGTACCAAGCAGAAGCGTCCTGTCCTCCATGCCTCCTTGATCCGTGGCCCCGGCGTGGGCCCTGCTGCCTGTGTGGCACCTGCACAGCTTATCTCCATTTCTACAAAACCAGTGTGCTCGCCAGCTCTCGGTCTTTTTCTTTTTCTCTTTCACAATGGTCTCCTCATTCTTTATTTTAAAGCGGATTTCCAATGTTTATTTCTTAGTTCTCAAGTGGAATTTTATTGGGTTAAAATCAGGGTTATTTTAAAATGTTAGAAAAGCTAGCATTGTTGTAGCACTGGAACTGAGATTTTTCTAGCTAGATGTTTAGGTTATCAGGTTATATATTTACTGAGCTTTGGAAAAGTTTAATGGATACGGGGATCCATTTCAAGCTTTGTTGTAAGGATTTTCTTCTCGGGCTTTTGAGGCATTGAGAAAGGTTCTCAGGAAATGTGTCTAAGTTAATTTTGAAAACTGAGTGAAACCAGTGTCTCTCCAGGATCTTTGGACTTTCCTCACGTGCCCTTTCTTGGTGATCTTGACGAGGTGGAGCCCACCCATGAGCTGGTCGAGTCTCATCTCCACCCACTCCACCATTGATGCCAAGATGGCTTCAAGTCGGGTGATGCTGTTTTCTGATTCCAAGCCACTTGGGTCAGAGGCTATAGATAATCAAGGGGAAGTCTGCTTTTTTTCTATTTTTAATAAAAAGATATATTTCAGAAGATTATATCACCCGTAATTCTGCCATCATAACACATTTTGGTGGAATTCATTCTATGTTGTTTTGTTTTTCTTTGTGTGTGCATGTGTCTCTGTGGGCTCTTCACTCATCTGACCTTATGAGGGAGGCTTTTCTAGAAATAAAATACAGGATACATTTTTCAGCAGACCCCAAATATTTCTCAAATACCACGCCATCTTCCATAGGTTGCTTTCTTGTTTTTTAAGAGACCTGAGGCCACTCGACTTTCTTTTGGAGGCCAAAACACTAGAGCAGAGTCAGGGAGTTTGTGGCTGTCCAGAAGCCACATGCCTTGTCTCTGAAAGTTTTATTTAGATTATGTTGTATTATCTCCCATGGGTAGGTTTCCACTGATGTATGACTTATGTGAATTATTTTTCAACCTGGGTTCGGAATTTATATACTTTTATACATAGTGGATATTTGCAAAACATTGGTTTTGTTGTATTGATTTGTGACTCCCAGTAAAATTTATCTGAAAATTTTGAGGTAATCTAGTATGTAATTTGTTACAATGTGCATAAACTAATACCTCAGTGCCTGACATAACGAGTGTTATTAGCTATTTTCACTTTTGCATATCCATCTGGTAATCCTTTTCCTATAAGAATACTCTCTTCTAATACAGTTACAAGTAAAATACATAATTTTATTTCTATATTCTGAGCAATTGTTTTTCTGTACAGTCTTTATGTAGTCATCATTTTGTTGTTACTGGTGTTTTTTGTAGTTGTGGTTTTTTTGTTTTTGTTTTGAGATAAGGTCTCACTTTGTCTCCCAGGCTGGAGTGCAGTGGTGTGATCTTGGCTCACTGCAGCCTTGAACTCCCAGGTTCAAGTGATCCTCCCACTTCTACCCCGCAAGTAGCTGGGACTACAGGAGTGCACTACCACTCCCAGCTAATTTTTTAAATTTTGTTCTAGGGATGAGTTCTCACTATGTTGCCCAGGCTGGTCTCGAACTCCTGGGCTCAAGCCATCTTCCCACCTTGGCCTCCCAAAGTCCTGGGATTACAAATGTGAGCCACTATGCCTGGCCTATTATTGCTGTATTCTAACTTATCCATTCTATTCTAATGTATCTCTTATGGTACGATTTTTTTGTTTTTTCTAATTTATGTTTTCATACATTTATATATCGTGCTACGTTAATTAGCTTCGTATAGTTTTCTTTCATTCAGTGATTTTAGCCTCCTGATGATCTTCTCTATCAGTTATGGCACTGGTGACTTAAAATGAATGTTCTTCCTCTGTCATTCCTCCTACATTGTTAGCTGGCATCTTTAACAAAGAGCTTTCACTTCTCTTTATTTTGGTATCACCTCTGACTAATGCACTTGTGTTTTATTCCATGAGTTATTTTCCATCACCATCATTGTTCTTTCTGATGCCTATGCTGTCCCAGATTCGGCCGTGGGAGCCTTCAGCCTGTCTCCTGTGTCCTTTCAACTGTCTCTGTTAGTCTTTGAGCATTTCTTCCTTTCTGACAGAACAAGAGGATCCAGGCTCATTTTGCCTTCTTTCTGCCTTGGGCCTGGACTCAGCCATTTCTCTTAAGGATCATGTGTTTTTAGCTTAGAAATTAATCAGCTTTCCAAAAGATCTACAAAACTAACTTCCCTGTTGAGCAATTTTTTTCTAAAATTAGATTTTTTTTAAAAAAAGGATTATTCCTTTATTCTCTCTATAAGTTCTTTTGAAGTGTGGCGTTAGGGAACCATGCCTGAGTTTGCTTATTAACTCTTCCAGTGTTTATCAGATCACTTTTTGCCTGCGCTATGTCATCTTAAACATGTTAAACAATTCCTTAACATTTTCTATTTCTTTGTATTTTCATTGACTATATTGCCATTTCTAGGTTGGCTGATTAATGCACAAATTGAATTATTTTGCATTTCCTTGGTAATTTAGGCTGTTGACGTCAGAGGAGGAAATGGAAAGCCATTTTTGGAGATGATTGTAAGCTAACATCCTCTCTCCTTTCTTAGTCTCTTAATTTTTTTTTTTCTTACCCAAGTATTTACAGGTTGATTTTTTTTTTCTTTCTAGAAGATCCAAGATCTTTGGTTTAGAGATATATTCTCTTAATGTTAACTGGTATTAGAATCCTCTTTTCTGTATTTTATTTCAATGTATTTTAAAAATAGAAATGATTATATTTTCTTTTAACTTGTGAAGTAGAGCCTGGCATACAAATGTTATATTCTCACTATTTCAAAAAATTACCTTCTTACTGTACAAGTTATATTCAGCATATAAAGTCTATCCAGCTTTGTTGTTGATACAGTGTGATTATTACATGTTGATGAGGTATGAATTGGAGATGGGATCCAAAATTAATGTTCTTATTGTAATTTTTAAGCTAATTGTAGGGTCGGTGGTGAATATTTTACTTCTGTAAAATGAAAACGGCATTTCATCAGAAGTTGTTTTATGGTCTTTCAGACATTTTGTTTTAAATCTTTGGTGCTTTTTGCCCATGAAGTATCTCTTTTGTGTGTTTGTGTTTGTGTGTATTTGTATTGATCTGCCTCTAAATTTCACAGCGCTCATTGTCGGGAATCAATAGGATCAGTCCTAGGCAGAGAGCTGAGCAGTACTCTAGTACGTCTCTGTGTCCTGGTTGCCACATTATCTCTGTTGTTTGTTTATAGATTGGAGAACTCTCTGACCTGTAACAAAGGTTGGATAGGTCAGAGACAATTGGAAGAGGAATCCTCTACTCTATTGTCCCCTGTGCCCCATGCCAAAATACACTCTGAAATCCGTATTTAAATATTAAATTAGTATGGTTAAGGTATTCTTTTTTAATGTTAAAAAATTAAATGGTCGGCCCACTTAATATTTACAATACAGGACTTACCTTGCGTATTCTCTGTCTTGTATTTTTGCTTTATTTAAGCTAAACTGGCCTCCAAAGCTGGAAGGTGAATTAACAGTTGAAAATAATGACATGTATACAAGGTGTGTTTGGAGGATTGCAGATGCAGGGGCACCGTACTGCTGAAGAAGTGTTGGAAGCTCACTACAGAAGATGATAAAAGCAGACTGATGTGTATTGCTTGCTGAAATATAAACTGGAGGCACAGGTGAAGATTACCAAACCTAACAAGCAGTTTGGCAGATGAGACAGGCTGTTAGGCCGTGGCAGTTCAGCAGTGAGCGTGCTGCCTGTGAACCAAGTCATTTGTTCCAGAGGCCTACACTTAAATACCACAAATAAAATTTTCCTTGTCACTGATATTTGGTATCACAATGAAATAGATGTTATCTTTCAGGTTTCCGGTTGAATTACCAGCCATTAACATCTGGTGATTTGGGTTGTAAAATTATTTTTAGTTTTGCCTGTTCACATTTCATCCACAAAGCAGAGACAAAATATATTTTCCCACATAAGAATGTAAGCAGTATAAGACTTTAAAACACACTAATGAAATATACATGATTACATGCTTCAATGAACTAAAACTTTCATCTGTGATCTTTATTTTGCAACACTCTGAAGTAACATTACAGTCCTTTCAGTGTGCTATGTTATTGATATCCCCTACTTTACCCTGAGAATCCTTTATTGCCGTTGAGCATATGAAAGTTGAGACATGTGCATAGCTTCTCCCCATTGAGCCCATCAGTGGGGAGGAGCTATATACCAGGGACACTTGGCAAAGATTTTCATGAGTCTGTTGGATGTAACAGCTCCTTAAGGAAACTTCACAGTTTACCTTCCCTATTTTTTTTTTTTACCATTTGTAAACTAAGGCTCAGTGATGTAAAACATAATACATTCTGTGCTGTGGCATAACTGCAGCTTAGGTTTCCATATTCAAGACAACAGAGGTATAGCTGAAAATGCATGAATGCTCATTATGCCTCAAGATCCCTTTGTTGGTTTAGTTGTGACAACTTCCAAACACCTGACTTGTGGCTAAAGCATCTTTCTGTCTGGCATCAGTATTTCTAAGTTGCCTTTAAACTGAATAAACATTTGGTGTTGATATTTAATTGCTTCAATGTGGAACACTGCAATTTTAAAAATTACATATATGTAATATAATATTTTACACTAAATAATAGTGACTGGCAGTCCATTGTCAGGAGTTCACAGTGCTGCCTATGGATTATCTTCAGACCCTTTACAGATGGCACTTTAGGACAGGGTGAGTCACAGGTTGCACTAGAAGTTGCCTTTGAAATTAGACCTGAACTATGTGGAACTGGAACCCTTGTACACAAAGCTCTCTACCATCCAAAACCTGATGAACTCTTAGGGAAGAACAGTTTTCCAGATTCATTCTTTCCATGCATAAGATTTCCCCACTGCCCAATTAAAAATTTTCTCCCATTCTGTGGGTTGCCTGTTCACTCTGATGGTAGTTTCTTTTGCTGTGCAGAAGCTCTTTAGTTTAATTAGATCCGATTTCTCAATTTTGGCTTCTGTTGCCATTGCTTTTGGTGTTTTAGACATGAAGTCCTTACCCATGCCTATGTCCTGAATAGTATTGCCTAGGTTTTCTTCTAGGGTTTTTATGGTTTTAGGTCTAACATTTAAGTCTCTAATCCATATTGAATTAATTTTTGTATAAGGTGTAAGGAAGGGATCCATTGTTAGCATTCTACATATGGCTAGCCAGTTTTCCAAGCACCATTTATTAAATAGGGAATCCTTTCCCCATTTCATGTTTTTCTCAGGTTTGTCAAAGATCAAATGGTTGTAGATGTGTGATGGTATTATTTCTGAGGGCTCTGTTCTGTTCCATTGGTCTATATCTCTGTTTTTGTACCAGTACCATGCTGTTTTGGTTACTGTAGCCTTGTAGTGTAGTTTGAAGTCAGGTAGCATGATGCCTCCAGCTTTGTTCTTTTGGCTTAGGATTGTCTTGGCAATGCGGGGTCTTTTTTGGTTCCAGATGAACTTTAAAGTAGTTTTTTCCAATTATGTGAAGAAAGTCATTGGTAGCTTGATGGGGATGGCATTGAATGTATAAATTACCTTGGGCAATATGGCCGTTTTCATGATATTGATTCTTCCTATCCATGAACATGGAATGTTCTTCCATTTGTTTGTGTCCTCTTTTTTATTTTTATTTTTTTAAATTTATTTATTATTATTAAACTTCAAGTTGTAGGGTACATGTGCACAACGTGCAGGTTTGCTACATATGTATACTTGTGCCATGTTGGTGTGCTGCACCCATCAACTCGTCATTTACATCAGGTATAACTCCCAATGCAATCCCTCCCCCCTCCCCCCTCCCCATGATAGGCCCCGGTGTGTGATGTTCCCCTTCCCGAGTCCAAGTGATCTCATTGTTCAGTTCCCACCTACGAGTGAGAACATGCGGTGTTTGGTTTTCTGTTCCTGTGATAGTTTGCTAAGAATGATGGTTTCCAGCTGCATCCATGTCCCTACAAAGGACACAAACTCATCCTTTTTTATGGCTGCATAGTATTCCATGGTGTATATGTGCCACATTTTCTTAATCCAATCTGTCACTGATGGACATTTGGGTTGATTCCAAGTCTTTGCTATTGTGAATAGTGCTGCAATAAACATACGTGTGCATGTGTCCTTATAGCAGCATAATTTATAATCCTTTGGGTATATACCCAGTAATGGGATGGCTGGGTCATATGGTACATCTAGTTCTAGATCCTTGAGGAATCGCCATACTGTTTTCCATAATGGTTGAACTAGTTTACAATCCCACCAACAGTGTAAAAGTGTTCCTATTTCTCCACATCCTCTCCAGCACCTGTTGTTTCCTGACTTTTTAATGATCGCCATTCTAACTGGTGTGAGATGGTATCTCATTGTGGTTTTGATTTGCATTTCTCTGATGGCCAGTGATGATGAGCATTTTTTCATGTGTCTGTTGGCTGTATGAATGTCTTCTTTTGGAAATGTCTGTTCATATCCTTTGCCCACTTTTGGATGGGGTTGTTTGTTTTTTTCTTGTAAATTTGTTTGAGTTCTTTGTAGGTTCTGGATATTAGCCCTTTGTCAGATGAGTAGATTGCAAAAATTTTCTCCCATTCTGTAGGTTGCCTGCTCACTCTGATGGTAGTTTCTTTTGCTGTGCAGAAGCTCTTTAGTTTGATGAGATCCCATTTGTCAATTTTGGCTTTTGTTGCCGTTGCTTTTGGTGTTTTAGACATGAAGTCTTTGCCCATGCCTATGTCCTGAATGGTACTACCTAGGTTGGTTCAACATTCGCAAATCAATAAACATAATCCAGCATATAAACAGAACCAAAGACAAGAACCACATCATTATCTCAATAGATGCAGAAAAGGCTTTTGACAAAATTCAACAGCCCTTCATGCTAAAAACGCTCAATAAATTCGGTATTGATGGAACGTACCTCAAAATCATAAGAGCTATTTGTGACAAACCCACAGCCAATATCATACTGAATGGGCAAAAACTGGAAAAATTCCCTTTGAAAACTGGCACAAGACAGGGATGCCCTCTCTCACCACTCCTATTCAACATAGTGTTGGAAGTTCTGGCTAGGGCAATCAGGCAAGAGAAAGAAATCAAGGGGATTCAGTTAGGAAAAGAAGAAGTCAAATTGTCCCTGTTTGCAGACGACATGATTGTATATTTAGAAAACCCCATTGTCTCAGCCCAAAATCTCCTTAAGCTGATCAGCAACTTCAGCAAAGTCTCAGGATACAAAATTAATGTGCAAAAATCACAAGCATTCTTATACACCAGTGACAGTCAAACAGAGAGCCAAATCAGGAATGAACTTCCATTCACAATTGCTTCAAAGAGAATAAAATACCTAGG
This sequence comes from Chlorocebus sabaeus, assembly GCF_047675955.1. Lineage (NCBI taxonomy): Eukaryota > Metazoa > Chordata > Mammalia > Primates > Cercopithecidae > Chlorocebus > Chlorocebus sabaeus. The sequence goes on along the minus strand of NC_132912.1, from coordinate 50,051,318 downwards.
AATCCAACTTACAAGGGATGTAAAGGACCTCTTCAAGGAGAACTACAAACCACTGCTCAGTGAAATCAAAGAGGACGCAAACAAATGGAAGAACATACCATGCTCATGGATAGGAAGAATCAATATCGTGAAAATGGCCATACTGCCCAAGGTAATTTATAGATTCAATGCCATCCCCATCAAGCTACCAATGAGCTTCTTCACAGAATTGGAAAAAACTGCTTTAAAGTTCATATGGAACCAAAAAAGAGCCCGCATCTCCAAGACAATCCTAAGTCAAAAGAACAAAGCTGGAGGCATCACGCTACCTGACTTCAAACTATACTACAAGGCTACAGTAACCAAAACAGCATGGTACTGGTACCAAAACAGAGATATAGACCAATGGAACAGAACAGAGTCCTCAGAAATAATACCACACATCTACAGCCATCTGATCTTTGACAAACCTGAGAGAAACAAGAAATGGGGAAAGGATTCCCTATTTAATAAATGGTGCTGGGAAAACTGGCTAGCCATAAGTAGAAAGCTAAAACTGGATCCTTTCCTTACTCCTTATACGAAAATTAATTCAAGATGGATTAGAGACTTAAATGTTAGACCTAATACCATAAAAATCCTAGAGGAAAACCTAGGTGTCCTCTTTTATTTCATTGAGCAGCGGTTTGTAGTTCTCCTTGAAGAGGTCCTTCACATCCACTGTAAGTTGGATTCCTAGGTATTTTATTCTATTTGAAGCAGTTGTGAATGGGAGTTCATTAATGATTTGGCTCTCTGTTTGTCTGCTATTGGTGTATAAGAATGCTTATGATTTTTGCACATTGATTTTGTATCCTGAGACTTTGCTGAAGTTGCTTATCAGCTTAAGGAGATTTTGGGCTGAGACGATGGGATATACAATCATGTCATCTGCAAACAGGGACAATTTGACTTCCTCTTTTCCTAATTGAATACCCTTTATTTCTTTCTCCTGCCTGATTGCCCTGGCCAGAACTTCCAACACTATGTTGAATAGGAGTGGAGTGAGAGGGCATCCCTGTCTTGTGCCAGTTTTCAAAGGGAATGCTTCCAGTTTTTGCCCATTCAGTATGCTGTTGGCTGTGGTTTTGTCATAAATAGCTCTTATTATTTTGAGATATGTTCCATCAATACTGAATTTATTGAGAGTTTTTAGCATGAAGGGCTGTTGAATTTTGTCAAAGGCCTTTTCTGCATCTATTGAGATAATCATGTGGTTTTTGTCTTTGATTCTGTTTATATGCTGGATTAGGTTTATTGATTTGCATATGTTGAACCAGCCTTGCATCCCAGGGATGAAGCCCACTTGAGCATGGTGGATAAGGTTTTTGATGTGCTTCTGGATTCGATTTGCCAGAATCCATTTTATTTTATTGAGGATTTTTGCATCAGTGTTCATCAGGGGTATTGGTCTAAAATTCTCTTTCTTTGTTGTGTCTCTGCCAGGCTTTGGTACCAGGATGATGTTGGCCTCATAAAAGCAGTTAGGGAGGATTCCCTCTTTTTCTATCGATTGGAATAGTTTCAGAAGCAATGGTACCAGCTCTTCCTCTAGAGTAGAATTTGGCTGTGAATCCATCTGGTCCTGGACTTTTTTTGGTTGGTAGGCTATTAATTATTGCCTGTATTTCAGAGCCTGTTATTGCTCTATTCAGGGATTCTTCCTGGTTTAGTCTTGGGAGAATGTATGTGTCCAGGTATTTATCCGTTTCTTCTAGGTTTTCTAGTTTATTTGGATAGAAGTGTTTATAGTATTCTCCAATGGTAGTTTGTATTTCTGTGGGGTCGGTGGTGATATCTCCTTTATCATTTTTTATTGCATCTATTTGATTCTTCTCTCTTTTATTCTTTATTAGTCTTGCTAGCAGTCTATCAATTTTGTTGATCTTTTCAAAAAATCAGCTCCTGGATTCATTGATTTCTTGAAGGGTTTTTTGTGTCTCTATCTCCTTCAGTTCTGCTCTGATGTTAGTTATTTCTTGCCTCCTGCTAGCTTTTGAATGTGTTTGCTCTTGCTTCTCTAGTTCTTTTAATTGTGATGTTAGGGTGTCAATTTTAGATCTTTTCTCCTTTCTCTTGTGGCCATTTACTACTATAAATTTCCCTCTACACACTGCTTTAAATGTGTCCCAGAGATTCTGGTATGCTGTATCTTTGTTCTCATTGGTTTCAAAGAACATCTTTATGTCTGCCTTCATTTCGTTATGTACCCAGTAGTCATTCAGGAGCAGGTTGTTCAGTTTCCATGTAGTTGAGCAGTTTTGAGTGAGGTTCTTAATCCTGAGTTCTAGTTTGATTGCACTGTGGTCTGAGAGACAGTTTGTTATAATTTCTGTTCTTTTACATTTTCTGAGGAGTGCTTTACTTCCAAGTATGTGGTCAATTTTGGAATAAGTGTGATATGGTGCTGAGAAGAATGCATATTCTGTTGATTTGGGGTGGAGAGTTCGGTAGATGTCTATTAGGTCTGCTTGGTGCAGAGCTGAGTTCAATTCCTGGATATCCTTTTTAACTTTCTGTCTTGTTTATCTGTCTAATGTTGACAGTGGGGTATTAAAGTCTCCCATTATTATTGCATAGGAGTCTAAGTCTCTTTGTAAGTCTCTAAGGACTTGCTTTATGAATCTGGGTACTCCTGTATTGGGTGCATATATATTTAGGATAGTTAGCTCTTCTTGTTGAATTGATCCCTTTACCATTATGTAATGGCCTTCTTTGTCTCTTTTGATCTTTGTTGGTTTAAAGTCTGTTTTATCAGAGGCTAGGATTGCAACCCCTGCCTTTTTTTTATTTTCCATTTGCTTGATAGATCTTCCTCCATCCCTTTATTTTGAGCATATGTGTGTCTCTGCACATGAGATGGGTCTCTTGAATACAGCACACTGATGGGTCTTGACTCTTTATCCAATGCCAGTCTGTGTCTTTTAATTGGAGCATTTAACCCATTTACATTTAAGGTTAATATTGTTATGTGTTAATTTGATCCTGTCATTATGATGTTAGCTGCTTATTTTGCTCGTTAGTTGATGCAGTTTCTTCCTAGCATCCATGGTCTTTACGTTTTGGCTTGTTTTTTCAGTGTCTGGTACCAGTTGTTCCTTTCCATGTTTAGTGCTTCCTTCAGGAGCTCTTGTAGGGCAGGCCTGGTGGTGACAAAATCTCTCATCCTTTGCTTGTCTGTAAAGGATTTTATTTCTCCTCCACTTATAAAGCTTAGTTTGGCTAGATATGAAATTCTGGGTTGAAAATTCTTTTCTTTAAGAATATTGAATATTGGCCCCCACTCTCTTCTTCCTTATAGAGTTTCTGCCAAGAGATCTGCTGTTAGTCTGATGGGCTTCCCTTTGTGAGTAACCTGACCTTTCTCTCTGGCTGCCTGCCCTTAACATTTTTTCCTTCATTTCAATTTTGGTGAATCTGAGAATTACATGTCTTGGAGTTGCTCTTCTCGAGGAGCATGTTTGTGGCGTTCTCTGTATTTCCTGAATTTGAATGTTGGCCTGCCTTGCTAGGTTGGGGAAGTTCTCTTGGATAATATCCTGTAGAGTGTTTTCCAACTTGGGTCCATTTTCCCCATCACTTTCAGGTACACCAATCAGATGTAGATTTGGTCTTTTCACATAGTCCCATATTTCTTGGAGGCTTTGTTCGTTCCTTTTTACTCTTGTTTCTTTAAACTTCTCTTCTCACTTCATTTCATTCGCTTGATCTTCAATCACTGATACTGTTTCTTCCAGTTGATTGAATTGGTTACTGAAGCTTGTGCATTTGTCACGTAGTTCTCGTGCCATGATTTTCAGCTCTATCGGGTCATTTAAGGACTTCTCTACATTGGTTATTCTAGTTAGCCATTTGTCTAATCTTTTTTCAAGGTTTTTAGCTTCTTTGTGATGGGTTCGAACTTCCTCCTTTAGCTCATAGAAGTTCAATCGTCTGAAGCCTTCTTCTCTCAGCTCGTCAAAGTCATTCTCTGTCCAGCTTTGTTCCGTTGCTGGTGAGGAGCTGCGTTCCTTTGGAGGGGGAGAGGTACTCTGATTTTTAGAATTTTCAGCTTTTCTGCTCTGTTTTTTCCCCATCTTTGTGGTTTTATCTACCTTTGGTCTTTGATGATGGTGGCATACAGATGGGGTTTTGGTGTGGATGTCCTTTCTGTTTGTTAGTTTTCCGACAGGACCCTCAGCTGCAGGTCTGTTGGAGTTTGCTGGAGGTCCACTGCATACCCTGTTTGCCTGGGTATCAGCAGCAGAGGCTGCAGAAGAGTGAATATTGCTGAACAGCAAATGTTGCTCCCTGATCGTTCCTCTGGAAGCTTCATCTCAGAGGGGTACCCGCCCTGTGAGGTGTCAGTCTGCCCCTACGGGGGAGTGCCTCCCAGTTAGGCTACTCACGGGTCAGGGATCCACCTGAGGAGGCAGTCTGTCTGTTCTCAGATCTCAAACTCCATGCTGGGAGAACCACTACTCCCTTCAAAGCTGTCAGGCAGGGACCTTTAAATCTGCAGAGGTTTCTGTTGCCTTTTGTTTGGCTATGCTCTGTCCCCAGAGGTGGAGTCTACAGAGGCAGGCAGGCCTCCTTGAGCTCTGGTGGGCTTCCCCCAGATCAAGCTTCCCGGCCGCTTTGTTTACCTACTCAAGCCTCAGCAATGGTGGGCACCCCTCTCCCAGCCTTGCTGCTGCCTTCCAGTTAGATCTCAGACTGCTGTGCTAGCAATGAGGGAGGCTCTGTGGACGTGGGACCCTCCGAGCCAGGCACGGGATATAATCTCCTGGTGTGCCATTTGCTAAGACGCTTGGAAAAGCACAGTATTAGGGTGGGAGTGGCCCAATTTTCCGTGTGCTGTGTGTCACGGTTTCCCTTGGCTAGGAAAGGGAATTCCCTTACCCCTTCTGCTTCCCGGGTGAGGCAATGCCTCCTGCTGCTTTGGCTCTCGCTCAGTGGGCTGCACCCACTGTCCAATATGCCCCAGTGAGATGAACCTGGTACCTCAGTTGGAAATGCAGAAATCACCCGTCTTCTGCGTTGCTCACGTTGGAAGCTGTAGCCTGGAGCTGTTCCTATTCAGCCATCTTGGAACCCGATCCCACTGTTTTCATTGATTTTAGTGTCAGAGATGGCTTTGGATTCCCATTTCTGTGTGCTCCTGTGTGGCTCCTGAACCTAGCTGGAGAGGTGTGTCAATCCCAACTGGTGAAGTACTGAGAGGAAGCTACACAAAAGGCAGCAAGGTATTAATAAATGTACCTCTGACATTTTAACCCCATCTGATTTTTCCATGGAATGGACAAGCAGTAGCCTCTGTCAGAGCTACCTTGTAAAGGAAAAAAAAGAAACTTGAAGTCGTAAACTGTTTATTAGTTTGTGCTGTTATTTTTGTGTTAACTCATTTATGTTGATTTGTAAATTATTAATTTATGAGCTACTATTTATCAATTCATTGCCTACATGTCAGCAAACAAGTTTTCTTCTTAATAAAGAATCCAGTGGCTGGGCACAGTGGTTCACACCTATAATCTCAGCACATTGGGATGGCAAGGCAGGAGGATTCCTTGAGGCTAGGAGTTCAAGACCAGCCTGGGCAACATAGCAAGATTTCATCTCTACAAAAAAAATGAAAACATTGGCTGGGCCTGGTGGCTCCTTCCTGTAGTTCAGGCTACTCAGGAGCCTGAGGTGGGAGGATCGCTTGAACCCAGGAGTTTGAGGCTGCAGTGAACTGTGATCCTAACACTGCTCTCTAGCCTGGGTGACGCACCAAGACACCATCTCTTCAAAAAAGGAATCTAGGGGCATCAGTGTGTGCATGCAGCATGGCTTGTGAATGCAGAAGTGCATGTGTGCATAGTTGTGCTCAAGAATGTGTTGATGAAATGATTATACCTTCTTAGAATGAAGGTAATTTTTTTTTTTTTTTTTTTTTTTTTTTTTTTTTTTTTGAGATGGAGTCTCGCTCTATCACCAGGCGGGAGCGCAGTGGCACTGTCTCGGCTCACTGCAACCTCTGCCTCCTGGGTCAAGTGATTCTCTTATCTCAGCCTCCCGAGTAGCTGGGACTATAGGCACACACCACCACTCCCAGCTAATTTTTTGTATTTTAGTAGAGACGGGGGTTTCACCATGTTGGTCAGGATGGTCTCAATCCCCTGATGTGATCTGCCCGCCTCAGCCTCCCAAAGTGCTGGGATTACAGGTGTGAGCCACTGTGCCTGGCCTGAAGGTCATTTTCATAAAGATCTCTCCATGTCTTAGATTTGATTCTTCCTTTAAATATTTTTCTCATTGACATTTGAAAGCACCTGACCATATATAAAATGAAGAATTTTCATAACTCTATAAAAGAATTATGACATCATCTACTATTTCTGTCTCTTGTCTCATAAATCTAAACCATCAACTTGCTTATTTTTGTATACTGTCACACTGTGTATTCCCTGCATTGAATGCCTTTCTATTGATATTCTCTGTAAAAATTGTGGGAAGTTTTCTGCACCTTAAATTTTCTGTTATGGGGATTAAATATCTACTATCCAGTTTTTTTCTAGGTCTTACAGCAGCAATGGTAAATACAGCCCTCACAGCAGCCTGTTGTTTGTACTGCAATTATGTTTCCATCACATTACGCAAAGCCTCTTTTTCTTCGTGGTCATACCCTACTAGTAAGTTTTTAAAAAATTTTGTAATATGTGTGTATACAAATACTTATATGTATGTGTGTACACATACAGCTGATATCTAGTGAAATTATGTATGCGTGAACTATAGAATTAGCTTGAAATTTTAAGAAAATAATTGTTTTTTAAAGATAAATCTCATGTTTAAGAAGGGGAATTAAAATTCAATCATTTAGGGATGCCTCAGCCTAAACAGAATATGGAAAAAGCCATAACCAAAAATCATTTTAGAGTACTGCTAGGTTACTCAACCTATAATCACATTTAATTAAAATGTCAGTTTAAACCATGGCCAGTCTATTTTGCTTAATATGTTATTTAAATCAGCTTGTGAAGTCTTCATTTTAAATATAGAACTTGTGTTAATGAACTGGAAAATAACATTCTATTGCTTGGAAGTTGTGTTAAAGCCTAAAGATTTATGACTTTGTAAAAGAAGAAAACCAGCTGGTGATCAGTTGGCATTAGTACACGAGGATGTACTCATATTTGGTAATAGCCTTTTTTTTTTTTCTAACTAGAGTGAGGGAGTTGGGAACAGGAGGCAGAAACAAGGACACAGATGTATAAAAAAATCATAGCACAAAACTGCATTGAGTTCTGAGTATGGGTCTGTGATCTGTGCTTCAGTTTGAGAGGTTCATGTGTCCCTTAAGAGAAGGGACAGGAAAGCCAGGAGGACAGGAGTATGTTTGGACCTGTGCCTGTGCTTCCACCACAGAAGTCAGCAGCTCTACCTTTCTCTTTTTTCCTTATCTAATAATTGTCTCCTCTTCAAATTTGGGAAATGAGTTTAATCAAAGATTTGTTGTGTTTTTTGTTTGTTTTTGAAATGTGGCCTCAGTGTGTTGCCCAGGCTGGTCTTAAACTCCTGGGCTCAAATGATCCTCCCTCTCAGCCTCCTGAGTAGCTGGGACTACAGGCATGCACCACCACACCCAGCTAAGTTAATGCTAATGTATAGTTTATCTGCTTCAGTTTTAAAGGGCAGGATGTATGTAGTTCTGTGTGTTTAGGGGGGTGTGTTTGTGTGTGTGTGTGTGTAGTCCATTGCTGCTACAACAAACCACCATGTCAGGGCATAAAACAAATTGATTATACTCCTGTATGTCAGAGTCTGATGTGGATGTCCCTGGGCTAAAATCTAGGTGTTGGAAAGGCTACCTTCATCTCTAGAGGCTCTAAGGGATCTTTTTTCTCGCCTTTTCCACATTCTGGAGTCTGCCTGCGTTTTTTTGGCTTTGGGCTCTTCTCCACTCTCACCATTAGCAACCTTGCATCTCATGGACCCTTTTTCTTTGGCCACATGTCTCTGTGGTTCTTTCCTTCCCCCTTCTTTCCACTGTTAAGGACTCATGTGCTTACTTAGTCCTGAATGGAGACGCCATCATCATCCACATGAGGCCACTGTCCTAATCCATACAGGCTGCTACAAGGAAATGCAGTAGACCAGGCAGCTTATAAACAACAGAACTTTGTTTCTCACAGTCCTGGAGGCTGAGAAGTGCAAGATCAAGGTGCCCGCAGTTTTGGTGTCTGGAGAAGGTCTGCTTTCTCATGGAGGCCTCCTCCTTGCTGTGTCTTCACGTGATGAGAGGAACAAACAAGCTCTGTTGTGCTTTTAATAAGGGTGCTAATCCCAGTCATGAGGGCAGAGTCTCCCATAAGGCTTAACCTAATACCATCACCTTGAGGTTAGGATTTTAGCACATGAACATTGACGGAACACAACGTTCCTTCCATAGCACCAGGGTAGTCTCCTCATGTCAAGGTCTTTACCTTAATCACATGTATGATGTACCGTTTTCATGTAAGGTTCTAGGAATCTGTGGACATCTTTGGGGGGCCATTATTTTGCTGACCACATTGTACGTATATTTTAATATTCTAGACTCGTATGAAAACAATGCTACTTCTATTGCTTTATATGCGTATGTGTGTGTGTTAATTTATTTTCAAAAAAGTCATAGACAAAAATATACCCATTTTGTTTAAAAAAAGTTTTTTGCTATTTTACTTCATACTGCCAGCTCCTTTTTCCTGAAACTGCTTCTATCCTGGAATTCTTTTTTTGCTATTAGTTTTATTTTATTGAAATATTCATGAATGAGCATAGACTTGTATATGGATTTGAAATTCACAGTAATGTTCTCATGAATTCATCTGTGAATAACATTTTATAGACAAAATGTCTGCACTAGGATCAGGACAAGAGGAAGAGGTATAATTCCTTTGTTCTAAGGTACCGCCATTCATTGTTATTATTTTAAAATATGAGTGTTGACTGATGTTAAAACACAAAAAGGGGCCAGGAGTGGTGGCTTCCGCCTGTAATCCCAACACTTTGGGAGGCCGAGGCAAGTGGATACCTGAGGTCAGGAGTTTGAGACCAGCGTGGCCCAGATGGTGAAACCTCATCTCTACTAAAAATACAAAAATTATCTGGGCGTCCGTTATGCACCTGTAATTTTAGCTACCCGGGAGGCTGAGTCAGGAGAATCGCTGGAACCTAGGAGGCCGAGGCTGCCGTGAGCCGAGATCATACCAGTGCACTCCAGCCTGGGTGACAGAAAGAACAAGTCTCTGTTCCTTCCCCCCCACCCAAAACACACACACACACACATACACAAAGGAATAATTGGCCAGGCACAGTGGCTCACGCCTGTAATCCCAACACTTTGGGAGGCTGAGGCGGACAGATCACCTGAGGCCAGGAGTTCGAGACCAGTCTGACCAACATGGAGAAACCCTGTCTGTATTAAAAATACAAAAATTAGTAGGGCATGTTGGCCCATGCCTGTAATCCCAGCTACTTGGGGGCTGAGACAGGAGAATCGCTTGAACCTGGGAGGTGGAGGTTGCTGTGAGCCGAGATCGCACCATTGCACTCCAGCCTGGGCAACAAGAGCGAAACTCTGCTCAAAGAGAAAAGAAAGAGAAAAGGACAGATTTATAATTGGGCAGTGGAATTGAAAATCATTTTAACAAATATCCAAAATACCTAGGGAACTTGTATAAATAAATAGGAAAAAAAAGAGAGAAAAACATCAAGAAGCCCCCAAAAAAGCAGATTTGTAAATGGGCAATGGATTTGAATAGACATTTAGCCAAAGAAGACATCCAGCTGGTGAAAAGGCATATGGAAAGGCGCTCAACATCACTGATTATCAGGGAAATGAAAGTCGAAACTGCCACAAGTGGCTTAGACCATAGCGGCGTGCATGAAAGTTTTCAGGCCTCCAGTTGTTGGGAGTGGCTGAGGAGAGTGGGGAGCTTTTGTCTGTAGTTGGAAGAGTGGAGTCTCAACAAGAACCAGTGTATTCTGGACATGTGTGGGCCCTGGAGTGTGCATGGCTGGATGCCTTGTCTACCTGTGCCTTACAGAGTGACACCACTGTGCTGTGGTCGATCAGAGGGGCAAGTGGCTTTCACAGGGAGTGAGAAGTGGCAGGGGTTGGTTTGTTTGCCTGTGGATGATAGCAAAAGTGGGTTGGCTTTCCAAGAACTTTTTCCAGTGGCCTGTTTTACTGCAGTTCTAGACCCAGACTGGGGTCCCAAGGCATCTTGGCAGCCCACAGCTTCTTAGTAAGTGCATGTTCAGTTGGATCCCCCAGCTCAGCCTGGGTCATCCCCACCTTCTGCCTCCTGGGCCATAGCTCGGCTCTGCACTGAGCTGTCATCCTGTGGTGAGCAAGACCCCATTCTTGGGCTTTAGTCTCTTTTCCTGCAACATGCAATCAAGGTGGTCGCTGGAAAGGGCCAAGGAGCCACATCTCACAGTGCCTGCTACCTGAACAAAGACCAGAGGCTTGTGGAACACATGGCTCTCAGGTTTCTCCTATTCGATGACTCTTCAACTGCCCCTACATGGCTTTCTAGCTCACAGCAGATCTAGCCTCCTCTGAGCAGTGAAGATGGGATGTTTCATGGTCATTTTCCCTGGTGTGCAGAGCCCAGGTGGAGTTCTTCAGCCCACCCTAGTCCATCCCCTCTCTAACCCCCCTGGAGGGAGATCCTGTCAATCACTATGGGGTGAGTGTCTGTGTGTGTGTGTGTGTGTTCACCACTTGTTGCTTGGGGATGGAAAGAGACAACAAAAGCCTACAGAATCTCTTGTTCTCAGTTCATCTCCCATCCTAGTCCAATCATGGTCTAACATCCTTAGCTACCAATGGCAGAGGAGGCTCTGCACATTTGTGTTCATGTGGCCTTGGATGTTGGCAGATTCAGATTGGTGCCCCAGGCATCTGTGCCTGTAACTGCAGTTTCAGCAGGCTCAGGACCAGGCTAAAGGGCCTCCAAGCTTCCTCCAGTTTCCTGGTGCATGCATGTGCAATATACTCCCCTGGCCTGGGGCTTTCCTGCCTCTTCTTGCAAGTTGGGTCAGAACTAGCTTATTAACCAGGGTTTTCTGAGCTGTAATAGAACTGGCTCCAACCAATTGGAGACTTGAAAAGGGCTACTTGATAGTTATAGATTTTTAAAGATATTATTTTAGAGTGATTTTGAGTGTACAGCAAAATGGGGTGCAGAGTCCAGATATCTCATTTGCCATCAATTCCTGTACACTCTCAGGTCACTCCACAAACAACCTCCTACACCAGAGACACTTTGAAACATTAGAAAATATATTTGAGCATCCAGAAATTTATAAACGAGGCAGCCCCAGACTGCAGGCAGCTCAGAGGTCCTACAGAGAGGCTTAGGGACGGTGGGGGGAGAATTTTATATGGTGAATGTGGAAGAAAAAGAAAATACTTGATTGGGTGAAATAGAGCAGTGGCCTCATTTGCAACATTACAGTGGAAAGTCTCTCGTTAGATGTTAGTTGGTGGTTTCTGAGTGGTTAAGCTTAAGTTTCCTTTTATTATTTACACTGAGTCAAGTTTTGGTTTGTTTAAGGAGGAATTGAGTGTACTGCAGCCACCTCAGCCTCATGGCCACCTGTTTATTTGATTATTTTTAACAGAGAAGATCTGTTTAGAACTCTGTTGCCCTGGCTGGAGTGCTGTGATCACGGCTCACTGCGGCCACAACCTTCCAGGCTCAGGTGATCCTCCCACCTCAGTGCTCCCCACCCTGAGTAGCTGGGACTACAGGCACGTGCCACCACACCACCATGCTAGGCTAATTGTATTTGTTTGAGAGATGGAGTTTCCCTAAGTTGCTTCGGCTTCTTTTGAACTCTTAGACTCAAATAATCTGCCTGCATTGGTCTCCCCAAGTGCCAGAATTATAGGCCATCTAAATCTTTTATCTCAGATTTGCCTTGTGACAAAAGGAGGGTACTTTTTCTGACATGATGAGCAGAGAAAGGGGAGGTGGGCGCATCCTGGGCATATTCTTTTCTCAGGTGATGGGAATATGGTTGGCTCTTACCTAATGGGATATATTTTCTCCTTGAATGATTTGGCAAGATATCAGATGAGAGAAGTTGAATAAACATTAGAAGAACATAGAAAAGATAGGTTATACATGTTGGGTTTCTAAAGAAATGATGTCACTGGAGAAACAAAACTTTTATTGATTTCTGGAAACATTTAGCGCCAATTTTTTATGTAAGTAAATTGAATGTATGGTGATATCTCTGACCACTTTTTGATTTTTTTTTCTGGTTCAGCTGAGTGGTGTCATTGAGTAAACACAAAATGGGACTCATCCAGGGATGAGATTTTGCCAGAGAAAGGATGAGCAGCAAGTCAGGGAGCTTAAGGTAATTATGAGAAAGTGACTATCTAAAATTGCTTAGGTAGAAGGAGACAGATTGGATTTTTTTGTGTTTGGTATCTGGGGTAAAAGTGGTGTGGGTGTGTACACGAGATGTGTTGTTTATTCTCTATCTTTTTCTTTTCTTTTCTTTTTTTTTTTTTTTTTTGAGAGAGAGTGTCGCTCTGTCGCCCAGGCTGGAGCACTGTGGCACTATCGTGGCTCACTGCAACCTCTGCCTCCTGGGTTCAAGCGATTCTCCTGCCTCACCCTCCTGAGTAGCTGGGATTATAGGTTCCCACCACCACACCTGGCTAATTTTTTTTGTTTTTTCTTTTTTAGTAGAGATGAGGTTTCACTATGTAGGTGAAGCTGGTCTCAAACTCCTGACCTCAAATGATCTGCCCGCCTTGGCCCCCAAAAGTGCTGGGATTACAGGTGTGAGCCACAACGCCTGGCCTGTTTATTCTCTTAAGAGAGAAAATGAGTGGATTAATGAACTGTAGTTCTGGACAGTGGGAAACTCTTAAAGTGGAAGTATTGGGGCAAGTGCTCTGACAGGCTAGGATGGTGCAGTCAGTCCCTTCACCCAGAAATCAGTAGAATGTTAGCAGTTCAGACTCAAACCTTGTGAAAAACACGTGGTGGAAAGTAAGTCCCTCGCAGCAACTGGTGCCATAATCAAGACAGAATGTTTTCAGAATAAATGGAGTTACCTGCTTTCAGCCCCAGGTGGTAGCTATTGTCTGCCCTGATGATATATGATAATTTGTGACCCTGTTGTCTTAAAATGTGGTCACTCATCTCCAGTAGAATTAAGTCCACAGTGAGTTGTACCCCCATCGCCAAAGAGTTAAACATATATGAATGAACTCAAGTGATAACAACTACTGCTGCCTGGGATCATGAGAGACCTGAAATGAACTGATAGGAAGTGAAAGGTGGCTGAGATAATGGAATAGACCCATCTGCAGAGGGTCATAAAACCAGCAAAGACAAGGTCTTGTGTAAGTTGCCTTCAGAAGCTTTGTCCATGAGAACTCTAAGGAATTCTCTAGATCTGTTGGCTGCTGCTGTGATCTCTGCCCAAAAGGAGCCTCTGACCAGCATCCAAAGGGCTTCTGGACCCACTGGACTCTTCTGGAGGTACACTGGTCTCCCGAGCCATGGCTGTGGCTTTTTACTCGCTTTGTCATTGCCTGTGTGTAGAATGATAATTGCATAATTGATAGTGTGAAGACCTTGATAAATGGTAAATCTGAGCATCTGTATTTGGCTGACGTGTCATTGTGAAACCTCACAGCTTCAGTCAGTGTCAGCACAGCTAGGGAGCTTTTGTGCCTAATGCACATGTCACTGGGCATAGTCTACAGGCGCCTAATAACTCAGGTACCTTAACAGTCACTAATGAGTGTATCTCCAAGGAACAGTCCAACAACACATGACTGGCCTGACTCAAGGTAACTATATGTCCAATCCAGGGTCATAGTGAGCGGACATCTGCCAGCCGGGGGTCATTCCCCCTGCCTGCCATTGAGCAGTTCAGAAGTGACTGGTGTAAGCAGACATGATTTTTGTACTTTTTTTAGTAGAGATGGGGTTTCATCATGTTGGCTGGGCTGGTATCCAACTCCTTACCTCAGATGATCCACCCACCTCGGCCTCCCAAAGTGCTGGGATTACAGGCATGAACCACCACACCTGGCCTATATTCAACTTTTGATCAGAGAGTTCCATTTTAGTGTGACACTGAGAGTAAAAAACTATCTTTTCTTCCTTACCCATTTCCCTTCCTACATTCTTTGCCAGGAGGAAGGCACCACTACGTACCGAGTCTTCCCCAGCAGAGCCTGAGCAGGTCTGTTTTTCCTCTGCTTTCCCTCTTCTTTCACATCTCATGACCAAGCACTTCCTATTCTGTCTCCCAAATGATCACAGACTTTTTCCTCCCCTTTTGTCACTGCCACTGCCCTTAGCATTACTCTGCCTTTAGATAAAGTCTCTTAATTGGTCTGGTAGCTTCCTTCAATTCTTCCTTATTATACAGACTGCTACACACACCTCTGACAGAGAATTCTCACCTTTTTATGGTTCAATGACTGAAATTCCCAGAATAAAATTTAAACCACCCCAGCATCAAATTTGAGGTCAAATAGAGGTGGGTTTGCATCCCAGGTTCATATACTGTCCAGCAGTGTGGTCTCAGAAAACGGAACTCCTTAAGCCTTTGTTTGTGTATTTGCCAACACTCATTGAGAGTTGGTACTATTTCACACATACAGTGCCTGGCATGTAGAAGGGACTTAATCAATGTTGAATGAAGGGGAGGCATTTTAAAATCCATATCAAAAAAATGTTCTTCTGTCTGGTAGTGGTGGCTCATGCCTGTAATCCCAGCACTTTGGGAGGCCAAGGCAGCTGGATCACCTGAGGTCAGGAGTTCAATATCAGCCTGACCAACATGGTGAAACCCATCTCTACTAAAAATACAGACGTTAGCCGAGCATGGTGGCATGCTCCTGTAATCCCAGCTACTTGGGAAGCTGAGGCACTTGAATGAGAATCACTTGAGCCTGGGAGGCAGAAATTGCAGTGAGCCAGGATTGTGTCACTGCCTGCGCAACAGAGTGAGACTCTGTCTAAAAAAAAAAAAAAAAAAAAAAAGTTGTTTTAAAAATATACTAATCTGGCTGGGCGCGGTGGCTCATGCCTGTAGTCCCAGCACTTTGGGAGGCTGAGGCGGGCAGATCTCCTGAGGTTTGAAGTTCGAGACCAGCCTTACCAACATGGAGAAACCCTGTCTCTACTAAAAATACAAAATTAGCCAGGCATGGTGGCACATGCCTGTAATCCCAGCTACTTGGGAGGCTGAGGCAGGAGAATCACTTGAGCCCAGGAGGCAGAGGTTGTGATGATCCAAGATTGCTCCATTGCACTCCAGCCTGTGCAACAAGAGTGAAACTCCATTACAAAAAAAAAAAAAAAAAAATATGTTCAGCAAGGTTAAAGCATAAAAGGTTAATAGCCAGAATCATTTATCAATTGTATTTCTATACATCTGCAAGATATAATCTGAAAATGAAATTAGAGAAACAATTTCATTGGGCAACAAGAGCAAAGCTTCATCTCAAAAAATAATAATAATCTACAATGCCACTTCCTGTCCAAGCTTGACTTCTACCCGTACTTTCTGATATGGTTTGGCCATGTCCCCACCCATATCTCATCATGAAATGTAATCCCCATAATCCTCATGTATTGAGGGAGGGGCTTGGAGGGAGATGATTGGATCATTGGGGCAGTTTTCCTGATGCTGTTCTTGTGATATTCAGTGAGTCCTCATGAGATCTTCTAGTGTTTTGGTTTGCTTTTTTGGGATGGAGTCTTGCTCTGTTGTCCAGGCTGGAGTGCCATGGCACGATCTTGGCTGACTGCAGCCTCTGACGCCTGGGTTCCAGTGATTCTCCTGCCTCAGTCTCCTGAGTAGCTGGGAATACAGGCATGCATTACCACAACCAGCTAATTTTTGTATTTTTAGTGGAGATGGGATTTCACTACGTTAGCTAGGCTGGTCTCGAACTCCTGACCTCAGTTGATCCACCTGCCTTGGACTCCCAAAGTGCTAGGGTTACAGGTGTGAACCACCATGCCCAGCTGAGATCTGATGGTTTTATACATGTTTGACAGTTGCTCCTTCACATGTTCACACTCAGTGCGGCCACCATGTTAGGCGGAACAGGTTCCCCTTCTGCCATGATTGTAAGTTTCCTGAGGCCTCCCCAGCCATGTGAAACTGTGAATCAATTAAACCTCTTTCCTTTATAAATTACCCAACCTCAGGTATTTCTTTATATCAGTGTGAAAACAGACTGATATATTTTCTGATAACCATACTTGAGGGATTGGGGAATTCAGACTACCTGCGATCAAATTGTGGCCCCACCCTTAGCAGTCATGTGACCTTGGGGAGGTTACTTACCTTCTCCATCTCCACTTCTTCTGTAAAATCTGTAAATGAGATTGTTTCTGAGGGTTAAATGAGCATAACAGTGGGGACACTGTGAGGCACACACTGCGTGCCAGATGTCAAGTATTCATCTTTATTGAATTAGGACTGTGGTAACCCACTTTATGGCTCTCGATTTTGTATGACAAAATCATGCTTAGTGCTTTGTTAGTGAAAGAAAGAAAATCTGAAAGTCCCTACCATGGAAGGAAGAAATAGCAGGGAGAAAACAGACTTGGTACGTTTTAGCCTTTCAAAGCTTGGAGGGACAAGTTAGGTTTCTATTTCGTGGAGAAGGAGGTGGAGGCAGGATGGGTCCTAAGGTGTCATTCAAGACACATAGCCATAACTCTTTATTGAGAGTAAGCTAGGGCCCCAGGGATTGCTGTGGTCAAGTCGTAGACAAAAACGACCACTCATTGGAAGTAGAGGTGCCCCATGGGGAACATACTGACCTGTTGTGTGTGCCCCAAGGACAGCCCTGAGTTTGACCAGCCGCAGGAGTCAGTGTGCCCCTCGGAGTCCGACATCTATGAGGCAGGAGCTGGGGACAGGATGGCAGGAGCTGGGGATGGGATGGCAGGGGCGCCTATGGCTGCTGCTGTGCAGCCTGCTGAGGTAACTGTTGAAGTTGGTGAGGACCTCCACATGCACCACATCCATGACTGGGAGATGCCTGAAGGTAAGGAGGTGACGGGTGCCATCTGCCCTCAGCTTGCCTCTGGATGCTGCTGTCCCCAAGGTCCCCTGGGAGGCATCGCCCACTTCGAGCTCCTTTCTGCCTGTAGCCAGCTTTCCCGGGGCTGGCCAGGAACAAGAGCTGGCTCTGCCTTGCATTCCCACCCCTTAGTCTTTCCCCACCGAGTCCAGCAGTTTCTTTTCACCTCCCCTCCCAATCGCCCAGTTCTTGCTCTCTCATCTCATTCTCCTAGGCTGCCATGGGACCATTTATTTATGGCTTTTCTTGTTGAATAAGCAGCAGTCAAATAAATGAGTTGATAAATTTTTATGAATGATTAAATCTTTTTTTCTTTTCTCCCTCTATACGTTTAGCTTTGGAGTTTAACCCTTCTACCAATCCAGAGGCAAGCACAATATACCATGGGAACTGTCAAAGAGATGGTGAGACAACATTGTCTGTATCTCTGTGTATTATCCTGTGGGACTTTGTTGAGGCTTCTTTGGACCATTCTCTTCCTTTTCTCAATAAAAGCTCAAATATCCCAACTTTCCAGCACCCATCTTATTTTTTCTTTGTACCTATCCACATGGTACATAAGTGAAGGAACCAGGTGAGTACCTAATTGTTTCCTTTGTTAAAGTAGGTAAATCTCAGGACAGTTCATATTCAGATATTCGGGGATTTCTTATTTAAAATCAGAATGGAGGTTGCCATGGGAGAGGCTGTATGATATTCTTAATGGGCTGCTGTAAGTCACTTTGATAGAGGCTGCTTAGTTTCTTCTAACTGTAATTTGAACACAGGAGGAGGAAATAAAAGGAGGGTGCTTAAAATAATTGTGAAAGGTGTGAAACATCACGGCCAGGACTGCAGAAAAATGGTTGTGTGGGGGTAGGGGATGGTTTGTCAAAGAACTTTACCCATGAGGCTCTGATTACTTTAAAATTCTTACTTTAACACAATATGTGTCTCCAGATTTATTCTGGGGACTTAACAGACTTTATTTACCTCCTTATTCTACAAGAGAGGTGGGGATTGGTTCATGGTCAAAACTATCAAAACATGGAATGTCAATGTAGACTTTTAATATGTAATATAAAGATTGCAGGTTAAAAATGTCAGACCTTCCCTGTAAGAGTGTTCGTTGCTGTGGCTCCCCATTTGTCCTTTCCCCTCCTGACAATAGCATCTTATTGAAAGATAAGAAAGTTAGAGTTTTGGCCGGGTATGGTGGCTCACTCCTGCAATCCCAGCACTTTGGGAAGCCGAGGTGGGCGGATCACCTGAGGTCAGGAGTTCGAGACCAGCCTGGCCAACATGGTGAAACCCCATCTCTAGTAAAAAAATACAAAAATTAGCTGGGTGTGGTGGTGCATGCCTGTAGTTCCTCCTACTCATGAGGCTGAGGCAGGAGAATTGCTTGAACCTGGGAGGCAGAGGTTGCAGTGAACAGAGATCGTGCCAATGCACTCCAGCCTTGGTGACAGAGCGAGACCCCGTCTCACAGAAAAAAAAAAGGAAGAAAGTTGGAGATTTTTAAGTCTCTACATTGCTGAGAGAGGCGGGGGATGGAGGCGGTGGAAAAGATAAAACAGTTGGTTTGCCTCTAAAATCTTGCAAAGAGATGAATCTAAGTAAAAGTAATTCTGGGTAATAATATGATTCCTGAATAAAAACTAGAATGTTCAAAATAGAAAGCATTGCATCATAAAGATATGAAATCCAGTTGGCTTATTTTTTTCATTTAAATGCCAGAGATTTAATTACTGTAGAGGAAATGTCTTGTAGCTCTTCTATTTAAACTTCGGTTGGGCTCTTAATTTTTTAAGGGGCAGGATAATTATGACACCTGATGAGTGTGACTTTGTAACTTGTAAGTACTGTCCTCACTTTTCAAGATATTTAAGGATTGCTTTAGAATAAACAAATATGTGAATTAATTGATTATACCTTTATACACAAAGCATGTAAGTACTTGTGTAAACTTATACTCTGTTCAGTGATGTAAGGAAAGCCTCTGAGTGATGTTACACACCAGTTAGTAGATGGGTAGTGTTGGATGAGAGCCCAAAAATGGCTCTTTATTGTCATTCTTTAGGATTACAACACAGTTTATGTATGTCTCACTTGGCCCTTTCCAATACAAATAAGGCCTGTGTATCTCCCTATGTATTGCTAATGAAGAAATGAAGACTTATAGATATCACATGACTGTGGAGGACAGTTACTCAACAAAACTGAGGTTCTGTCTCCTCAGAATGACATGAAAGTGACAGATATGCTGAATTTACTTCTAAAAATTAAAAAAAACCTCTAGAATACATCTTATATTTTGCCTATAAAATAGACCTGTCTTTTAAAACTTACTGACATCTTTATTTATTTTATGCAAAGTTGATTTTACACAACTCAAAGCCGACATTTACCTCTTCATTTTTTTTTTTTTTTTTAAAATAAAGGAAGGTGTCACTATGTTGGCCTCAAATTCCTGACCTGGGTTCAAGTGATTTTCCCATCTCAGCCTCCTGAGTAGCTGGGACTACAAGCATGTGCCGTCTTGCCTGGCTCTATCTTATGTCCATACATTCATTTTGATGGATAAGAATACAAGTAGATGTAGTGAAATAGCCTAAATGCAGCAGTTGAATAAACAAATTGATAAATTTTTGTAAATGATTACATCTTTTTTTCTTTTCTCCCTCTATACATATAGCTTTGGAGTTTAACCCTCCTGCCAATCCAGAGGTAACTACAATATTCCAGAGGAACTCTCAAACAGATGGTGAGACAACATTGTTTTTTCCACCAAGAGAAACAGTACAAACTCTTGTTTGATCAGGTGTAATATAGAAAGTATTTAGAAAAACTCATATTGGTTTAAATTTTTCAACTTTTCACATATTCACTTGTCTTATTTTAACATGTGATATACTTTCCTTTAGTTGTTATCGTTTTAGTGAAAACATGTAAACTTTTTGTTTATACATTTTGCCATCTTTTTATCAACACAATTAATTTGTCATGTGAATGAGGAGTCATGGATTTCTCTTTATTCATAATTCTTGGTCCCTTTTCCCTTGCTCCAAAGAGTACATTTTAAAGATGAATGATAGAACTTAGGCTTCAGCTTGGTTTTCATTTAAACAAATTAAAAACATAGTTGTTTATCATCAGGGATTAAATCTGTGATTTGGGCCTCCTCTCACACAGTCCTCTGACCACATTCATTTACCACATCCAAGTTCATGCTACTCAAAACTTTAAGTTATTAACCTTTTCATTTGATGTAATGTCAATTTAAACATGCCCTACTCCTGCTTATTTTCCTTAATGTTATGTTAAATCCTCATTTATTTGCTAAAAAGCCATACACAGCCAAGTTTTCCAGTTGACTTAAATAGCAAGAATACAAGAGAGGGTTCTATAATAATATGTGAAGTTATGCAGCACAGTAAAACATGGGAGTTTGTAACCTTTGTTTTTATAGTTTGGGTAGACTTTGCCAATTTTGAATCAGTTATTTCTGGTTAGAATTTGTGTTCTTTTTTTACGTTACTGTAAAGAGATACCTAAGGCTGGTAATTTATAACAAAAAGAGGTTTAATTGGCTCATAGATCTTCAGGCTGTACAAACATGGCTTCAACATCTGCTTCTGGTGAGGGCTGCAGCAAGCTTACAATCATGATAGAAGGCAAAGGGGAAGCAAGTGGTTCCACATGGTGAAAGTGGGAGGAGAGAGAGGAGGGGGAAGGTAGCACACTCTTTTTTTTTTTCTTTTTTTTTTATGGAGTCTCTCGCTGTTGCCCAGGCTGGAGTGCAGTGGCGTGATCTCAGCTCACTACAACCTCCACCTCCCAGATTCAAGCAATCCTCCTGCCTTATCCTCCTGAGTAGGTGGGACCATAGGCGGGCACCAGAACACCTGGCTAATTTTTGTATTTTTGGTAGTGACGGGGTTTCGCCATGTTGGCCAGGCTGGTCTCAAACTCCTGACTTCAGGTGGTCTACCCACTTCAACCTCCCAAAGTGCTGGAATTACAGGCTTGAGCCACCGCACCTGGCTGGTACCACACACTCTTTTAAACTACCATAATGACAATTTGCGTATTACCGTGGGAATGTGACCAATCCATTTATAGGGAATCCACCGCCACTACCCAAACACCTCCCACTAGGCCCTCTCTCCAATATTAAGGGTCACATGTTAACATGAGATTACTTTCCAGTTGTGTAAAGACCCATGTTTTGTTTTGCTCTTAGTGACATATTAGTAGGTAACCATTAAGTATGGTTCAAGATGCTTACAGGGATTCTGTTGCATCTAGAGATATGTGTCTGGTCAGGAAGCAGTTCTTAGAGCTGTTAGCTCTTAGCTTCTGATAATTAAAGTAACCTATGTGTAAATGCAGAATGAGAGAATACTAATGGATCATGGCTCATATACGCAACAGTTAAACTTTTTTATTAGCTAAATTTTTCATCTGGCCTAATTTTTTTGCCCTTTTCCTTTGTACATGAGGATTCTTTCATTTTTATGTAATATAAACTTTATGAAATAGAAACTTTCATTTGTATGTAATAGAAACTTTATGAAATTAATCGTGCCAGATAATTTAAATTATAAATTATTGAAAATAATTTTTTAAATGGAATTTTGTCTCATTTTACATAGGAGTAATCAGTAAGATGTTAACAACTACTTTTGTTTTATGGCATTTGTATCAGAAGTGACCAGTTTTTCCTTTTTATTCTTAGTTATAGAAATAAGAAGAAGCAACTGTACAAACCATGTAAGTAAACTGTCAAATAGTTAAGAAATTGATAGTTTGACATAAAAGTGTGTCTCTCTTGATTTCTTTAAATTACAATGTGGACCCAGTGGTGATAGCATGGACCCCTTTCTGTGGATTTTCTAAAACTCTTCTATTTTCCTAAGTATTAAATGTATCCAGAAAAGTCTTTAGCTTAGTGTGTCCTTTTAAGGATTTCTGATATTTAAGTTGAATTTCAATAGTCTGGTTGTGGTAAAAACATCTGCCTTAAGGCTGGGCATCCTGACTCATGCCTATAATCCCAGCACTTTAGGAGGCCGAGGCGAGTGGATCGTCTGAGGTCAGGAGTTCGAAACAGCCCTGACCAACATGGTGAAATTCTGTCTCTACTAAAAATATGAGATTAGCCGGGCGTGGTGGCTCATGCCTGGAATCTCAGCTACTCAGGAGGCTGAGGCAGGAAAATCACTTGAACCCGGGAGGTGGAGGTTACAGTGAGCTGAGATCACACCACTGCACTCCAGCCTGGGTGAGAGAGTGAAACTCTTTTTCAAAAAAAAAAAAAAAAAAAAAAAAATCTGCCTGAAATATTTAATATTTAATCTTATTTTTAATGAAATAACAAAAATAGAAGAGCTAAGTTAATTGCCAGTACAGTCTACTGACTTTCTATCACAGCAGGTGAAAGCATACCTTCCTCGCTGCACCATGATCTTATGTTCCTCCTTCTGTTTCTTCCAATAGTAGCACACTTCTTCATTAAATCAGTAATATTTACATGATTATGACTCTGCAAATATTATTCACTGCTAAGTCATATGGTGTTTTCACTGTGCCTCTGCATTACATGTCCTTCACCCTGTCTCTGAAACAGTTCTGAAATCTGAGCAGTTCTGCAATTCTCCTGGGTCTTCTCTTTTTTCCTAGCCGATGTGAGTTTATCCATCTAAATATAGTAAGGAGCCTCTGGGTGGTCTGTTTGCTTTCGCATCTATTATTTTTTAGCATGAAGTTAATTTTCTGACTATATTCCTTTGCTTATTTTCTAATAGCCGTTTTCCCCCAAGTGTTGTAGCATTTATCACATGCCTTTCAAAGATACTTTCCGTCTGCAAAAACACATCTGTTCCTTTTGTGTGTGTGTTGGAGGAGCAACTTTCTTTGGCCTTTTGTCATCCTAGTTCAGTATGGAGTGGCTTTCCCTAGATATGCTCGATGTCTGCTTTTCTGTGCTATCTCCTTAAAGTCTTTTGGGATCTCACATAACTGCTGTCTTGTGTGGGATCGCCTGAGTCCTAGATTCTGTGTTTCCTTCTGTCCTGTTATCCCCTCTAGTTGTACTTTAACACACTTTCCTGGGTGGAGATGTTTAGAGAGCTGGCCAGTCTTAAAATCCCTCCTCTTTGATAGAGAGGACACCTCTAGGTTGAACCTAGATTTTGTGGTTCTGAAGATAGTTAACTGTAATTGTACCACTGCACTCCAGCCTGGGCAACAAAGGGAGACCCTGTCTCAGAAAAAGGAAAAAAGTTATTAATTCTTTAAAAACATATCTAAAATTTGTCCTGCCCAAAAGGAGAGCGAAAATGTGAACTTTAGCTTTGTTTTATTTTATTTATGTTTGCTGAGAAAAATGCTGTACTTTATTTATTTATTTATTCCATAGGGTTTTGGGGGAACAGGTGGTATTTGGTTACATGACTAATTTCTTTAGTGATGATTTGTGAGATTTTGGTGCACCCATCATCTGAGCGGTATCCACTGAACCCAATTTGTAGTCTTTTATACCTCACCCTCCTCCCAGCCTTTCCCCGAGTCCTCAAAGTCCATCGTATCATTCTTATGGCTTTGCATCCTCATAGCTTAGCTCCCACATATGGATGAGAACATATGATGTTTGGTTTTCCATGCTGAGTTACTTCACTTAGAATAATAGTCTTTACTTTCATCCAGGTTGCTGGGAATGCCATTAATTTATTCCCTATTATGGTTGAGTGGTATTCCTCAAAAATATATGTGTATGTATATCACAGTTTCTTTATCCACTCCTTGATTGATGGGCATTTGGGCTGGTTCCATGTTTTTGTAGTTGTAATTTGTTTGAGTTCCTCATAGATTCTGGATAATAGCTGTTTATCAGATATATAGACTGGGAAAATTTCCTCCAACTCTGTGGGTTGCCTGTTTACTCCTTTCCCTGTACAGAAGCTCTTTAGTTAAGTCTCACCTGTTTGTTTTTGTTGCAATTGCTTTTGTGTTCTTGGTCATGAAGTCTTTGCCTAAGCCAATGTCTAGACGGGTTTTTCCAATGTTATCTTCTAGAATTTTTATGATTTCAGGTCATAGATGTATGTCCTTGATCCATCTTGAGTTGATTTTTGTGTAAGGTGAGAGTTGAGGATCCAGTTTCATTCTCCTGCATGTGGCTTGCCAATTTTCCCAGCACCATTTGTTGAATAGGGTTTACTTTCTTCACCTTGTGTTTTAGTTGGCTTTGTCGAAAATCAGTTGGCTATAGGTATTTGAGTTTATTTCTGGGTTCCCTATTCTGTTCCATTGGTGTATGTGCCTATTTTTGTACCACTACCATGCTATTTTGGTGACTATGGCCTTCTAGTATAGTTTGAAATAAGTAATGTGATGTCTCAAGATTTGTTTTTGCTTGGTTTTGTTTTGGCTATGTGGGTTCTTGTTTGGTCCCATATGAATTTTAGGATTATTTTTTCAAGTTCTGTGAAGAAGGATGGTGGTATTTTGATGGAAATTACATTGAATTTTTAGATTGCTTTTGGCAGTATGGTCATTTTCACAATATTCATTCTACCCATTCATGAGCATGGGATGTCTTTCCATTTGTTTGTGTCCATGATTTCATTCAGCAATGTTTTGTAGGTTGTAGTTCCCAATGGCATATCAAAAAGATAATCCAGCTGGGCACGCCTGTGATCCCAGCACTTTGGGAGGCCAAAGCAGGCTGATCACCAGGTCAGGAGTTCAAGACCAGCCTGGTCAACAAGGTGAAACCCCGTCTCTACTAAAAATAGAAAAATTGGCTGGGTGTGGTGACGCGTGCCTATAGTCCCAGCTACTCAGGAGGCTGAGGCAGGATAATCACTTGAACCTGGGCGGCGGAGGTTGCAATAAGCTAAGATCATGCCACTGCACTCCAGCCTGGGTGACAGAGCAAGACTCTATCTCAAAGAAAAGATAATCCACCATGATCACATGGGTTTCATACCAGGGATGCAGGGATGGATTAACATACACAAGTCAATAAATGTGATATACCACATAAACAGAATTAAAAACAAAAAAATCACATGATCATCTCAGTAGACACAGAAAAAGCATTTGACAGAATGCAGCATCCTTTTATGATTAAAACCCTCAGCAAAATCGGTGTACACGGGTCATACCTCAATGTAATAACCCACAGCCAACATAATACTGAATGGGGGAAAGTTGAAAGCATTCCCCCTGAAAACTGGACCAAGACAAGGATGCCCACTCCCAACACTCTATTCAACATAGTACTGGAAGGTCTAGCCAGAGCAATCACACAAGAGAAAGCAATAAAAGGCATCCAGATCGGTAAAGAGGAAGTCAAACTGTTGCTGTTTGCTGATGATATGATTGTATACCTAGGAAACCCTAAAGACTCCTCCAAAAAGCTCCTAGAACTGATAAATGAATTCAGGAAAGTTTCAGGAGACAAAATTAATGTACACAAATCAGTAACTCAGTTATACTCCAACAGCGACCAACCTTAGAATCAAACTAAGAACTTAACCCCTTTTATGATAGCTGCAAAAATAAAATAAAATGAAATGAAATGAAATAAAATAAAATACTTATGAATAGACCTAACCAAGGAGATGAAGACCTCTACAAGGAAAACAACTTTAATATTTTTAATGGGTTAAAATGAGAGGCAGCACAGCAGAAGAAGTCAGTGGGTGGGCATTGGCGTCCAACGGGCACTGGACCTTTGATGGTAAGGCTTTGGGTTTGACTTACTAAATTACTAGGTACAATTATTTTCTAGTTTTTGTTATTAAACCTTAAAACTACTAAGTAACCCCTTCCATTTCTTGTTAAAGATCATAAAATTTCATAGTCTGATTTATGCTGGCTGACGTTAGATTTTTCGTTTCTATTTTCTGACTACATTAAATAATACCTATAAACAGTAAACTGTTAGTAATGTTTTTGCTGTAATTAAATGTAGTAAGACTTATCTTCCAAATTACAACTGAATTGTCAAACACTTGTTGAAGTTTTGGATTTACTCAAAATTCTGTGCTCAGCACTGGAGGTAGGAAGAGTAAGGGCCCTCCTGTACTCTTATGGAGAGGCGTACTTTCTCATGAGGGGAATACTCTGCAAGAATTCGTATCTTGTGAATTCGACTAATTAGTATAGAAAAAACATTTTTTGAGTGGCTGCCGACAAAGAGATCCAAGAAGGTAGATGGAGTCGAGCTTGCTGAAGCAAGGAAAGAGAAAAGCAGTATTCTAGGCAGAGAGCAGGAGTGGAGCAGGAAAATGGCTAGGTGCAGGTCAGATGATTTATAGAATGAAATTGATCAAATTTTGAAATAAACGGAAAGTATTCTCTGAGAGTCTCATTTGAGCCATGTCATGGCAATCTTATTTAAACATGAAGCAAAATTTTTTTTTTTTTTTTTTTTCTTTGAGACAGAATCTTGCTCTGTCGCCCAGGCTGGAGTGCAGTGGTGTGATCTTGGCTCACTGCAAGCTCCGCCTCCCAGGTTCACACCATTCTCCTGCCTCAGCCTCCCTGGTAGCTGGTACTACAGGCGCCCACCACCACACCTGGCTAATTTTTTGTATTTTCAGTAGAGGCGGGTTTCACCGTGTTAGCCAGGATGGCCTTGATCTTCTGACCTTGTGATCCACCCGCCTCGGCCTCCCAAAGTGCTGGGATTACAGGCATGAGCCACCGCGACAGCCGAAAGAAATTTTAACCTAAAGATAGACAGAACTCAGGTATCGTCAGCACGCTCTAATGGCCATCAGCCTATCCCGTCTCCCCTGTAATATTATGCTGAAGCAACATACAGACATTATATGATTTCATCTGCAAATATTTTAATGTGTATCTCTACAAAAAGGGACTCTTTTCAAGAAACGTAACCAGAAGATTGTTCTTGTGTTCTGTTTAATATGAAGCCTCAGTGTGGTGAACATCAGGCCTTGGAGTGATGAAGAGTGTTCTCTAAGCTGGTCACTTCCTTTGCAGTGTTTACCCTCTGTGCCCAGTGCTGGTCAGTGGCTGGGACAGTTGATCAAGGCTGAGTACAATAATTCAGCTCCAGTCAGACTCTGCTGTTTATCTCAATCTGTCTCTGACTTTTGAGACAGGGTCTTGTCTGTCACCCAGACTGGGGTGCAGTGATGTGATTCCTGCCTCCCAGGCTCAAGCGATTCTCCCACCTCAGCCTCCCAAGTACCTGGGACCACAGGTCACACCACCACACCCAGCTAATTTGTGTATGTTTTGTAGAGACAGGGTTTCAGCATGTTACCTAGGCTGGTGTCTGTGTCTCTCTCTCTAACATTTTATTTATTTTTAATTTTTATTTTTTATAGAGACAAGGTCTTGCCTTCTTGCCGAGGCTGGTCTTGTACTCCTGGCTTCCAGTGATCCTCCCACCTTGACCTCCTAGACTCCAGAGTTTCTAATCAGGAGACACTCATGGAAGACCAGGGTAGGCCTCCTGGGGATGCTCTGGGACTGAAGTCTTGCCTCAGCCTCTTTATTTTTAACCTTGATCTAAAGTTTTCTGTGACCTCCTGGCTGAGTTCAGATTACACAAGCCCCAAATCCCCTTTTAGCAATAGAAAACTAGTCACAGAATTCTGTGCCTAGCTGTATACCTACCATCTTGCCCTTGAGAACTCAGTGCCTTGAAGGCAAGGGTCCTGTCTTGCTCAAATCTTATCCCCAATATCGGTCACAGCTTGTAGCACATAGTAGGTGCTCAGATCAGCCTTGTGAAATGAAGCAGAGAAGTCAGGGCACCTGGGTTCATTCACCAGATTTTTTGAGACTGAGTCTTGCTCTGTCGCCCAGGCTGGAGTGCAGTGATGCGATCTCGGCTCCCTGCAAGCTCCACCTCCTGGGTTCATACCAGTCTCCTGCCTTAGCCTCCTGAGTAGCTGGGACTACAGGCATCCGCCACCACGCCTGGCTAATTTTTTTTTTTTTGCTATTTTTAGTAGAGACGGGTTTTCACCGTGTTAGCCAGGATGGTCTCGATCTCTTGACCTCGTGATCCACCTGTCTTGGCCTCCCAAAGTGCTGGAATTACAGGCGTGATCCACCATGACTGGCCCATTTGCCAGATATTTACTGAGCACCCAACCTGTGCCAGCCACTGTGCTAGAATCAAGGAAGACAGCAGTTGTAGAAAAGGGGAGGAAGGTCCTTATCTTCTCAGAGCTTACTTTCTGCTGGAAGACAAGGAATAGGCAAGGAGATGGATGAATATATGCTGTGGGACCAAGCCTTTGCTCCACCCTCACCTTGCTGGATGACCTGGGGTATGTCACTCCACCTCAGTGAGCCACAGTTTTCCATTTCTGTCAAATAAGGAAGTAGGGCAAGATGGTCTCCTTAGAATTCAAGACATTCCCAGGGGGTCTGCAGGGCTTTGTCAAACATTGAATGGTCTTCCATCCAATATCAACGCTTTAAGCATACTGAGGACCCTGTTTGCTGCTTGGACTTAATTAAGCCCAGGGCTGTGTGGGCAGGAAACTCAGTGTGCATGTTTCAGGAAAAGCACTGGATCCAGTGATTGCCAAGCCCCGCCCCAGCTCAGATCAGCTAATCGGGGACCCCATGCTTCTGCATTATCTTTTTTCTGTTTGTAAATGGTCACATCCTAGGTGCTTCAATATTGAGTTCCAGCTGAATCAGCCCTTCCAAGGTCACTGTCCGGGGTATGGGGCATCCCTAGCCCTGGGCTGTGAACCCCTGTCTATCCTTGTTACTCTCACCAGAACCTAAGGCTCAATGGAAGATAAATGGCAGGGGTCAGAAATGTGTGGGTTTGCGCGTGGGGAAACCCAGGGGCTCCAGCATCACTTGGAGGATGAGAAATCAATGGAGATACATGGGGGGATCTTTGTCTGGGCTGGTGCAGGAGCACTTTTGTTTTTCACAGACAGTCCTCATTCCTGCACAGCCACGATCCTCATTCCTTAGCTGGGTATCCCAATGTTAGAAAGAAAAGATCACCAAAGAGCTGGGAATCGGGGTTCTGGGTCAGGCTGGACTTGCCTCCAATCTCAGACCTACTGTGGGGAGCAGTGAAACCCTCATATGCTGCTGGTGGGGCAACCGATTTACAAAGACAAGTTTGGCAGTTTCTTGTGTAACTCACCCTTATCGTGTGACCCAGCAACTCCACTCCTAGGGATCTACCCAAGAGAAATGAAAACATATTCTCACACAAAAACTTACACACAAATTTTCATAACAACATTATTCATAATACTCAAGACTGGAAACAACCCAAATGTGCACCAACTGAAGAATGGACATGTAGACATTTGCGGTCCATCCAAGCAACAGAACTTGATTTGTCAATAGACAGGGATGAAGCCACAATGGACATTCCAACATGGATGAACCTCAGAATCATTACATTATGTGAAAGAAGCCAACCACAAAATGCCACATAGTATATGATTTCACTTAGAGGGAATGTGCAGAAAAAGGCACATCTCTAGAGTCAGAAAGCAGATTGATGGTTGCCTAGTGCTGGGGGTGGGAATGGAAGATTGACTACAAATAGGCAAGAGAAAGGGTTTTAGAGTAATAGAAATGTTCTAAAACTGGCCTGTGATGATTTTTGCCCAAATCTGTAGATTTACTGATCTAAATGTACATTTATTGTGAGTAAATTTTATGGTGTGTAAATTATACCTCAGTAAAGCTACTGAAATATGCAAAATAAAACCAAAAACTCACCCCTTGATTCTTCCTAGCTGTGCAGGCTGGGACAATCAACTCCAGTTCCCTGAGCCTCAGTTTATTCATATGTAAGATGGGGATGTAGTAATGGAACCTCGCAATGAGCATGCCAGGAGGATTCATATAACAGAAAATACATGGAAAGACCTTTGCTGGGAACCTGGCACCTGCACCAGGCCGTCACTTATGTTGGCTATTGGTGTCATTTCCATGGAACCAAGGAGACTGTAGCCACAGATCTCCTCCTTGCTGAACGCTGGTGGGGGCTGGTGGTGGCTTTGTTCACTGAGCATTTCCAGTGCTCGGCATTCACTGTGCACTGTAAACATTCTCTGAGATCATGGATAAGCGAACAAAACAGAGCCCCTCTATAGGTGTCCAGCACCCTTTGGGGAATCAGAGGAGAAAACAGGTGTTTGCAACCCTGCGTGATGGGCACATGGGGCTGTAGGAGCCCAGGGAGAAACAAACTGGCTAAAATGGGCATGTGAGGGGCTCCTCAGAGGCGGCTACACTTGTGTCCTTGCATGAACCCTGCTGAGCCCGATTCTAGAACAGATCAGGACCGGAAGAGCTTTCAAAGAGTTTCTGTTTCAATATTCTTTTCAGTGCTGAGGAAATAGGCTGAGAAAGGGGTAGGAACTGGCTCAAGCTCTGTGGTGGAAGTGGGATTTGAATGCTGTCTGACCTTGAAACCTGTGTTAGTATGAATCCTCCCAGAAGCAGGCACCAAGTTAGGATGAGATCAGCAGAGATTTACTGGGGATGCACCTATGCAGGTAACGGGAGGGGCCAGGAGTGATCAGGGAGAGCCTTCAGACTGCCATGTGAGAGAGTAGAGGGGGAAGGAAGGAAGGTAGGGCAGGAGGAGTCCGAGACACAGGGCAGCTCTAGGAACGTTTGGCCAGATCAGTTGGGAGTCTCTGGTGGACTATTGACTTTTAGAGGCTTCCCTTGTCCTGCAGGAACAGGTGGCACTAGTACCCCGGCATGCTCGGTTCTGGCTGGGAGCAGCCTATAGGAAGTGTGGCCTCAGCGCCCAGGCTGGGGTGCAGTGGTGTGATCACCGCTTACTGCAGCCTTGACCTCCTGGGCTCAATTGATCCTTCCACCTCAGCATCCCAGCTTTATTGAAATATAATTCCCATGCCATAAAAGTCACTCATTTAAAGCCTAAAATTCAATGGTTTTTATTATGTACACAGAGTTGTGCAACCATCACTACATTAGATTTGGAAAACGTTCATCACCTCTAAAAAGGAACCCATACCCTGTAACCATCACTCCCAAATTTCCCCAGTCCCCCACTCAACCCTACGCAACCACTAACCTACTTTCTATCTCCAAATTAGTCTATTCTGGACATTTCACATAAATAGAATCATATATGATTTTTTTGTGACTGGTTTCTTTCACTTAGCATAATGTTTTCAAAGTTCATCATGTTCTAAGATATATCAGTACTTCACTCCTTTTTATTATTGAATAATAGTCCCTTGTAGCAATACATCTCATGTTGTTTATCCATCCATCAGTTGATGAGCATTTGAGTTGTTTCCAATTTTGGGCTGTTACATATAATGCTAAGATGAACATTCAATTGCAAGTTTTTGTGTAAACATATGTTTTCCTTCCTCTTTGAAGCAGCTTTGCTGGGTTATGTGGTAACTCTTATGTTTAGCAATTTGTGGAACTACCAAACTGTTTTCTAAATGGTATGGATCATTTTACGGTCCCATCAACAATGAATGAGCTTCCCTTCTATTCCTACGTTAGGTGGATTTTCTTTTTAATCATGAAGGGGTGTGAATTTTGTCAAACGCTTTTTTCAGTGACTATTGAAATAATCATGTGGTTTTCTTTCCTTTTTTTTTCACATATTACATTAATTTTTGTGCATCAAATCAATCTTGCATTACTGGGATAAATCCCACTTGTACGTAGTATGTAATCCTTTACATATGTTGATGGATTTGGTCTGGAAGTATTTCCTCAGGATCTCTGTGTCTATAATCATAAGAGACGATCTACAGTTTTCTTTATGTCTGTCTGGATTTGGTATGAGGGTAATACTGGTCTTATAGGATGAGTTGGGAAGTGTTTCTGACATGGGTAAATTTTTAAATGTATTTCAGGATAGGTAAAGCCTCAGAGTGGGAGAAGGGTATCAGAAAGTAAACCTAGGTGAACAGAGAGTGAACACTATGAAAATGCAAGAGTCAGAGAAATGCGCCATACATAAATTTTTTACATTTTTTTCTACCAAAGGATATGAGATATCACTGAACTCACTACAATATAAGCATGTTTAAAGAAGCAGTTATTTTTAAAGATTGTGGTTTTGTTAGTAATCTCCACTCCATATGCATGATACTCCAGAGGCATCTGAAATCCAACATACTCAAAACTTATCATTTTTCCCACAAACCTCCTGCTTTCCTGTAGTCCTCATCTTGATAAAGAGATGCCTCATGCCATCACTCAAAATGATCTGTCAATCATTTTGGATTTTCCCCCAACCCCATGACACCTAGAAATGACCAATTCTAGACAATATGACTTCTTAATATTGTATTTTGTTTGTTTTTGAGGCGGAGTCTCGCTTTGTCACCCAGGCTGGAGTGCAGTGGCGTGATCTCGGCTCACTGCAACCTCCGTGTCCCAGGTTCAAGCGTTTCTCCTGCCTCAGCCTCCTGAGTAGCTGGGACTACAGGCATGTACCACCACGCCCAGCTAATTTTTGTATTTTTACTACACACAGGGTTTCACCATATTGGGCAGACTGGTCTCTAACTCCTGACCTTGTGATCTGCCCGCCTTGGCCTCCCAAAGGACTGGGATTACAGGTGTGAGCCACTGTGCCAGGCCTCTTAATATTGTTTAAATCTGTCACCCACTCCATCTACACTGATTAGGACTTAATTTATGGCTTCATTAGCTCTCAACTGAGCAATTTTCATGGCCTAGTTTTGATCCTCGATTCACGCCTTTCACTCAACCCATCTGTCCATGATGCCAGTTTTTTCCTTTCAACTTTGAAAAAAGTTTATGAAAACTAGATTAGGGTATCATATTTTTACATTATTCAGCAATGATGTTTAAGCAAGGGGAGAAGTCAAAGTTCTAGAATAATTTTATGTTTGATTTTAGAATGCACTGCCATGAAACCTCAGCAATGAAGGAACTAAATGAGGGAAATGAACTAAGTTAGTCTAAACAGGAAAAATTTCCTTTTTGGGTAGATTTCATGTTTTGAGCAGTAGAACTGAGCAGAAATTAGAGGTTCCTATATGCCTCCCACTCCCACTGCCTTCTTCTATCACAACCTGCACCAGAGTAGTACATTTGTTACACCTGATGAACCCCACAGTGACACATCATTTTCACACAAAAATTGAAGTTTGTAATTTACATTAGGGTTCACTCTTGATGGATTTGAACTAATGCGTAATGACGTGTATCCACCATTCAGTACCACACAGAATACATACGCTGTGCTACGATCCCTCTGTGCTTTGCCTATTCATTCCTCTCTCCCCTCAGATCCTGGCAAACACTACACTTTTTTACCATCTCCATAGTTTTACCTTTTCCAGAACATAATTCAGAATTTTATAGTATACAGCCTTTTCAGATTGGCTTCTTTCACATAGTAACACACATTTTTAAGGTTCCTCCATGTCTTTTCATGGGTTGATAGCTCTTTTCTTTTTGGTCCATTGTCTGGGTATACTACAGAGTTTATTTATACGTTCATCTACTGAAGGATATCTTAGTTGCTTCCAAGATTTGGAAATTATGAAAAAAGCTGCCATACACATCTGTATGCAGGTTTTTGTGTGAACATGTTTTCAATTCACTTGGGCAAATTCCAAGGAGCCTAATTGCTGGATCATACAGTAAGAATATGTGAGAAGTTGCCAAACAATCTTCCAAAGTACCATGTTGTATTCCCACCAGCAGTGAAAGAGAGTTTCTGTTGTTCCCCATCTTCACCAGCTTTGGTGTTGTCAGTGTTTTGGATTTCAGCCATTGTAACCGTCATGTAACGGTATGTCACTGTTGTTTTAATTTCCATTTCCCTAATGACACATAATGTGGAGCACAGGTATCTTTTGAAAATGTAGAGTTGATCATGTTATTTCTTGCTTCAAGGCCGTATAATGACTTCTCCCTGTCTATAAAATAAAACTCAGACTCCTTAGAAATGCTACCAAGATTATGCATCTCACATTCCTGCCCCATTTTACTTATCTACATACCTCACCTCATCTTGCAACATCTCTGGTACTTCTATCCTCTAATCACCTGCATCTGCAGCTTCAGAACACATCAGCTTCTATGTTGTTGCTCCTGCTCTGCTCTACTTACTGTCATGTGCACACGTGGTTACCTGACAAACACCTAATCATCTTTCAACATTCAGCTCCAATGTCAACCATTCCACAAAGCTTTTATCCCTACGCCCTTTACACTACTACCTACATCATATACTGCACCCATAACAATTTATTTTATTTATTTTATTATCATTTGTTTTGAGACGGAGTTTTGCTCTGTCTCCCAGACTGGAGTGCAGTGGCACGATCTCGGCTCACTGCAAGCTCCGCCTCCCGGGTTCATGCCATTCTCCTGCCTCAGCCTCCCAAGTAGCTGGGACTACAGGCGCCTGCCACCACGCATGGCTAATTTTTTATATTTTTAGTAGAGACAGGGTTTCACCATGTTAGCCAGGATAATATCGATTTCCTGACCTCGTGAGTCACCCTCCTCGGTCTCCCAAAGTGCTGGGATTACAGGCGTGAGCCACTGCCCCGGCCCATAACAATTTCATTTTTTCCTAAACTGAAGGGAGCACGTCTGATCTCTATCCCCTACCACGGTGTTTTGCACATGTTGGTACTCATTAAAGCTTTGTTCAAGGAAAGAACAGATAGTTTACTCTTTCAATTGATCCTCAGAGCAAACCTGTGCTATAGGTAAGGTATTATCCAAGTTTTAGACATTAATAAATATTTGGTTATCCTCTGTGTTAGCCAGTTTGTGTTGCTATAAAGGAATACCTGAGACTGGGCAATTCATGAATAAAAGAGGTTTATTTTGGCTGATGGTTCTGTGGACTGTACAAGGAGTATAATGCTGGTATCTGTTTCTGGTGAGGGCCTCAGGAAGTTTACAATCATGGCAGGAGGAGAGGAGCCAGCATGTTACGTGGTGAGAGAACGAGAGAGAGAGAGGGAGGAAGGAGGTGCCAGGTTTTTTGTTTGTTTGTTTTTGAGACAGAGTCTTGCTCTGTTGCCCAGGCTGGAGTGCAGTGGCGCAATCTCAGCTCACTGCAACCTCAGTCTCCTGGGTTCAAGCAATTCTCTTGCCTCTGCCTCCTGAGTAGCTGGGACTACAGATGCATGCCACCACACCTGGCAAATTTTTGTATTTTTAGTAGAGACGGGGTTTCAAGATGTTGGCCAGGAAGGTCTCCATCTCCTGACCTCGTAATCCACCACTCTTGGCCTCCAAAAGTGCTGAGATTACCGGCATAAGCCACCACAGCCGGCCCCCAGGTTCTTTGAAACCAGATCTCACGTGAACTCAGAGTGAGAACTCATTCATTACCACAAGCATAGCACCAAGACATTCACAAGGATCCACCCCCATGATCCAAACACCTCCCACTAGGCCCACCTCCAACACTGGGGGTCACATTTCAACATGAGATTTGGAGGGGGGAAAACACCCAAGCCATGTCATGCTCCAAACGTTTGTTTAGAGGGGTGTTGTCTTCTCACAGGAATCCCGTTCTGATCACTCCAAATGAAGTCCACCAACGTTTATCCAACTCATAACATACATGCACATACAGGAATCTGCTATGAGTTTTGATAACACTAATAGGAAAGACAATTAATTTGGGAATCTGAATTGCATTGTACAGACTTCTAGTGATCCTAAAAGGGAGGGCATTACAGAAAGGAAAGTTGTTTCTTGTGGCACAGCTCTTTTGAGTGTTGTTGCACCATATTTCAAAACGATGAGGAATAGAGTAATACAAGGTGCCAGGCTAGTAATACTGCCGGTGATAGGTAAAGGGTCATTGCTCTTAAATAAAAGCTAAACTAAAAAGCTGCATTGCTTATATATGACTTCGTATAGAGCTAACCTTAACCCTCTTTCTTTCACTCATTCAAAGAACTGCTTTTATAATTTTGGATAACATGAATTCTTAAAAACATACTTATGCTACATCAAATAAGAGTGTACTATAGAGTTGCCAGTATGTGTATCCCCGAAGCCAACAGTACTTCTACCTACATAGTTGCAGCTCTAGCAACAGCAGTCAGGTGTCAGGACTGCAAAATGAACATGACAGAAATAAAGACATGAGTGACTACGCCGCCCAAGGAATCTGGAGTGTTTCCTTCACCACAGTGTTCTTCCATAGTGTGACCCTGAAAATAACAGGCTGGGGGAGGGTAGAAGGTAACAAACAGATTTGGAAGTTCTTCATCTATAATGAGAATGGATAATGCAACTATAAGCCAGAAGAAAAAGAACAAACCCGTTCAGCATTAATTGTGCTGGAACTTCCACCGTAAGTCTGGGTCCATTCAATGGGGTAATTTCCAATATCCCAAAAGAACCAAGGTTGATAACCCAAAGCGAAAATGCTTCCCTCTAGAAGATAGTTATGCTTCTCCTCAGGAGTAGAAATCACTGTAGCAGAGGACAAAATGAGGCCATGAAATCTGGTTAAGCCAGACTGGATGCCTAGAGGGTAGCTGAGGAGCCAATGGAAGCTGCAGCAGGCCAGAGACCTAGCCAGTACTAAAAGCTGCGTCCATGAATGGCTTCTTGAAATGGTGTGTGGTCATGCTTAGCTAAGCATGCTGTGGGACTCATGATGTTGGAAAATGAGGGGGCAATGAAGACTTCAAGATGGGATGGAAAATGATGCAAGAACAGCTAAAAGAAAGAAAAAAAAGAAAGAAAATAGAAGGGGAAGACGAAACGAAAAAAACAGAAAGAAGCTGGCCAAGGTGGCTCATGCCCATAATCCCAGCAATTCAGGAGGCCAAGGTGGGAGAATCACTTGAGGCAAGAAGGTTGAGACCAGCCTGGGCAACATAGCGAGACCCTTGTCTCTACAAAAACCTTTTTAAAAAAATTAGCTGGGCATGATGGCACACACCTGTAGTCCCAGCTATTCAGGAGGCTAAGGTGGGAGGATCACTGGAGCCCTGGAGTTCGAAGGTGCAGCAAGCTATGATTGTGCCACCACACCCCAGCCTGGGCAGCACAACTAGACCCTGTCTCAAAAAAAAAAAAAAGGGGGGGAGCAGGTAGAGAAAAAAGTATTTCCAGAATTTTTTACAATTAAAAAATATATCTAGCTATTAAGAGTAATGACACCAAAAAGATTTCTGAATCAATTCCCAAAGCATTTCTCTATTTCTCTCATCTCTTCTGAAAAAGTTCTAAAAACACAACTCCAAAGATGAAATGGAAGTTAACGGTAAACAAGGCAAGAGCGCTGAATATGTAGTTTCAGTAACTCAGAATTTGCTCCATCCTCTGCTCTAAAAAAGCTTAGCTACAGAAGAGCAGTTACCTTTGAAACATTTTCCCAAACATAATGATATCCAGAATATGAAGCTGCCATTAAAAATGTTGACATAGGCCGGGCGCAATGGCTCATGCCTGTAATCCCAGCACTTTGGGAGGCCAAGGCGGGCAGATCATGAGGTCAGGAGATCGAGACTATCCTGGCTAACACGGTGAAAACCCGTCTCTACTAAAAATACAAAAAATTAGCAGGGCGTGGTGGCAGGTGCCTGTAGTCCCAGCTACTTGGGAGGCTGAGGCAGGAGAATGGCGTGAACCCAGGAGGCAGAGGTTGCAGTGAGCCGAGATTGCACCACTGCATTCTGGCCTAGGTGACAGAGCGAGACTCCATCTCCCAAAAAAAAAAAAATGTTGACACAGATCTTAATTTACTGATATGTGAAAACATCCCTAAAGTTCTAAAGGCAAGCTACAGAATCATATCAACCATCTAATATGTCTGTAGCCTAAACGCTAGTCGGCAGTTGATCTGCAAGCGGGATTAGGAAATATTTCAGAGCCAGCATCTCCTCGCACCATCAGGTACCTACACACTTGAGGCCACCGAGTCACCTGCGCAGCCTTGCTCCTCCAAGACCAACCAAGGCTCCCATGGGCCTGAATCTGGAGGACAGCAGTCTGCCTGACAACAGCGACTCGGAGATCTCAACCTAAGGACAGAAGGAAGATGCATAAAATGAATAGGGGAAAGGAGTGGGTAACTAGCAAGTGCCCTCATCTGTCATCACATCACTCACAGCAGACTTGGTCAAATGGTTGACCTGTGGGAGCTGTAGAAAATCTTTGACTCTGGGTATGAGTAATTCCCCTTCCAATCTTATAATGTCCAAGGAAGAAGTTAGTAGCTCCAGGATCGCTGAGACCAACCTGGGTGGCCTACAAGACTGTGCCGTGGCGACAGGCTGCATACTCAGCAGCAAGAAGACAGAGCACCAAAAAACACAGACTAGAATGGGGTCAGCCATCCAGGTGGCTGGTGGCTACTGCCTTTGTTGATGCAGATAAAGAACATTTTCATTCCTGCAGAGTTCAATGGGGCAGTGCTGCTCTAAAGGCTGACATTTCCATCCTCAGCACTTCCCCCCGCTATTACCTAGGTTCATTCTGCTGCTTCCACAAGACAAGGATGGAAAAGGATGCCTTAGAGCAACGGTCAGCAAACTGTTTACATAAAGGGACAGATAGAAAACATCTGAGGCTCTGTGAGCCATCTAGTCTCTGTTACAATTACTCAACTCTTACATTGGAGGTGGGGTGAGAGCAGCAATAGACTGTAAGTAAATAAATGAATGTGGTTGTGTTCCAATAAAATTTTATTAACAAAATACGACAGTGGGGGGCCATAGTTTGCCAAACCCTGCCTTGGAGGACATGCAGAGGCACCTTCAGAATTCAGTGAAAACCTGCTCCCATATTGCTAAGACTCATGAAGTATAATCTCTCACCTTCTTTCTCTTTCACCTGCTCAGGCCCTAAGTTAGGGTTCCCATCCAAATAACAAAGACTCCTGGTCATGTGGCATTTGCTATCTCTGAGATTCCCTGACTACCCATGAAAGCCACAAAGAGATTGCTTCTTTTACACATCCTGAAGCATATTATGGCCCCAGCAAGGCTAACTAAATCAAACTATGGTTTAAAAACAAAACAAACCAACCACTGTGAAATACTTATTTTTGTTTTGTAGTATTAAGCATGATTAAACCAGTGCAGAAAAATACTAAGTACATTGGGTAAAAGATGAGCTAGCTGTTCTAGTATTTGCTTTTTGTAACCCAGTTAAGACCATAAGTATATACAACATCATCACTAACTCAACAGTGTAGCTGCAGGATAACATGTGGATACCCTGTATGCTCTACTGGCCTCCAAAGGCATTCAGGGGATCATCAAAGATGTTGGACACCTCGTGTTCCGATCTTGGTTCAGGTGCGGCTTGTGCAGATCGACTTTTTGGTTTGGTTGTCTTAGCCTGGATACCAGAGGAGAAGATGTCATCTTTAGAAAGAAAAAAGAAAAACAGTTGCTGAAGAGGGGTGGGGAAAGGTACTTTTAAAACGCATGCAAGCAAACCACCAAAGACCCAGCTGTGGTAACAGTATGGAGTACCCCAAAACACTAATCTAGAACTCAAGCCTCTTAGATTCTGGTCCTGTGTTTGTTACTCATTAAGTTTTATGATCACACACAGGTTTCTCTTGGAGCACAATTTCTTCAGCAACAAAAGTGTCTGTATGTGCGTGTGCAGGACAGACAAAAGGGAAGGGTAACTTGATCTCCAAACCAGACCACGCCCCTACCATCAGGGACAATGGACTTATTTAGACATTCTTTTCACACCGGGTTTTAAAAGAGCAATAAAAATATGCAAAGGGAAATCCAACATAGGACCCACCTGTTTTCTTTCAGAATAAATGCACTGATTTGAGGCATCTCATGTAAGACCGTAAGCCTCTGTTGCTGCATTCGTTTAATGTTTCACTGACTCAAAAGCTTGTCTTACCTAATTATGGTACATATCCAGTAATGTTACTGCTAGGGTTTTATCCAACCATGATTTTAGCATATATACATAAAGTCAGGTGTACACAAATGGTCAAGACCACAGCATTATTTGTAATAAAGAAAACAGAAACAATCAGGATCTCAGTCAACAGGCTAATGGCTAAATACAAAGAAATCGTGCACACCACTGAAAACAAGGAAGGAGATCTCTATGTACTGACATGAAAAGACACGAAGTGACTAAAAGAGCAGAAATACATTCTTACTTTTCAGAAATATATTCTTTTAAAAATATATTCTTATATATATTTATAAGTACATTCTTTTTTAAAAGGTGGTTATATATTGATGTGTACACAAACATATATTAATATCACTGTGTCTGAACGGATACACACCGAACTGTTACTATTACCTTAAGGGGTTATTCACTTTGTACATTTTCTGAATTGCATGAATCTATTACAATAAGCATGTATGACTTTTCTGTATTTAAAATAATGAATGAGTTATTCTGCCCTCCATGTGCTTGCTTGAGGCACAGAGCCAGTGTGACTCTCCAGCACCAGCTGTCTCCCAGTTAGCCTCAAGGTCTAGATTGATTGGGGGTGTAGGAAATGTGTATGTGGCCTCAGCCCACATGCTCTCTACCAACGCAGGATTGATCAAAAGTCCAATATTTAGGGTTCTCGCACATTTGCCTTGTTTACCAACAAAGCAGAAGTTGTGCCACATAAAGAAGACGATCTTGTTCCCAAACACCAAAGTCCTCAGTGAGATGCAACGCCTGAGGTAGAGCCTACCCCCAGGTCTAGTCTTGCTCTCTTCTCACACAGAACCATGGACACTCCCTCTCCATCTGGAGCTCTGACTCAACCAACCACATCACACCCAAGGCAGTCCCCTCAGCCTACTTTAGCACGTGAGGTCATTTCTGATCAAACCTCCTTTCATAACATCAGGGTGTGCCACAGATGATTGGTGAGGTGCACTGAGATCAAAGTTAAATTATACTTAAATGTCAAACTCTGGGTGCCTTCAAATTATTTGATGACCAAATAGGAAAGAGTTATTTCACTAAAATAATTAGTCCATCTCTTACCTATCTTCAGCCTAACTCAGGATTACACTGAAGTGAACCTGCTGGGGTGTATTTTCCAGAAAAGGGCCAAGAAAAGGTAGCAGGAAAAATACCAAGTGACGGAAAGTTAAGGGTTCTCTAGGTCAGACGTAGAAAACCAAACTTACCCATATCATCATCAAATATAGACTTGGCTTCCACTTTCTTTTTGGACTTTTCTTTTGGTTTTACAGTTAAGTCAGCAAAGATATCAATGTTATCATCAAATAAATTGGATTCCAATGTTTTCTCCTTCTCTCTGGTTTTCTGAGAGGGTTTAATTGCTTCCGTAGCAAATATATCATCCTTGTTAAGCCAAAAATACATACAATGTTAAATCAATTTTTCTTTTTAAACTCAAACATGTCAACAAGCCATGGAAATGCAAATGGCCAGAGTGTTGTGGAACAGCCTTGAGACTGCCCCCTCTGCCTGGGACGCACTAACCCAGATGTCTGCACAGCTTGGCCCACCCATCTCACCCCGGCTCAAATGCCGGCATTGCAGTGACACCTTCTCTACCAGTCCTGCCTAAAGGAGCACCTCCTACCCCTACCAACCACTCTGCCCCAGGTTATTTTCTTCATGACACTTAGTACTATTTGAAAACATCTTAATTTTCCATTGCCCTGTTTGTATTTCATTATCTTCCCAGAGAGCTCTGAGGAGCCTAGCACTTCTCTGAGCTCACCTCGTACCTGCAGGCCCCAGGTGCTCCATAAACATCTGCTGAGCAAATGCCACTGAAAGTCTTATTGCCTGCACTAAACTGTCAGCTCCAGTCAGGGCCAATGTCCCCAGAACCACAGGTTAAACTCTCAAGCTGGACTGGTGGAGCTATATGCATGTCACCGAGTGGCATGCCCAGGAAGCTGACTACAATATTCTATAAAAATTAAAAAACTGTAAAAACTAGACAAACCAAGACCTGCATCAACGATTGTGGCCAGCCAAGAAATACATTCTACATGAAACAAAACAAAAAGCCACTTCTGAAACAATGTTAGACTTATTAATAAAAGAGCCTAATTATAATTACTAAGCAGATGGCTATGGGGTATGCATGCAACAAGTTAAACATAATCCATGGCTCAAATAAGCCAATCAGATACCCTCCTTAACTTAGACACAAAAACGTGTTAAGTCCTATTACCTCAAAAATATCTTGTGTTGTTGATATGACATCCTGCTGACTACTGGATTTTGTTTCATTTTTCTTGACTTTCTGATCTGTAAAGAGGTCATCCTCATCTTCCAGGAGAGGAAAGGGATTTGTTTTCTTTGCTGGTTTTGGTTTCGCAGACTGAAAGAGATCATCATCACTGCTGGCCTCGCCTAGAGCAGGAAACATGGGGCTTTTTGCTTTACCACCCACTGGCGGGTTGGCAGAATTCTCTGCTATCTTTGCCTTGGGTTTTGTTCTCTCCATGGACTGAGATCCAGTGCCCGTGGAAAAGATGTCCCCAGAATCAAAAAGGTCAGGCTCGCCTCTGGACTTCGCAAAGGGGCTTCTGTCCACTCCTGGCACAGGAACACCTTCCCAAGGTGCAGCGGCAGCTGCCAGGGCCTCCTCAGTGCTGTCTTCTCCACTGGCTGCTCTGAGCTGTTGCCGATGGCCATTTGCGGAAATGGCACCATCAGCCCACTGTGCAATGGGTCCTCTGGGGACACTTATGTCCTGAGCCTCGCTGGACTCCTGGGCAGCCAGCCGCCTAGCTGCACGGGTCTGTGGTCTACGCTTCCCTCTCATCTTGACACGGCTCTGCAATGGCAAAAAAACACACATTGATCTAATGATAAAATAAAGTGTTCAAAGCTACCATGGCAAAGAATCAGTGACTCAAAATACTGTAAGGTTATCTGGTTTACTTCAATGAAGATATTATCGAAGACACAGAAGAGGTTATTTCTTAATGATTTCCAAGGAAGGTGTTTAATAGCTCCTAGTACTCCAAGACTAAGTCATTCTTAATCCTTTAGAGTTCTCCATTTTTTAATATTTCCAGGGCAGTTTCAGTTCAGTTTGACACAAAAAGCTTCATCTGTTGCTGGAAACCTGGAAAGTAGGCATGTTGGCTCTCTGTGTCTCACAACCCCTCCCTTGGCACCTACTCTGCCTTCCATAGAAACGTGGGTATCTTTCCAAAGAAGAAAGAATCGGGGAATTCTGGTACTAACCTTTGTTAGGGTGCTAGCCTAAATTCTGGCTCCAGGAGCAGGGAGAAATACAAGACAATAAAGAGAGGTAATCTAAGGCGCTGTTTTCTTCAAGTCAATAAACATTAAATTCAAACATTAAGTATTCACATAAGAAATACGGTTTAGAAATCAGAACTTTTAATATAATCTCAAAACACAGATCACTTAGTAGCAATGATGCAGTGTTTATGATATTTTCCAAAATATACAATCAAGTAGAATTTTGAGAAGCTACAACCTACTTTGGGCAAAGTATGATTGTGTTGCCAGCTTCAGGGGAATGTCACAATTTTAGTTGCCAATTTAAACCTAATAAAAAAAAAGCCAACGAAAACTGTCATAAAAGGAAGGCTGTTTTGTTTTGCACAACGAAACAGGTTTGGAAACATTTGAAATGAGTCTATTTGCCAGGGTTAGGTCATTCTGTGTCCTGTCGCTTACTTGGAGATCAATTAAGGCTTTCCAGAGAAGGGAGATTGGATAGAAACAAGAAACCCAACTAAAATGAAAGGAAACGTCAAAGAGTTCACAGTTCATTGAGGAGATCCCATGAAACAGCGTCGCTGCTGTGGGAACTTGTGCGGGGAGTGCAGGGCACAGTGACAGAAGTGGGGATGTGGAAGCACAGCTGTGGATGGAGAGGAGCATTCCTGGTGAGGAGGCAGCAGAAGCCTTGGGAAGCAGCAGAACAGACCATGTGTGTTCAGGGAGTGGCACCTGGTATGCCTGGAGTCAGGCTGGAAAGTGTGCAGTGACTGGTGGGGAAGCTGCACACATGGGCTGGCACCGATTGTAAAGGCGTTTCATACCAAACCTAGGAGCCTGAATGCTATCCTCGGAGCAGTGAGGAAGCAAAAGCAGGAAGGGCATGATCTGCTCTGTGGTTAGAAGACCCCCAGGTGGCAGTGCTGGAAACCTGCAGGTGTCAGACACCAGCCAAAGTGGTGAGACATTACTGTGGCTGCTGAGCAGAATGCAAATGTATCAAATACAGGCCATGGAAAAGCAGGTGCAGGATGAGAGGGGGTGGGGAGAATGGAGAGAGCGGCTGAAGGAAGGATGAGGCACCCCATTCAAAAGGAGAGTCAAAGACTGCTGTGTATGCAATCGATAAACTAGAAAGAAACAGACGCATATTCCGGTTAAAAGAAGACAGCAAGGAAGCAAAGATGGTTTCATCACCTTGTTTGCACTGTGTAAGGTGTCTGCCTGAGCTGGAAGATCAAAACTCACACCGGTCTCCCCACTCCTGGGAAGAACAGGCACACTTTCCAGACCGTGGCTCCTTCTGTGTTCAGATGAAGGAAAAGCCAATTCTGGCAAAACAGGCTTTACTTCAGAGATCTGGGGAGCCGCTGTGGGCAGCAAGGCCGCGGGGTTGATCGCTAAATTTGCCTAAAGAAGAAAAATGAAACTCTGTATTTGTTCTTCAACACAGCAGTCTATTATCTTTACTCTGACACATGACGAGACTCGGTGCACATAATGTATAATACGAGAGGAGAAGAGAAATGTAGGAAAATCGCCTCATCTAGTCTCAGAATTAAAACAGAGGG
The DNA here is from genome assembly GCF_047675955.1 of Chlorocebus sabaeus. NCBI lineage: Eukaryota > Metazoa > Chordata > Mammalia > Primates > Cercopithecidae > Chlorocebus > Chlorocebus sabaeus. The sequence goes on along the minus strand of NC_132912.1, from coordinate 50,006,462 downwards.
TCTTACACCTATGCCCACCACTGGGCTCGAAGAATAGATGTTAAAGACACAGCACACAAGAGACAACTAGGTGCGGGGGAGGGGAGGCGGGGGAAGAGATGAGAAGATGCTTGGCAGCAGCTGACAAAAGTAGGAAACCCAAAAAAGTTTATAGATGCCACAGGGCAGGCAATGAAGATTCCAGTGTTTTAATTACTTGTATTTTCCCGATCCGAGTGGATGGTTCTTTGGTTTTAAATGGAGCGAGACCTGATGATTCCTGTGTGAAATTACATCCAGTTAAAAATCCATTGGGGAAACAGAAAGACAAGTGTTTCTTATGCCTGTAAATAAATCTGTGATGGAGCAGAACTGTCACTTTCTGTAGCTCTTTAATGGGAAAGGCATTCAAATCTCTCCTGGGGTCTGTCGTTTCACTAGCACTACTTCACGTATGCCTCCTCCTCTGTCACATAAGTGGAAAACTCTCAGATCAGATATAGAGTCAAGGAACACAAGATGAGTAAGATTCCCAAGAATCACAGTTTATCAGAGCACCTAAAACTGACCAGCAGGCAAAATTACCATGTTGGTTATCAAATACAAATTTCAAGGAGCACACAGAAATTCACCCATAGCCTAATGCACTGGTCCTAAAAGCAAAAGATCTGAGCCCCAGGAAGGGTCAGTGGTGATGTGCTGGTCCAAGAGCCTCAGGTTTACAGCTCAGGACACTAAGGCTTCAGTGAGACACCCTGGGACACCTGCACATGGAACTGGCACTTGCTCTCCAGTCCTGGTCTGTTCCCAGGAGGAGCTCCACAGCGTTCTGAGAAGACTGCTGCAGAGTAGGGCCCAACAGCAGTGACCTCGGAAGAGGCAACACTGAGAGCAGCCAAGAAATCAGATGTAATTTATATTTATTTCTATTTTAATTCCATTCCAAGGAAATCCAGAGGGGGAAATAAATGCTTTAGTGGGAAGAAGATTCTTCATCCTACCTTAACTCCACTTTAGAGTCAAATCTGGCATGGCATCAAAAAACACTAACTATTAAAATGCAGATTTGTGACACTCTGAGGTGTGGAGCGAGGAGAGGGGAGATGACTTGCGGGGAGTGCAGTGAAGACAAAGCGGTAACCCTGGTTGCTATTTCCTCCTTAACGCAGACAAGTCTGAATAACTGTGGGTCTGCATGATGGAATTTCTCTGTACTGGGATGCAAACAAGAGTTGAAAATCCTTAAAGAGCATTTCTAACCTGAGGTGTTTCCGGCTTCCATAGGCCTTTTTCTTTACTACCTTGAATGGATTCAGGATGTTTCTGGTTTTTGAAAGAGTCAACAGAGTGGTCTTTTTTCACTACTCTCTTTTTCTCTTGTACCTTCAAAAGAAAAAAAAAAAATACCAAAATCCATCAAATATCTTAGAAAATGTAAGGAAAAATCATAATGCAAAAAATAATCCTGGCTTCTGAGTCTTAAAAATACTTTCTCAAATGAGGGCTGAACCAACTCAAAGGTAGCATTTCAGAAATAGCATTCTGAAGACTGCGGCTGTCACAGGAGTTCTCTCTATGATAAAAAGAAAACAGAGTACTTACAAAAACCTATTGGGGCTGGGGGAGAAAATGACATAGGAAGGCTAAAACTCAGACTGAAGCTTTGCACCTGAAAGGCATGAATATTTAGTCACCCCAGTGTATGCAATGGTCTTTCAATCAACCATTTAAACATCACACAAATGTATAGTACAGTTAGAGAGCCTGGATTGTTAATGTTTTAATGTTAGTATAGGGAACCTAAGATGGGGAACAACAGAAACTAAGCACTGCATCCTCCACACACACCCCCCTCCGCATATTATTTGCCATTCATTTAGTAGGAAGCACCATGACTATCCTAGGATTTTCCTTAATCACCTAACTGGACGTTAGTTTCCTTTCCTGGAATCTTTCCCACACAACCTGGTATTGAGAACAAAAGGCTGGTACCAAAGGCTGGGACTTGGCAGAGCTGAAAAGATCATCAACTTCATCATCCCCGAACAGGCTCCCAACACTTGGCTCTAACAGCTAGAATAAACAAGACTCAAGTTCAATATCCAAAAGCAAAACAATTTACAAAGAGAACTAGGTGAGCTGCTGAGACGGTACCCAATATAATAACAAAGCCATAATGTGGGGAACCATTTGGAACTGACCTTGGGTTTTTTGGTGCCAGCGAAAAGGTCAACATCTGGGTCATTGTCCTTTTGGAGCTTGTGGCTGAAAAGGAGCTCTTCATCCTGGAAGACACCTGTGCTCTTGGGGCGGGTATCAGGATCGCGGCCCTGGGAATAGGAAGGAAGGTCACGTGTGATTAGAGCTGTAAGAACTTATCTCAAGGAAGTTACACATGTAAAGATGGACACAACAAAGATGTCCTCTGCAGCTGTATTATATTAGCAGAAGGCTGGCCACAGCCTAAAAGCCACTCAGTAGGGGCAAGAAACATTAACAAAATGGAATACTATGGCGCTTCCAAAAATAGCAGAAAATATATTTATAAATACAAAATTATATATATATATATACACACAAAGCAATCTGTTAGTTCCATAATGAGAAACATTTTGACGATAAGAAACACACAACTGAATGAATTCTCTCCATCTCATTCCCAAAGGGAAGAAGACACAGCAGGTGACTCACGCACAAACTACACAGAGTGGTCAAGTATGTATTTCTCACCTGTAAGCACTGCAGACCAAAGACCTGGCCCAGGTGCAACTACAAGCCTTCCCATGCCCATCCATCACTTCTGCCCTACTTTCAGACTCCAAGTGAGTCCCTTTTTGTTTACTACATATCTAACATTTAAAAGTTACCATCAACATTATTGGTTTGATAATATAATACTCTAGACCTGACATTCTTTATCCCTATTTCTTTAGTATCACAGTCACAGATTAAAACTTAACAAAAGGGCCAGGTGTGGTAGCTCATGCCTGTAATCCCAGCACTTTGGGAGGCCAAGGCGGGCGGATTACCAGAGACCAGGAGTTCGAGACCAGCCTGGCCAACATGGTAAAACCCCATCTCTACTAAAAATACAAAGATTAGCCAGGCATGGTGGCGCGTGCCTGTAGTCCCAGCTACTCGGGAGGCTGAGGCAGGAGAATCCTTGAACCTGGGAGGCGGAGGCTCAAGTGAGCCAAGATCACGCCATTGCACTCCAGCCTGGGCAACACAGTAGGACTCCATCTCAAAAAAACAAACAAACCAAAAAAACCAACTAACCAAAAACTTACTTCTAACAAAATAAATCACATTAGCAATAATTATTATTGTCATACATAAAAATGAGTTTAACACAGCAAGTAAGGTTAAACATTTCACAACCATGGACAAACATTACAAAACCATACACAGTAAGAGACTGGGAGAATATATATCGAATTAATCATATTCACTGTGTGCAGCTCTCATTTATAAATAGACTTATAGTATTAGAATAACAAAAAAATTCATAAAACATTTTTTGTAGAAATAAACATAGACTATTTCTTCAGTTAGATCTATAAAAAGGATTGGCAATCTATGACCTGCCAACCCCGTTTGCATAACATCACCAATGAGATTAAATTCATCTAACATAAAATCTACCCATTTACAGTATACAATGTAATGATTTTTTGGTATATTCAGATTTGTGTAACCACTACCACAATCTAAGTTTAGAACATTCTCATTACCTCCAAAAGAAACCCCAAACCATTAGCAGTAATTATTCATTCCTGCTCACTGCCACTCCCAGCCCCCAGTACCTACTAATCTACTTTCTGTCTGCTTCGATATGCCTATTCTGGACATTTCATATAAATGGAATCACATAATATGTGGTCCTTCATGACTGGTTTATTTTATTTAGAAAGTTTTCAAGGTTCATCCATGTGGCAGCATGTATCAGTACTTTGCCTTTTTTATTACCAAATAATATTCCGTTGCATGGATATACTATATTATGTTTAGCCACTGTTTCCATCTTAAGGCTATTATGAATAACACTGCTGGGAACAATCACATTCAAGTTTTGTGTGAACATATGTTTTTAGTTCTCTTGGGTATGTACCCAGGAATAAAATTCCTGGATTGTGTGGTAGCTCTATGTTACAAGAATTTGAAGAACAGCAAACTGTTTTCCAAAGTGGTTGTACTGTTCCACATTTGCAGCAGTAAGGAGAATTTCCATTTCTCCACATTCTTACCAACACTCGTTACTTCCCTTTTTTGTTTATTACAGTCCTTTTCTCGGGTATGAAGCGGTATGTCACTGTGGTTTTGGCTTCCCTGACACTGAGCATCCTTCTGTATGCTTTTTGGCCATTTGTCTATCTTCTTTAGTAAAATCTCTATTCAGGTGTCTGTCCTATCTATTTTTTTTCAGGCTAGAGTACAGTGGTGTGATCACAGCCCACTGCAGCCTTGAATTCCTGGGCTCCAAGGACTCTTCTGCCTCAACTTCCCAAGGAGATAGAACTATAGGAGCACACAACCAGTCCTGGCTAATTTTTAAAATTTTTTGTAGAGACAGGATCTCGCTATGTTGCCCAGGCTGGTCGTGAACTCCCGGCCTAAAGCCATCCTCCCGCCCTGGTCTCCCAAACTGCTGGGATTACAGACATGAGCCACAATGCCTGGCCTATCCCTTCTGTCCTATCCCTTCTTTCATCTGGGCTATTTGTCTTTTTAATATTGACTTATAAGTCTTTTACATATTCTGGATCTAAGTCCTTTATCAAATACATGATTTGCAAGTCTTTTCTCCCATTTTGTGGGTGGTCGTTTGACTTTCCAGATGGTGCCCTTTGAAGCACAATGTTTTTCATTTAAATAAAGTCCAAGGTAGCTATTTTTGTCACTTGTGCTTTTGGTGTCTTATCTAAGAAGGCTTTGCCTAATCCAAGGTCATGATAATTTATTCACATACTCTCTAGATTCTTGGAGTTGTACAGTTTTAGTTTTTACATTTGGATCTTACACTGGATCTGAGTTTGTTTATTAATGGGTCCAACTTCATTCCTTTGCATGTAGATAATCAGCATCCTGGCACATCTGCTGAAGACTATTCTCTTCCCACTGAAATATCTTGTCACCTTAAGCAACTGACTGCAAATGTGAGGGTTTATTTCTAGACTCTCAATTCTACTTCACGGATCTATACCTTATGCCAATACCACCCTGTCTTAAAGTAAGTTTCGAAATCAGGAAGTGTGAGTCTTCTAACTTTGTTCTCCCAAGACTCTTGGCTATTCTTGGTCTCTTACACTTCCGTAAAAATTCTAGGATCAGCTTGTCCATTTCTGCAAAAAGCAAGCTGGAATTTTGATAGAGATTACAATAAATCAATCTGGGAAGGAAGTATTGCCACGTTACGAATATTAAGGGTTTCTGGTCCATAAACACGAGATGTCTTTCCATCTATTTTAGGTTTTTAATTTCTTTCAATGTTTTGTAGATTTTAGTTTACAAGTCGTGTACTTCTTTTGCTAAATCTACTCCTAAGTATTTTACCCTTCTTGGTATTACTATAAAAGAAACTGATTTCTTAATTTCATTCATAAGCTAGTAATTGCTCATGAAAGTTACTACTAGTAAGCCAGGTGTGGTGGCTCATGCCTGTAATCCCAGCACTTCGGGAGGCTGAGGCAGGTGGATCACCTGAGGTCAGGAGTTCGAGATCAGCCTGGCCAACATGGTGAAACCCCATCTCTACTAAAATTACAAAAATTAGCTGGACATGGTGGTGGGTGCCTATAATCCCAGCTACTCGAGAGGCTGAGGCAGGAGAATTTCTTGAACCCAGGAGGCAAAGGTTGCAGTGAGCCGAGATTGTGCCATTGCAATCCAGCCTGGGGGACAAGAGTGAAACTCTGTCATAAAAAAAAAAAAAAAAAAGAAAGTCACTAGTAGTAACTTTCATAAGCTAGTAACTGTTCATTACTAGTTTACAGAACAACTGATTTTCACATATTGATCTTACTACATCCTTCAATCTTAATGAATATAATTATTTCCAATGGATGTTTTTGTAGATTCCTTAAGACTTTCTATATAAAAGATCATGCAATCTGCAAACAGTTTGTTTCACTTCACTTTTTCCTTTCCAATCTGAATGCCTTTTATTTCATTTTCTCACCTACATGCCCTGCTTAGAATCCCCAGTACAAGGTTGATTAGAATTACCAAGGGTGGACATCGTTGTGTTGTTCATGATCTTAGGGTTGAAACACATGTAGTCTTTCACCATTAAGTGTGATGTCAGCTGTGGGATTTCGTAGATGTCCTTTATCAAGTCCATTAAGCTCCCTCCTATGCCTAACTAATTGAGTGCTTTATCATGACAAGGTTTGGATTTTATTAAATGCTTTTTCTGCATCTGTTGAGATGATCATGTGCCTTTTAATTCTGTATTTTACTGATACAGTGTATTATATCAATTGATTTTAGATGTTCAACAAACCTTGCATTCCAGGAATAAATCTCACTTCTCATAATGTGCAATCCTTTTTCTATTTTGCTAAACTGTGTTTAGTAGTATTTTTTGTTGAAGATTTTGGCCTCTACATTCGTAAAGGATATCTGTAGCTTTCTGGTGATGTCTCTGTCTAGTTTTAATATCACAGTCATACTTAACCTTACAGAATGACCATCACCTGTTTTTTTTTTTGAGATGGAGTCTCATTATGTCACTAGGCTGGAGTGCAGTGATCTCGGCTCACTACAACCTCCAACTTCCTGGTTTAAGCAATTCTCCTGCCTCAGCCTCCCGAGTAGCTGGGATTACAGGCACGTGTCACCATGCCAAACTATTTTTTGTGTTTTTAGTAGAAACAGGGTTTCATTATGTTGGCCAGGATGGTCTCGATCTCTTGACCTTGTCATCCACCCGCCTCGGCCTCCGAAAGTGCTGGGATTACAGATATGAGCCACCATGCCCGGCTGACCATCACCTATTTTTATTAATAAAACTTATTGGAACACAGGCATGCCCATCCATCTTCATGCTTCCTAGGGCCGTTTTCATGCTGCCAATGGCAGAGCTAGGCAGTTATGAAAGAGCCCAAATAGCCTGCAAAAGCTAAAATAGTCATTATATGGTCCTTTATAGAAAAAGTTTGCTGACACCTAATCAGTATGAAAGGTTCATCTACAACACTTTTTCTTAAACTGAATGTTAGAAATACTTAACTGTACAGCTCCAGCCTAACTTCCCTTTCCTGTTGCTTACATCCCACAACTGGCCAAGGGGCAAAGCTTTGCTAGAAGGAACAACAAGGTCTGTAAATCCCAGAAGAGGTGGGTGAAATTCTAATCCCCTATCCTAACACTGCTACCTGAGGTAAGAGTTCCTGATTAAGATTCCCAAATATCTAATTACTGCAGAGAATCATTAACATGCTACAATGAAGGTTAAGATTCCTTCAGAAACTCAAATGACAGAACAACAACCATGAGATGAGAATCTTTTATCTCATCTAGAGACTTGAACTGCTATTGCTTTTTGCTTACCTTTCCTACTTCTTTCTGGGGAGCCTGGATAGTGTTTTGATCTTCCATTTTATCCTCTTCCTCATCAAACAAGCTAAGAACAGTTTTGGTTCTAGCCTTGGTTCCTTTGTCCAATGGGGATGATGAAGAAAATAAATCAGAATGCTTGACTGCTTCCTGAGCAGATCTAGTCAAAAGTCCTTCCTGAAAAGGAAAATAATAGGGGGGAAAAAAATAAGTAACACCTGGAAATATAAATCCTATCATGAAGCATGCCAAGCTCCTCATTAATTCAGTAACTGCCACATTTGCATGACTCAGGGCACAGTGAATCATATCTGCTCCCAACTCTTGATTGGCTGCTCCAAGAGACGGTCTTGTACAATCATTCATAGCCAAAGATAATTTTTCCAAGCAGTTTAAGACCATGGGTCCCTCTCTCCTACCCAGTGATAGGACAGCTATGATCCTGATGCACACTGGTGGATCATGAACTAGGAAGAACTTCTAAGTGACAAAGATAACACAAGTGCAAATCACTGGGAGTAGACCAATGAATTCGCAGCATTTAACTAACACCTAAGCCCCAAGGGGAAATCTAATCGGGAAAATCCGACCCTCAAATGGTAGAAGGCTTACACTGTATAGAAAATTGAAGAAGAATCTCTCAAATAATTCTAAAATGCAGCATTTATTCATTCAACAAGTAGCACATTTCAGGTAAGATACCATTGATTGAGGTACATCCTGATTTCAGAATACTCAAACTATTAAAAAAATGCTTCTTTAAAGAAATACATAATTTATAACATAGTGCCTACTGTGTGCAAGGTAATATGCCAAGTACTACAGATATAATGGTGAGCAAAACAAACCGGGCCTAGTCCGCAAGGGGCTTACACTCAGTGAGGGAGAGGGCAGTATAACAACCAGTCAGAGTCAAGTGTGGACTGGGACTGGAATAGGACAGGGGTCCACACACAGCCACTGGGAAGAGAATGTCACACAGGAATACAGGTACAAATGAAATGCTTGTATCACTGTAGCTCCAAGGAGCCTCAGCAGTAAATGCAAATGCAATGCTCTTCACACAGGCCCTGGGAGATTTTAGACCTAAGCAGCTGGACACAGTATATAAGAAAAGTTAAGAGAAAGAGAAAAGGCATATAGAGGCTGAAGGCAACCACAAGGCTGAATGCCCAGGCGTGGTCAACAGCACTACCCACGGGCCTCCTGCAAGAGATGGCAGACAGTCCAGGACACGAAAGCTAGTGTTTTAGAAAGAGTAGACATTTCGCTCTACTCTGTAATTCCTTGCCAATATCATCTAAAAGTAAAAGGATGCTAAACTAAGATCTCCTTAAAACTGACATTTAAATTCAAGTACAGCTGGGGACCAAAGGAGGACCAAGGGTAACAGGAACACTGCACAGAAGAGAACAAGTTAGAAAGCAAAGATGCCATGACATGACAGTAACCACAGAGACATGAGCAGGCACACCGCAGTGCACACGTGTCTTGGAGAACGGCCGGGAGGAAAGGCCCTGCAGAGACTTCCTGCACTGTGGGGACAGACTGCTTGTCTGTGTGTTCAAATCTGTCTACAAATGGGCCATTTATTTTCTGTGGTCAAAAAACTTAAGGGGTTTTGTGTGTTTAAAACAACATACGAGAGACAAATGCATTCAAGCATACAAGAGAAAAAAGTCCACCTTTTCTGACTCAGCCACATCAGTTCTCCCAAATTCTAACGACTCCTTGGCACTCTCAACCTTCTTATCCACAGGCTTTACTCCAAGTGGTGCCTCCTTCTCTTCTTCGTCGCTGAACAGCAAAGGTGGTGCCTCAGAGACAGTCTCTTTTTTCTACCAAAAGAAGAGTACATGACATCCAAAACAATAAAAAAGTGTGTCTGACCAGCATGGCCATATACAGAACAAGCCCAAACCATCCTCTTCGGGCTTCAGCTAAATGTGATGAAGGAAGAGAGGACAGGATAGGGAAGGTGCCATCAAAAGGGAGAAGCAACAAACATCATCACCTGAGACTTGGGGATAGGGCACTTCACACCATCACATCACCTGTATCTGTCTACTCGTGTCTGTCAACCCCCATGCCTCCCTCACTCAGATCCTTACCTCTGCTACCAGACGATTATGAGTCTCTCTCTCTGCCTCATTCCTCTTATATTTCAACTAGAAGACATCACCCAGAGTTGTCTTGCTAAAACAAGAAACCGCTGGATCACGTCCTCTCCCAACCCAAACCTGCACTCCTTGCATGAAGCAAATGACACTCAGCAGACACCCCATTCTATCCCTCTACTCATGTGCATCTCCTCATTCTTTACTGTTCCTTAAAGTCACTGCAAACTTTCAAACTCCCATGTCACGCTGCCCTCGATGTCTGTAGAAGCAAATCCTCCTCATCCTTCAAGCAAGGTCCCCACTCAGATGTCACCCATGGTCTCTGTTCTCTTAAGTGTCAAGTTGCTTTGTTGAATAAGCATATTTATCTCTCTACGTGACTCTTCCTTGACTTTCTTCCCAATTATATAACAGCTAGCACACATCTGTTTGTCCGTTCATCTGAAAGGACTATACACTATAATTCCACAGCCTGTCCCGGCGTTTTACACCAACTCAGTGTTCAGTACAAGCCTGTAAGCTCTTTAGCCCATTTCTCATCTCTTCCTTATCAGAGAGGCAGGGATTTGGGGACTAGGAAACTGAGGTTTGTGACTTACCTGGAATTCATGGCATCTTTGGGGCAAGTGACTTATCAACAAGTTCTTGAGAAAAAACTAAAGCTCTATTATAGTATAGTACAGATACAAATCATACCATATGACATGAGGAAGTGTGCTTTGAGGCAATGCCTAAATCAAGTTAGGAAGGCAGATTTGGGAAACTAAGGAAGGACATTGCTAATCATGATTTTAAAATGTGATGAATGAAGAAAGAAGAGAGCAAGGGAATTTTTAGTTAGGAAGAGATAAGTAAAGTGCAAAACCATTGAACTTGACATAAAAGAACACTGGAAGCTCATGAAGAATTTCAGAAGAGATAAGGCAACAGTGAAGTGATTAAAGGAAAACGCTTTTGTGGAACATCCTGGACTCACTGAAAACTACATAAAAATTCAATGCAGGCCAGGCGCATTGAAACCATTTTCTGTGGTTTAAGGACCTTAGTTGTATATGAAGGAAGAATATGATTTGCCATACTTAAGTCTCTTTTTGTCTCCTCTATCAACTAGCTGCATTGACAAAAAAAATTTTTTTTTTGAGACAGAGTCTCGCTCTGTCACCCAGGCTGGCGTGCACTGGTGTGATCTCGGCTCACTGGATCTCGGCTCACGCCTGTAATCCAAGCACTTTGGGAGGCCGAGGTGGGCAGATCACGAGGTCAGGAAATCGAGGCCATCTTGGCTAACATGGTGAAACCCTATCTCTACTAAAGAAATACAAAAAGTTAGCTGGGCGTGGTGGAGGGCATCTGCAGTCCCAGCTATTTGGGAGGCTGAGGCAGGAGAATGGCGTGAACCCGGGAGGTGGAGCTTGCAGTGAGCCGAGATCTCGCCAGTGCACGCCAGCCTTGGCGACAGAGCGAGACTCCGTCTCAAAAAAAAAAAAAAAAAATTTCAATGCAACTAGTTGATAGGGGAGACAAAAAGAGACTTAAGTATGGCAAATCATATTCTTCCTTCAGATACAACTAAGGTCCTTAAACCACAGAAAATGCTATGCAAAGTACCAATTTTCATCTTCTTGAAGGCAAGCTAACTACTCATCCTTGTCATGAAATTTACTTTCTGTTTTTCTTTTTTTTTTTTGAGATGAAGTCTTGCTCTGTTGCCCAGGCTGGAGTGCACTGGCACAATCTCAGCTCACTGCAAAATCTGTCTCTCGGGTTCAAGTGATTCTCCTGCCTCAGGCTCCCTAGTAGCTGGGATTACAGGTGTGCATCACCATGCCCGGCTAATTTTTGTATTTTTAGTAGAGATGGGGTTTCACCATGTTGGCCAGGCTGGTCCCAAACTCCTGACCTCAGGTGATCCACCCACCTCGGCCTCCCAAAGTGCTGGGATTACAGGTATGAGCCACCACGCCTGGCCAAATTTACTTTCTTGATAGGTGTCAGAAAATAAGGAAAGTCTGATGGAAAAAAAAAAAGCAATTGTCTAAAATGGCTGCATCTTGGCCATATGGGTAATAGAAACCGGGCCTATGAACGAAAGCTGAACCTCGCCTGCAAGGCCAGAGTCTGTCAAATATCTCACTGACATGTACCGATTACAACCTGCCTATCAGATAAAGCACAAAGGCAGCACAAAATCAACCATCCCTCTCCTGACTCTGGGACCCGTATGTACTCATTAGGGCAAAAGGCTAATGAGTAAAATGCGCTAACCACATATTTTATCTTATACACAATGTCACTGAGCACCAATCAGAACTGTTAAGAACATCACCTTTGCTTCACTGCCCCCTTCTCCCATTTTCTATGTAATAGAAATGTATAAAGGCTGTGTCTCGTGTGGCACGCTCTGGGATGCGTTCTCAGTTTGTGCAGTCTCTTTACTGGGCTAGTAGTTCTCAAGCTTGGCTCAGAACAAAACTCCCATTACATTTTTTAAGTTCTCCTGCCTGTTGTTTAACCTTTTGGTCAACATAGGCTTACAACCAAGTCACAATTAACTTACACGGAAATATCTTTTATTTACTATTGCCTAAGATGATTATCAAAAACGAGCAGGCTATTTAGCTACTTAAGCTGTGTGTCTTGACCTTTTGTTTTATTTAACAATCATAATTTCCAATAGGTTGAAAGAAGTTTTATAGCTCCAGAGGCTGCAAAATTCATTAATTTATTGTTCAGTTATCCTCCAGAGTAGGTTATTTATAATTTACAAAGAAAAACCAATCAGATCTCCTGACTCTTAACTGTACAGCCACTGGATGTCCTCAAAGGGCGAGACCCAAGGAAAGGCTCAGGAGCCCCATAGAAGCAGCAGCAGGGAACCTGGGCCCAGGGTGGGCAGCGTGCTGGTCCAGGGCTGAGAGCTTCTGGCACAAGCTGTGCAACTCCATTTAACAGGAAGAGTCTTCTTCCATATCTCCTAGATATTTTTTGTTTGGAGTTTATTTCTAATTCCACAGTAATGCACAAATGCCTTCTTTAAAAAGGCTTTAAAAAGGCATTGAGAGTATGAAGTCCCCCATTCCATACCTTTCCCTGGGTATAATCACCAGTAACAATGTGCTGTCGATCCTTTCAAGCCCGTTTCCAGGCATTCACATGTATTTCTTTTTTTTTTTTTTTTAATTTAAATGACACCATGTTATATGTGTTTATGCATCTTCTTCTTCTTCCTCTTTTTTTTTTTTTTCTTCCTGGCCTGCAGTAGTTTTTCATCCCATAAGCTCTACCTTGGGTTTTTTCACCACTATATAGTATTCCACAGTCTAATTATACTAGGACCTGTGTGACCATTTCTCCACTGATAGAGTATAATGGCCTCAAGGTTCATGCATTTTGTAGCACATGTGAGAATTTCCTTTCTTTTTACTGATTAGCTAATATAAACCAGTGTTAGTACTTGACACACACTCATAAAAGGAATGATTTTGCCTTAACTAGCCTCGTCTAATGTTAGCAGAATTCCATGCCAATGGGGACAAGACTCTTCTGAGATCCAGTTTCTTGTTCCTACACCTGACACTGAATGATGGCTTTGCACATGTGCTTCTTCTGTAGAATACTATTAATCAGAAGATCTCTTTCTGAAACTAGGCAGATAAGGTCTTCCATAAGACTCAGCCTCCAAGGTTAGGCATGAAGAGCTGATTCGGGGAAGCACCACTACTGATGCAGCATAAACTCAAGGACATTTCCTGGGACTAAGAGATGAAGAATACCGTTGTTGCAGGAGGAACAGATGTAGGAGGAGAGCCAAACAGAGAGCCTCCGCTATCAACATCGTCTTCAAAGAGGAGTGACACTCTCTGGGTCTTCTTTTGGCTACACAAACAAACAAAAGGTCAAATTAAGGAAAAGTGTGATGAAAAAAAAAAACATAACAATATTTCTTTTAGACTGCACCTACAGGAACCCACCTACCACCCAAACACCAAAGCCATTAGTTCACCTTACACAGTTGAAAGCAAACAAGAAAGACCTTTGAAATAGATGAAATCTGTCTCCAGCAAATCACCAGCCTCTGTCCCTCACGTCTCAGGTTGCCCCTCTCCTCTTACTATCCAGTGCAGGTGCACCAGCTGTTACCTCTGCAAGGCACATGATGCCTGAGCCTTCCTAAGCAGAACATTCTCTGCCACTTCCTATAGCACAAAAAGAACCAGAGAGGACATGTCTATTTCCAGCACTGTCAGGAAGACGGTTGCCAAGAGAGATCACAGGGCCGGGATCAGCACTGGGAAATGACCCTGTGGCCTGGCTTCTATTTCTTTTTCTTAGTAGTGTTATTGAGACATAATTTATATACCATAAAATTCACCTTTTATTAATTTTTAATATTTATTTTACTTTTTAAGACAGGGTCTTACTCTATTGCTGAGGTTGGAGAGCAGTGGCACAATCATATCTCACTGCAGCCTCAAATTCCTGAACTCAAGTGATCCTCCTGCCTTAGCCTCTCAAATAGCTACAACTACAGGCACATGTCACCATGCCTGGCTAATTGTTCTACTTTTTTGGAGAGGTGAGGTTGCTCTGTGTTGCCTAGGCTGGTCTCAAACACCTGGCCTCAAGAGATCCTTTCATTTGGCCTCCCAATCAGTCAGGATTACAGGCATGAGCCATTGCACCTGGCCAAATTCACCCTTTAGAAGTGCATACTTCAGTGGTATTTTCAATATACTCATCGAGTTGTGCAACTATCACTACAACCTAAGTGCACAACATTATCATGAGCCCAAAAAGAAACGCCATGCCTATGAGCAATCACTCTCCATTCCCCCAGCCCCACAGGCCCTGGCAACCACTGATCTACTTTCTGTCTCTATGGTTTATCTATTTTATACATTTCATATAAATGGAACGATACAATATGTGGTTTTCTGTGACCGGCTTCTTTCAAGTAACATAAAATTTTCTAGGTTCATTCATGTTCTAGGATGCATCACTACCTTACTCTTTTTTATTGCTGAAGAATAGTCCATTGTACGGTTATACATTTTTTTATTCAGTCATCAGCTGATGGACATTTGGGTTGTTTACACTTTTGGCTGTTATGACTAAGGTTGCAATAAATACTCACGTACAAGTTTTTACATGAACAACTGATTTCATTTCTCTTATGTATATACATAGCAATGAAACTATTGTGTCATATGGTGACCTATGTTTAACATTTTGAGGCAACGTCAAACAATTTTCCAAAGTGACTATACCATTTTACATTCCCACCAGCAGTGTATGAGGGTTCCAATTCCTCCACATCCTCAAGCAAATTTCTTCTTGTGTGTATAAAGCTTCTTTTGAGATCTGATGAAGGTATGAATTATTTTCCGTACATAAAACTTGACAGAGAACTTCAGGAACAATAGGAGGGAGGATATATCTGGAGCAGAGAAAGCATTCCTGAAAGCCAGGTATCGTGTGTGGCTGGACCCAGGACCCACAAACAAGATGGGACTCAGACTGCCAGATTTATGACCTTGTGTGGGGTAGGGGTAGGGAGTGCTCACGGGAGCAAGCTAACCTCGATACAGTATAGAAAATGCTCAGCTGAGGGTGTGGGGGTATGAGGGTGGAGCCACGTCCGCCCTCGACTCCCTATTTCTTCTCTTTCTCATCTGTTTAAAGTTAGTGAAGGCAATCTTTTTTTTTTTTTTTTTTTTTTTTGAGATGGAGTCTCCCTCTGTTGCCCAGGCTGGAGTGTAGTGGCGAGATCTTAGCTCACTGCAACTTCTGCCTCCAGGTTCAAGCGATTCTCCTGCCTCAGTCTCCCAAGTAGCTGGGATTACAGGAGTGTGCCACCACACCCTGCTCATTTTCGTATTTTTAGTAGAGATGGGATTTCACCATGTTGGTCAGGCTGGTCTTCAACTCCTGACCTTGTGATCTGCCCGCCTCAGCCTCCTCAAGGGCTGGGATTACAGGCGTGAGCCACTGTGCCCGGCTGGGAAGACTTCTTAAGAAACAAGACTTACACTAAGGTTTGGAGAAGGTGGCCAGGCAACATAGGAAGAAGAATGTCCCAGGAGAGAGCAACAAAAATAAAGGAATGTACTATTTCCCTGCACTCACGGTGCTAACTGGTAACACCTGAATGCTCAGAATGTGCCAGCTATTGTGCTAACCATTTCACATTTAGATTCCATCTCATCATCCCAACAAACCCATGAGAGAAGTACTATTTTAATTTTTGCTTAACAAATGAGGAAACTGAGGAACAGGGAAGTTAAGTAACTTGCCCAAGGTTATTCAGACAGGAACCAGCAGAATCAGAATTTAATATCAAGTTTCCAGAGCCTATATTCTAAATCAGAAGCCAAAGATGCACCTGAGTGTCAAGTTAGAGAGGCCTAATGCAGAAATGGTAATGTTTGACAAGATCCCAGTATTTGGAGACAGAAACCTGAGGTACTTCTGAATCTATCAAATGACAACCACACCAAAGCATAGGATTTACATGTCCAATCAGTTACTTCTTTCTGCTAATAACCTTCAGTTGACTTTCAAAGTAATCATGTAAGGCTCTCAAAAGGAAAAAAATATTTGCAGGAAGTAATTACTGTAAGCTAATCTGGCAGCATGTTACTCACAGCCCACACTCACTCTGAATGTTCTGTCAGCTTCAGTTCCAGCATTAACGTGGAGAGGCACCTAGGTGGCCAGCTATGGATTATCAGCCCCTGATGGGATACTGCAAAGCTCTGCAGGGAACTTCCTCCTAACAGGGTGTGTTAAATGCTGAGCAGATTTCTATTCAAATAACAAACTTTTTTTTTTTGAGATGGAGTCTCGTTCTGTTGCCCAGGCAGGAGTGCAGTGGTGCAATCTCCGCCTCCCGAGTTCAAGCAATTCTTCTGCCTCAGCCTCCTGAGCAGGTGGGACTACAGGCACATGCCACCAAGCCCGGTTAATTTTTATATTTTTTCAGTAAAGACCAGGTTTCACCATATTGGCCAGGTCTTGAACTCCTGACCTCCTGATCCACCTGCCTCGGCCTCCCAAAGTGCTGGGATTACAGGCGTGAGCCACCGCAATGTGCCTCAAATAACAAACTTTTAAGTAATCCTGACCAAACCTGACAGACTTTAGAGTAGCCTGGAGAAAAATCACAAATGAAAGATACCAAACTATACTCAAATCCCTGACAAACAAAGAAAAAGAACACTTTAACGTTAAGAAAAAAAAACATGATGGGGGAAGAAATCAGATAAGGATCCATGAAGACAAACATTTCCGTGTCCTGAGGGAAAAGATGGTGCCAGTGAAAAGCAAAGACATTCTCATTGGTGCAATGACTATGTGATCTGTGATTAGCAATTACCCAAGGAACTAGTTTGTGCATCAAATTCCTCTTCTTGTTACCACAGACACAGAGTGAGGGATTCTTTACGATGACTATCTCACCTGTCCTTAGCAATGGCAAACAGATCATCTTCTTCGTCTTCCTCAAAGAGACTTGTCTTTTTCACAGCCTTGGCCTCCTGGCCCTGGAGGGTCCCAGAATCCCTGGGTTCTCCTTTAGACCTGCTGTCAGATGCTGAGTGGGTCTGTGAAGCAGGAATATTCCACTGGTCCTTAAAACATAAAATATATATTAAAACTCCAGGCCAGGTGTGGTGGCTCACGCTTGTAATCCCAGCACTTTGGGAGGCTGAGGTGGGCAGATCACGAGGTCAGGAGATCGAGACCATCCTGGCTAACATGGTGAAACCCCGTTTCTACAAAAAATACACAAAAATTAGCCGGGCGTGGTGGCGGGCGCCTGTAGTCCCAGCTACTCGGGAGCCTGAGGCAGGAGAATGGCGTGAACCCGGGAGACGGAGTTTGCAGTGAGCTGAGATCGTGCCACTGCACTCCAGCCTGAGCAACAGAGCAAGACTCCAACTCAAAAAAACAAAAGTCCATTGGCAATTTAGATTATAAAACATGGGGAGTAAAATAAAACTTACATTTGTTAAACTAAGTTGTATTTAAACTAAGCATTAAACTGAGTGTATCAGTCTTGAAGAAAGTTCATACCTAAGACTTTTCTTTGAACTCAAATCTAGACAGCTGGGTTCTCTGACCTCACAGAGCTTCTCATGATTTCCTCCTCCAACACCTGCCATGATGTCTCTTCCCACTATTGTTCTGCACTGTGTTACGACAAATGACTTGTCTATTTCAGGGGATCAACATTAATTACAGAGGCTATAAGAAGGAAGCCGAATATAAAAATACCAAGAACTCAAGAACTTCCAACTCCAGAGGAGAATGATATTTTAATTTTAAAAATCCTAAAGCAGATTACAAAAAAAAAAAGTGTCAAAATTCATGCAACACACATGTGAAGAAGACACAAAGAAAAACTGCTAGTAATCCTTTTACCACAAGTCTGAATGTGGCCTTCAGAAAGCATTTAAGGAAATTCCACTAGGCTATGCTCACACCCCTTCAAATCAAAGAACTCCCAAGCACTTGCATAAGTGCTCTGATCTCTGGAGTCTACAGTCTTGCAAATCCAAGTGGAGGCCACAAGCCAGCAGCAGATTATGCAGAATTTCAGGCCCCACCCCTACTTTCTGAATCAGAACCTGCATTTCACAGGGTGCCCAGGTGATTTCTTAAACATTACAGCTTGAGAATTGCTCGTCAATGTTTAGCAGTGACTAAACACTGGCATCCACTGGAGAACATCACAAAACTCCAATGATGAGGCTGTACCCCAGACTGATGAATCCAGAATCTCTGGAGCTGGGATCCGCTGTCAGCACTCCTTAGGTTTTTTTTGTTTTTCCTTTTTTGAGATGGAGTCTCGCTCTGTGGCCCAGGCTGGCGTGCAGTGGTGTGATCTTGGCTCACTGCAACCTCTGCCTCCTGGGTTCAAGTGATTCTCCTGCCTCAGCCTTCTGAGTTGCTAGGACTATAGGCATGTATCACCATGCCTGGATAATTTTTGTATTTTTTATAGAGACGGAGTTTTGCCACATTGGCCAGGCTGGTCTCAAACTCCTAACCTCAGGTGATTCGCCCACCTCGGCCTCCCAGAGTGCTGGGATTACAGGCGTGAGTCACTGTGCCCAGCCTGTCAAGTCAGCATTCTTTTAAGTTCCCCATGGATCCCAGTGAGCAGCCGAAGTTGAGTCTTTGTTCTAGGAGAAACTTGTCCAACCCATGGCCCAAGGGCCACACACAGCCCAGTATGGCTTTGAATGCGGCCCACCACAAATCTGTAAACTTTCTTAAAATATTACGGGATTTATGCATGAACTTTTTTTTTTTATTTTTTTAGTTCATCAGCTTTGTTAGTGCATTTTCTGTGTGACCCAAGTCAGTTCTTCTTCCAGTGTGGCCCAGGGAAGCCAAAAGACTGGACGCCCCATTCTAGAACCTTGGTTATCTTTCCTGTGCATGTCTTTTTGCTCCAAGCTTTAGCTAATGTTTTTATTTTCCCTGAACCACTTTAATACTCTAGCAGAGGCAACTACGCTGATGTCCGGTTGTTACTACAGAGGGAACAACCACTGACAATGTTTAAAAGAAAAAACTGGATAATCCATCATAAATTCATACATTTGAGTAGAAAACACAAATTATATATGCTTGGGAGTTCCTTGATATGGAGGTGTGAGCATAGCTGGGTGGGATTTCCTTAAATGCTTTCTAAAGGCCAAACTCAGACTTTTGTGGTAAAAGGATTACTAGCAATTTTTCCTTGTGTCTTGTTCACATGTGTGTTGCATAAGCTTTTTTTTTTTTTTTTTTTTGAGACAGTTTTGCTTGTTGCTCAGGCTGGAGTGCAATGGCGAGATCTTAGCTGACAACCTCCGTCTCCTGAGTCCAAGTGATTCTCCTGCCTCAGCCTCCCGAGTAGTTGGGATTACAGGCATGCGCCACCATACCTCACTAATTTTTTTGTATTTTTAATAGAGACGGGGTTTTTCCATGTTGTTCAGGCTGGTCTCGAACTCCTGACCTCAGGGGATCTGTCCGCCTTGGACTCTCAAAGTGCGGAGATTATAGGCATGAGCCACCACGCCCCGCTGCATAAGCTTTTAATACATTTTTTTTGCAACCTGCTTTGCAATTTTAAAATTGCTTTCAATAAAAACATGAACATATCTACAACTTATATATCCAATTCACCCCCTCCTAACTTGCCTACAATGTTAAAATAAAGAGGAATTATCATAACACAGGATGATGTTTAATATTCAGGATTTTTAATATCATCATCTTTAAAGTCTTTTTCTGCACAGCTAAATCTGATTCCCTGGTACTACATCTGATTGAGTTAGTAACTAAACCATTTTCACTATTGTCTTTGGTAATATCTATCCAGATCACAAACAGAAATATTGGTAAGACTCCTTCAAAAAGGAGTTTAACCTCAATAGGTAACTCCTACCATGTTTAGCAATAGTTCTAAATTAATGAAACACAGTAGTCATTTAAGAAGATACTACTATATATGGCCATTGGGGTATACGGGACATGCTACGTCAAAATATGACACCTTGGCATCTGAGAAGCAGAAAGGTCTCTCTGTCCTTTCCCAGGGCCTTCTCCTCTGCACCAGGCCATAGAAGAATCCTCTAACCGTCTCTGGAGTAGGTCATAAGACCTTCATTCCAGTCCTCCCTATTCCCAGAGGAAAGGAGCCTCCTTATTTGTAAAGATGCAGAGAATCATCTGACCACACAGGTCTTGCTGAGCTCCCCCAGCTTATTCCCATCAGGTCACACCCCTTTCATCTCATGGTGCTTCTCCAAAACTGTCTGCTTCTTCATCAGACAGCATACAATCGACACAGGATTTCCTGTTTCTCTGAGTCTTCCTTTCTGAAGGCTCCTGTGTCAGGTAACACTTATGTTCAATAAGCTTACACACTTCTCTCTGGTTAATCTGTCATTTGTTATAGGGGACTCGACCATGAACCTAGCAACGGGTGAGAAATCATTTCTCCTGTAGCCGGCCTAACTCATTAGAAGGAGCATGTACTATTGTGCGGGACTCATATTTATTCCGAACCATTCTGAAGAGATTTCATCTTTAAATTATATATTACATTAAATGTCTTCCTTCAGAAAAGACAATCTTGTGAACATCGCCTTTGGTGACTGAATGTCACTAGATATAAAACAGGTAGAAAAAGAAAATACTTGGGATGGCTTTAACTCTTAAATCCCATCAAATATTCCCCTTTTCTTAGGAGAAACCTCGGCTCACCTCCTCATCGCTGCTGAACAACAGGGCAGATGCTTTCTTTTTGGAGAGCTCGGAGGGTTTTGCTTTCTCTTGTCTCTGAGCTTGTAGAGACAATGTCTGCTTCTTAGCAGCTGTACCCCCAAAAAGATTATCCTAGAAAAGCAAATGGCAGAAAGGTAAGAAACTTTATAAACAGAAAACACAGGATGTCTTCCTACATCAACCTGTTAGGAAGTAAGTCTCCAGTCAGGTATACAAATAACACCTCCGGCGGGGAAAACCCACAAAATGCTAGTAAATCCCAAACTACAGCCTTTTCCCACTGCACCCATAGAAAGGAAAGAGATTACCATAGAACTCGAAGGCAGAACAGCTGGGAAGAAGCAAGAGGACAACATGTGAATGAGATCACGGAGTACAAGGAGAAACTGAGCCCCATCCAGTCGCCCTGTGGGCAAGTGCCTCTCTGCTCATTTCAGGGGGTTACAACCTGCAACGGGCATGGGAGCCCCTGTAGCAGCCAGAAACTCACACTGTCCTCTCCACAAACGAGAAACCAGAACAATGGCTCAAAGGAGAGAACTAGGGGTCTGTCTCCATTCCTTTACAGGTAAGAAAGACATACTCCTGGGATGGAGGGAAGGCATGTCTTGTGTTTCTCATTAGTTTCAAAGAGATTATACAAAGTGAAGAAATAGTTTACTAAATAAAATTGCTGGTGTACTAGGTTTAATGGCATTTATAAACTCTTCTGTGGTCAAGCACTCCTCAAAAGTTGTATTTATTAAGGTGCTTTAATTCAGGTAACGGGAACAAAAGCATCAGAGGGCCTGAGTCTGAGTTCGGATGGACAAACTCTTAACAGCAGGTGAACAGCCCTGGAATGTGAAGATGGATGAAGGGAGTGTCTTCCTGGATGAAGTCTCCTTTAAGGAGAGTGCGGTAATGTAGGACAGGCCAGGAGAGTAATGAGCTGGTGTCCACTGGGGATACTAATGACAAAGCTCACATTCACTATGCACTTACTATGTGCCGGCACTCTGCAAGAGTGTCACACTAGTAGTTACAGCTGCCACAATGACACTACTCACTGTTAAACCACGTGAGCTTAAGGAAGGTTAAGTTACTTGCTCCAGGTCCCTGGTTTGCCAGTAGTGGAGCTGGGATATGAACCTAGGGGTCTCATGGCAAAGCCTATGAGCTCATCACTGCCCAGTACTGCATCAGAGTTAAGGTCTGGGTTGTCTTCTCTCTTATTTCTCTTCCCCAATGTGCTCTCTCCATCCAGGATGGGAAAGAAAGGCCATGGTCAGGACATGGCTGCCTTCTCCTTTGTATCTCCACTTGATCCAAGACATTCTTATAGGTCACTGGGTATAACATTGATCCATCCTCTAGACTAAAGTACAGCTGACCCTGAATGACACAGGTTTGAGCTGCACACGTCCACTTCTACACAAATGTTTTATCAGTAATATGTTGAAATTTTTTTTGGACATTTGCAATAATTTGAAAAATCTTGCAGACAAACCACGTAGCCTAGAAATATCAAAAAAACTAAGGAAATGCTAGATATGTCAGGAATACAAAAATATATAAATAGATACTATATTATTCATATGTTAATCAACTGTTTATGATACCCGTGAGGCTTCTGGTTAACAGTAAGCTCTTAGTAGATAAGTTTTTGGGAAGTAAGAAGTTATATATGGATTTTTCACTGCAATATGGAAGTCAAAACAACCTCCACACTGTTAAAGGGTCAACTGTATTTCTCAAAGGCAGATTTAAAAAAATAAAACTTGTAGATTTCACTCCATAAGAACTATGTCAAGAGGCCGGGCACGATGGCTCATACCTATAATCCTAGCCCTTAGGGAGGCCGAGGCAGGGGGATCACCTGAGATCAGGAGTTCGAGACTAGCCTGGCCAACATGGTGAAACCCTGTCTTACTAACAATACAAAAATTAGCTGGGTGTGGTGGTGCGCGCCTGTAGTCCCAGTTACTCAGGAGGCTGAGGTAGGAGAATCACTTGAATCCAGCTGCAGTGAATCGAGATTGCACCACTGCACTCCAGCCTGGGTGACAGAGAAAGACTCCATCTCATAAAAAAAAAAAAAAAAAAAAAAAAAAAAGAAAAAGAAAAAGAACTGCGTCAAGAATCTAATGTCTTCTCCATTGCACAGCTAGGAACATATAAGGAAGAAGTCACTGAAATAAAAACAGAAATATTTTTATTATATAGACTTCAGGTAGCCTGACTGCTTCCCTACCACCTTTTGCTAGTATATGAGCCTCTGGGTAGAAAGTTACATCAACAACCGTTTTCTCCTAATCTAAATTATATAGTGTTGCAATAACAATGTTTACCTCTTCGTCTTCATCATCGAACAGGGAAACCGATGTGGGGAGCTTGCTAGGGAGCTGAGACGCACCTTTTAACTTACTCGCACTTTGTGAAGAAAACAAATCCTGTTGGATTGAAATTAAAGTTGCTGTTAACAGGAATATCAGTTTTAAAAATATTAGGTGAGTATGAAACACAAGTGACTCAGACATGACGGCTGCCATGTATCTAGGCTTCTTTCCTTAGAGGGAAGGTGGCTCAGACAGAGCCCTTAAAGGGATAGGCCTCAGGGTCTGTGCAGGGTGTGTGCAAT
The DNA here is from genome assembly GCF_047675955.1 of Chlorocebus sabaeus. Lineage (NCBI taxonomy): Eukaryota > Metazoa > Chordata > Mammalia > Primates > Cercopithecidae > Chlorocebus > Chlorocebus sabaeus. The sequence continues at coordinate 49,982,903 of NC_132912.1, read as the reverse complement.
GGTGGTAAGGAGGAGGAAAGCCACAGGATCTGATGGCCTTGCAGAGCCCAGAGGCTTCTGTATTCCCACCCGAGTGACAGAAGGCAGGAAGAAGTTTTCGAATCAATTTCCTACACCATGCTAAAAATATAAATAAATAAGAATGGCTTCCCATTGCTGTCTAAAGAATCAGACATTAGACAGGGTCAATAAAGAAACAGGGGCCAGATTCCCAAATTAATGGAGCTACAACTATTTTATTTAGTAACACCCTTCTCTCCTAAGATTATGACTTACTTTTCTTTTTTTTTTTTTTTGAGATGGAGTCTTGCTCAGTCGCCCAGGCTGGAGTGCAATGGCGCGATCTCAGCTCACTGCAAGTTACACCTCCCAGGTTCACGTCATTCTCCTGCTTCAGCCTCCCCAGTAGCTGGGACTACAGGTGCCCACCACCACGCCCGGCTAATTTTTTTGTATTTTTAGTAGAGACCAGGTTTCACCATGTTAGCCAGGATGGTCTAGATCTCTCGACTTCGTGATCCACCCACCTCAGCCTCCCAAAGTGCTGGGATTACAGGCGTCAGTGACCACGCCCGGCCGACTTATTCTTTTAAATAAATACAAATTAAATTTCTATTTTTAAATGTTTGGTAGTCTACTTAGCTTAACTACAGGTACATGATGTTGCAAACCAGGATAAGACCTGCTAGATTCTAAAGAAACTTTCAGCCTGGCACTGTGGCTCATGCCTATAATCCCAGCATTTTGGGAGGCTGGGGCAGGTGGATCACCTCAGGTCAGGAGTTCAAGACCAGCCTGGGCAACATGACGAAATCCCGTCTATACCAAAAATACAAAATTAGCCAAGTGTGGTGGTAGGTGCTTGTAATCTCAGCTACTCGGGAGGCTGAGGCAGCATAATTGTTTGAACCTGGAAGATGGAGGTTGCAGTGAGCGGAGATCGCACCACTGCACTCCAGCCTGGGCAAAAAGAGTAAAATTTCATCTCAAAAAAAGTAAAAAATATAAAAATAAAGAAATGGTCAAAATGCTATAAAACATCAGCTTATCCTGCAAAGAAAGACCTGCAAATTGAGCAACATGAAGTAGAAACATAAAACGGGACATCTATTCCTTTGGGAAGAGAAACTTCAAATACACAAGAGCCGAACAATTAAATAGGCCAAGAACATATTTTCTAAGACCTCTTCGGACAGTATTTTTTTTCTTTTGTAAATTATGGAGTCGATGTCTACTCCTCAAATATAGACCTAATGAGTTCACTAAGTGAGATCTCCACACAGTGGTTTTCCCCTGTGTTCCCTGGAGTCCCATGGGTTTACTTAGATTGAAGAGGCCACAAGGGGAATTCCAGGCATCCCGTGCCCCTCCTGCATGTTACCCAATGGCAAAAGAAAGGGTTCTGCTGCTCTAAGAAAATGAAAGTAAACCAAAGCAAACAACAAAAACAAATGTCAACATCACAGTTTTGGACCCTTAACTAATACCTTTCTTGGTACTGCAAAAAAACACACTTCCATTACCTCAAATATGTTCCCCCAGAATGACTTCACAGGGAAAATGTCAGCCTCACACTTGAGATATAGAGAAAGGAATCAGGACGCATTCCTTCGGGTCCAAAGCTTTAACTCTTAGACTGCCTTAGTTTTACTTCTCCTTGCCTCAGAATCCCAACAATATCCAATAAAAACATTCACTCTACGATGACACAGAAGGGGCAAAGCCTTTGGGAGGGTTTTCACACAAGTCTGACAGTTCATGCACACTCCCACCATCAAGAAGGGGAGCCTACGGCCCCTCCCCATGAACCTGGATGGGCCATTGTGATCATCTTGATCAACAAATGAAGCAAAAGGAACACCACTAACTTCCAAGGCTGGAACACAGAAGGCGACATGGCTTCCATTTGGCTCTCTCTGACGAATCTCCCCTACAGCCCTGAGCCAGCATGGATGAGGCCCGGCTTCCCTGACTACATGCTGGTAGCCACAAAGAGCTAATGAGAGATGTCCCAGGGGCCCCTGTGCCCAGGTACCAGACATAGGAGTGAGCTGATCCTCAGCCCAGCCACCTTCAGACACAAGAGACCCTCAGTGACAATGGCCTAGCTAAGCCCGGTCAACCTCTCGAACTGTGAGACAACAAAACTACGGGTGTTGTAAACCACTAAGTTTTGGAGTTAAGTTGTTTCACAGCAACAAATAACCAGAACACTTCGTAAGTCACTGCAATTGCTCACATTTGGTTTTCTTGTCTAGTCGACAATTACTGGATGGCTTACCACATGCCAAGCACTGGTATTAAGGACAGGCTGTTAAGGATACAAACAGGAAATAAAAAGTCCTGCCCTCATGGCACTTACTTTAGTGGGAAGTAGAGACAAAGAATAAGTAAACATACATTGTCCCTGGCAACACATGCTGTGGTAAACAGTAAAACAGGAAAGGGGACCAGGAGTACAGGGTAGTAGGTGCTAGCAGGCTTCCAGTTGTGTGTACTTCGTCAGGGAGGCCTCACAGAGAAAGAGTGAGAAAGCAAGCTGGATTCTGGGAACAGCATTCCTCAGAGTGGCAGGGGCAGGTGCAAAGACCCCGAGGTGCAGGTGTGGGTGATACACGGGATCCATGAGCATAAGATGGTGCAGGCCCCATCATGCTGTTTCTCAGGGCTCAGGGTTGTGACTTAACTGGACTCTGGTTAATTCCCATGTTTTGTACACTAGCCTTCAGTGAAATAATAGCCTCAAAGGTATTCTTTACATCAAGGGCAATCACTCTACTTCCAAAGGGTTCCACGTTCATCCTTGCTGTGAGTGCAAAGTCCAACCGTGAGAGCCTAACCTAGAGCCCACAGTTTCTTGAAATACGTGTAAGTTTCTGCCATGTCCACATATTTTTCTGTAAAAGGGGCTTATTACTTCTCATTACATTCTCATACAAGTCTCTGATCTCCTAAAAGGCTAACTTAAAATTAGATCTAAGATGACCTAGGCCTGAGAGACTCAGGAAAAGCAGTGAAATTCTAAGAGGTGGTTCTAAGGTGCCTGGAGGGACTGAAGCAACCTGTGAACCAGGGTCCCACAGTCTGTTAGCGGTCTCAGTCTCGACAAGACAGATGGCTATGCCAGAATCCTTCCGCTACAGCACTAAGCCATGGTCCAGTTAGTGAGAATGTGAATAAAGGAAGGAGCACGGTGACCTCCACTCTGGTGCAAGCTCCTCATCACATCATGAGCCCATTAATAGTCTAAAAGCTGAGCATCCTAAAGAGAGAGTATTTTCATCACAGGAAATGTAAATACAGTCCAACCCAAAAGTGAAAATTATTGTAAACATATTGCTTTCTAAAGACCTTAAGCTCTCAAGAGATTATTTTTTATTCATTTATTTATTTTGAGACGAAGTCTCGCTCTGTCGCCCAGGCTAGAGTGCAATGGTGTGATGTTGGTTTATTGCAACTTCTGCCTCCCGGGTTCAAGTGAATCTCCTATCTCAGCCTCCTGAGCAACTAGGATTACAGGCTCACACCACCATGTCAGGCCAATTGTTGTATTTTTAATAGAGACAGGGTTTCATCACGTTGGCCAACCTGCTGTTAAATTCCTAACCTCAGGTGTCTGCCTGCCTTGGCCTCCCAAAGTGCTGGGATTACAGGCATGAACCACAGCTTCTGGCCTCTAGAGAAAATTCTGAAAGAACTGGAGTACTTAACAAAAAGTCTTATAACTCCACTGAGAAAAACCTGATTCAGAAATAGTTTCTATGTCATATTCATAGACCAATACCAACAACTAAGGAAAAGAATATCATACCTCAGAGTCCTCCTCATCTGAAAATAAGCCTTTTTGAGTCTTTGTTTCTGACGAGGGCTTGAGATTTTTGCTGGAAGGTAAGGTAACCTTTGTTGGGGGAAAAAAAAAGAAAAAGAAAAATTAAGCATTAACAAATAAGATACCCAGAAAAGAGGGTTTACTCAATCAACCATTTAGAAAATGCAAGGAGTCTCTGCTATGATAGGCACCAAGCCGAGGGGTCTGTTAAGAGAACAGTAAGACAAACAGAGGACACATCTGGTGTATCGGGGGGCAGGACACACTGCCTGGGTAATGGGTGCATGGACGGGACATATGCAATGAGAGACAGCATGGAAAGGCAGGCTGCCTGACAGGCCTCCCAGGTTCTGAATGCTGGGCCTTAGGTGGTGGACAGGAGAAAGTCAGGGTTTCGCAGCCAGGACATGACATGATGAGACTGTAGAAAGAGGAGGGACCAGCTGTGCGGGACAGCAGTGAAAGGTCAGTCAGAAGGGCTTAAAGACTGCTGGGGACACATGCACTGCCCAAACGCAGGTCAATCTGAGCATCAAAAGAATGATGGTCTGGCTAACATGGTCAAACTCAGTCACTACAAAAAATACAAAAATTAGCCGGGCATGGTGTCGTGTGCATGCAGTCCCAGCTACTTGGTAGGCTGAGGCTGGAGAATCACTTGAACCCAAGAGGTTGAGGCTGCAGTGAGCTGTGATTGCACCACTGCACTCCAGGCTGGACAACAGAGCAAGAGCCTGTCTCATAAAAGAAAAAAAAAAAAAGAAGAAGAAGAAAAAGAATGATGGCAACGGATTATCATTTACACTGAAGAATGAATTCATGATCCCAAAGGGATAATAAAAATGGGGGAAGGAGAGGAAAAGAAAGATCTTCTTTCAGAAAAATGTCAACTAATAAGAAATACACAATTAAAAAAGCAGTGGTTTATGCTCACTAACATGGTAACTGATTCAGGAAAAGATCATCAATGGATTTTTAAAACACTGAGTAAAAGGCTGGGATACAACAGATATTCACACTGTGTTCAACTATCACTTTAGAGATCAGCTTATCAATGCCAAAAGAGAACAGGGTCCTTTCCAATGAAGCAGTGTGGTGGGCACACTAACAACCAAGTGACAAACGTGTCTGAATGAGGCAGACAGTGGACCTGATGTGTCCTGGGAGATGATCCAATGGGAAGTGCACAACCCCGTCTGCTTGTATTTTTGCCAAAACTGCTGACCCTGAATCTACTCAGAGGAAGATAATCAAGCAAATTCACAGTGTGACACATTCTACAAGACAAGTGGCTGGACATTTAAAAAAAAAAAAAAAAAAAAAAGATGTGGGAGGTGTTGCTCTAGATTAAGGAGACCAAAGAGACAAGACAACCAAATGCAATGCAGACACACTGCCTGAATCCTGGGTTTCTTAAAAAAAAAAAAAAAAAAAAAAAACACACACACACACAAAAATACTATAAAGCAGGGGTCCCCAACCCTGGGCTGCAGACCAGTCCATGGCCTGTTAGGAGCCCGGCCGCACAGTAGGAGGTGAGGTGAGCAGCAAGCATTACTGCCTGAGCTCCTCCCCCTGTCAGATCAGCAGCAGCATCAGATTCTCACAGGAGGGCAAACCCTATTGTGAACTCTGCCTGCCAGGGATCTAGGTTGCAAGTTGCACTCTCCTTACGTCCCTAATGCCAAAAAGGTTGGGGACTGCTTTTATAAATGGCATTTTGGGAACAAGAGAGGAAATTACAATATAAACTATAGGCGAGATAATTTTAAATCTGTATTCTGTTTGTTGGGGTGATTTTACAAAGACATTTTGGGGCAAACTGGAGCAATTCTAATACAGACTAGATACTAGATTCTACTATAGAATTACTGTTAGTCTCACAGCTGTTGATCATGGCACTGTGGTTATATGGAAGTCTTTTCAAGAGAGGCTTAATGAAATATTTGGGGGTAGAATGTCACAATGACTACACACAAACAGTTCCATGCAGCAAACAGTTCAAACAACTTGCATGCAAATAGTTCAGGAAAAAAATAGATATGTAACAAGGTTTACATCCGGAAAATATTTGCCAAAACCCTAAGAACTGATCAGTTTGGGTGGTAGTTATTTGGGTGTTCACTGCAATATTCTTTCCACTTTCTGTTTGAAGTTCTTCGATATGAACGTGAAGGGGAACAATACTTCCCTTTGGGTTCCGGATGAGTTATTAAAACGCCACAGATCAATGCTCCTGTGTTAACTCTTCCCTCCTGCTCACCTTTTTTTCTGCTCTTCCTTTATTTTCATCTGTCTGACTCACAGTGGCTTCTGGCAATGCTTGGGCTTTTTCTTTGAACAGATCTCCTTCTTCGTCACCAAAGATATTGGCAGTGGATTGGACTTTGCCTTTAAAAATACCAAGGCATAAAATTACACTAAGATCAGACATCCTATCACAAATTCACAGAGTAAAAAATTCTTCTCTCCCGAAGAATAAACATAGAAAGTTATGTTGTTTCTTGATTAGTTATACAGAAATAGTAAGTGAAACTATACTCTTCCCTTGGAGTTTTTCAAAGAGCATAGTAACAGCTCAGTTGAAAAACAGAACAGATAGTTTAACCACGTGGGTGACATGCTTATCCAAGCAGACATCACCTGTGCTTAGAGTAGCTTGGACTGGCTTACATGGCGAAGAGAGATCTAGAGGAAGAAAGATCATTTAAGAGGGCCACCAAGTTACTCATCTAAGGAATCTGAGAAATGAGGGCTTGGCTCCTGCTTTAAAAAAATCAAACTGTACAAAAGCAGATAAAAGCAAATACTGAAATCCCCTCATAATCCCACCGGTCTACTCAAACAAGATGGACATTGGGAACAGTTCAGCATACATGCTTCTAATTCCCCCAAAGAATGTACTAATGAATTAACTTTAGTTATTTACAAATAAGGCTATAAATAAGAAGATACTTTGAACAATGTGTCTTACCATTTGTGTTTTCCATTTAACGTACCTATAAAATCTTCCCAAGTCAACAAGCGTAGACCCTTTCCTTTTAACAGTCATCCTATATTCCACTGAATAGAAGGGCCATAGCTTACCCTACTGATGAATATTTTCACCACCATAAGCACTGCTGTACCGAATGGGGCATGTGTTGCTGAAATGAGGTCACTGACTCATGAATGTCCGAAGAGAATAGCAGTTGTCAAAGGAAGCAGCATCAATTGACTAGTGATTCTAAATCATTTCTCAAAGATATACACTAAGTGAGAGTTCTGGGGAGCTACAAAAAGCAATACTACCTTCACTCACTGTCAACTTCACTGAGACCTGCGTGCATTCTGTATCCATTTGCACTCTTTCTAGATTAACTAGGCTATCGTTTTCCCTCACACTTTGGCTTCCATCCTTACTTTCTACACCTAACGTTTGAAAGGGGAGTGAGTCCAGACAGCCTGCTTCTAAATATATTCAGTTCCATCTATTCCTATGCCATCCTTTTTTATTTTTTCAACTTGCTGAAAATCTTGTGCACCTTAGGGAGCTACCTTTCTTTTCCAGAAAAGCAGTCAACGAATCTGTCTTGCTATTCCAAGTGTGATCTACAGACCATGAAGCTTGCTGGAAATGTAAATTCTCAGACCCCACCCTGGACCTACTGAATCGGAATCATCATTTTGACAAAAACCTCTGGGAGATTCATCTGCACATTTAAAAACAAATGATTTACAGGAATGACTTCAGGAACACAGGACTTACATTTAAGAGGAAAAGGAAGGAGAATGCCAAAGTGGCCAAGGGGATGAAAACCCCATCACCTGAGGAAAGACCAAGGCCACCCGAGCGTTTTGGCAGAGAGAAGAGAAGCTGGGAACTAAACGGCCAGCACACAACATGTTGCTCATGTATTTGACTAAGTCGGCTGGAAGAAAGTATGATTAAAACTTTATAATTCCCAAGGTCAGAACTAGAAATTAAGCAAAAATTACAGGGAAAAGGATTTCCGCTCTCTATAAGGAAAATAATCATAGTAATCAGCTTATAGAGCGGAAAAGATTGGTTCACAAAACAGACCTCCCAGGCACCACACCTATGTAAGTACAGACACAATAGCTCAATGACAGGAATGCTGGAGAAGGGATTCTGGTACTATAAGAGATACACAACTAGGGGAGCTTAAGTCCTTTTTAGGCAACATTCTTTTTCTGGCTGAAGTCCCAGAAACAGAGGCAGGAACAGGTACCTGTGTTGGAAGGTTTGCTGCGGGGTGCCGAGAAAAAGTCGTCGTCATCATCATCATCATCAAAGAGGCCAGTGGGAGGGGGAACGTAGGGGCTTTTCCTTGGAGTGGGCTGCTCAGGCTTCTCGGGCTCCTTCAGTGATGGAATGGAGGCAGCACCAAACACATCCGTGTCTCCTGTGGGCGGAGGGACAAGACAGCCACAGCTGTGAGCCAGTGTGTGCCTGTTGGATTTACAGAAAATAATTATCACCCACCAAGAACTTCTCATTTCAGTTAATCCACAAAGTGCATTAACGGGGCCAGATAGCCTCTATCCATTACTGCTACAGAACATCTCACCATGGAGAATCACCAGGTCATTCACACACAAAAAAGTCCAAGGCCACTGAGCTCTAGGAGAATAAGAGCTAACATCAGTAAATGAGCTCTTTCTATAAGCTGCTCAAAGCCCTTTGAAGCTCCCAGGTGCTTTCTCGTCCCCAGCCAGGCTTTAGAAAATGATAATTTTGAAAATGAAAAAACAGTATTTGTGTAGTTTTTAGAAAACAAACCTTAAGTTATGTTACCTAAAAATACAGAAACGGCTCCTGCTGGGATTTTCTTTCCAGGTTTGGATGAGGAAGACTCTAGAATGAGAAAGCAAGTGATAACCATTTCGCAAGGGAAATAACTTTTCTTGCTATTTTCTTCCTGAAATGTGTGCAATGTAACACACAGCTACTACCAGACCTTTTGAAACTAATTTTTCCTGAACAAGCCATTTTAAAATTCTTCAGTATTTTCTTCTCTACTGATGTCAGGACTTTTTTCTTGGGATTAACAAAATCTGAGCTGTGACTCCAAAGGAAGAGCATGCTGACTGTGATCAAGTCATAGCAGTGGGTCAGCTGGGGGACACCAAGGGAGGTGGTGAGCACAGCTGGCAGAGGCAGGGACAGAACGACCAGGGCTCCCCCAAACAGTTCCAGCTCTACCCATTCCAGTTGGATGAGAATGAACAAGTAAAAAAGAACCGCAAAAAGGTGAGTCGTCAGTAAAAAAATATAGACAGTAAGAGCAAAGGGGGAAACCAGGCAAGTCACTGATGCCAAAATGCGGACAGCAGAAAGCAGAGCAGAGCCAGGCTAGCAGCCCACACAGCAAGCACAAGGAGTGGCCTCCAAGGCCCAGCTCTGATGCAGGTGCCAGGAAGACTCGGCACTTAGAATCACTAATTCCCAAGTCCGGAGAACTACCACAAACCTATTGAGTAACATTTGTATGTTAAAAAATACATTTGTATTTGTGTTTTTAAAAAACTGCACAAATGGGCCAGGTGCAGTGGCTCATGCCTGTATTCCCAGCATTTTGCGAGGCCAAGGTGGGTGATAACTTGAGGACAGGAGTTTAAGACCAGCCCGTCCAACTGTCCAACATGGTGAAACCCTGTCTCTACTAAAAATACAAAAAAAAAAAAAAAAAAAAAAAACTGCACAGAAGATTTTAATGCACACTGCGTTGGGGAATTATTGGTCTCCAACTCTTATAGAGAATGTTAAAAATGTTTCTTTAAATTAAACTTCATTCAATGAAAACTATCCTCAACACTGCTCTAGGGTACTTTTCTTGTCTGACTTTTTATGAGTTCTCTCCTAACAAAGAGGCAGGACTGTGATATGGGTTTACAGATGGTACTCTGTTTTTTCCAAGACATCAATTAGTGAAGATGAATTGCTTTCAACTGGACCAAGGTAAAAACAACAGCTTCCTGCTTAACACAGAAACGAGGCTTGGGAACAACCCCGGGGTTCCATCTCCTAGTGAGAAGGAACTCTGCACACCGAGACGCAGCTGACCAGCCCCAGCTTACCCTCCTTAACAGAGCCTCCAGCTGGCCGATCCTGGGGGGCTTCCATGAAGAGGTCACTCTGGTTGTAATAAGGTATATGACAAAGAATTAAAAAAACCAGGAGAAAGCATAGCTGCATTTGAGGATTTCTAAGGAAAAGTAACCCACAAGATTTAAAGCTACATATTTACTACTCTGTCAGAAAATCAGTTGCAAAGTGATAACCATGGTAAAATCAGATCCTAAAATAATTTAGGCCTGTCCAGGAATTAAAAACAAACATGGAAGACAACAGATAAGGCAAGAAACAATCACCTAGTAAATTATTCACATTAACAAGTGCACATCTTCTCCTCACCTAACAAAGGACAGAAGGATAGGGTATTTTTCACTCAGTGATTCTTAATTCAAAATGTCCCAAAATATGAAACCAGAAGCAACTTCCAACTGAGCTGTTTTTCCCCCAGTAAACAAACAAAGCCTATTTCTTCCCTGTGGACTCCCGACATAGCTAGCTGCAGGGAGTGTTGCTGGGTACCATGGACTCACCTCCTCATCCTCATCATCAAAGAGCCCCTTGCCCCCACTGAACAGGCCGCCTCGAGAGCCAAATGGTGAGAAGTCCTCGTCGGTCAGCTTGGGGGGTGCGAATAAGTTATCCTCTTCATCTAGCAAACAGAAAGCAGTGTTTTCCAGAGAGCATTAAAGATGGGTCTAGAACTCAAATTCCCGGGTTGGCATCTGCAACGTCTCCAAACTGGCATGGAGTTTATCTGACCCTATTTAACAAAGCGTGAGGCAGTCTGACGAATTTCACACTAAACCCCTGGCACAGTCCACTGACACACTCAAAAGGTTCTCTGGGCCTCCACTCTCAAGTCTGTCAATGTCTGCAGCAGACAGCATTCATTCTCTAGGTCAGCACCCTGGATCTAGATTTACTCTGAAGAAAGCATTCAGGTCAGATGTCACATTCAAGACCCATTTCCCCACAAATCTGGGGGAAGGAAGGGCAGACTAAACAAAGGGATCTGCAGACTGACACAGGGACAAGTGAAATGTAATGGACATGGCTGCTCAATAGGAAAAGGCCTGGTGTATCCTTTATTGAAAACAAAAGCTAGAGATCCCTAAGTTTCTATACTTCTAAAGAATTCTAGAAAGACAAGAAATGATTGCTGCAAAATCTAATAAACCAAATCTCTACAGGAATTTTTACCCCACACTCACATCTCCTCCCAGCACTCCAAAACATGCCTTCCGAAGCTTTTGTTTGTTTTTGAGACCGAGTCTCGCACTGTCACCCGGGCTGGAATGCAGCGGTGTGATCAAGGCTCACTGCAACCTCTGCCTCCGAGGTTCAAGCGATTCTCCTGCCTCAGACTCCCAAGTAGCTGGGACTACAGGCACCTACCACCACACCAAGCTAATTTTTTGTATTTTTAGTAGAAACGGGGTTTCACTATGTTGGTCAGGCTGGTCTTAAACTCCTGACCTCGTGATCCGGCCGCCTCGGCCTTCCAAAGCACTGGGATTACAGGCATGAGCCACTGCGCCCAGCCCAGAGGCTTTAGCAAAGTAAACAGAGACAGACCCACTTGTCAGAGGGAAAACAGCATGTAAAGCAGTACTTTATGATTTATGTAAGCAACAATCTTGAGTCAAAGGGCTTCTAAAATAACAAAATTGAGGGAAAAGGCCCACCGTCTGAAGGAGTTCTCCTTTCCTTCTTCTCTTTGAGTGTCTTCCGAGGTTTTGCTTCTCCTGAGGATAAGGCTTGAAGAATAGTTCACAGTTTTAATAGTACTAAGTCCTCCCTCAGTATACACATCCTGGTTCTTTCTACATCTGTCATCCTCATAACTCACAGCTAAGAGCAAGACGTCTGCCTTTCATCTCAGCTCCACCAGAGCACTGAACCCCCTGCCCTGCCCATAGTGGGCACTCAAGAGTCTCTTTGTACGGCAGAAGGCTTCTGCTTTCATACCAGGCTCATGTGCATAACAGGATTGTATTTGTTGAAAGAATTATTATGTTATCTTTCTACTCTGTTATATAACTAGAATATGCTATATAGCACATTCTTATTTGTTCAAAATAGAGGAGTAAATATTCAGACAGGAATTCTTAAGTTGTTACCCATGGTTCTCTGGTTTCCATTAATCCCCTGAAATTATATGTAAAGTATTATCTACAAGTGTACATGTATGTTTTTCTTGTGGGTCCACAGTGTTTAGTTATCAAAAGGAGTCCATTAACCAAAAAAGGAATAAGCGCTACAATTTAAGCCTCTTCTGCCACAATAATTACTAATAAAAAGGGAAATCCACCTTTGATGAAGCCAGCAGAGGGCCCTGCACTACCCCTCCCCGACTCCCCGTCAGTGCGTCTGGGGCTCACTTGTAGGCTCCTCATCCACTCGGCCCACGGCATCCCCCTTGATGCGGGCAGCCAGCTCATCAGCAAACGATGTAGGTCTGCTTCTTTTCTACAGCAGGAAAAATCAAAAGAATTGCTTTTTTGTAACAAACTAGTACACTTCAAGTATGGACGCCTAACAACATTGTGTATACAAGAGCAAAGAAATTGAACTGAGGAGAAAACAGTTTAATTAAATGAATTTAAACATATGTACCCTACACAGCTCACCCAAGGAACAGTACTCATAAAATGTTCCTTCAAAGGGAGATGCTCTTTATTTCCTTATTAATACTTCACTTTAATACTTAAAAATCTAAATAAGAAAGTAAGAAAAAGGTGCAGGGGTAGAGAGACAGGAGCACTACAATCTTCAAACTCTGGAACCAAACATATTCTGAATGATTTGACTCATAAAATCATAAAATCTGGACAAGAAAGTGGTACTTGTGAGGCAATTTGAGAAGGTTGCCATTATTTTCCAAAGTGGAAATGAAATGACAAATATGCAAAAATGAGAGAGGTACAAAGTAAGTGACAATAAAAGAAACAAGTCATTGGTTCTAAAACCCTGCCAAGGGATAGCAACTACAGTCTTCCTTACAGGTCTAGTATTTTCTTCAATGTCCTCAATATCTTCCTCCTCCTTCTCAGAGTCAACGAAAAGGTCACAGCCATCATCATCCTCTTCCTCATCACTCATTTGTGTGGTGTGCTAAGAGTATAAAATACCAAATTAGAACTACTAGTTATTAAGCTAAAGAGATACTGTCAGCCTTTAGGCTCCTCCTTCAAAAAGGTAACAGCTTTTAAAAATAATAATCATAATCATGATGCAGCAAGTCATGAAGCAAAAGATGTGCTGGAACAAATAATACACAAGATTTACTTCGAATCTAAATTTAAAAAAATATATATATATATACACACACATTTTTGAGATGGAGTCTTGCTCTGTCACCCCGTCTGGAGTGCATTAGCGTGATCTCGACTCACTGCAACCTCCGCCTCCTAGGTTCAAGCCATTCTCCTGCCTCAGCCCTCTGAGTAGCTGGGCTTACAGGTGCCTGCCACCACGCCTGGCTAATTTTTGTATTTTTGTAGAGAGAGGGTTTCACCGTGTTAGCCAGGCTGGTCTCAAACTCCTGACCTCAGGTGATCTGACCGCCTTGGCTTCCCAAAACACTGGGATTACAGGCATGAGCCACCGCGCACAGCCTTTTACTAGAGAAATATAAACAAAATCAGCATAGTCTTACCTTAGTAAGAATACTGAATAATAGTTAAAAGGTAAAAGCTGTAACAATTAGCAGAATAACAAATCCAGGATGATACCACGCCCCCTCTGCAAACACTACAGCATTTCTATGGAGACAGATGTATTTATGAAAGCAAAGAAACAGACTTGGAAAGACATGCTCCCAGAGCACGATCCCAGTTACCTCTGAAGAGTATGCAGCGAAGGAAAGGACTGGAAGGCTCAAACTTAGCCTTATCTGTTAAGTTCTAATTTTTCCAAAGGTACACACTACTATGCATAATTTAAAAATGTTTTTCTCAATGTCTGAATCAACGAACTGTGCCAGGCATGTTACTAAAAGCACTTTATTATCTAATTTAATCCTTACAACTTTGAGGTTAGCTGCAGCACACAAAACCAACCTGTTGCATAAGCTAGTGCTTTTACTCCCTATACTGTACTGTTTTCGAAAAACCGTTTGTGGCTCGGCGTGGTGGCTCACGCCTGTAATCCCAACACTGTGGGAGGCTGAGGCAGGTGTATCACCTGAGGTCAGGAGTTCAACACCAGCCTGGCCAACATGGCGATACCCTGTCTCCACTAAAAATATAAAAACTAGCTGGGCATGGTGGCGCATGCCTGTAATCCCAGCTACGCAGGAGGCTGAGGCACAAGAATCACTTGAACCCAGGAGGTGGAGGTTGTAGTGAGCCAAGATCGTGCCACTGCACTCCAACCTGGGTAACAGAGAGAGAGACTGTCTCAAAAAAAAAAAAAGAAAGAAAAGAAAAACTCTTTGTATTTACAGATCTTAATAGGAAATTCCACAGAAACAAATATCCTGTGAAGACTGATCATTAAAATTATAAAGATCAACATTTATGAATACAACCAGGAAAATATGGTACCAACCAGAAAGTGTAAAATCCATCATTTGATAAATATTTTTGTGAAAAAAATATTTCCCAGTTATGAAATTCAAACGCAAATTTTTAACTAAAAAAAATTTAATCACCCTACTGATGAGATTGTAGGAGAATCAACATGCATAATACTTAATGTACAATGTCCACCAGACATTAAGTTATTAACGTAAGTCTATACCACCTTATTCTGAAGAAACAGTTCACAGAAGCAAAGGATTTCTATATATAAAAATATTGGCTGGGCATGGTGGCTCATACCTGTAATCCCAGTACTCTGGGAGGGTGAGGTGGGCAGACTGCCTGAGCTCAAGACCAGCCTGCAAAACATGGGAAGACCCCGACTCCACTAAAAATACAAAAAATTAGCCGGGCATGGTGTCACACACCTGTAGTCCCAGCTACTCAGGGAGGCTGAGGGATGAGAATTGCTTAACCCTTTAGGCGGAGACTGCATTGAACTGAGATCACACCACTGCACTCCAGCCTAGACAACAGAGAGAGACTCTTGTCTCAAAAAAAAAAAAAAAGAAAAAAGAAAAAGAAAATATTGAATACATTATTACATCAAAAGTACAACTCTAGAAATAAACTCTTTCCCTTATACATTTAGAGACCATGACAGTATCATATTCAGTATGTTTAAAAGTATAGAAGTTTACAATGCAAACTGCAAAGGCTATTTTGCAGGTGTGGTGACTCATGCCTGTAATCCCAGCACTTTGGGAGGCCAAGATGGGTGGATTACCTGAGGTCAGAAGTTCAAGATCACTCTGGCCAACATGGTGAAACCCCATCTCTACTAAAAATACAAAAAAAATAGTCGAGCATGGTGGTGGGCACCTGTAATGCCAGCTACTTGGGAGGCTGAGGCAGAATAATTGTTTGAACCCAGGAGGCGGAGTTTGCAGGGAGCTGAGATCATGCCACTGCACTCCAGCCCGGACAACAGGAGCAAAACTCCATCTCAAAAAATAAATAAATAAATAAATAAGGAAATATTTATAAAATGTTAACATAAAACGGCAGAAAATAAACGATGTACACTGTGATAAGAATATGCCCTTAGACAAACATTCAAAAATTAAGATAACTGTGCTAAGACAATAGGATCAAAGTTTTGATCTTGTGAATATTCATTAATGTTACTGCTAGATTGTCTCCAATTTTAAAACAGAAGAGGGACTCATGCAAAGTAGTTCAGTTTGGGTAACTGAGTCTTTTTTTAGAGGCTGTTTTCTAATTTTGTTTTTTACTTCTTTGTTTTCTAAGAAAAATAAACTATAAAGCAAAATTGAAAAAAAATATATACAAAGGAGGTAGTTAGCCTAAATACATGAAATGCTTAAAGGAAAATAAATTGTATACATGAAAAAAATCCTTACTTTGTCATAAATCATTCCAAAGTAATTTTAGTATATATACTATGCTTCAATTAAAATGTAAAAACGAAGTCACTTGAGTATATGAGCCTTACCCGGTTTTGATCATTGTCACTATGATTGGCAAAATCTTCGTCTGACTCCTTTTGGGGGGAAAAAAGGCTTTGTTGTTAAACAGACTTTACCTAGAGCACAGAAATGATTTCAGGTCTAAGTCTCTCGGGCGGGCTGATTCTATGTCAAGTGGAGAAAAAGCTCTGACACTCTGTCTCTTTGTACTGACTACTGGTCACCTTAAGTATCACGGTGCAGATAAGCTGGGTAGCTGGCAATATTGTGAAGGGTTGTTCCAGTTAACATGTAATTTTTGTGGTTCACTTAAATGCCTCTGACAATTTGTTCACATCACCTGCACTTTCAACTCTTGCCTTTGGATTCAAAGTAAGAGTTGCACATTTAACTAAATTACTGAAAGTCAGTTTGTGTTATTTTACATTTCGGACTACACTGTCTCTACTTCCTCTCATTAGGGTAACTACTTCATTAACTCCAAGAAGGGAACATCAATATTTGCTAACAGCAACTTGGTAAAGTGCTACATCGGTGGCTAAAAGCAAGGGATTCCGCTAATGAGCACTGCTTTTGTTATACGAAAGGTACTTAAGAAAAGCTTATTTCCAGCTGTCAGGTTTTTCTTTGGAGGACTGGAAGAAGGGCAGGGGAGGGAGAGTGCAGAAAGCGGGACCAACGGGAAGAGACAAGCACACACACAACACTGTCTCCTTTCAGAAATCCCATACTCGAGGACTCTCCTGCAACATGGATGTGTCCCCTGCAATAACAAATATCCCATCTAAAGAACAACTACAGATTCAACTGTAGTCAAGGCCCACAACCTCAAACTCTAGGCAAGGGAATGAGATTATGCTCTGTGGACATGAAGGCGCTAGAGGCAGCAGCAAAATAGAATGTAAGTGGTTGCTTTCAGTATATCCTGCTCTAGGTTTTATGGTTTACAAAAATTCTAAATGTAGATTTTTTTTTCCTTAGAATTATTTAAAGACAGAATATACACTCTAAGACTATATCCTAGGAAGAGATTCCACCAAAATATCTAAGTTGCCCTTCTCAAAAATACATTGGGTGAAAGAGATATTTGGTGGTAAGGTGGGAGAGAGGATAATAGTGAAAGAGATTAAAGCAGCTTTCCTTATTATTGTACACAAGACAAAAAGGAAATCTAACCCTTGGGAAAAAATCAGAATGTGGCTTCTATCACTGTTAAAAGCTTTACAGAAGCAGATTACGAATTCACAGTTATGCTATTTACTCAGCCTGCTAGGCCCATCTTAAGTTTGCTGCCCACTGTGACCTGGTCATACCAAACAGCCCTTACCTCCTCTTCTTTCTCTTCCTCAGTGTCCACAATGCTGCCACGATCACTGCCCACAGAGCCTTCTGTTGAGAAGAGAGATAAGGGTCACCACACCAATATTCACAAGAAAATGTCCTTAGCTCAAAATCACAAACCACCATACAACGGCATCACAGAGATCTTGATAAAACCATCTATACCCACTTACTGGAATCGAAAGTGTCTTCATTATGGTGAGGAATTACCTATTTATGTAGTCTTGAAGTATCTCCCTCCCAAAAAATTATTCATTACAAATTTAAAAAAGACTTGCTTGTACTCTTTAAAGGTGTCAAGGTCATAAAAAGCAAAGACAGGCTGACAAATGGCATCAGACTAAAACATAACTGGAGATTTGACAACTAAACGTGGTGGCTGGTCCTGGATTGAGTCCTGGACCAGAGAACAGAAGAGAGAGACTGAAAAGGGCGTCACTGGGACAAATGGCAAAATGTGAACATAGCAGCAGACTGGATGATAACCTTATGTCCAGGAAAATATCCTGGCTTTGTAATTCTACTGTGGTTACACAAGAGATGTCCTTGTTCTTAGAAAACACACACAGAGGATCACCTGAGGTCAGGAGTTCAAGACCAACCTGCCCAACATGGTAAAACCTCATCTCTACTAAAAATACAAAAATTAGCCAGGCGTGGTGGCAGGTGCCTGTAATCCCAGCTACTCAGGAGGCTGATGTAGGAGAATTGCTTGAACCCAGGAGGTGGAGGTTGCAGTGAGCCAAGATCACGCCATTGCACTCCAGCCTGGGTGACCAGAAGAAACTCCAGCTCAAAAAAAAAAAAAGAAAAAGAGAAAGAGCCGGGCCCGGTGGCTCATGCCTATAATCCCAGCACTTTGGGAGGCCGAGGCGGGTGGATCATGTGGTCAGGAGTTCAAGACCAGCCTGGCCAATATGGTGAAACCCCGTCTCTACTAAAAATACAAAAATTGGCCAGGCATGGTGGTGCACACCTGTGGTCCCAGCTACTCAGGAGGCTGAGGCAGAAAAATCGCTTAAATCCGGGAGGCTGAGGTTGCAGTGAGCTAAGATCGCACCACTGCACTCCAGCCTGGGCGACAAAGCAAGACTCCGTCTCAAAAAAAAAAAAGAAAAAGAAAAGAAAAAAATAACACACAGAGAAACATTTAGAAGTAACAGGGCACGAGCATGATGTCTCCCTAATAGGTTCAAGACAAAATATTATGTATATGTAAAGAACAATAAAACAAATGTGGTGAAATATTAACTGGTAAACCCAGGTGAAGGGTATATGAGAGTTCTTCGAACTATTCTTGAAACTTTAATGTAAAATTTGAAATTATTTTAAAATAAAAAATAAATGTTAAGGAACAAAAGTACTTGGTGAAGAAAAGTACCTTCACTGGACAGCTCTCCAAGACCTACATCTTCTTGTTCCATGAACGGCTTTGACCCGATGAGATATGGCAAAGGACGATCAATGTATAGATCCTGTACATCATGAAAGGAATAAACTATCAAATGTTTCAGCTGAAAACAAACTTACATGTGCCACCTGATACCCTGTTCCATCTGACTATCCGAAACAAGCTACATAACGAAGGTGAATAAGAAACACAGCAGGACTAAAAGTTAAAAAAAAAAAATTATGTTTTTCACTGATTTTTTTAAAAAGTCAAATCCTAGGTAAAGATGCCAAGGAGGTAAGGCCGGACACCATGGCTCATGCCTGTAATCCCAGCACTTTGGGAAGCTGAGGTGGGTGAATCACCTGAGGTCAGGAGTTTGAAACCAGCCTGGCCAACATGGCGAAAACCCGTCTCTACTAAAAATACAAAAAAATTAGCCACGCAAGTTGGCGGGCACCTGTCATCCCAGCTACTTGGGAGGCTGAGGCAGGAGAATCACTTGAACCGAGGAAACAGAGGTTGCAGTGAGCTGAGATAGCGCCACTGCACTCTAGCCTGGGCAACAAGAGCGAAACTCCATCTCAAAAAAAAAAAAAAAAACATGCCAAAGTAAAGCTGAATCACACAGAATCTCCCTCCCCAAGGGCCTAATTAACAAAATTTAACAAAAATAGCAAAAGCCTACCAAAAGTTTATCAGCAGCAAGCAAACAGGGAAAAGGGTACAACCTCCTATTATAAGGTCCAAGAGGAGGACCATGGAAAGAAACTGAACATTCTGGCGAGCTGTCCTCTAAAAGATAGTACTAATGAGATTATATATCTATATAGATATATATAGATATATAATTTTATATCTATATATATATATATAATTTATATATATATATAAACATAAAGATAGATTAGGCCGGGCAATCTCATGCCTGCAATCCCAGCACTTTGGGAGGCTGAGGCAGGTGGATCACTTGAGGTCAGGAGTTTGAGACCAGCCTGGCCAACAAGGTAAAACCCAGTATCTACCGAAAATACAAATTAGCCAGGTGTGGTGGTGCACACCTGTAATCCCAGTTACTCAGGAGACTGAGACAGGAGAATCTCTTGAACCCAGGAGGTGGAGGTTGCAGTGAGTCAACATCACATCACTGCACTCCAGCCTAGGCAACAAGAGCGAAACTCTGTCTCAAAAAAAAAAAAAAAATTATAACCCAAGAAACAGAAGAACAATACCCCCTAATGGTTCCACACTGTTGAATTTAGAAAAGTGAAGTTGGTAAAATAAGACCAGATGAGAAAACAGAGTGAGGTGCAGGAGACTGTGGCTCCAGCAGCACATGCTGGAGATCTGCCCATGTCAGCCATCTTCTCCTGTCAGTCCCACACCAAACACACGTTAAAAATTTAGGGTCGGTCGGATGCAGTGGCTCCCACCTGTAATCCCAGTACTTTGGGAGGCTGAGGTGGGTGGATCGCTTGAGGTCAGGAGTTCAAGACCAGCCTGGTCACCATGGTGAAACCCCATCTCTACTAAAAAATATAAAAATAAGCCAGGTGTCGTGGTGCACGCCTGTAATCCCAGCTACTTGGAAGGCTGAGGCAGGAGAATTGCTTCAACCCAGGAGACAAGCTGCAGTGAGCCAAGATTGCACCACCGCACTCCAGCCTGGGCAACAAGAGTGAAACTGTCTCAAAAAAAAAAAAAAAAAAAAGGGTCAAGGGTCAAGAAAGTGCTCCACTCTTGTACAGCCTCCTACCTCCACTGCTGAAGGAAATGCTGTCCCCTGTGAGGCACTGCCCTTCGGCAATGATCTCTCTTCCTTGTCAAAGGACCCTGGGGCAGGGGAGAATAATTCTGATGCTTCACACAACAGAAAGACTGGGAAGGTTAATGTAAAGGTTCAATGACGTCACAGCAACCAATGGAGTATAAGGCAAAGACAGCGTGAATTTGGACTAATTCTCACTGACTCAGAAGACATCCCCAGATCCTCCTACAAAAGAAAAGTGAACCTCCACAACTTTCTCTGCCAGGGGTAAAAAAAGAGAGAAAGTGCTATCTGTCTTGGAAGTATCACATGTGGTCCAGGCAATACATTTCCCAGAGTCCACTGCTGACTTTTAAAGACACAGTGAAAATCCAAGCAGCAAGTGTACTGGTCAGTGCCAAATGATCTGCCTCAATTTGGTGTGACTCAGCAAAGCTCAAACTGGATGAGAAATGTTCAGCTAAAGAATGACTAGAAGAGTTTGGTTCAGGCCAGGTGCGGTGGCTCATGTCTGTAATCCCAGCACTTTGGAAGGCCAAGGCAGGCGGATCACCTGAGGTCAGAAGTTCAAGACCAGCCTGGCCAACATGGTGAAACCCTGTCTATACTAAAAATACAACAATTAGCTGGGTATGGTGGTGGGTGCCTGTAGTCCCAGTTACTAGGGAGGCTGGGGCAGGAGAATCGCTTGAACCCAGGAGGTGGAGGTTGCTGTGAGCTGAGATTGCACCACACACTCTAGCCTAGAGGACAGAGTGAAACTACGTCTCAAAAAAAAAAAAAAAAAGAGTTTGGTTCTGTGGCATGTTTTAATTCGGAAGGCCTTATGTGTCACAAGGCCTCTTCCTATAAATCACTGTGGTAACTTCATGTTCACTACTGAGAGACTCTGTGTTGCCCCAGTTATCTCTCTGAACAATGTGGGAGAAAGTCTTAGTCAAGCAACCAACACTCACTAGGCTATGAAGGAGCCTGGACATGAATGCTCACAGCAGCTTCATTTGTATTTAATAATTGCCCAAACCGGAAACAACCCAAATGCCTTTCAGCTCTTCTGCAGTCTTCCTTAGTCCAAGCTACATAATTTCAGGTTCCCAACACTCTCTCTCTCTCGACCCTCCCCACCCTTCAAACCCCAATTCAAATATCATCTTTGCCCCAAAGTTCCAGCTGGAAGTCAGTTCTCTCTCAGGGCATTTACAATGGTTACTCATATGTCTCCTCTCTCCCACCAAACTGCAACACACACCCTGAGAGTAGAGGCCATGCTCTGCATCTTTGCACCCCCAACTTGACATGTTGCCTTGCACCTCACAAGTACTCCATCAGTGCTCGGGTAAAGCGAGTCTTTCTGGTGGAGTCAATGTGACACTACTAAGTGACATACTCACATCCCAGAGGTTAAGTCCATCACTTACTAATCATGTGCCCAAGTAACATAGCCCAAACATAACAGGTGTGCAATAAATATTTAAGTTGAATGTCTTCACCTTTGGTTCAAGGATCAGTTCCACCCGACCATTAGCATCATCTTCCTCAGAGTCTGAGTTTCCTGCTTTGATATCAAGTTGCTCAAAGGCACTGTCCAATACTTGTAAGCCATAGTTCACAGCCTCCTGGACTTTAGGAATGAGATCTACTTCTTTCTGCTCCCGAGTCTTCTCCTACAAAATAAATACGTGCAATATGGATCTCGAACACACTGATACCACCCCAAGAGAATACTGTGAACGTTCTCTAAAGCCTAGCCTCAAGCTCCAAAAAAATTTAAAAATGTTAACAAAGTCAAATTCTCCTGAATGCCTTGACACAGACTTTGGAGTAAGACTGCAAGTTTTAAATCCCAAGTTTGTGCCTTTCTGGACGTGCATCAAACTACCTAAGGTTCCAGAGCTCCAGGGTCATTGTCTACAAAAGCAGAGGTACAACTACTGTGTGGAGAAGTATCCTAAAAATGAATGCACGCCGTTTCCCCACTGCTGGAGGGCCTAGACTCTCAGACTCACCATGACTATCCCACAAGCCCTCATTATCCCTTGGGTAATTTTAGGTGTTAAGACTTAGAAGGAAGGTCACAGAGGTCTCATTTTTCAATTACCAGTTTAAAAAGACAAAAAAAAAAAAATTGGACAATTACAATTATTTTATAAATCTGTTCTACATCAAAAGGGGTCATTTTCATCTCTGGTCTATTCTGTGTATACCCTACAACAATGCCCCACTCAAGAAAAAAGGTTTGTTCATATCCCCAACAGGCTGAGAATCTCCCTCAGGTGTCCTCTTCCTGCAACAGCAGCTTTCAGTGGCGGTCCCCGCAGACACAAGTGTGCCGTTGTGAGAAATACCGAAAAATATTTAGCGTCATTTCCAGCCCCCTCACAAATATTCTAGAAGGAACCCAACCACACAGTGTTGTACTGAGGTCCAAAGGCAAAAAAAAAACTCTATGAGTATTTTAATCTTTTATCTCAAGTACTGAAGTCTTTCTAACTGAACTTTTTTTATCTTGGTTGTGTATTTTTCTACTTGGATATGCTTGATTCTGAGTTGAATAGCTAATATTGTACTGAGTTTGTGAAAATGTGTGTGAAATATATAGCGGTTTTTAAAAATAGTTCACTAAATACCTATCACCTTCAAATTAAACCCTGAATTGGTATAACCAGATACTACTGCACTTAAATGGCTAGCAAATCCTTGAGTTCTATTAAAAATAAAATAATCTGCTGGGTACGGTAGCTCATGCCTGTAATCCTAGCACTTTAGGAGGCCAAGGCGAGCAGATCACTTGAGGTCAGGAGTTTGAGACGAGCCTGGCCAACATGGCGAAACCCTGTCTCTACATAAATACAAAAAAATTAGCCAGGCGAGGTGGTGGCACACGCCTGTAGTACCAGCTACTCAGGAGGCTGAGCCAGGAGAATCACTTGCACCCAGGAGGCAGAGGTTGCAGTGAGCCGATTGCGTGCCACTGCACTCCAGCCTGGGCGACAGAGCCTCCATCTCAAAAAAAAATTTTTTTTTAATAAAAAATAATATAAAATAACTGTTTTTTGTTTTTTTTGTTTTGTTTTGTTTTTAATGCTGGCAACAGGGAGAACGATAGCTGGTTTCGAATACCCTTTTCCTAGTCTAACAGCTTCATCTGTTACAAGTAATGATTGCTGAGAAAGCGCCAACCTTCACAGGTAATCCATATTTTCTGAATAAATGAGAACAAATTCAAAGCTACTCCAATAATAAACTTATTCATAGTCCATGTGCCTTCCTGAGTAGAAGAAAAAGGAATCTCTGCTGGAGTGCTAAGAAGTCAGTGTGACCCAGAACCTCTTAAGCTATGTTTTGGGCTCTGGTGTGAGAAGACCTCAGGAAGAAGGTTGGTCCATCTGTAATTCAGGAAGCTACAGGAAAAAAATGACCTCTGTGACCCTCCAAATCTGTAATATTTACTATCTGGCCCTTTACAGAAGAAGTTTGTTGACTTCTACTCTGTTTTTATACCAGAATTCAAGGATTTGATCTCTGTATTAGTTAATACGCTACATTTCAGAAACAAAAGAAAGAATCCCCTCTTAGGCTGCTGTCACGAGCAGTCCCTCCCTTTCCCACCCCCGCCCACCATCCCCCAGCTCCCACAAAACACATCGATCTCCATCACACTTTTCAAAGTCAGAAACTCAGCTGAAGAGTGATTTCATACAAGTACCTGCTCTGTTTTTTCTGCCTCAGGCTTGAGTACTGGCTCCTCCACTTCTTCATCGTATACACGCTAAATATGGAAGCAAATTCAATGTTAAAAGGTCAGCACCTCATTGGACATCAATCACAATATAAGAATTAAACACGAAGTAACTAAGGACAAAGATGGGGAAGGAAATGGTTATTCAACAAAGGGCTGAGACTACTACTAGTGGGTGTCCGTAACAGTGGGTCATGGACAAACAACAAAGAGTAGACATTCACCAAAAAAAAAAAAAAAAAAAAATTTTAAATACAAACGACTAGGAAACATGATGAAACTTTAACCTCATTGTAAACCAAGAGCTACAAAAACAGTATGGTATCAGTTTTCACACCTTTTCATTTAACCTAATAATGTTGATGGGCACATGTTATAAAAAGTCAATATAGGCCAGGTACGGTGGCTCATGCCTGTAAGCCCAGCACCCTTGGAGACTGAGGCGAGGGGATCACTTGAGCTTAGGAGTTCAAGACCAGCCTGGGCAACACAGTGAGACCTCATCTCTACAAAAAATAGAAAAATTAGCCAGGTGTGGTGGTGCGCACCTGTAATTCCAGCTACTTGTGGGGCTGAGTCAGGAGGAACTCTTGAGCTTGGGAGGTAAAAGCTGCAGTAAGCCCTGATCGAACCACTGCACTCCAGCTTGGGTAACAAAGTGAGACCCTATCTGGAAACTAAAATGAAATGAAATGAAATTTTTTTAAAAAGCAAGAAATAAAAAGTCAATATAAATGAACTGATGAAAATCTTCTGGCATTAGTGGCTGTGATTATAAAACTTTATGAGTACACTAAAAACCACCAAACTGTATACTTTTTAAAGGAGTGAATTTTATGGTATGTGAATTCTATCTCAATTTTTAAAATTTTAAGTCAATACAAAGGCACATGTAAAAGAGACGTATTTTAAAATAGTTCCCTCCCTACCCCCAACCTGATCTTTGGAATACCCAATTTAAGCCTGGTGTGTATGCTCGTTTCCTGAGCCTCTTAACACAAATATAAGCAAACACGTGCACATATTCAGAGCTCTCCTGCCCTTCCTGCTTATTTATTTATTTATTTAGAGACAGAGTCTAGCTCTGTCACCTAAGCTGGAGTGCAGTGGCACGATCTTGGCTCATTGCAACCTCCACCTCCCAGGCTCAAATGATTCTTTTGCCTCAGCCTCTTGAGTAGTTGGGATTACAGGCGCGTACCACCATGCCCGGCTAATTTGTTTTTGCCTTTTTTTTTTTTTGAGACGGAGTCTTGCTCTGTCACCCAGGCTGGAGTGCAGTGGCGCCATCTTGGCTCACTGCAAGGTCCACCTCCTGTGTTCACGCCATTCTCCTGCCTCAGCCTCCCCGCCACCATGTCCAGCTAATTTTTTTGTATTTTTAGTAGAGATGGGGTTTCACCGTGTTAGCCAGGATGGTCTCGATCTCCTGACCTCGTGATCCACCCGCCTCAGCCTCCCAAAGTGCTGGGATTACAGGTGTGAGCCACCGTGCCTGACCTGCATTTTTTTTTTTTCAGTAGAGAGGGGGTTTCACCATGTTGGCCAGGCTGGTATCAAACTCCTTGACCTCAAGTGATCCGTCGGCCTTGGCCTCCCAAAGTGCTGGGATTACAGGTGTGAGCCACTGTGCCTGGCTGAAACTGGTTATTTATTTATATATTCTTTTTGCCTAGAGAGGGATTTTACCTAGAGAGGGAATAAATAAATCTTAATAGCCATTCCCAGATTCTATGCACAAATGTGTAGAATTCCCTGTCACCAGCAGCATACTCAAGTGCCCATTACCCAAATCTTTGCCAGCAATGGCTCCTGTCCACTCATCTTTAAGTATCTGCCAATCTGATCAATGTTGTTTTTAAATGATCATATCCTCTAACCCAACATTCTACTTCTCGAAATTTAGCTCCAATGAAAATTATCATAAATGCAAACATCAGAATGTTCATGGTATCATGATTTCCAGCAGAAAGTCACAAATACCAAATTTATAATTCTATGCAATTCCAATCAAATGCTAATAAAATATTCTGTGGCACAATATGGTAAGATAATCCTGCCGGGGGCAGTGGCTCACACCTGTAATCCCAGCACTTTGGGGTCACTTGCCATCAGCAGTTTGAGACTAGCCTGGCCAACATGGCAAAACCCCATCTTTACTAATAATATAAAAATTAGCTGGGTGTGGTGGCGGGCACCTGTAATCCCAGCTACTCAGGAGGCTGAGGCAGGAGAATCGCTTAAACTTGGGAGGCGGAGGTTGCAGTGAGCCAAGATTGCGCAATTGCACTCCAGTCTAGGCAATAAGACTGAAACTCCATCTCGAAAAAAATAAGTAAAAGATAATCCTCAAATTCACACAGAAAAGTAAAAACCCAAAGACTGATAACCATGACAATTCTGAATAAAGAGAATATGGGGACTTGCCCTAATAAGACATCAGAAATCTGCAGTATTTAAGATAATGATACTGGCAGATAGCAGACAAACAAAACAAACAATAGAGAGCAGAAATAGACCCACAATTCCATGGAGGCCTGATTTTATTTTCACATAAACACACAGAAACATTCATACGTAACAGTCAATGAGGAAAAGAACAACTACACAATAAAGGTTATCTATAAGGGATAAAAATGAAATCTCTCTCTAGGGAAAAAGAATAAAAAGTTAGCCAGGCATGGTAGTGAACACCTGTGGTCCCAGCCAGCTATTCGGGAGGCTGAGGTAGGAGGATGGCTTGAGCCCAGGAGTTTGAGGCTGCAGTGAGCTGTTTGCACCACTGAACTCCAACCTGGGCAACAGAGGGAGATCCTGTCTCAAAAATAAAAAAAGAATAAAAAGGCAGAGATACTAAGGAATCCCCACCCAAAATGATTAGAGTTAAGGACAAATATGCGGGGTTGGCACCTTTCAAGCAAATGTGGCAAAATATGAAACTACTGATGCTAGGTGATACATTTTCTTAGCACTTGTGGTTTCTCTCTGAAGTTTACTATTTATTTATGAAACATTTATGCTATTTATGAAATATTTCATAAATAACATTTAATATTGGGAAATTAAATAAATTATGACATGGTTTAAGAACAAAAAAATTAAGTTCACAAAAGTCTCAAAGATGGGTTAAATAAGTTCACATTAAGAAAAAAAGTAGGCTGCAGATGCAAATACACACACACACATATAGTCATCTAGAAAAGGTTAAAGTTAAAAAACAAGAACAGAAAGAAATACACTGAAAAGTTCAATGGTTGGTTAATTTGGAATAGCTGATTTTTTGTAGGTTCAATTACTTATTTATTTATTATTATTATTTTTTGAGATGGGAGTCTCGCTCTGTCGCCCTGGCTGAAGTGCAGTGGCGCGATCTCAGTTCACTGCAAGCTCCGCCTCCCTGGTTCACGCCATTTTCCTGCCTCAGCCTCCCGAGTAGCTGGGACTACAGGCACCTGCCACTATGCCTGGCTAATTTTTCTGTATTTTTTAGTAGAGACGGGGTTTCACCATGTTAGCCAGGATGGTCTCGATCTCCTGACCTTGTGATCCACCTATCTCAGCCTCCCAAAGTGCTGGGATCACAGGCGTGAGCCACCACGCCCGGCCTACTGTAGGTTCAACTCTTTTAAGCCTGACATCTGCATGGGAAATGGAATTAGACTATATGTACTAAACAGTGGGAGTCTCCCCTTCAGCTGAGGAAATTTCACATGATTTTTCTTTTTCTTACTTTTCCTAATTGCTCTATAGATCAGAAATCACTTTGGTAATTTTCAAAGTCAGGACCCCAAAAAGGTAAGTAAATCTCAAAAGTGAGACTTTAAGACCTGGCAGCTACCAAGGTCACCTAGCAGCAGCCTGCAGCTAGAAAGCCAAACATGACATCTAAGAAACCTAAACCCATGGTACCTAAAGTCCATGGGGTCTTTTCAGGGTGAGCAGGACTATGCAGTCTCAAGTACTTTATATCCAGCAGATAACCAATGCTAACTTCTTTTATCCTCACCTGCTAAACTCACAACTTCATGTGTTTTGTGATCAATTTACAGTCAGATAGCTATACCCAGGACTGTTAAGTATCTTTGCTATTGATCCTCATCTGGGGAGATAAGGTAAAAGGGGAAAATGGGGAAGTGGGGAAAAAGGAACCAGGGCTGGAGAGTAACAGATTATACACAGCCCCGGTCCCTTTCATTGATGCATACTCTCATTCATTCAAGTATTCACTGGGTCCCTAAGTATCAGGCTTGTGCTGGACCCTTCAAATATATTTGTTGTTAAAAATATGGGGCTTGATTTAGCAAGAGGGTTCAACTCATCAAATCCCATCAATAACTGTAAAATTACAATTATAAGAAGTCTACTAAAGAATGTGATGCTTCAAGTGCTTTTATCCAGGGGGTCTGCCTAGTGCAGAGGGTCCAGGAGGAAGTAATATAATTGAGCAGAGACCTAGAAGACAGATAGATATCAATCAAAGGGTAGAGGCATAGGAAGCAATGTAAGCAAAGGCCTCATAGCAGCAGGGCATATGGCATTTCCAAGGAATGAGAAGGCTGGAGTGTCAAAAGCAAGAGCCATTATGTAAAACAAAGCAGGTCTAGGTGGTGAGGGAGAAGCCTGTGCAGGAAATTATATGCCAATAAGGCTTTTGGGCTTTACCTCCTTCTCTCTAATTGCTGAGTACTTGACAGTTTCAGCAACTCCGTCTGTTTCTTCAATAGAAAAGTAGAAAAGGAGGAAAAAATGACCAAAATTCAGCTTTCATAAATTAACAGGAAGATGATCTGGAAAATTAATCCATTTATGCCTAGTGTCCCATTATTGGAACGCTAAGCTTGTGGGAGTTACATATATCTTACTGCTCAAGGTCATTGCCAAGGTCTGGCTTCTCACAAAAAAAAATGTAACCTTGGGCATAAATGGGTTAATTTGTTTCATTCTGGAATTTTTTTTTTTTTTTAATTTTACAAAGCTAAGATTTTGAAACAATTGGCTTTAAAAAGAAAAAATCCTCCCTCACCAGTTCATTTAACAAACTAAAGTCATTAACTATGGCACTTGGTATTTCAGGATGCAATTCCTAAATTAACAGATTAATTAAGCCTTTAGAATTGTGTTGCCTTCTAATTAGACACTAGAACACTGGCCAATGTTAATTAGTATTTCTTCTCCCTCTGAGTCCCCTCTTGAGCCTTTACTAATGGTACTAATTTCTCTTGCCCTAGAAAGTCCTGACTGTTCTCGCCCTAGAAAGTCCAGATTGTTTCACTAACTTTATAACACAGTTTGCAACTTTGTGGCTGCCTCTGAGGCTAATTAATAAAACCCAGAAAGTTATCTGACTTTGAATGTTTCTGATAAATTACCATGAAACCAAATGGCACCATAATTCAAGCTGGAATTGTAATACCTAAGTACTGATGTCAGGATTTAAAAAAAAAAAAAAAAAACCATTAAAAAGCCAGATTGCCAGGTACGGTGGCTCACGCCCATAATCCCAGCACTTTGGGAAGCCACAGCGGGAGGATCATGAGGTCTGGAGATCGAGACCATCCTGTCTAACACGGTGAAACCCCATCTCTACTAAAAATGCCAAATTAGCCAGGTGTGGTGGCAGGCACCTATAGTCCCTGCCACCAGGAGGCTGAGGCAGGAGAATGGCATGAACCCAGGAGGCAGAGCTTGCAGTGAGCCGAGATCGCACCACTGCACTCTAGCCTGGGCGACAGAGTGAGACTCCATCTCAAAAAAAAAAAAAAAAAAAAAAAAAAAAGCCAGATCACTTACAAATATATATCAGCAAGTAGATTTTTTCACAGTTTTATTAAGCATTAACTGTTTTCTCAGTATCATCACGCTCTGCCACAAATGAAAAAAACCTACATAGCATGTGGCCTTATAGAAGGTCTGGGAAGTAATTAAGATTTGGCAGTGGCAACCAGCACATCCGGAGAAGAGTTCTGGCAGCAGACTGGAAGGCGAAGGGGCATCAAGACTTAACACTAAGGGCCGAGCGCAGTGGCTCACGCCTGTAATCCTAGCACTTTGGAAGGCTGAAGCATGATAATTGCTTGAACCAGGGAGGCAGAGCTTGCAGTGGGCAGATTGCTTGAGGTTAGGAGTTTGAAAGCAGCCTCACCAACATGGTAAAACCCTGTCTCTACTAAAAATACAAAAAAAAAAAAATTGGCCAGGCTGGTGGCGGGAGCCTGTAATCCCAACTACTTGGGAGGCGGGGGCAGGAGAATTGCTTGAACACGGGAGGCAAAGATTGCAGTGAGCCGAGATCGTGTCACTGCACTCCAGCCTGGGTGACAACGCAAGACTCTGTCTTGGAAGAAAAAAAAAAAGCTAAGGCTAAAGGGATGGAGAGATGGATGGAAAACAGGAAATCCCCAGTAGTGGACAGAAATAAAGAACAATTACCAAAACACAATAAAACAAAACCACAAAAACTACATCATGGAAAATTCAGAATCTACGAAAACTTGGCTACAAAAGAAGAGCTGGTGAAAAGACAAGACCTAAGACTGTGATTCAGAAAAACTGTATGATGTTCCCCATTTCTCCCCACTGAAGTGTGGATCTGGTACCAATCTAGTACCAATCTAGTACCAACCCGGTACAGGCACCCTGGGGACAAAGAAAACGTCCCTTGCCGGGCGCGGTAGTTCAGGCCTGTAATCCCAACACTTTGGGAAGCCGAGGCAGGCGGATCACGAGGTCAGGAGATCGAGATCATCCTGGCTAACTTGGTGAAACTCCGTCTCTTCTAAAAACACTAAAAATGAGCCGGGCGTGCTGGCGGGCGCCTGTAGTCCCAGCTACTCGGAAGGCTGAGGCAGGAGAATAGCGCGAACCCGGGAGGCGGAGCTTGCAGTGAGCCGAGATGGCGCCACTGCACTCCAGCCTGGGTGACAGAGGGAGACTCCGTCTCAAAAAAAAAAAAAAAAAAGAAAACTTCCTATATCCTTTGTGACTGGTGCTGCAGCACTGACTGTAGGGAAGTGCTGACTACCTGATCCAGCAAGAAAAGTACAGAATGAAAAGAACAGGGGTGCTTAAAAGGACACCAAATTAATCTTGATGAAAACATTATGGGGCTGTGCACACCAGAGAAGTTGAGTCTTGAGTCCCTGACTCTTCCAGTGAGATAAATGATCAGGACCAAGCATGGACATTCTGTGTAGACAATCGGAAAACTACTGATTTCACTTGAATACTTTTTTTTTTTTTTTGAGATGGAGTTTCGTTTGCTGCCCAGGCTGGAGTACAATGGCTCACCGCAACCTCCACCTCCCAGGTTCAAGTGATTCTCCTACCTCAGCCTTCTTGAGTAGCTGGGATTACAGGCACGTGCCACCATGCCTGGCTACTTTTGTATTTTTTTAGTAGAGACGGGGTTTCTCCATGTTGGTCAGGCTCGTCTCCAACTCCCGACCTCAGGTGATCTACTCGCCTAGGCCTTCCAAAGTGCTGGGATTACAGGTGTGAGCCACTGCGCCTGGCCGAACATTTGTTATTTTTCAAACTCATGAGTACTCCTTTGCTGTTAAAGGAAGTAACTGGCAAAGAGATCTCTAAGACCTTTATTAATATCTTTATTTTACATATAGCTCTCCAAAAAAGGACAGGAAGTGTCATTTAACTCGAGCTATTAAAAAATGCACAAACATGCTGCACAAGTTGACGCCATGGCATTATCTGGTGTTCTCTTAACTATTCTAAATCTTGGGCTTTTTAAATAATTTTGTGATTCTGAAAATTTTATTACTTTATATCTAACAGTCTCAGGAGATAGCTTACTTTAATAATCCTTTTTCCACAAATGAACGCTGATATTCAGAAAGCTGGGACACCCTATGAGAAACACAGGTCTGTTACCTAAGCTTCCTCTCCATCTTCATCTCTTAAGTCTCCACTCGGTTCCAGCCACACTTACTTCCTTTGTATGCTGGAATTACACTATTTGCCAAGGGAGAGGCTCTATCTAATTTACCTGTGTATTCCTACCATCTAGAAGAAACTCAGTAAACAGACAAAAATCACACATAGATTTAAGCTCAGTAATCTGTTTACAGCTGATTCCATATCATAAGTTCAACCATCACAAACTTTAGTTGAGAATATTGCAAGTAGACATATATATCCCCTGAATATAATTTATCAGAACATAATGAACCCAATCAACAACTGAAACCACATGCTGGTGTCCAGAGGGTCTAACCAGGTATACAGCTGTCCTTACAGATCACGCCACAACAAAGGTAGTGTGAGTGCCACAAAATTCAGCACAATTGCTGACTACTCTCAAAACTGACAAAAGATGGAAGCACTAAAGTATAAGAAAATTTTATCATTAGACTTTTTTAGAGGCTTGGAAAAAAGGACTTAAAACTTTACAAATAAAAAAGAGGCATTAATCCCAGAGAAAAAAACTGCAATTACCAACAACCATACTTCCACCAAAATTTAGGAGGGAACCTAACAGTAAGTTATTTAAAATTACAGTATCTCCTACTCCCAAAAAAAGAATTATGATATAACTAAATAACTCACATTTTCAATGAACTGGGTATTAGAGAGCATAAGGAAGTCATTGAAGACATTATGCAGGCGACAATCTGTGGCTTTGGTTTCCCGTATTAGTCCATCCACTTGTTTCTTGATTTCATGGGTCCTAGAGATAGTTTGCTGTGAGAATTCCTGTAGAAACTGTAGTAGCTATTTTAAAAAATAAACATACAGTAGTATCAGTGTTACATGTATCTATTTTGCATGTCATATCAAAAAAGAACCCATTTCCTTTCACCTTTGAGTGTAAGAATGCTAAAGAAATGCTTTTTTTTTTTTTTTTTTTTTTTTTGAGACGGAGTCTCAGTCTGTCTTCCGGGCTGGAGTGCAGTGGCGCCATCTCGGCTTTGTTGGTCAGGCTCGTCTCCAACTCCCGACCTCAGGTGATCTGCCCGCCTAGGCCTTCCAAAGTGCTGGGATTACAGGCGTGAGCCACTGCGCCTGGCCGAATACTTGTTATTTTTCAAACTCATGAGTATTCCTTTGCTGTTAAAGGAAGTTTAACTTTAAACTTCTCCTGCCTCAGCCTCCCAAGTAGCTGGAATTACAGGTGCCCACCACTACGCCCAGCTAATTTTGTGTATTTTTAGTAGAGACAGGGTTTCACCATGTTGGCCAGGCTGGTCTCGAACTCCTGACCTCGTGATTTGCCCGCCTCGACCTCCCAAAGTGCTGGGATTACAGGTGTGAGCCACCGCGCCCTGCCGGAATGCTGCTTTTGACAAGTACTAAGACCACGTGACATTGAAAAACTCTAAGAAAGCTCATCAAAAGAGTGGCAGTGAGCTAATGGGACACCGATCTTGTTTCTGGAAAAATTTAAAATCCTTGTCTGGCACTGGGTGTGGTGGCTTAGGCTTGTAATCCCAGTACTTTGGGAGGCTGAGGCGGGGTTATCGCTAAAGTCCAGGAGTTGGAGACCAGTCTGGGAAACATAGCAAGACCCCCATCTCTACTAAAATTAAATAAATAAACAAATCAGCCAGGTGTGGTGGACGCCTATAATCCCAGCTACTCAGGAGGCTGAGGTGGGAGGATCACCTGAGCCCCGGAGGATTCAGTGAGCCAAGATCGAGCCACTTGCACTCTAGCCTGGGTGACAGGGCAAAACCCTGTCTCTTTTTAAAAGTCCTCTTTGGTTGTCAATCTACAGAGATCACAGACCAAGGGTGAGCTAATCAACCACCACTCTTATTAAAAAATGCTATTCATCTGGGACTCTGGAACAGTTCTGAGCTTTTTGGGTCCCCGACTTGAAGAATCCCACTAAAGGATATCCACATACTGGCTTGCCTCCCACCCCAGTTAGTCCAGGTCCCAACAGGAATCGCCTCCCTAGTGCCCGAGGAATCCCTCAGCGTGGCCGACACGGATCTCCCCTCTGGATAGAGCTGAGTGCACTGCCAGAAACCCCGTGAAGGGAACGCCGCGTTTGGGCCGCGGTCAGGGTCTGCCCCTATCCCTCGTGGCCGGGCACTGCCAGGGTGGCATTCTCGGGGGCTAAGCGGGGCGTGTGTTCCTAAGAGGGCAGGCAACGGGACGGGCCAGGTGCAGGGGCAGTCGCCGCCCGGTCCTCCCGCGCGCAGGCCAAGCGTCACCCCTGCCGCCCTCGCGTCCCCGGGGCCCGCCTCTCACGCCCGCGTCGGCCGCCAGCGACCAGCTCTGGCTGCTCCTACGGATCTCCTCCACCGACCACGGCCGCTCCCACACGGGCTCCGACGCCGGCGCCTGCTCCTGGTCGGGGGTCGTCCGGTTCATCTGCAGCGAAAAAAACGAGAAGACAGGCTGAGCCTGAGGGCAGCACGGACAGCGACCCCAGCCCAGGCCGGCCCCTCTCCTGTCCGGCCGCAGCCCGGACCGCAGCCCTCACCATCCCAGCCGCCCGGCTCGGTGGGCTCCCAGGCCACCCGCACGCGCAGAGGACCGCAGAGCCCCGGAAGCCCAGCCCCAGCCAAGTTGCCCGGGGCGTGACCGGCCTCACGTGACTTGATGTCACGTGACAGAGCCCGCACGTGATCCGACCTGCGATGCTGAGGAGATGAAGCTGCGGAAGTGGACTGGGGCTGGAGTTTGGGGTTCTACGCTAGGTTGGGGCGAAGGAAGCTGAAGGAGAGGGGAAGACACCAGGAAAAGGTGCCGAGGCGGGTTGGCCGGGTGGCGCTGCGGCCTAAAGCCCGAGGCAGCGGCGCGGGATCGGCCACAGCACGGGCCGCCAGTCCGGTGGGTCTGGAGAGAGGGGACCTCAAGCAGCCAGTGGAGCAACCAGTCTGGGAGCCTTCGACGTCGGCGCTGTGGGCGAAGGAAAAGGCCTGGCCTGCTGCCTCTTCTCTTGCAGCAAAATCTGCTGCTGTGAAGGAGCTGGCAGGCCGGCGCTCTGTAGATAGAGAATCCTCATCTGCCTGGGCATCATCTTGCTCTTTATGACCTGCTTGGCTGCTACTGTGTAGGGCCTGCTTTGCCCTCTCAGCCTTGCTCTCAAGTTCAAGGACAAGCTTTTCATTATGACAGGCATAAAGCTCTTTATAATTCGTCCTCCACTCTCCCAGCTCAGGGCTCCAGCTGTTCTGTCTCACACTTCCTTGAAGTTCCCTCTGCTGAGTCGCCCTTGTGCCAAACTTACTTATTGAAATAAAAATCCCACTTTCTTTCCAGTCATGTGTGCCCAAGGGCGAGTTATTTAACTTTTCTGAGCTTTCCTCAGTGAAACGAAGCTACGTATCTTGCAAGGATGTAATATTAAAGTGATAATATTGTAAAACAGCTGCCACGGTGCTTGGCCTAGGGTGAGCCTTCAACCTAGAACGTGCTACTGCCCCCATGCAGCTTGCTCACACCCAATCTCCGACTTTTCTTTTGTAGTCACCTCAGTTATCACCTCTTTAAATAACAACCTGATTATCCCAAGTGCAGCTTAAGTGACTTAAGTTATTTTCGATGGCTAGCGGAAGGGACTCCCCTACATTGGAGAGCTGGAGTGGTCTGGAGTTCCACGGTGTGGTGGGCAAGAGGCCACCTCTCCTGCGGCCTCTCAGTGTCTCGCCAGTGGCGTTCAACCCAAGCTAGATAGACACAGCCCTTGACTGATTTAAACATTAATACAGCTGCCTCAAATCTTTGGGAATTTCAGAATGACTGACACTGCTGAAGCTGTTCCAAATTTTGAAGAGATGTTTGCTAGTAGATTCACAGAAGATGACAAGGAGTATCAGGAATACCTGAACCACCCTCCTGAGTCCCCTCCAATTGTTGAGTAATGGAATAGCAGAGCTGGTGGGAACCAAATAGGCAATCGGTTGCAAGATAACAGTTCAGAGGCAGGGACAGTAGATGAGAGTGGCAAAGTGACAATCGATCCAATCAGCAGCGTGGACAATTCTGGGGTAACAACTACCTGCAACACAATCAAGAACCTTACTGTCCCCACTAATATGAACATTAACAACCAGCGGCCTCCTTACAGTTGCTACTGATAGAAATGTTGGCAGCTTTTAGTAAGAGCATTTACTCTGTTACTATGACAAAAGTTTGGATGTCTTCTGTCGCTCATAGTTTTCCATGTGATTTTACAGAATGGATTATTGATTTTTTGGAATTTGAGACTTAAAAAAAATAGATCTTACTTGTGAGATGCGATGGTTGCTGGGAATACCTGAAATTGTGGATTATATTGCTTGACTTCTACCTCAGAGTATTCTTTGTTTCATGACTTAATAGTGCTTTGAGTTTGATATATTTTTCTTATTTGACCTCTAGGAATTATTTGTTTTACACAGAAATAAAAATTTTAAAATAGAAAATGCTTGCTTTTACTTTGTAAGGTAAGAGACTATCCATATGCTTAGATGTGCTTGTTTCTAAAATTCTGGAGGTTAATACAATCAGCTCATGAATGCACAGCTATGCTTCTTGTGATAGATCGTACATAACATCAGCAGTTGAAAGGTAAAACAATTGCTTATCTTTTTTTTTTTTTGCTTTTGTTATGTCACTATGGTACTTTGTGATTCCTTACCCTATAGATAATGAGTCAACTCCACATTTATTTGGGTCTCTTTTTAGAGGGAAATCAGTAATAAAGCTGTAAAATAATGAAGGAAAAAAAGTCATTTTTGATGTATTTATCTTAAGGTATTACATTGTATTGTAATCATTTAAATATTGGTCTCTCCTTTAGTAATAGCTAACATTTATCAAGTGTTCAGTATTTACCACTTTATACATTTTTCATTTAATTCACACAATGACTATGAGGGAGGGAATATTATTTCCGGTTTATAGTTGAAGAAACTGAGGTACAGAAAGGAGCAACTTACTCATGATTAAGTAACCAGGAAACAGACAGACCCAAGAACCCACACTGTGAACCAATATGTTACAGTAACATATAACTGTTAACACTAAGGCTAGGCTGGCGTGGTGGCTCACACCTGTAATCCCAGCACTGTGGGAGACCAAGGCAGTTTTGACACCAGCCTGGGAAACATGGTGAAACCCCACCTCTACAAAAAAAAAAAAAAAAATTAGCTGAACGTGGTGGCATAGGTCTGTAGTTCCAGCTACTCAGGAGACGGAGGTGGAATGATTGCTTGAGCCCTGAGACCAAGGTTGCAGTCAGCCGAGATTGCACCACTGCACTGCAGCCTGGACGAAGAGTAAGACTGCTATCTGCAAGAAAAGTCTTAGTGTCTTAAGGGGACTTCATTTTTAAGTCACCATGTACCAACCTCTTCCACTTCCCTCACATTCATTAAAATACACACACACACACACACACACACACTCTCTCTCTCTCTTTAGAACTTGGAACTTGGTTGGTAAAGTTGAGGCGAGTCAATTACCAAACTTGCATTTCATCTAACACCATCATGGGCAACTTCAGTGGCCACGTACTTAACACCCTTAATCTACGTCCCACACCGTGGACTTTATCACTGAAACATTGTGACTTCAAAATCTGAACTTCTCCTGAATAGGGTGGCCTATTTATTTATTTATTTAGAGACAGGGTCTCACTCTGACACCCAGGCTGGAGTGCAGTAGCATGATCTTGGCTCACTGCAACCTCCACCTCCTGGGTTCAAGTGATTCTCATACCTCTGCCTCCCAAGTAGCTAGGATTACAGGCGTGTGCCACCATGCCCAGTTAGTTTTTGTATCTTTAGTGAAGATGAGGTTTTGCCATATTGGCCAGGCTTGTCTTAAACTCCGGACCTCAGGTGATCCACCTGCCTCAGCCTCCCAAAGTTCTCCGATTACAGGCGTGAGCCACCACCCCCAGCCACAAACAGTTTTTCAAAACAGTACAGTACAGTAATTAAAAGCACTAGCTTATGCAACAGGTTGGTTTTGTGTGCTGCAGCTAACCTCAAAGTTGTAAGGATTAAATCAGATAATAAAGTGCTTTTAGTAACATGCCTGGCACAGTTCATTGATTCAAACATTGAAAAAAATTTTTTTTAATTATACGTACTACTTGTACCTTTGGAAAAATTAGAATTTAACAGATATGGCTAAGTTTGAGCCTTCCAGTCCTTTCCTTCTCTGCATACTCTTCAGAGGTAACTGGGATCGTGCTCTGGGAGCATGTCTTTCCAAGTATTTTTCTTTGCTTTTATAAACATATGTTTCCATAGAAATGCTTGTATATAGAGGGGGCGTGGTATCATGCTGGATTTGTTATTTGGCACTTTTTTGCTTGATCTACCTTGGATGGCTGCCTAATTGTTACAGCTTTTACCTTTTAACTATTACTCAGTATTCTTACTAAGGTAAGACTATGCTGATGTTGTTTATATTTCTCTAGTAGTAGGCCAGGCACGGTGGCTTATGCCTGTAATCCCAGCACTTTGGGAAGCCAAGGCAGGTTGATCACCTGAGGTAAAGAGTTTGAGATCAGCCTGGCCAACATGGTGAAATCCAATCTCTACCAAATACAAAAATTAGCCAGGCGTGATGGTGGGTGCCTGTAATCCTAGCTACTCGGGAGGCTAAGGCAGGAGAATTGCTAGAACCCAGGAGGCGGAGGTTACCGTGAGGTGAGATCACCCCATTGCGCTGCAGCCTGGGCAACAAGAATAAAACTCCTCAAAAATAAAAAAGTAAATAAATAAATCAAAACATTTCTCTAGTAACAGACAATCTTGATATCTTAATATTTTGCTTTTTATATTCTTGTTACATTCTTATTAAAGAATGCACTTTTATTTAGATTTGAAGTAAATCTTCTGTATTATTTGTTACAGCACATCTTATTTGCTTCATAACTTGCTGCATCATGATTATGATTATTATTTTTAAAAGCTGTTACCTTTTTGAAGGAGGAACCTAAAGGCTAAGTGACAGTATCTCTTCTTTAGCTTAATAACTAGTAGTTCTAATTTGGTATT
Source organism: Chlorocebus sabaeus (assembly GCF_047675955.1). NCBI lineage: Eukaryota > Metazoa > Chordata > Mammalia > Primates > Cercopithecidae > Chlorocebus > Chlorocebus sabaeus. The sequence goes on along the minus strand of NC_132912.1, from coordinate 49,943,781 downwards.
TTATACTCTTAGCACACCACACAAATGAGTGATGAGGAAGAGGATGATGATGGCTGTGACCTTTTTGCTGACTCTGAGGAGGAGGAGGAAGATATTAAGAAAAGCTGTGCTCACCACCTCCCTTGGTGTCCCCCAGCTGACCCACTGCTGTGACTTGATCACAGTCAGCATGCTCTTCCTTTGGAGTCACAGCTCAGATTTTGTTAATCCCAAGAAAAATGTCCTGATAACGGTAGAGAAGAAAATGCTAAAGAATTTTAAAATGGCTTGTTCAGGAAAAATTAGTTTCAAAAGGTCTGGTAGTAGCTGTGTGTTACATTGCACACATTTCAGGAAGAAAATAGCAAGGAAAGTTATTTCCCTTGTGAAATGGTTATCACTTGCTTTCTCATTCTAGAGTCTTCCTCATCCAAACCTGGAAAGAAAATCCCAGCAGGAGCCGTTTCTGTATTTTTAGGTAACATAACTTAAGGTTTGTTTTCTAAAAACTACACAGATACTGTTTTTTCATTTTCAAAATTATCATTTTCTAAAGCCTGGCTGGGGATGAGAAAGCACCTGGGAGCTTCAAAGGGCTTTGAGCAGCTTATAGAAAGAGCTCATTTACTGATGTTAGCTCTTATTCTCCTAGAGCTCAGTGGCCTTGGACTTTTTTGTGTGTGAATGACCTGGTGATTCTCCATGGTGAGATGTTCTGTAGCAGTAATGGATAGAGGCTATCTGGCCCCGTTAATGCACTTTGTGGATTAACTGAAATGAGAAGTTCTTGGTGGGAGATAATTATTTTCTGTAAATCCAACAGGCGCACACTGGCTCACAGCTGTGGCTGTCTTGTCCCTCCGCCCACAGGAGACACGGATGTGTTTGGTGCTGCCTCCATTCCATCACTGAAGGAGCCCGAGAAGCCTGAGCAGCCCACTCCAAGGAAAAGCCCCTACGTTCCCCCTCCCACTGGCCTCTTTGATGATGATGATGATGACGACGACTTTTTCTCGGCACCCCGCAGCAAACCTTCCAACACAGGTACCTGTTCCTGCCTCTGTTTCTGGGACTTCAGCCAGAAAAAGAATGTTGCCTAAAAAGGACTTAAGCTCCCCTAGTTGTGTATCTCTTATAGTACCAGAATCCCTTCTCCAGCATTCCTGTCATTGAGCTATTGTGTCTGTACTTACATAGGTGTGGTGCCTGGGAGGTCTGTTTTGTGAACCAATTTTTTCTGCTCTATAAGCTGATTACTATGATTATTTTCCTTATAGAGAGCGGAAATCCTTTTCCCTGTAATTTTTGCTTAATTTCTAGTTCTGACCTTGGGAATTATAAAGTTTTAATCATACTTTCTTCCAGCCGACTTAGTCAAATACATGAGCAACATGTTGTGTGCTGGCCGTTTAGTTCCCAGCTTCTCTTCTCTCTGCCAAAACGCTCGGGTGGCCTTGGTCTTTCCTCAGATGATGGGGTTTTCATCCCCTTGGCCACTTTGGCGTTCTCCTTTCTTTTCCTCTTAAATGTAAGTCCTGTGTTCCTGAAGTCATTCCTGTAAATCATTTGTTTTTAAATGTGCAGATGAATCTCCCAGAGGCTTTTGTCAAAATGAAGATTCCGATTCAGTAGGTCCAGGGTGGGGTCTGAGAATTTACATTTCCAGCAAGCTTCATGGTCTGTAGATCACACTTGGAATAGAAAGACTTAGATTCATTGACTGCTTTTCCAGAAAAGAAAGGTAGATCCCTGCAGTGCACATGAATTTCAGCAAGTTGAAAAAATAAAAAAGGATGGCATGGGAATAGATGGGACCAGAATGCGTTTAGAAGCAGGCTGTCCGGACTTACCAATCTTTTCCAGTGTTGGATGTAGAAAGTAAGGATGGAAGCCAAAGTGTGAGGGAAAACGATAGCCTAGTTAATCTAGAAAGAGTGCAAATGGATGCAGAATGCACCCAGGTCTCAGTGAAGTTGACAGTGAGTGAAGGTAGTAGTGCTTTTTATAGCTCCCCAGGGCTCTCACTTAGTGGATATCTTTGAGAACTGATTTAGAATCACTAGTAAATTGATGCTGCTTTCTTTGACAACTCCTAGTCTCTTCGAACATTCATGAGTCAGTGGCCTCATTTCAGCAACACATGCCCCATTCGGTATAGCAGTGCTTATGGTGGTGAAGATATTCATCAGTAAGATAAGCTGTGGCCCTTCTATTCAGTGGAATATTGTGTGACTGTTAAAAAGAATGGGGTCTATGCTTATTGACTTGGGAAGGTTTTATAGGTACATTAAGTGGAAAACGCAAATGGTAAGACGCATTGTTCAGAGTATCTTCTTATTTATAGCCTTATTTGTAAATAACTAAAGTTAATTCATTAGTACATCCTTTGGGGGAATTGGAAGCATGTATGCTGAACTGTTCCCAATGTCTGTCTTGTTTGAGTAGACTGGTGGAATTATGAGGGGATTTCATTATTTGCTTTTATCTGCTTTTGTACAGTTTGATTTTTTTTTTTTTTTTTTTTTTTTTTTGAGATGGAGTCTTGCTCTGTCTCCCAGGGTGGAGTGCTGTGGCGGATCTCGGTTCACTGCAACCTCCGTCTCCTGAGTTCAACCAGTTCTCCTACCTCAGCCTCCTGAGTAGCTGGGATTACAGGTGCCCGCCACCATGCGCAGCTAACTTATGCATTTTTAGTAGAGATGGGATTTCACCACCTTGGTCAGTCTGGTCTCAAACTCCTGACCTCAGGTGATTCGCCCGCCTCGGCCTCCCAAAGTGCTGGGATTACAAGCGTGAGCCACTGTGCCCAGCCCAGTTTGACTTTTTTTAAAGCAGGAGCTGAGCCTTCATTTCTCAGATTCCTTAGATGATTGACTTGGTGGTCTTCTTAAGATTCTTTCTTCCTCTAGATTTCTCTTCACCTTTTAAGTTAGTCCAAGCTTCTCTAACCACAGGAGACTGCTGCTGGGACAAGCATATCAGCCTCATGGTTAAACTGTTTGTTCTGTCTTTCAACTGAGCTGCTAATATGCTCTTTGAAAAATTCCAAGAGAAGAGTATAGTTTCACTTACTATTTCTTTATAAGAAACCAAGAAACAACATAACTTTTATGTTAATCTTCGGGAGAGAAGAATTTTTTAATCTATGAATTTTGTGGTAGAATTTTTTGTGGTAGGATTTTTGGCCTTATTGTAATTTTACGCCTTGGTATTTTTAAAGGCAGAGTTCAATCCGCTGCCAATATCTTTGGTGACGAAGAAGGAGATCTGTTCAAAGAAAAAGCCCAAGCATTGCCAGAAGCCACTGTGAGTCAGACAGATGAAAATAAAGCAAGAGCAGAAAAAAAGGTGAGCAGGAGGGAAGAGTTAACGCAGGAGCATTGATCTGTGGTGTTTTAATAATTTATCTGGAACCCAAAGGGAAGTATTGTTCCCTTTCACGTTCATATTGAAGAACTTCAAACAGAAGGTGGAAAGAATATTGCATTGAACACCCAAATAACTACCACCCAAACTGATCAGTTCTTAGGGTTTTGGCAAATATTTTCCGGATGTAAACCTTGTTACATATCTATTTTTTTCCTGAACTATTTGCATGCAAGTTGTTTGAACTGTTTGCTGCATGGAACTGTTTGTGTGTAGTCATTGTGACATTCTACCCCCAAATATTTCATTAAGCCTCTCTTGAAAAGACTTCCATATAACCACAGTGCCATGATCAACAGCTGTGAGACTAACAGTAATTCTATAGTAGAATCTAGTATCTAGTCTGTATTAGAATTGCTCCAGTTTGCCCCAAAATGTCTTTGTAAAATCACCCCAACAAACAGAATACAGATTTAAAATTATCTCGCCTATAGTTTATATTGTAATTTCCTCTCTTGTTCCCATAATGCCGTTTACAGCAGCGGTCCCCCACCTTTTTGGCATTAGGGACGTAAGGAGAGTGCAACTTGCAACCTAGATCCCTGGCAGGCAGAGTTCACAATAGGGTTTGCCCTCCTGTGAGAATCTGATGCTGCTGCTGATCTGACAGGGGGAGGAGCTCAGGCAGTAATGCTTGCTGCTCACCTCACCTCCTACTGTGCGGCCGGGCTCCTAACAGGCCATGGACTGGTCTGCAGCCCAGGGTTGGGGACCCCTGCTTTATACTTTTTTGGTGTGTTTTGATTTTTTTTTTTTTTTTTTTAAAGAAACCCAGGATTCAGGCAGTGTGTCTGCATTGCGTTTGGTTGTCCTGTCTCTTTGGTCTCCTTAATCTAGAGCAACACTTCCCACATCTTTTTTTTTTTTTAATGTCCAGCCACTTGTCTTGTAGAATGTGTCTTGTGAATTTGTTTGATTATCTTCCTCTGAGTAGATTCAGGGTCAGCAGTTTTGGCAAGAGTACAAGCAGACAGGGTGGTGCACTTCCCATTGGATCGTCTCCCAAGACACATCAGGTCCACTGTCTGCCTCATTCAGACACGTTTGTCACTTGGTTGTTAGGGTGCCCACCACACTGCTTCACTGGAAAGGATCCTGTTCTCTTTTGCCATTGATAAGTTGATCTCTAAAGTGATAGTTGAACACAGTGTGAATATCTGTTATCTCCCAGCCTTTCACTCAGTGTTTTAAAAATCCATTGATGATCTTTTCTTGAATCGGTTAACCTGTTAGGGAGCATAAACCACAGCTTTTTAAATTCTATATTTCTTATGGGTTGACATTCTTCTGAATAAAGAGTTTCTTCGTCCTCTCCTTCCCCGACTTTTAGTATTTCTTTGGGATCATGGATTCATTCTTCAATGTAAATGATAATCCATTACTATCATTCTTCTTCTTCTTCCTTTTTTTTTCTTTTTTGAGACAGGATCTTGCTCTGTTGTCCAGGCTAGAGTGCAGTGGTGCAATCACAGCTCACTGCAACCTCAACCTTTTGGGTTCAAGTGATTCTCCAGCCTCAGCCTACCAAGCAGCTGGGACTGCATGCATGCGCCACCATGCCTGGCTAATTTTTGTATTTTTTGTAGAGACTGGGTTTGACCATGTTGGCTGGACCATCATTCTATTGATGCTCAGATTGACCTGAGTTTGGGCAGTGCGTGTGTCCCCAGCAGTCTTTAAGCCCTTCTGACTGACCTTTCACTGCTGTCCCGCACAGCTGGTCCCTCCTCTTTCTACAGTCTCATCATGTCATGTCCTGGCTGCGAAACCCTGACTTTCTCCTGTCCACCACCTAAGGCCCAGCATTCAGAACCTGGGAGGCCTGTCAGGCAGCCTGCCTTTCCATGCTGTCTCTCATTGCATATGTCCCATCCGTGCACCCATTACCCAGGCAGTGTGTCCTGCCCCCCGATACACCAGATGTGTCCTCTGTTTGTCTTACTGTTCTCTTAACAGACCCCTCGGCTTGGTGCCTATCATAGCAGAGACTCCTTGCATTTTCTAAATGGTTGATTGAGTAAACCCTCTTTTCTGGGTATCTTATTTGTTAATGCTTAATTTTTCTGTTTCTTTTTTTTTCCCCCAACAAAGGTTACCTTACCTTCCAGCAAAAATCTCAAGCCCTCGTCAGAAACAAAGACTCAAAAAGGCTTATTTTCAGATGAGGAGGACTCTGAGGTATGGTATTCTTTTCCTTAGTTGTTGGTATTGGTCTATGAATATGACATAGAAACTATTTCTGATTCAGGTTTTTCTCAGTGGAGTTATAAGACTTTTTGTTAAGTACTCCAGTTCTTTCAAAATTATCTCTAGAGGCCAGGAGCTGTGGTTCATGCCTGTAATCCCAGCACTTTGGGAGGCCAAGGCAGGCGGACACCCGAGGTTAGGAATTTAACACCAGGTTGGCCAATGTGATGAAACCCTGTCTCTATTAAAAATACAACAATTAGCCAGACATGGTGGTGCGAGCCTGTAATCCTAGTTGCTCAGGAGGCTGAGTTAGGAGATTCACTTGAACCCGGGAGGCAGAAGTTGCAATAAACCAACATCACACCATTGCACTCTAGCCTGGGCGACAGAGCAAGACTTCGTCTCTAAATAAATAAATGAATAAAAATAATCTCTTCAGAGCTTAGGGTCTTTAGAAAGCAATATGTTTACAATACTTTTCACTTTTGGGTTGGACTGTATTTACATTTTCTGTGATGAAAATACTCTCGCTTTAGGATGCTCAGCTTTTAGACTATTAATGGGCTCATGATGTGATGAGGAGCTTGCACCAGAGTGGAGGTCACCGTGCTCCTTCCTTTATTCACATTCTCACTAACTGGACCATGGCTTAGTGCTGTAGCGGAAGGATTCTGGCATAGCCATCTGTCTTGTCGAGACTGAGACCATTAACAGACTGTGGGACCCTGGTTCACAGGTTGCTTCAGTCCCTCTAGGCACCTTAGAACCACCTCTCCGAATTTCACTGCTTTTCCTGAGTCTCTCAGGCCTAGGTCATCTTAGATCTAATTTTAAGTTAGCCTTTTAGGAGATCAGAGACCTGTATGAGAATGTAATGAGAAGTAATAAGCCCCTTTTACAGAAAAATATGTGGACATGGCAGAAACACGTATTTCAAGAAATTGTGGGCTCTAGGTTAGGATCTCACGGTTGGACTTTGCACTCACAGCAAGGATGAACGTGGAACCCTTTGGAAGTAGAGTGATTGCCCTTGATGTAAAGAATACCTTTGAGGCTATTATTTCACTGAAGGCTAGTGTACAAAACATGGGAATTAACCAGAGTCCAGTTAAGTCACAACCCTGAGCCCTGAGAAACAGCATGATGGGGCCTCCACCATCTTATGCTCATGGATCCCGTGTATCACCCACACCTGCACCTCGGGGTCTTTGCACCTGCCCCTGCCACTCTGAGGAATGCTGTTCCCAGAATCCAGCTTGCTTTCTCACTCTTTCTCTGTGAGGCCTCCCTGATGAAATACACACAACTGGAAGCCTGCTAGCACTTACCACCCTGTACTCCTGGTCCCCTTTCCTGTTTTACTGTTTACCACAGCACGTGTTGCCAGGGACAATGTATATTTACTTATTCATTGTCTGTGCTTCCCACTAAAGTAAGTGCCATGAGGGCAGGACTTTTTATTTCCTGTTTGTATCCTTAACAGCCTGTCCTTAATACCAGTGCTTGGCATGTGATAAGCCATCCAATAATTGTCGACTAGACAAGAAAACCAAATGTGAGCAATTGCAGTGACTTACAAAGTGTTCTGGTTATTTGTTGCTGTGAAACAACTTAACTCCAAAACTTAGTGGTTTACAACACCCATAGTTTTGTTGTCTCACAGTTCGAGAGGTTGACCGGGCTTAGCTAGGCCATTGTCACTGAGGGTCTCTTGTGTCTGAAGGTGGCTGGGCTGAGGATCAGCTCACTCCTATGTCTGGTACCTGGGCACTGGGGCCCCTGGGACATCTCTCATTAGCTCTTTGTGGCTACCAGCATGTAGTCAGGGAAGCCGGGTCTCATCCATGCTGGCTCAGGGCTGTAGGGGAGATTCGTCAGAGAGAGCCAAATGGAGGCCATGTCGCCTTCTGTGTTCCAGCCTTGGAAGTTAGTGGTGTTCCTTTTGCTTCATTTGTTGATCAAGATGGTCACAATGGCCCATCCAGGTTCATGGGGAGGGGCCGTAGGCTCCCCTTCTTGATGGTGGGAGTGTGCATGAACTGTCAGACTTGTGTGAAAACCCTCCCAAAGGCTTTGCCCCTTGTGTGTCATCGTAGAGTGAATGTTTTTATTGGATATTGTTGGGATTCTGAGGCAAGAAGTAAAACTAAGGCAGCCTAAGAGTTAAAGCTTTGGACCCGAAGGAATGCGTCCTGATTCCTTTCTCTATATCTCACGTGTGAGGCTGACACTTTCCCTGTGAAGTCATTCTGGGGGAACATATTTGAGGTAATGGAAGTGTGTTTTTTTGCAGTACCAAGAAAGGTATTAGTTAAGGGTCCAAAACTGTGATGTTGACATTTGTTTTTGTTGTTTGCTTTGGTTTACTTTCATTTTCTTAGAGCAGCAGAACCCTTTCTCTTGCCATTGGGTAACATGCAGGAGGGGCACGGGATGCCTGGAATTCCCCTTGTGGCCTCTTCAATCTAAGTAAACCCATGGGACTCCAGGGAGCACAGGGGAAAACCACTGTGTGGAGGAGATCTCACTTAGTGAACTCATTAGGTCTATATTTGAGGAGTAGACATCGACTACATAATTAAAAAAAAAAAAAACTGTCCAAAGAGGTCTTAGAAAATATGTTCTTGGCCTATTTAATTGTTCGGCTCTTGTGTATTGAAGTTTCTCTTCCCAAGGGAATAGATGTCCCATTTTATGTTTCTACTTCATGTAGCTCAATTTGCAGGTCTTTCTTTGCAGGATAAGCTGATATTTTATAGCATTTTGACCATTTCTTTATTTTTACATTTTTTACCTTTTTGAGATGAAATTTTATCTTTTTGCCCAGGCTGGAGTGCAGTGGTGTGATCTCCGCTCACTGCAACCTCCATCTTCCAGGTTCAAGCAATTCTTCTGCCTCGGCCTCCTGAGTAGCTGGGATTACAGGCACCCACTACCACACCTGGCTAATTTTGTGTTTTTAGTAGAGATGGGGTTTCGACATGTTGCACAAGCTGGTCTCGAACTCCTGACCTGAGGTGATCCACCTGCCCCAGCCTCCCAAAATGGGATTATAGGCATGAGCCACAGTGCCAGGCTGAAAGTTTCTTTAGAATCTAGCAGGTCTTATCCTGGTTTGCAACATCATATACCTGTAGTTAAGCTAAGTAGACTACCAAACATTTAAAAATAGAAATTTAATTTTTATTTATTTAAAAGAAGTAAGTCAGTCGGGCGTGGTGGCTCATGCCTGTAATTCCAGCATTTTGGGAGGCTGAGGCAAGTGGATCACGAGGTCAGGAGATCGAGACCACCCTGGCTAACACGGTGAAACCTGGTCTCTACTAAAAATACAAAAAAATTAGTTGGGCGTGGTGGCAGGTGCCTGTAGTCGCAGCTACTCAGGAGGCTGAGGCAGGAGAATGGCGTGAACCCGGGAGGCGGAGCTTGCAGTGAGCCGATATCGCGCCATTGCACCCCAGCCTGGGCGACTGAGCGAGACTCCATCTCAAAAAAAAAAAAAAAAAAAAAAAAAAAAAGAAAGAAAAGAAAAGAAAAAAGAAAAAGAAATAAGTGATAATCTTAGGAGAGAAGGGTGTTCTAAATAAAATAGTTGTAGCTCCATTAATTTGGGAATCTAGCCCGTTTCTTTATTGACCCTGTCTAATCTCTGATTCTTTAGACAGTAATGGGAAGCCATTCTTATTTGTTTACTTTTTTAGTATGGTGTAGGAAATTGATTTGAAAACTTCTTCCTGCCTCCTGTTATTGGGGTGGGAATACAGAAGCCTCTTTGGTCTGGAAGGCCACCAAATCCTGTAGCTCTCCTCCTCCTTACCACTATTGCACACACCCTGCACAGACCCTGAGGCCTATCCCCTTAAGGACTCTGTCTGAGCCACCTTCCCTCTAAGGAAAGAAGCCTAGATACATGGCAGCCGTCATGTCTGAGTCACTTGTGTTTTATACTCACCTGATATTTTTAAAACTGATATTCCTGTTAACAGCAACTTTAATTTCAGTCCAACTGGATTTGTTTTCTTCTCAAAGTGTGAGTAAATTAAAAGGTGCGTCTCAGCTCCCTAGCAAGCTCCCCACGTAAGTTTCCCTGTTCGATGATGAAGACAAAGAGGTAAACATTGTTATTGCAACACTAGATAATTTAGATTAGGAGAAAACGGTTATTGATGTAACTTTCTACCCAGAGGCTCATATACTAGCAAAACGTGGTAGGGAAGTGGTCAGGTCAGGCTGCCTGAAGTCTATATAATAAAAATATTTCCGCTTTTTTTTCAGTGACTTCTTCCTTATATGTTCCTAGCTGTGCAATGGAGAAGACATTAGATTCTTGACGCAGTTCTTTTTGTTGTTGTTTTTGAGATGGAGTCTTTCTCTGTCACCCAGGCTGGGGTGCAGTGCTGTGATCTCAGCTCACTGCAACCAGGTTCAAGTGAGTCTCCTACCTCAGCCTCCCGAGTAGCTATGACTACAGGCGCGCACCACCACACCCGGCTAATTTTTGTATTGTTAGTAGAAACAGGGTTTCACCATGTTGGCCAGGCTAGTCTCGAACTCCTGATCTCAGGTGATCCACCTGCCTTGGCCTCCCTAAGTGCTAGGATTACAGGTATGAGCCACCGTGCCCGGCCTCTTGACATAGTTCTTATGGAGTGAAATCTATAGGTTTTATTTTTAAAATCCACCTTTGAGAAATACAGTTGACCCTTTAACAGTGTGGAGGTTGTTTTGACTTCCATATTGCAGTGAAAAATCCATATATAACTTCTTACTTCCCAAAAACTTATCTACTAATAGCTTACTGTTAACCAGAAGCCTCATGGATAACATAAACAGTTGATTAACATAAAAATAGTATAGTATCTATTTATATATTTTTGTATTCCTGACATATCTAGCATTTCCTTAGTTATTTTAAATATTTCTAGGCTACATGGTTTGTTTGCAAGATTTTTCAAATTGTTGCAAATGTCCAAAAAATTTTTCAACATATTACTGATAAAACATTTGTGTAGAAGTGGACGTGTGCAGCTCAAACCTGTGTCATTCAGGGTCAGCTGTACTTTAGTCTAGAGGATGGATCAATGTTATACCCAATGACCTATAAGAATGTCTTGGATCAAGTGGAGATACAAAGGAGAAGGCAGCCATGTCCTGACCATGGCCTTTCTTTCCCATCCTGGTTGGAGAGAGCACATTGGGGAAGAGAAATAAGAGAGAACACAACCCAAACCTTAACTCTGATGCAGTACTGGGCAGTGATGAGCTCATAGGCTTTGCCATCAGACCCCTAGGTTCATATCCCAGCTCCACTACTGGCAAACCAGGGACCTGGAGCAAGTAACTTAACCTTCCTTAAACTCACCGTGGCTTAACAGTGAGTAGGGTCATTGTGGCAGCTGTAACTACTAGTGTGACACTCTTGCAGAGTGCCGGCACATAGTAAGTGCATAGTGAATGTGAGCTTTGTCATTAGTATCCCCAGTGGACACCAGCTCATTATTCTCCTGGCCTGTCCTATATTACCGCACTCTCCTTAAAGGAGACTTCATCCAGGAAGACACTCCCTTCATCCATCTTCACATTCCAGGGCTGTTCACCTGCTGTTAAGAGTTTGTCCATCCGAACTCAGACTCAGGCCCTCTGATGCTTTTGTTCCCCTTACCTGAATTAAAGCACCTTAATAAATACAACTTTTGGGGAGTGCTTGACCACAGATGAATTTATAAATGCCATTAAACCTAGTACACCAGCAATTTTATTTAGTAAACTATTTCTTCACTTTATATAATCTCTTTGCAACTAATGAGAAACACAAGGCATGTCTTCCCTCCATCCCAGGAGTATGTCTTTCTTACTTGTAAAGGAGTGGAGACAGACCCCTAGTTCTCTCCTTTGAGCCATTGTTCTGGTTTCTTGTTTGTGGAGAGGACAGTGTGAGTTTCTGGCTGCTACAGGGGCTCCCATGCCCGTTGCAGGTTGTAACCCCCTGAAATGAGCAGAGAGGCACTTGCCCACAGGGCGACTGGATGGGGCTCAGTTTCTCTTTGTACTTCGTGATCTTATTTGCATGTTGTCCTCTTGCTTCTTCCCAGCTGTTCTGCCTTCGAGTTCTATGGTAATCTCTTTCCCTTCTATGGGTGCAGTGGGAAAAGGCTGTAGTTTGGGATTTACTAGCATTTTGTGGGTTTTCCCCGCCAGAGGTGTTATTTGTATACCTGACTGGAGACTTACTTCCTAACAGGTTGATGTAGGAAGACATCCTGTGTTTTCTGTTTATAAAGTTGTCTCACCTTTCTGCCATTTGCTTTTCTAGGATAATCTTTTTGGGGGTACAGCTGCTAAGAAGCAGACATTGTCTCTACAAGCTCAGAGACAAGAGAAAGCAAAACCCTCCGAGCTCTCCAAAAAGAAAGCATCTGCCCTGTTGTTCAGCAGCGATGAGGAGGTGAGCCGAGGTTTCTCCTAAGAAGAGGGGAGTATTTGACGGGATTTAAGAGTTAAAGCCATCCCAAGTATTTTCTTTTCCTACCTGTTTTATATCTAGTGACATTCAGTCACCAAAGGCGATGTTCACAAGATTGTCTTTTCTGAAGGAAGACATTTAATGCAATATATAATTTAAAGATGAATCTCTTCAGAATGGTTCTGAATAAGTATGAGTCCCGCACAATAGTACATGCTCCTTCTAATGAGTTAGGCCGGCTACGGGAGAAATGATTTCTCATCCATTGCTAGGTTCATGGTCGAGTCCCCTATAACAAATGACAGATTAACCAGAGAAAAGTGTGCAAGTTTATTGAAGATAAGTGTTACCTGACACAGGAGCCTTCAGAAAAGAAGACTCAGAGAAACAGGAAATCCTGTGTCGATTGTATGCTGTCTGATGAAGAAGCAGACAGTTTTGGAGAAGCACCATGAGATGAAAGGGGTGTGACCTGATGGGAATAAGCTGGGGGAGCTCAGCAAGACCTGTGTGGTCAGATGATTCTCTGCATCTTTACAAATAAGGAGGCTCCTTTCCTCTGGGAATAGGGAGGACTGGAATGAAGGTCTTATGACCTACTCCAGAGAGGGTTAGAGGATTCTTCTATGGCCTGCTGCAGAGGAGAAGGCCCAGGGAAAGGTCAGAGAGATCTTTCTGCTTCTCAGATGCCAAGGTGTCATATTTTGAGGTAGCATGTCCCCTATACTCCAATGGCCGTATATAGTAGTATCTTCTTAAATGACTACTGTGTTTCATTAATTTAGAACTATAGCTAAACATGGTAGGAGTTACCTATTGAGGTTAAATTCCTTTTTGAAGGAGTCTTACCAATATTTCTGTTTGTGATCTGGATAGCTATTACCAAAGTCAGTAGTGAATATAAGTTAGTTTATTTGCTAACTCAATCAGATTTAGTAGCAGGAAATCAGATTTGGCTGTGCAGAAATATGATGATATTGGCCGGGCACAGTGGCTCACACCTGTAATCCCAGTACTTTGGGAGGCCGAGGCAGGTGGATCACAGGTCAGGAGATCGAGACCATCCTGGCTAACACGGTGAAACCCCGTCTCTACTAAAAAATACAAGTAGTTAGCCATGCGTGGTGGCAGGCACCTGTAGTTCCAGCTACTCGGGAGGTTGAGGCAGGAGAATGGCGTGGACCCAGGAGGCAGAGCTTGCAGTGAGCTGAGATGGCGCCATTGCAGTCCAGCCTGGGCGACAGAGCAAGACTCCATCTCAAAAAAAAAAAATATATATATATATATGATGATATTAAAAATCCTGAGTATTAAACATCATCCTGTGTTATTGCAGGCAAGTTAGGAGGGGGTGAAGTGGATATGTAATTCACAGATATGTTCATGTTCTTATTGAAAGCAATTTAAAAATTCCAAAGCAGATTGCAAAAAAAATATATATTAAAAGCTTATGTGGCCGGGTGTGGTGGCTCACGCCTGTAATCCCAGCACTTTGAGAGTCCAAGGCAGGCAGATCACCTGAGGTCAGGATTTCGAAACCAGCCTGACCAACATGGAGAAACCCCGTATCTATTAAGAATACAAAAAAATTAGCCGGGTGTGGTGGCACATGCCTGTAATCGCAGCTACTCAGGAGGCTGAGGCAGCAGAATCACTTGAACTGAGGAGGCAGAGGTTGCAGTGAGCCGAGATCGCACCACTGCTCTCCAGCCTGGGCCACAGAGCGAGACTCCATCTCAAAAAAGGGGGGGAAAAAAGACCTAAGGAGTGCTGACAGCGGATCCCAGCTCCAGAGATTCTGAATTCATCAGTCTGGGGTACAGCCTCGTCATTGGAGTTTTGTGATGCTCTCCAGTGGATTCCAGTGTTTAGTCACTGCTAAATGTTGAGGAGCACTTCTCAAACTGTAATGTTTAAGAAATCACCTGGGCACCCTGTGAAATGCAGGTTCTGATTCAGAAAGTAGGGGTGGGGCCTGAAATTCTGCATAATCTGCTGCTGGCTTGTGGCCTCCACCTGGATTTGCAAGACTGTAGACTCCAGAGATCAGAGCACTTATGCAAGTGCTTGGGAGTTCTTTGATTTGAAGGGGTGTGAGCATAGCCTAGTGGAATTTCTTTAAATGCTTTCTAAAGGCCACATTCAGTCTTGTGGTAAAAGGATTACTAGCAGTTTTTCATTGTGTCTTCTTCACATGTGTGTTGCATGAGTTTTGACACTTTTGTTTTTTCAACCTGCTTTAGGATTTTTAAAATTAAAATATCATCCTCCTCTGGAGTTGGAAGTTTTTGAGTTCTTGGTATTTTTACATTCGATTTCCTTCTTATAGCCTCTGTAATTAATGTTGATCCCCTGAAATAGACAAGTCATTTGTCGTAACACAGTGCAGAACAATAGTGGGAAGAGACATCATGGCAGGTGTTGGAGGAGGAAATCATGAGAAGCTCTGTGAGGTCAGAGAACCCAGCTGTCTAGATTTGAGTTCAAAGAAAAGTCTTAGGTATGAGCTTTCTTCAAGATTGATGCACTAAGTTTAATACTTAGTTTAAATACAGCTTAGTTTAACAAATATAAGTTTTATTTTACTCCCCATATTTTATAATCTAAATTGCCATTGGATTTTTTTTTTTTTTTTTTTTTTTTTTGAGACAGAGTCTCATTCTGTCCCCTAGGCTGGAGTGCAGTGGTGCGATCTCTGTTCACTGCAAGCTCTGCCTCCCAAGTTCACGCCATTCTCCTGCCTCAGCCTCCCAAATAGCTGGGACTACAGGCTCCTGCCACCACGCCTGGCTAATTTTTTTGTATTTTTAGTAGAGATGGTGTTTCACCGTGTTAACCAGGTTGCTCTTGATCTCCTGACCTCATGATTGGCCCGCTTCAGCCTCCCAAAGTGCTGGGATTACAGGCATGAGACACTGCACCTGGTCTATGTCAACATTTTTAATGGCAGCTTCACATTCTGGATATCTTTATGTTGGGGCAAAAGTTTCAAAGGTAACTGCTCTTCTGTAGCTAAGATTTTTTAGAGCAGAGGATGCAGCAAATTCTGAGTTACTGAAATTACATATTCAGCTCTATTGCCTTGTTTACCTTCAATTTCATCTTTGGAGTTGTGTTTTTAGAACTTTTTCAGAAGAGATGAGAGGAATGCTTTGGGAATTGATTCAGAAATCTTTTTGGTGTCATTACTCTTAATAGCTAGATATATTTTTTAATTGTAAAAAATTCTGGAAATACTTTTTTCTCTACCTGCCCCCATTTTTTTTTTTTTTTTTTTTTTTTTTTTTGAGACTAGGTCTGGTTGTGTTGCCCAGGCTGGGGTGTGGTGGCACAATCATAGCTTGCCGCACCTTTGAACTCCAGGGCTCCAGTGATCCTCCCACTTTAGCCTCCTGAATAGCTGGGACTACAGATGTGTGCCATCATGCCCAGCTAATTTTTTTTTTTTTAATTTTTTGTACAGACAAGGGGCTCACTATGTTGCCCAGGCTGATCTCAACCTTCTTGCCTCAAGTGATTCTCCCACCTTGGCCTCCTGAATTGCTGGGATTACAGGCATGAGCCACCATGGCCAGTTTTTTTTCTGTTTTGTTTCCTGTTCCCCTTCTGTTTTGGTTTTTTTTAACTGTTTTTCCATCCCATCTTGAAGTCTTCATTGCCCCCTCATTTTCCAACATCATGAGTCCCACAGCATGCTCAGCTAAGCATGACCACACACCATTTCAAGAAGCCATTCATGGACCCAGCTTTTAGTACTGGCTAGGTCTCTGGCCTGCTGCAGCTTCCATTGGCTCCTCAGCTATGCTCTAGGCATCCAGTCTGGCTTAACCAGATTTCAAGGCCTCATTTTGTCCTCTGCTACAGTGATTTCTACTCCTGAGGAGAAGCATAACTATCTTCTAGAGGGAAACATTTTCGCTTTGGGTTATCAATCTTGGTTCTTTTGGGTTATTGGAAATTATCACATTAACTAGACCCAGACTTATGGTGGAAGTTCCAGCACAATTAATGCTAAACGGGTTTGTTCTTTTTCTTCTGGCTTATAGTTGCGTTATCCATTCTCATTACAGATGAAGAACTTCCAAATCTGTTTGTTATCTTCTACCCTCCCCCAGCCTATTATTTTCAGGGTCACACTATGGAAGAACACTGTGGTGAAGGAAACACTCCAGATTCCTTGGGCAGGCATAGTCACTCATGTCTTTATTTCTGTCATGTTCATTTTGCAGTCCTGACACCTGACTTCTGTTGCTAGAGCTGCAACTACGTAGGTAGAAGTACTGTTGGCTTCCGGGATACACACACTGGCAACTCTATAGTACACTCTTATTTGATGTAACGTAAGTATGTTTTTAAGAATTCATGTTATCCAAAATTATAAAAACAGTTCTTTGAATGAGTGAAAGAAAGAGGGTTAAGGTTAGCTCCACACAAAGTCATATATAAGCAATGCAGCTTTTTAATTTAGCTTTTATTTAAGATCAATGACCCTTTACCACTATCACTGGCAGTATTACTAGCCTGGCACCTTGTATTACTCTATTCCTCATCGTTTTTGAAATATGGTGCAACAACACTCAAAAGAGCTGTGCCACAAGAAACAACTTTCCTTTCTGTAATGCCCTCCCTTTTAGGATCACTAGAAGTCTGTACAATGCAATTCAGATTCCCAAATTAATTGTCTTTCCTATTAGTGTTATCAAAACTCATAGCAGATTCCTGTATGTGCATGTATGTTATGAGTTGGATAAACGTTGGTGGACTTCATTTGGAGTGAATCAGAACGGGATTCCTGTGAGAAGACAACACCCCTCTAAACAAACGTTTGGAGCATGACATGGCTTGGGTGTTTTCCCCCCTCCAAATCTCATGTTGAAACGTGACCCCCAGTGTTGGAGGTGGGCCTAGTGGGAGGTGTTTGGATCATGGGGGTGGATCCTTGTGAATGTCTTGGTGCTATGCTTGTGGTAATGAATGAGTTCTCACTCTGAGTTCACATGAGATCTGGTTTCAAAGAACCTGGGTGCCAGGCACGGTGGCTCACGCCTGTAATCTTAGCTCTTCGGGAGGCCGAGGGTGGCGGATCACAGGGTTAGGAGATGGAGACCATCCTGGCCAACATCTTGAAACCCCGTCTCTACTAAAAATACAAAAATTCGTCAGGTGTGGTGGCACGCATCTGTAGTCCCAGCTAGTTGGGAGGCTGAGGCAAGAGAATTGCTTGAACCCAGGAGGCGGAGGTTGCAGTGAGCTGAGATCACACCACTGCACTCCAGCCTGGGCAACAGAGCAAGACTCTGTCTCAAAAAAACCAAAAAACCAAAAAACAAACAAACAAAAAAACAACCTGGCACTTCCTTCTCTCTCTCTCTCTCTCTCTCTCTCTCTCTCTCTCTCGTTCTCTCACCATGTAACATGCTGACTCCTCTCCTCCTGCCATGATTGTAAACTTCCTGAGGCCCTCACCAGAAACAGATACCAGCATTTTACTCCTTGTACAGTCTACAGAACCATCAGCCAAAATAAACCTCTTTTATTTATAAATTGCCCAGTCTCAGGTATTCCTTTATAGCAACACAAACTGGCTAACACAGAGGATAACCAAATATTTATTAATGTCTAAAAGTTGGATAATACCTTACCTATAGCACAGGTTTGCTCTGAGGATGAATTGAAGGAGTAAACTATCTGTTCTTTCCTTGAACAAAGCTTTAATGAGTACCAACATGTGCAAAACACTGTGGTAGGGGATAGAGATCAGATGTGCTCCCTTCAGTTTAGGAAAAAATGAAATTGTTATGGGCCGGGGCAGTGGCTCACGCCTGTAATCCCAGCACTTTGGGAGACCGAGGAGGGTGGTTGACGAAGTCAGGAAATCGATACTATCGTGGCCAACACGGTGAAACCCGGTCTCTACTAAAAATATAAAAAATTAGCCGGGCGTGGTGGCAGGCACCTGTAGTCCCAGCTACTTGGGAGGCTGAGGCAAGAGAATGGCGTGAACCCGGGAGGCGGAGCTTGCAGTGAGTCCAGATCGCGCCACTGTGCTCCAGCCTGGGCAACAGAGCGAGAATCCATCTCAAAAAACAAAAATAAATAAAATAAACTAAAGAAATTGTTATGGGTGCAATATATGATGTAGGCAGTAGTGTAAAAGGGGTAGGTATAAAAACCGTGGGATAGTTGATATTGGAGCTGAATGTTGAATGATGATTAGGTGTTTGTCAGGTAACCACGTGTGCACATGACAGTAAGTAGAGCAGAGCAGGAGCAACAACATAGAAGCTGATGTGTTCTGAAGCTGCAGATGCGGGTGATTAGAGGATAGAAGTACCAGAGATGTTGCAAGATGAGGTGAGGTGCACCCGCAAGTTTACTATGGCGATGAGCAGCGACGGCAGTGGTGGCGGCGTCCCAGAGCAGGAGGATTCCATGCTGTTCCGGCGGGGCACAGGCCAGAGCGATGATTCTGACATTTGGGATGATATAGCATTGATAAAAGCATATGATAAAGCTGTGGCTTTATTTAAGAATGCTCTAAAGAATGGTGACATTTGTGAAACTTCAGGTAAACCAAAAACCACACCTAAAAGAAAACCTGCTAAGAAGAATAAACGCCAAAAGAAGAATACTGCAGCTCCCTTAAAACAGTGGAAAGTTGGGGACAAATGTTCTGTCATTTGGTCAGAAGGTGGTTGCATTTACCCAGCTACCATTGCTTCAGTTGATTTTAAGAGAGAAACCTGTGTTGTGGTTTACTCTGGATACGGCAATAGAGAGGAGCAAAATCTGTCGGATCTACTTTCCCCAATCTCTGAAGTAGCTAATAATATAGAACAGAATGCTCAAGAGAATGAAAATGAAAGCCAAGTTTCAGCAGATGAAAGTGAGAACTCCAGGTCTCCTGGAAATAAATCAGATAACATCAAGTCCATATCTACTCTGTGGAACTCTTTTCTCCCTCCACCACCTCCCATGCCAGAGCCAAGACTTGGACCAGGAAAGCCAGGTCTAAAATTCAATGGCCCACCACCACCCCCGCCAGCACCACCACCCACTTACTATCATGCTGGCTGCCTCCATTTCCTTCTGGACCACCAAAAATTCCCCCACCACCTCCCACATGTCCAGATTCTCTTGATGAGGCTGATGCTTTGGGAAGTATGTTAATTTTGTGGTACGTGAGTGGCTATCATACTGGTTATTACATGGGTTTCAGACAAAATCAAAAAGAAGGAAGATGCTCACATTCCTTAAATTAAGGAGAAATGCTGGCATAGAGCAGCACTAAATGACACCACTAAAGAAACGATCAGATGGGTCTGGAATGTGAAGCGTTATAGAAGATAACTGGCCTCATTTCTTCAAAATACCAGTGTTGGGAAAGAAAAAAGGAAGTGGAGTGGGTAACTCTTCTAGATTAAAAGTTATGTCATAACCAAATGCAATGTGAAATATTTTATTAGGCCCTATTTTGAAAAACCGTCTGTAAAAGACTGGGAGGCCAGCACTGTGGTGAGGCAGTTGAGAAAATTGGAATATGGATTAGATTTTGAATGATACTGGATAATTATTGGTAATTTTATGAGCTATGAGAAGGGTGTTGTAGTTTATAAAAGACTGTCTTAATTTGCATACTTAAGCATTTAGGAATGAAGTGTTAGAGCGTCTTAAACTGTTTAAAATGGTTTAACAAAATGTGATGTGATGCATATGTGGCAAAATGTTACAGAATCTAACTGGTGGACATGGCTGTTCATTGTACTGTTTTTTCCTATCTTCTGTATGTTTAAAAGGATATAATAAAAATATTTAATTTTTTAAAATTAAAAAAAAGATGAGGTGAGGTATGTAGATAAGTAAAATGGGGCAGGAATGTGAGATGCATAATCTTGGGAGCATTTCTAAGGAGTCTGAGTTTTATTTTATAGACAGGGAGAAGTCATTATACGGCCTTGAAGCAAGAAATAACATGATCAGCTCTACGTTTTCAAAAGATACCTGTGCTCCACATTATGTGTCATTAGGGAAATGGAAATTAAAACAACAGTGACATACCGTTACATGACGGTTACAATGGCTGAAATCCAAAACACTGACAACACCAAAGCTGGTGAAGATGGGGAACAACAGAAACTCTCTTTCACTGCTGGTGGGAATACAACATGGTACTTTGGAAGATTGTTTGGCAACTTCTTACATATTCTTACTGTATGATCCAGCAATTAGGCTCCTTGGAATTTGCCCAAGTGAATTGAAAACATGTTCACACAAAAACCTGCATACAGATGTGTATGGAAGCTTTTTTCATAATTTCCAAATCTTGGAAGCAACTAAGATGTCCTTCAGTAGATGAATGTATAAATAAACTGTAGTATACCCAGACAATGGACTGTTATTCAGCACCAAAAAGAAAAGAGCTATCAACCCATGAAAAGACATGGAGGAACCTTAAAAATGTGTGTTACTATGTGAAAGAAGCCAATCTGAAAAGGCTATAAACTGTAAAATTCTGAATTATGTTCTGGAAAAGGTAAAACTATGGAGATGGTAAAAAGTGTAGTGTTTGCCAGGATCTGAGGGGAGAGAGGAATGAATAGGCAAAGCACAGAGGGATCGTAGCACAGCAATGTATTCTGTGTGGTACTGTAATGGTGGATACATGTCATCACACATTAGTTCAAATCCATCAAGAGTGAACCCTAATGTAAATTACAAACTTCAGTTTTTGTGTGAAAATGGTGTGTCACTGTGGGGTTCATCAGGTGTAACAAATGTACTACTCTGGTGCAGGTTGTGATAGAAGAAGGCAGTGGGAGTGAGGGGCATATAGGAGTTCTCTAATTTCTGCTCAGTTCTACTGCTCAAAACATGAAATCTATCCAAAAAGGAAATTTTTCCTGTTTAGACTAACTTAGTTCATTTCCCTCATTTAGTTCCTTCGTTGTTGAGGTTTCATGGCAGTGCGTTCTAAAATCAAACATAAAATTATTCTAGAACTTTGTGTGACTTCTCCCCTTGCTTAAATATCATTGCTGAATAATGTAAAAATATGATACCCTAATCTAGTTTTCATAAACTTTTTTCAAAGTTGAAAGAAAAAAAACTGGCATCATGGACAGATGGGTTGAAAGAGTGAAAGGCAAGAATCGAGGATCAAAACTAGGCCATGAAAATTGCTCAGTTGAGAGCTAATGAAGCCATAAATTAAGTCCTAATCAGTGTAGATGGCATGGGTGGCAAATTTAAACAATATTACATGCCTGTAATCCCAGCCCTTTGGGAGGCCAAGGCGGGCAGATCACAAGGTCAGGAGTTCAAGACCAGTCTGGTCAATATGGTGAAACCCTGTCTGTACTAAAAATACAAAAATTAGCTGGATGTGGTGATGCATGCCTGTAGTCCCAGCTACTCAGGAGGTTGAGGCAGGAGAATCGCTTGAACCCAGGAGGTGGAGGTTGCAGTGAGCCGAGATCGCGCCACTGCACTACAGCCTGGGTGACAGAGCAAGACTCTGTCTCAAAAAGAAAAAAAAAAAAATTAGGAAGTCATATTGTCTAGAATTGGTCATTTCTAGGTGTCATGGGGTTGGGGGAAAATCCAAAATGATTGACAGATCATTTTGAGTGATGGCATGAGGCATCTCTTTATCAAGATGAGGACTACAGGAAAGCAGGAGGTTTGTGGGAAAAATGATAAGTTTTGAGTATGTTGGATTTCAGATGCCTCTGGAGTATCATGCATATGAAGTGGAGATTACTAACAAAACCACAACCTTTAGAAATAACTGCTTCTTTAAACATACTTATATTGTAGTGAGTTCAGTGATATCTCATATGCTTTGGTAGAAAAAAATGTAAAAGATTTGTGTATGGCTCATTTCTCTGACTCTTGCATTTTCATAGTGTTCACTCTCTGTTCACCTAGGTTTACTTTCTGATACCCTTCTCCCACTCTGAGGCTTTACCTATCCTGAAATACATTTAAAAATTTACCCATGTCAGAAACACTTCCCAACTCATCCTATAAGACCGGTATTACCCTCATACCAAATCCAGACAGACATAAAGAAAACTGTAGATCGTCTCTTATGATTATAGACACAGAGATCCTGAGGAAATACTTCCAGGCCAAATCCATCAACATATGTAAAGGATTACATACTACGTACAAGTGGGATTTATCCCAGTAATGCAAGATTGATTTGATGCACAAAAATTAATGTAATACATGAATAAAAGAGGAAAGAAAACCGCATGATTATTTCAATAGACACTGAAGAAAGCATTTGACAAAATTCACACCCCTTCATGATTAAAAAGAAAACCCACCTAAAGTAGGAATAGAAGGGAAGCTCCTCAACCTAATAATGGATATCTATAAAACCCCACGGTTAACATTATACCTAAAGGTTTCCTTCTACAATCAGGAGTAAGACAAGGATGTCCAGTCTCACCACTGTTATTCAATCTTGTCCTGAAGGTTCTAGAGCAGGGCAATTAGGCAAGAAAGGGAAATAAGAAGGGCATGGTGGCTCATGCCTATAATCTCAGCACTTGGGAGGCTGAGGTGGTTGGATCACTTGAGATCAGGAGTTCAAGACCAGCCTGGCCAACTTGGTGAAACCCGGTCACTACTAAAAATACAAAAACTTGCCTGGTGTGGTGGCAGGTACCTGTAATCCCAGCCACTTGGGAGGCTGAGGCAGGAGAATCGCTAGAACCCAGTAGGCGGAGGTTGCAGTGAGCCAAGATTGAGCCATTGTACTCCACCCTGGGCAATCGTGGGAGACTCTCTCTCAAAAAAATGGCGGAGCAGGGGGGGATGTAAAAGAGCATATAGATTAGAAAGGGAGAAGTAAAGCTCTATTTGTAAATGACATGATCTTGTATATAAAGCTTTTATATAGAAGATATTTAGGAAGATCTAAATAACTAAATGAACTAAATAGTTCAGCACAGTTGCAGTGTACAAGATCAATATATTAAAATAAGTTGTGTTTCTGTACACTAGTATTGAGCAATCTGAAATTAATTAAGATGGTGATTCCATTTATGATACCATTTAAAGGAATGAAATACTTAGGAATAAATTTAACAAAAGAGAACAAAACTTGTGCTCTAAAAATTGTAAAACATTGTTGAAATAAATTAGGTATAAATGGAAAAATAGTACATATTTATGGATTAGAAGTCTTAGTATTAACATTGCAATACTCTCCAAATCGACAGACTTAATATAATCCCCGTCAAAATCCCAGCTAACATTTTTGTAAAATGGGCATACTTAAAATTCATATGACAATTCAAGGAGCTCAGAATAGCCAACAATCTAAAAATAGAAGAACAAATTGGAGGGCTCACACTTCCTAATTTCAGAACTTACTACAAAGCTGCAGTAATTAAGATAGTGTGGTACTGGCATAGGTAGATCACTGGCATAAAGAGTCTGGAAATAAACCTTCACATTTACAATAAATTGATTTTTAACGAGGATCCAAGACAATTCAATTTTGAAAGAATGGTTTTCCTGACAAATGATACTGGAACAACTGGTTATCCACATGCAAAAGAATAAAGTTAGACCCTACCTCACACCATACACAAAATTAAATTGACATTGGACAATACACCTAAATATAAGAGCTAAAACTATACAACTCTTAGAAAAATATGTAAGTCAATCTTTACTACTGTGCATTAGGCCAAGCTTTTGAAGTACAACAAAAGAAAAATAGACAAATGAGACTTTACCGAAATTAAAAACTTTTGTGTCTCAAAAGATACCATCAAGAAAGTTAAAAGGCAACCCACAAAATGAGAGAAAATACTTGCCCTTTATATATCCATTAGTGTTTTTATCTAGAATATGTAATATAAAAACTCATACAACTCAATAAAAAATTCAACTAAAAATAGACAAAATATGTGAATAGGCATTTCTCCAAAGAATGTATGCAAATGGCCAAGAATCACATTAAAAAGATGCTCAATATTATTAGTTTTTAGAGAAATGGAAATCAGACCACAGTGAGATACTACTTCACACCCACTAGGATAGCTTTAATCAAAAAGACAGAAAGAAGTATCGGCAAGGGTGTGGAGAAATTGGCACCCTCATGCATTGTTGATGGGACTCTAAAATGATCCATACCATTTAGAAAATGGTTTGGTAGTGCCACAAATTGCTAAACATAGGAGTTACCACATAACCCAGCAAAGCTACTTCAAAGAGAAAGGAAAACATATGTTTACACAAAAACTTGCAGTTGAATGTTCATCTTAGCATTATATGTAACAGCCCCAAATTGGAAACAACTCAAATGCTCATCAACTGATGGATGGATAAACAACATGACATGAATTGCTACAAGGGACTATTATTCAATAATAAAAAGGAGTGAAGTACTGATATATCTTAGAACATGATGAACTTTGAAAACATTATGCTAAGTGAAAGAAACCAGTCACAAAAAATCATATGTGATTCTATTTATGTGAAATGTCCAGAATAGACCAATTTGGAGATAGAAAGTAGATTAGTGGTTGCCTAGGGTTGAGTAGGGGACTGGGGGAATTTGGGAGTGATGGTTACAGGGTATGGGTTCCTTTCAGAGGTGATGAAAATTTTCTAAAGCAAATGTGGTGATGGTTCACAACTCTGTGTATATAATAAAAACCGTTGAATTTTAGGCTTTAAATGAGTGACTTTTATGGCATGGGAATTATATTTCAATAAAGTTTTCTTTCTTTCTTTTTTTGAGATGGAGTCTTGCTCTGTCACCCAGGTTGGAGTGTAGTGGCGTGATGTTGGCTTATTGCAACCTCTGCCTTCTAGACTCAAGCGATTCTCTTGCCTCAGCCTCCCGTGTAGCTGGGACTACAGGCACGCATCACCATGCCCGGCTAACTTTTGTATTTTTTGGTAGAGACAGTGTTTTGCCATGTTGGCCAGGCTAGTCTCTAACTCCCGACCTCAGGCGATTCGACTACCTCAGCTTCCCAAAGTGTTGGGTTTACAGGTGTGAGCCACTGTGCCTCGCCCTCAATAAAGCTGTTTTTAAAAAGGTTTAGCCACCTCACCAGAAAGATGTATATCATTTTTCCTAGTTTAAGTTCAAGGCCCCCATTTACAAATTTTTCACTGATTAACAGTCTTTTCACGTCACTACATAGAGATCTCCTTCCTTGTTTACAGTGATGTGCGCCTCTGGGTTTTGCACTGGCCCCTGCCACTTTTTCAAACACTGGTCTCAGAATCCAGCTTGTTTCCTCACTCTTCGACTTCTCTGTGAGGCCTCCCTGATGAAATACACACAACAGGAAGCCTGCAGGCACATACCACCCTGTGCTCCTGGTCCCCTTTCCTGTTTCACTGTTTACCACAGCACATGTTGCCAGGGGCAATGTATATTTACTTATTCGTTGTCTCTACTTCCCACTAAAGTAAGTGCCATGAGGGCAGGACTTTTCGTTCCCTAACACCCTGTCCTTAATACCAGTGCTGGACATGTGGTAAGCCATAGGCTCTTGTGGCTACACAACATGTGCTCTGTTCTCAAGTGGGGTGATTCTGTCGATGTCTGGAGAAACTTTGGGTTGCGATGCCTTGAGGATTAACTAGGTGCTACTGATATCTAGTAGCTGGCGGCCAGGGAGGCTTCTGAACATGGTACAATACACAAGACCACCCAAAACACACAGAATGATTCAGCCCCAAATGTCAACAGTACAGAGGCTGAGAAAACCTGTGTTAGACCAGCACTATTCAATAGAAATACAACCAAGTGGTTGGGCCTGGTGGCTTACATCTGTAATCCGAGAACTTTGGGATGCTGAGGCAGGTGCATTGCTTGAACCCAGGAGTTTGAGTCTAGCCTGGGTAACACAACAAGACCTTCTACAAGAAATCAAAAAATTGGCTGGGCATGGTTACACATGCCTGTGGTCCCAGCTACCCGGGATGCTGAGGTGGAAGGATCAATTGAGCCCAGGAGGTCAAGGCTGTGGTAAGCCGTAATCGCACCACTGCACTCCAGCCTGGGCACCGAGGCCACACTTCCTACAGGCTGCTCCCAGCCAGAACAGAGCATGTCAGGGTACTAGTGCCACCTGTCCCTGCAGGACAAGGTAATCCTCTAACAGTCAACAGTCCACCAGAGACTCCCAACTGATCTGGTCAAATCTTCCTAGAGCTGCGCTATGTCTCGGACTCCTCCTGCCCTACCTTCCTTCCTTCCCAGTCTCCCTTCTCACATGGCAGTCTGAAGGCTCTCCTTGATCACTCCTGGCCCCTCCTGTAACCTGCATAGGTGCATCCCCAGTAAATCTCTGCTGATCTCATCCTAACTTGGTGCCTGCTTCTGGGAGGATTCATACTAACACAGGTTTCAAGGTCAGACAGCATTCAAATCCCACTTCCACCATAGAGCTTGAGCCAGTTCCTATCCCTTTCTCAGCCTATTTTCTCAGCACTGAAAAGAATATTGAAACAGAAACTCTTTGAAAGCTCTTCCTGTCCTGATCTGTTCTAGAATCGGGCTCAGCAGGGTTCATGCAAGGACACAAGTGTAGCCGCCTCTGAGGAGCCCCTCACATGCCCATTTTAGCCAGTTTGTTTCTCCCTGGGCTCCTACAGCCCCATGTGCCCATCACGCAGGGTTGCAAACACCTGTTTTCTCCTCTGATTCCCCAAAGGGTGCTGGACACCTGTAGAGAGGCTCTGTTTTGTTCACTTATCCATGATCTCAGAGAATGTTTACAGTGCACAGTGAATGCCGAGCACTGGAAATGCTCAGTGAACAAAGCCACCACCAGCCCCCACCAGCGTTCAGCAAGGAGGAGATCTGTGGCTACAGTCTCCTTGGTTCCATGGAAATGACACCAACAGCCAACATAAGTGAGGGCCTGGTGCAGGTGCCAGGTTCCCAGCAAAGGTCTTTCCATGTATTTTCTGTTATATGAATCCTCCTGGCATGCTCATTGCGAGGTTCCATTACTACATCCCCATCTTACATATGAATAAACTGAGGCTCAGGGAACTGCAGTTGATTGTCCCAGCCTGCACAGCTAGGAAGAATCAAGGGGTGAGTTTTTGGTTTTATTTTGCATATTTCAGTAGCTTTACTGAGGTATAATTTACACACTATAAAATTTACTCACAATAAATGTACAGTTAGATCAGTAAATCTATAGATTTGGGCAACCATCATCACAGGCCAGTTTTAGAACATTTCTATTACTCTAAAAACCTTTCTCTTGCCTGTTTGCAGTCAATCTTCCATTCCCACCCCCAGCACTAGGCAAACACCAATCTGCTTTCTGACTCTACAGATGTGCCTTTTTCTGTACATTCCCTCTAAGTGAAATCATATACTATGTGGCCTTTTGTGGTTGGCTTCTTTCACATAATGTAATGATTCTGAGGTTCATCCATGTTGGCTTCATCCCTATTGTCTATTTGTCCACTGTGGCTTCATCCCTGTCCATTGACAAATCAAGTTCTGTTGCTTGGATGGACCGCAAATATCTACATGTCCATTCTTCAGTTGATGCACATTTGGGTTGTTTCCAGTCTTGAGTATTATGAATAATGTTGTTATGAAAATTTGTGTGTAAGTTTTTGTGTGAGAATATGTTTTCATTTCTCTTGGGTAGATCTCTAGGAGTGGAGTTGCTGGGTCACACGATAAGGGTGAGTTACACAAGAAACTGCCAAACTTGTCTTTGTAAATCGGTTGCCCCACCAGCAGCATATGAGGGTTTCACTGCTCCCCACAGTAGGGCTGAGATTGGAGGCAAGTCCAGCCTGACCCAGAACCCCGATTCCCAGCTCTTTGGTGATCTTTTCTTTCTAACATTGGGATACCCAGCTAAGGAATGAGGATCATGGCTGTGCAGGAATGAGGGCTGTCTGTGAAAAACAAAAGTGCTCCTGCACCAGCCCAGACAAAGACCCCTCCATGTATCTCCATTGATTTCTCATCCTCCAAGTGATGCTGGAGCCCCTGGGTTTCCCCACACGCAAACCGCCACATTTCTGACCCCTGCCATTTATCTTCCATTGAGCCTTAGGTTCTGGTGAGAGTAACAAGGTTAGACAGGGGTTCACAGCCCAGGGCTAGGGATGCCCCATACCCTGGGCAGTGACCTTGGAAGGGCTGATTCAGCTGGAACTCAATATTGAAGCACCTAGGATGTGACAATTTACAAACAGAAAAGAGATAATGCAGAAGCATGGGGTCCCCGATTAGCTGATCTGAGCTGGGGCGGGGCTTGGCAATCACTGGATCCAGTGCTTTTCCTGAAACTTGAGCATTGAGTTTCCTGCCCACACAACCTGGGCTTAATTAAGTCCAAGCAACAAACAGGGTCCTCAGTATGCTTAAAGCATTGATACTGGATAGAAGACAATTCAATGTTTGACAAAGCCTTGCAGACCCTCTGGGAATGTCTTGAATTCTAAGGAGACCATCTTGCCCTACTTCCTTATTTGACAGAAATGGAAAACTGGCTCACTGAGGTGGAGTGACATACCCCAGGTCATCCAACAAGGATGGATGAGGGTGGAGCATATGCTTGGTCCCACAGCATATATTCATCCATCTCCTTGCCTATTCCTTGTCTTCCAGCAGAAAGTAAGCTCTGAGAAGGTAAGGATTTTCCTCTCCTTTTCTACAACTGCTGTCTTCCTTGATTCTAGCACAGGGGCTGGCACAGGGTGGGTGCTCAGTAAATATCTGGTGAATGGGCCAGTCATGGTGGATCACACCTGTAATCCCAGCACTTTGGGAGGCCAAGACAGGTGGATCACGAGGTCAAGAGATCGAGACCATCCTGGCTAACACGGTGAAAACCCGTCTCTAGTAAAACTATTAAAAAAAAAAAATTAGTCAGGCGTGGTGGTGGATGCCTGTAGTCCCAGCTACTCAGGAGGCTAAGGCAGGAGAATGGCGTGAATCCAGGAGGTGGAGCTTGAGTGAGCCAAGATCGCGTCACCGCACTCCAACCTGGGCGACAGAGCGAGACTTAGTCTCAAATAAAAAAAAAAAAAAAAAAAAAATCTGGTGAATGAACCCAGGTGCCCTGACTTCTCTGCTTCATTTCACAAAACTGATCTGAGCACCTACTATGTGCGACAAGCTGTGACAGGTATTGGGGATAAGATTTGAGCAAGACAGGACCCTTGCCTTCAAGGCACTGAGTTCTCAAGGGCAAGATGGTAGGTATACAGCTAGGCACAGAATTCTGTGACTAGTTTTCTATTGCTACAAGGGGATTTGGGGCTTGTGTAATCTGAACTCAGCTGGGAGGTCACAGAAGACTTTAGACCAAGGTTTAAAATAAAGAGGCGGCCGGGCGCGGTGGCTCAAGCCTGTAATCCCAGCACTTTGGGAGGCCGAGACAGGCGGATCACGAGGTCAGGAGATCGAGACCATCCTGGCTAACATGGTGAAACCCCGTCTCTACTAAAAATACAAAAAACTAGCCGGGCGAGGTGGCAGGCGCCTGTGGTCCCAGCTACTCGGGAGGCTGAGGCAGGAGAATGGCGTGAACCTGGGAGGCGGAGCTTGCAGTGAGCTGAGATCCGGCCACTGCACTCCAGCCTGGGCGACAGAGCGAGATTCCGTCTCAAAAAAAATAAATAAATAAATAAAAAATAAATAAAAAAATAAAGAGGCTGAGGCCAGGTGCGGTGGCTCACGCCTGTAATCCCAGCACTTTGGGAGGCTGAGGCGGGTGGATCACGAGGTCAGGAGACCGAGACCATCGTGGCTAACACGGTGAAACCCCGTCTCTACTAAAAATACAAAAAATTAGCGTGGTGGCGGGCGCCTGTAGTCCCAGCTACTCGGAGGCTGAGGCAGGAAAATGGCATGAACCTGGGAGGCGGAGCTTGCAGTGAGCCGAGATCGCGCCACTGCACTACAGCCTGGGTGACAAAGCGAGACTCCGTCTCAAAAAAAAAATAAATAAATAAATAAAAAATAAAAAAAATAAAAAGTAAAGAGGCTGAGGCAAGGCTCCAGTCCCAGAGCATCCCCAGGAGGCCTACCCTGTTCTTCCATGAGTGTCTCCTGATTAGAAACTCTGGAGTCTAGGAGGTCAAGGTGGGAGGATCACTGGAAGCCAGGAGTACAAGACCAGCCTCGGCAAGAAGGCAAGACCTTGTCTCTATAAAAAATAAAAATTAAAAATAAATAAAAGTAAAATGTTAGAGAGAGAGACACAGACACCAGCCTAGGTAACATGCTGAAACCCTGTCTCTACAAAACATACAAAAATTAGCTGGGTGTGGTGGTGTGCACCTGTGGTCCTAGGTACTTGGGAGGCTAAGGTGGGAGAATCACTTGAGCCTGGAAGGCAAGAATCACATCACTGCACCCCAGTCTGGGTGACAGAGCAGGACCCTGTCTCAAAAGTCAGAGAGAGATTGAGATAAACAGCAGAGTCTGACTGGAGCTGAATTATTGTACTCAGCCTTGATCAACTGTCCCAGCCACTGACCAGCACTGGGCACAGAGGGTAAACACTGCAAAGGAAGTGACCAGCTTAGAGAACACTCTTCATCACTCCAAGGCCTGATGTTCACCACACTGAGGCTTCATATTAAACAGAACACAAGAACAATCTTCTGGTTACGTTTATTGAAGAGTCCCTTCTTGTAGAGATACACATTAAAATATTTGCAGATGAAATCATATAATGTCTGCATGTTGCTTCAGCATAATATTACAGGGGAGATGGGATAGGCTGATGGCCATTAGAGCATGTTGACGATACCTGAGTTCTGTCTATCTTTAGGTTAAAATTTCTTTTGGCTGGTTGCGGTGGCTCATGCCTGTAATCCCAGCACTTTGGGATGCTGAGGTGGGTGGATCATGAGGTGAGAAGATCGAGGCCATCCTGGCTAACACGGTGAAACCTGTCTCTACTAAAAATACAAAAAATTAGCCAGATGTGGTGGGTGCCTGTAGTCCCAGCTACTCAGGAGGCTGAGGCAGGAGAATGGTGTGAACCTGAGGCAGAGCTTGCAGTGAGCCAAGATCACACCACTGCACTCCAGCCTGGGCGACAGAGATTCTGTCTCAAAACAAAAACAAAAACAAAAACAAAAACAAAAACAAAACAAAACAAAAAAACCTAAAAGGTTTCTTTAAAAAAGCAAAAAACGTAAATATATATAGATAGATAGATCGATTACTTGTGGATTTGGAGAAGCCAACACCATTGCTTCTGGTTCCCACCGGCAGCCAAGACTCCGCAAGGTGTTTGGGTCGGCCACGCCTCTGCATGGCTTCCTTGTTCTTCCTGAAGTCTTTCCCAATTGTGCTGGAATACACGCATTGCAGCAGGGAATCCCCTGTTCCACAGTTTCTTTCCAGTGTGACTAAAGCCTTTGCTGGATCTTATAAATCACAAGATTTCACAGGAGATGCAGCCCTGGATCGGATACTAACATCTCTTGTCTTCCCTTGAGTGCTGGGAAAGGGGTGCTGGAGACTGGGAAACATTTTGCCATGTGCAGTCTTAGGAGATCTTTGTAAAGATTTCTCCCTCTGAGTGGTTTTGACCAGGGCATTGCCAAATTCCATGTCCCAAGAGTCTTGGTTTCTGGATCCTCCTGAGCCTTTGAGTTTCCCGTGAGGGCACAGCTGCAAGGGAGGCTGAGCCAAGGGGCCATAACAACCAGGCAGAGAAGCAGGCAGAAGCAGGGGCAGGGTGCAAACCTCTCCTCCCCAGGAGAGGAACTTCTCTGTGCCAAGGGAAATGAAGGGACCCAGGAGATGCATGGCAGACCCAGTGCTCTACCTCTTTTATAGTCCAGGTCCCCCACAGACCCCTTCATCAGCTGGCTCACTGTTCACTTCAAGGTCATGACATTGGCTGCGTGATGCGGGGACAGAAATCCCTGGCATGGCCTCTATGTCATCCGTCTGCAGACAGAGGAGGACTAAGGCTTGGCTATGATGCTGGAGTCACCATGGATATAGACCCAGACCCATTTGACTCAAGAACACATACATAACTGGAACCAAGAGGCTAGGTTAATCCCCTCAAAACCATGGCCACATGGAAGACCCTAAGCCTCCTTCCAGGTGGCCAAGCTAAGCAAAGCCACTTGCAGCCACCCTTCCACGATGTGTTCTACATCATCCAGTTATGAAAACCACCCACCCCCATCGCTTTCATACTCATGCCTTCCCCTGAGCTCAAGGGCCCGTGGCCCAAGCTTCCTTTAGAACCAGGAAGGAAGTTCTGTCTCTCTGAAAATCATCCTTTTCAAACAGAAGGCATTTATCTTGGCCAGGCTTAAAAGACAAAAAGCCTGTAATCCCAGCACTTTGGGAGACCGAGGCAGGCAGATCAGCTGAGGTCAGGAGTTCGAGACCAGCCTGGCCAACATGGTGAAACCGTGTCTGTACTAACAAATACAAAAATTAGGTGGGCGTGGTGTCAGGCACATGTAATCCCTGCTACTCAGGAGGCTGAGACAGGAGAATTGCTTTAACCTGGGAGGCGGAGGTTGCAGTGAGTCGGGTCACACCACTGTACTCCAGCCAGGGCAATGAAGAGTGAAACTCCGTCAAAAATAAATAAATAAATCAATCAACAAACAAATAAATAAATAAGACAAAGAGATGACAGCTGAACTCCAGGGCCCATCCCACAGAAAATACCTAGACACCTCCTCCCCACAACTCCCACATACCTGCCTCCCAGCAGCCAGACCTTTTCTCCACGGGATTTGCCTACAAGACTTCTCTCCTGCTTTATCTCAGGTGGGTTTGCCAGGAGGGCAATGTCACCATCCCTCCATCAAATTCATCTCAACAACATTTACTGAGTGCCAAGTGTGTCCCCAACATGGCTGAGCCTTCACACGCACTGTCGTGATTTAACCACACATGCTTATAACCCAAGGGTGGAGCATTGCAGTATTTCATCAGTGTAAAGACACACATCTTGATGTTTCACATTTTCATGTACCTGAAATTTAGGTGGGTCTTCTAATCACAACTGTGACATGGCTGTCCCGCCTGGTCTCATACAGACTCAGCCACAGAGGTTCATAGCATTGTCACTTCAATTAAGATTTGGGCGTGGTTATTTCACATGTGGAGTATAGCTGCTATTTTAAATGTCTTCAGAAAGTTTGGACTGTGATTCAGCTTGGAATTGAAAAGCTATTGTGCACACAGGAAGGCTGGGAACAAAGCAGCAGAATGCCTGTGTGATGCTGGCGAGGCAAACACATATTCATCCCTGCAGGGAGGTCTGCAAGTCCAGGTTTTCTTGCAAAGCAACAACCAAGTACTTACAAACTTAAAACAGGACCTAAAAATGGGACTTAAAAACCATCCCGGGCCGGGCACAGTGGCTCACAACTGTAACCCCACAGCTTTTGGAGGCCAAGGCAGGAGGATTACTGAAGCCCAGGAGTTCGAGACCAGCCTGGAAAACATGGTGAGACCCCCCTCATCTCCACAAAAAAATAAAGTAACTTAAAAATTACCTGAACATGCTTACATGTGTCTGTAGTCCCAGCTCCTCAGGAGGCTGAGGTGGGAGGATCGTTTGAGCCTAGGAGTTCCAGGCTGAAGAAAGCTAGGATTGTGCCATTGCATTCTAGCCTGAGCAACAATGAGACCCCATCTCAGAAAACAAACCAAAACAAAACATCCCGGGATGAGTGGACACGCTTGCAAGAAACGCTTCACTTCCTGTGCTCCTCAGTCAGGGGCCACCAAATGTTTTGTGCAATGGGCCAGATAGGGAATGTTTTTGGTTTGTAAGCTATACAGGTTCAGCTGCAACCACTCAACTCTGTCAGGGTCTGAAAGTAGTTATAGGGTTGTAACTGCGTTCCAACAAAACTTTATTTGCAAAAGCAAGGGAAGGACCACATTTGGCTCATGGGTGATAGTCTGTTGTCCCTTTCTCTTGGTGGAACAGAAAGCAATGTGTGGAAAAATGAGGGCACTGATGATTTGAAGTCAAAAGTGATACAGAAGATGCACTTGGAACTAAAAGAAGTTCTAAGAATATCTTATTTCAATGATATTTCATGTGTGTGTACTTATAAAAGTGATATGTGATTGAAAACAAAACAAGGGGACTGCCATCAGCAACAGCCCCAAAGCCCGCGGGGCTCCTTGCTGTGTTGTGCGTTCAGCAGCCCCACCACGGTGCATCAGTCGAGCACAGTTGGGACTCCCCACGACATGCGTGTCCCAGGTTGGCACGGAGACGCAGCACTGATGTTGCTTGCGGGGGCTGCTGATGGCACTGGCGCTGGTGCTGGGGTGGCTGCGATGGGTGAGGGGGTGTTGAGGAGGAGCACAGTAGTGTGCATGATGTGAGCCAGGGCTGCCCCGTGGCCGCCTTTGAATGGGCCAATGTCCAGGACCAGCACATTCAGAAGCCTAGAAACAGCAGCATCCCCGATAGGAAGCTGCCCAGGGGGAGCCCCGCGCACAATTTCACCATTCCGGAGAAAGCCTTGCAAACTTCAGACACGGAGGAGGCCCCCAGATATGATGCTGAGGAGACAAAGGAAGGGGGTGGTGTCCGGGCGAGGACTGGGACCCCAGCCTCATCGCCAGAGTGCCACCCTGGCTGTCTCCTGGGGAGACGGTGGTGCCCTCACAGAGGGCCTCCGTGCAGATCCCCCACTCTCCTGGCACTTTGTGCTGCCTGACGCCTTTGCACCTCAGCAACAAGCCTGCAGACAGATGGCCCCAAGGAGCGACCCCAGGCTGCCTTCCCCTAGTGCACGCACATGTGACCCCAGCTTTGCGGCTGACTGGACGCTTGACCCCATGGGCCGCCCGCTGCGGCCTCCGAGAGGCTCCTGAGAGCCCCCGCCCGACCCGCGCCTGGGGAGAACTCCCAAAGCTCTCCGCCCACCCCGGCAGAACCGCACTAACGCGAACCCGCGAACCCGCGAACCCGGGCCGGGGCCTGGGCCTGAGCGGCCATGCTGCGCTGCTGAAGCTGGCATCGCTGCCGCCCTTGTGCCAAGCACTGCGCACGTCCTGGGGCAGTAGAGACGCCGCTGTGACACCTGCCTGGCCGGGAAATGCCGGTGTTACAAGGCTTGAAGCTAGCTTCCATTGGAATCGCTGCCAGGGAAACCGAGGCCTGCACAAAATGAATTTGCAAAAGTGATGTCCCAGGCAAGACTCCAGGCCTCTCCCAGACCTGCGCCTCTCCCTGCTGACGGTGGGGTGCGGCCAGAGTGCCAGGACTCAGGGCCTGACCCTGGAGGGTGGCAGGTTGGAGGAATAAAGAGAGAGTGGTAAAGGAGGCAAAAAGGGGGCGAGCAAGAGAGAGAAGTTTTGTGAAAAGACAGTGGGGAGAAAAGAGAGTGGGGAGAAAAGTTTTTGGGTAGATGGAGAGGGAAAGGACCGCGGCCAGCAGGAGGTGTAAAAGACGGTGGGGAAAGAGTGGGGGGAAAGTTTTTGGGCAGATGGAGGGGGAAAAGGGTGGTAAGCAGGAGGTGGGAAGGATGGTTGGGAAAACGACGATGGAAAAATAGTTTTGGGGTAGATGGAGGATAAAAAAAGGGTGGCATGTGGGAGAGGGGTGGGAGTGGGGAAAAGAGGGTGGTGAGCAGGAGCGGGGAGAAGCGTTTGTGAAAAGATGGTGAGTGGGGAAAGACAGTGAGGAAAAAAGTTTTGAGGTGGATGTAGAGGGAAGACAGGGTGGTGAGCAGCAGGGGTTAAAAGAGAGTGGTGAGTAAGGGAGACAAGGTTTTCTGAAAAGACCGTGGGGGAAAATGTTTTTGGGTAGTTGGAGGGGGGAAAGAGGGTGACAAGTCAGGGAAGGAAAAAAGAGGGTGGCAAGCCGGAGGGAGAGAAGGTTGTGAGAAAACAGGGTGCAGAAAGAAAAACGGTGGGTAAAAAGCTTTTGGGTAGACAGAAGGGGAAGAGAGGGTGGCAAGTGGGAGGAGAAAAGAGAGTACCAAGAGGAGGTAGGAAAGAGGATTGGGAGAAAGGTGATGGGGAAAATAGTTTTGGGGTAGATGGAGGGCAAAAGAGGGTGGCAAACAGTATAGGAGAAAGAAGAGGGCAAGCGGGAAGGGCAAAGGGCTTTGTGAAAAGATGGTGGTATTGTTTTATGTGGTTTTACACATATAAAATAGGTTTCTGTTCCTTTCCTTCTGAAAATTTTAAAATAGTCACAGCAAGTCTACTCGTACTATAAGAAATGAATCTGGCGAGGTGCAATGGCTCACACTTGTAATCCCAGCACTTTGGGAGGCCAAGGCGGGTGGATCACCTGAGGTCAGGAGTTCGAGACCAGCCTGGCCAATATAGTAAAATCCCGTCTCTACTAAAAATACAAAAAGTCACCAGGCGTGGTGGTGGGTCCTTGCAATCCCAGCTACTTGGAAGGCTAAGGCAGGAGAATTGCTTGAACCTACCAGGCAGAGGTTGCAGTGAACTGAGATTGTACCACTGCACTCCAGCCTAGGAGACAGAGCAAGACTCTATCAAAAAAAAAAAAAAAAAAAGGCGGGGGGAGAGAGAGAGAAAGAAAGAGAAAAGAGAAAGAAAGAAAAAAAAGAGAGGAAGGAAGGAAGGAAGGAAAGAAAGAGGAAGGGAGGGAGGGAGGAAGGAAGGGAAGGAAATATTCTAAATTACTGCTTTGAACTGCTGCAGAGTATTCTGTGGTAGGAACATACTATAGTTCATGTAGTTATTCTCCCATTGATGGACCTTTAGATCATTGCTAATATCTCACTGCTACCAGCAATACTGCTAAGATAATCTTGACTATACTTTCTTGCACACACATGCAAGTGTTTTGGTTTTAACAGGTATGTCAGATGCCCTCCAAATTGACTGCACTAATATGCACTCCCTCCGGTGGGACATGAGATTACCCATTTGCCCAACTCCGGCTAACATTTGTTATCAACATTAAAAATACTTGCCAATCTAATCAGTAAAAATAGCATCTCAATGCCCTCTTATTTGTATTTCCTTGATAAATGGTGAGATCGAGCATTTTTCTTTCTTAGCAAATTTAATTTCCTTGAACAGTGTTTTCACATAAATTGCCTATTTGCTATTCATTTGATTTTTTTTCTTATTGCCCATTTATTATGAACACTCATTTGTTTCGACTTTATTATCTTTGTGGGTTTTGTGTGTGTGTGTGTGTGTGTGTGTGTGTTTTGAGACAGAGTCTTACCTGTCACCCAGGCTAGAGTACAATGGCATGATCTCGGCTCACTGCAACTTCCACCTCCCAAGTTCAAGTGATTCTCCTGCCTCAGCCTCCAAAGTAGCTGGGATTACAGGTGCCCGCCACCAAGCCTGGCTAATTTTTGTACTTTTAGTAGAGATGGGGTTTTACCATATTGGCCAGGCTGGTCTTGAACTCCTGACCTCAAGTGATCCACCCTCCTCGGCCTCCCAAAGTGCTGGGATTACAGGCGTGAGCCACCGCGCCAGGCCTATCTTTGTTTTCTATTGATTATGCTCTGTTTCTCTTTTTGTCCTCATTCTTGATTTCTGTTGGGTTGATTGAAATTTCTTTGTTCCATCTTATTTCCTCTACTGGTTTGAAATTTACACATTTCATTGCTATTTTTCTAATAGTTACTCTTAATTTTTTATATCCATACATAATATTGCCTAACAAAACCTAAAGGTAAACAGTACATATAGACTCTTCCCAAACAAGGTAAGAAATGTTTACTTCCTCTCGGTGTTTTTCTTTTCCCCAACTCTCCTGTGGATATAATCGAGAATTCTAAATTGTAATTTTACGCATCCTTGGCAATCAATACTTTAGTGTTAAATGATAGCATTGGCTGATTACCTAGAGAAGTGTTACTTTTGTCACACTGCTTCTTCCTCTGGATTCATGTCATTTCTTGCAGGAGGACTTCTCAAGTAGTTCTTTTCAACAGAATCTGTTGGTGGTAAACTTTCTTAAATCTTGAATGTTCAAAAATGCCTTTGGGCCGGGTGTGGTGGCTCACGCCTATAATTCCAGCACTTTGGCAGGCCAAGGTAGTCAGATCACTTGAGCCCATTAGCCTGGGCAACATGGGAAAGCCCCGTCTCTACACAAAATGAAATACATTAGCCAGGCATGATGGTAGGTTCTTGTAGTCACAGCTACTTGGGGGGCTGAGGTGGAAGGATCGCTTGAGCCAGGGAGGTCAAGGCTGCAGTGAGCCATGATCATGCCGCTGCACTCCAGCCTGGGCAACAGAGCAATACCCTGTCTCAAAAAAGAAAATAATGGCTTTGTTTCAGGGTGCCCTTAAGTGATTCTGTAGCTGGGTTATAGAATTCAGCATATATTAGTTATTTTCCAACAGCTCATTGAAGACATTGCCTCATTGACCTGTATCCAGTGTTGCTAATGAAACTAATGAGGAAAATCTGATCCTTATTTCTTTGAATTTAAACTATTTTTTTGCTTTGGTAGCTTTTAACATTTTTCTCTCTATTTTCATAGCGTTCTTCACTTTCGGGGAATTTTTAGCTATTAAGTAAATACTACTTTCTCCCATTCTCTCTCTGTCTTTGGCATTCTTACTGGACGAAAGCTTCAATCTGGTCACCCAGCCTTTATGGCTGTTAACCTTTTCACCTTTTTTTCTTTGTGCTTTAACCTGGAAGACTCCCTCAACTGAATGCTCCGTCTTGCTAAAGGACACTTCAGTGTGTCTCTGCTGTTACTCAGCCTATCTCTACAAAGCACCAAAAAGAGTTTTTTCTTTCAATAACTTGGGCTTTAAGTTTTGAGATCTCTAACTGGTTCTTTTTCATCATTGCTTGGTTTTATTTTTCCTTGCTTTGCTGAAAGTGTTAAATGTACTTGCTTTAATTGACCTTTGAATGTATAGAAAATTTTTCATTTGCTCTATTTGTCTCGTCTCTTTCATAGCAGTCGGCTCCCTCAGACATCTGGCATTTCTTCAATGCACACTAGTTTTCTGGTTTCCAATTCTCCACCTGAGTCTCAGGATTCAGCAGCACTCCCAGGTGGGTGCAGACTCAGGTTACCTGGGCCTTGGCTTCTCCCATGGATTCTTAAGAGCTTCCTTGTTTATTTCTGTGATCCCAAGCAGTCCCCTTTATGACTTCGAGCCCACTTGTATAGTCAGTAATTTAATTTCTCTATCTGTTCTATCATTTATAAGGGCACAGCATGGAGTGGAGGGCCTTTCAGATATTTTTCTCGCCCCATCTTAAATCCCTAAATTACATTTAAAAAATTACCAGCAAAGCTTTTGCTTTTTATTGAGGAAGAATAGAGAACTCAGACATGAGTTTGGAGTAGGCGGGTGTATGTGCACGTGTGCCTATGCAGTTTAAACCTGTTCTGTAATGTATTGCAATAAATGTTTCCGTATCACTACAGTGAACAATTCAACTTCATAATAGGCCAATCTGGAACCTCCCAGAAAAATTTACTTTGGATGTTGGTGCTTTTTTTAAAAATAAATCATTAATATCTCTTGGAAGACCTAGTAGGAGTGGCTGACAAAGGTTAATAAATCTCATGATAATATGCTTGTTTTTGATGTGAACGTTGTTGCTCAGTCCACCCTAAAATGAAATTCACAGGGTTGGTTTAGATGTCTTCTTCCACGCCTGTCTTCACAATCTGCCATAGGAGTGCAGACTCCCCATCTGAGGCCTGGGTTTAACGCTCAAACAAGACAGATGCCAGCAGGAAATATCCGCCCTGCCTTAGCTGTAAATCTTGAGTCCTTGTCCTTGATATCCTAAAGGCCACCAGATGGAAACGTGATGCTGTGAAAAGAGATGCACTACCTTTTGTAAACGGGGATTGACCCTGCTGCTTTCTCAAAAGAGATTGTCTTTGTTGAATGTAAAACAAGGTTTTAGAAATTTGTCTTTGTTGAATGTAGATTAAAGAGGGCATTACATGAAAGCCTATGCATTTCCGCTTTGGAGAGGAATCCTTACATCCATTCTGACAGCATGGAGATAAAAAGTCTGTCTTCCTGTATTCATGTTTTGTTGTCACTTGCTCTTTTCTCTCTCCTTGGTCTGTGCCTACCATATCCTCTCTATGTCTTCTCTTTCCTTTTGATTTTTTTTTTGAGATGGAGTCTTGCTCTGTCACCAGGCTGGAGTGCAATGGCATGATATTGGCTCACTGCAACCTCTGCCTCCTGGGTTCAAGCAATTCTCCTGCCTCAGCCTCCCAAGTAGTTGGGCCTACAGGCGTGCACCACTACACGTAGCTAATTTTTGTATTTTTAGTAGAGACAGGGTTTCACCATGTTGGCCAGGATGGTCTTGATCTCTTGACCTCGTGATCGGCCTGCCTCAGCCTCCCAAAGTGCTGGGATTACAGACGTGAGCCACTGCAGCCAGCCTATCTCTTCTCTTTTTTGTCCTCTCCTTTGCTACCTGGAACCATCTTTTCATCCCTCCGGCCTTTGTCTCTTCCTATTTTCTGGCCATATGTGGATGAGAAAAATAATTATAAAAGTCATTTGTTGTTTTACTTACTACAAATGTATGATCTCTATTTTCATTGCAAAAGCCAATGAATAAGAATTTTTACCATTCCTTCATCATAAAAAATAAAACTGAGGGCTGGGGACGGTGGCTCACGCCTGTAATCCCAGCACTTTGGGAGGCCGAGGCGGGCGGCTCACAAGGTCAGGAGATTGAGACCATCCTGGCTAACATGGTGAAACCCCATCTCCACTAAAAATACAAAAAAAAGTAACTGGGCATGGTGCGGGCGCCTGTAGTTCCAGCCACTTGGGGGGCTGAGGCAGGAGAATGGCTTGAACCTGGGAGGCAGAACTTGCAGTAAGCCGAGATCGCGCCACTGTACTCCAGCCTGGGCGACAGAGCGAGGCTCAGTCTCAAATAAAGTAAAATAAAGTAAAATAAAAATAATAAATAAATAAAACTCAGGCCAGGTGTGGTGGCTCCTGCCTGCAATCCCAGCTACTTCGGAAGCTAAAGCGGGAGGATTGCTTAAGCCCAGGAGGGGTTGAGGCTGCAGTGAGCTATGACTGCACCACTGCACTCCAGCCTGCATGACAGAGCAAGATCCTCACTCTAAAAACAAACCACAAAACACCAAACAGAAAACTCCTGCATTCCACCAAAACTAACTACATAATTTAAAAAGTATTTTATACAGTTATAATAATCCAACCAAAAATTGCACCTTTTATAACTGTATGTCTCAATGAATTTTCACAAATAAAAAACATAGTCATTTAACCGGTACTGAGATCAGGAAATAGAACTTTACCAGCACCCCTGAAGCCCCCATCTGTCCCCATCTAGTCTCTACCTTCCTCTCACCCGAGGGCAATCATCACCCAGACTTCTAATAGCACAAAATAATTTCACCTATTTTTGTGCTTTATAAAAATGGCATGAAATGTCCTAGTTTGGGTTCCCCTAGGAGCTGCCCTGAGACAAGGATTTGGCGAGAGTGCCTTTATCTGGAGGCACAGGGAACACTGGGTGGGACACGAAGAAGTGAGCCAGGAAAGAGGCAGGCAGCAGCCATAAAGAAAAACCTGTTACGGGGCCTGACGTGGCAGCTCACACCTGTAATCTCAGCACTTTAGAAGGCCAAAGCGGGCAGATCCCTTGGGGTCAGGAGTTCAAGACCATCCTGGCCAACATGGTGAAACCCCGTCTCTACTAAAAATACAAAAATTAGCTAAGTGTGGTGGCAGGTGCCTGTAATCCCAGTTACTCAAGAGGCTGAGGCAGGAGAATCACTTGAGCCCAGGAGGTGGAGGGTGCATTGAGTGGATATCATGGCACTGCACTCCAGCCTAGGTGACAGAGCAAGACCCTGTCTCAAAAATAAATAAATATATATTTTTTCTTTTTTTTGGAGAGAGGCCGGTTTTGAACTGCTGGACTCAAGCAGTCATCCCATCTCAGTTGCCAAAGTGCTGGGATTACAGGTGTGAGCCACCACGCCCAGCTCATTTTGTATTTTCAGAGGACACGAGGTTTCTCCATGTTGGTCAGGCTGGTCTTACAATCCCGACCTCAGGTGATCTGCCCACCTCGGCTTACCAAAGTGCTGGGATTACAGACATGAGCCACTGCGCCCAGCCCTTTTTCATCATCCCTAATAGCCATGGAGCATTCTATTTAATCAACTGTATATGTAATTTATTTTTTCCGGGGGTAAGGGGCTCATATTCAACACAGATGGGAGGCCAGTTGGTGAGAAGGTGGCAGGCGGCACAGTCACTTATACAGCATGCCATACTGGTTCACTGTCAGACCAGTGATGGCCTCAGCTCCATTACCCCACCGGCTGACTCCGGCTCCTGCCTGGCTCGGCCCGGCCACCACAACCCCTCGGGAGCATTCAGAGGCATCACTGGAGGGTGTGTGGTTAGTGGAGCAGCTGGTGGTTCTCCGCATATCCCCTCTGGTCACGGGGAGGTCTCGTTTCTTCGGTCGAAGGCATTCCTGACTCCTTTCATGAACAGGTTTCATATTGCTTCTTGGTGTTCCTGGAGCCTGGAAGGAGTCTGCTTGCCACCTGGCCCATCAGAAGGGCTTCTTTGTAGCTTCTCTGTACCCCTCTCTGCTTCTGGCGGGGGCGCCCACATCTGAGCTTCCAGTGGTGCTTCTGAGCAGCTGTAGTAAGTGTCCTCCTGGCTGGCTCCAGAGCCAGCCCATTTCACAGCACTTCCTGGGGTCCACCCGATTGTCCTGGAGCTGCCACAACCAAGGTCGTGGTCCTCCCTGGCCCCAGAGCCGCCCCACACCCCTGTATATGCAATATTCATTAACCAGTCCCTTTTGGTGTCCATCTAGGTACAGGTCTCATTTTTCGAGCTAAAGTATCTATAATACACTGGAAGTGATACATGTCACCTCCATACTGTACACCAAACCTCATAAGCAGAGCAAACCTTTTTGACTTGGTTAACATTCTAGGATGTTTCTAATCACTTGGTAAAACAATTATGCTACAATAAATCTGTGTGTTTATCCTTTGGGCACCTGTGTGTACCTGTGCACACCTGGAGAATAAAGTCCTGTTTGAGGCACTGCCATCCAAAGAGGGTGTTTCAGTCTGTACTGCCACCAACAGTATGCTCGTGTTTCTGCACTCGCGTTTGGATCAGGAGAATTTGAAAGTCATCAGAAACCAAACCAAGATATAAGATCCAGCTGTAGCTGGAAAGTGGCAAACGTTCCAAAGCTAAAACACTGGCTATTCCTGGGCTGTTCCCAAACTGTGAGGCCAATTCTAGACGAGATCCAGAAATAGGGTGAGCAACTCATTTATTTTTTAAGCAAAACACCTTTTCTTCTTGTTTCTGCTAAGAACAAATAGCTTCCAGCAAGATAAATAGGGGATGCAATATTTTTATAAATTATTTCTCTTTTTATATTAAAAAAACTTTTTTAGGTTAAATGCTACTTAAAGATATGTTTAACCTGTATGATACTGACTTGCTCATGAGAAGAAAGAGAGAGGGTCAGGCCTCTGCCCACTACTACCCACTATCAACACGTAGGCCTGACATCAGTCTCTGCATAAATATTCTGGGCCAGGTGCGGTGGCTCACGCCTGTAATCCCAGCACTTTGGGAGGCCAAGGCAGGCGGATGATGAGGTCAGGAGACTGAGACCATCCTGGCTAACATGGTGAAACCCCATCTCTACCAAGAATACAAAAACTTAGCTGGGCATAGTGGCGGGTACCTGTAGTCCCAGCTACTCAGGAGACTGAGGCAGGATAATTGTTTGAACCCAGGAGGTGGAGGTTGCAGTGAGTCGAGACCATGCTACTGCACTCCTGCCTGGGCAACGGAGCGAGACTCTGTCTTAAAAAAAAAAAAAAAGAAAGTAAAAAATCAACAGCGGCTTCCAGGATGACTGAGCAGTGACTCAGTCTCTCCTTGACCAGATTCTGTAACTGTCCAGCAGAAATGCTTATCTGAGCTCTGGGAGAACAGGAAGCAGCTCAGTGGGGGCCTGCCTTGCTAAATTCTTCATCAAGCTGGTCTGTTATCTGCCCTGAGTCCTGCAAGAACATCTCAAGAAAAATCCAAAAACATGCAAGACAAATGAGGGTCCCCCCTTAGCGTGTTCTTGAAGCACTGAGGTGGCTGAAAGCTATGTATAGTTTCTGGGGAAACAGGTTTTTAGGAAACGTAGCACAGACACTATTCATCCAGAAGAGCCCCTTCCTGACATGAAAGATCTTAGCGTGAGAGAGAAGCATCTGATTCATCATGGGGACCTATCCAGCCAGCAGCAGG
This sequence comes from Chlorocebus sabaeus, assembly GCF_047675955.1. NCBI lineage: Eukaryota > Metazoa > Chordata > Mammalia > Primates > Cercopithecidae > Chlorocebus > Chlorocebus sabaeus. Next base: position 49,899,443 of record NC_132912.1, on the reverse strand, counting down.
GGCCCCAATGCCAGTGTCCGCCTCAGCAGAGGAGACAAGGGGGACATGCAAAGGGTTTCTGTTGAAAAATACTTCATGTAGGGTGACTATACTTAGCAGCAATGTATTGTATATTTCAAAGTAGCTAGAAGGCTAGGCACGGTATCCCATGACTATAATCCCAGCATTTTGGGAGGCCCAGGCAGGCAGATCACTTGAGGTCAGGAGTTCAAGACCAGCCTGGATAGCTTGGTGAAACCCCGTCTCTACTAAAAATACAAAAAATAAAAAATAAAAAATTAGCCAGGCATGGTGGCCTGTGCTTGTAGTTCAAGCTACTCAGGAGGCTGAGGCAGGAGATTGCTTGAACCTGGGAGGCAGGGGTTGCAGTGAGCCAAGATCACACCATTGCCCTCCAGCCTGGGCGACAGAGCAGGACTCTGTCTCAAAACAAACACAAAAAAACAAAGTAGCTAGAAGAGGGGACTTGAAATGTATCCAACACATAGTAATACCAAATGTTCAAGGTGATGGGCACCCTAAGCACCCTGATTGATCACCACACAATCTGTGCATGTAATAAATACTCAAATATACTCCATACATATGTAAAATATTTTATATCAACAAGAAAATACTTTGCCTAGTGTTTGTATCCAAATGGGAATAAATCCAGGGCTCGAAGTACAGATTTCATGGTTTTTTATTGGGACTCGGGAAGGGTGGGCCGTGGTAGCAGGTGCACTCACTGTCCAAGTTTGCCCAGCCTCTCTGCTGCATGGGTGATGGCATTTGTGACTGTGTTGGTCACTGTCTCAGTGACTTCCTTCATCTTTTTGTCCCGACTCTTGGGTTTTCTTTATGGCTTCGGCAATGGCTGTTGGAAAGAAAGAGGAAGAATGTCCTAGTGATCCACCGGCTGAACTTGTGTCCCCTTGAGTGGCCTGTGGGATGTGGCCATCTTAATGGATTAGTCCCTGGAGTGGCCCAATGGGACCAAGGGCAGCAGGACTCCTGGCAGAATGAATTTGAATTTGGTTTTAATTTCCCCGACAACTTGTATTTCTTCAACTGTGAGTGAGACTGAGCATCTCATGGGTACATTGCCTGCTTGTCCTTTTTTCTGGAAAATGCCTGCTCATGTCTTTTGACCATTTTTATATTGGGTTGTTACATTGGATTATCATTTTTATTACACACATTTTTCATCAGTTTGTGATTTTTCTTTTGGCTTGGTTTATAGTTTGTTTGTTTGGTTTTTTTTTTTTGGCAATAGAAAATTTCGAAGTTTTGGATTGTCAAATTTACTTAGTATTTCCTTTATGGCTGCTGGTTTTTTTTTTTTCTCATGGTTCTAAAGATTCTCCCCTCTCCAAGATTAGGCCAAAGTCTCTTATGTTATTACTATGTCTAAATGTTTATGATGTCTTCCCCCTCAAAACGCATATGTTGAAATCCTCAGCCCTAATGGGATGGTATTCAGAGGTGGGGCCTTTGGGAGGTTGAAATTAGCACCCACATAAAAAAGACCACAGAGAGCTAGCTCCTCCCACCATGTGAGGACACAGCTAGGCCCATCCACGAACCAGGAAGACGCCCTCACCAGATGCCAAATCTGCCATTGCCTTGATCTTGCACTTCCCATCCTCCAGGAGTGTGAGAAATAAATTTCTGTTGTTTCTAAGTCACCCAGTTTACGGTTTTTGTTTTTGTTTTTGAGACAGAGTCTTGCCCTGTCACTTCGGCTGGAGTGCAGTGGCGTAATCTCAGCTCACTGCAACCTCCGCTTCCCAGGTTCAAGGGAGTCTCCTGCCTCTGACTCCTGAGCAGCTGGGATTACAGGCATGTGTCACCATGCCCCCCTTAGTTTTTGTATTTTTAGTAGAGACAGGGTTTCACCATATTGATCAGGCTGGTCTTCAACTCATGACCTTAGTTGGCCCACCCGCCTTGACCTCTCGAAGTTCTGGGATTGCAGGCATTAGTCATTGCGCTTGGCCTATGGTATTTTATAATAGCAGCCTAAGCTAAGATGGTTATCTCCTAGTAAGTTAATAAATTCATTTATGTAAATTTAAGTCCTTCATCTACCCGGAATCTATTTTGTTTAAAAGGAATGAGATATACACATGCTTTGTACATAGTTCTACTCATAGCTCACACACATCAATTTAACATTTAACATAGAATTTTACATGTTAAATGTTTTGTCCCAGTGTGCTGTCACATAGTCTTTTGTGACTTTGTCTTCTTATCATTCCACAGAGAGAACCATCTAGACAGTGCCCTAACGCAGTACGCTCTGTGGCCTCCGATGAGCATAGATAACTGCCCCAGCCGAGAGGCTCTGAAAGGTTGCGACATCAGGGGCAGAGTTTGACCTGGTTAGTCAAAGAACAGGTTGGCCCAGCACCTGGCTTCCCTTCCTCCCTCCCTGCTTCCCTGCCCGACCTCAGCCGGCTGTACCTTTCTGGCCAGTCTCCTCGGCATGTCCCACCACCTCCTTCACCACTTCCTCCACCGCATGAACTGAACAGAGGAGACAAGTCCAGGACGAGGTCTCAGAGCAGGCTCACTGCCCCTGAGTCAAGAGACAAGTCCAGGGTGAGGGCTCAGAGGAGACCAGTGTCCCTGAGTCCAGGGCGAGGGCTCAGAGCAGGCCCACTGCCCCCCAAGTCCAGGGTTAGGGCTTACAGCAGGCCCACTTATCCTCACAATGGACCTATGCATCCCTGGACATCCAAGGTGGGGGTCTGGGATGCCACCCCCAGCCAGGACAGACTGGCTCAGGAGGAGGACCTTCCCCCACAGCTGGCTTCATTCAGAGATGTCAGGGCCCTGGCTGCCTGGAGACGAGCTCAGTGAGCCCCATGAGGGCACGAGTCCCCCAAGCCCCTTGGCCCTGCCCGGCCTGGAATGGCAATGAGCAGGCCATCTTGCCAGCTGAGACATGAAGCCCAGGCTGGGCCTGTGTGCCAGGTCACACCCCTCTCAGGATGTGCTGGTGCCTGCCTCAGGTCAGTTTCCAACGCCTCATCCAGTAAAACCACATCTCTCAAAGCAATTCCTCCAACAAGAGGGAATTCTCTGCCTACTTCAGAGTTTTTTAAAGTGTGGGTGGTAGCGTGCTAGAACTGAAAAATTTCGGGTCAGAAGAAATGGTTCTTACTCTAACTCTACCTTCCACCTCTGGGTTCCCTCATCTTTAGAATAGGAATCTGTTGGGGTGATGAGACCCAACACCAGGCCGCAGGGGCGACAAAGTCTGGGGGTGGCAAAGGAATGAGAAAAAGACAGTTTGAGAGAGAAAATGGGACCAGGGGGCCACCGCGAGTGTGGGAGCGCATGCTATTTATTGGTGATCTACCAAGGAAACAGGTGGTGAGGATGTGAGGGTTGAAAAGAAATAGTGTATCAAGTGAATGAGAAACATATGGCTACTTGAGATAATGGGAGTGCTAGAAGCAAGGAGCCCGCAAATCTAGCAAGCCCTGCCTCAGCTTCTCTCCCAACACTCAGCTTTTCTCCCAACAGGAATGCAGAAACTCAGAGGCTAGTGAAAGGTTAAAGCAGGTGGTCCACACCAGCTGCAGAGTCAAAAACAAAATACGTGTCTGCTGCCATTTAGAAAGAGAACACAAACTCAGGCAAGACTGTTTTTCACATGATGACCCACGGGTGGTGCCTGGCTGGGCCTCCCCACGCACAGCTGCTGACCTCCGCATATAAAATACACTTCGGGACTGGGCGCAGTGGCTCATGCCTGTAATCCCAGCAGTTTGAGAGGCCAAGAGGAACGGATCACTTGAGGTCAGGAGTTTGAGACCAGCCTGGCCAACATGACAAAACCCCGTCTCTGCTAAAAATACAAAAATTAGCCGGGCATGGTGGTGGGTGCCTGTAATCCCAGCCACTCAGGAGGCTGAGGCACAAAATCATTTGAACCCAAGAGGCAGAGTTTACAGTGAGTCAACATCGCACCACTACACTCCAGCCTGGGTGACAGAGCAAGACTCTGTTTCAAATACAAATACAAATAAAAATAAACATGCTTTAGGGGACTTGGATGAAATTGAAAATGTCCTTTTTGACTTTGAACAGATCAGACTTGGTGACTTGTTAAGAAATCTTTGAAGCTTTAAAGTTATGGTAAAAATAAAAATCCATCTTCCTTTTCCTGCATAGGTTATTCAGAATAGGCTGTTTTGACAAGAAAGGTTCCCCAGATTTCCAGAGGGAAGGGTCCAAGCTGCCAGTGTTCACCTAGCACCAGGACTCATGCCCTGCCCCCAGGAGACCTCCCCAGCTCTGCACCCCTTAACTCTGTGCTGTCCTGGTGGGGCTGGAGACCAGGGTTCCTGAGGGACCAAGGCCTCCCCCCAGGGCCTCATCTGCCCACTAAGATCCGCCTCCAACAGACCCAGTCTGCCCCAGATACCCCTAGCCCAGGTAGAAAGGAGCCCCGGGTCCTCACTGACTCCCTCGGTGGCCTTCTCGGTGCGGTGGTCCAGGCCCTCAGCAGCCAGCTTCCCCAGGCCTCCCAGCATCACGTGGCAGCAGACAGTGGCCAACTAGGATGCTGAGGACTGGCCCAACGTGCTTTTATAGCTGCCCCTGGTGCCGCTCTAGGCTCTGAGGCAACAAGCCCTTGCTCCAGCCCAGGCTGGACAGGTGAGTCAGAAAGGGCGACAGCAGGCACTGGGGTGGCAGCATCCCCTGACAGCATGAGACTTCTGTAGCCCTGTCCTACGGACCCCGTGAAGGACAGGGGCAGGGAGCAGGGCTGAGGCTGGACAGGAGAGATCTGGACATGCCTCTTCCTTGAGGCAGAGGGCCTGAGTCCCAGCCCCCCGAGACCAAAGCTTCCCAAGCCTGGGCACTGATATGTACCTGGAGACAAGGCCTAGGATTCTAAGCCTACTGCTCAAGGTCCGCCATGTGGCCCGGTAAAGGGTTTGGGGGTTCTATAGGCTTGGAGATCTGGGCAGTGCTTTGGGTCACAAACACAAGTGGAGTGAGGGTGACTGTCCTCCCCATTCCTGGAGACCCTGGCTCTGCAGAGCAGTTTGCAGCCTCCATGGGATAGGTGGGGTGTTCAGGGGGGCACAGCACTGAGCAGAAACATAGTCACTTAGTGCTGCTCAGCTGATGCTCACTCACCCTAGAGGCTCTGTGACATCAGTGGTGCCCTCCTATCCCCTGGCAGTCCTGAAGGAGTAGACAGAGGCCTCCACCACCACTCAGGGAGATGCTTCCAGTCCTAATTAGAATCCCCGAGAAAGCAGCTTCCCTGGCTCCTGGCACATCGCATGAGAAGTGGCAGGGCTGCTCCCTAGTCACTCATGATGGACAGAGATGCCTCAAGCCACCTGCCACATGCTGGTTCCCTTAGTCACCAGCCCAACCTGAGCCTCCGTTTCCTCACCTGTAAAATGGGGATAGCGTGCCTTCCTGGCTGTGTCACTAATCATCCCTGAGACAAAGCATGCCAGCTCCTGGTAAACACCTGTTCCCTCCACTCGTCACTGAGGTGCTGGGCGGTGCCCTTGGGCAGTGAGTTCTGACCAACCGGTGGGGTGGGCCAAGGAGTGACTGGGACATGAGGCTGCCTGGAGCCAGAGGGCTGGGAGATGTGACTGCCGCTGGCCAGGAGCCAAGGAGAGGTGTTCCTGTGCTCCTCCTTCTGGGGTGCAGGCCTGGGGCAGGGGTCTGAGGCTCTCTCCCCAGTGCAGGCTCCTGGAGCTGTTCTCCTGGGTGTATTGGGGCCTGATTAGTTTACTGGACTGTGGGCCCTCCCAGCCTGGGACTCTGGAGCTGAGACCCTCTTGCATGCCTGCATGGTGTTTGGGGGCTCCAGGGCTATGGCCAGTCCCCCTAGGGTGGGCAGTGGGTATCGTGGGCAGCAGGACCTCTGGGTCTCAAGGCCACGGCCCAACACATGCCATTGCTGTCTCCTTTGGGCAGGGGTGAATCGGGGCTTAAACAATTTAGAGGGGCCCTCTTTATGAAAGGGAATACAATCATACGATTCTTGCACATTTTTCATTGATATACGTATGAACTTCTGGATCCAGACGGGGCTGTGAAAGTGGGGGGGCCTGGAGCTCGGGCGGGTCCAGATGACCGTGTCCTCCTTTGTAACAGCCAGAGTCCAGGATGTTTTGCTCAGGGCATTGGGCTGGCACTGCAGAGGGTTGGGGGGTGGGGGGACCCCGGGGACACGGCTGGTGGGAATTGTGCTAGGAAACCTCAGGGATGCTCCCTGGACCTGTCAAAGGCCCTTCCCTGCTCCTTCTGAGGCTGTGTGTCCCCCACCCCCACATGGGTCCTTTCTATGCCTGTTCCCCTGACAAGTGTCGTCTGCCTGCTCTAGAATGGTTTCCAGACCCCACAGACCCCCTCCTCATGAGCTCCCACCCTAGGGTACTCTGCACCAGTCCCCTCTCTCAGGAGCTCACCAGCCCCAGACAGCCTGTTGTCAGAGCTCAGCCACACAGCAGGACCCTGGCCCACTGCCCAGCCCAGAGCCACCACAGCCTCTGGGGACAACTGCCCTTCCCACCCCCTCCACATGGTGCCTGCCCATGAGACCCTGCCCTGCTAATTTAATGCACTGCCTTGGTGTGAGCACTGTGATTCTAATGACAACACACCACGGCCCTAGACCTCCTGGGCAAGGCTGGGTCCAGACACAGATCCCGAATGCCCGCGGGGGAGAAGACAAGAGGCCTGGGGAGGCCCAGGACCAGACATGGGCCCCAGGCCCTGGTGCCCTCCCATTGGCCTTCCAGCTGCTGCTGCTGTAACCAGATCCCCGTCCACCCAGCCCAGCCCATGGGCCCCAGCAGGCCCTCTGTGCCCCACTTCTGGGGCAGACCCCTAAGAGTGGGACCCCTTTCTAGCCAAAGAACCTGAGATAGCCCCAAATCCTCCTAACCGTGATGGATCCTGGTCTGAGGGGCTGGGCTCAGGTGACTCCTGCAGGGAACTTCACCTGCCTGGATGAGGTCAAGGGTGAATTAGGTGGGGCCTGCCCCCCCCCACCCCATCGTGAAAGAGGTCCAGCCCACAGTGGGCCCAAGGGGGCTTCCCTTGGACCCAGGGACCCCAGTCAGCATATCCTGAGTCAGAAGGTCAAGTCCAGCCTCAGGCAGGGAGAATCTGGCTTTGACAGGAGCAGATACATTCTCAAGGTGGGATTTGCCCAACAAACTAGCTTGGCAAGGGACTAGCTGGCTGAATCACTGAGTCAAGGAGAGCCAGTGTTTCAAATAGCAATTTGCCAACTTAGCAATTACCAATTCTGAAAAATAATTTATTTGAAATACTTAAATACTTAGGCTGTCTCATGTCTAAAGCCTGATGATGCCTTGTGTGATTTAAAGGACAGACGTCACGAATGCTGAGAGTTTTCTGGCAGTCCATCCTGCCGGTGTCTTCTCCCACTTTTGTTCTGTGGATTTGAGCTCACAGTTTGTGCTGTGCCCACCGCCTGCCCCCGCTAACGAGACTCCCGGAGACTTGGCTGGCCAGTCACCAGAGGAACAGGGGCCCGGCAGCACGCCAGCATCCACCCACCTGTGGGTACCAGTCAGGCTCCTGGGGGAAGCCAGAGGACGTATTCGAATGGATACTTGAGGAAACAGGCTGTTCACAGAAGTGTGGACAGAGTTAAGGGAACCGGTGAGAGATGAGGAATGCCCTGGAGCAGGAAGAAGGGGAGCTGTTCTCTCCCTGGGTCTAGAGGGACAGGAAAAGTGTCCACAGACCCCAAAGACAGCTGTGGGTGTAGAGGAGGATCATCAGGAGCTGCAGTCATCAGTAGAAAGATGTGGCCACTGCCAAACCAGCAAGGAAGAATCTGAGCGAATAACCACATCTCCTCTCTCCCACCTCCTGTGATGTCCCCCATTGTCTGAATTCCACTAGGGCCAGAGAGCGAGGCATGCTGGTGATGCAGCCCAAGAGGGAGCGGGCAGAGAGGAGCCAGTGGGTATGGAGGTGAAACAGAGAAACAGAATTCCAGCTCACTCTGCGGGATGTCTGGGTCTGATAGAAACATGGCAGCAGCTTTATTATTATTATTATTATTATTATTATTATTATTATTATTATTACTACTATTATTTTGAGATGCTCTTGTTGCCCAGGCTGAAGTGCAGTAGCGTGATCTCAGCTCACTGCCGAATTCTGCCTCCCAGGTTCAAGAGATCCTCCTGCCTCAGCCTCCCGAGTAGCTGGGATTATAGGCACATGCCACAACGCCTTGCTAATTTTTTGTATTTTTGGCAGAGAACGGGTTTCACCATGTTGGCCAGGCTGGTCTCGAACTCCTGACCTCAGGTGATCCGCCCGCCTCGGCCTCCCAAAGGGCTGGGATTACAGGTGTGAGCCACTGTGCTAGGCCTGCAGCAGCTTAATTTTACAGTGTCCCTTTTCTCCTTCTGGAAACTATATGGAGCAACAACAAGACTGAGGAGGAGGAAGAGGAGGAGGAGGAGGAGGAGGGGGAGGAAGAAGAAAAAGCCCATCATCAACACACACATCAAACTCAACTTCAGAGAAATTAGGAAGCTGGGAAGCCACGTAAACCCAAAAGCAGGTGACACCAGCAGAACCAACACAGGAAGCCAGGGAAGTGCAGAAGAACAGGGCATGAGGGGTGGCCAGGGGGGATCTTCATTGTTGCCAGCAACACACACTCCCAGGAGGAGAGGACCCTCAGAGTGAGAATGGAAAGCTGTGGAATTGAAGAATGAAGGAGTAGGTGCTGCCCGGGGAAGTCTGGGGTGCAGAATCTGAAAGCATCCCTTCCCAAGAGAGACAGGAACACTTGGGAAGGCAGGGCTGAGTCGCTGGAGGCTGTATCTGTGAAAGGAGGCTGGCAGTAGAAACTGCCTGAAGCCGAGTGGGTTCTGAGAGGCAGAGGGGCAGCGCTACAGAGGTGAGGCTGATGCTTCTGTGCAGGAAGGGCAGGCTCCTGAGGAAGGGAGCCCCGAATGCTCTCCACTAGATTCCCAGGGAGCCCCACTCCCCCCACAGGGACCTCATGCTGACAATGAAATCCCATTCATATTGGAACCTCCGACACACTGCCGTGAATGTGAGGGTTTCGTGACTGATGGGGTAGGTTTCTCTTCCAACTCAAAAGTAAAATTTCCATTTATTCCTCCCCCAGCCTCTCTGAACGTTCACCTCTTAGATAACCACAGTACGGTGATCAGAAAAAAGAAATCCACATTCTCATATTTAACTATATTAAAATTATTTCATAAAATAACCAATTTAATTAATTAAATACATTTAAATAATGTTTAAATATATTTAAATTATTTAATTTAAAATGAACATATTAGCTAAACTAAAGCCCTTACTGGAGTTTCACCACTTTTTCCACTAATGTCCTTTTTCTGTTCCCAAGTGCCACCCAGGATCACGGGGCATTTAGTTATTTCTTAGTCTCTTGCCATTTTGTAGGACTGCAGTGAGAGTTCCTCAGTCTTTCCTTATCTTTTGTAACCCTGACACTTTGAACCAGTACTGATCGGTATTTGTCAAATGTTCCTCGATTTGGGTTTGTCTGATGTATTTCCATGACTGGACTGAAGTTATGCACTTTTGGCCATTACAGTACAAAAATGATGTGGAATCCTTCCCCGTGCATTCCATTAGAGTTATGGCACTGATAGTTCTTCTTACTGATGATGTTGAACTTGTTCATTTGGTTCAGGTTTCTGCTTGAACAGGGACCTGGGAGGCAGAGCCTGCAGTGAGCCAAGATCACATGATTGCACTCCAGCCTGGGCTACAGAGAGAGACTCCACCTCAAAAAAAAAAAAAAAAAAAAAAAAGATACATTTTCTGTTATTTGGGTAGTATATTTACTCATACTAGCTCACTAACTAAACACAGCTGCAGATCAGTTCTTATTCCAGCACATTCTTTTTACAACACTTAAGATGACTAAATGTGACATGAAATGGGGAAGATTTAAAAAAAGATGCCTTTGACTTCAGCATGAAACAGATACAAGTGTATGATGAAAATACAACCTCAATAAAAGCGCCACTTACCGTAAATGAGTATAACTCTTCATCACATACGCTCAAAGATCTATCTGCATCTCTATAAAATAAGAGTGTGCATTACTTCAAAAGCTGTTAATATCTTAGTATAATACCTGTTTAGTAAAATAATGCCTCCTGTGTGCTTTGGTGTTTACCAAAGCAGTTTTTACGAAACCTTCTCCTGGATCCTGACTTGCAGAGGATTTCCTGACTACTTCTTTCACAGCACTTCATGTCCTGTACTGTGAAGTCTTTTATATGATAACCAGTCAGAAGTGCCCATAAGTATTGACTCTCCCTAACAGGCGATGGCAATAAACCAAATATATTTTCACTCTTCTAACCACACACTGAAACACAAGAATGTTTTACAAAGCAGTAGTGATGAACTTTAATAAATGTAAACGTGATTCAGATTTTCTAGCTTCCTTTCTCTTTAGTTCTCTGTAGTATAGTCTCATGATGTATTTATGTATTTTCTGTTGTTTGAATTAAAAACTCATCTGCCTTTTTAAGAGGCCAGTCTTTGATGAACTTTAAACTTTGTAAAAAACTAATGCATTGTGCCTGTGTGATAAACCAGTGGTTCTCCAAATGTGCTCTGTGGACCTCTCAGGATCCCCAAGACCCTTTCCAGAAGAGGCCAACGGGGTTTTTTTTTTTTTGAGACCTAGTTTCACTCTTGTTGCCCAGGCCGGAGTGCAATGGCGTGATCTCAGCTCACGGTAACATCTGCCTCCCGAGTTCAAGTGATTCTCCTACCTCAGCCTCCCGAGTAGCTGGGATTACAGGTGCCCGCCACCACACCTGGCTAATTTTTATAGTTTTAGTAGAGATGTGGTTTCACCATGTTGGCCAGGCTGGTATTGAACTCCTGACCTCAGGTGATCTGCTCGCCTCAGCCTCCCAAAGTGCTGGGATTACAGGCCTGAGCCACTGTGCCTGGCCAACACTGTTCTGAATCATATGAATTAAAACTGAGAAAGCTGATTAAAAAATTTAAAAATTTGTAAAAGTAATACAACGTCATTGCCTGCTTTTTCGTTGACACTTGCCATGATTGTGTAAAAGTAAAAATGGGTAAAACTGCTGGTTTCTCAGCATAAATCAAGGCAGTGGTACCAATTACATTAGTCACTCTATTCTTTACTGTCCCCTGCAGTTAAAAAATGTAGCCTGAATTACTTAAGAATGTCTTTGATGAAGCAGTAAAAATTAATGTTACTAAATCTTGACATGTCTCCTTAATATTCTGAATAAGTGAAAAGTTAACAAGAAGCGCTTCTGCTGACTGTAGTATGGTTATTGTTGTTGCTGTTGTTTAAAAAAAAAAGAATTCGGGATTTAATTGTGAACTGAACAACCAATTTTTTCACAGAACATCATTTTTATTTAAAAGTAAAACTGGGCCAGCGCAGTGGCTCATGCCTGTAAAATCCCAGCACTTTGGGAGGCCAAAGCTGGCAGATGGCTTGAGCTCCTTCAGCAGTTCAAGACCAGCCTCGGCAACATAACGAAACCCTGTCTCTACCAAAAATACAAGAAAATTAGCCTGGCGTGGTGCCACACATCTGTGGTCCCAGCTACACAGGATTCTGAGGTGAGAGGATTGCTGGAGCTGAGATCATGTCAAAGCACTCCAGCCAAGTGACAGAATGAGACTCAGTCTAAAAAGAAGTACAACTATCATTCTCAAAAATAAATGGAGAGGTTGTCCCTTCAAGGAAAATAAGTATTTGTTCCCAATGATGAAATTTAAGCTTTCCTGAGGACTTTGAAAAACTTCTTCCTGCTACTGTAGGCTTGACAGCTTTTCAATACTTAAAGGTGTTTTAAAGTAAGATTGGTGGTTAAACTAAAAGTGATTTTTGACATAATAAAACATAAACCAATATATTCCAAGTAACTAATGCATAACATTATAAATGCAAGTATGGGAGGAAAGATCCATTTACTGTGCAAGAAAGATCAATGAGTACTGACGGAATAAATTTATTAATACATAAAATGCCACTGGAACTAATTTCAGAAAGTAGCACTTGTGAAGTTTTGATTTAGTATTTAAAAATACCCAAAACTGTCTGAAAACTTTAAAAATACACCTTTTACCAACTACATATTTGCATGAGGTTAGGTCATCTTACTGATTCTTTTTTTTCTTTTTTTGAGACGGAGTCCCTCTGTCACTGAGCCTAGAGTACAATGGGGAGATCTCGGCTCACTGCAACCTCCGCCTCCCAGGTTCAAGTGATTCTCTGGTCTCAGCCTCCCAAGTAGCTGGGACTACAGGCGAGAACCACCATGCCCAGTCATTTTTTGTACTTTCAGTAGAGGCGGGTTTCACCATGTTAGTGGGGCTGCTCTCAAACTCCTGACCTCAAGTGATCCACCCACCTCGGCCTCCCAAAGTGCTGAGATTGCAGGTGTGAACCACTGCGCCCGGCCATCTTACTGCTTTTTTTTTTTTTTTTTTTTTTTGAGACGGAGTCTTGCTGTCACCCAGGCTGGAGTGCAATGACACGATCTCAGCTCACTGCAACGTCCACCTCCCAGGTTCAAGTTGTTCTCCTGCCTCAGCCTCCAGAATAGCTGGGACTACAGTGTGTGCCACCACACTTGGCTAAGTTTTTGTATTTTTAGTAGAGACGGGGTTTCACCATGTTACCCAGGATGGCCTCGATCTCCTGACCTTGTGATCTGCCCGCTTCGGCCTCCTAAAGTGCTGGGATTACAGGAGTGAGCCACTGCGCCCAGTCTCTTACTGCTTTTTAAAAGCAAATTAGAAAGAAAGATCTAGAGAATACAGTTGTCTCCTATCAAGCTCAACATGAGAGACTTTAAATAATATAAATACATGACACTTTTTACTCAACTTTTTATTGTAGAAAAGTTATTTTTCAGTGAAAAATTTCTGTTAAAAATATTGTTCTCAAGGAATATTTTCTGGTATTACAACCTGGGTCAGGGTTACTACTGACATCCAGTTGGTAGAGGCCATGAAAGCGGCTAAACTCTCTGCAATGCACAGGACAGTCCTCACAACAAAGCGTTATCTAGCTCATAATATCAACAGTGGTAAGGCTGTGAAATCTAAACTAAAAATAGATTTTGAAAAAAATCTCAGTTTTCTATTTCTACCACAGTCAATATCAATATAATCAACATAAACACACTCTTTGAGATGCTCAATCATTTAAGAATTAAGAGTCTTAAGGAACAAAGAAAACACAAATAATTTGCTTCGATATTTTAGCAGGCACAATACAGCTTATGATGTCTACAGCTGTGACCTAACACTGAGCTTGACATCTTGCAAAGTAATTAGCTAGAATAACAAGACAGGTTTCTAAAAAGCTCACCTCTGCGTGATATCATGATGTATCTCCAAGGTCACTCTGTGGAAGGAAAAACAATTCATAACAATAGATGTTATCACTTGTTAGGCCTGAAGACATTTTTTAAAAGGCGGGCAGAGGAAACTCTCCTAGTGGCCCTGAAATTCAAATCTTCTAGTTTGGAACACCACCATAAGGGCACTTTGTTTCATTTCTTGGTTTTTCACAAAAATATAAGAACCAAAATGCAAGGCAATATGCTGTTAAGAAGACGTGTTTCTGTTGATCATTATATTGTATAAATAATAACAGATTTCCCTGTTATATGCTCTTCTACCCACAAAACCTTTCGTCCCATGTGATTTATTTTATGTATTTATTTATTTTTTGACCCAGAGTCGCACTCTGTTGCTCAGACTGGAGTGCAGTGGTGTGATCCTGGCTCACCACAACCTCCATCTCACAGGTTCAAGCGATTCTCATGCCTCAGCCTCCCAAGTAGCTGGGACTACAGCTTTGCACCACTATGCCCAGGTAACTTTTTTGTTTTGTTTTGTTTTGTTTTTGGGATGGAGTTTCACTCTTGTTGCCCAAGCTTGAGTGCAATGGTGTGATCTTGGCTCACAACAACCTCTGCCTCCAAGATTCCAGCCATTCTCCTGCCTCAGTCTCCCGAGTAGCTGGGATTACAGGCATGAGCCACCACACCCAGCTAATTTTGTAGAATGAGGCTCAAAACAACTGAGAGAAGGCAAATCTCAATTTTAGTTACTAGGTCTATACAATATTAACACATTTTAAAAAGCCTGTAACATTAGCATGTAAGATGGATATGTCTATAGTGCTTCAAGTAGTTTTCATCTGTGAAATAATTTTAAAATCACGGAGTTTAAAGTTACATGCTGGAAAGGACTAATGACCTTACATGACATTTAATTCAACACTCATCTTACAGATCAGGGAAACAAACCTTAAGACTGACTTGCCCAAGGTCCCACCAAATAGGAACAGTTTCTTGTCCTAAACTCAAATTAAGCTGTGGCTCTCAAACTTTGCTGCACATTAGAATCACCTAAGAAGCTTTAATAATGGCCTCATCTTCAACGTGAGACATTTTAACGCAATGAGTGTTGGGTATGACTTTGGGCATCAAGGTTGTTGGTAAAAGTTTCCCAGGTGATTTCAACGTGCAGCAAAGTTTGGAATGATTGAGCTGGAGTGAAAATCAGAATCTTCTGGGATGCCTTTCTTCACATAAAGATGCCTCACATCCATCCCTATTTTCCTAAAAGGCTTCTCAGTGCCTAGAGATAGAGGGAAAGTGGAGATGGGAAGACACATCTGTTTTCAGATCTGTATTTTGAAAAAAAACTTTGCATAAGTGTTCTCAGTGAGTTCCACCTATCCCACTGACAACACTGCACTACTGACTCGTGATAAACATTTTTCAGAATCTTTTCTTGAAGTCAATTTGCCCTATTAATTTGCTCAATAAACCTTTATTTCACCAATAGTTAATATACCAAATAATTATTTCTCAAATTTGCTGATGGCAAATTAAAACTTACTTTACTTTCAAAAGTAGACTTCCAAAAAGTAGAATAATGAGGAAAAAAGCATGACATTTGTTCGAGCAAGATTAATCTTCAAAGCTACTTTTGAATTGTATGCTAACACATCAAAATCTTTTGAACTCAAAGAAGCCAGGGACTCTAGTCAAAGTAGTTTTTGTGTATGTGTGCTCAAAGATTTAAGAGACTTGGCTGACTACAGACATTTAGTGATTACTCAACAGGTCCCAAAGCTCAGGACTTGAGACAGAGTTTGAGTCCAGTTTTTGCTGAAACACAATTTCATCACAACTATTATTAAAAGGGAGGGAGGAAAGTGACATTATTATGAGTGTAAACTTGCCATTTTTAATTGAAGTAAAAGTTATTGACAATTGAATTAGCTAAAAAGGCTAGTGCATTTGAAATGAAATTGTTTATAAGCTAGTTATGCCATGTTTACAGAATGAAAAGTAAAATCAAAGATAAAGACATTAATATTCTAAATTAGTACTTTCCAAACTGTGTTCTAAAAATCAACACTCATAACCCAAGGAGATGATAATAATGTACACTGGACAGCCACTAGGAGCTGTTGGTGGTGTTGGTTGTTGTCCCTTTTAAAATAAACTGCATCTCAGGGTGCTCTCAAAGCGCATCTTTGTGGCGCACGAGGTGCTCACGCACAATGGGAGAAATTCAAATGCAGATACACTGTGGTGCCAGAAGAGGAAAAGCTGTTCCTTCTTCCAAGGCTACTGTTCAAAGTAGTACACACTGATTTAGGCCTATAATGCACTGAACGACTAAGTTTTCATGAAAAACATTCAATAAAGGGAGCCTATCCTTCTCATGACCCAAATGAGAATCTGAGAGAATACTTTCCATTCCTTTCAAAACTTGATCAATTCAATGCGTTCAGCATTGTCGTAAGGCATAAAGGCATCAAAAAAATACACTTTTTCTGGGACTGTTTCTTTGCTATCTGATTTTTCCTTGTACCATGACATCTAAGATTAAAAGAGAAATTGATACTTAATATATACTTAATATATAGAATCTGGATATCAATATATAGTTGACTCCAATTTCTTAAACTGATTGCTGAAGAGGACAACCAAATGGCTGAAATAATTTTAGAATAAAGGGATCTATCCCTTGGCAGTATAGTTGTACTCACGATATTATTGTCATTGTAAGATAAGACTGGCTGGCTGTGTTGTCATCAAGGAATATTGTTGAACATGAGCTGTATTGTTGACTGAAACGCACAGTAGATACCTGAAAGGGAAGGGAAGTATAAGTTAAACTTATCAAAGTGTATTTTTTCTTGGTTAAAATGTCAAATGACAAAGCGCTAAGATATTTCTTACACTCCTTGAACTGCCTGAGTGCGGTATCATGTGCACTCTACAGAAAACCCATTAGAGGCTCTTAACTTCCAGAGACGATGTTTAAGATACGGGTTATAAAATGCTGCCCTTAATATGGTACCTGTCATCAAACCTAACAAGGATTTTATAAATTCCCTTTAAAAATCATGAGAAAAGTTTAAAATAAGATTTCATTGCTTTTTTCTACAACAATATAAAGCAGCCAAGAATTTCTATTTCTATGATTAATTTACTACGATAAAATGTAATGTATTAAATAATACTGGTACAAGAGTATTTTATTGCAGTGACTACAAGACTAATGCATTTACTAAATTACTCATCCTAAATGTATTATTTCAGGCGATATTGTGACAAAACAAGTGTTTCGGATTCAGAGGCTCTGTGTGCCAGGGCTGCTAGGCCACCAACAAGCGAGGAAGTCATAGATTTCTCTAGTCCTATTTTCTTATGTGGAGGATAAAAAGAGTATCACTTAAATATTCTCTCACATCCTGAAAATAGATGACAACTTAAAAAATCTTTCGCTTCATGTTTAAATAAGACTACCATGACATGCCTCAAATGAGACTCTCAGAGAATACTTTCCATTCATTTCAAAACTTGATCAATTTCATTCTATAAATCATCTGACCTGCACCTAGCCATTTTCCTGCTCCACTCCCGCTCTCTCCCTAGAATACTTCTTTTCTCTTTCCTTGTTTCAGCAAGCTCGACTCCATCTACCCTCTTGGATCTCTTTGTCGGCAGCCACACCAAAAAATGTTTTTTCTACACTAATTAGTCGAATTCACAAGACACTAATTGTTGCAGAGTATTCCCCTCATGAGAAAGTATGCCTCTCCTTAAGAGTACGGGAGGCCCCTTACTCTTCCTACCTCCAGCTGCTGAGCATAGAATTTTGAATAAATCCAAAACTTTGACAAGTGTTTGACAATTCAGTTATAATTTGGAAGATAAGTCTTACTACATTTAATTACAGCAAAAACACTACTAACAGTTTACTGTTTATAGGTATTATTTAAGGTAGTCACAAAATGGAAACAAATAATCTAACATCAGTCAACATAAATCAGAGTATGAAATTTTATGATCCTTAACAAGAAATGGAAGGGGCTACTTAGTAGTTTTAAGGTTTAATAACAAAAACTAGAAAATAATCGTACCTAGTAATTTAGTAAGTCAAAACCAAAGCCTTGGATGTCGATGCCCACCCACTGACTTCTTCCGCTGTACCTGCTGCCTCTCATTTTAACCCATTAGAAATATTAAAGTTGTTTTCCTTTTAGAGGTCTTCATCTCCTTGGTTAGGTCTATTCCTAATTATTTTATTTTATTTTATTTTATTTATTTTATTTTTGCAGCCATCATAAAAGGGGTTGAGTTCTTGGTTTGATTCTAAGGTTGGTTGCTGTTGGGGTATAACAGAGCTACTGATTTGTGTACATTAATTTTGTCTCCTGAAACTTTCCTGAATTCATTTATCAGTTCTAGAAGCTTTTTGGAGGAGTCTTTAGGGTTTCCTAGGTATACAATCATGTCATCAGCAAACAGCAACAGTTTGACTTCCTCTTTACCGATCTGGATGCCTTTTATTGCTTTCTCTCGTGTGATTGCTCTGGCTAGGCCTTCCAGTACTATGCTGAATAGAAGTGGTGAGAGTGGGCATCCTTGTCTTGTTCCGGTTCTCAGGGGGAATGCTTTCAACTTTTTCCCATTCAGTATTATGTTGGCTGTGGGTTTGTCATAGATGGCATTTATTACATTGAGGTATGATCCGTGTTCACCGATTTTGCTGAGGGTTTTAATTATAAAAGGATGCTGCATTCTGTCAGATGTTTTTTCTGTGTCTACTGAGATGATCATGTGATTTTTTTTGTTTTTAATTCTGTTTATGTGGTGTATCACATTTATTGACTTGTGTATGTTAATCCATCCCTGCATCCCTGGTATGAAACCCATGTGATCATGGTGGATTATCTTTTCTTTGAGATGGAGTCTTGCTCTGTCACCCAGGCTGGAGTGCAGTGGGGTGATCTTGGCTCACTGCAACCTCTGCCTCCCAGGTTCAACCCACCTCCCAGGTTCAAGTGATTCTCCTGTCTCAGCCTCCTAAATAGCTGGGATTACAG
The DNA here is from genome assembly GCF_047675955.1 of Chlorocebus sabaeus. Taxonomy (NCBI): domain Eukaryota; kingdom Metazoa; phylum Chordata; class Mammalia; order Primates; family Cercopithecidae; genus Chlorocebus; species Chlorocebus sabaeus. Next base: position 49,880,986 of record NC_132912.1, on the reverse strand, counting down.
GCATGCGTCACCATGCCCGGCTAATTTTTGTAGTTTTAGTAGAGACAGGGTTTCCCCATGTTGGCCAGGCTGGTCTCGAACTTCTGACCTGGGGATCTGCCCGCTTCGGCCTCCCAAAGTGCTGGGATTACAGGCGTGAGCCACCGTCCCCGGATGGATTATCTTTTTGATATGCCATTGGGAACTACAAAACATTGCTGAATGAAATCATAGACACAAACAAATGGAAAGACATCCCATGCTCAAGAATGGGTAGAATGAATATTGTGAAAATGACCATACTGCCAAAAGCAATCTACAAATTCAATGTAAGTTCCATCAAAATACCACCATTCTTCTTCACAGAACTAGAAAAAACAATCCTAAAATTCATATGGGACCAAAGAAGAACCCACATAGCCAAAACAAAACTAAGCAAAAACAAATCTGGAGGCATCACATTACTTATTTCAAACTATACTAGAAGGCCATAGTCACCAAAATAGCATGGTAGTGGTACAAAAATAGGCACATACACCAATGGAACAGAATAGAGAGCCCAGAAATAAACTCAAATACCTATAGCCAACTGATTTTCAACAAAGCCAACTAAAACACAAGGTGAAGAAAGTAAACCCTATTCAACAAATGGTGCTGGGAAAATTGGCAAGCCACATGCAGGAGAATGAAACTGGATCCTCAACTCTCACCTTACACAAAAATCAACTCAAGATAGTTCAAGCACATAAATCTATGACCTGAAACTGTAAAAATTCTAGAAGATAACATTGGAAAAACCCATCTAGACACTGGCTTAGCCAAAGACTTCATGACCAAGAACACAAAAGCAAATGCAAAAAAACCAAACAGGTGAGACTTAACTAAATAGCTTCTGCACAGGGAAAGGAGTAAACAGACAACCCACAGAGTGGGAGGAAATTTTCCCAGTCTATATATCTGACAAACAGCTATTATCCAGAATCTATGAGGAACTCAAACAAGTTACAACTACAAAAATATGGAACCAGCCCAAATGCCCATCAATCAAGGAATGGATAAAGAAACTGTGAAATATATACACATATATATGAGGAATACTACTCAGCCATAATAAGGAATAAATTAACGGCATTCCCAGCAACCTGGATGGAAGTAAAGACCATTATTCTAAGTGAAGTAACTCAGCATGGAAAACCAAACATCATATGTTCTCATCCATATGTGGGAGCTAAGCTATGAGGATGCAAAGCCATAAGAATGATACGATGGACTTTGAGGACTCGGGGGAAAGGCTGGGAGGAGGGTGAGGTATAAAAGACTACAAATTGGGTTCAGTGGATACCGCTCAGGTGATGGGTGCACCAAAATCTCACAAATCATCACTAAAGAAATTAGTCATGTAACCAAATACCACCTGTTCCCCCAAAACCCTATGGAATAAATAAATAAATAAATATATATATATAAAGTACAGCATTTTTCTCAGTAAACATAAACAAAACAAAGACTAAAGTTCACATTTTTCACTCTCCTTTTGGGCAGGACAAATTTTAGATATGTTTTTAAAGAATTAATAACTTTTTTCCTTTTGCTGAGACAGGGTCTCCCTTTGTTGCCCAGACTGGAGTGCAGTGGTGCAATTACAATTAACTGCAGCCTCAAACTCCTGAGCTCAAGCGATCCTCTGCCTAAGCCTCCTGAGTAGGCAAAATGAAAGGCACATGCCACCAGGCCTGGTGTTTTTGTAGACATGAGGTCTTGCTATGTTGACCAGGCTAAAAATGAACAAATCTTAATTAAATATTTCTAACACTTTGGGCATTCATGAAACCAGCTCCATCTCTGTTGTGAAGAAAAGGGAAGTATATGGCAGTGGATAAAGTTTGAAAATATTAAACAAGGCCTTATGAGAAAAGTGTAATATGCTTATTATAGATACATTAATTTAAAAAATTCTCTGGATTAATATCATTATACTGAAATTAGACTGATTTAAGCACAGGTCCTAAATTTGGATTAAATATAATAGATTGACCACAAATTTATTTTCTCTCCCTCCGGAAGTCTCATCAGTCATAAAATAAAGGTTACACACATGACCAGGAGAGAAGGTTGACAGAGATAATTTTTAATAAATGCTGAGACATAAAAAGTAGATTAAGGAGTGGTAAATAACACGGAAGCGCAACTTTGGTCCCTACAGAAAGTGACTGGAACCGAAGCAAGCCAGTTTGTCTTGCAGAACTAAAGGCAGGTTGTGAACTTACAGGCAAATGGCACTTTGGAAAGTAGGGTAAAATGTAAAACAAAAGCCAGCAAAGTCAGTTGAAAATATCTAACCAGAGGCCCGAGTCTACCTGTCCTTCCATCTGACAAGAAAACTTAGATGTGTGTTCTCTGGATGTATCAAACCTGAGAATTTCTGGCTCATGAAATTATACCATGACTTAAACCTGAGATATAAAGAAAACTGTATACCAAAAATGGAACTCCAACTTCCTTCGCTAACTCTGCTTTTGGAAAGCAAGTGGCCATGCTTTTACTTCCCAGGCAGAAAATTGGGAGATCCTTCTCAGAAGAAACTGAAATGTCTCGAATAAAGATCCCCAGATAATACACCGAGGTCCCCCAAATGAAAAGCTAGTTTGGCTTCCAAAACCTCACAGTGAATGCTAGCAGTTAACAGAAGTCTTGCTTACAAATAAAGCAGGCCAGGGACCACCACACATTGGAGGGAAGCCTCCAACAAAAGAGATCAAAACAATAGAAAAAAGGAATTCATGGGAGCAGTCAAAACCAGGAGCAAAACTTAACAAAAAAATCTTAAAACACTCTCAAAAATATAAAATTCAATAGAAAGAGTAGAGGATAAAGTCACAGAATATCCCAGAACTAGAATAAAAAAACAAAATAAAAAAATAGAAAGGGAAAAATTAAAAACCAATGCAAGTGTACTGGTCTAAGCAGCCTAGCGTCTGAATAATGAGACTATCAGTAAAAAAGTAATAGAGAAAAAAAAAAAAATTCTCAAGAAGAGGTAGTCTCAGGTTTAGTAGCCTCAATAAAATGAAAAGATCCCCACCAAGCTGTTATTATAAAATTTCAGAACCTCACAGAGAGAGAAGATCCTAAAAAGCTTCTGCAGATACCTAAAACCTGGTTGTAAATAGTGTATCACACACTGGCAATAGATTCAAGAACAACACTGTAATGAGAGCACAACTGCAAAATGTCTTCAGAACTATAAAATCTAGATTCAACCTAGAGGTGTCCTCTCTATCAAAGAGGAGGGATTTTAAGACTGGCCAGCTCTCTAAATATCTCCACCCAGGAAAGTGTGTTAAAGTACAACTAGAGGGGATAACAGGACAGAAGGAAACACAGAATCTAGGACTCAGGCGATCCCACACAAGACAGCAGTTACGTGAGATCCCAAAAGACTTTAAGGAGATAGCACAGAAAAGCAGACATCGAGCATATCTAGGGAAAGCCACTCCATACTGAACTAGGATGACAAAAGGCCAAAGAAAGTTGCCCGCCCAACACACACACAAAAGGAACAGATATGTTTTCACAGAAGGAAAGCATCTTTGAAAGGCATGTGATAAATGCTACAACACTTGGGGAAAAACAGCTATTAGAAAATAAGCAAACGGCCGGGCGAGGTGGCGAGCGCCTGTAGTCCCAGCTACTCGAGAGGCTGAGGCAGGAGAATGGTGTAAACCCGGGAGGCGGAGCTTGCAGTGAGCTGAGATCTGGCCACTGCACTCCAGCCTGGGCGACAGAGCAAGACTCCATCTCAAAAAAAAAAAGAAAAAGAAAATAAGCAAACGAATATAGTCAGAAAATTAGCTTCATGCTAAAAAATAATGGATGTGAAAGCAAACAGACCACCCAGAGGCTACTTACTATATCTGGATGGATAAACTAACATCGGCTAGGAAAAAAGAGAAGATCCAGGAGAATTGCAGAAGTGCTCAGATTTCAGAACTGTTTCAGAGACAGGATGAAGGACGTGTAATGCAGAGGCACAGTGAAAACACCATATGACTTAGCAGTGAATAATGTTTGCAGAGTCATAATCATGTAAATATTACTGATTTAATGAAGAAGTGTGCTACTATTGGAAGAAACAGAAGGAGGAACATAAGATCATGGTATAGCGAGGAAGGTATGCTTTCACCTGCTGTGACAGAAAGTCAGTAGACAGTGCTGGCAATTAACTTAGCTCTTCTATTTTTGTTATTTCATTAAAAATAAGATTAAATGTTTAAGGTAGATCTGTTTTTTTTTGAAACAGAGTTTCACTCTCTCACCCAGGCTGGAATGCAATGGTGTGATCTCAGCTCACTGCAACCTCCGCCTCCCGGGTTCAAGTGATTCTCCTGCCTCAGCCTCCTGAGTAGCTGAGATTCCAGGCATGCACCACCACGCCGGGCTAATCTTGTATTTTTAGTAGAGACAGAATTTCACCATGTTGGTCAGGGTTGTCTCGAACTCCTGATGATCCACTCACCTCGGACTCCTAAAGTGCTGGGATTATAGGCATGAGCCACGACGTCCAGCCTTAAGGCAGATGTTTTTACCACAACCAGACTATTGAAATTCAACTTAAATATCAGAAATCCTTAAAAGGACACACTAAGCTAAAGACTTTTCTGGATAAATTTAATACTTAGGAAAATAGAAGAGATTTAGAAAATCCACAAAAAAGGGTCCATGCTATCACCACTGGGTCCACATTGTAATTTAAAGAAATCAAGAGAGACATACTTTTATGTCAAACTATCAATTTCTTAACTATTTGACTGTTTACTTACGTGGTTTGTATAGTTGCTTCTTCTTATTTCTATAACTAAGAATAAAAAAAAAAAAAACTGGTCACTTCTGATACAAATGCCATAAAACAAAAGTAGTTGTTAACATCTTACTGATTACTTCTATGTAAAATGAGACAAAATTCCATTTAAAAAATTATTTTCAACAATTTATAATTTAAATTATCTGGCACAATTAATTTCATAAAGTTTCTATTACATACAAATGAAAGTTTCTATTTCATAAAGTTTATATTACATAAAAATGAAAGAATCCTCATGTACAAAGGAAAAGGGCAAAAAATTAGGTCAGATGGAAAATTTAGCTAATAAAAAAGTTTAACTGTTGCGTATATGAGCCATGATCCATTAGTATTCTCTCATTCTGCATTTACACATAGGTTACTTTAATTATCAGAAGCTAAGAGCTAACAGCTCTAAGAACTGCTTCCTGACCAGACACCTATCTCTAGATGCAACAGAATCCCTGTAAGCATCTTGAACCACACTTAGTGGTTACCTACTAAGGACTTGAACCACACTTAGTGGTTACGTATATGTCACTAAAAACAAAACAAAACAAAACACGGGTCTTTACACAACTGGAAAGTAATCTATCTTAAATTTTATTTATTTATCTTTTTTTGAGACAGAGTCTCACTCTGTCACCTAGGCTGCAGTGCAGTGGCAGGATCTCAGCTCACTGCAACCTCAGCCTCCTGGGCTCAAGTGATTCTCCAGCCTTAGCCTCCTGACTAGCTGGCACTACAGGCACATGCCACCATGCCTAGCTAATTTTTTTTTTTTGTATTTTTAGTAAAGAAGAGGTTACACTGCATTAGCCAGGATGGTCTTGATCTCCTAACCTCGTAATCCAACCACCTCAGCCTCCCAAAGAGCTGGGATTACAGGTGTAAGCCACAGAGCCTGGCCTAAATTTTAATTTTAAAATGAATATACAAACATAATTGGACATGGTGTCTGCAGCACAAAAAATCATTTTTTTCTCTCTAAAAAAAGGCCAGAATAATGAAAGCCCCAAGAAGGACGTGGGCCATGCTTTGTTTCCTACACTGCCTCTGCCTTTGATGCTGGAAGGGCCTTGTAGGCAAAAGTTCCTATCACTGAAGAGTGAGGGACATGGAATAGCTTTTCTTTTACTGCTTCCATGCTCTCTAGGTGAGAGAAGCCAATGGCTCTGGAAGGAGCTGGGAAATACAATTCTGATATGTGTTGGATATGTTCCCCCTCCAAACCTCATGTTAACATGTGACCCTTAATGTTGGAGAGAGCGCCTAGTGGGAGGTGTTTGGGTAATGGTTGGGGATTCCCTATGAATGGCTTGGTCCCATCCCCATGGTAATAAGCAAATTTTCTTTTTCTTTTTTTTTTGAGACGGAGTCTCACTCTGTCGCCCAGGCTGGAGTGCAGTGGCCAGATCTCAGCTCACTGCAAGCTCCACCTCCCGGGTTTACGCCATTCTCCTGCCTCAGCCTCCCGAGTAGCTGGGACTACAGGCGCCCGCCACCTCGCCCGGCTAGTTTTTTGTATTTTTTAGTAGAGACGGGGTTTCACCGTGTTAGCCAGGATGGTCTCGATCTCCTGACCTTGTGATCCGCCTGTCTCGGCCTCCCAAAGTGCTGGGATTACAGGCGTGAGCCACCGCGCCCGGCCTTAAGCAAATTTTCATTATGGTCGTTTAAAAGAGTGTGGTACCGGCCAGGTGCGGTGGCACAAGCCTAATTCCAGCACTTTGGGAGGCTGAAGCGGGCAGACCACATGAGGTCAGGAGTTCGAGACCAGTCTGGTCAACGTGGTGAAACTCCGTCTCTACCAAAAATACAAAAATTATCCAGGTGTTGTGGCACCCGCCTATAGTCCCAGCTACTCAGGAGGCTAAGGCAGGAGAATTGCGTGAACCTGGGAGGTGGAGGTTGTAGTGAGCCAAGATCACACCACTGCACTCCAGCCTGGGCAACGGAGAGAGACTCCATTTCAAAAAATAAAAATAAAAAGAGTGTGGTATCTTCCGCCTTCCCCTCTCTCCTCCCACGTTCACCGTGTGGAACCACCTGCTTCCCCTTTGCCTTCTATCATGATTGTAAGCTTGCTGCAGCCCTCACCAGAAGCAGATGTTGAAGCCATGTTTGTACAGCCTGAAGATCTATGAGCCGATTAAACCTCTTTTTGTTATAAATTACCCAGCCTTAGGTATCTCTTTACAGTAATGTAAAAAATGAACACAAATTCTAACCAGAAATAACTGATTCAAAATGGACAAAGTCTACTCAAACTATAAAAACAAAGATTAGAAACTCCCATATTTTACTGTGCTGCATTACTTCACATATTATTATAGAACCCTCACTTGTATTCTTGCTGTTTAAGTCAACTGGAAAACTTGGCTGTGTATGGCTTTTTAGCAAACAAATGAGAATTTAACCTAACATTAAGGAAAATAAGCAGGAGTAGGGCATGTTTAAATTGACATTACATCAAATGAAAAGGTTAAAAACTTAAAAGTTTTGAGTAGCATGAACTTGGATGTGGTAAATGAATGTGGTCAGAGGACTGTGTGAGAGGAGGCCCAAATCACAGATTCAATCCCTGATGATAAACAGCTGTGCTTTTTAATTTGTTTAAATGAAAACCAAGCTGAAGCCTAAGTTCCATCATTCATCTTTAAAATATACTCTTTGGAGCAAGGGAAAAGGGACCAAGGATTATGAATAAAGAGAAATCCATGACTCCTCCGTCGCGTGACAAATTAATTGTGTTGATAAAAAGATGGCAAAATGTATAAACAAAAAGTTTACATGTTTTCACTAAAATGATAACAACTAAAGGAAAGTATATCACACATTAAAATAAGACAGGTGAATATGTGAAAAGTTGAAAAATTTAAACCAATATGAGTTTTTCTAAATACTTCCTATAATACACCTGATCAAACAAGAGTTTGTACTGTTTCTCTTGGTGGAAAAAACAATGTTGTCTCACCATCCGTTTGAGAGTTCCTCTGGAATATTGTAGTTGCCTCTGGATTGGCAGGAGGGTTAAACTCCAAAGCTATATGTATAGAGGGAGAAAAGAAAAAAAGAGGTAATCATCTATAAAAATTTATCAATTCGTTTATTCAACTACTGCATTTAGGCTATTCACTACATCTACTTGTATTCTTATCCATTGAAATGAATGTATAGACATAAGATAGAGCCAGGAAAGACGGCACATGCTTGTAGTCCCAGCTACTCAGGAGGCTGAGATGGGAAAATCACTTGAACCCAGGTCAGGAATTTGAGGCCAGCATGAGTAACATAGTGACACCCTCCTTTATTAAAAAAAAAAAAAATGAAGAGGTAAATGTCGGCTTTGAGTTGTGTAAAATCAGCTTTGCATAAAATAAATAAAGATGTCAGTAAGTTTTAAAAGACAGGTCTATTTTATAGGCAAAATATAAGATGTATTCTAGAGGTTTTTTTTTTTTAATTTTTAGAAGTAAATTCAGCATATCTGTCACTTCCATGTCATTCTGAGGAGATAGAACCTCAGTTTTGTTGAGTAGCTGTCTTCCACAGTCATGTGATATCTATAAGTCTTCATTTCTTCATTAGCAATACATAGGGAGATACACAGGCCTTATTTGTATTGGAAAGGGCCAAGTGAGACATACATAAACTGTGTTGTAATCCTAAAGAATGACAATAAAGAGCCATTTTGGGGCTCTCATCCAATACTACCCATCTACTAACTGGTGTGTAATATCACTCAGAGGCTTTCCTTACATCACCGAACAGAGTATAAGTTTATACAAGTACTTACATGCTTTGTGTATAAAGGTAAAATTAATTAATTCACATATTGGTTTATTCTAAAGCAATCCTTAAATATCTTGAAAAGAGAGGACAGACTTACAAGTTACAAAGTCACACTCATCAGGTGTCATAATTATCCTACCTCTTAAAAAATTAAGAGCCCAACTAAAGTTTAAATAGAAGAGCTACAAGACATTTCTTCTACAGCAATGAAATCTCTGGCATTTAAATGAAAAAAATAAGCCAACTGGATTTCACATATTTATGATGCAATGTTTTCTATTTTGAACATTTTAGTTTTTATTCAGGAATCATATTATTACCCAGAATTACTTTTACTTAGATTCATCTCTCTGCAAGATTTTAGAGGCAAACCAACTAATTGTTTTCTCTTTTCTACCGCCTCCCATCCCTCGCCTCTCCCAGCAATGTAGAGACTTAAAAATCTCCAACTTTCTTCCTTTTTTTTTTTCTGTGAGATGGGGTCTCGCTCTGTTACCAAGGCTGGAGTGCATTGGCACGATCTCTGCTCACTGCACCCTCTGCCTCCTGGGTTCAAGCAATTCTCCTGCCTCAGCCTCATGAGTAGGAGGAACTACAAGCATGCACCACCACACCCAACTAATTTTTGTATTTTTTTAGTAGAGACGGGGGTTTCACCATGTTGGCCAGGCTGGTCTCGAACTCCTGACCTCAGGTGATCCGCCTGCCTCGGCCTCCCAAAGTGCTGGGATTGCAGGAGTGAGCCACCATACCCGGCCAAAACTCTAACTTTCTTATCTTTCAACAAGATGCTATTGTCAGGAAGGGAAAGGACAAAGGGGGAGCCATGGCAACGAACACTCTTACAGGGAAGGTCTGACATTTTTAACCTGCAATCTTTATATTACATATTAAAAGTCTACATTGACGTTCTATGTCTTGAAAGTTTTGACCATGAACCAATCCCCACCTCTCTTTTAGAATAAGGAGGTAAATAAAGTCTGTTAAGTCACCAGAATAAATCTGGAGACACATTTTGTGTTAAAGTAAGAATTTTAAAGTAATCAGAGCCTCATGGGTAAACTCCTTTGACAAACCCTCCCCCCATCCCCACACAACCATTTTTCTGTAGTCCTGGCTGTAACGTTTCACACCTTTCACAATTATTTTAAGCACCCTCCTTTTATTTCCTCCTCCTGTGTTCAAATTACAGTTAGAAGAAACTAAGCAGCCTCTATCAAGGTGACTTACAGCAGCACATTAAGAATGCCATACAGCCTCTCCCATGGCAACCTCCATTCTGATTTTAAATAAGAAATCCCCGAATACCTGAATATGAACTGTCCTGAGATTTAGCTACTTTAACAAAGGAAACAATTAGGCACTTACCTGGTTCCTTCACTTAGGTACCATGTGGATAGGTACAAAGAAAAAAAAAGATGGGTGCTGGAAAGTTGGGATATTTGAGTTTTTATTAAGAAAAGGAAGAGAATGGTCCAAAGAAGCCTCAACAAAGTCCCACAGGATAATACACAGAGATACAGACAATGTTGTCTCACCATCTGTTTGACAGTTCCCATGGAATATTGTGCTTGCCTCTGGATTGGCAGAAGGGTTAAACTCCAAAGCTAAATGTATAGAGGGAGAAAATAAAAAAAAGATGTAACCATTTGTAAAAATTTATAAACTCGTTTATTCAACTGCTGCTTATTCAACAAGAATAGCCAGAAATAAATGGTCCCATGGCAGCCTGGGAGAATGAGACGAGAGAGCAAGAACTGGGCGATTGGGAGGGGAGGTGAAAAAAAACTGCTGGACTCTGTGGGGAAAGACTAAGGGGTGGGAATGCAAGGCAGAGCCAGCTCTTGTTCCTGGCCAGCCCCGGGAAAGCTGGCTACAGGCAGAAAGGAGCTCGAAGTGGGCGATGCCTCCCAGGGGACCTTGGGGACAGCAGTAGCCAGAGGCAAGCCCAAGGCAGATGGCATCCGTCACCTCCTTACCTTCAGGCATCTCCCGGTCATGGATGTGGTGCATGTGGAGGTCCTCACCAACTTCAACAGTTACCTCAGCAGGCTGCACAGCAGCAGCCATGGGTGCCCCTGCCATCCCGTCCACAGCTCCTGCCTCATAGATGTCGGACTCAGAGGGGCACACTGATCCCTGTGGCTGGTCAAACTCGGGGCTGTCCTTGGGGCACACACAACAGGTCAGCACGTTCCCTATGGGGCACCTCTACTCCTGTCTGCCACGACCTGTGCCTCTGCTCACAACTTTGGTCACGCGCTCCTGCTGCCCTAGGCTGAGGCTATGCTGCACTTGCAGAGATGGTCTTGCCCGCTGCTCGCCTGACTATCTCACAGCCCGACCCTGGCCCCGGCTGGGGCTGCGGGCCAAGGCCCGTGCCCTGCTGAATCCCCTGAGCTGACTTGTCTGGGAGGGTGAAGACCTGCCGGCTTATTCAATAGGTTGCGAACCCAACAAGCACTGAGAGACAACAACTGCCTGAAGAGAGAACAGAGGGAGCTCCTCCTCCTTCTGTAGTCACCTACAGACTGAAGCCCACTGGCCCAGGTGGGAGCCCAGGCATGTGGCACACAATGCCCCACCCCACACATCACAATGCCCTCCCCGACAGCTCACAGTGCCCCACCCTGGCTGCCACCCCTCCCCAACAGCTCAGAATGCCCCTGCCTGAGGTGCCCCGCCCTGTGGCTTATGATGCTGCTGCTCTCCTGGCCCCTCCTGCAGTGCCAGGTGGACTAAGGTTTTCATCCATCACCAGCTTCCTGAGCTTTTTAGTCCTAAGAAAAGCACAGGTTCGTTACTTGAAGCCATCTTCCTCTCTGAGTTCTATACAAAGCCTCAGTAGAGTGGGCCATTAGCAACTAAGTTGAACAACTTTTACTTGCTGACTGAATATAGATACACCTGAATTGCTGACTGTTTTTGTAACAAAACAGTCCTCTCCTGTCTTCCAATGAGTGGTCGTTTTTGTCTACGACTTGACCACAGCAATCCCTGGGGCCCTAGCTCTATTCTCAATAAAGAGTTATGGCTATGTGTCTTGAATGACACCTTAGGACCCATCCTGCCTCCACCTCCTTCTCCATAAAATAGAAACCTAACTTGTCCCTCTAAGCTTTGAAAGGCTACAACGTACTAACTCTGTTTTCTCCCCGCTATTTCTTCCTTCCAAGGCAGGGACTTTCAGATTTTCCTTCTTTTACTAACAAAGCACTAAGCATGATTTTGTCATACAAAATCGAGAGCCATAAAGTGGGTTACCACCGTCCTAATTCAATAAAGATGAATACTCGACATGTGGCAAGCAGTGTGCGCCTGACAGTGTCCCCACTATGCTATGCTCATTTAACCCACAGAAACAGTCTCATTTACAGATTTTACAGAAGAAGTGGAGATGGAGAAGGTAAGTAACCTCCCCAAAGTCACATGACTGCTAAGGGTGGGGCCACAATTTGATCGCAGGTAGTCTGAATTCCCCAATTCCTCAAGCATGGTTATCAGAAAGTGTATTAGTTTGTTTTCACATTGATATAAAGAAATACCTGAGGTTGGGTAATTTATAAAGGAAAGAGGTTTAATTGACTCACAGTTTCACATGGCTGGGGAGGCCTCAGGAAACTTACAATCATGGCAGAAGGGGAACCAGGTCCAACTAACATGGTGACCGCACAGAGTGTGAATATGTGAAGGAGCAATTGTCAAACACGTATAAAACCATGAGATCTCAGCTGGGCATGGTGGCTCACACCTGTAACCCTAGCACTTTGGGAGACCAAGGCAGGTGGATCAACTGAGGTCAGGAGTTCGAGACCAGCCTAGCTAAAGTAGTGAAATCCTATCTCTACTAAAAATACAAAAATTACCTGGGTGTGGTGGTGCATGCCTGTATTCCCAGCTACTCAGGAGGTTGAGGCAGGAGAATTGCTGGAACCCAGGAGGCAGAGGCTGCAGTCAGCCAAGATTGTGCCATGGCACTCCAGCCTGGGCAACAGAGCAAGACTCCATCCCAAAAAAACAAAACAAAACCCTATAAGATCTCATGAGGACTCACTGAATATGACAAGAATAGCATCAGGAAAACTACCCCAATGATCGAATCACCACCCCCCAAGCCCCTCCCTCGACACATGAGGATTATGGGGATTACAATTCATGATGAGATATGGGTGGGGACATGGCCAAACCGTATCAGAAAGTACGGGTAGAAGTCAAGCTTGGACAGGAAGTGGCATTGTAGATTATTATTATATTTTTAGAGGAAGTTTTCTCTTGTTGCCCAATGAAATTGTTTCTCTAATTTCATTTTCAGATTGTGTCTTGCAGATGTATAGAAATACAATTGATAAATGATTCTGGCCATTAACCTTTTATGCTTCAACCTTGCTGAACATATTTTTTTTTTTTTTTTTTTGAGATGGAGTTTCACTCTTGTTGCACAGGCTGGAGTGGAATGGTGCAATCTTGGATCACCGCAACCTCCACCTCCTGGGCTCAAGTGATTCTCCTGCCTCAGCCTCCCAAGTAGCTGGGATTACATGCATGCGCCACCATGCCTGGCTAATTTTGTATTTTTAGTAGAGACAGGGTTTCTCCATGTTGGTCAGGCTGGTCTCTCGAACTCCCAACCTCAGGAGATCCGCCCGCCTCAGCCTCCCAAAGTGCTGGGACTACAGGCATGAGCCACCGTGCCCAGCCAGATTAGTATATTTTTAAAACAACATTTTTTTTTTTTTTTTTTTTTTTTTTTGAGACAAGAGTCTCACTCTGTTGCCCAGGCAGTGGCACAATTCTGGCTCACTGCAATTTCTGCCTCCCGGGTTCAAGTGATTCTCATTCAGGTGCCTAAGCCTCCCAAGTAGCTGGGATTACAGGAGCCTGCCACCATGCTCAGGTAATGTCTATATTTTTAGTAGAGATGGGGTTTCACCATGTTGGTCAGGCTGATCTCGAACTCCTGACCTCAGGAGATCCACCTGCCTTGGACTCCCAAAGTGCTGGGATTATAGGCATGAGCTACCACTCCCAGACAGAACATTTTTTTGATATGAATTTTAAAATGCCTCCCCTTCATTCAACATTTATTAAGTCCCTTCTACATGCCAGGCACTGTATGCATGAAATAGTCCCAACTCTCAATGAGTGTAGGCAGATACACAACAAAGGCTTAAGGAGTTCCGTTTTCTGAGACCACACTGCTGGACAATATATGAACCTGGGATGCAAACCCACCTCTATTTGACCTCAGATTTGATGCTGGGTGGTTTTAATTTTATTGTGGGAATTTCAGTCATTAAACCACAAAAAGGTGAGAAGTCTCTGTCAGATGTGTGTGTAGCAGTCTGTATAATAAGGAAGAATTGAAGGAAGCTACCAGACCAATTAAGAGACTTTATCTAAAGGCAGAGTAATGCTAAGGGCAGTGGCAGTGACAAAAGGGGAGGAAAAAGTCTGTGATCATTTGGGAGACAGAATAGGAAGTGCTTGGTCACGAGATGTGAAAGAAGAGGGGAAGCAGAGGAAAAACAGACCTGCTCAGGCTCTGCTGGGGAAGACTCGGTACGTAGTGGTGCCTTCCTCCTGGCAAAGAATGTAGGAAGAGAAATGGGTAAGGAGGAAAAGATAGTTTTTTACTCTCAGTGCCACATTAAAATGGAACTCTCTGATCAAAAATTGAATATGGCCGGGTGCGGTGCCTCATGCCTGTAATCCCAGCACTTTGGGAGGCTGAGGTGGGTGGATCATCTGAGGTAAGGAGTTGGATACCAGCCCAGCCAACATGGTGAAACCCCATCTCTACTAAAAAAAAAAAATACAAAAATCAGCCGGGCATGGTGGTGGGCGCCTCGGGAGGCTGAGGCAGGAGAATCACTTGAATTTGGGAGTTGAAGGTTGGAATGAGCAGAGATCCACCATTGCACTCCAGCCCGGGTGACAGAATGAGACTTAATCTAAAAAAAAAAAAAAAGTTGAATATAAATCTCTGTAGGCTAAGTCCATTTGTGACATCCCAACATGTTTTCAAAAGTAACACACATACTAAATCAAGCCATCAAGAATAACTGGGGAAATTTCCTAAAATTTACATGCTAAGAATATCACCATTTTTCATTTATTACTTTCACTGAGCAACTTTGAATCTATGGTTACAGCAAATGAGGCATCTTGTGTAAAATAAAGCTAATACATGAAACAAAACATTTAAAATTCTCTTGTTCTCAGAGAATGGAGGAAGTAACTGAAGCCATGGGCATGGAGGTGATTGCCTTGAGAAGTTGTGTACAGTAAGAAGTGGGAAGAAAGATCTGGAGAATAGGGTGATTTACACGGCATTAAGTGAAGCCTGCAAAAGTGAGCACTGGGAGTCAAGAGACCTGCGTATGAATCAGGAATGGCTGCTCCTGTGAGTTGTTAGAAAGGAGATGATGCCTTCTTTTCATTTCTATAACAGCAGCACCTAGCACAGTGCCTGTTCAATAGGTACTCAGCATGTATTATCCCAATGCACAGAGTCAAATTTTGCCAAGGGGGCAGGAAAGCTACAAATCAGCTATGGCAACTTAGTGATTGGGCTTGTGTGTGTGAGTGAGCTGGGTGTCAGGCAGTGGGTAAAGTAGTGAACTGGAGGTGAGAAAACAACGACACAAACTCAAGGCTTCTCTTCCCAAGTATTTGGCTGAGAAGACAGATGTAGTAGTAGTTAAAGGGAGATACGTGGTAAAGAAAGCCTTTTATTACAAGATTCAGCAAAAGCGTGAGTATACTTCTATGTTAAAGGGAAAGAGCCAACAGAGAAAACCCATTTTTGAGGTTAGAAGAGAAGGAAGAACGAATGCACAAGGGCCCCAAAAGGCACACGTGCATGCAATCCGATCAGGGACAGGTTAGCTTTGTATGCCTACAAAAGCAAGAAGGGAGAAAGGACCATGTGACTCTAGGGATATTTCTGGTAGAGGAAAGGTTTAGGAAAAGATCTTTTGATGACCTTTATTTTAATAGACTTTCTTTAAAAAATAAAAATAAAAATAACAAACTACTGTGGGAAAAAGGATATTACGTACAGAAAAGTCTACACTTCTTGATACAACGAACTAAGAAAAAGCCTGATATACTAAACAAAACCCAGATAATGTCTTCCCTAAAAGTGAGCAACCCAAAAAGCAATTTGAGCAAAAATCAAGGAGTTCAATTACAAATAAGCATATCAACAAAGTGAAAGATGGGTTTAATTTTTCCCACAAAAAGTTAAAAGAAATAACAACAACTTTAGAGGAAGAGGAAAACATAATTAATAAGAAAATTATATGCAATTGCAAAATGTGTGAATATTTACAAACTCTAACATATAACTACAAAACGGACCAGAAGAATCATTATCATAGGAAACAGGGTCATTTCAAAAATCAGAGCAGGAAGGATGATTCATATTTAATTTAATTCTGCGGAAAATATTTAAGTAACGTTTGAGGACAAAAATCAGTGATATGTTGAAATGTGGGAAACCACAGTGGAAGGAAAAAGAATTCAAGAAAGCTCAGTTTCAGTAACCAGTATCTAGTAAAATCTTCAGGATCTAGAGGTTACAATCTGCATTAATAGTGTCTGAAGACCTATAAATGTCACTAGATACCATTTTGGATAATTCTTGTAGACTTGAGATGATGTCTATTTAAAGTAACAAAATAGTGCCTGTATTTCTGTATTCATTACAGAAAACAATTGGATATGGAAAGGAAACTAGAATGCTATGCCACAATCTCCAAAGATTAGGGAAGTTTCAGCTTAAAGCAACAATAATCACAACAAAATTTTACAACCCTTTGTAAGCATATATGAAAAACATACAAAAAGTTTGTAATGATCTTTTCTTAAGCTAAGAGAACAGAAAAAAATGAGAAAAATTAAATTATAAAATGAACCTTTGGTTTAGAGGTAAGAAACATTTTATGACAGTCAGGAGATCAGGGTTGCACAATGTATTATGTGAATGTTGTGACTCATTGGTTTCATCTTGGACATCATAACTTGACATTTTGTAAAAGTGATTTTTCATGAGAATTTTTTCAGGTGCCCTATGAAATCCTGTCCCATGAGAAGTGAATAATAATCTTCCATATTCTTAAGATATCTTAATGGCATCCTCTACAGTCTTCCATTGTTTAGGTAAACCTGGGAATCATGTTTGGGTATCGTCTCATCCAACTACTTTACCCATCCCCATCAAAAGTCAGGAAGGTCTTGGATATTTTCTGCTCTAGCAATTAATTCATCATTAATCCTGGAGTTATTTGCAATTCGTCATTTGTCCTACTTCACTTCCCGTAAGCACGATGAATTGAACCACCATTAACTCCTAAACCATATTAAATTTGTACATCTGATTTGACTTTGTGAGCAAAAGTACTATGTATATCCTGTAATTCTTGCCTAGTATGAAACTTACTTGCAGTAGAGATTGTATTTCTGCACTCATGCACCTATGCCACTTGCACTGTTACTGCTGGTCTGGCTTTCCAGGGGTCATGATAACCTCCTGGGTTCTCTGGAAGAGGGACATATTCTTCAGGATGACGTTGTAATATTTTGTGAGCTAAAATTGTCTATCTAAATGGACAGTTCCTAATGTCTTGAGTAATAAATCTGGTACTTTTTATTTTTCTTCACTCTTCGAGTTGATGTGGCCAATTCCTGAGGTTGGATAATCAGGCCAGTATCAGACTGGTCTTTGCCAGAACTTTTTGCCTAATACATTTCTCTACTGCTTTCTACAGGTCACTGGATGTTAATATGGGTTCTGGAATGCAATTTTAAAAAATGTTTTGGAAATGACTTGCAACATGGTCATTTAATTTTCAAATATAATTTGCAAGTGAAATGCGTAGGACTCCAATAAGGCACAATGATCTAGATCCTGGGTATGATCCCCTTGAAAGAGGCAAATAGTGAATTGAGCAAGCTCACTCATGTCTGCTTACACCAGTCACTTCTGAACTGCTCAATGGCAGGCAGGGGGAATGACCCCTGGTTGGCAGATGCCCACTCACTATGACCCTGGATTGGACACATAGTTACCTTGAGTCAGGCCAGTCATGTGTTGTTGGACTGTTCCTTGGAGATACACTCATTAGTGACTGTTAAGGTACCTGAGTTATTAGGTGCCTGTAGACTATGCCCAGTGACATGTGCATTAGGCACAAAAGCTCCCTAGCTGTGCTGACACTGACTGAAGCTGTGAGGTTTCACAATGACACGTCAGCCAAATACAGATGCTCAGATTTACCATTTATCAAGGTCTTCACACTATCAATTACGCAATTATCATTCTACACACAGGCAATGACAAAGCGAGTAAAAAGCCACAGCCACGGCTCGGGAGACCAGTGTACCTCCAGAAGAGTCCAGTGGGTCCAGAAGCCCTTTGGATGCTGGTCAGAGGCTCCTTTTGGGCAGAGATCACAGCAGCAGCCAACAGGTCTGGAGAAGTCCTTAGAGTTCTCATGGACAAGGCTTCTGAAGGCATCTTAGACAAGACCTATCTTTGCTGGTTTTATGATTCTCTGCAGATGGGTCTATTCTCATTATCTCAGTCACCTTTCACTTCCTATCAGTTCGTTTCAGGTCTGTCATGATCCCAGGCAGCAGTAGCTGTTATCACTTGAGTTCATTCATATATGTTTATCTCTTTGGGGATGGGGGGACAACTTCACTGTGCACTTAATTCTACTGGAGACGAGTGACCGCATTTTAAGACAACAAGATCACAAATTATTATCACATATCATCAGGGCAGACAATAGCTACCACCTGGGGCTGAAAGCAGGTAACTCCATTTATTCTGAAAACATTCTGTCTTGATTATGGCGCCAGTTGCTGCGAGGGACTTCCTTTCCACCACCTGTTTTTCACAAGGTTTGAGTCTGAACTGCTAACAGTCCACTGATTTCTGGGTGAAGGGACTGACTGCACCATCCTAGACTGTCAGAGCACTTGTCCCAGTACTTCCATTTTAAGAGTTTTTCACCTTGTCCAGAACCACAGTCCATTAATCCCCTCATTTTCTCTCTTAAGAGAATAAACAGGCTGGGCGTTGTGGCTCACGCCTGTAATCCTAGTACTTTTGGGGGCCAAGGCGGGCAGATCATTTGAGGTCAGGAGTTCAAGACTAGCTTCACCTACATAGCAAAACCTCATCTCCACAAAAAAAACAAAACAAAACAAAAAAACACACAGAAAAATTAGCCCGGCGTGGTGGCAGGCACCTGTAATCCCAGCTACTTGGAAGGCTGAGGCAGGAGAATCGCTTGAACGCAGGAGGCAGAGGTTGCAGTGAGCCAAGATAGTGCCACAGCACTGCAGCCTGGACGACAGAGCGACACTCTCTCTCAAAAAAAAAATAAATAAATAAAAGAGAATAAACAACACATCTCGTGTACACACCCACACCACTTTTACCCCAGATACCAAACACAAAAAAATCCAATCTGTCTCCTTCTACCTAAGCAATTTTAGATAGTCACTTTCTCATAATTACCTTAAGCTCCCTGACTTGCTGCTCATCCTTTCTCTGGCAAAATCTCATCCCTGGATGAGTCCCACTTTGTGTTTCCTCAATGACACCACTCAGCTGAACCAGAAAAAAATATCAAAAAGTGGTCAGAGATATCATCATACATTCAAATTACTTACATAAAAAATTAGCGCTAAACGTTTCCAGAAATCAATAAAAGTTTTGTTTCTCCAATGACATCATTTCTTCAGAAACCCAACATGTATAACCTATCTTTTCTATGTTCTTCTAACGTTTATTCAACTTCTCTCATCTGATATCTTGCCAAATCATTCAACGAGAAAATATATCCCATTAGGCAAGAGCCTAATTCCCATCACCTGAGAAAAGAATATGCCCAGGATGCGCCCACCTCCCCTTTCTCTGCTCATCATGTCAGAAAAAGTACCCTTCATTTTGTCACCAGGCAAATCTGAGATAAAAGATTTAGATGGCCTGTAATTCCGGCACTTAGGGAAACCAATGCAGGCAGATTATTTGAGTCTAAAGTTCAAAAGAAGCCGAAGCAACTTAGGGAAACTCCATCTCTCAAACAAATACAATTAGCCTAGCATAGTGGTGTGGTGGCACGTGCCTGTAGTCCCAGCTACTCAGGGTGGGGAGCACTGAGGTGGGAGGATCACCTGAGCCTGGAAGGTTGTGGCCGCAGTGAGCCGTGATCACACCACTGCACTCCAGCCAGGGCAACAGACAGTTTTAAAAGGATCTTCTCTGTTAAAAATAATCAAATAAACAGGTGGCCAAGAGGCTGAGATGGCTGCAGTACACTCAGTTCCTACTTAAACAAACCAAAACTTGACTCAGTGTAAATAAAAAAAGGAAACTTAAGCTTAACCAATCAGAAACCACCAACTAACATCTAATTAGAGACTTTCCACTGTAATGTTGCAAATGAGGCCACTGCTCTATTTCACCCAATCAAGTATTTTCTTTTTCTTCCACATTCACCATATAAAATTCTCCCCCCACCGTCCCTAAGCCTCTCTGTAGGACCTCTGAGCTGCCTGCAGTCTGCGGCTGCCTAGTTTATAAATTTCTGGATGCTCAAATATATTTTTTAATGTTTCAAAGTGTCTCTGGTGTAGGAGGTTGTTTGTGAAGTGACCTGAGAGTGTACAGGAATTGAGGGCATATGAGATATCTTGACTCTGCACCCCATTTTGCTGTATACTCAAAACTACTCTAAAATAATAATATATCTTTAAAAATCTATATCATGTCTCCAATTGGTCGGAGACAGTTCTATTACAGCTCAGAAAACCCTGGTTAATAAGCTAGTTCTGACCCAACTGGCAAGAAGACGCAGGAAAGCCCCAGGCCAGGGGAGTATATTGCACATGCATGCACCAGGAAACTGGAGGAAGCTTGGAGGCCCTTTAACCTGGTCCTGAGCCTGCTGAAACTGCAGTTACAGGCACAGATTCCTGGGGCACCAATCTGAATCTGCCAACATCCAAGGCCATATGAACACAAATGTGCAGAGCCTCCTCTGCCATTGGTAGCTAAGGATGTTAGACCATGATTGGACTAGGATGGGAGATGAACTGAGAGCAAGAGATTCTGTAGGCTTTTGTTGTCTCTTCCCATCCCCAAGCAACAAGTGATGAACACACACACACACACACAGACACTCACCCCATAGTGACTAACAGGATCTCCCTCCAGGGGGGTTAGTGAGGGGGTAGGCTGAAGAACTCCACTTGGGCTCTGTACACCTGGGAAAATGACCATAAAACATCCCATCTTCACTGCTCAGAGGAGGCTAGATCTGCTGTGAGCTAGAAAGCCATGTGGGGGCAGCTGAAGAGTCATCAAATAGGAGAAAGCTGAGAGCCATGTGTTCCACAAGCCTCTGGTCAGACAGCAGGCACTGTGAGATGTGGCTCCTTGGCCCCTTCCAGCGACCACCTTGATTGCATGCTGCAGGAAAAGACACTGAAGCCCAAGAATGGGGTCTTGCTCACCATAGGATGATGGCTCAGTGCAGAGCCGAGCTATGGCCCAGGAGGCAGAAGGTGGAGATGACCCAGGCTGAGCTGGGGGATCCAACTGAATATGCACTTACTAAGAAGCTGTGGGCTGCCGAAATGCCTTGGGACCCCAGTCTGGGTCTAGAACTGCAGTAAAATAGGCCACTGGAAAAAGTTCTTGGGAAGCCAACCCACTTTTGCTATCATCCACAGGCAAACAAACCAACCCCTGCCACTTCTAACTCCCTGTGAAAGCCACCTGCCCCTCTGATCGACCACAGCACAATGGTGTCACTCTGTAAGGCACAGGTAGACAAGGCATCCAGCCATGCACACTCCAGGGCCCACACATGTCCAGAATACACTGTTCTTGTTAAGACTCCACTCTTCCAACTACAGACAAAAGCTCCCCAATCTCCTCAGCCACTCCCAACAACTGGAGGCCTGAAAACTTTCATGCACGCCGCTATGGTCTAAGCCACTTGTGGCAGTTTTGACTTTCATTTTCCTGATAATCAGTGATGTTGAGCGCCTTTCCATATGCCTTTTCACCAGCTGGATGTCTTCTTTGGCTAAATGTCTATTCAAATCCATTGCCCATTTACAAATCTGCTTTTTTGGGGGCTTCTTGATGTTTTTCTCTCTTTTTTTTTCCTATTTATTTATACAAGTTCCTCAGGTATTTTGGATATTTGTTAAAATGATTTTCAATTCTACTGCCCAGTTATAAATCTGCCTCTTTTTTTTTTCCTTTGAGACAGAGTTTCACTCCTGTTGCCCAGGCTGGAGTGCAATGGTGCAATCTCGACTCACAGTAACCTCCATCTCCCAGGTTCAAGTGATTCTCCTGTCTCAGCCTCCCGAGTAGCTGGGATTACAGGCATGGGCCAACATGCCCTGCTAACTTTTGTATTTTTAGTAGAGACAGGGTTTTCCATGTTGGTCAGACTGGTCTCGAACTCCTGGCCTCAGGTAATCTGTCCGCGTCAGCCTCCCAAAGTGTTGGGATTACAGGCGTGAGCCACTGTGCCTGGCCAATTATCCCTTTGTGTGTGTGTGTGTGTGTGTGTGTGTTTGGAGGGGGGGTGGGGGAAGAACAGAGTCTCATTCTTTCTGTCACCCAGGCTGGAGTGCATTGGTGTGATCTCGGCTCACTGCAGCCTCTGCCTCCTAGGTTCCAGCGATTCTCCTGACTCAGCCTCCTAGGTAGCTGAAATTACAGGTGCGTTAACACATGCCCAGCTAATTTTTGGATTTTTAGTAGAGATGGGGTTTCACCATCTTGGCCAGGCTGGTCTCAAACTGCTGACCTCAGGTGATCCACTCGCCTCGGCCTCCCAAAGTGTTGGGATTATAGGCGGGAGCCACCACTCCTGGCCCCTTTTTGTGTTTTAACATCAGTCAACACTTGTATTTTAAAATAATAACAATGAACGGCGGTACCTTAGAACAAGGGAATTATACCTCTTCCTCTTGTCCTGATCCTAGTGCAGACATTTTGTCTATAAAATGTTATTCACAGATGAATTCATGAGAACATTACTGTGACTTTCAAATCCATATACAAGTCTATGCTCATTCATGAATATTTCAATAAAATTAAACTAATAGCAAAAAAGAATTCCAGGATTGAAGCAGTTTCAGGAAAAAGAAGTTAGCAGTATGAAGTAAAATAGTAAAAAAACTTTTTTTAAAAAAAAGGGTATATTTTTGTCCACTTTTTAAAAATTATAGTATTAGACAATATGTGTATATATCTACGTATATATACATACACACACACACACAGATATAAAGCAATGGAAGTGGCATTGTTTTCATACTAGTCTAGAATATTAAAATATATGTATAATGTGGTCAGCAAAATAATGGCCCCCCAAAGATGTCCACAGATTCCTAGAACCTTACATGAAAACGGTACATCATACATGTGATTAAGGTAAAGACCTTGACATGAGGAGACTACCCTGGTGCTATGGAATGAATGTTGTGTTCCATCAATGTTCATGTGTTAAAATCCTAACCCTCAAGGTGATGGTATTAGGAGGTTAAGCCTATGATTTTTTATACATCTGTGTCCTTGTTTCCGCCTCCTGTTCCCAACTCCCTTACTCTAGTTAGAAAAAAAAAAAGGCTATTACCAAATATGAGTACATCCGCGTGTACTAATGCCAACTGATCACCAGCTGGTTTTCTTCTTTTACAAAGTCATAAATCTTTAGGCTTTAACACATCTTCCAAGCAATAGAATGTTATTTTCCAGTTCATTAACACAAATTCTATATTTAAAATGAAGGCTTCACAAGCTTATTTAAATAACATATTAACCAAAATAGACAGGCCATGGTTCAAACTGACATTTTAATTAAATGTGATGATAGGTTGAGTAATCTAGCAGTACTCTAAAATGACTTTTGGTTATGGCTTTTTCCATATTATGTTTAGTCTGAGGCACTCCTAAATGATTCAATTGTAATTCCCCTTCTTAAACATGAGATTTATCTTTAGAAAACAATTTATTTTCTTAAAATTTCAAGCTAATTCTAGGCTGGGTGCGGTGGCTCAAGCCTGTAATCCCAGCACTTTGGGAGGCCGAGACGGGCGGATCACGAGGTCAGGAGATCGAGACCATCCTGGCTAACACAGTGAAACCCCGTCTCTACTAAAAAAATACAAAAAACTAGCCAGGCGAGGTGGTGGGCGCCTGTAGTCCCAGCTACTCTGGAGGCTAAGGGAGGAGAATGGCGTAAACCCGGGAGGCGGAGCTTGCAGTGAGCTGAGATCAGGCCACTGCACTCCAGCCTGGGGGACAGAGCGAGACTCCGTCTCAAAAAAAAAAAAAAAAAAAAAAAAATTCAAGCTCATTATATAATTCATGCATAAATAATCTCACTACATATCAGCTGTATATGTACACACATACATATAAGTATTTGTATACACACATATTACATAATTTTTTTAAAAACTTACTAATTGGGTATGACCATGAAGAAAAAGATGCTTTGTGTAATGTGATGGAAACACAACTGCAGAACAAACAACAGGCTGCTGTGAGGGCTGTATTTACCGTTGCTGCTGTAAGACTTGGAAAAAAATTGGATAGTGGATATTTAATCCCCATAACAGAAAATTTAGGGTGCAGAAAACTTCCCACAATTTTTACAGAGAACATCAATAGAAAGGCATTCAATGCAGGGAATACATAGTGTGACAGTATACAAAAATAAGCAGGTTGATGGTTTAGATTTATGAGACAAGAGACAGAAATAGTAGATGATGTCATAATTCTTTTACGGAGTTATGAAAATTCTTCATTTTATATATGGTCAGGTGCTTTCAAATGTCAATGAGAAAAATATTTAAAGGAAGAATCAAATCTAAGACATTGAGAGATCTTTATGAAAATGACCTCCAGGCCAGGCATGGTGGCTCACACCTGTAATCCCAGCACTTTGGGATGCCGAGGCGGGCAGATCACATCAGAGGATTGAGACCATCCTGGCCAACATGGTGAAACCCCATCTCTACTAAAATACAAAAAATTAGCCGGGAGTGGTGGTGTGTGCCTGTAGTTCCAGCTATTCAGAAGGCTGAGGCACGAGAATCGCTTGACCCGGGAGGCAGAGGTTGCAGTGAGCCAAGATACTGCCACTGTACTCCAGCCTGGTGACAGAGTGAGACTTCACCTCAAAATAAATAAATAAATAAATAAATAAATACCTTCATTCTGAGAAGGTATAATCATTTCATCAACACATTCTTGAGCACAACTATGCACACACGCACTTCCGCATCCACAAGCCATGCTGCGTGCATACATTGATGCCCCTAGTTTCCTTTTTTGAAGAGATGGTGTCTGTTTTGGTGTGTCACTCAGGCTGGAGAGCAGTGTTAGGATCATAGCTCACTGCAGCCTCAAACTCCTGGGTTCAAGCGATCCTCCTATCTCAGGCTAACGCAGCGTGTAGAGGGAAATTTATAGCACTATAATGCCCATAAGAAAAGCAGGAAAGATCTAAAATTGACATCCTAACATCAGAATTAAAAGGGAAGCCCATCAGACTAATAGCGGATCTCTTGGCAGAAACTCTACAAGCCAGAAGAGAGTGGGGGCCAATATTCAACATTCTTAAAGAAAAGAATTTTCAAACCAGAATTTCATATCCAGCCAAACTAAATTTCATAAGTGAAGGAGAAATAAAATCCTTTACAGACAAGTGAATGCTGAGAGATTTTGTCACCACCAGGCCTGCCCTACAAGAGCTCCTGAAGGAAGCACTAAACATGGAAAGGAATAACTGGTATAAGCCACTGCAAAAACATGCCAAAATGTAAAGTCTATCGGTGCTAGGAAGAAACTGCATCAACTAACGAGCAAAATAATGAGCTAACATCATAAAAACAGGATCAAATTCACACATAACAATATTAACCTTAAATGTAAATGTGCTAAATGCTCCAATTAAAAGAAACAGATTGGCAAACTGGATAGAGTCAAGACCCATCAGTGTGCTGTATTCAGGAGACCCATCTCATGTGAAGAGACACACATACATTCAAAATAAAGGGATAGAGGAAGATCTACCAAGCAAATGGAAAACAAAAAAAGGCAGGGCTTGCAATCTGATAAATCAGACTTTAAACCATCAAAGATCAAAAGAGACAAAGAAGGCCATTACATAATGGTAAAGGGACCAATTCAATAAGAAGAGCTAACTATCCTAAATATATAGAGCACCTAGATTCACAAAACAAGTCCTTAAAGAGTTACAAAGAGACTTAGACTCCCATACAATAATAATGGGAGACTTTAACACCTAGACTGACAAAACAAGTCCTTAAAGAGTTACAAAGAGACTTAGACTCCCATACAATAATAATGGGAGACTTTAACACCCCACTGTCAACATTAGACAGATCAACAAGACAGAAAGTTAAAAACGATATCCAGGAATTGAACTCAGCTCTGCACCAAGCAGACTTAACAGACATCTATAGAACTCTCCACCCCAAATCAACAGAAGATACGTTCTTCTCAGCACCACATCGCACTTATTCCAAAATTGACCATACAGTTAGAAGTAAAGCACTCCTCAGCAAATGTAAACTAACAGAAATTATAATAAACTGTCTCTCAGACCACAGTGCAATCAAATTAGAATTCAGGATTAGGAAACTCACTCAAAACCACTCAACTACATGGAAACTGAACAACCTGCTCCTGAATGACTACTGGGCACATAACAAAATGAAGGCAGAAATAAAGACGTTCTTTGAAACCAATGAGAACAAAGACGCAACATACCAGAATCTCTGGGATACATTTAAAGCAGTGTGTAGAGGGAAATTTATAGCACTAATTGCCCATAAGAGAAAGCAGGAAAGATCTAAAATTGACACTCTAACATCAGAATTAAAAGAACTAGAGAAGCAAGAGCAAACACTTTCAAAAGCTAGCAGGAGGCAAGAAATAACTAAGATCAGAGCAGAACTGAAGGAGATGGAAACACAAAAAAAACTCTTCAAAAAAAATCAATGAATCCAGGAGCTGGTTTTTTGAAAAGAACAACAAAATTGATAGACGACTAGCAAGACAAAAGAAGAAGAAAAGAGAGAAGAATCAAATAGATGCAATAAAAAATGATAAAGGGGATATCACCACTGACCCCACAGAAATATAAACTACCATCAGAGAATACTATAAACACCTCTACACAAATAAAGTAGAAAACCTGAAAGAAATGGATAAATTCCTGGACACATACACTCTCCCAAGACTAAACCAGGAAGAAGCTGAATCCCTGAATAGACCAATAACAGGCTCTGAAATTCAGGCAATAATTAATAGCCTACCAACCAGAAAAAGTTCAGGACCAGACGGATTCAAAGCCGAATTCTACCAGAGGTACAAGGAGGAGCTGGTACCATTCCTTCTGAAGCTATTCCAACCAACAGAAAAAGAGGGAATCCTCCCTAACTCATTTTATGAGGTCAACATCATCCTGATACCAAAGCCTGGCAGAGACACAACAACAAAAAAAGAGAATTTTAGACCAATATCCCTGATGAACATCGATGCAAAAATCCTCAATAAAATACTGGCAAACCGAATCCAGCAGCACATCAAAAAGCTTATCCACCATGATCAAGTGGGTTTCATCCCTGGGATGCAAGGCTAGTTCAACATACACAAATCAGTAAACGTAACCCAGCATATAAACAGAACCAAAGACAAAAATCATTTGATTATCTCAATAGATGCAGAAAAGGCCTTTGACAAAATTCAACAACCCTTCATGTTAAAAACTCTCAATAAATTTGGTATTGATGGAACGTATCTCAAAATAATAAGAGCTATTCATGACAAACCCACAGCCAATATCATACTGAATGGGCAAAAACTAGAAGGATTCCCTTTGAAAACTGGCACAAGACAGGGATGCCTTCTCTCTCCACTCCTATTCAACAGTGTTGGAAGTTCTGGCCAGGCCAATCAGGCAGGAGAAAGAAATAAAGGTATTCAATTAGGAAAAGAGGAAGTCAAGTTGTCCCTGTTTGCAGACGAAATGATTGTATATTTAGAAAACCCCATCATCTCAGTCCCAAATCTCCTTAAGCTGATAAGCAACTTCAGCAAAGTCTCAGGATACAAAATCAATGTGCAAAAATCATAAGCATTCTTATACACCAATAACAGATAGACAGCCAAATCATGAGTGAACTCCCATTCACAATTGCTTCAAATAGAATAAAATACCTAGGAATCCAACTTACAAGGGATGTGAAGGATCTCTTCAAGGAGAACTACAAACCACTGCTCAGTGAAATAAAAGAGGACACAAACAAGTGGAAGAACATTCCATGCTCATGGATAGGAAGAATCAATATCATGAAAATGGCCATACTGCCCAAGGTAATTTATAGATTCAATGCCATCCCCATCAAGCTACCAATGACTTTCTTCACAGAATTGGAAAAAACTACTTTAAAGTTCATCTGGAACCAAAAAAGAGCCCACATTGCCAAGTCAATCCTAAGCCAAAAGAACAAAGCTGGAGGCATCAAGCTACCTGACTTTAAACTATACTACAAGGCTATAGTAACCAAAACAGCATGGTATTGGTACCAAAACAGAGATATAGACCAATGGAACAGAACACAGCCCTCAGAAATAATACCACCACACATCTACAGCCATCTGATCTTTGACAAACCTGACAAAAACAAGAAATGGGGAAAGGATTCCCTATTTAATAAATGGTGCTGGGAAAATTGGCTAGCCATATGTAGAAAGCTGAAACTGGATCCCTTCCTTACACCTTATACAAAAATTAATTCAATATGGATTAGAGACTTAAATGTTAGACCTAAAACCATAAAAACTCTAGAAGAAAACCAAGGCAATACCATTCAGGACATAGGCATGGGCAAGGACTTCATGTCTAAAACACCAAAAGCAATGGCAACAAAAGTCAGAATTGACAAATGGGATCTAATTAAACTAAAGAGCTTCTGCACAGCAAAAGAAACTACCATCAGAGTGAACAGGCAACCTACAGAATGGGAGAAAATTTTTGCAATCTACTCATCTGACAAAGGGCGAGTATCCAGAACCTACAAAGAACTCAAACAAATTTACAAGAAAAAAAGAACCCCATCAAAAAGTGGGTGAAGGATATGAACAGACACTTCTCAAAAGAGACATTTATGCAGCCAATAGACACATGAAAAAATGCTCATCATCACTTGCCATCAGAGAAATGCAAATCAAAACCACAACGAGATACCATCTCACACCAGTTAGAATGGCCATCATTAAAGTCAGGAAACAACAGGTGCTGGACAGGATGTGGAGAAACAGGAACACTTTTACACTGTTGGTGGGACTGTAAACTAGTTCAACCATTGTGGAAGACAGTGTGGCGATTCCTCAAGTATCTAGAACTAGAAATACCATTTGACCCAGCCATCCCATTACTGGGTATATACCCAAAGGATTATAAATCATGCTGCTATAAAGACACATGCACACATATGTTTATTGCGGTACTATTCACAACAGCAAAGACTTAGAACCAACCCAAATGTCCATCAGTGACAGACTGGATTAAGAAAATGTAGCACATATACACCATGGAATACTATGCAGCCATAAAAAAGGATGATTTCATGTCCTTTGTAGGGACATGGATGCAGCTGGAAACCATCATTCTCAGCAAACTATCGCAAGAACAGAAAACCAAACACTGCATGTTCTCACTCAGAGAACACTTGGACATAGGAAGGGGAACATCACACACCAGGGCCTGTCGTGGGGTAGGTGGAGGGAGAGATAGCATTAGGAGATATACCTAATGTAAATGATGAGTTAATGGGCGCAGCACAGCGACATGCACATGTATACATATGTAACAAACCTGCACATTGTGCACATGTACCCTAGAACTTAAAGTATAATAAAAAATAAAATAAAAAAATTTTAAAAAGCAATGAAAACAAAAATAACCAAACATATTATCAAGAAGCAAATAAGAGATTGATACCAAGTACAGCAAGAAAAGAAGCAAGCATTTAATCTGCCAGGCTTTCATTCTGCCAAAATAATTTACAACACGCATGTCTCTATCTGACATATCTGAATAGAAAAAGAACCCAAATACCCGGTGGAATTGCAAGATGAAAATGAAAAAAAACTCTTGCTTATTGATCAGGGTACAAACTAAGGTGGGCTACTAAAACACTTTGATGCACTGATTCTCTCTATGTAACACATGCGTTACTGCCATTTGGAAATGGGATTTCTTGCTTTGATTTAAATATACTTCCTTTGATTTCTTACTTTAAGTATACTTTCTTAATTTATTCACAGCTACATTCTCAGTACAAATTTTCAGATGTAAGTAACTATTTCTGCTTTTGATAAACAGATAGTATAATTGGTGAAATAAGGTACATTCTCATGCAAAGGTGAGAGTACAAGATAAGACTCCAAAGTCAAGTAAAACATAACAGTCAAGAAAAAAAAAAGGTGAGAGTAATTGGGCAGTAGGGAAATCTTGCATGTGGAAAGAATGAATCTGGAAAACTGTTCTTCCCTAAGAGTTCAGCAGGATTTGGATGGTGGAGAGCTTTGTGTACAAAGGTTCCCGTTCCACATAGTTTAGGTCTAATTTCAAAGGCAACTTCTAGTGCAACCTGTGACTCACCCTGTCCTAAGGTGCCATCTGTAAAGGGTCTGGAGATAACCCACAGGCAGCACTGTGAACCCCTGACAGCCCTTCCAGATAAATACCAGGTCAGTGTCTACAGCTGATGACACAGAGCGGAATATCTAAAAAATAATACTTCTTTGGTCAATGGACTGCCAGTCACTATTATTTAGTGTAAAATATATTACATATATGTAATTTTTTAAATTGCAGTGTTCCACATTGAAGCAATTAAATATAAACACCAGATGTTTATTCAGTTTAAAGGCAACTTAGAAATACTGATGCCAGATAGAAAGATGCTTTAGCCACAAGTCAGGTGTTTGGAAGTTGTCACAACTAAACCAACAAAGGGATCTTGAGGCATAATAAGCGTTCATACATTTTCAGCTATACCTCTGTTGTCTTGAATATGAAAACCTAAGCTACAGTTATGCCACAGCACAGAATGTATTATGTTTTACATCACTGAGCCTTAGTTTACAAATGGTAAAAAAAAAATAGGGAAGGTAAACTGTGAAGTTTCCTTAAGGAGCTGTTACAACCAACAGACTCATGAAAATCTTTGCCAAATGTCCCCGGTACATAGCTCCTCCCCACTGATGGGCTCAATGGGGAGAAGCTATGCACATGTCTCAATTTTCATATGCTCAATGGCAATAAAGGATTCCCAGGGTAAAGTAAGGGATATAAATAACATAGCACACTGAAAGGACTGTAATGTTACTTCAGAGTGTTGCAAAATAAAGATCACAGATGAAAGTTTTAGTTCACTGAAGCATGTAATCATGTACTTTTCATTAGTGTGTTTCAAAGTCTTATACTGCTTACATTCTTATGTGGGAAAATATATTTTGTCTCTGCTTTGTGGATGAAATGTGAACAGGCAAAACTAAAAATAATTTTACAACTCAAATCACCAGATGTTAATGGCTGATAATTCAACCGGAAACCTGAAAGATAACATCTATTTCATTGTGATACCAAATATCAGTGACAAGGAAGATTTTATTTGTGGTATTTAAGTGTAGGCCTCTGGAACAAATGACTTGGTTCACAGGCAGCACGCTCACTGCTGAACTGCCACGGCCTGACAGCCTGTCTTATCTGCCAAACTGCTCATTAGGTTTGGCAATCTTCACCTGTGCCTCCAGCTTACATTTCAGCAAGTAATACACATCAGTCTGCTTTTATCATCTTCTGCAGTGAGCTTCCAACACTCCCTCAGCAGTACGGTGCCCCTGCATCTGCAATCCTCCAAATATACCTTGTATATATGTCATTATTTTTCAACTGTCATTCAGTTTCCAGCTTTGGAGGCTAGCTTAGCTTAAATAAAGCAAAAATACAAGACAGATAATATGCAAAGTAAGTCCTGCATTGTAAATATTAAGTGGGCTGACCAATCATTTAATTTTTTAACATTAAAAAAGAATACATTCACCATACAAATTTAATATTTAAATATGTATTTCAGAGCGCATTTTGGCGTGGGGCACAGGTGACAATAGAGTAGAGGATTCCTCTATCCAATTGTCTCTGACCTATCCAACCTTTGTTACAGGTCAGAGAGTTCTCCAATCTATAAATAACAGAGATAATGTGGCAACCAGGACACAGAGAACTACTAGAGTACTGCTCAGCTCTCTGCCTAGGCCTGATCCTGTTGATTCCTGACAATGAGCGCTGTGAAATTTAGAGGCAGACCAATACACATACACACAAACACAAACACACAAAAGAGATACTTCATGGGCAAAAAGCACCAAAGATATAAAACAAAATGTCTGAAAGACCATAAAACAACTTCTGATGAAATGCTGTTTTCATTTTGCAGAAGTAAAATATTCACCACCAACCCTAAAATTAGCTTAAAAATTACAATAAGTACATTAATTTTGGATTCCATCTCCAATTCACACCTCATCAACATGTAATAATCACACTGTATCTACAACAAAGCTGGATAGACTTTATATGCTGAATATAACTTGTACAGTAAGAAGGTAATTTTTTGAAATAGTGAGAATACAACATTGTATGCCATGCTCTACTTCACAAGTTAAAGAAAATATCTCAAAACAAAAACAAAAACAAAAAAACCACAATTACAAAAAAACACCAGTAACAACAAAATGATGATGATACATAAAGACTGCATAGAAAAAAAATGCTCAGAATATAGAAATAAAATTATGTATTTTACCTGTAACTGTATTAGAAGAGAGTATTCTTGTAGAAAAAGGATGACTAGAAGGATATGCAAAAATGAAAATAGCTAATAACACTCATTATGTCAGGCACTGTGATAGGTAGTTTATGCATATTGTAACAAATTACATACTAGATTATCTCTAATTTTCAGATAAATTTTACTGGGAGTCATAAATCAATACAACAAAACCAATGTTTTGCAAACATCCACTATGTATAAAGGTATACAAATTCCGAACCCAGGCTGAAAAATAATTCACATAAGTCACATATCACTGGAAACCTACGCATGGGAGATAATACAACATAATCTAAATAAAACTTTCAGAGACAAGGCATGTGGCTTCTGGACAGCCACAAACTCCCTGACTCTGCTCTAGTGTTTTGGCCTCCAAAAGAAAGTCGAGTGGCCTCAGGTCTCTTAAAAAACAAGAAAGCAACCTACGGAAGATGGTATGGTATTTGAGGAGTATTTGGGGTCTGTTGAAAAATGTATCCTGTATTTTATTTCTAGAAAAGACTCCCTCATAATGTCAGCTAAGTGAAGAGCCCACAGAGACACATGCACACACAAAGAAAAACAAAGCAACATAGAATGAATCCCACCAAAATGTGTTACGATGGCAGAATTACAGGTGATATGATCTTCTGTAACATATCTTTTTATTAAAAATAGAAAAAAAGCAGACTTCCCCTTGATTATGTATAACCTCCGACCCAAGTGGCTTGGAATCAGAAAACAGCGTCACCCGACTTGAAGCCATCTTGGCATCAATGGTGGAGTGGGTGGAGATGAGACTCGACCAGCTCATGGGTGGGCTCCACCTCGTCAAGACCACCAAGAAAGGGCACGTGAGGAAAGCACAGAGATCCTGGAGAAACACTGGTTTCACTCAGTTTTCAAAATTATCTTAGACATATTTCCTGAGAACCTTTCTTAATGCCTCAAAAACCAGAGAAGAAAATCCTTACAACAAAGCTTTAAATGGATCCCCATATCCATTAAACTTTGCCAAAGCTCAGTGAGTATATAACCTGATAACCTAAACACCTAGCTAGAAAACTCTCAGTTCCAGTGCTACAACAGTGCTAGCTTTTCTAACATTTTTAAATAGCCCTGATTTTAACCCAATAAAATTCCACTTGAGAACTAAGAAATAAACATTGGAAATCTGCTTTAAAATAAAGAATGAGGAGACCATTGTGAAAGAGAAAAAGAAAAAGACCAACGAGAGCTGGCAAGCACACTGGTTTTGTAGAAACGGAGATAAGCCGTGCAGGTGCCACACAGGCAGCAGGGCCCACGCCGGGGCCACGGATCAAGGAGGCATGGAGGACAGGACTCTTCTGCTTGGTACAATGAAAAAAAGGTATTCTTTTTATTCTACATATTTACAATATGCATTTGGGCCTTTATTATAAGTACAAGAGAAAAATCTTCAATAGATAAAAGCTGAGTACATTACTTTTTTTGATTAAAAAATAGACTTGGAAAGAATAATGAGAGTTCAGAGCAATGACCCCCGTCTCACCGATGCCTGAAAACTGTGGCTGCCACCAAGGTCAACATAGACAGCGTCTTTGTCATACAGCACTCGCCCAACTCCAGAAAGAGGCGCATAAACCAGCTTCTCCTTCTCATTTAAACAGCGCTTCTTTCATTGTTCAGGAAGAGCACAAGGGTCTGGGAGGAAACTGACATCACTCATGGCAAAATCTTCTACCCTTGGAAGACAGGACCCAAAAAGACAGCTTCAGCTGACAGGAAGTCAGTATGTACTGTTGACTGGGGGGTTAACAATGATCCACAGTCCAAGGGCTTAACCCATGACCTAAAGAAGGGCATCATGCCACAAGGGAACAGTGGCCCTCTAGCTATAAGACAAGAGGTCAGAGAAGAGGGGATTCGGTAACACCTTTGCAGGCCTACACACAGCTGGCTTACTTTTAAAACCTCCAGCAAGGCCATCTTCCCTTGTTTGGTCATTTTTCAGTTTTTCTGAGAAATGAAGCCATCCCAAGAATCCTATGTGTAATTCTAGTATGTTCTACAACAAGAGAATATCTGGAATGTGAATTTGGCTTTTATTTTTCAAGTGTGCTCCTCTTAAATAACTATAAAGAGACACCTGCCGGTCACATTTGATAAGTTTGTTCGGATATCCTCTGGGTTTGTCAAATCTTCCATCCTAGAAAAATAAACTCAATCATACAGCAGAAATGAATGCCAAAAGTTCCTATACCTCCTTTCATGTGTCAGTGACTCATCACACTCTTGTCCACTAAGCATGTCATTCAGAAAACTAGAAAATGCAGAAATAAGGAAGCACCATTCACCATCCACAGAGGAAAAGGGGCAGGCACACAACTGTGTCTCTAGGCTGAAAGTGACATTCATTCCATAAGACACCAGACGGGGAGATGACGTCCACCTGGGGTCAGGGAAGAGTGAAGAACATATTCAGAAAATCCCTTTCTGGAAGAGGGTGAGCCTGTGCTCTGGGATTTTTACTGTGGCTTGGATTCTGGCAGGTGGAGAAAGGATATCCCAGGCTGAGAAAAATCACAGCACAAAGGAAGGAAACTAAAGGCACACACGAGGACTCAAGCACCCAGGCATGAAGGCAGCATCACTGAAAACTGAGGATGAACGTAGGATGGGGCCACATCCTATAGCCTTAAATGCTTCCAAGTCCTCCCATTGTCCTAAACTTCTCATAGTTAATTTACTCCCAAAGGCACAGCATCTTTGAGCAATGATATAAGTAGACATTTCCCATCAACTACACTTCTACCCCCACTATTCAAACAGGCACAAAATAAATCCTATCACTATTCTTTTTCCAGCCTTTTTAGCTTTGAAATATATGGCCCAGGAAGAAAAAATTTACAATCACTTTTTACCTGTCTGCCAGGATATAAGGGTGAGAAGTTTGCCATGTGAGAGGCCTAAACTTCATAACTGTAATAAAACGGCCCAGATTGTGGATTTCTTGGTTTTGATATTCTCCATGCACCATTCCAGAAAGGGAGAACAGTTGGCACCCTAAACATTAAAGGAAAATTAAAAATTAATTTCAATTAAATTCTCATCAATACTGCAACAAAATAAAAGCTCTAAACAAGAGGCAATCCTAAGAAGAGAGACTTCCAGCAAAGCCACTGTCCTGAGGCTTCCAGAGCCTTGCTGGTTTCTTTCAGGACTTATTAGAGCCCCACAGAGGCAGACTGCTCTGCCGCCGAGCAGGGGCATCCATCTAAGTATGGTGAGGAGAGGGAGGTGAGGCCTCTGAGCACAGAGACAGTTCTGTGGCCGATGGACCAGAGCAGTATGGAAAGGAAGGGGCAGTGCCTGGTCCTGTAACTGGGAGAAACTTCTGATGTACTCTATTAAGTCCCAACCCCCAAACACCCAGACACTGCCTGGTACAGCAGGTACAGAGACAAATGAGATACACCAAGAGGCCCAGAATAAGCACTCTCTTGAGGGAAACCTTCCAGAGACTGGGAACACAAACAAAAAGGGAATTCAGAAGGCAAATCCTATAGACGTTTAGTAACGTCTCTTCAGTCTTTCTGTTTGTTTGTTTGAGACGGAGTCTCACTCTGTCACCCAGGCTGGAGTGCAGTGGCCCACTCTCAGCTCACTGCACCCTCTGCCTCCAAGCTTCAAGCAATTCTCACATCTCAACCTCCTGAGTAGCTGGAATTACAGGCGTGCATCACCACACCTGACTAATTTTTGCATTTTTAGTAGACATGGGGTTTGGTCATATTGCCCTGAGCTTGAAACACCTGGCCTCAAGTGATCCATCCGAGTCTGCCTCCCCAAGTGCTGGGATTACTGGCATGAGCCACTGTGCCTGGCCTCTTCAGTCTATTTTAAACGGATTATAACATTAGCATCTAAAAATTATTTCTCTTCCTACTGGGTAAACTTCTGTACAGAACCTGTGTTTTAATCGCTTCTTTGGCTTCTTCAGTTTCTTATTATGCTTGAAGGAGTTGAGGTGGGTGAGAACTCCCATAATTTTAGGAAAGCCATGTACTTGACAGATGTTTAGAAACTCAAAGGTTTCCACTTCAAACCGAAATCTGGCATCTATAAGCATCAGTACCTACAAACAGAACACATCATTTCTCAAAGAAATTACCAAAGCAGACCACCTACACTAGGGGTTGGCAACTGGCCCACGGGCCAAATCCACCCATCACCTGTGTTTGTAACTAAAGTTTTATTGGAACACAGCCACATTAATTCATTTACATATTGTCTATGGCTGCCTGGGCACTACAACCGCAGAGCTAAGTAGCTGCAAAAGATACGATCCACAAAGCTGAAAATATTTACTATCTGGCCCTCGACACAAAAGTCCCACTGCAGACTAAATCAAATGACTACGCAGGCATCCCCAAGAGGAACCACCACCCTCTGACTTGCTCTAAAAGGTAACCATAAGACAATGCCCACTAGGATATAAACTTTCATTTTAAGAATTCTAATGCATGAGAAGTAATGCAGAAAAGGCTGGGTCTAACCCGGTCCTTACCCATGAAATCCTAATTTAAAGAAATGAAGTTTTCTGTAATGTACTTTTAAGCCAAATAACAGGTCTCTGACATCCAAAGAATGGGAAGAAAGTGATAATCAATGAAATATATTAAATAGGTACAGAAAACCAACCTCTTCTTTCAATCTCTCACACACACACACACACACACACACACACACACACACACACACACACAATCTGTTTTTTGCTGGGAAGTATGCAGTGGAAACCTCTATCTTGTATGTTAATTTGTATAACTCAATAGCTCAGAAAAAATTTTTAAATAGCTACCAGTTTAGAATTAAGTCAAAAAACAGTAAGATTACGATGAATGGTACTGTATAAGAAAATATAAGCAGATAAGACCAATTTTTAAAATTTAAGACCTTTAAAGATGCAAAATAATTTCAGAATTGATTCCTGGAAACTTCTAGTTTTAATATTAAAGACAGTTCTGTTCTTATCTTTCCATGGATAACTGAAAATAACACAAAATGGAAAACAGAAATGCCCACCTTTTATTAAACTAGGAAACATTCAAAACCCGAAACCACAGAATATATGAAGTTGGGCTTGCAGGAAAGCACAACTGCCACTGCAGACCGAGGCAGCAAGCAGAGCTCTCCAGCAACACTGGACCAGCTCAAAGAACAGGTGGAAAATCCTCACACCACATCTGATGCCACAGAGTGCCAAGGGGCAAGCAGCTGGTTGTAGGGTCAGGAAGAACAGGGAGCAAACAGGCCCTCAGCTGCCAATCTTTGTCATCTAAGCCAGTGTTACTCCCCTAATCCACACACACATGTACACACCCAAATCCACGTATTGTGTGTGCCTTTGCCGTAGTCAGGAGGCTTTGACAACCCAGAGCAGAGCAATCAACATAAGCTAGGCTAAATAAATTATGGTGCATCCATAGAATGGAATATTATTTTAAAAAGAAGGAGGCAGAGCTACAGTACTTACTGATTATATACCTCCAAGATATATTACACGAAAAAAATCAAAGCAAAGAAGAGTGTGTAAAATAAGCTACCATTTGTGTTTTTAAAGGGTGGCATGTGTGTTTATATGCATCTAGAAGGATACTGCTCTGCAGGGACCTGAGACACAGTGGTTAGAGCAAGGAAAGAGAAAAGGCGCATTGTGTGTACCCTGCATTAGTTAGACTGCATTAGTTAGTGTGTGCTCCTTTTGAAAATCTGAAAAAGATTTACATAGGCATCTCTCTCAATGATGGTTAAGAGGCTGGGAAGGGGAGCAGGGAGGGAGGGACAAAGAGGGAAAGGTTAACAGGGTTAACGGGTACAAAAATACAGTTAGAATAAATTCTTGTGTCCAACAGCACAATAGGGTGACTATAATTTATTATATAATTCAGAATAACTAAAAGAATGAAATTAAAATGTTCCTAACACAAAGAAATGATAAATGTTTGAAGTGACAGATATCTGTACTACCCTGATTTGATCATCACACATTGTATGCTTCTATTAAAATACTACACGTATCCCATAAATATGTGTAACTATTATGCATCCATAATAATTAAAAATAAAAAAAGTAAAGGCATCTCTTAATACGCATGTCTTTAAAATTAAAAATGTGCTACATTTTAAATAAAAGAGAAACAAATAAC
Organism: Chlorocebus sabaeus; assembly: GCF_047675955.1. Taxonomy (NCBI): domain Eukaryota; kingdom Metazoa; phylum Chordata; class Mammalia; order Primates; family Cercopithecidae; genus Chlorocebus; species Chlorocebus sabaeus. The sequence goes on along the minus strand of NC_132912.1, from coordinate 49,842,217 downwards.
TTCTATGAACTATTTCAATCTTTTCAAGTATAAAAAATTTAGTAATCTTTATACAAGTTTACATTAATTACACTTATTTTTACTAATAGTAGCATTACATGGTCAAAATTTGAATGTTTCTGACATTACAACGGCACAAGTTTAAAATCTGTATTACTTTTTCCTTTATATTTTAGGAGTCTTCCTGGGCCAAAGCATAAAATATGTAGCTCTAGATAAAACTAAATAAAAATGAAAAAAACAAGGTATCTGTCACCCTGCACTTCCTAATCAATATGGCTTATTTTTTTGCTCCTTTTTTTTTTTTTTTTTTTTTTTTGAGACAGAATTTCACTCTTGCTGCCCAGGCTGGAGTGCAATGGTGTGATCTCGGCTCACCACAACCTCCACCTCCCGGGTTGAAGTGATTCTCCTGCCTCAGCCTCCTAAGTAACTGGGATTACAGGCATGTGCCACCTCACCCAACTAATTTTGTATTTTTAGTAAAGACGGGGTTTCTGCATGTTGGTCAGGCTGGTCTCGAACTCGCGACCTCAGGTGATCTGCCCACTTCGGTCTCCCAAAGTGCTGGGGTTACAGGCATGAGCCACTGCGTCTGGCCCTTTTTTTTTTTTTTTTTAAAAGATAGTTAATAGAATATTAGAAATAGTGAACATTATCATTTCCATAATTGCAAGAGCCTGTACATTTTCCACACATTGAGTACTATCTAAATTTTCTATTGATAAACTCTGACCTCTTCTTCAGGCAATTCATGTACTTACTTTAGCAATATCATTAAGGATGAAGGTTCTAGAACCATCAGGAACAAGGGTCCCATCTTCACACAAGTTACTTAACTGCTGGGAGGCTCCATTTCATCTTATGTAAACTACAGGTAATACCTACTCACCTCAAGGGTGTACCAAGGGTTTACGTAAGCTAAATTTGTAGAAAGCAGTTAGCACAGTGCCAGGAAGGGTCCAAGAAGAAATGGTACTTACTATAATATGTTTGTACGTATATATGTATGCATGTTAATGAGTTCTTATTAGCTGTGTTCATTAAAGGTTTTCTCCATCCTGTCATTTGCTTTTAGATTTTGGAATACATTTCATTGTGCACATTCCATTTGTATTATTAATATAACAACATTTATCACTATTATTATTGTCATCATCAATTCAGTTACATTTACTGTATCCCTGATGATGACCATGTTTCCTTTAATAATCATAAAACTCTCTTCCCTTCATCACAGGGTAAATAACCTATCACAACGCTGTAAGTCTCCATCAGCACCCCAGGCTGCTCCTGCTGACTTACCAGATCTGCTGCTTTAGCCAGATCAACCATCATGTTAATGTCACACCCGCATTCAATAATGGTGAATCTGCGCTTTTTACCTATAAGTGAAAAGATGAAAATTCTACTTTAAAAAGACCCTGAAAAAACTCTAACCATCAACTCTTAATTTTCATTTTTTAATTGCATCCAGTAAAACACCATATACGTTTATAGGAGTGTACCCAAAGTTCATTTGTATAGGCAAAAACTGGTAAAATAAAATAAATTCCATCCTGTTTTTCTTCCTGTGTTCTAAATTTAGATAATATCAAAAGTCTACCCAGATGAATAAAAGTGCTCAAACAGGGAAAATTCTGACTAGACAGGCTCCATGATAACCATGATCTTGCTGTTCAGCTGCGGGCCAATGTCTTCACCTCTATCAAAATTTCCTGTATTCCCCCTATCGCTAAAAACATCCTCAAACATAATGCAACAGAATACTTATAACGATAATCATTTCTAAATTAAGGTAATAAGAAAATGGTCAAGAAAATATGGGCTGGGCACAGTGGCTCACGCCTGTAGTTCCAGCACCTTGGGAGACCAGGACAGGTGGATCCCTTGAGCCCAGTTTTGAGACTAGCCTAGGCCACATGGGTAAACCCCATCTCTACAAAAACATAAAAATTTTAAAAAAAAAGGAAAAAAAAGAAAAATTAGCCAGGCATGGTGGCATACATTATTCAGGAGGCTAAGGTAGGAGGATTGCTCGAGCTCAGGAGATTGAGGCTGCAGTGAGCTGTAATCACACCACTGCATTCCAGCCTGTACCACAGAGTAAGACTCTGTCTCAAAAAAAGGAAAAGAAAATATGGATGCTCCAAAGATAAAGAAAAGCCTCAATCCAACTATATTACTGCAATAACAAGAGACTTCAGAGTGTGCATTGCCATTTTACCACTGGAAGTTTGTTTAATTTTCCTTCAAACTTGGAAAGGTCACCGTCTCCCAAAGCTGACAAATTCTCATAGGGAAAAGAGAAAACGTGCACTTCCACCAGCATGTGGTTTCATAAGGGCAAGCATGTGCACCTGGCACATAGGAGGTACATGCTATCTGTTAAATGATGCGTTCACAGTGACCAGGCCTGCTAGGCCCTTCCAAGGAACATGCATGGCAAAGCCATAGAGCAGTCAGGATAAGACATGTATCACATCCTTATCTCTGGGAACTTACCCTTTTCTGAAGTTATAGCTAACTTAGTAAAAGTATAAGAGAGGTAACATGATATGATAATATTTAACATGTTCCACTCAAGAAAACAACAAACACACGCATGTCCCTCAGATGACAACAGCCACGCCAACTCTGTGTCTGTGGCGGCATCTCCTACCTGACACGATCGTCACAGGGCCTCTGATCTTGGTCAACTTCTGCCGGGTGAAGTTTCCAATGAGGCATTATATCAAAGTGCTCTTTCCAACTTTGGAGGCCCCGTCACCACTGCCACTATTGGTGGGGGCTCTAGTGGAGTTCGATCAACCACTGGAATATGATGCTTTCTTACCTTCAAATCCTGAGTCCTATTTATTTAAAAAAAAAAAAAAAGTAAACTCACTTTCAAAATAGAGTAAAAGGTATCAACCTTATAAGTAGGCTTTTTTTTTTTTAGCATACTTACAGATATGAGTACTTTAGTATATAGAGAGTAAAACAGACAATACAAAAATATAAGTAACTTGTCAATTATTAACTTCTGACCCCTATCCAAATCAACTGCTGTTCAATAAAGATGTAACAAGATGACTTCAATAGTATAGAGTTGAAAATTAAACACTCCTTAAGTCTGACTGCTTTACGAGTGATTTTAATAATTTTTTAAAAACCAAAAGGTAAATACCGAGGCAGTGTATCATAACAGATAAGAGCAGAGGCTCTGGAGTTAAATTTGGCTCTCCTACTTACCTGTTATATGATTGGCGGTAACTCGTTTTCTTGACCTCAGTTTTCTTGTTCATAAAATGAGGGCAAGAATGATTCCTACTCCGGTGAGGCTGCTGGAAGCATTTAGTTGAATAATGTTTAAAGCCCACTGCTAAGAATATCACAAGGACTCACTAAATAAAGCTATGTTAGTAGTACATATTGTAATTTTTATATTTTATATTACAACTTTGTAAAACATATCCAGAGGGAAAAAGCACACTTATCACCATAGAAACAGTTTAAAGTTTAGGAAGAAACAAATTCTATAAATTCTTGTATCTTGGGCAAGAAACACCAACCAGTGTGCAGATGCTGGAGGCAAGGCAGCTTCTATGGCAAAGCTTCTCACACTTTAGTAAAAGCCACACAGCATGCATCTCCATGTCCTTTGGAGCTGAACTAGACTTGTGAATCCAAATGTCACCTGTGAGTGGCTCCTACTATTTAAAAAGAATCAACGGAAGAACCATCAGGCTATAGCTAAACATAGCTGTGAAAGGATCAAACCATCCGCACAGCAGACTGAACTGCAAAAGCTTTGGGATTTCTCTTCCAGGCATCTTCTTCGTCTCCTAGCTGGAGATCCTGCAGATGCTGCTTCTTTTTCTTTGCAGCTTTGGGTCCACTGTTTTTCTTTCTGTGTTTCTTCTGGTCCTTAGTCTCCATAGTGGCTATTTACCAACAATAAGTAACTCTAACCTACAAGGAAGAAGGTTGGGGTAAGGAGGTGGGAGAAGCATTTTATAATCCAGGCAATACCCAGGGAAAAACATTAAATTTCATTTATTTCTTCATGAAGAGATGATGTATATACTTGTTTACTGAACAAGGATAGAAACTGCTTAACCATCCCCCAATTTCATTTGTTATGCTATAAATTAGATGAGTTGCCTCTGCTAACGTTACATTTTATGGTTAAGTTACTTTTTATTCATCTCAAGTGTCAACATCAGCAGTATCTATTTCTGCAAGGATGAAAATATTCTATATCTGTACTTGTCAGCCATTTAGCCATTAGCCACATGTGATTACTTAAAATGTAAAGAAACTGAAAAAATGAATTTTTAATTAATTTCATTCTAACTCTAAATAGTCACACGTGGCTACCATACTGGACAGCTCAGACCTAGATATCAACTGGACTAATGAAGTGGTTTCCTAACTTATACTAAAACTTAAATTTTAATAAAAATTTTAAAACGTTTTTATGAACTTCCAATATGATCGCAGTATTACTTTTAGTACCTGTTGACTCTGTAAAACTCCTAAATTACAGCTCATCTACGTACATTTGAAAAATAGCAGTATCTGTATGTATATGACCAGTTCTAGATGACGCCATGGAGAACTAGATGGAGACCCCATGGACTTACAGAGACCCTTCCAGTGATTTCTGATGTACCTGGGAATCTGTGGCCAATGAATTGGTAATCACTGAATTAGTGAGTTTTTTTAGGATATGGGGCTGCACAAAATCTGACAGCTTGATTGAAAAAAAGCGGGGCAGGGTGCCATTTCATTCAATTAAGGTCTTGTATTCATTCCGTTTAATAAATGTTTGTGTCTGTCTACGATGCGCTAGCCACTGTGCCAGTAAATGGATACAGCTATGATCTGACTTGCAGAGGAAATCCAAACTAGTATCTTCCGTGCCATGCAATAAGGGCTACACTGCAAGGCTGCACAGGGTGCTACTCGAGCACAGAGGTGAGCTCAGAGGCTACACACACACACACACACACACACACACACAAGCGGAAACAGAAAGTCTTTATATATCACCATAATGTCAAGGAACACTGGCAGGGAGTTAGGAGAGCTGGGCACTAGGAACGCTTTGAAACTGAATAGCTGTGTGATTTCAGAGGTTATGTTGCTTCTCTACTATGTTTTAGTGCCGAAATTGTACTGTTTCTCTCCCTTTTCTTCTTGGTGGGAAAAGCACAATTTGGGCTCAACAGATTCGGCTCAGGTCTAAGTCGCCTGCCGGGGCCACGTTGCCAGGAAACGACGTCTCCCCGACACCTTTCCTCCCAGTCCTGGCTCTCTGCAGGGATTCATCCCGTCACTCTCCCAACGACCCCCGGGCACACCTCCGGCAGATGCTAAATATGCTGCTCCTCGGGAGCAAAGATGACCCGGAGGACCGGGGGAGGACCTTCCCACGCGCACGACTCGCGACCTTCCCAGTGCCCCAGAGCCAGGGACCCCAACGCCGCCTACCCCAGCCCGCGCACCAAACCTGCTCACAATAGGACTCCTTAGGTCCGTTTGGACACCGGCGGAAACGGAAATTCACCCTCACGCCTACTCGCCGGGGGGAAACAAAAAGGCAGAAAAAAGAGAGACCGCCGCCTGGACGACTTTCAGGGGTGAGCGGGAAGAAAGACTCGTTAACAGCTGAGTGCAGGCGCCAGTGCCGTCTGCGCGGTGCGTTCCATCGGATCCGCATCCCTCCGGATTCAGCCCCACCCAACCCTCGGAATCCGCTGCCTCAACTCCTGCAGTAGGACTTCGGAGAAGCGTGCACCAGCGAGTCCTAGCTGAAGGCCAGAGCAGCTGTGCGGCCTGGCGGTGGTTACTTGATGCCGTGCAAAAGCCAGAAGGAGACACATTTGGTTCTGGCCGCCCCGCAGTCACTGTACCCGGGGCGAATGGACTATGGCTGGATTGGAAGTCCACTTCCTCCCCTGTAAAGATGACAGCCGAGGGAGATCTCGCGTTCTGGGGGTGCCCGATAGCCCTCTTTTGGCCGGAAGCAGTGGCTCACGCCTGTAATCCCAGCCCTTTGGGAGGCCAAGGCGGGAGGATCGCTTGAGCCCAAGGGTTCAAGACCAGCCTGGGCAACATAGAGTGACCCCGTTTCGCGGGGTGGGGGGGGAGGGGAAGAAAGAAAAGCCGGGCACGGTGGCTCACGCCTGTAATCCCAGCACTTTGGAAGTCTAAGGCGGGAGGATTGCTTGAGCCCAGGAGTTCAAGACCAACCTGGGCAACATGGGAGTCTACGTCTCCAAAAAAAAAAAAAAAAAAAAAAAAAAACCAGCGTCGTGGCGGGTGCCTGTGGTCCCTGTGGTCCCAGCTACTCGAGGCTGAGGCGGGACGATCGCTTCAGCGTGGGAGGCGGAGGTTGCAGTGAACTGAGATCCAGCCACTGCACTCCAGCCTGGGTGACAGAGCAAGACACTGTATCAAAGAAAAATAAATAAATAAAATAAGGCCCTCTTTTTCCAGGACCAACAGACTCTGAGGGCAGGGACAAACAGACCCAGCCTAAACTGCCTCCCCTTCCCTGCTCCCGGGAAAGGGGCTTTCCCTGAGGGAATGTAGCATCTTGCCATTTTCTTCCTGCACAGCTTTGCCTTCCCAGGGATCCACCCACTGCCACCTGAGGAAACGCCTTGGAGCCTATCTAACCCCTAGCCCAGCTACTTGGGACGCCTACAGAGCGTACATTGTCAGAGGATGCATCTTCCTCTAGTCTTGGAGGGTTTCTTTTCAATATGATCCCACCGGTGCACTCAAGACTCAATTCTACACCAAAAAACTAGGCCCATTCCTGTCACTGAGACCCCCAGGCTTCAGGTCCTGTCACAGGGACCTTGTTTTCACCCCCAGCAGCCCCCAGGTATTCACTCTGCATAGGCTATATACTGGGTGCTAGACTAGGGAGGCTACCCACCTGGCGCATGCTTCCCTTATCCCTGAAGAGCTTAGGATGTTGTAACTTCTTCACACCAGGCCTCTTACTTCTCGGAGATGTCAGTATCCGGGTAGATAATCCTTCTAACATCCTTTTGGTCTCATGAAGCCTACTCTTGTCCTTTGGCCTACTTCAGCTTCCCCCTCCCTCCATGATCAGACCTTAGACCTTGTCAGGTCCAAGGACTGCAACCCTCACAGTATCCCACTCTGACCACCACCTCCTATCTAGAGCAATGGAGAGACTTTGTAGGTGAAAGCTGTCTTTGTTATTCATTCTCCTATGCTCCCTCGCCTGGCTCCTGCAGGTGCTTGACTTCTTCAGGGACACAGTGGCCATTGCCCAGCAGGTTCCACTCCATCCACCAGCTCCAGGCAGTTTTGTTATAGAGTAACTCTTCTGAGACACCGCTCCTTTCCCCAGCACCTAAGGAAGTATTTCTAGTAAGTTCCAGTGGTACAGCACCGGTGACTCTCCTGACATGCAAAGGGCCATGGCTGGGTTCCTCTGATGAGGTGCAGGGGCAGGGCACTAAGAGGGGAGGACTCTCCTGAGTTCTCTACCTCAGCCCTAGACTAGTGGCTGCTACTCCTATACTTCCTACTAGTCTGTGCCTGGTTACTCTTCTTCCCTGTTGCAACGAACAATTCCCTATGTACACTTGTCCTGTTCAAATGACTGTGGCTTCTCTTTCCTAATAGAACTCTGACCAATATGCTATCATTTGCCAATAACTCCCAAAGTTTTATCAGTGACTCAGACCTCTAACCTGAACTCCAGCTGCCTCCATGACATATCCATTTGGATGTTTAGTAGACATTTCCAAAGTGATATGCCCAACAGAACTCAGGATCTTCCCTCTCAAACCAACTGCTCAACAGTCTTATGATCTCAGTTGATGGCAATTCAGAACTGAATTGCAGGACACCCAGTTTGTATCTGCAGAGAACTAGAGAACTGCTTAGTGTGGAAAACCCACACATTTGGTGTCACAAGTGTGTGAGTAGAAACAGTTTTCCTTTTATGTCTGTTGGATGGATAATGATGAACCTAGCAGGGCACAGAAAGCTAGGCAGCAGTGAAACTGAGAATGAAGTTATAGTTAATAGCAGAGAATGAAAAAGAAAAGAGAGATAAAACATTTTGAAGAAAGGACAGTAATGTATTCCCAATAGGTAGGATTTACAGCATGAAGGAGAGAAGAGGCAACGATAACTACAAAATTTCTAGCCTGAGAGACTGGTAGGAAAAAAATGGTGGTATCAGGGACAGATGGGGTTATTAAGAAAAAGGATTGGATTTTTAAAATGAAGATCTGGTGTAAAATTGTCCTCAGGAAAACTGGAAATCCAGGCACGTACTTCTCTCCATCATGTCCTTGCATAGTGCAGTCCCTCTGCCTGTCCATGCCTCGCTTCCCCTCCCTAGGATTCCTCTCCCTCTCTTAAGACCCATCTCAAATATCACCTAGACATGTAAGTAATTTATATGAAACTGGATAGCTGAGGTTTCAAGACTTTATCCCTTTGAAACTTTTTTATAACATGTTACTGTTATCTTTTACTAAATCCAACTTTATATTCACCCTTTTAACTAGCATCATTTCCGTTTCCAAGACCTGTTTGGTGTGAAAGTGCAGCTAAGTTTACAGTCAATCAAGATCAGAATAAAAGAATCTACCAAAAAAATTAACAAGATCCCCTTTTAATGCATAATCTTCCATCCATCAGGCTATAAATTAAATACCTAACATAAAGCTGTATGTTTCATGGATATGTACCTATATAACTGCAGGAAACATGATTTGGAAGGATATACACTTAGAGAAGACCTGGGTCACATGTGGTAGTCAAGGAAGTCTTCACCTTTCTTTTCGTATTTAAATTTTGATAGAAATATACATGTATTATAATTTTTAATTTTTAACGGAAAAAAGTATTTTTCTGTTTTTTCCTTGGTCTGTCAACAGGTTGTATTTTTCCAATATCAGCTAAACATTTGCTTCCCAGAAAGCTTAGTTATCTTTTCAAAATTTATTCAGGTTAAAATAAAAGATTTAGACAATGAATTAAAAATCTAAGATGGTATTTGCCTACTTTATACAGAACAGTACATTGATGCTGCTAAAGCAATTAAAGTATAATTTTTCTTTTCTTTCTTTCTTTTTTTTTTTTTTTTTTGAGATGGAGTCTCAAAGCTCCAGTGCTGGTGGACCATGCCTGAAATGCGAAGAGTTCCCCAGGGGCAGCCCCCAGGGCCACACACCAGCCTCACACTCCTTCCACACTGCATCTTCCCCCAGGCCCACAGTAACAACCCACATGGCTTTGCCAGCACGTGTGTGCACAGGCAGGTTTTGCTTATCTTGTCCTGCCAGCCTGCGTGTATGTGTACACCCTGCCCTGCAACTGCTGCAGCAGGAGTGCAGTCTGCTCCACTCTCCCCTCTGACCACCAACAGTCAGAGCCTTGGCAGGCACAGAGCCAGCCAGCCCAACCCCGTTCCTGCCAGCACCCCACACATTTGCCAGCACTGCCCCAAGTGAAACTAGGCACAGAGAACAGTGGGCTCTCCCCTACCCTGAGTGCTCTCCACCACCCTGCTCTCATGTCAACACCACTACCAGTGCAACCACACACAGTCACCAGCAGGGGCCCCCACCCTACCAGCGGTGTTCCCTTTGCCACTGTGGTAAATGCTGGCACAGAGGCAGGCACACCAGCACCCACTAGCGCCAGTGTAGCCGTGCTGCTGCTGCCACTGCTGCTGGCACATGCAAACGAGGATGGATTCCACTGTCTCTGTACTACTAAATGCTTTGGCTGACACCACTGATTAGAGTGTAGTGACCAGCCATCTGAGAGCATCTTGGCTCACCCAGTGCAGTGGATTCTTAAACAGAACAAAGTTGGGGCTCAACACAAGTCCTCCAGAGTTAGAGCATGCAGTCCAGGAGCTGGGAGCTGAGTCCTGGCCCTCTCAAATCTTCCAGAAATGAAGCCAGTTGACTGAATCCACCCTATATCATAATGAAACCCTCAAGGTCATCAAACAGGATAAAAGGAAAAAAACCCATCCAAAGGTCAGCAACTTCAAAGGTTGAAGGAACATAACCCTGCAAAGATAAAAAAAGAACCAGTGCAAGAACTCTGACAACTCAAAAAACCAGAGTGCCTTCTTTCCTGCAAACAGCTGCACCTCTTCTCCAGCAAGGGGTCTGAACCAGGCTGAGATGGCTGAAATGACAGAAATAGAATTCAGAATATGGATAGGAATGAAGATTATCAAGATGCAGGAGTATGTCGAAAGTCAATCTGAGGAAGCTAAGAATCATGATAACAATGCAGGAGCCAACAGACAAAATAGCCTGTACAGAAAAGAATGTAACCAACTTGATAGAGCTAAAAAACACACTACAAGAATTTGGTTAATAGCAGAATAGACCAAGTGGAAGAAAGTATCTCAGGGTTTGAAGACTGGCTTTCTGAAAGAAGACAGGCAGACAAGAATGAAGAAAATACAAAGGAAGGAATAAAACTTCTGAGGAATATGGGATTATGTAAAGAGACCAGATCTGTGACTCATTGGTGTCCCTGAAAGAGATGGAGAGAGTATAAGCAACTTGGGAAATATATTCCAGGATATCATTTATGAGAACTTCCCTGACCTAGCTAGAGAGACTGACATTCAAATTCAGAAAATGCAGAGAACCCTAGTAGGATACTTCACAAGAAGATCATCCCCAAGATACAAACTCATTATATTCTCCAAGCTCAAAATGAAAAATAAAAATGCTAAAGGCAGCTAGAGAGAAAGCTCAGGTCACTTACAAAAGGAACCCCATCAGGCTAGCAGTGGACCTTTCAGTAGAACCTCTACAAGCCAGGAGAGATTGGCGGCCTATCTTCAACATTCTTAATAAAAAGAAATTCCAACCGAGAATTTCATATCCGGCTAAATTAAGCTCCATAAGTGAAGGAAAAATAAGATCCTTTTCAGACAAGCAAATGCTGGGAGAATTTGTTATGACAAGACTTGCCTTTTAAAAGCTCCTGAAGAAAGCACTAAATGTTAAAGGGAAAGACCATACCAGCCACTATAAAAACATACTGTAGTATGCAGACCAGTGATAGTATAAAGCAACCACACAAAGAAGACCGCATAATAACCAGCTAACATGATGATGACAAGATCAAATCCACACATATCAATACTAACCTTGAATGTAAATGGGCTAAATGCCCCAATTAAAAGGCACACCATGGCAATCTGGATAAATAATTAAGACTCATTGGTATGCTTTCTTCAAGAGACTCACGTCACATGCAGTGACACTCATAGGATCAAAATAAAGGGATGGGGAAAATGTAGCCAGCAAATGGAAAACAAACAAACAACAAAAAAAAGCAGGGGCTGCAATCATAACTTCAGACAAAACAAACTTTACAAACCAACAAAGATCAAAAAAACACAAAGAAGGGCATTACATAACGGTGAAGTGTTCCACTGAAAAAGAAAACTTAACTATTCTAAATATTAATATATATGCATCTAAAACAGGAGCACCTAGATTCATAAAGCAAGTTCTTAGAGACCTTCAAAGAGACTTAGACTCCCACACAATAGTAGGGGGAGATTTTAACATCTCACTGACAGTATTAGATAGATCACTGGGGCAGAAAATTAACAATGATATTCAGGACTTGAACTCAGCACTGGATCAAATGGACTTGATAGACATCTACAGAACTCTCTTCCCTAAAATAACAGAATATATATTCTCATCACCACATGGCACATACTCAAAATTCAGTCACAGAATCATACACGAAACAGTCATCAGCAAATGCAAAAGAACTGAAATCATAACAACCAACCTCTCAGCCCATAGTGCGATCAAATTAGAAATCAAGACTAAGAAAGTCACTCAAAATCATGATTACACGGAAATTGAATAGCCTGCTCTTAAATGACTTTTGGGTAAATAATGAACTGAAGGCCAAAATTAAGAAGTTCTTTGAAACTAATGAGAAAAAGGATACAACATACCAGAGTCTCTGGGACACAACCATGGCGGCATTAAGATGGAAATTTACAGCACTAAATACCCACATCAAAAAGTTAGAAACATCTCAATTTAGCAACCTAACATCACAACCAAAATAACAAAAGAACCAAGAGAAAACCAGCCCCAAAGCCAGCAGAAGACAATAAATAACCAAAATCAGAGCTAAACTGAAGGAGATTGAAACACGAAAGTATTTGGAATATCAATGAATCCAGGAATTGGTTTTTTGAAAAAATCGATAAAATAGAAAGACTCCAGCTAGACTAATAAGAGAGAAAATCCATATAAACACAATCAGAAAAAATGGAGGAGATATTACCACTGACTCCAAAGAAATACAAATAACCATCAGATAATATTATGAATACCTCTATGCACACACAAGAAAATGTAGAAGAAATGTATAAATTCCTGGGCACATACACCGTCCCGAGACTGAATCAGGAAAAAATTGAATCCCTGAACAGACCAATAATGAACGAGCTCTGAAATTGAATCAGTAACAAATAGCCTACCAAAAAAAAAAAAAAAAAAAAAAAAAAGCCCAAGACCAGACAGATTCACAACTGAATTCTACCAGATGTACAAAGAAGAGCTGGTACCATTCCTGCTGAAACTATTCCAAAAAATTGAGGAGGAGGCACTCTTTCTCCTTCATAACTCATTCTGTGAGGCCAGCATCATCCTGATACCAAAACCTAGAGGCAGAGACATAACAAAAAAAGGGAAACTTCAGGTAAATATCCTTGGTGAATATCGATGCAAAAATTCTCAACAAAACTCAGCAAACTGAATCCAGCAGCAGATCAAAAAGCTTATCCATCACGGTTAAGTAGGCTTTATCCCTGGGATGCAAGGTTGGTTCAACATACACAAATCAATAAATGTGATTTGTCACATAAACAGAACTAAAGACAAAAATCACACGATTATCTCAATAGATGCAGAAAAGACTTTTGATAAAATTCAACATCCATTCACGTTAAAAATTCTCAGTCAACTAGGTATTGAAGGAACATACCTCAAAATAATAACAGCCATGTATGACAAACCCACAGTCAACATCATACTCAATGGGCAAAAGTTGGCACGGTCATGCATGCCCTCTCTCACCAATTCTATTCAACAAAATATTGGAAGCCTTGGCCAGAGAAATCAAGCAAGAGAAAGAAAGAAAGGACATAAAAATCGAACAAGAGGAAGTCAAACTATTCCTGTTGGCAGATCATCCTATATCTAGAAAACCCTGTAGTCTTGGCCCAAAAGCTCTTTAAGCTGATATGTTCAGTAGGCTCAGGATACAAAATCAATGTACAAAAATCACTAACATTTCTATACACCAACAACAGTGAAGCCAAGAGCCAAATCAGGAATGCACTCCCATTCACAATTGCCACAAAAGAATAAAATACCTGGGAATGTCGTTAACCAGGGAAGTGAAAAATCTCTACAATGAGAGCTACAAAACATAGGAAGAATCAATATTGTTAAAATGGTTATACTGCCCAAAGTAATTATAACTTTGATGCTATTCCTATTAAACTACCAATGACATTCTTCACAGAATTAGAAAAAAAATTATCTTAAAATTCACATGGAACAAAAAAAAGAACTTGAATAGACAAGGCAATCCTAAACAGAAACAACAAAGCTGGAGGTATTATGCTACCCTACTTCAAACTATACTACAGGACTCCAGTACCTAAAACAGTATGGTACTGGTACCTAAACAGACACCAGTGGAACAGAGTAGAGAGCCCAGAAATAAGGCCACATACCTACAACTATCTGATCTTTGACAAAGCTGACAAAAACAAGCAGTGGAGAAAACTCATATTCAATAAATAGTGCTGGGATAACTGGCTAGCCATATGCAGGAGATTGAAGCTGGACCCTTTCTTTACGCCATATACAAAAATTAACTCAAGATATATCAAAGACTTGGCCTGACACAGTGACTCATGCCTGTAATTCCAGCACTTTGGGAGGCCCAAGCAGGCAGATCACCTGAAGTCAGGAGTTCAAGACCAGCCTGGGAAACATGGTGAAACCCCAGTCTCTGCTAAAAATACAAAAATTGGCTAGGCATGGTGGTGCACATCCATAGTCTCAGCTATTCGGGAGGCTGAGGCAGGAGAAACAGTTGAACCTAGGAGGCAGAGGTGGCAGATTGAGCCACTACTCTCCAGCGTGGGTGACAGAGTGAGACCCTGTCACAAAAAAAAAAAAAAAAAAAAAAAAAGAAAGAAAGAAAGAAAGAAAGAAAGAAAGAAAAAGAAAGAAAAAAAGAAAAAGGGGTTTTTAAATGTAAAAACTCTGGAAGATGGCCAGGGATGGTGGCTCATGCCTGTAATCCCAGAAATTTGGGAGGCCGAGGCAGGTGGATCACCTGAGGTCAGGAGTTCAAGACCAGCCTGGCCAACATGGTGAAACCCCGTCTCTACTAAAAATACAAAAAATTAGCCGGGCATGGTGGTGAGTGCCTGTAATCCCAGCTACTCAGGAGGCTGGGGCAGGAGAATCACTTGAACCGAGGAGGCAGAAGTTGCAGTGAGCCCAGGTTGCGCCACCGCACTTTAGCCTGGGTGACGGAACAAAACTCTGTCTTTAAAAAAAAAAAAACAAAAAAAACCCTGGAAGACAGCCTAGGCAACACCACTCTGGACATAGGAACAAGCCAAGATTTTATGACAGAGACACCAAAAGCAATTGCAACAAAAGCAAAAATTGACAAATGAGATCTAATTAAACTAAGAATTTCTGCATGGTGAAAGAAACTATCAACAGAATAAGCAGACAACAACAGAACAGGAGAAAATTTTTGCAAACTATCCATCCAACAAAGGTCTAATATCTAGCATCTATAAAGAATGTACACAAATTTACAAGAAAAAAATAATCCCATTAAAATGTAAGCAAAGGACATGAACAGACACTTCTCAAAAGAAGACATATGTGATGGTTAATATTCAGTGTCAACTTCATTGGATGGAAGGATGCAAAGTATTTTTCCTGGGTGTGTCTGTGAGAATGTTGCCAAAGCAGATTAACATCTGAGACAGTGGACTGGGAGAGGCAGACCCACCCTCAATCTGGGTGGGCACCATCTAAATGGCTGCCAGTGTGGCAAGAATAAAACAGGCAGAAGAAGGTGGAAGGATTTGACTTGCTGAGTCTTCCAGCCTTCATGTTTCTCCCATACTAGATGCTTCCTACCCTCGAACATCAGACTCCAAGTTCTTCAGCTTTTGGACTCTTGAACTTACACCAGTGTTATGCCAGGGTCTCTTGGGCCTTTGGCCACTGCAGACTGAAGGTTGCGCTGTGAGTTTCCCTACTTTTGAGGTTTTGGGACTCGGACTGATTCTCCACTGCCTTCCTTGTTCCTCAGCTTGCAGACAGCCTATTGTGGGACTTCACCTTGTGATTGTGTGAGTCAATTCTCCTAAAACCTCCCTTTCATATATACATATAGCCTATTAGTTCTGTCCCTCTAGAGTACCCTAATACAACATACATGTGGCCAACAAGCATATAAGAAAAGGGTCAACAACAATGATCATTAGAGAAATGCAAATCAAAACCACAATGAGATGCCATCTCACACCAGTCAGAATGGCTATTATGAAAAATAACAGATGAACAAGAAATAACAGTTGCTGACGAGGTTGTGGAGAAAAATGAACACTTATGCACTGGGTTTAGAATCAAATCTAAGACATGGAGAGATCTTTATAAAAATGAACTTCAGGTAGAGAACAGGTTTCACCATGTTGGCCAGGCTGGTCTCGAACTCCTGACCTCAGGTGATCCGCCCACCTCGGCCTCCTAAAGGGCTGAGATTACAGGCATGAGCCACTGTGCCCAGCCTGCAGCAGCTCAATTTTACAATGTCCCTTTTCTCCTTCTGGAAACTATATGGAGCAACAAGAAGACTGAAGAGGAGGAGGAGGAGAAGGAGGAAGAAAAAGCCTATCATCAACATACACATCAAACTCAACTTCAGAGAAATTAGGAAGCTGGGAAGCTACGTAAACCCGAAAGCAGGTGACACCAGCAGAACCAACACAGGAAGCCAGGAAGTGCAGAACAACAGGGCATGGGGGGTGACCCGGCGGGGGGGATCTTCACTGTTGCTAGCCACACACACTCCCAGGAGGAGAGGACCCTCAGAGTGAGAAAGCAGAGCTGGAGAAGTGAAGAATGAAGGAGCAGGTGCTGCCCGGGGAAGTCCAGGGGTGCAGAATCTGAGAGCATCCCTTCCCAAGAGAGGCAGGAACACTTGGGAAGGCAGGGCTGAGTCCCTGGAGGCTGTATCCAGGAAAGGAGGCTGGCAGTAGAAACTCCCTGAAGCTGAGAAACTGCCTGGGTTCTGAGAGGCAGAGGGACAGTAGTATAGAGGTGAGGCTGATGCTTCTGTGCAGGAAGGGTAGGCTCTTGAGGAAGGGAGCCCCGAATGCTCTCCATTAGATTCCCAGGGAGCTCCACTCCCTCCACAGGGACCTCACGCTGACATCTGGGAAATGCCATTCATATTGGAACCTCCAACACACTGCCGTGAATGTGAGGGTTTTGTGACTGATGGGGTAGGTTTCTCTCTTCCAGCTCAATAGTATAATTTCCATTTATTCCTCCCCCAACCTCCCTGAACGTTCACCTCTTAGATAACCACAGTACAGTGATCAGAACCAGGAAATCCACATTCTCATATTTAACTATATTAAAATTATTTCACAAAATAGCAAATTTTATTAATTTAAATGCATTTAAGTAATGTTTAAATATATTTATTTAACTAATTTAAAATGAACATATTAGCTAAACTAAAGACCTTATTGCAGTTTCACCACTTTTTTCACTAATGTCCTTTTTCTGTTCCCAAATTCCACCCAGGATCACACTGCATTTAATTATTTCTCAGTCTCTCGCCGTTTTGTAGGACTGCAGTAACAGTTCCTCAATCTTTCCTTATCTTTCATAACCGTGACACTTTGAACTAGTACTGATCAGTATTTGTCAAATGTTCCTCGATTTGGGTTTGTCTGATATATTTCCATGATTGAAGTTATGCACTCTTGGCAATGACAGCACAAAAATGATGTGGAATCCTTCCCCGTGCATTCCATCAGAGTTATGGCATTGCTAGTTCTTCTTACCGATGATGTTGAACTTGTTCATTTGGTTCAGGTTTCTGCTGGGTTTCTCCTTTGTAAAGTCACTATCTTTCCCCCTCATAGGGGGAAAATATCTTAGGAGAAATACTTGGAGACTATGCAAAATTTGTATTTTCTCAAACTTTAAATTTTTTTTTTCAGGCTGGTGCAGTGGCTCTTGCCTGTAATCCTGGCATTTTGAGAGGCTGAGGTGGGTGGATCACCTGAGGTCAGGAGTTTGAGACCAGCCTAGCTAACATAGTGAAATCCCATCCCTACTAAAAATACAAAATTAGCCAGGCATGGTGATGCATGCCTGTAATCCCAGCTACTCGGGAGGCTGAGGCAGGAGAATTGCTTGAACCTGGGAGGCAGAGGCTGCAGTGAACAGAGATTGTGCCCTCGCATTCCATCGTGGGCAACAAGAGCGAAACTCTGTCACATACACACACAAAATAAATAAATAAAAATAATAAAAAAAGAAAGAACCCAGGTGCGGTGACTCACACCTGTAATCCCAGCACTTTGGGAGGCCAAGGTGAGCAGATCACCTAAGGTCGGGAGTTGGAGACCAGCCTGACCAACATGGAGAAATCCCATCTCTACTAAAATAAAATACAGTATTAGCCAGGTGTGGTGGCACATGCCTATAATCCCAGCTACTTGGGAGGCTGAGGAAGTAGAATCGCTTGAACCTGGGAGGTGGAGGTTGCCGTGAGCTGAGATCATGCCATTGTACTCCAGCCTGGCCAACAAGAGTGAAACTCCATCTTAAAAAAAAAAAAAAAACACGAAATTCTATTTTGACAGCCGGGTACGGTGGCTCACCTATAATCCCAGCACTTTGGGAAGCCAAGGCAGGTGGATCACCTGAGGTCAGGAGTTTGAGACCAGCCTGGCCAACATGGTGAAACCCCGTCTCTACTAAACATACAAGAATTAGCTGAGCATGGTGGCGGGTGCCTGTAAGTTCCAGCTAGTTGGGAGGCTGAGGCAGGAGAATTGCTTGAACCCAGAAGGCAGAGGTTACAGTGAGCCGAGATAGTGCCATTGCACTCCAGCCTGGGCAACAGATTGAGGCATCTTAAAAGATAAATAATAATAATTATTATATTTTGAATTGTAGTAAAATATGTATAAAATTTACTACCTTACCCACTTTTAAGTGTACAGTTGGAACAGGGGTCAAGGAGAGCCCTTGGGTTGGGTAATGTAGAGTATATTCACATTGCCATGCAACCAATCTCCAGAACTTTTTCATCTGACAAAACCAAAACTCTATATCCACTAAGCAACTTCCCGTTTTCTCCCTTCCCCATGTCTCTGGAAACCCCCTTTCCACTTTCTGTTTCTGTTAGTTTGCTTACTCAGTCTAGACGCTTCACATAAGTGAAAGAACACAGTATTTTTCTTTTTGTAACTGGCTTATTTCACTTAGCAAAATGTCCTCAGTGTTCATCCATGTTGTAGCATGTGTTAGAATTTCCTTCCATTTTAAGGCTGAAGAATATTTTACTACATGTGTATACCACATTTTATCTATGGACAATTAGGCTGCATCCATGTTTTGACGAGTGTGAATACCACTGCTATGAATATCAGTGTACAAATGTTTCTATGCGACCTTGCTTTCGATTATTTTGGCTATATATCCAAAAGTGATATTGCTGGATCATTTGGTAATTCTATTTTTAATTTTTTGAGAAACTGCCTGTTCTGTGGTGAGCACGTCTATATAAACCTACCTGCAAAGGCCAAGGAACATGAGATACCAAGGAAAGAGGCTGACAAATTCAGTTTCTCAGAAAGAAACAAATAATAGGCGTTTATGAATAGAAGCCAAGTCAGTGATGGGACCAAGGCAAGATGGTGGATCCATGTGCAATCCCCCCCACCTCCCCGACCCAGGGCTTATACAGCATAGGGAAAGGGTAATGTGTGCTTCAGGAGGGATGTGTACAGCCAGGCATGGTGGCTCACACCTGTAATCCCAGCACTTTGGGAGGCCGAGGTGGGTGGATCACCTGAAGTCAGGAGTTTGAGACCAGCCTGGCCAACATGGTAAAACCTCGTCTCTACTAAAAATACAAAAATTAGCCAGGTGTGGTAGCAGGCACCTGTAACCCCAGTTACTTGGGAAGCTGAGGCAGGAGAATCGCTTGAACTCAGGAGGTGGAGTTTGCAATGAGCTGAGATTGTGCCACTGTAGTCCAACCTGGGAGACAGAGTGAAACTCCATCTCAAAAAAAAAAAAAAAAAAAAAAAAAAAAAATTAAAAAGATAAAATAGAAATCGTAGAAGTTTTTAATGGAAGTGGGATTAATCAGAACATGGCAGATTAGCATCTAAGATAGAATTGCTTTATTCTCATTCAAGGTTTTCCTCATTGTTCACTCTGACCATGCTGGTCACCTTGCTATTTGTTCCTCAAACACACATCAAATGCTTTTCTGTCTGTCTTGGCAGTCATCCTGCTGCCTGTAATGTCAGCACTGTTTTCCATCATCCCCTCAGTCAGGTCACTGTTCAAATGTCAGCTCTCTAGAGAGGCTGTTCCTTATCATTCTACCTAAAATAGCCCCCAATCACTCTGTGTCCCTTCAGCCTGCTTCCTCTTCTTGCTATTTTATGCTCCCTGAAAAAATATTTAAGTTTGAACTTCCTAGAACATAAGCTAGAACTTGCTTCATATAAGCAAGAACTGTGTTCCACTTGTTCTCTCCTCTACCCCAGCACTCAGAAGAGCAACAGAGTCAGCATCCAGTGAGTGTTCACGAATCAAGTCACTGCTTGGCAGCATTCAGCACTGTGACCACAGCCTTTCCTGTCTTGAATTCTTTTGAAAGCCTTTTCTTATCCTCTTCTGCTTTTCCTCCTCTCACTCTAGTAGCCACTCCTCTGGGGGCTTGTCTTTTAAATGACAATAGTCCTTACCAACCTATTTTCTGTCCACTTTATCTGTTTTTGAGACAGGGTCTCACTCTGTTGCCCAGGCTGGAGTGCAGTGGCACAAATACAGGTCACTGCAGCCTCCGCTTCCTGGGCTCAAGTGATCTTCCTGCCTCAGCCTGCCATGCCATGTAACTGGGGCCACAGGCATGTACCACCATGTCCACCTAATTTCTTGATTTTTTTTTTTTTTTTTTTTTGGTAGAAATGGGTCTCACTTTTTTGCCCAGTCTCGTCTTGAACTCCTACACTTGAGCAATCCTCTCAACTTGGCCTCCCAAAGTGCTGGGATTACAGGCATGAGATACTGTACCTGGCCTTATTTTTTCTTTCCTTAAGATACAGGGTCTCACCATCTGGCCCAGGCTGGACTCAACTGCTGAGTTCAAATAATTCCCCCACCTCAGCCTCCCAAGTAGCTAGGACTAAAGGCATGAAACCACCATGCTTGGCTTGTCCAATTTCATTCTACACACTTTCTCGGTATTTAAAGAGCTGCTGTTGCTCTTCATTCCACAGCTCTACGTCAGATTCATGCTCTAGTCCTGTACATCCAAATGATGACTAGATGCTGCTGGCTCTTCTCTCTCAAAGTCACACTGAGCTTAGCCCATCTACAAAACTCTCCCTTTTCCAATCCAGCTTTCCCTCCTGCATCACCTATCTCTACATCTGGAACCATCAGCAGCTGCCTTTGTAAGGCATCTCAGTCTGGCATTCAGAAAACCACTCTGTTTTGCCAGAGTTGCTTGGTTTTGGGTAGCAAAAGCTGCATGCAATCTAGATCAAGCTTTTAATCATAAGAAATCACATTCCTTCTTTTCCCTTTCTAATATAATCCAGTGTCTTTTTCTTTTTCCTTTCTCAATTTTAATAAGTAAATTGTACCACCATCTTCTTCTGAAATGTTCCTTTTTAAAAGCTGTAGATCACATTAATGGAAGTGCTTACGCTGGGAATATTTTCCATGTATAATGATCTATAACCCTCTTATCTCAATAATTGCACATTATTAGTTCACATCCAGTTCAATTTATAAATTAAGAGAGGTGCCATTGGCTGGGCATGGTGGCTCATGCCTGTAATCCCAGCACTTTGGGAGGCTGAGGCTGTGGATCACGAGGTCAGGAGATTGAGACCATCCTGGTTAACATGGTGAAACCCTGTCTCTACTAAAAATACAAAAAATTAGCCAGGCATGGTGGTGGGTGCCTGTAGTCCCAGCTACTTGAGAGGCTGAGGCAGGAGAATGGCGTGAACCTGGGAGGCAGAGCTTGCAGTGAGCCCATATCGCGCCACTACACTCCAGCCTGGGTGACAGAACGAGACTCCATTTCAAAAAAATAAAAGAGAGGTGCCATGTGTACAAAAATCAATGCATATTTATGAACTTTTTTTCAAAGATACTTTCACACATCTTATCTAAATATATAATACAGAAGCCTGTGTGACTTGAGCAATGTGGCCCAGGAGGGCCTGAGATTAACATATCCACCTCAGCAAAAGGACATAAAATATCTCTTACAGTCAGAAAAATCAACCTTTTGTGTATTTGCTTAATTTACGAAATGCACTCAAAATGCTATTATTAGGTGAATTTGTGATTTCCTTTTGAATTTCTGAGTTATTCTTATTTATTTTTCCCATTTTGTTTTTGCACCAAGGAGACTGCAGTCAAATAAAATTAAACAGATACTACACGCACTCGTCGGGGCAGCCGTACTGCAGCAGTACCTCGATGCACTCCTGGCTGGAGGCCTGCCAGGCGTAGGCTAGCGCTGTGTTCCCATGGGCATCTCAGGCCATGACATCCACCCCATACCAGATCAGGAGCTGAGCCAGGACCACATTCCCCTTGCAGCAGGCCAGATGCAGCACTGTGCAGCCATCTCCCTCCCAACAGGTCTCGTTCACCTCCTCCCGAGAGCCATGTGCCAGCAGCAGGATGGCTGTCTGCAGGTCCTCATCAGCGGTGGCCTGCAGCAGGTGCTGGCCCAGGGACAGGTCCATGCAGGGTAGTGGGGCCAGGAAGAGCTTCTGCTCATATTTGGCATGGATCCACCATTCCTTCTCTTCCCTTGTGGAGTAGACCGAGGGTTTCATCTGCCCCTGGCTACTCTCTTCCCAGAGGCTGTTGGCTAGCTCATTGCCAACAGATGACATAACCTTCACAAGCTCGACTGGCCAGTCATCCAGGTCCGGAGATCGAACTCAAGAAAGGTGGGTGCCAAGATTATGGTGGATCCCTGAGCATTCAATACACATGAGGACTCCCAAATTCAAACTGGCCCAGTTAGGATTCTGGGTCTCACAGTCCACACAGTGGGAGTTCCCACACATGTTTCTGATGGACTGCAGGGCCATGGCCTCGCTCTGGCTCATCAGCCAGAACTTGCTTTTGCTGCTCTCGCATGACTGCAGGCTGGCCAGGATCTGGCTCTCGATGGCTTGGACCCAGGCATCCCGCTCCTCATATGTCGTGGTTTCAAAGTGCCACGTTTGGCCAGTGAGGGACACAATGATAAAGTTTTCTTGTTGTTCTTCAGCAGTGCTGGACAGGCCATCATCTTTCAAGCTGTTGGTGCTTTTCTTCCTTCGGTGTTTCTTTTTGTTGGTATGAGGAGAGGGGGGTGGGTTGAGCTTGGGGCTGGTGGTGCTGGAGATACTGGGGCTGGAGCATATGGAGTCACCCAGCCCGGTGTCTGAATTGGCTGAGGTACATAGACTGTTCATGTCCTTGGATAGGCCATTGCTTTTAGAGCTGGAAATGGGTGCGCAGGCCAGTGTGGCTAAGGGTGGCCTCTTTCCTGGGACTTCGATGGTAGATGCCCGAAGGTCAATCTCTTTTTTAAGAATATTCTTCATATAATCACCTAAGCTTGAATAATAGGTGAGCACGCCATTGTCACAGAGGGTGACATATTTCTTTTTCCATTTCTTCAGCCATTTCCCACTTAGCTTTAAGAGCATGCCCTGTTTAATTGGAATGGCTCTGCTGCTCCCAGTGATGTCAGCATGACTCTCTAGGGCTTTCTTTATCTGGGTCATTCCCTTTCTCAGATGTCAACAGGTTGGACCAGTGCTTGGACTCCTTGCAAACAGGCGTGGGTGTGTTGGCACCGGGAGGACCATTGATCTGAAGGTCCTCGTGGCTGATGCTGGGAGTTGATGGAATGGGGGAGGAATTTGTTACTTAAACTCCCACCTCCATTTCTTGTCTGGATAATGTGCATGGTGGAACCTGTGTGGAACAGAAGGAGGAATGGCTTCGAACATTGGGTAGTGACTTGCAGGGTCCTATAGACAGCTCACAATTACCTTTTAAAAAGAAATATTTTCAGCCAGGCGCGGTGGCTCACGCCTGTAATCCCAGCACTTTGGGAGGCTGAGGCGGGCGGATCACAAGGTCAGGAGATCGAGACCACCCTGGTTAACACGGTGAAACCCTGTCTCTACTAAAAATACAAAAAATTAGCCGGGCGCGTTGGCGGGCGCCTGTGGTCCCAGCTACTTGGGAGGCAGAGGCAGGAGAATGGCATAAACCCAGTAGGTGGAGCTTGCAGTGAGCCGAGGACGCGCCACTGCACTCCAGCCTGGGCAACAGAGCAAGACTTCGTCTCAAAAAAAAAAAAAAAAAAAAAAAAAAAAAAAAATTTTCTGGGCCAGGCATGGTGGCTCACACCTGTAATCCCAGCACTTTTGGAGGCTGAGGTGGGTGGATCACGAGGTCAGGAGTTCAAGACCATCCTGGCCAACATGGTGAAACACTGTCTACTGAAAAACAAAAAAAGAAAAAAAAATTTAGCCGGGCATGGTAGTGCATGCCTGTAATCCCAGTTACTCAAGAGGCTGAGGCAGAAGAATTGCTTGAACAGGGACCTGGGAGGCACGCCTGCAGTGAGCCGAGATCACGTGACTGCACTCCAGCCTGGGCTACAGAGAGAGACTCCATCTCAAAACAAAAAAACAAACAAACAAAAAAAACAAAAAACCCCCACATTTTCTGTTATTTGGATAGTATATTTACTCATATTAGCTCACTAACTAAACAGAGCTGCAGACCAGTTCTTATTCCAGCACATTCTTTTTACAACACTTAAGATGACTAAATGTGACATGAAGTGGGGAAGATTTAAAAAAAGTTGCCTTTGACTTCAGCATGAAACAGATACAAGTGTATGATGAAAATACAACCGCAATAAAAGTGCTACTTACCGTAAATGAGTATAACCATTCATCAAATACGTTCAAAGATGTATCTGCATCTCTATAAAATAAGAATGTGCATTACTTCAAAAACTGTTAATATCTTAGTATAATATCTGTTTAGTAAAATACGGCCTCCTGTGTGCTTTGGTGTTTACTTTACCAAAGCAGTATTTACAAATTCTTCTCCTGGATCCTGACTTGCAGAGGGTTTCCTGACTTCTTCTTTCTCAGCACATCATGTCCTGTACTGTGAAGTATTTTATATGATAACCAGTCAGAAATGCCCATAAGTATTGACTGTCCCTAACAGGGAATGGCAATAAACCAAATATATCTTCACTCTTCTAACCACACATTGAAACACAAGAATGTTTTACAAAGCAGTAGTGGTGAACTTTAAAAATGTGGTCAGGCACAGTGGCTCATTCCTGTAACCCCAGCACTTTGGGAGGCTGAGGCAGGCAGATCACAAGGTCATGAGATCAAGACCAGACTGACCAACATGGTGAAACCCTGTCTCTCCTAAAAATACAAAAAATAGCTGGGCATAGTGGTACATGCCTGTAATCCCAGCTACTCAGGAGGCTGAGGTAGAATTGCTTGAACCCATGAAGCGGAGGTTGCAGTGAGTGGAGATCGCGCCATTGCACTCCAGCCTGGTGACAAAGCGAGAATCCATCTCAAAATAAATAAATAAAATAAATGTAAATGTGGCCAAGCACAGTGGCTCACACCTGTAATCCCAGCACTTTCGTGGGGCCGAGGCGGGCAGATCACGAGGTCAGGAGATTGAGACCATTCTGGTTAACACGGTGAAATCCCGTCTCTACTAAAAATACCAAAAAATTCCTGGGCGTGGTGGCATACTCCTGTAGTCCCAGGTACTCAGGAGACTGAGGTAGGAGAATTGTGTGAACCCAGGAGGCAGAGCTTGCAGTGAGCCGAGATTGCGCCACTGCACTCCACCCTGGGCAACAGAGCGAGACTCCATCTCAGAAACAAACAAATAAATAAATAACAAATAAAAAATAAATGTAAATGTGATTCAGATTTCCTAGCTTCCTTGCTTCCTTTCTCTTTAGTTCTCTGTAGTATATTCTCATGATGTATTTACGTATTTTCTGTTGTTTGAATTAAAAACTCAACTGCCTTTTTAAGAGGCCAATCTTTGATGAACTTTAAACTTTGTAGAACTAATGCATTGTGCCTGTGTGATAAAACAGCGGTTCTCCAAATGTGCTCTGTGAACCTCTCAGGATCCCCAAGACCCTTTCCAGAAGGCCTAAGAGGTCAACACTGCTTTTTTTAAGACCGAGTTTCTCTCTTGTTGCCCAGGTTGGAGTGCAATGGTGTGATCTTGGCTCACGGCAACATTTACTTCCTGGGTTCAAGTGATTCTCCTATTTCAGCTTCCCGAGTAGCTGGGATTACAGGTGCCCACCACCATGCCTGGCTAATTTTTGTATTTTTAGTAGAAATGTGGTTTCACCATGTTGGCCAGGCTGGTCTTGAACACCTGACCTCAGGTGATCCACTCGCTTCAGCCTCCCAAAGTGCTGGGATTACAGGACTGAGCCACTGTGCCTGGCTGACACTGTTCTGAATCATACTAATTAAACCTGAGAAAGTTGATTAAAAATTTTAAAAATTTGTAAAAGTAATACAAAGTCATTGCCTGCTTTTCCATTGACACTTGCCATGACTGTATAAAAGTAAAAGTGGGTAAACTGCTGGTTTCTCAGCATAAATCAAGGCAGTGGTACCAATTACATTAGTCACTCTATTCTTTACTGTCCCCTACAGTTAAAAAAGATAGCCTGAATTTCTTAAGAATGTCTCTGATGAAGCAGTAAAAATTAATGTTGTTACTAAATCTTGACATGTCTCTTTAATATTCTGAATAAGTGGAAAGTTAACAAGAAGTGCTTCTGCTGACTGCAGTATGGTTGTTTTTTTTTTTTTTCCTAAAAAAAAAATTCGTGATTCAATTGTGAACTGAACAATCACTTTTTTTTAATGGAACATCGTTTTTATTTAAAAGTACAACTGGGCCAGCGCAGTAGCTCATGCCTGTAAATCCCAGCACTTTGGGAGGCCAAAGCAGGCCGATGGCTTGAGTTCCTTCAGGAATTTGAGACCAGCCTCGGCAACATAACGAAACCCTGTCTCTACCAAAAATACAAGAAAATTAGCCTGGGGTGGTGCCACACATCTGTGGTCCCAGCTACACAGGAGTCTGAGGTGAGAGGATTGCTTGAGCTGAGATCATGCCAATGCACTCCAGCCAAGTGACAGAATGAGACTTAGTCTAAAAAGAAGTACAACTATCATTCTCAAAAATAAATGAAGTGAGAGGTTGTCACTTCAATGAAAATAAGTATTTATTCCCAATGATGAAATTTAAGCTTTCTTGAGGACTTTGAAAAACTCATTCCTTCTACTGTAGGCTTGACATCTTTTCAATACTTAAAGGCATTTTAAAGTAAGATTGGTGTTTAAACTAAAAGTGATTTTTGACATAATAAAACATAAACCAATATATTCCAAGTAACTAATGCATAATATTATAAATGCAAGTATGGGGGGAAGATCCATTTAATGTGCAAGAAAGATCAATGAGTACTGATGGAATAAATGTATTAACATGGAAAATGCCACTGTAACTAATTTAAGAAACTAGCACTTGTGAAGTTTTGATTTAGTATTAAAGAATACTGACAACTGTCTGAAAACTTTAAAAATACACCTTTTTAACAACTACATATTTGCATGAGGTTAGGTCATTTTATTGCTTCTTTTTTCTTTTTTTTGAGACAGAGTCTCCCTCTGTCACCCAGGCTGGGGTGCAATGGGGAGATCTCAGCTCACTGCAACCTCTGCCTCTCGGGTCTATGCAATTCTCTGGCCTCAGCCTCAGAAGTAGCTGGTATGCATGCACCACCACGCCCAGCTATTTTTTTATATTTTTAGTAGAGGCGGGTTTCACCATGTTGGTCAGGCTGGTCTCAAATTCCTGACCTCAAGTGATCTGCCCACCTTGGCCTCCCAAAGTGCTGGGATTACAGGTATGAACCACCACACCTGGCCATCTTATTGCCTTTTTTTTTTTTTTTTTTTTTTTTTTGAGATGGACTCTTGCTTTGTCACCAGGCTAGAGTGCAGTGGTGCGATCTCAGCTCACTGCAACCTCCGCCTCCCGGGTTCAAGCGGTTCTGCCTCCGCCTCCCAAGTAACTGGTACTACAGGTGTGTGCCACCACGCCTGGTTAAGTTTTTGTATTTTCAGTAGAGATGGGGTTTCACCTTGTTAGCTGGGATGGTCTTGATCTCCTGACCTTGTGATTCGCCCACCTCAGCCTCCCGAAGTGCTGGGATTACAGGAGTGAGCCACTGCACCTGGCCTCTTATTGCTTCTTTAAAGCAAATTACAAAGAAAGATCTAGAGAGTCCAGTTGTCTCCTATTAAGCTCAGCATCAGAGACTTTAAATAATATAAATACATGACACACTTTTTACTCAAGTTTTGTTGTAGAAAAGTTATTTTTTCAATGAAAAATATCTGTTAATATTGTTCTCAAGGGATATTTTATGTTGTACAACCTTGGTCACGGGTTACTACTGACATCTAGTTGGTAGAGGCCATGAAAGCTGCTAAACTCTGCAATGCACGGGACAGTCCTCACAACAAAGCGTTATCTAGCTCATAATATCAACAGTGGTAAGGCTGTGAAATCTAAACTAAAAATAGATTTTGAAAAAAAAATTCAATTTTGTATTTCTACCACAGTAAATATCAATATAATCAATATAAACACATAGTCTTCGGGATTCTCAGTCGTTTAAGTATTAAAAGCATCTTAAGGAACAAAGAAAACACAAATAATTTTCTTTGATATTTTAGCAGGCACAATACAACTTATGATGTCTAGAGCTGTATCCTAACACTGAGCTTGATATCTTGCAAAGTAATTAGCTAGAATAACAAGACAGGTTTCTAAAAAGCTCACCTTTGCATGACATCATGATGTATCTCCAAGATCACACTGTGGAAGGAAAAAAAACTTCATAACAATAGATGTTATCATTTGTTAGGCCTGAAGATATTTTTTAAAAGGGGGGCAGAGGAAACTCTCCTAGCGGCCCTGAAATTCAAATTTTCTAGTTTGGAACAGTACCATAAGGGCACTTTCTTGTTTTCATTTCTTGGTTTTCTGCAAAAATATGAGAACCAAAATGTGAGGCAATATGCTGTTAGAAGATGTGTTTCTGTTGATGATTATAATGTATAAATAATAACAGATTTCCCTGTTATATGCTCTTCTACCCACAAAACCTTTTGCCCCATGCGATTTATTTTATGTATGTATTTATTTTTTGACGCAGAGTCTCGCTCTGTTGCTCAGACTGGAGTGCAGTGGTGCGATCTTGGCTCACCACAGCCTCCACCTCCCAGGTTCAAGCGATTCTCATGCCTCAGCCTCTCAAGTAGCTGGGACTACAGGTTTGTGCCACTATGCCCAGGTAATGGTTTTTTTTTTTTTTTTTTTTTTTTTTTGAGATGGAGTTTCACTCTTGTTGCCCAGGCTGGAGTGCAATGGTGCGATCTTGGCTCACCACAACCTCTGCTTCCTGAGTTCAAGCGATTCTCCTGCCTCAGCCTCCTGAGTAGCTGGGATTACAGGCATGCACCACCACACTGAGCTAATTTTGTAGAACGAGGCTCAAAACAACTGAGGGAGGGCAAATCTCAATTTCAGTTAATAGGTCTATACAATAATAGCACTTTTTAAAAAGCCTGTAACATTAGCATGTAAGATGGATATGTCTATAGTGCTTCAAGTAGTTTTCATCTCTGAAATAATTTTAAAATCACAGAATTTAAAGTTACATGCTGGAAAGGACCAATGACCTTTCATGACATTTAATTCAACACTCATTTTACAGATCAGGGAAACAAACCTTAAAACTGACTTGCCCGACAGAGCAAGACTCCGTCTCAAAAAAAAAACAAAAAAACAAAAAAAATCGACTTGCCCAAGGTCCCACCAAATAGGAGCAGTTTCTCATCCTAAACTCAAATTAAGCTGTGGCTCTCAAATTTTGCCGCACATTAAAATCACCTGAGAAGCTTTAATAACGGCCTCATCTTCAACATGAGACATTTTAATGTAATTAGTATTGGATATGACTTTGGTCATCAAGGTTGTTGGTAAAAGTTTCCCAGGTGATTTCAATGTGCAGCAAAGTTTGGGATGATTGAGCTGGAGTGAAAATCAGAATCTTCTGGGATGCCTTTCTTCACATAAAGATGTCTCACATGCATCTCTATTTTCCTAAAAGGCTTCTCAGTGCCTAGAGATAGAGGGAAAGTGGAGATGGGAAGACACATGTGTTTTCAGATCTGTATTTTGAAAAAAAACTTTGCATAAGTGTTCTCAGTGAGTTCCACCTATCCCATTGACAACACTGCACTACTGACTCATGATAAACATTTTTCAGAATCTTTTCTTGAAGTCAATTTGCCCTATTAATTTGCTCAATAAACCTTTATTTCATCAATAGTGAATATACCAAATGATCATTTCTCAAACTTGCTGATGGCAAATTAAAACTTACTTTACTTTCAAAAGTAGACTTCCAAAAAGTAGAATAATGAGGAAAAAAGCATGAAATTTGTTTGAGCAAGATTAATCTTCAAAGCTACTTTTGAATTGTATGCTAACACATCAAAGTCTTCTGAACTCAAAGAAGCCAGGGACTCTAGTCAAATTAGCTTTTGTGTATGTGTGCTCAAAGATTTAAGAGACTTGGCTGACTACAGACATTTAGTGATTACTCAATAGGTTCCAAAGCTCAGGACTTGAGACAGAGTTTGAGTCCAGTTTTTGCTGAACCGGAATTTCATCTCAACTACTGTTAAAATGGGGGAAGGAAAGTGACATTATTACGAGTGTAAGCTTGCCATTTTTAATTAAAGTAAAAGTTACTGACAATTGAATTAGCTAAAAAGGCTAGTGTATTTGAAACAAAATCGTGTATAAGCTAGGTATGTTTATAGAATGAAAAGTAAAATTAAAGATAAAGATATTAATGTTCTAAATTAGTACTTTCCAAACTGTGTTCTAAAAATCAACACTCATAACCCAAGGAGATGATAATAATGTACACTGGAAAGCCCTTATGGAGCTGTTGGTGGTGTTGGTTGTTGTTCCTTTTAAAATAAACTTCATCTCAGGGTGCTCTCAAAGCGCATCTTTGTGGCCCATGAGGTGCTTATGCACAATGGGAGAAATGCAAATGCAGATACACTATGGTGCCAGAAGAGAAAAAGCTGCTCCTTCTTCCAAGGCTACTGTCCAAAGTAGTACACACTGATTTAGGCCTATAATGCACTGAATGACTAAGTTTTCATGAAAAACATTCAATAAAGGGAACTCATTCTTCTCACTGCATTCAACATTGTCTTAAGGCATAAAGGCATCAAAAAAATACCCTTTTTCTGGGATTGCTTCTTTGCTGATTTTTTCCTTCCACCATGATATCTAAGATTAAAAGAGAAATTGATATTAATATTTAGAATCTGGATACCAATACATAGTTGACTCCAATTTCTTAAACTGATTGCTGGAGAGGAAAAACAAATGGCCGAAATAATTTTAGAATAAAGGAATCTGTCCCTTGGCAGTATAGTTGTACTCACGATATTATTGTCATTGTAAGATAAGACTGGCTGGCTGTGCTGTCATCAAGGAATATTGTCAAACATGAGCTGTATTGTTGACTGAAACGCACAGTAGATACCTGAAAGGGAAGGGAAGTATAAGTTAAACTTATCAAAGTGTATTATTTTCTTGGTTAAAATGTGAAATGATAAAGCACTAAGATATTTCTTACACTCCATGAACTGCCTGAGTGCGGTATCATGTGCACTCTACAGAAAACCCATTGGAGGCTCTTAACTTCCAGAGACGATGTTTAAGATATGGGTCATAAAATGCTGCCCTTAATATGGTACCTGTCATCAAACCTAACAAGGATTTTATGAATTCCCTTTAAAAATCATGAGAAAAGTTTAAAATAAGATTTCATTTTTTTTTACAGCAATGTAAAGCAGCCGAGAATTTCTATTTCTAAGATTTATTTACTACGATAAAATGTAATGTATTAAATAATACTGGTACAAGAGCATTTTATTGCAGTGACTACAA
Source organism: Chlorocebus sabaeus (assembly GCF_047675955.1). Taxonomy (NCBI): domain Eukaryota; kingdom Metazoa; phylum Chordata; class Mammalia; order Primates; family Cercopithecidae; genus Chlorocebus; species Chlorocebus sabaeus. The sequence continues at coordinate 49,810,676 of NC_132912.1, read as the reverse complement.
GACTAATGCATTTACTAAATTACTCATCCTAAATGTATTATTTCAGGTGATATTGTGACAAAACAAGTGTTTCAGATTCAGAGGCTCTGTGTGTCAGGGCTGCTAGGCCACCAACAAGCGAGGAAGCCATAGGTTTCTCTAGTCCTATTTTCTTAAGTGGAGGATAAAAAGAGTATCACTTAAATATTCTCTCACATACCCTGAAAACAGATGACAACTTAAAATATTTAACTTTCGCTTCATGTTTAAATAAGACTGCCATGACACGACTCAAATGAGACTCTCAGAGAATACTTTCCATTCATTTCAAAACTTGATCAATTTCATTCTATAAGTCATCTGACCTGCACCTAGCCATTTTCCTGCTTTACCCCTGCTCTCTGCCTAGAATACTGCTTTTCTCTTTCCTTGCTTCAGCAAAAGCTTGACTCCATCTACCCTCTTGGATCTCTTTGTCAGCAGCCACACCAAAAAATGTTTTTTTTTGTACACTAATTAGTCAAATTCACCACTGCTTACAAGATACTAATTCTTGCAGCGTATCCCCCTCATGAGAGAGTATGCCTCTCCATAAGAGTAAGGGAGGGCCGTTATTCTTGCTACCTCCAGCTGCTGAGCATAAAATTCTGAGTAAACCCAAAACTTTGCAAGTGTTTGACAATTCAGTTATAATTTGGAGGATAAGTCTTACTACATTTAACTACAGCAAAAACATTACTAACAGTTTACTGTTTATAGGTATTATTTAAGGTAGTCACAAAATAGAAACAATCTAACGTCAGTCAGAAGAAATCAGAGTATGAAATTTTATGATCTTTAACAAGAAATGGAAGGGATTACTTAGTAGTTTTAAGATTTAATAACAAAAACTAGAAAATAATTGTACCTAGTAATTTAGTAAGTCAAAACCAAAGCTTTACCACCAAAGGTCCAGTACCCATTGGACACCAATGCCCACCCACTGACTTCTTCCGCTGTACCTGCTGCCTCTAATTTTAACCCATTAAAAATACTAAAGTTGTTTTCCTGGTAGAGGTCTTTCATCTCCTTGATTATGTCTATTTCTAAGTATTTTATTTTATTTTATTTTTGCAGTTATCGTAAAAGGGGTTGAGTTATCGGTTTGATTCTAAGCTTGGTCTCTGTTGGGGTATAATAGAGCTACTGATTTGTGTACATTAATTTTGTCTCCTGAAACTTTGCTGAACTCATTTATCAGTTCTAGGAGCTTTTGGGAGGAGTCTTTAGGGTTTCCTAGGTATACGATCATATCATCAGCAAACAGCAACAGTTTGACTTCCTCTTTACCGATCAGGATGCCTTTTATTGCTTTCTCTTGTGTGATTGCTCTGGCTGGGTCTTCTAGTACTATGTTGAATAGAAGTGGTGAGAGTGGGCATCCTTGTCTTGTTCCGGTTCTCAGGGAGAATGCTTTCAACTTTTCCCCATTCGATATTATGTTGGTTGTGGGTTTGTCATAGATGGCTTTTATTACATTGAGGTGTAACCTTTGTATGCCAATTTTGCTGAGGGTTTTAATCATAAAAGGATGCTGCATTTGGTCAAATGTCTTTTCCACATCTATTAAGATGATCATGTGATTTTTTTTGTTTTCAATTCTGTTCATGTGGTGTATCACATTTATTGACTTGTGTATGTTAACCCATGCCTGCATCATTAGTATGAAACCCATTTGATTATGGTGGATTATATATATATATATTTTTTTTGAGATGGAGTCTCGCTCTGTCACCCAGGCTGGAGTGTGCAGTGGGGCGATCTTGGCTCACTGCAACCTCTGCCTCCCAGGTTCAAGTGATTCTCCTGCCTCAGCCTCCTGAGTAGATGGGATTACAGGCACATGCCACCACGCCTGGCTAATTTTTGTATTTTTAGTAGAGACGGGGTTTCACCATGTTGACCAGGCTGGTCTCAACCCTTGACCTCGTGATCCACCTGCCTTGGCCTCCCAAAGTGTTGGGATTACAGGCGTGAGCCACTGTACCCTCTGGAACATCATTTTGATATGCCATTGGGAACTATAAAACATTGCTGAATGAAATCATGGACATAAACAAATGGAAAGACAGCCCATGCTCATGAAAAGGTAGAATGAATATCACGAAAATGACCATGCTGCCAAAAGCAATCTACAAATTCAATGTAATTTCCATCAAAATACCACCATTCTTCTTCACAGAACTAGAAAAAACAATCCTAAAATTCATATGGGACCAAACAAGAACCCACATAGCCAAAACAAATATAAGCAACAACAACAAATCTGGAGGCATCACATTACCTGATTTCAAACTATACTATAAGGCCATAGTCACCAAAACAGCATGGTAGTGGTATAAAAATAGGCATATACACCAATGGAACAGAATAGGGAACCCAGAAATAAACTCAAATACCTATAGCCAACTAATTTTCAACAAAGCCAACTAAAACATAAAGTGAAGAAAGTGAACCCTATTCAACAAATGGTGCTGGGATAATTGGCAAGCCACATGCAGGAGAATGAAACTGGATCCTCAACTCTCACCTTAGACAAAAATCAACTCAAGATGGATCAAGGATATAAATCTATGACCTGAAACCATAAAAATTCTAGAAGGTAACATTGGAAAAACCTGTCTAGACACTGGCTTAGGCAAAGACTTCATGACTAAGAACACAAAAGCAAATGCAACAAAACAAACAGGTGAGACTCAACTAAAGAGCTTCTGCACAGGGAAAGGAACAATCAGCAGAGTAAGCAGACACCCCACAGAGTGGGAGGGAATCTTCACAGTCTATACAGCTGACAAGGAGCTGTTAACCAGAATCTATGAGGAACTCAAACAAATTACAATTTACAAATTACAATTACAAAAATATGGAACCAGCCCAAATGCCCATCAATCAAGGAGTGGATAAAGAAACTGTGATATACATACCCATATACACATGAGGAATATCACGCAGCCACAATAAGAAATAAACTAATGGCATTCCCAGCAACCTGGATGGAAGTAAAGACTATTATTCGAAGTGAAGTAACGCAGGCATGGAGAACTAAACATCATATGTTCTCATTCATACGTGGGAGCTAAGTTATAAGGATGCAAAGGCATAAGACTGATACAATGGACTTGGGGACTCTGGAAAGGCTGGAAGGAGGGTGAGGGATAAAAGACTACAAATTGGGTTCAGTGGATACTGCTCAGGTGATGCGTGCACCAAAATCTCACAAATCATCACTGAAGAAGTTAGTCATGTAACCAAATACCACCTGTTCCCCCAAAAACCTACGGAAATAATAAATAAATAAATAATATACGGCATTTTTCTCAGCAAACATAAAACAAAGACTGAAGGTTACATTTTTTGCTCTCATTTTGGGCAGGACAAATTTTAGATATGTTTTTAAAGAATTAATAACTTTTTTCCTTTTTCTGCGACAGGGTCTCCCTGTGTTGCCCAGGCTGGAGTGCAGTGGTGCAATTATGGTTAACAGCAGCTGCAAACTCCTGAGCTCAAGTGATCCTCTGTCTCAGCCTCCTGAGTAGCTTAAACGAAAGGCACATGCCACCAGGCCTGGCTAATTTGTTATTTAAACTTACTATGTTGACCAGGCCAAAAATGAACAAATCTTAATTAACTTAAATATTTCTAACACTTTGGGCATTCATGAAAACAGCTCCATCTATTGTGAAGTAATGGGAAGTAGATGGCAGTGGATAAAATTTGAATGAAAATGTCAAACAAGGCCTTAGGAGAAAAGTGAAATATTCTTATTATAGATACATTAATTTAAAAAAATTCTCTGGATTAATATCATTAATTATACTCAAATTAGACTTTGATTTAAACATAGGTCCTAAATTTGGATTAAATATAATAGATAGACCACAAATTTATTTCCTCTCCCTCCGGAAGTCTCATTAGTCATAAAGATTACACACATGACCAGGAGAGAAGGTTGACAGAGATAATTTTTAATAAATGCTGAGACATAAAAAGTAGATTAAGGAGTGGTAAATAACACGGAAGCGCAACTTTGGTCCCTACAGAAAGTGACTGGAACCGAAGCGAGCCAGTTTGTCTTGCAGAACTAAAGGCAGGTTGTGAACTTACAGGCAAATGGCACTTTGGAAAGTAGGGTAACATATAAAACAAAAGCCAGCAAGGTCAGTTGAAAATCTCTAACCAGAGGCCCGAGTCTACCTGTCCTTCCATCTGACAAGAAAACTTAGATGTGTGTTCTCTGGATGTATCAAACCTGAGAATTTCTGGCTCAGAGATACCATGGCTTAAACCTGAGATATAAAGAAAACTGTATACCAAAAATGGAACGCCTACTTCCTTCGCTAACTCTGCTTTTGGAAAGCAAGTGGCCATGCTTTTACTTCCCAGGCAGAAAATTGGGAGATCCTTCTCAGAAGAAACTGAAATGTCTCGAATAAAGATCCCCAGATAATACACTGAGGTCCCCCAAATGAAAAGCTAGTTTGGCTTCCAAAACCTCACAGTGAGTGCTATCAGCTAACAGAAGTCCTGCTTCCAAATAAAGCAGGCCAGGGACCACCACACATTGGAGGGAAGCCTCCAACAACAGAAATCAAAGCAACAGAAAAAAGGAATTCATGGGAGCAGTCAAAACCAGGAGCAAAACTTAACAAAAAAATCTCAAAATACTCTCAAAAATATAAAATTCAACAGAAATAGTAGAGGATAAAGTCACAGAATATCCCAGAACTAGAATAAAAGGACAAACTGAAAGAAAAAGAAGGGGAAAAATAAAAAACAAATGCAGGTGTACTGGTCTAAGCAACCTAGCATCTGAAAAACAAGACTATCAGTAAAAAAGTAACAGAGAAAATTAAAAAAATTTCTCAAGAAGAGATAGTCTCAGGTTTAGTAGCCTCAATGAAAAGATCCCCGCCAAGCTGTTATTATAAAATTTCAGAACTTCAGAGAGAGAGAAAAATCCTAAAATGTTTCGGGCCAGGCGTGGTGGCTCACGCCTGTAATCCCAGCACTTTGGGAGGCTGAGGTGGGTGGATCACTTGAGATAAGGAGTTCGAGACCAGCCTGGCCAACATGGTGAAACCCCATCTCTACTACAAATACAAAAATTAGCCAGGCATGGTGGTGCATGACTGTCCTCCCAGCTACTTGGGAGGTTGAGACAGGAGAATCACTTGAACCCAGGAGGTGGAGGTTGCAGTGAGCCAAGATTGCACCACTGCACTCCAGCCTGTGCAATAAGAGTGAAACTCTTGTCTCAAAAAAAAAAAAAAAAAAGTTTCCACAGATACCTAAAACCTGGTTGTAAATTGTGTATCACACACTGGTAATAGATTCAAGAACAACACTGTAATGAGAGCACAACTGCAAAATGTCTTTAGAATCATAAAATTTAGATTCAACCTAGAGGTGTCCTCTCTATCAAAGAGGAGGGATTTTAAGACTGGCCAGCTTTCTAAACATCTCCACCCAGGAAAATGTGTTCAACTACAACTAGAGAGGATTACCGGACAGAAGGAAACACAGAATCTAGGACTCAGGTGATCCCACACAAGAGAGCAGTTATGTGAGATCCCAAAAGACTTTAAGGAGATAGCACAGAAAAGCAGACATCGAGCACATCTAGGGAAAGCCACTCCATACTGAACTAGGATGACAAAAGGCCAAAGAAAGTTGCCCCCCCAACACACACACAAAAGGAACAGATGTGTTTTTGCAGATGCAAAATATCTTTGAAAGGCATGTGATAAATGTTACAACACTTGGGGAAAAACAACTGTTAGAAAATAAGCAAATGAATATAGTCAGAAAATTAGCTTCATGCTAAAAAATAATGGATGTGAAAGCAAACAGACCACCCAGAGGCTACTTACTATATTTGGATGGATAAACTAACATAGGCTAGGAAAAAAGAGAATTTCCAGGAGAATTGCAGAATTGCTCAGATTTCATAACTGTTTCAGAGACAGGATGAAGGATATGTAATGCAGAGGCACAATGAAAACACCATATGACTTAGCAGTGAATAATATTTGCAGAGTCATAATCATGTAAATATTACTGATTTAATGAAGAAGTGTGCTACTACTGGAAGAAACAGAGGGAGGAACATAAGATCATGGTGTAGCAAGAAAGCTATGCTTTCACCTGCTGTGATAGAAAGTCAGTAGACAGTGCTGGCAATTAACTTAGCTCTTCTATTTTTGTTATTTCATTAAAAATAAGATTCAATATTTAAGGCAGATCTCTTTGTTTTTTGTTTTTTTGTTTTGTTTTGTTTTGTTTTGAGGCAGAGTTTCGCTCTGTTGCCCAGGCTGGAGTGCAATGGCGTGATCTTGGCTCACTGCAACCTCTGCCTGCCGGGTTCAAGTGATTCTCCTGCCTCAGCCTCCTGAGTAGCTGAGATTCCAGGCATGCACCACAGTGCCCGGCTAATTTTCTATTTTTAGTAGAGACAGAATTCCACTATGTTGGTCAGGGTTGTCTCGAACTCCTGACCTCAGATGATCCGCCCACCTGGGCCTCCTAAAGTGCTGGGATTATAGGCGTGAGCCACCATGCCCAGCCTTAAGGCAGATCTTTTTACCACAACCAGACTATTGAAATTCAATTTAAATGTCAGAAATCCTTAAAAGGTGGACACACTAAGCTAAAAATTTTTCTGGATAAATTACTTAGGAAAATAGAAGAGATTTAGAAAATCCACAAAAAGAGCTCCATGCTACCACCACTGGGTACATATTGTAATTTTAAAAAATGAAGAGAGACATGCTTTTATGTCAAACTATCAATTTCTTAACTAGCTGTTTACTAACATGGTTTGTACAGTTGCTTCTTCTCACTTCTACAATTAAGAAAAAAAATTTTTTTTTGGTCTCTACCAAAAATACAAAAATTAGCCAGGTGTTGTGGCACCTGCCTATAGTCTCAACTACTCGGGAGGCTAAGGCAGGAGAATCGCTTGAATCTAGGAGATGGAGGTTGTAGTAAGCAGAGATCACGCCATTGCACTCCAGCCTGGGCAACAGAGCGAGGCTCCATTTAAAAAAAAAAAAAAAAAGAAAAAAGAATGTGGTACTTCCCCCTTCCCCTCCCTCCTCCCTCTTTCACCATGTGGAACCACCTGCTTCCCTTTTGCCTTCTATCATGATTGTAAGCTTGCTGCGGCCCTCACCAGAAGCAGATGTTGAAGCTATGTTTGTACAGCCCCAAGATCTATGAGCCAATTAAACCTCTTTTTGTTACAAATTACCCAGCCTTAGGTATCTCTTTACAGTAATGTAAAAAATGAACACAAGTTCTAACCAGAAATAACTGATTCAAGTTGGGCAAAGTCTACTCAAACTATAAAAACAAAGGTTACAAACTCCCATGTTTCACTGTGCTGCATTACTTCACATATTATTATAGAACCCTCACTTGTATTCTTGCTATTTAAGTCAACTGGAAAACTTGGCTGTGTATGGCTTTTTAGCAAACAAATGAGGATTTAGCATAACATTAAGGAAAATAAGCAAGAGTAGGGCATGTTTAAATTTACATTACATCAAATGAAAAGGTTAAAAACTTAAAAGTTTTGAGTAGCATGAACTTGGATGTGGTAAATGAATGTGGTCAGAGGACTGTGTGAGAGGAGGCCCAAATCACAGATTCAGTCCCCGATGATAAACAACAATGTTTTTAATTTGTTTAGATGAAAACCAAGCTGAAGCCTAAGTTCTATCATTCATCTTTAAAATGCACTCTTTCGAGTAAGGGAAAAGGAATTATAAATAAAAAGAAATCCAAGAATTATAAATAAAGATAAATCCAAGAAGTATAAATAAAGAAGTCCATGACTCCTCCATCACATGACAAATTAATTGTGTTGATAAAAAGATGGCAAAATGTATAAACAAACAGTTTACATGTTTTCACTAAAACAATAACAACTAAAGGAAAGTATATTACATGTTAAAATAAGACAAGTGAACATGTGAAAAGGTGAAAAACTTAAACCAATTTGAGTTTTTCTAAATACTTTCTATAACCTAATCAAATAAGAGTTTTTATTATTTCTCTTGGTAGGAAAAACAATGTTGTCTCACCATCCTTTTGAGAGTTCCTCTGGAATATTGTGCTTGCCTCTGGATTGGCAGAAGGGTTAAACTCCAATGCTATATGTATAGAGGGAGAAAAGAAAAAAAGATGTAATCATTTATAAAAATTTATCAATTTGTTTATTCAACTGCTGCATTTAGGCTGTTTCACTACCTCTACTTTTATTCTTATCCATTGAAATGAATGTATGGACATAAGATAGAGCAAGGCAAGACGGCGCATGCTTGTAGTCCCAGCTACTCAGGAGGCTGAGATGGGAAAATCACTTGAACCCAGGTCAGGAATTTGAGGCCAGCATGAGTAACATAGTGACACCTTCCTTTATTTAAAAAAAAAAAAAAAAAAAATGAAGAGGTAAATATTGGCTTTGAGTTGTATAAAATCCACTTTGCATAAAATAAATCAAGATGTCAGTAAGTTTTAAAAGACAGGTCTATTTTATAGGCAAAATATAGATGTATTCTAGAGTTTTTTAAATTTAAAAAAAGTAAATATAGCATATCTGTCACTTCCATGTCATTCTGAGGACATAGAACCTTAGTTCTGTTAAGTAGATGTCTTCCGTAGTCATGTGATATCTCTACGTCTTCATTTCTTCATTAGCAATACAAAGGGAGAACATACACAGGTCTTATTTGTATTGGAAAGGGCCAAGCGAGACATACATAAACTGTGCTGTAATCCTAAAGAATGACAATAAAGAGCCATTTTTGGGCTCTCATCCAACACTACCCATCTACTAGCTGGTGTGTAACATCACTCAGAGGCTTTCCTTACATCACCAAGCAGAGTATAAGTTTACACAAGTACTTACACAGTTTGTGTATAAAGGTATAATCAATTAGTTCACGTAATATATTTGTTTATTCTAAAGCAATCCTTAAATATCTTGAAAAGTGAGGATAGTACTTCCAAGTTACAAAGTCACACTCATCATGAGTCTTAATTATCCTACCTCTTAAAAAATTAGGAGCCCAATCAAAGTTTAAATAGAAGAGCTATAAGACATTTCTTCTACAGCAATGAAATCTCTGGCATTTAAATGAAACCAATAAGCCAACTGGATTTAATATCTTTATGATGCAATGTTTTCTATTTTGAAAATTTTAGTTTTTATTCATGAACCATATTATTACCCAGAATTACTTTTACTTAGATTCACCGTTTTGCAAAATTTTAGAGGCAAACCAACTAATTGTTTTCTCTTTTCTACCACCTCCCATCCCCCGCCTCTCCCAGCAGTATAGAGACTAAAAAATTCCAACTTTCTTTCTCTCTTTTTCTTTTCTTTCTCTTTTTTATTTTTATTTTTTTGTTGAGATGGGGTCTCACTCTGTCACCCAGGCTGGAGTGCATTGGTGCTCTCTGCTCACTGCAACCTCCGCCTCCTGGGTTCAAGCAATTCTCCTGCCTCAGCCTCTCGAGTAGCTGGAACTACAGGCATGCGCCACCACGCCCAGCTAATTTTTGTACTTTTTTCTAGTACAGACGGGGTTTCACCATGTTAGCCAGGCTGGTCTCGAACACCTGACCTCAGGTGATCTGCCCGCCTTGGCCTCCCAAAGTGCTGGGATTACAGGCGTGAGCCACCATACCCGGTCAAAACTCCAACTTTCTTATCTTTGAACAAGATGCTATTGTCAGGAGGGGAAAGGACAAAGGGGGAGCCTCGGCAACAAACACTCTTACAGGGAAGGTCTGACATTTTAACCTGCAATCTTTATATTACACATTAAAAGTCTACATTGACGTTTCATGTATTTTGAAAGTTTTGATCATGAACCAATCCCCACCTCTCTTTTAGAACAAGGAGGTGAATAAAGTCTGTTAAATCACCAGAATAAATCTGGAAACACATTTTGTGTTAAATTAAAAATTTTAAACTAATCAGTGCTTCATAGGTAAAGTCCTTTGAGAAACCCCAAACACACAGACACACAACCTTTTTCTGCAGCCCTGGCCATGACATTTCACACCTTTCACAATTATTTTAAGCACTCTTTTTTTCTTTTATTTCCTTCTGTGTTCAAATTACAGTTAGAAGAAACTAAGCAGCTTCTATCAAGGTGACTTACAGCAGCCCATTAAGAATACCATACATCCTCTCCCATGGCAACCTCCATTCTGATTTTAAACAAGAAATTCCCGAATATCTGAATATGAACTGTCCTGAGATTTAGCTACTTTAACAAAGGAAACAATTAGGCACTTACCTGGTTCCTTCACTTAGGTACCATCTGGGTAGGTACAAAGAAAAAATAAGATGGCTGCTGGAAAGTTGGGATAATTGAGTTTTTATTGAGGAAAGGAAGAGAATGGTCCAAAGAAGCCTCCACAAAGTCCCACAGGATAATACATAGAGCTACAGACAATGTTGTCTCACCATCTGTTTGACAGTTCCTGTGGCATATTGTGCTTGCCTCTGGATTGGCAGAAGGGTTAAACTCCAAAGCTATCTGTATAGAGGGAGAAAAGCAAAAAAAGATGTAACCATTTACAAAAATTTATCAACTCATTTATTTGCTGCTTATTTGACAAGAAGAGTCACAAATAAATGGTCCCATGGCAGCCTGGCAGAATGAGACGAGAGAGCAAGAACTGGGCGATTGGGAGGGGAGGAGAAAAGAAACTGACTGGACTCAGTGGGGAAAGACTAAGGGGTGGGAATGCAAGGCAGAGCCAGCTCTTGTTCCTGGCCAGCCCCGGGAAAGCTGGCTACAGGCAGAAAGGAGCTCGAAGTGGGCGATGCCTCCCAGGGGACCTTGGGGACAGCAGTAGCCAGAGGCAAGCCCAAGGCAGATGGCATCCGTCACCTCCTTACCTTCAGGCATCTCCCGGTCATGGATGTGGTGCATGTGGAGGTCCTCACCAACTTCAACAGTTACCTCAGCAGGCTGCACAGCAGCAGCCATGGGTGCCCCTGCCATCCCGTCCCCAGCTCCTGCCATCTTGTTCCCAGCTCCTGCCATCCTGTCCCCAGCTCCTGCCATCCTGTTCCCAGCTCCTGCCATCCTGTCCCCAGCTCCTGCCTCATAGATCTTGGACTCAGAGGGACACACTGACCACTGTTGCTGGTCAAACTCGGGGCTGACCCTGGGTCGCACATAACAGGTCAGTATGTTCCCCATGGGACGCCTCTACTGTCTGCCACCACCTGTGCCTCTGCTCACAGCTTTGGCCTCGCACTCCCGCTGCCCTAGGCCGAGGCTATGCTGCACTTGCAGAGATGGTCTTGCCCACTGCTCGCCTGCCCACCTCACAGCCCGGTCCTGGGCCCTGGCTAGGGCTGCAGGCCAAGGCCCGCACCTGGCCGCCTCCCCTGAGTTGACTTGTCTGGGAGGGTGAAGACCAGCCAGCTTATTAAATTGCTTGTGAACCCAAAAAGCGCTGAGAGACACAACTGCCTGAAGAGAGAACAAACGGAGCTCCTCCTCCTTCTGTAGTCACCTACAGACTGAAGCCCACTGGCCCAGGTGGGAGCCCAGGCATGTGGCACACAATGCCCCACCCCACACATCACAATGCCCTCCCCGACAGCTCACAGTGCCCCACCCTGGCTGCCACCCCTCCCCAACAGCTCAGAATGCCCCTGCCTGAGGTGCCCCGCCCTGTGGCTTATGATGCTGCTGCTCTCCTGGCCCCTCCTGCAGTGCCAGGTGGACTAAGGTTTTCATCCATCACCAGCTTCCTGAGCTTTTTAGTCCTAAGAAAAGCACAGGTTCGTTACTTGAAGCCATCTTCCTCTCTGAGTTCTATACAAAGCCTCAGTAGAGTGGGCCATTAGCAACTAAGTTGAACAACTTTTACTTGCTGACTGAATATAGATACACCTGAATTGCTGACTGTTTTTGTAACAAAACAGTCCTCTCCTGTCTTCCAATGAGTGGTCGTTTTTGTCTACGACTTGACCACAGCAATCCCTGGGGCCCTAGCTCTATTCTCAATAAAGAGTTATGGCTACGTGTCTTGAATGACACCTTAGGACCCATCGTGCCTCCACCTCCTTCTCCATAAAATAGAAACCTAACTTGTCCCTCCATGCTCTGAAATGCTGAAACTTACCAACTCCCTTTTCTCCCCACTATTTCTTCCTTCCACGGCAGGGACTTTCAGATTTTCTTTCTTTTACTAACAAAGCACTAAGCATGATTTTGTCATACAAAATCGAGAGCCATAAAGTGGGTTACCACGGTTCTAATTCAATAAAGATGAATACTTGACATCTGGCAAGCAGTGTGTGCCTGACAGTGTCCCCACTGTGCTATGCTCATTTAACCTTCAGAAACAATCTCATTTACAGATTTTACAGAAGAAGTGGAGATGGAGAAGGTAAGTAACCTCCCCAAGGTCACATGACTGCTAAGGGTGGGGCCACAATTTGATCCCAGGTAGTCTGAATTCCCCAATTCCTCAAGCATGGTTATCAGAAAGTGTATTAGTTTGTTTTCACATTGATATAAAGAAATACCTGAGGCTGGGCAATTTATAAAGGAAAGAGGTTTAATTGACTCACAGTTTCGCATGGCTGGGGAGGCCTTAGGAAACGTACAATCATGGCAGAAGGGGAACCAGGTCTGACTTACATGGCGGCCACACAGAGAGTGTGAGCATGTGAAGGAGCAACTGTCAAACATGTATGAAACCATGAGATCTCAGCTGTGCATGGTGGCTCACACCCGTAACCCTAGCACTTTGGGAGGCCAGGGCAGGTGGGTCAATTAAAGTCAGAAGTTCGAGACTAGCTAGCTAACGTAGTGACATCCCGTCTCTACTAACAATACAAAAATTAGCTAGGTGTGGTGGCATTTGCCTGTAATCCCAGTTACTTGATAGGCTGAGGCAGGAGAATCGCTTGAACCCATGAGGATTATGGGGATTACAATTCATGATGAGATTTGGGTGGGGACATGACCAAACCATATCAGAAAGTAAAGGTAGAAGTCAAGCTTGGATGGGAAGTGATATTGTATATTATTATTATTATTTTTTTTTTTCGAGACGAAGTTTTGCTCTTGTTGCCCAATGAAATTGTTTTTCTGATTTCATTTTCAGATTGTGTCTTGCAGATGTATAGATTTACAATTGATAAATGATTCTGACTATTAACCTTTTATGCTTCAACCTTGCTGAACACATTTTTTTTTTGATACGGAGTTTCGCCCTTGTTGCTCAGGCTGGAGTGCAATGGCATGATCTTTGCTCACCATAACCTCCACCTCCTGGGCTCAAGAGATTCTTCTGCCTCAGTCTCCCGAGTAGCTCAGATTACAGGCATGCGTCGCCATGCCTGGCTAATTTTGTATTTTTAGTAGAGACGGGGTTTCTCTGTGTTGGTCAGGCTGGTCTTGAACTCCCGACCTCAGGTGATCCATCTGCCTCGGTCTCCCAAAGTGCTGGGATTACAGGCTTGAGCCACCGCGCCCAGCAAAATTTGCTTATTTTTAAGCTTTTTGATGCTTTTCTGTTTTGTTTTGGTTTATTTCCTATTTATTAATACAAGTTCTTTAGGTATTTTGGATATTTGTTAAAAAGCTTTTCAATTTCTTTATTGGTTTCTTTGCTGTGAAGGTTTTCAATCTGACACAGTCCCATGTTTAGTTTTGCTTTCCATGTCTCCACTTTTGTGACATATTCAGTAAATTAGTGTCAAGATCCATACCTAGAAACTTCTAGACAAAAACCTAAAAGAAAAGTTTTCTCATTTCAGGTTATTTTGTTTATTTTATTTTATTTTCCGAGACAAGAGTCTCGCTCTGTTGCCCAGGCTGGAGTGCAGGTGGTGCGATCTCGGCTTACTGCAACCTTCGCCTCCAGAGTTCAAGCGATTCTCCTGCCTCAGCCTCCTTAGTAGCTGGGACTACAGGCATGTGCTACCACGCCTGGCTAATTTTTGTATTTTTAGTAGAGACAGGGTTTTACCATGTTGGCCAGGATGGTCTCAACCTCCTGACCTTGTGATCCACCCACCTCTGCTTCCCAAAGGGCTGGGATTACAGTCGTGAGCCACCATGCTTGGCCACATTTAAATCTTTAATAAATTTTTATTTTAGTTTGGCAAACTATGCCCTCCCCCCAACCCACTGTCGGATTTTGCTAATAAAGTGTTATTGGAACACAACCATACTCATTCATTTACTTACTTTCTATTGCTGCTTTCACCCTACCTCCAATGTAAGAGTTGAGTAATTATGACAGAGACCGGATGGCTCACAGAGCCTCAGATGTTTTCTATCTGACCCTTTTATTTTATTTATTTTTTTGAGATAGAGTCTTGCTCTGTCACCTAGGCTGGAGTGCAGTCATATGATCTCAGCTCACTGCAACCTCTGTTTCTCAGCTTCAAGCGATGCTCCTGCCTTAGCCTCCCAAGTAGCTGGGATTACAGGTGCCTGCCACCACACCCAGCTAATTTTTGTATTTGTAGTAGAGACGAGGTTTCACCATGTTGGCCAGGTTGGTCTCGAACTCCTGACCTCGTGATCCACCCACCTTGGCCTCCCAAAGTGCTGGGATTACAGGCATGAGCCACCATGCCTGGCCCTGCCCCTTTACATAAACAGTTTGCTAACCATTGCTCTAAGGCATCCTGTTCCATTCTTGCCTTGTGGAAGTAGCAGAATGAATGTAGGTTAATAGCAGGGGGAAGTGCTGAGGATGGAAATGTCAGCCTCTAGAGCAGCACTGCCCCATTGAACTCTGCGGGAATGAAAACGTTCTTTATCTGCATCGACAAAGGCAGTAGCCACCAGCCACCTGGATTGCTGATCCCATTCTAGTCTGTGCTTTTTGGTGCTCTGTCATCTTGCTGCTGACTATTCAGCCTGTCACCACGGCACAATCTTGTAGGCAGCCCAGGTTGGTCTCGGTGATCCTGGAGCTACTGACTACTTCCTTGGGTACTGTAAGATCAGATGGGGAATTACTCATATCCAGAGTCAAGATTTTTTACAGCTCCCACAGGTCAACCATTTGCCCAAGTCTGCTATGAGAGTGACATGATGACAGATGAAGGCACTTGCTAGTTGCCCACTCCTTTCCCCTATTCATTTTATGCATCTTCCTTCTGTCCTTAGGTTATTTGCGCAAATAGTTTCTTGCTCTAGGACCCAGTGTGGGTCAGAGTCAGCATTTGTTAAATATGATGATTTTCTTTTGGAACAACTAAATCTACTCATCAATCAGTAGGATTGATTTCAGGGGATTCAGGAGACAATAGGTTTAGAAAATACGCAAACTGGTATTTTGAGAGGCTTGAAAGGGAGAGAGAAGTTATGTAAAAAAAAAAGTTCCTATGGTAACAAATTTTAATGCTGTTTTATTCAGTCTCCACGGTCTATCAGATAGGTTATGTAGTAACACTAATTTTACAGATGAAGCTAAAATCTGGAAGCGATGTGGAATAATGGAACGAGTTTGGATTTTTGTATTGTGCCCTACATTTAAATCTGGCTTTCCGACATAGAGCTGTTTGATTATAGGCAAATTGTTCTACTTTAATTAGCTTTTGTTTACTTCTTAGTAGACAAGGGGTTTCAAATACCAACCTTGCAGGATTGTGATGGGGAGAGAATATGTAAAGACCTTTGTCAACTAGATGATAATGATGAAGATGTTGTAAAGAATGAATGACTTGGCCAGGTAATGGAGCTTCCAGTATTGAGAACCAAGGCTTTAAACACACCTGCCTGACTCCACGGTCCATGCTGTCAATTCTCCAGTGTGAACGGTTTTTACTCAGTAAGTCTCCATCACATCCTATTCTAGGCTCAGGAAGGCAAAGATTATTAGCATCATAACTGTCCTCAAAGGGCTCCAATCTATTTAGCATTAAGCATATGTAGAGTTTCAGAAGGAACCAGCGGCGAGACTGGTGAATCAAAGCTTAGTGCCTCACCATACTCCTCCAGTGTATGCTCAATAGTTCGTTGAACTGTGGAGATAAGTTGGTGGGTAGGGTCTCAGAAGAATGAGAGGACAGGAGACACAGCTTAGGTGTTTAGTTTCATATTAGACCGACTCCTCTGAGCCAGAAGTCGAGGATGAGTGAGCCCCCACCGGGAGCGAGATGACATTCTTTGTCAGCTGAGTAACCCCCGTAGTGAAGGAGGTTCACGGAGTTGGAAAATCGGTAGGCAGAACGAGGCAGTGGGCTCCCATGTTAGGCTGAAAGGCAGGTGTTGGCTTGAAGCCAGTTACTGTTTACGCCGCAGCTCAGTAGCTTGGAAACTGGAGCAGGAGGCCTGGCTGAGCTTACCCAAAGCTGGGATTTGAGCCCAGGGTGCCTACTCCATTGCCTGGCCTACAGTCCTCAGTAAATTGTACGAGGACTACAGAAAGTTATCTGTTTTCACCCTTGTCTTCAACCAAGCACGGTAATGCCCCCATTTTCCAGATGAGGCAATTAAGGCCAGAAACATTAGGGGACATTGAAGCCCGAAGCGGATTTGTTCAGGGCAGGCCGACCCAAACGCACCAGGAGTGCCCCTGGCTCTGAAGAGGCCACCGACTGGACAGCATCTACCTGTATCGCCTATCCCCAGCAAATCAGGCGCCTGGAAGAGGATCCCCGGTGGGTCTGACGGAGAGCACTCCAGCCACCCTGCCGTTCCCAGCAGGCCGTGCGGCCGCCCTCAAGACGCCCGCGTGGGCAAGAGTCAGGGGTGCGGTGTTGCTAGGAATAAAAGAGCAACATCCGGGCCTTGTAACCCACAACCTCCAGGGAATGCCAAGAAGGCCCCAGCGCCCTGGCGCCCCTGCAACGGCCCACGTCCGGGTCCAGGCCCGCCCCGCCAGCGCTGATTGGAGGGTAGCGAGAGCGCCGTCCAGCGATTGGTAGGTAGTGTCACAAAGGGGCGGGGCGCGGCGGTCGCGGAGCGTTGTCGGTCAGTGCCTTACGTGGAGTAGCTCGTGGGGTCGCTGGGCCCTGTAGACCTGTGGGCGGGCGAGCGAGCCGGCGGACAAGACTGCGGGTGAGGCTGAGCTAGCGAGCGGCCGGCAGGGGGGGCGCCCGGGCTGCGAGCCGCTGAGCCCAGCCGCGCTGCCGCCGCCGGCCGTAGTAGGGCCGGAATGGCGCAAGGCCGGAGTGGTGTTGCCGCTCGGCGCCTGGCTGCCGGGTAGCGTCCCGTCCCCGCCCCTCGCCTTGCGGCCTGACGCCGGCAGCTGCTGCCCGGGGACCGGAGCGGCGGGTCGCCTTTGCCCAGGACACACGCTCTGGCGTTTGTTCCTTGGGGCGTGACGCCAGCTTCAACGGGTACCCGGCTTTCCCGACGGGTGCTGATCTCCGAGTCGCTGTTGTCACGCGGTCTGCTGTGCTCCAGCTTCAGGCCCGTGGGTCTGGGGAGCCCGGATTGGTCTTGGAGGAGCAACGGCTGCGCAGGTGACTCGGTGGCCTCAAGTGTGTAGGTATCAGGATGGCGCGAGGAGATGCTGGCTGAAATATTTCCCAATTCCGCTTGCGGATAAACTCCCTACTTGAGCTTTGGCTACAGACAAATTAGGCGGTTGATGTGGTTCTGTACTTCGTATTTAGAACTTTAGGGATGTTTTCACATATCAGTAAAGGAAGATCTGTGTCACAGTTTGAATGGCAGCTTCATATTCTGGATATCTTTATGTTTGGGAAAATGTTTCAAAGGTGACTGCTCTTCTGTAGCTAAGCTTTGGAGCAGAGGATGGAGCAAATTCTGAGTTACTGAAATTATGTATTCAGCGCTATTGCCTGTTTACCGTTAACTTCCATTTCATCTTTGGAGTTGTGTTTTTGGAACTTTTTCAGAAGAGATGAGAGAAATGCTTTGGGAATTGATTTTTTCTTTTCTTTTTTTTTTTTTTATAAGTTCTAGGGTACATGTGCACAGCGTGCAGATTTGTTACATAGGTATACATGTGCCATGTTGGTTTTCTGCACCGATTACCTCATCGTTTACATTGGGTATTTCTCCTAATGCTGTCCCTCCCACAGTCCACCTCCCCAGACAGGCCGGTGTGTGATGTTCCCCTCCCTGTGTCCAAGTGTTCTCGTTGTTCAGTTCCCACCTCTGAGTGAGAACATGCAGTGTTTGGTTTTCTGTCCTTGTCATAGTTTGCTGAGAATGATTGTTTCCAGCTTCATTCATGTCCCTGCAAAGGACATGAATTCATCCTTTTTTTATGGCTGCATAGTATTCCATGGTGTATATGTGCCACATTTTCTTAATCCAGTCTATCACTGATGGACATTTGGGTTGGTTCCAAATCTTTGCTATTGTGAATAGTGCCGCAATAAACATACGTGTGCATGTGTCTTTATAGTGGCATGATTTATAATCCTTTGGGTATATACCCAGTAATGAGATGGCTGGGTCAAATGATATTTCTAGTTCTGGATCCTTGAGGAATCGCCACACTGTCTTCCACAATGGTCGAACTAATCTACAGTCCCACCAACAGTGTAAAAGTGTTCCTATTTCTCCACATCCTCTCCAGCATCTGTTGTTTCCTGACTTTTTAATGATCGCCATTCTAACTGGTGTGAAATTGTATCTCATTGTGGCTTTAATTTGCATTTCTCTGATTGCCAGTATGATGAGCATTTTTTCATGTATCTGTTGGCTGCATAAATGTCTTCTTTTGAGAAGTGTCTGTTCATGTCCTTTGCCCGCTTTTTGATGTGATTGTTTGTTTTTTTCTTGAAAATTTAAGTTTTTTGTAGATTCTGGTTATTAGCCCTTTGTCAGATGAATAGATTGCAAAAATTTTCTCCCATTCTGTAGGTTGCCTGTTCACTCCGATGGTAGTTCCTTTTGCTGTGCAGAAGCTCTTTAGTTTAATTAGATCCCATTTGTCTCTTTTGGCTTTTGTTGCCATTGCTTTTGGTGTTTTAGTCATGAAGTCCTTGCCCATGCCCATGTCCTGAATGGTATTGCCTAGGTTTTCTTCTAGGGTTTTTAGGGTTTCAGGTCTAACATTTAAGTCTTTAATAAATCTTGAATTAGTTTTTGTATAAGGTGTAAGGAAGGGATCCAGTTTCAGCTTTCTACATATGGCTAGCCAGTTTTGCCAGCACCATGTATTAAATAGGGAATCCTTTTCCCGTTTCTTGTTTTTGTCAGGTTTGTCAAAGATGGTTGTAGGCTGGGTGCGGTGGCTCATGCCTGTAATCCCAGCATTTTGGGAGGCCAAGGCAGGCGGATCATCTGAAGTTGGGAGTTCGAGACCAGCCTGACCAACATGGAGAAACCCCATCTCTACTAAAAATACAAAAAAATTAGCCGGGCATGGTGGCACATGCCTATAATCCCAGCTACTAGGGAGGCTGAGGCCAGAGAATCGCTTGAACCTGGGAGGCCGAGGTTGTGGTGAGCCAAGATCACAACATTGCACTTCAGCCTGGGCAACAAAAGCAAAACTCAATCCGAAAAAAAAAAAAAATCAGTTGGTTGTGATTTTTGCACATTGATTTTGTATCCTGAGACTTTGCTGAAGTTGCTTATCAGCTTAAGGAGATTTTGGGCTGAGACGATGGGGTTTTCTAAATATACAACCATGTCATCTGCAAACAGGGACAATTTGACTTCCTCTTTTCCTAATTGAATACCCTTTATTTCTTTCTCTTGCTTGATTGCCCTGGTCAGAACTTCCAACACTGTGTTGAATAGGAGTGGTGAGAGAGGGCATCCCTGTCTTGTGCCGGTTTTCAAAGGGAATGCTTCCAGTTTTTGCCCATTCACTATGATTTTAGCTGTGGGTTTGTCATAAATAGCTCTTACTATTTTGAGATACGTTCCATCAATACCTAGTTTATTAAGAGTTTTTAGTATGAACGGCTGTTGGATTTTGTCGAAGGTCTTTTCTGCATCTATTAAGATAATCGTGGGTTTTGTCATTGGTTCTGTTTGTGTGATGGATTATGTTTACTGATTTGCATATGTTGAACCAACCTTGCATCCCAGGTATGAAGCCGACTTGATCGTAGTGGATAAACTTTTTGATGTGCTGCTGGATTCGATTTGCCAGTATTTTATTGAGGATTTTTGCATCGATGTTCATCAGGGATATTGGTCTAAAATTCTCTTTTTTTGTTGTGTCTCTGCCAGGCTTTAGTATCAGGATGATGCTGGCCGCATGAAATGAGTTAGGGAGGATTCCCTCTTTTTCTGTTGATTGAAATAGTTTCAGAAGGAATGGTACCAGCTCCTCTTTGTACCTCTGGTAGAATTTGGCTGTGAATCCATCTGGTCCTGGACTTTTTTTGTTGGTAGGCTGTTAGTTATTGCCCTCAATTTTAGAACCTGTTATTGGTCTAAAAAATATTCCACTTCTCCTGGTTTAGTCTTGGGAGGGTGTATGTGTCCAGGAATTTATCTATTTCTTCTAGATTTTCTAGTTTATTTGTGTGGAGGTGTTTATAGTAGTCTCTGATGGTAGTTTGTATTTCTGTGGGATTGGTGGTGATACCCCCTTTATCTTTTTTTATTGAGTCTATTTGATTCTTCTCTCTTTTCTTATTAGTCTTGCTAGTGGTCTGTCAATTTTGTTGATCTTTTCAAAAAACCAGCTCCTGGATTCATTGATTTTTTGAAGGTTTTTTGTGTCTCTGTATCCTTCAGTTCTGCTCTGATCTTATTTATTTCTTGCCTCTTGCTAGCTTTTGAATGTGTTTGCTCTTGCTTCTCTAGTTCTTTTAATTCTGATGTTAGGGTGTCGATTTTAGATTTTTCCTGCTTTCTCTTGTGGGCATTTAGTGCTATAAATTTCCCTGTATACATTGCTTTAAATGTGTCCCACATATTCTGGTGTGTTGTGTCTTTGTTCTCATTGGTTTCAAAGAACATCTTTATTTCTGCCTTTGTTTCGTTATTTACACAGTAGTCATTCAGGAACAGGTTGTTCAGTTTCCATGCAGTTGTGCAGTTTTGAGTGAGTTTCTTAATCCTGATTCTAATTTGATTGCACTGTGGTCTGAGAGACAGTTTATTATAATTTCTGTTCTTTTACATTTGCTAAGGAGTGCTTTACTTCCAACTATGTGGTCAGCTTTGGAATAAGTGCCATGTCGTGCTGAGAAGAATGTATATTCTGTTGATTTGGGGTGGAGAGTTCTGTAGATGTCTATTAAGTCTGCTTGGTGCAGAGCTGAGTTCAAGTCCTGGATATCCTTGTTAACCTTCTGTCTTATTGATCTGTCTAATGCCAACAGTGGGGTGTTAAAATCTCCCATTATTATTATGTAGGAGTCTAAGTCTCTTTGTAGGTCTCTAAGGACTTGCTTTATGAATCTGGGTGCTCCTGTATTGGGTGCATATATAGTTAGGATAGTTAGCTCTTCTTGTTGAATTGATCCCTTTACCATTATGCAATGGCCTTCTTTGCCTCTTTTGATCTTTGTTGGTTTAAAGTCTGTTTTTATCAGAGACTAGGATTGCAACCCCTGCCTTTTTTGCTTTCTATTTGCTTGGTAGATCATCTTCCATCCCTTTATTTTGAGCCTGTGTGTGTCTTTGCACGTGAGATAGGTCTCCCGAATACAGCACACTGATGGGTCTTGACTCTTTATCCAATTTGCCAGTCTGTGTCTTTTAATTGGGGCATTTAGCCCATTTACATGTAAGGTTAATATTGTTATGTGTGAATTTGATCCTGTCATTATGATATTAGCTGGTTATTTTGCCCGTTAATTGTTGCAGTTTCTTCATAGCATCAATGGTCTTTACCATTTGGCATGTTTTTTCAGTGTCTGGTACCAGTTGTTCCTTTCCATCTGCTTCCTTCAGGGTCTCTTGTAAGGCAGGCCTGGTGGTGACAAAATCTGTCAGCATTTGTTTGTCTGTAAATGATTTTATTTCTCCTTCACTTATGAAGCTTAGTTTGGCTGGATATGAAATTCTGAGTTGAAAAATCTTTTCTTTAAGAATGTTGAATATTGGCCCCCACTCTCTTCTGGCTTGAAGTTTCTGCTGAGAGATCCACTGTTAATCTGATGGGCTTCCCTTTGTGGGTAACCCAACCTTTCTCTATGACTGCCCTTAACATTTTTTCCTTCATTTCAGTCTTGGTGAATCTGACAATTATGTGTCTGGGGGTTGCTCTTCTTGAGGAGTATCTTTGTGGTGTTCTCTTTATTTCCTGAATTTGAATTATGGCCTGCCTTGCTAGTTTGGGGAAGTTCTCCTGGATAATATACTGAAGAGTGTTTTCCAATTTATTTTCATTCTCCCCGTCACTTTTAGGTATACCAATCAAATGTAGATTTGGTCTTTTCACATAATCCCATATTTGTTGGAGGCTTTGTTCATTTCTTTTTACTCTTTTTTCCCCTAAACTTCTCTTCTTCCTTTATTTCATTCATTTGATCTTCAATCACTGATACCCTTTCTTCCACTTGATCGAATTGGCTATTGAAGCTTGTGCATATGTCACATAGTTCTTGTGCCATGGTTTTCAGCTCCATCAGGTCATTTAAGATCTTCTCTACACTGTTTATTCTAGTTAGCCATTCGTCTAATCTTTTTTCAAGGTTTTTAGCTTCCTTGTGATGGGTTCGAACATCCTCCTTTAGCTTGGAGAAGTCTGTTATTAACGGCCTTCTGAAGCCTACTTCTGTCATCTCATCAAAGTTAGTCTCCATCAACCTTTGTGCCATTGCTGGCGAGGAGCTGCGATCCTTTGGAGGAGAAGAGGTGCTCTGGTTTTTAGAATTTTCAGGTTTTCTGCTCTGGTTTCTCCTCATCTTTGTGGTTTTATCTACCTTTGGTTTTTGATGTTGGTGACCTACAAAAGGGGTTTTGGTGTGGATGTCCTTTTTGTTGATGTTGATGCTATTCCTTTCTGTTTGTTAGTTTTCCTTCTAACAGTTAGGTCCCTTACCTGCAGGTCTGTTGGAGTTTGTCGGAGGTCCCCTCCAGACCTTGTTTGCCTGGGTATTACCAGTGGAGGCTGCAGAACTGCAAATATTGCAGAACAGCAAATATTGCTGCCTGATCCTTCCTCTGGAAGCTTTGTCCCAGAGAGGCACCTGCCTGTATGAGGTGTCAGTCAGCCCCTACTGGGAGGTGTCTTCCAGTTAGTCTACATGGTGGTCAGGGACCCACTTGAGGCGGCAGTCTGTCCGTTCTCAGAGCTCAGGCACTGTGATGGGAGAACCACTGCTTTCTTCGAGCTGTCAGACAGGATGTTTAAGTCTATAGAAGTTTCTGCTGCCTTTTGTTCAGCTATGCCCTATCCCCAGAGGTGGAGTCTATAGAGGCAGCAAGCACTGTAGCCCTGCGGTGGGCTCTGCCCAGTTCGAACTTCCCAGCTGCTTTGTTTACCTACTCAAGCCTCAGCAATGGCAGACACCCCCTCCCTGCCAGGCTGCTGCCTTGCAGGTCAATCGCTGACTGCTGTGCTAGCAGTGAGCAAGGCTCCATGGGCATGGGACCCACTGAGCCAGGTGCGGGATGTAATCTCCTGGTCTACTGGTTGCTAAGACTTTGGAAAAACCACAGTATTTGAGCGGGAGTGTTGCGTTTTTCCAGGTACCGTCTGTCACAGCTTCTCTTGGCTAGGAAAGGGAAATCCCCTGACCCCTTGCTCTTCCCAGGTGAGGTGATGCCCCACCCTGTTTTGGCTCGCCCTCTGTGGGCTGCACCCACTGTCCAACCAGTCCTAATAAGATGAACTAGGTACTTCAGTTGGAAATGCAGAAATCACCCATTTTCTGCATTGATCACACTGGGAGCTGCAGACCAGAGCTGTTCTATTCGGCCATCTTGGAACAAACCAGGAATTGATTTAGAAATCTTTTTGGTGTCATTACTCTTAATAGCTAGATATATAATTGTAAAAGTTCTGGAAGTACTTTTTTCTCTACCTGCCCCCAATTTTTTTTTTTTTTTTTTGAGACAGTGTCTGTCTGTGTTGCCCAGGCTGGAGTGCAGTGGCATAATCATAGCTTGCTGCAGCTTGGAACTCCAGGGCTCCAGTGATTCTCCCACCATACCCTCCTGAATAGCTGAGACTACAGGTGTGTGCCATCATACCCAGCTAATTTTTTTTTTTTTTAATTTTGTAGAAACAAGGGTCTCGCTATGTTGCCCAGGCTGGTCTCAACCTTCTTGCCTCAAGTGATTCTCCCACCTTGGCCTCCTAAATTGCTGGGATTACAGGCATGAGCCACCGTGGCCAGCTTTTTTTTTTCTGTTTTCTTTGTTTCCTGTTCCCCTTCTGTTTTTTTTTAGCTGTTTTTCCATCCCATCTTGAAGTCTTCATTGCCCCCTCATTTTCCAAGATCATGAGTCTCACAGTATACTCAGCCAAGCATGACCACACACCATTTCAAGAAGCCATTCATGGACCCAGCTTTTAGTACTGGCTAAGTCTTTGGCCTGCTTCAGCTTCCATTTGCTCCTTAGCTACCCTCTAGGCATCCAGTCTGGCTTAACCAGATTTCATGGCCTCATTTTGTCCTCTGCTACAGTGATTTCTACTCCTGAGGAGAAGCATAACTATTTAGAGGGAAGCATTTTTGCTTTTGGTTATCAACCTTGGTTCTTTTGGAATATTGGAAATTACCCCATTGACTGGACCCAGACTTACAGTGGAAGTTCCAGCACAATTAATGCTATTCGGGGTTGTTCTTTTTCTTCTGGCTTATAGTTACATTATCCATTCTCATTATAGATGAAGAACTTCCAAATCTGTTTGTTACCTTCTACCCTCCCCCAGCCTATTATTTTCAGGGTCTCACTATGGAAGAACACTGTGGTGAATGAAGCACTCCAGATTCCTTGGGCAGGCATAGTCACTCATGTCTTTATTTCTGTCATGTTCATTTTGCAGTCCTGACACCTGACTTTTGTTGCTAGAGCTGCCACTATGTAGTTAGGAGTACTTTTGACTTCGGGGATACACACACTGGCAGCTCTATAGTATACTCTTATTTGATATAGCGTAAGTATGTTTTTAAGAATTCATGTTATCCAAAATTATAAAAGCAGTTGCTTAAATGAGTGAAAGAAAGAGGATTGTTAGAGAGCTCCATACAAAGTCATATATAAGCAATGCAGCTTAGTATTAAGATTGCAATACTCTCCAAATCTATAGACTTGATACAATCGCTGTCAAAATCCCAGCTGACATTTTTGCAAAATGGGCATACCTAAAATTCATATGGCAATTCAAGGAGCCCAGAATAGCCAACAATCTAAAAAGAGAAGAACAAATTGGAGGCTTCACACTTCCTGATTTCAGAACTTACTACAAAGTTACAGTAATTAAGATACAGTGGTACTGGCATAGGTAGATCAACAGAATAAAGAGTCTGGAAATAAAGCTTCACATTGACAATAAATTGGTTTTTAACAAGGAACCAAGAGAATTCAATTGGGAACAAATGGTTATTCTGACACATAATACTGGAACAACTGGTTATCCACATACAAAAGAATAAAGTTAGACCCTACCTCACACCATACACAAAACTAAATTGAAATTAGACAATAGACCTAAATATAAGAGCTAAAACTATACAATTTTTAGAAAAATACATAAGTCAATCTTTATTACCTTGGGTTAGGCCAAGCTTTTTAAGTATGATAAAAGAAAAATAAGCCAAATTAGACTTTAACAAAATTAAAAACTTTTGTGTTTCGAAAGATACTATCAAAAGACAACCCACAAAATGAGAGAAAATATTTACCATTCATGTATCTGTTAAGTGTTTTTATCTAGAATATGTAATATACATACATATCAATACAATATCATACAACTCAATAAAAAATCCAATTAAAAATAGACAAAATATATGAATAGGCATTTCTCCAAAGAGTGTATGCAAATGGCCAATAATCACATAAAAAAGATGTACAATATAATTAGTTTTTAAAGAAATGGAAATCACAGCCACAGCGAGATACTACTTCACACCCACTAGGATAGCTTTAATCAAAAAGAAAGAAGTATTGGCAAGGGTGTGGGGAAATTGGCACCCTCATTCATTGTTGGTGGGACTCTAAAATGATCCATACCATTTAGAAAACAGTTTGGTAGTTCCACAAAGTGCTAATAACATAAGAGTTACCACATAACCCAGCAAAGCTACTTCAAAGAGAAAGGAAAACATATGTTTACACAAAAACTTGCAGTTGAATGTTCATCTTAGCATTATATGTAACAGCCCCAAATTGAAAACAACTCAAATGCTCATCAACTGATGGATGGATAAACAACATGAGATGTATTGCTACAAGGGACTATTATTCAATAATAAAAAGGAGTGAAGTACTGATATATCTTAGAACATGATGAACTTTGAAAACATTATGCTAAGTGAAAGAAACCAGTCACAAAAAGTCATATGTGATTCTATTTATGTGAAATGTCCAGAATAGACCAATTTGGAGATAGAAAGTAGATTAGTGGTTGCGTAGGGTTGAGTGGGGGACTGGGGGAATTTGGGAGTGATGGTTACAGGGTATGGGTTCCTTTTAGAGGTGATGAACATTTTTTAAAGCAAATGTGGTGATGGTTGCACAACTCTGTGTATATAATAAAAACCATTGAATTTTAGACTTTAAACGAGTGACTTTTATGGCATGTGAATTACATTTCAATAAAGCTTCTTTTTTTTTTTTTTTTTTTTTTTTTTTTTAAGATGGAGTCTTGCTCCATTGCTCAGGTTGGAGTGCAGTGGCGCAATCTCAGCTCACTGCAACCTCTGCCTTCTGGACTCAAGCGGTTCTCCTGCCTCAGCTTCCCGAGTAGCTGGGACTACAGGCATGCACCACCATACCTGGCTAATTTTTGTATTTTTTTGGTAGCGACGGGATTTCGCCATTTTGGCCAGGCTGGTCTCGAACTCCTGACCTCAGGTGATCCGCCCACCTTCCAAAGTGCTGGGATTACAGATGTGAGCCACTGCGCCTGGCTCTCAATAAAGCTATTTTTAAAAACCTTACTCTTCTCACCAGAAAGATGTGTATCATTTGTCCTAGTTTAATTTCAAGGTCCTCCTGTATAGAATTTTCACAATTAATAGCAATAGCAATTTGATCATTCTTGTGCTCCTAGTTCTATACTTGTCATTTAGTTTACTACTTCTATTTGTTGGGCTTACCACTCATACTCATTAGCCATTGTATGTATGTGAGCAGAGATTGTCTAATATTTATTACCAATTTTAATGTCATCTTAATGCTGTAATATCCTCTGGAATCCGTTGATGATTTAGTGAGTACTACTTTATTTTTTTGAGACGGAGTCTTGCTCTGTCGCCCAGGCTGGGGTGCTGTGGCATGATCTTGGCTCACTGCAAGCTCTGCCTCCCAGGTTCATGGCATTCTCCTGCCTCTCCCGAGTAGCTGGGACTACAGGTGCGTGCCGCCACACCCGGCTAATTTTTTTTGTATTTTTAGTAGAGATGGGGTCTCACTGTGTTAGCCAGGATGGTCTCAATCTCCTGACCTCGTGATCCTCCCGTCTCGGCTTCCCAAAGTGCTGGGATTACAAGCGTGAGCCACAGCACCCGGCCTAGTGAGTACTATTTTTAAGCAACCTATTATGATGGTTGGCATTCCTGTTATCCAGTATGATTCAAATATACAACAGGAGTAGGCATGGTGGCTCATGCCTGTAATCCCAGCACTTTGGGAGGCCAAAGCAGGAGGATTGCTTGAGCCCAGGAGTTTGAGACCAGCCTGTGCAACATAGAGATACCCTGTCTCTACAACAAATATAAAAATTAGCCAGGTATGATGGTGCATGCCTGTAGTCCCAGCTGCTTTGGAGGCTGGGTGGGAGGATCGCTTGAGCCCAGGAGGTTGAGGTTGCAGTGAGCTGTAATCATTGCCGCTGCATTCCAGCTCAGGGCAACAGAGCAAGACCCTGCCTCAAAAAAATAAAATAAAATAAAGAGAAAAAAATATATATGTATATATATAAAAATATATATATGTAAATATATATATACGCATGCGCGCACGCACATACACACACACATATATATGTCAAATGGCTGGGCACGGTGGCTCACGTCTGTAATCCCAGCACTTTGGGAGGCCGAGGTAGGTGGATCACGAGGTCACGAGATCGAGACCATTCTGGCCAACATGGTGAAACCTTGTTTCTACTAAAAATACAAAAATCTTCTGGGCATAGTGGTGGGTGCCTGTAATTCCAGCTACTTGGGAGGCTGAGGCAGGAGAATTGCTTGAACCCGGGAGGCGGAGGGTGCAGTGAGCCAAGATTGTGCCACTGCACTCCAACCTGGTGACAGAACAAGACTCTGTCAAAAAAAAAAAAAAAGTCAAATGTACAATGGTTGTAAAGTTATGCTTTGTATGGTATAGAAGACATAATTTATATGTTTTAGAAAAGGATATGAATAAATTTTTCAAAGCCTTGCAATAATGTATTGATGTGTTTGTTGAGTTTGGTTTATGTGTCATTTAACGACGAAAGTATTTGTTGAGCATGTACTATATATATAAGTAACTGTGCTGAGCTCTCGTATGATACATTATAATATAAAAAATACACCTATTCTTAATAATCTTATGGTCTAGATGGGAGAGTGATTTCAGAGACAAATGTGAAAAGTTCAGGATTAGATATAGTTAAAAGCACTAAAGTGAATTCTGGGGCTGTCTGGAAGATTGATATGGACCACAGGTACATGAAAAATCTTTGTGGACAAATACGACTTTCAGATAGACTTATTAAAAAAATTCTTGTTTTTTTAGGTACAAAACTCAAAACATGAACAACAATATATATTACCAGTCTTCAAACCTGATTTGGCTAGAACTGGAATACAGTTGCCTACGACATATTTTAGAAGAACTAGAAAAGTCAAAGTAATGGATAACAGAAAAGAACCTCCATTCTTCAATGATGATAACATGGGACCATATTACTACAGACTTCATTTCTATGATACCATGGAGCTCTTCATTGAAACATTAACTGGAACATGTTTTGAGCTGAGAGTTTCACCTTTTGAAACTATTATTTCTGTGAAAGCAAAAATTCGAAGATTGGAAGGTACTCATCTTTCTTTGTTTTTAGGATATGAAAATTAAATTTGTTCAATAATATCTAGTAATTTTTAAAGTATTTTAATGGAGACAATTTCAAACATATATGATGTTAGAAAGAATAAGATACTGAACCCCCTTCTACTCCCTCTCTCCAACATTTATCAGTTTATGAACTATTTTGTACCCGTTGCTGTGTTCACCAGATTCTTTGGAAGCAAATCCCTGGCATCATGCTGTGGTGTGAAATAGTATTTTAGAGTAACTTTCAGCAGGTTATGGTGACATGCAAATTCTGCCTTAACTATTTTATAGTTACTTTTAATGTTACTTTATATTTTACTTTTAATGGGAAATAGTAATTATATTCCCTTCTAGGGATCTTATTTCCCTTTTTGCACTGCTTTGCAACCACCCCCCCCCCGCTTTTTTTTCAATGTGGAGGTTTTCCGAAAAGAGTTTTTGGCTTACATTTACATACATTCAAAGTTCCCTTAGCATAGCAGGGGCGCTGAATAATGTGTAACGTCTCTTTTGTGGTTTGTATATTTGCAAAAAGTGCCTAAAAGTGCACTTTTTAAAAATTAAAAATTAAAATTAGTCTTTTTCTTTTCATTTTGCAGATTTCTGCAATAAGTAATGTTTGCCATTTGTAGTTGTTAAAAATCCAGTTTTGAGTAGAAAATTAAATTGTTCCATATAACAGTAAATGGATCTTTGTTGATGAAACCAGCTGGAACTTGCTTGTAATATAAAGGTAGTGACTAGGGTTGCCCTCCAGCTGGTTTAAGTTCAGAATTATAGAAGGATGAGGAGGGTTAGAATTTTTCATTTTTGTGAGGTCAAGGATTCTGATACATGAGCTCCTGAATATTTGCTATTTCTCTAGCCCCAGGAGACATCCTGCTGAAGTAAGTGGCTGGCCGAGTCCAGTGACCACATCAGCACATTCAGTAATGGCTCTTGAAGCTTTTGTCTGCCCTAAATGATTTGGTGAGGTCTAGAGTCATAATAGTCTATTTTGATTTTGTTCTGCTTTGCAATTTATATCATAGTTTAGAGGATCCCTTTTTTGGAGCATGAAGATGAAATCCTCTTGTGTTTTATATTATCTCCGTATTTTTTATCTCATTCATGAATTTTAAATAATCTCTATGCAGCAAAAGCACTTTAGAGAGAGTTCTGTTTCAATCTTTTTATGTCAGAAGAGTCAACTTGGGTTTAGAGGAGATTAATAACTCATCCAAGGGGAAATATTTAGTTTCCACGAGTCAGAACCAGAGCCAAGTTATAGATTCCTTGTCCTCTGTAGGAGGAGACATTGTGGGGACAAAAGCAGTGGCTTTGTGGTTATTAGACAATTGAATCTAAGTTTAAATGTTTATGAACAAATACAGATATTAGGAAATTAAATAAGGTAATATGTAAAATACCCTACTGTCTTAGTCTCCTGGAGCCGTCATAACAAAATACCACAGACTGGTGGGTGGCTTAAACAGCAGAAATTTATTTCTGTCTGAAGGCTGAATATCAGGGTACCAGCTTGGGCAGGTTCTGGTGGGGGCTCTCCTCTAGGCTTGCCCACTGCATTTTCACTGCATCTTCACATGGCAGAGAGAGAACATAGTCTTCTTTTTTTTTTTTTTTTTTCTCTGAGACGGAGTTTTGCTCTTGTTGCCCAGACTGGAGTGCAATGGCACAATCTCTACTCACCACAACCTCTGCCTCCTGGGTTCAAATGATTCTCCTGCCTCAGCCTCCCGAATAGCTGGGATTACAGGCATGTGCCACCACGCCCAACTAATTTTGTACTTTTAGTAGAAATGGGGTTTCACCATATTGACCAGGCTGGTCTCGAACTCCTGACCTCAGGTGATCCACCTGCCTTGGCCTCGCAAAGTGTTGGGATTACAGGCATGAGCCACCGCACCCAGCCGAAAAATACATTTTAAGCCCTTTCTGGGTGATCTTTATACCCTGGAAGACATTGGGGGTCACACGGTGTGAGTCAGACTCTCCAAGTTAGAGGGATATGGAATACGGAGGGCAGAGGTGAGGCTGCTTGGGTTTATCCTGCTGGGAAAATGATTATTCTGCCAGACTGCTTTTCCTTTAGGGGAAGTTTTTGGTGAGTTGAGAACTAGAGCCTGGTGGGGAGAGTGGGGAGGATGGAGGGGCTAGTGGAGAAAGGGCTGAAGGAGTGTGCTGCATTAGGAACAAGGAGGCTGCAGCAAGGGAGGAGCAGGGCCTGCCCAGGGACTTGCAATGGGCCTCGAAAAAGGGGACTGGAGTGCCGAAGCCTTGCTGCCTGGCTTCAGATTACTGGCTGCCCAAATTACTTAACCTCTCTTTATCTTAGATGTCTCAGTCTAAAATGGAAGAATAATAGTATTTGTCTCACAGGGTTGTTCTCAGGATTAAATGAGTTAAAGGTGAAGTGCTTAGCAGAGCGATCCTCCTGCCTCAGCCTTCCAAAAAGCTGGGATTACAGAAGTGAGCCACCATGCCCATCCCTCTTCCTTTGTTTATGTAGATCTGAGTTTCTGACCTACATCCTGTTTTCTGTTAATAACGTCTTTTAACATTTCTTGCAATATGGGTCCACTGGCAACAAATTCCACCATGCTCAGCCCTCTTGCTTTCTTTATGTAGATCTCAGTTTCTAACCTACATCATTTTTTCTGTGAATAATGTCTTTTAAGGTTTCTTGCAAAAAAACCCAGATTTTAACGTTTCTTGTTTGTCTGAAAAAGTATTTCTCCTTCATTTCTGAAGGATAGTATTTCAGGGTATAGAATTCTAAGTTGGTGTTTTTTTTCTTTAAACACTAAATATTTCACTCCACTCTTTTCTTATTTGCATGATTTCTGATGATAACTCGCCTGTAGTAATTATCTTTGCTTCTCTTTAGGTCAGGTGCTTTTTTCCCTTTTCTGCCTGATTTAAGGATTTTGTCTTTGTCTTTGCTTTTCTACAGTTTGATATAATATGTTGAAGGTGTAGATTTTTTGGTAGTTATTGTGTTTGGTATTCTCTGAGCTTCTTGGATCTGCGGTTTGGTATGTTTCATTAATTTTGGAAAATCGGGCCATTATTTAAGTATTTCTTCTGTCTCATTTTTTCTTCTGATATTCTAGTAGCACCTTTTGAAATTGCTATAACTTTTGAAATTGTCCCACAGTTAATAGATGTTGTTGTTGTGTCTTCTTTTTTCTCTTAACAGTCTGTTTTGCCAAGTTTCTTTTCTTTTCTTTGTTTCTTTTATTTATTTATTTTGAGATGGGATTTCACTATGTTGGCCAGGCTGGACTCAAACTCCTAGACTCAAAATAATCCTTGTGCCTCAGCCTTTTGAGCAGTTGGGACTACAGGTGCATACCACTGTGCCTCTCCTAGGAAGTTTCTGTTGCCATTTTTCAAACTTCCCAATTCTTTTCTCACCACATCCAGTCTGCAGATGACCAATCAAAGGCATTCTTTATTTCTGTTAGTGTTTTTATTTTTAACATCTACTTTTTATTCTTAAAGTTTCCATCTCTCCTTGTATTATCAATCTGTTATTTCATATTGTATACTTTTCCATTAGATTTCTTAGCATATTAATGTTAGCTGTTTTAATTTCCCTGTCTGATAATTTCAAGATCTCTGCCATATCTGAGTCTATTTCTGATGCTAGTTTTCTCTTTTCAGACTGTGTGTTTTCATGTCTTTTAGCATGCTTTGTAATTTTTAGTTGAAAACCAGATATAATATATCAGGTAATAGGAATTGAGGTAAATAGGACATTAGAGTGATGTTTTATCTTCAACTGGCTAGAAATTGGGCTGTGTTTAATGTTTGCTGTAGTTGCAAGTGCTAGAGGCTTCAAATTCCTCTCATTTTCTTGTTTTGTCTCCCCTGATGCCTTTGAGTTTCCCTGAAGACTCCTCCTTAGAGTTTGTGTCTTACAATTCTTTCAGTTGTAATCCACTGTTGTTATACTGGAGCCTTGTTAATGTAGTAGTGAGATATTGGGAAGAGGGGGAACATTCTGTAATCTTACGATTAAATCTTTCAGTGGGTCTGTGCCTCTGGGCTGGGACCTTCAAAGTGTGTCTTAGTTTCTCTTCTCCCTCAACTTCTAGTAGTTCAAGTGAGGTAGGGAGGCTAGACGGGCCTGGTGTGCTGGCGCTCAGTAATTTCCCAGTCTCATGCTGGTCCACACTCAGCCTCTATGAATTCATCAAAATTACCATGTAAATGTTCCTTCCAGTTCATGACTTTAGAGGCTTCTGCTTCACGCAAACGGATCTTGACTCTGGCTCTCTGGGTTTGCGTATCTCAACGGATTTTGTTATGGTAGTTTACCTTACTACCTAATTTCTCTGATGGCACCAGGAAAAGTTGTTGGTTTTCAGTTTGTTCAGCTTTTTTTCTTGTAAGGAGTGGTGAATTAGAAGTTCTCCACGTATCAGAGCTGAAACTAGGAGTCTCAACTTCTTAAAAACATAACCATTTATTTTAAAATTCCAATAACTGTGTTAGCTATATCCTATAAGTTTTTGGTAAGTTGAATGTCAGTGTTATTAAATTCCAAGTACTTGTTTTGCTAAAAATATTTTTTTGTTTAAAAAATTGTAATAGTTACTTAAGAGCTTTGTAATCACAGCAATATATACGATTAGATAACTTTGATCATTTTTTGTAGTTTATACACATTGTTAATTTGCTAACTAATAATACTGAGCATGTTTTCATTTGTCTCCAAATTCTAACAAACCATTTTTTAGGAAGATATAATTTACATATCATAAAATTTACATATTGTATTAGTTTGCTAGGGCTGTCATAGAAAAGTATCACAAACTGGGTGACTTAAACAACAGAAAGTTACACAGTTTTGGAGGCTGAAAATACGAAATTCAGCTGGTGAGTGTCAGGTCCTTCTGAGGGCTGTAGAATCTGTCACATGCCTCTCACCCAGCTCCTAGGGATTTGCTTTCAATCTTTCTAGTTCATTGGCTTATTCAAGGCATCACCCTGGTCTTCTTACATGATAATCTCCTTGTATCTGTGTGTATCTGCCTCCAAATTTCTCGTTTTTATGTGGATACCAGTCACACTGGATTAGGGCCCTCCCTAGTTACCTCACTTTAACTTGAATACGTATGTCAAGATACTATCTTCAAATTAAGGTCACATTCTGAGGTATAAGGGGCTTAGACTTCAACATAAAAATTTTGAAGGGACACAGTTCAACCCATAACAAGTATATCGTTCTGTTGGTGTTGGCAGACATTTACTATCATACAGTCACCACCACAATGAAGATATAGAACAGTTCCATCACCCATCAGAATTCTGTACCTTTTGTGGTCAATCCCTTCCTCTATTCCAAGCCCCTGTCATACTCACTGATCTGTTTCTGTTCCTGTAATTTTGCCTTTTTTAGAATTTTATATAAATGAAATCATATACTTTATAGTCTCTTAAGTCTGGTTGTTTTTCATTTATGCATAATACATTTGAGACTTATCATATTGTTACATGTATCAGTAGTTCTTTCTGTTTATGGCCGAGTAATGTTCTGTTATAAGGAAGTACCATAGTTATTCATTCCCAAGTTAAGGGACATCTGGATGGTTTTTAGTGATTACAAATAAAGTCATATAAATTTTCACATACACATTTTTATGGAAGCATAGGTTTTTATTTCACTTGGGTGAATACTTAAGAGTGGAATTGCTGAATTGCATAGGAAGTATATATTAACTTTATAAAACTGCTAAATTATTTTCCAGAGTGGCTGTTACCATTTTGTGTTTGTATGAGTAATACATAAAAGTTCTGGTTGCTCTGTATCCTTATCAGCACTTAATAATATTGTCTGGGTTCTTTTAGTTTCAGTTTTTGTTTCATTTTTGCTATTATAATATGAATTGGCAATATTTCACTGTGGTTTTAATTTACGTTTTCCTAATGACTGATGATGTTATGCATCTTTTA
Organism: Chlorocebus sabaeus; assembly: GCF_047675955.1. Classification (NCBI taxonomy): domain Eukaryota; kingdom Metazoa; phylum Chordata; class Mammalia; order Primates; family Cercopithecidae; genus Chlorocebus; species Chlorocebus sabaeus. The sequence goes on along the minus strand of NC_132912.1, from coordinate 49,775,583 downwards.
ATCTGCTTGTCATCTGTCTTAATAAGTTCAGGCTGAGAGGCTGAGCCAGGTGGATCACTCATGTCCTGGAGTTCAAGACCAGTCTGAGCAACATTGTGAAACCCTGTCTCTACTAGAAATACAAAAATTATCTGGGTGTGGTGGCATGCGCTTGGAGTCCCAGCTGCTCAGGAGGCTGAAGTGGGAGGATCGCTTGAGCTCAGGAGGTGGAGGTTGCAGTGAACTAAAATTGCACCATTACACTCCAGCCTGGGCAACAGATGAGACCCTGTCTCCAAAAAAAAAAAAAAAAAAAAAAAAGTTCAGGTTGCTGTCACAGAATACCATAGATTGGATGGCTTAAACAACAGAATTTTATTTCTCACAGTTCTGGAGCTGGGAAGTCCAAGATTACCCACAGGTCTAGGGTCTGGTGAGGGCACTCCTTCTGGTTTGCAGACAGCTATTTTCTTTCTATATCCTCTCATGGTAAAGAGAGAGAGAGAGAGGGAGATCATCTCTCTTCTAAGGACACTAATCCCATTCTTGAGGACCCTATCCTCATGACCTAATTACCTCCAAAGACCCCTAACCTTACCTCTGATACCATTATATTGGGTATTTAGGCTTCAGCATATGAATTTGAGTGGGGGAATACAAACATTCAGTCTGTTGCATCATCTGTATCTTTTCTGGTGAAGTGTCTATTCAAATTTTTGTTGTTTTCTTGTTACTGTGTTTTGAGTTCTAATGCTTTTAACTTTTTCATTACAGATTTTTATTTGTTTGTTTGTTTTTGTGTTTGAGACAGGTTCTCACTTTGTTACCCAGCCTGGAGTGCAGTGGCACAATTACAGCTCACTGCAGCTTTGAGCTCTCAGAGACAGGGTTTCACCATATTGGCCAGGCCGGTCTCAAACTCCTGACCTTGTGATCTGCCCACCTCAGCCTCCCAAAGTGCTGAGATTACAGGCGTGAGGTGTGAGCCACCTCGCCTGGCCAATTCCCTCTTTTTCAATCTTTTGGAATAGTTTGAGTAGGATTGGTACCAATTCTTTTCTTTTGTTTTTTTTTTTGAAACGGAGCCTTGCTCTGTCACCCAGCCTGGAGTGCAGTGGTACGATCTCGGCTCACTGCAACCTCTGCCTCCCGGGTTCAAGTAATTCTCCTGCCTCAGCCTCCCGAGTAGCTGGGACTACAGGTGCGTGAACCACACCCGGCTAATTTTTTGTATTTTTAGTAGAGATGGGGTTTCACTGTGTTAGCCAGGATGGTCTTGATCTCCTGACCTCGTGATCCACCCATCTTGGCCTCCCAAAGTGCTGGGATTACAGGCATGAGCCACCGAGCCTGGCCAGTACCAATTCTTTGAATGTCTGGTAGAATTACTCTGTGAATCCATCTAGCCCTGGGCTTTTTTTTTCTGTTGGCAATTTAAAAATTACTGATTCATTGTCACTGCTTGTTATTGGTTCAGGATTTCTATTTCTTCCTTACTTAAGGTAGGAGGATTGTATGTTTCTAGGAATTTATCCATTTCATCTAGATTGTCTAGGTTGTGTGCATAAAGGTATTTGTAGTAGTCTTGAATGATCTTCCGTATTTCTGTGGTGTAAGTTGTAATGTCTCCATTTTTATTTCTCAGTGAGTTTATTTGCATCTTCTGTTTTCTTTTCTTGATTGATATAGCTAATGGCCTGTGGATTTTGTTTATATTTTCAAAGAACCAACCTTTTGTTTGTTGATCTTTAGTATTTTTTTGTTTCAATTCAATTTAGTTCTGCTCTGATCTTTATTTCTTTTCTTCTGCTAGCTGTGAGTTTGGTTCGTTCTTGTTTCTTTAGTTCCTTGAGGTGTGATGTTACATATCAAACTGTGATGTCAGTTGGTGACTTTTCAGACTTTTTGATGTAGGCATTTAGCACTATAAACTTGCCTCTTAGCACTGCTTTTGCTGTATCTCAGAGGTTTAGATAACTTGTATCACTATTATCATTCCTTTGGAAGAATTTCTAAATCTCCATTTTGATTTCAAAATGGTAACCCAAAAATCGTTCAGTAGCAGATTGTTTAATTTCTGTGTATTTGGAGTTGATTTCAAATTTTATTCCACTGTGGTCTGGGGGGATACTTGACAGAATTTTGATTTTTAAAAATTTTTTGAGACTTTTTTGTGCCTTCTCATATGATCTTGGAGTTTCATGTGCTGAAGAATGTATATTTTTCAGTTCTTTGGTCGAATGTTCTGTAAATATCTGTTAGGTCTATTTATTCTAGAGTGCAGTTTAAGTCCATTGTTTCTTTGTTGACTTTCTGTCTTGATGACTTGTCTAGTGCTGTCAGTGGAGTGTTAAAAGTCCCCCGCTATTGTGTTGTTGTCTGTCTCTTAGTAGTAATTGTTTTATGAATCTGGGAGCTCAGGAGTTAGGTGCATATATATTTAGGATTGTAATATCTTCTTGTTGGACTGATCCTTTTGTGATTATGTAATGACCTTCTTTGTCTTTTTTTTTTTTTTTTTAAATGTTGTTGCTTTAAAGTCTGTTTTATATGATATAAGAATAGCTATTCCTGTTCGCTTTTGATTTCCATTTTAGGCCTTAAATATTAAACTCTTCAGGCCTGATTCATGATATCTTTTTTTTTTTTTTGAGATGGAGTCTCACTCTGTTGCCAGGCTGGAGTGCAGTGGCGCAATCTTGGCTCACTGCAACCTCCGCCTCACAGGTTCAAGTGATTCTCCTGCCTCAGCCTCCCGAGTAGCTGTGACTCTAGGCGCCTGCCACCATGCCTGGCTAGTTTTTGTATTTTTAGTAGAGATGGGGTTTCACCATGTTGGCCAAGATGGTCTTAATCTCTTGACCTCGTGATCTACCTGCCTCGGCCTCCCAAAGTGCTGGGATTACAGGCATGAGCCACTGCACCCAGCCCAATATCTTTTTTTTTTTTTTTTTCAACTTTTATTTTAGGTTCAGTGGATACATGGGCAGGTTTGTTACATGGGTAAATTGTGTGTTACTAAAGTTTGGTGTATGAATTATCCTGTCACCCAGGATGTGAGCCTAGTACTCGATAGGTAGTTTTTCAACCCACATCCCCTTTCCTCCCCATGTAGTCCATAGTGTCTATTGTTCCCATCTTTGTGTCCATATATACTCAGTGTTCAGCTCCTGCTTATAAGTGAGAACACATGGTATTTGGGTTTTCTGTTCCTGCATTTGTTCTCTTAGGATGATGGCCTCCAGCTGCATTCATGTTGCTGCAAAGGACATAATTTTATTATTTTTATGGCTGCATGGTGTTCTGTGGTGTATATGCACCACATTTTATTTGTCCAGTCCACTGTTGCGGAGGCGTCTTGATTGATTTCATCTCTTTGGTATTGTGAATAGTGCTGTGATGGACATACCAGTGCATGTGTCTTTCTGACAGAACGATTTATTTTTCTTTGGGTATATACCCAGTAGTAGGATTGCTGGGTTGAATGGTAGTTCTATTTTAAACTCTTTGAGAAATCTCCACATTGCTTTCCACAATGGCTGAACTAATTTGCATTCCCACTGGCAGTGTATGCGTTGCCTGTTCTCCTCAACCTTGTCAACATCTGTTATTTTTTGACTTTTTAATAATGGCCATTCTGACAGGTGTGAGCTTGTATCTCATTGTGGTTTTGATTTACATTTCTCTAGTGATTAGTCATGTTGAGCTTTTAAAATATATTTGTTGGCCACATATATGTCTTTTTTTTTTTTGAGAAGTGTCTGTTCATGTCCTTTACCCATTTTTTAATGGGGTTGCTTTTTGTTTGTTGAATTAAGTTCTTTATAGCATATAGATATTAGACTTTTGTCAGATGCATAGTTTGTGAATATGTTCTCCCATTCTGTAGATCATCTCTTTACTCTGTTGATAGCTTCTTTTGCTGTGCAGGAGCGTGTTATCTTGCCTTTTAAAGGGCTCTCTATCTTATACCTTGTTTTAGGACCAGAGAGTTGTTGCAACATCTGTTCTTTTCTACAGTGAATGGATTGGACTATATCTCCTTTTAGGCATGCCTTCTGTAAATTTTAGCACCTAGCATTCAATTTAGAAGAATGTTTAATTTATTAGTACTCTTAGTTCCTTAATGAAATAGATTTGTATCATACTCTTTTGGAGATGCTATTGAATTCTTTTAACACTTTTTTTTAATAACTTTGCCTTAAGGTATTCCCATCTGTCGACAGCACTTAATTTGGAATAACATGGAACTTGAAAATGATTATCGCTTGAATGATTACAAGTGAGTGTAATTGCATATTGGCTGTTTTGTAGGCACTTAGTATTATGACTCCATATGCTAATATTTGTCTTTTGAACTCTTAGATCATGTCTCTTTTTCTTCTGAATAGTTCAGATTCCTAGATTTCTTCATACATCCTGAACCTCAGATGCATTAGTTTGGTACTCTATACTACTTAACCTTTATCCTCTGATACGTTTATGTTCCCTTTTCATTTTTCATGTCAAGCTGTTTATCGCTTGCCTTTTGAAATCCTCCTATTCTTGCCTACTTTGCTCCTTTCTTTGAATATTGAACCATTCCTTCCTGGCCATGTTCCTTTTCTTTCTGTTTTTAAAAGAGTTTTGGATAAGAGAGAATTGTTCTTCCCAAAGTCTTTCCTTTCTCATTAAGCCCTGTTTTTGTTACTAAGCAATGCTGTGTGCACCAGTGACTACAAACATACTTTCTGACACTTTGTCTCTCTTATTTCTCCCCTCTTTCACATAATTCATCACTCCTTTCTTAAGAAAAGGGCAAAAGGATAAGAGGCAGTGTGGAATAGCTGTAAGAGCACTGAGAGTCAGGAGACCTTGCTATTTTTCTATTTTCTATTTTATTAAATAGATTTGCTATTTTCTACACTTTGGGTCTTGGGAAAGCCACTTTTGTTCTCTGGGCCTCCTTGTCCTTCATGTGAAATGAACAAGCTAAAACACATAGTCACAGAGGTCTTTTCCAGTATGTTTATTCTTGGATTTCTTTATGGCTTATGAGAATTTGTTTCACTTCTTTTATTATTTGTACCAATAAATACGTTAACATTTTATATGTATTTACATTGCTATATCTTTTTATATTTTAGAGAGTAGGCACTCTGCCTGATAAGCCAGCATGTAATTATGTGTACATTTAGCACTGAATGCATTTTGATGATTATGATTTATTTTTGTGTTAACTCTCCACAGCATTTCAGAAGGGTGTACCTTAAAGCTAGTTTTGGCTATTCGTGGCGGACCTATAAATACTAGAAGAGGTAGGCATATATATACATATATATATATATAAAAAAGCAATTTGACAGTAACATTCTTTATGTCAGTTAGTATTTTTATAGCCTCAGGTTTCATTTAGGTTTCCTTTCTGCTATTAGGTCTTAGAAAAATCACATTTGGTTCTCTAGGCATTGTTCTTTAAAACCTAAATGGCTAGAGGCTGGAACTCTAAAATACAATTCAGAATAATCACCTGATTCCTGATCCAATTCAGGGAGATTTAAAAATAAACCTTTTGCCAATATAGGGAACAGAAATGGAATGACATACTGTAAGTATTATGTTACCATTGTGTTTAGTTTCATAGGAATCTTGTTTATTTTTAAATCTACCAGATCTTCAATTCCTGAGATTATGATTGTTTTGCAAAATTCCAACGTTGCCTGTTTACTTGGTTTGTGATGCATCTGGGTTTCATGGATATTATCATGGCCCTGTTGCATCCTTTCTCAGAATATAAGTAGTTCTGAAATCCAGTCATTCATTCAACAAATACATATTGAGCATCTACTAAATGGTCAGTGCAATGTTCCAAGTATAGTAGACATGGGAGAGAAAGTCTCTGCTTCATGACAGTGCCTACAATAAATGTGTAAAGAGTCGATGTAACTCCTAATGGTTGTAAGTGCTATGCAGAAAACAGGGTAGGAAGGGCCCTCAAAAAGACGACATTAGTGGAGACTTGATTGATGAGAGGGTTTTATTAAGCACAAGAAGAGCAGGCAGTATTCACATTGGTCCCTGAGTCAGGTGTGTCACATGAATTCCCATCAAGTGGAGGAGACTAGTCAGAGTATCCTCTTCTGTGGACCTCATTTTGAGGAAGGCTTTCAGATTTATTTGATCCTTCACTAACCAGAAAACTGAAGGATAAGTATTGATTCTACTCCTGGCTTGCTTCCACTTGTCAAATTATATCCCTATATTTCATAATTTTGGTTAGAAAATAGGATTATTGCCATCTTTTTCTTAGCTACCTCAAGAGGATTTAATGAGATATGCTACTTTGGCTATTGAACTGCTTTTTATAGGTTAGAGAAAAACAAAGTTAGTAATGTTAGGGCCTGTTAGCGCTCCTGATATCAGAGACTTTTAATTAATTGGATTTAAGTAATTGTCCTATGTGACATTTATAGTAATAACTATGTGATGTTTATAGGAATAACTCTTGGGAGTAGCACAAGAACCCTATGGTTACTGAGCCATTATATTAAGAGAGAATTATATACTGTTTAATGCCATGTGAATTCTATTGTATTACATTTTTGAAAGTTGGTTATTTGTGTGTAATACTACTTTAAACCAGAGTGTCTAATCAAAACACCTACTTTTCTTATTAGAACTAAAATTATTTTATGTGTTCATGAGGAGTGTGATACAGATTCTGAGATAAACTTTTTTTTTTTTTTTGAGATGGAGTCTTGCTCTGTTGCCCAGGCTAGAGTGCAGTGGCTTGATCTCAGCTCACTTCAACCTCTGCCACCTGAGTTCAAGTGATTCCCCTGCCTCAGCCTCCTGAGTAGCTGGGATTATAGGCACTAGGATTGAGGTCAGGAGTTTGAGACCAGGTTGGCCAACATGGTGAAACCCCATCTCTACTAAAAATTAAAAAATTAGCTGGGCATGGTGGCGGGCTACTCAGGAGGCTGAGACACAAGAATTGCTTGAACATGGGAGACACAGGTTACAGTTGAGTGAAGATTGCGCCACTGCACTCCAGTCTGGGCGACAGAGCAAGACTCCATCTCAAAAAAAAAAAAAAAAATTTTTTTTTGCCTCAGAATCTGTATCACACTCTTCATAAACATATGAGTGAGTGAGTGAGACTCTGTCTCAAATAAAGAATGCAAATAAAAAGATAAAAATTGTTTTTGAAATAACCATTATCAAAGCAGCATAGAAAGATTAAAATTAGTTTCTTTTCTAGAACTAAATTGTGCCCAATGCATATCAAACTTCATATATATTGTTTTATAACTGGTAAAATCTGAAAGATTTTTCTGTTGTGAGAAGATACACACATATACCTGCCTGAGTAAGGCACCCTGTGCTGGTTTAGGAAAGGCTTTCATGTGACTGTGGTAATGGCTATAGCAATATCTAAAAAAATAGGCATAATTTTTATTTCTTTTTTGTTGTGTTTTGTTGTTTTTTTTTCCCCCAAAGGTCTGCCTTCTGATCCAAATTTTTATCTCTGGACGTAATATGGAAAGTGGAGCATTAACTTACAAAGGGCAAGAAGTTGTTTGAAAAGTGTCTTTTAATATTTATACATTTTGGGCCTATGAAAGTAAATAAAAACATCCAAATAACTATTTTCATAAAGCAAGCTAAATCATAAGATTTTTGTGTTAGTAATAGTGTTATTGAATTTAGGCTATGGAAACATCTTTGATGTTTTTACCTTACTGCTTTCCAAGTTTAATACTTTCCTATTGCTGCAACTTCTTTTTAAAGGATTGTAGAGCACCACATTTCTGTTAATAAATAAATGAAAGTTATGCAGCTTGGGAAATCTTTGCCTCTTTTAGGAGAAAGCAGATGTTTCTGCAGTATGATGAGAATGTCTTTGGGAGAGAACTTTTATTTTTTCCTGGAACTGTTGCAGTTTTAGTACATTAAGTGACCCCCTCACGTTCTAAGTTATTATGTACTTTTAATTACTTAACTTCACGTCAAGAAACAGCTCTCAGAATCAGCGTTTATATAAAACCAGAAAGAAAAAAATAAGTCTGCTTACTTCTAATTTCTTAGATATGTCTCCTAATTATGTATTTGTGTGTGTGTGTCCTTTTTTTTTTTTTTGAGATGCAGTCTCCCTCTGTCGCCAGGCTGGAGTGTAGTGGCGCAATCTCAGCTCACTGCAACCGCCGGCCCCTGGGTTCAAGCAATTCTCCTGCCTTACCCTCCCGAATAGCTGGGACTACAGGTGCACGCCACCATGCCCAGCTAATTTTTGTATTTTTTTTAGTAGAGACGGGGTTTCACCATGTTGGCCAGGATGGTCTCGATCTCTTGACCTCATAATCTGCCTGCCTTGGCCTCCCAAAGTGCTGGGATTACAGGCATGAGCCACCACGTACGGCTGTGTCTGTGTACTTTTAATCTAAAGTAAGTGGGATTTATGTTGATTTTAATTATTGTTGGAACCAATATTTGAAAATATAGGGAGCAGAAAGTATATAGTAAAAGAATTGTTGATAGTAATGTCATAGAATCAGCAAATACACAGACTCTAGTGGCATAGGGAAAAAAATATAGACTATAATGGCATAGGACCAAAAAACCCTCATGTTTTGGTTTAGCTCTGTCTTTGAACATAGTAACATAATCATGCATTTCGTTTGTTTGTTTCTTATTAATACAACATAAGGCATGCTATATTAACTCTAGAAAGATCAGAAACTTATTTGAAGAATATCATGTTTATATTATATGCACAGGGCTGTTGTTCAAATTCAGTACATTATATCCTGTCACTACTGTGCCCAGATGCATGAAACTTGATCCAAATCGAAGACTTATCAATTTTCCATTTGTAGTTCCTACAGAAGATCCACTTAGGAAGATGGCAGAGTACTTGAATTCCAGTCGAGTTGAGGTCTGGGAGAAGACCTCCTGCAACAAACAAGTTACATTTTTGGTGTACCGAGAAGGAGATCAATTGAATTTCCTTCCTGCAGTAGATAGGGGAAATGGCACTTTAACACCGTTATCTGACTCTTCAAAGAAAATAGGTTTTCATTTGCATGTCTTACGGAGAAAAGGAGAACATCGTATGAGGTACTCCATAAACTTTTGTTTACCTTGTGTTGTCAAAATAATCTATATATATTAACAAATGTCATGCATCTCATTCCTACCCCAGCCCCCAATATATAAGTCTGAAATTGTCCTTCATATGATTGATATGATAAAACTGAGGTTTTTTTTTTACAGAGTGGGATGTTTTCATAAAAAGATTTGTTTCTGTTACTCTGTGAAACTCTAAGATGCCTAATAGATTATAGAATCCTGTCATAATAGTGTGTTATTATACAACCTTAGCATAATAGAAAGGGTTAAACCTGAAGTTGATACCTTTTTTTCTAAATTTAAGTCTGCTGCTTAAAGGCGGATAAATCTCTTTATTTCTCTGATCTTATTTTCCTATTCTATAAAAGGGAGAGAAATTGTAATATTCTAAAATCAGGAGGAAAAACCCTACAGATATTTAGCTAAGCAATAGAAAAATTAGAGAATTGGACAAGGCAACCTCTCAGTTAGTTGCTCTGCATTCTGAGTTACTATGATTGTTTATCTTCTTTCACTTCAAGTTATTAAGCATTCACTCACTGAACTTTTATGACCATTCATTGAGCAAGGCACTGATGATGTAAAGATGATTGTTCCTACCTTCATGGAGCATGCAGTCTGCTATAAAGAGTATCGGTGATATAATCTTGGTGATGTTATAAAAAGATATCAGGATCTCTGGGAGAATAGGTGAGAGGGCCTTTATTATGCATGAAAGGCAGAGAGTTAGACACAACCTCTGAGAAGCTGTGACCCTAAAAGGGGAGTGGAGTTTGCCAAGCAGAGAGAGGAAGGGAAGGTGTTACAGGTCCTTCCTGCAAAATAAAAAGGTAGTGGTGAAATCATTTAAAGAAAAAACAGTTTGTAGTTTGGAGAACAGTTTCTGTGGGTCAGGAGTCCAGGCACAGCATCACTGTACTCCAAGCCTCACAATCTGGAGTCAAGGTGTCAGCAAGTCTCTTATCAGGAGGCTTGACTGGGGAGGAGAATCTACTTACAAGGTCACTCTTATTGCTGGCATAATTCATTTCCTTTCAGTTATATGATGGAGGACCCAGTTTTTTGCTGGCTGTTGACTAGAGGCTGCCCTCAGCTCCCTCTTGAATTCAAAATTGACTGATTTAGGGCCTAAATTACATCTGCAACGTCCTTTGCCATATTCAGTTGGCTAGAAGCAAGACGTCCATCATGCCTAGGCTCAAGGATAGGAAACCATATGTGATGTGAACACCAGGGGTCAAGAGTCAGAGAGATTCTCCTGGGATTCTGCCCACCACAGAGTGTTATGTGAAAGAAAGATTAGACTCAATTTTTTGTGGCCTCAGAGAGCAGACTGTGACACATGGGTGTTACCTGTTGACTTTAATATGTCAGCATCTGGTTAGCACTACAAACTTGGCATAAACCATGGGCAAGAAATGGAGGAGGTAGCAGTGAGGGTTACAGCCTTAGGCCATTAATAGAATGTCTTCATACCACTTTTGCCATGTGCTGACTCACTGTTTAGTTTTCTTCCCTAGTACACACTCTTTTGGCTCCCTTTTCCTAAAGGAAACCCAAGCTCCTCAGCTTAGTGTATGAGTCCTTTGACAACCTGTCACCATAGTTTTCCAGGTCTTTTCATTATGCTGTGTTTGTTTACACCTTTTCCCTTTTTCTTAAAACGTCATTTTCTCCTCTTACTCCGGCTTCTCCTCAGCCGACTTCTATTTGTTTTTATGACTCAGCTCAAATGTCATCATGGAATTTAATTAGAACTGTCTTATTGTTCATCACAAGATAATTTATTTATTTTTTCTTCCTTTGTATTCATTTACAATAATTGGACAAGGAAAGGGATGGATGAATGAGAAAGAGGAGTAGAAAACGATCTGGTCATACCATGAAGGACATTTATCTTTCCTGTTCTAGAAGAGGCTTTCCTAGTCTACAACAAAGGTAGCAAACTTCTTCTGTAAAGGTGTGCAGATAGTAACTATTTTAGGATTTTTAGGACAAGATACAGCATTAAGGATATTAAATAGGTACTTATGTAACAAGAGAGAAAACAGATCTCCACAAAACTTACTAACAAAGTTCAAAATATAAGACTAACAATTGGGTACTTTTCTTCTGTTTGTACCACAGAATTCCAGAGAAGAATGGAATTCTTTTTCATGGGAATAATGTTTTACCTAATTGAGTTGAAAGTTGGTTGAAAGTTAGTGTTGCCCATCAAAATTGCAAGGTCAATTGCAAAAGTCCACTTGTTAATACTGATCTGTAATGAGATTTTGTGTATTTTATCTTAGAAAAATTTTTTTTCACACAGATAGGTACTGTCAGATACTGCTATCAGTCCATGAGCACATTATTTTATTGAGCATATTGATCATTTGTAAGACATTTATAAAATTCTATGAGATCTTCTCTTGCTGTTTGCCCTGGAAGCTCCTCAGTTGCACATTTAAATGAATTTTGAAATAGGACATTTTGGAAATTGCCCTGAGGTATAAAATCACTGCTAGACCTATAGCTTGAGCTCAGAAATATATCTGCTGCAAATTTCTGTGGGAATAGAGATATTACCTAATTTCAACTTTTGAAAGCATGGGAATGATTGCAGCTTGCTATTACATGCAATTCAAACATTAGTTGTTGTTAACATGACATTATTGCAGTATATGCTTCACATATAAACATTGTTTTATTTTGTAATTTTAGGTTAAATTCATTACGAAACATTATGAAGTCCACAGTAAAAATTAATTTCCAAAGACAATTAAAAAATTTAAAAAGTGTTTGATAATAGTAGTTAAGGCCAGTTCTTCTCATTCAGAGTTCCTGAGCTAAAAAAAATCATAATAAAACTTTATTACCAGTAAGCCACCAAACTGATGATGGATAAGTCCATGAAACAATTGAAGTTTACCATTAACACTGCTGGTTTAATAACACAGGATAGATTCAGATATTTACCATGAAATACCTGCTGATGAATAACTGTATACTTTAAAGACTTTACATGTTTAAGGGGCATGGTGGCTCACACCTGTAATCCCAGCACTTTTGGAAGGTGGGTGAATCTCTTGAGTCCAGGAGTTTGAGAAGCCCGGGCAACACAGTGAAACTCCATCTCGAAAAAAGTTAGCTCGGCCTGGTGGCACACACCTGTAGTCCCAGCTACTTCAGAGGCTGTGGTGGGAACATTGCTTGAGCCCAGTAGGTAGAGGTTGCAGTGAGCTGAGATCGCACCACTGCACTCCAGCCTGGGTGACAGAGTGAGACCCTGTCTCAAAAAGACAAAAAAAAAAAAAAAAAAAAAAAAAGACCTTACATGTTCACTAACTCTATAAATTTGTCCAACTAAGTTTTTTTTTTCTGTTCCACACATCACCCCATCAGTCATAGCAGAGTTCACTTAAAGTTGTACTAAATTAATGTTTTAGCAGTTTATTTGAAAATATTCTCACCTGTAGTAGCTTCATGCAGACTATTCATAGGGGCCAACTCTTCAGTCACTTCAAACTTGGTAATGATGCCCTCAATAAACAGTAACACAGAGCAATATGGGTGATATATGTCACCTCATCAAAAAACAAGGAAAATGACTCAATCATTTACCTTATTTTTAAATCAGCTGTTGATGTTGCTTCCAACGCTGTCAACTTTTTGCGAAATTGTTCCTGCTGAAAAAGTAACCTTTAAACAAGTTTATTTTCTCAGGATGTACTTCCTCAACTGCTATGATCAATAGTGAATTAATTCACTATTGATAAGTAGCTTTCCTTGCTTGGCTAGCAGATATAAACAATCGGAAACTTCTTTGGTTATAGCTTCATTTTCATTTTTTATTTTTGTAAAGAAATTCTGCTGTGATGTAAATTGTAAATGTGATGTAAATTGTACTATGATGTAAATTGTAAATTTTCTAATTTTTCTGACTGTTGCTTTCCTGCAGGTTGGGAATATTGTGATGAATGCCTAACCTGATAATGCTTATTTATGCTGTTTTCCTTTAGCATAGCTGTAGTGTCACTGCATAATAAGCATCATGCTTTGCTATCTAATTGCTAACAAATAATCCACTCTATGGAACCTTAAAATGGCAACATTTGAAGTCTACTTTTCTTGTTTGACAAGGTTGGGTATACACTACTAATAAAAAAAGTCACAGAATAGCAATATACATGGCAGTCAAAATGCTGTTGAATTATGACTGTGTCACAGTGATTTGTAGTTTCCCATATCACAATGTAGAGCAACGAGAGAACCACATAAAATCTTTCATAGCTACTCAATTCTGCCATTGTAGGCAAAAGCAGCCATTTGTAATACATGATTGGGTGAATGTGGCTGTGTTCCAATAAAACTTTATTTATGAACTCAAATTTGAATTTTATTTACTTTTCATGTGTTATGAAATACCCTTATTTGGAGTTTTTTTGACTAATTAAAGTTCATAAACCATTCTTAGCTCATGGACCACACAGAAATAGAAATAGGTGGTGGGGCAGATTTGACCCATGACCATGGTTTGCTGACTCCTACTCTAGGAAGGAAGAGGTAGAATTGAGTGTTAATTTGTTTCATTCTGACACAAAATTCAGCATCAGTCTTTTCTTAGTCTCAAATCTTTTTAGTGGATCATGCCACCTTACTGGGATTTTTGTTTGTTTGTTTGTTTGGTTTTTGAGATGGAGTCTTGCTCTGTTGCCCAGGCTGGAGTACAGTGGGGCTATCTTGGCTCACTGCAACCTCCGCCTCCCAGATTGAAATGATTCTCCTGCCTCAGCCTCCCGAGTAGCTGGAACTACAGTCACATGCCACCACGCCCGGCTAATTTTTTTGTAGTTTTAGTAGAGATGGGGTTTCACCGTGTTAGCCGGGATGATCTCGATCTCCTGTCCTGGTGATCCGCCCACCTCGGCCCCCGAGAATGCTGGGATTATAGGCGTGAGCCACTGCGCCTGGCCTGGGATTTTTTAAGCAGAAAGATAAGGAGACATTGTAAGACTTAATGGTAAATTGTGAAAGTTAAATGAGGTCTTGGCTTTGGGATGTACAGATTTCATATTTGAATAATATTACATTTGCCCATCTCGTATCCTTTAATCCTATCATTAAATCAAAAGATTTAAATATGATATTTAAATATAAAGAAAGCCATTTCAGATTAAATTTATAAATTACTATGTTAACCTAATCTAGTTACATTTTTCATCTGAAAAAAATTTGTGGTTGGCTTCTAACTCATCTCATGAATCTATACTTCATGAGAGAAAACACAATAATGTGGTTCTTTGAATAAAAAGGTGAACTTAAAAGTGCTTTTATACTCTAAAATGAGTCCAGTGATTTATCATTATTTTTCTTTTATATATGTATATAATACATATTATATATATAAAAGATATATATGTGTGTATGTATGTGTGTGTGTATATGTATATATTCCATGAGAGAATAGGTCTTTTCATGACAGTAATGTTGAATCAGAAACTTTTTTCAGTATTCAATAAAGATACTTAAAATGCTACAGGGTAACTCAGAAGTATTTAAGATTAAAATATTGCAAGGTAACTGAGAATAGTGTATACTTGAGTTATTCCTTCTAACTCCACAGGGTGAAATGACAAAAATCTTCATACACCCTTCCTCTTCAGGTATTGTGCAGTTGGCCTTGAGACAAAAGCCTTCACACAGTAGAAGTCTGGCACTCATTTGGGTGCACAAGCATGATGCAGTAAGGCCTGTCTTTTGGTGCCTAGGGAAGCAATGAGTGGTAGTAGGAAGAATCAGCTTGGGAACCAGACAGATGGGGGATTTGAATCTTAGGTCTGCTGTCGACAGCTTTCTGATCTTGCGCCAAATCACTTAACCTCTCTCACCTGGAGTTTCTCCATTAATAAAATCGGCTATAATATTTACCTTATGTAGTTTTGTGAGAATTAGGAATAATGTGTGGGAAGTGCCTGGCAGAGCAGGCATTCAGTAAATGGCAGGCAATGTTATTACTTCAGTGTTGTGCTTGTGTTGGTTATCATACTATGGTAGCCATGTTGTAGTAGGTAACTGTGACTTTCACAAGTCAAGCATCACAGACTGAATTGGTTGTGGAGACTAGGTCCTACATTCTTCCTTCTGATGCTACCCATGTGTGTAGTGCGTGTAATTAACCCACAGTTTCAGAGCATTTCATGTTGCACCATATAAAATGTAGGAATGGGGCTGTCTACTCTCTTTTTTGCCCTTGTGTGGCAATAATATGTGCTTCAGAAACATTAAGGAATATATCCTATTAAGGCTATCCTAAATTGTTTCCATTTCTTACAACCATATAAAATGGGAAATTTTATTAACCCTCATACTTCCATAGTGTGGATAACCTAGTTTTCCTATAAGTAAATCTGCATAAAAACTAATATGTATTCTTATTCTGCTTTATTTAAAGTTTTAATCATTCTCCAAATGTGCTGAGCTTGTATTTTATCAAATCCTTGCCATTCTAATTTTCCCATTATAGAAAAGATAAATGAAATTTCAAAATATTTGTGTTCAGTTCATCAAACATTTATTGGCTATGTGCCAAGCACTGTGCCTGGTGCAGACTAAGAAGATAAAATCTAATATCTGCTTTCAACTTGTTTACGTATGGGTGAATAAGGGGCAAAACAAACATGTAAATATAAATATGAGGATAGTGTGATACATCATTATGCAATCAAAGAGGAAGGGTTCCAAATATTAATTACATTGAAATATGAATAACGTCACTGTGGTTGATCAGTAATTGAAATGTTTGACCTGTTTAATGGCTTGTATCATGACTTGACTGGATGTCTTTTTTCTTGTTAAAATCTATGCTATTCTAGGTTTTTACATTTTCAAACATACTTAGAAAAATTTTAAGTTATTTCTACTTAAGAAAATTTATTAGCTGGGCGCAGTGGCTCACACCTGTAATCCCAGCACTTTGGGAGGCCGAGGTAGGTGGATCACGAGGTCAGGAGATCAAGACTGTCTTGGCTAACACGGTGAAACCCCGTTTCTACTAAAAATACAAAAAATTAACCGGGTGTGGTGGCACACACCTGTAGTCCCAGCTACTTGGGAGGCTGAGGCAGGAGAATCGCTTGAACCTGGGAGGCAGAGGTTGCAGTGAGCCGAAATTGCGCCCTGCACTCCAGCCTGGTGACAGAGTGAGACTCCATCTCAAAAAAAAAAAAAAAAAAAAAAAAAAATGTGTGTGTGTGTGTGTGTGTATATATATATCATACTATGTGGTTCTTATATATATAAAAGATATATATGTGTG
Source organism: Chlorocebus sabaeus (assembly GCF_047675955.1). Taxonomy (NCBI): domain Eukaryota; kingdom Metazoa; phylum Chordata; class Mammalia; order Primates; family Cercopithecidae; genus Chlorocebus; species Chlorocebus sabaeus. The sequence continues at coordinate 49,759,196 of NC_132912.1, read as the reverse complement.
TATGTATGTGTGTGTGTATGTATATATTCACATATATATGTATATATATGTGTGTGTGTATATATATATACACACACACATATATATATTTGCCCTTTAAGAATAGTCTTAAGAATAGAAAGTGATGACACCTGTGCATGAATTCTTTTTTTTTTTTTTTAAGTGAGAATCCCCTCAGGATGACTAAAAATCTATATTACTCTCCTGTGCCAATTTTTAAAAAATTCTGATTCATGGAAATCTCATCAACCTTTGTCTGGGTTGCATAATTATCAGCCTTGCCTGATAAAATGAAATCAGACATTCTCAAGGAAATGGATTTTGCCTCTTTGGGAATGATATGACAGGTGCCAAAACATCTTCATTTATGATATGCTGAATTCAGAGAAGCTCAGCTATACTAGATTTTCAGTAATGCTAGATCATAATATTTATTCCCATTTCATTTTTTCTTTTAAGAAGTACATTCTTTGAAGTATATTTTCCTTGCATTGACATTGACAAAATGGAAGTAGTATTTTGTCATTAGTAACTTCTATAGATTGCTGTTTCATATAGAGCATTTTTAGTCACTGAGCAGGTATCAGAAAAATTTCAAGTAGTTATTGTTTTCTTTTCAGTGGTGGTTCTATGTATAATTCGGATACAGATGAGGATGAAGAAACTGAGCCTTCTTCTGGGCAACAGATAATTGAAAATTCAATAACTATGAATAAGATGAAGCTGCTAAAGGCTAAGATGAAGAATATGAATCTCAGCAAAAAGGTGAAGCTGTTGGCATTTGGCCAGGCTTATCTCTCACTTACCCCTGCAGGGCACTCAGCAATGAGGTCTGTTGGTCATTGTGAAAATATTATAAAGTATTATTCATTTCAGGTTTCTGGCCTCAGTTATTTATTAAACTTCTAAAAGGGATAAATTGTTTTTTTTAGATTAGAAGCACACCTGAAGGGATTATACTGCACTTAATATAATTCATTATTTTAAAGATCATTCTGGGTCTAAGAAGGATAAAAAAAGAGAGCTTAATCTTAATCTTGCAATAATTACTTTTTAAAAATATGTTAATAGTTATTTATTATGGATAAAGATATCTACTATTTAGTAGATAGTGTCAGTTTTCCAAAGTGATTGAACCAGTTTACGTTCTTTACAACAGTGAATGAGAGTTGCCGTTTTCCCATATTCTTCCCAGTATTTGGCATGGTCCTTTGTAATTTTTGTAATTCTACTTTGTAGTGGCATCACATTGTGGTTTTAATTGCATTTCTCTGATGAGACCTGGAAGGTTGAGCACCTTTCATATGTTTATTGGGCATTTGGATACACTTTTTAATAAAACACCTATATTTTTCCATTTTTCTATTGGGTTGTATGTTTTTTGTTACAGAATTTTTTTGGAGTTTTATATATATTCTAGATAAAAGTCCTTTGTTTCATATTACCACTTTATTGCTTTCCTTTTTACTCTATTAATGGTTCCCTTCCTTTTCATATATGATAAAATTCAAAAATCTTTAATATACGACATGATGAATTTTTACATTTATATACACTCATGTAGATACAACTCAAGTTAAAATAGGACCTTTCACTCCAGAATGTTACCTCATAATATTTCCCAGTTAATATCTACCTTTTCCCACTCTCAGAAATAACTACTGTTCTTACATCTATTACCATAAATATGTTTTTCCTATTCCTGAAATTTATATAAATGGAATCAGAGAATATGGTCTGGTTTCTTTTGTTCAACATATTTGTTTGATTTCTCCATGTGGTTGCATGTATCAGTTAATTCTTTTTTATTGTTGTGTACTATTGTACTATGTGATTGATTTACCTCAATTTGCTTCTCTCTTTTCCTTTCGATGGACATTTGAGTTGTCTCTAGCTTTTGGCTTTTATCAGTAAACCTGCTTTGAATATTCTCATACACTCTTTGGTGGACATATGCGCTTGTTTCTTTGGAGCATATACCTAGCAATGGACTTTCAGAGTCAGAGGAAAGATATGTGTTTAACTTTAGTATTATGCCAAACAATTTTGCCAAGCATTTGAACCAATTTACACTCTTACCAGCAATGTGAGAGTTCTAGTTTATGCCACATTCTTGCCAACACTTGATATTGTCAGTCCTTTTAATTTTAACCATTCTGGTGACTGTGTAAATGGTTTTCATTTATATTTCTCTAATGAGGAATAATGCTGACTTTTCATGTGATTATTGACCATTAAGATTTTTTTGTGTGTGTGAAGTGCCTGTTCAAGTCTTTTGTTTATTTTTAAATTCAGTTCTTTGCCTTTTGCTTATTGATTTCTAGGCATTTTTGTGTACTGTGGATACAAGTCCTTTGTCAGATACGTGGGTTGCAGATATTTCTAACTCTTTGGTGACTTGTTCTTTTACTTTCTTATTCTTTTTGTGAATGTTTTTAATTCTATTCTAATTTATCAGTTTTGCTTTTGTTTTTTTTTTTTGAGATGGAGTCTCACCCTGTCGCCCAGGCTAGAGTGCAGTGGTGCGATCCCTGCTCACTGCAACCTCCACCTCCCGGGTTCAAGCAATACTCCTGCCCCAACCTCCCGAGTAGCTGGGATCACAGGCGCGTGCCTCCGCGCCTGACTGATTTTTGTATTTTTAGTAGAGACGGGGGTTTCACCTTGTTGGTCAGGCTGGTCTCGAACTTTTGACCTCGTGATCCACCCACCCTGGCCTCCCAAAATGCTGGGATTACAGGCGTGAGCCACTGTGCCCAGTTTGCTTTTATGGTTATCATTTTTGATAACCTTTTGATGAAATATTTTCCTACCACAGGTCTTAAAGCTTTATGATTGTTTTTCTCTCACTTAGGTTTAGTCCAGCTGAAATTTTTTTTTTTTTTTTTTTTGAGACGGAGTCTTGCTCTGTCACCAGGCTGGACTACAGTGGCACAATCTTGGCCCAATGCAACCTCCACCTCCTTGGTTCAAGCAATTCTTCTGCCTCAGCCTCCTGAGTAGCTGGGACTACAGGCATGTGCCACCATGCCTGGCTAATTTTTATATTTTTAGTAGAGATGGGGTTTTGCCATGTTGGCCAGGCTGGTCTCAAAGTCCTGACCTCAGGTAGTCCTCCCGCCTTGGCTTCCCAAAGTGTTGGGATTACAGGCGTGAGCCACGCACCCAGCGGAAATTTTTTTGATATAATGTAAAGTGGGGTAAAGATCTGTTTTTTTTTTTTTGTTTTTTTTTTTTTTTCAGTTGGAGAACAATTGACCTAGCTCTATTAAGAAAAAAAATCCTTTCTTTACAGTCCTAAATGTTTATGCACCTAATAATAGAACTTCAAAATACATGAAGCAAAATCTACAAAGAAACAAATACTTTTGTTCAAAGATTCCTACATCCCACTCTCAAAAATCGATGGAACAGATAGAAAATCAGTGGATTTAGGAGACTTGAACAACACTATCAACCTACTTGACCCAACTGCCATTTACAGTATGCTCTACCCAAAACAGCAGAGTACACATTTCTTTTTAAGTGCATGTAGAACATTTACCAGGGTAAACCATATTGTGTGCCATAAAACAGGTTCAATTTTCTTTCTTTTCTTTTTTTTTTTTTTTTTGAGACAGAATCTTGCTCTGTCCTCCAGACTGAAGGTCAGTGGCACAATCATGGCTCACTACAATCTCCACCTCCTAGGTTGAAGCGATTGTCTTGCCTCAGCCTCCCGAGTAGCTGGGACTACAGGCTCATGCCACCATGCCTGGCTAATTTTTTGTATTTTTAGTAGAGACGGGGTTTCATCACATTGGTCAGCTTGGTCTTGAACTCCTGACCTCAAGCAATCTGCCTGTCTCAGCCTCCCAAAGTGCTGGGATTATAGGTATGAGTCACTGAGCCCAGACCAGTTTCAAATAAATTATAAAAGATTCCAAATAATACAAAAATGCTCTCTGATTACAATGGAATAAAATTGGAAATCAATAATAGATATTATATCTATAGATATAGATATCTGATATTTGATATAATATCAAATAAATATAGATATAATAAAACCATCTGATATTTGAAAATAGCACACTTCTAAGTAACTGATAGTCAAAAAGTCCAAAGAGAAATAAGAATTATTTTACACTGAATAAAAATATTCTGATATTGTGATGAATTGATTTTTTAAAAGTATGAAATATTCTTGCATTGTTAGAATGAACCATTCTTGGTTGTGATGTATTTTCCTTTTCATTTCTTTAAATTTAAATTATTAATATTTTCTTTAGGATTTTTGCATTAGGATTTTGTTCATGAGAGAAATTTTGATCTATATTTTTCTTTCTTTTCCAATATACAGTAAGGTTGAAAGAATTTTACCATGAACATTTATTTATCTAATACCTAGATTCTACCATTAAAATTTTTAAAATTTTATGTTTAATTGTGGTAAAATACGTATGACATAAAATTATCTTGACCATCTTAAGTGTACACACAGTTCAGTAATGTTAAGTGTATAACACGTTGTTGTGCAACCAATCTCCAGAAGTTTTTTATCTTGTAAAATTGTCATAATGTGTCAGAATTTCCTTCTTTTCTAAGGCTGGATAATATTTCATTGTATGGCTGTATACCATATTTCTTTAATCCATTTATTCCTCAGTGGATACTTGGTTTGCTCCCATCTTTTAGGGCTATTGTGAATAATGGTGCTATGAACATAAGTATACAAATATCTCTGTGAGACCCTACTTTCAGTGTTTTCTTTTAGTAGTTTCATAGTTTCAGATCTTAGAGTTAAGTCTTTAGTTCATTTAGATTTGATTTTTGTATATGGTGAAAAATGAGGGGTCTAATTTAATTCTTCTGCATGTGGATCCAGTTTTCCCAGCATCATTTATTGAAGAGACTGTCGTTTCCTCAGTGTATGTTCTTGGCACCTTTATCAAAAATAAGTTCACTGTGGGTCTGTGGACTTGTTTCTGGGTTCTCTATTCTGTTCCATTGGTTGTGCATCTATGGTCATGTCAGTACCATGCTGTTTTGGTTACTGTAGCTCTGTAATATAATTTAAAGTCAGATAATTATGATTCCTCCAGTTTTGTTCTTTTTGCTTAGATGGCTTTGACTATTCTGTGTCTTTTGTGGTTCCATGTAAATTTTACGATTATTTTTTCTGTTTCTGTGAAAAATGTCATTGGTATTTTGATAGAGATTATGTTGAATTTGTAGATTGCTTTGGGCAGTATGGACATTTTAACAATATTAATTCTTCCAACTCATGAACATGGAATATTTTTTCATTTTTTTGTGTCCTCCAATGTTTAATAGCTTTCATTATAGAGATCTTTCACTTCTTTAGATAAGTTTATTCCTAGGTATTTTATTTTACTTTATTTGTAGCTATTGTAAATGAGATTACTTTCTTGATTTTTCTAGATTATTCACTGTTGGCATATAGAAATGCTACTGGGTTTTATATGTTAATTTTGTATCCTGCAACTTTACTGAATGTGTTTATCAGTTCTAATCGTTTTTTGCTGGAGTCTTTTGGTTTTTCCAAATACAAGATCATATTATCTGCAATCAAGGATAATTTGACTTCCTTTTTTCAAATTCGTATGCCCTTTATTTCTTTCTCTTGTCTGATTTCTCCAGCTAGGACTTCTAGTACTAGTGCTTCCATTTAGGGTTCCTGATGATATTTTCTCTTAGCATTTGTCCAAAAACTTATTTTTACCTTTTTAATTTTGAGAAATGTTTAATTCTTTCTTTTTTTTTTTTTTGAGATGGAGTCTTGCTCTGTTGTCCAGGCTGGAGTGCAGTGGCGTGGTCTCGGCTCACTGCAACCTCTGCCTCCCAGGTTCAAGCGATTCTCCTGCCTCAGCTTCCCGAGTACCTGGGACTACAGGCGTGCGCCACCATGCCCAACTAATTTTTGTTTTTTAAATAGAGATACGGTTTCATCATGTTGGCCAGGATGGTTTTGATCTCTTGATCCCGTGATCTGCCTGCCTCAGCCTCCCAAAGTGCTGGGATTACAGGTGTGAGCCACTGCACCTGGCTGAGAAATGTTTAATTATTTAGAAATGTTATAAGACTAGATTCATCAATTAATATTTTCCCACATTTGCTTTCTGTTTGGATTTTTTTTTAGCTGATCTATTTGCGAGTTAAGATATCATGAGACTTCCCCCAAATACTTTATTTAGCATGTGTCTCCTAAGAATAAGTGCCACCTTTTACATGATTATGATACAGTTACCATACTCATTTATGATTGATACATATTATGTCATCTATATTCATATTTCTCAGGTTTTTTTTTTTTTTTTTTTGAGACGGAGTCTTGCTCTGTAGCCCGGGCTGGACTGCAGTGGCCGGATCTCAGCTCACTGCAAGCTCCGCCTCCCGGGTTTACGCCATTCTCCTGCCTCAGCCTCCGGAGTAGCTGGGACTACAGGCGCCCGCCACCTCGCCCGGCTAGTTTTTTTTTTTGTATTTTTAGTAGAGACGGGGTTTCACCGTGTTAGCCAGGATGGTCTCGATCTCCTGACCTCGTGATCCGCCCGTCTCGGCCTCCCAAAGTGCTGGGATTACAGGCTTGAGCCACCGCGCCCGGCCATTTCTCAGGTCTTAATAATGTGCTTAATAGCATTTTATATTGTTTTTGATCTGGGATCCAATCAAGAACGATGCATTGCATTTCATTGTAATGTTTTCATCGTTTCTAAGCCTTATTTGGACATTCGTGTAAAATATTTTTGAAGAATGTAAATCAGTTGTTTTGTAAAATATTCTTCAATTTGGAGATTTGGCTGTTTCATTATGATTAGATGGAAGTTGAACATTTTTGGTAGGAATACTACACAGATGATTTATTATTCTCAGTGCAACACATCAGAAGGCACATAATGTTAATTTGTAGTAGTTTCTTTTTCTTTTTTTTTTTTTTAAAGAAAATTTGCAATTTTAGTTGGTGTCTCCTCATTAGTCCACGAGTAGTTTAATATATTTTGAAAATGTTCTGGTGGTAGAGGCTTTTCGGTTTTTCTTTTTCTTTTCTTTTCTTTTTTTTAAGAGGTGGGAGTCTTACTATGTTATTGAACTGGGATCAAGGGATCCTCCCATTTCAGCCTCCCACATGGCTGGGACTATGTGTGCAGAACCATGCCGTGCTTGATTTTTCATTGTTTTTAATTTCTAGTTTTATTGCTTGGAACTCAGAGAATGTTGTTTGTATTTCTACTTTATAGCATTTTATTCTTTGGGATCTAATAGCACTTTTCATGAATATATACCTCAGAAGACAGTTTATTCTCTATCGTAAAGGTAAAAGTTTGCTAGATGTTTATAAGATAGACCTTATTGATTAAGGTTTTTTTTTTTTTGTCAACTTGATCTGTCTTAGAATGAGAACAGTAATAGATGAAGGTCTATTATTCATAGGTTTCTGCGTATTTCTCTTTTCATTTCCCATACTTTTTGCTGTAAGAAGGTAGTAGTTGTGTAATTTGGTACATAAATATTAATAACTTATATTTTCACTGTGTTGCTAGTTACAAAAGCAGTGAAATGTTTGATCTCTGTCACACTGACTGACTTTTCCCTTGAATTTTCATTGCCTGAATATCAGGCCCATACCTACTGGTATCTTGGTTTCATTTGCTTGGTATACCTTTTCCCATGCCTCTGTTTATTAACTTTTAAGTTACTTTGTTTTATATATTTCCTTTATATACAGTATAGAGTTGGTTTTTGCTTTATGAGCCAGTTTGAAATTTTAAAAAACAGGTAAGTTAATCACATTTATATTTATTGATATGACTTCATATTTGGTCTTAAATGTCTTATTTTGTTATATTTACAGTTTCCTTCTCTATGCTTTCTTTTGTGTGTATCTGTATATATGAATGTGTAAGTGTGTATTTTTTGGCATTTCAGAAGGCTTTTGCATTTTGTTTTATTGATTCACTTTACATTAATACTGTTTATTGTGTTCTTGATCTGCCTTTTCCTTATTTAACCTTCTCCTCTTTCATTTGCCAGCTTTAAGTATCCTTTGACTCCCAATTACTAAGTGAAAATCAGTGAACTTTTTTCTTTTCTCTCTTCATCCTCTCATTAAAATTTTTTTCTGCTTTTTAAAAGAAAACATAGCATTTACAAATCATTTATCTTTGTACTCACCCTTATTTTAGTTTTAGTTATATTCCATCTTTTTTTTTTCTTTTTTTTTTTGAGATGGAGTCTCGCCCTGTCAACCAGGCTGGAGTGCAGTGGTGTGATCTTGGCTCACTGTAACCTCTGCCTCCTGGGTTCAAGCGATTCTTCTGCCTAAGCCTCCCGAGTAGCTGGGATTACAGGTGTGCGCCCCCACGCTTGGCTAATTTTTTTTAATATCTTTATTAGAAACAGTGTTTCACCATGTTGGCCGGCTGGTCTCGAACTCCTGACCTTGTGATCCACCCACCTTGGCCTCCCAAAGTGCTGGGATTACAGGCATGAGCCACCGTGCCCGGCCAATTATATTCCATTCTTATGATCAGTCTTTTTGCTGTAGGTTTCTCCATACATTTTGGTTAGAAGAAGCTCATCTAAGGTCCTCAAGAAAGGCTCGTAGGTATAGTAATTCTTGAATTTTTCGATGTTCAAACCCTTTTCTTTAGATTTAACATTTTTTGTTTTTACCATTATGTATGATATTAATTGTAGGTTTTTCTTCTATTTTGGTATTTTCCTATTTACATTGATACATAATAGATATATTTTCAGGGTACATGTGATAATTTAATATATGAATATAATTTGTAAACATCAAATCAGTATAATTGGGATATCCATAACCTTAAATATTCATCTTTTTTTTAACGCTGGAAACATTAGCCTTAATCCTTAAGTACGGCTTGCCTAGATATAAAATGCTTAGTTCACATCTTTTCCCTTGAGTTTGTCTAAAATGTTTCTCTGCTGTTGTTTTGCTTTTTATATTGCCATTGGGAAATCTAATTACCAATCTTTCTTTTCTCTGTAAATGATTTGGTTTTCTTGTCTAGAGAAAATGAGGATTTTTTTTTTTCTTTTAAATGTAATGGTTTTACTAGGATGTATCTTGGAATTAACTCTTCAGGGTCAATTTTCACTATACACTTGAGCCTTTTTAACATAAAGATTCAAGTCTTCTTTATTTCAGGATGATTTCTTAGACTTTATGTTTTTTCTTTTTTAGTACTTTGTTTTTTTGGTTTGTTTTCGTTTTTGGAACTTTTTTTTTTTTTTTGAGATGGAGTCTCGCTCTGTCACCCAGGCTGGAGTGCAGTGGCGCGATCTGGGCCCACTGCAAGCTCTGCCTCCCAGGTTCACGCCATTCTCCCGCCTCAGCCTCCGGAGTAGTTGGACTACAGGCGCCCGCCACCGCGCCCAGCTGATTTTTTTGTATTTTTAGTAGAGACAGGGTTTCATAGTGTTAGCCAGGATGGTCTCGATCTCCTGAACTGGTGATCTGCCCACCTCGGCCTCCCAGAGTGCTGGGATTATAGACGTGAGCCACTGCACCCGGCCTTTGGAGCTTATTTTATACATAAGTTAGAAAGTCGTCGTCGTCGTTTTTTTTGTTTTGTTTTGTTTTGTTTTAGAGACAGGGTCTTGCGGTGTCACCCAGGCTGGGGTGCCATAGCCTGAACTCACTGCAGCCTCGAACTCCTGGGCTCAAGTGACCTTCCTGTATCAGTGGCATGAGATACCCTGCCTGCCCTGTTAGAACTTCTATGTCTAATATACAAGCACCTTCTCTCTTATCCTTTTACATTCTTTATTTTTATTCTTTTGGCTGTTTTCATACCTTTCTTCAGTATTCTTTATTAAATGTTCAGTAGAATTCTAGTCTTCTGTGGGCACCTTGTAATTTAGTCTTCATTTCTGAGATGATTTTGTTTTCTGCAGAGTATTTCTGGGTTTGCTCACTTCTCATTTCATATCTTCCTATTACTTTTATCCATTCTGCCTTGAGTTTTTGCATTTGTGATTTGATGAGATTTTTAAAAATATCTGCAACTTCTAACTTAAAGATACTTAATTTAAGTTGGGATATTGTGATGTAGTTTTGTTTCATTGTTTTAAGGAGAATTTTCATTAGCTAAAATGTCTGATTCTCATTTTCTGTTTTATTTTTATAGCAACTTTACATGGATTTGGTCTGCCTTTTTCTGTTTATTTTGTAACTGTATTTTCCATAATTTTATTTACTTAGATGAGTATTAACAGTTATATATTAATACACAGAAGCGAGGATTTTGTATAGGGAAGTTTCTTATTTCAAAAGCACTCTCTTCCTTTGGTGTAGTGAAATGCAGGTTTTTTAAATCAATGACACACTTTTGAGATGGGGTCTTGCTCTGTCACCCAGGCTGGGGTGTAATACGTGGCATGATCTTGACTCACTGCAACCTCCGCCTCCTGAGCTCAAGCTATCCTCCCACCTCAACCTCCCAAGTAGCTGGGACCACAGGCTCCTGCCACCATGTCCAGCTAATTTTTTTGTATTATTGGTAAAGATGGGTTTTTGTCATGTTTTCCAGGCTGGTCTTGAACTCCTGAGCTCAAGCGATCTTTCCAGCTTGGCCTCCCAAAGTGCTGGGGTTATGGGTGTGAGCCACCATGCCTGGCCCAAATCAATGACACTCTTATTAGAGGGCAGTGTCAGTATGTTTTCTAAGTTATGATTCACTGTTGTTTTTGTAGGATCCTTACTTTCCCTTTCCTGCTTCTTTCTTTACTTTTACTATCAAAGTCTCAGTGGGTGCCTTTTCCTTTCAATTTACCCCTTCTGCCTCCAAAAGTGATGCCTTCTTGAAGGTACCTCCTTTATCCTGAACAACTTTAAGGTGGGGTGTGTTGGCTCATGCCTATAATCCCAGAACTTTGGGAGGCCGAGGTGGGAGGATCACTTGAATCCAGGAGTTTGAGACCAGCCTATCAACATAGGGAGACCCCGTCTCTACAAAAAATACAAAAATTAGCTGGGCATGGTGATGTGTGTCTGTAGTCCCAGCTACTCAGAGGATCAGTTGACCCTGGGAGGGCAAGGCTGCAGTGAGCCATTATTGTCCACTGCACTGTAGCCTGGGTAACAGAGCCAGACCCTGTCTCAAAAAATACACATAAAAATAAAATCAATTCCTTTTAACTTCTCAGTAGCGTGTGTTTGATATCCCATATCTTAGACCTATTTTTAGTATCTTCATAATCAAGTGGGATTTTTGTCTTTTGTGGATTTTTCTTTGTTCCATCAGCTTTAGGTTATGCAAACCTCTCCTTTTCTTTTTTACTCCCCACCCCCAGCTTTTTTAAGTTTTATTTTGGTGAAGCTCTTACTCTTGCCTGTCTCTCACCACAGGCATAGGCTTTGCAGATGAGTTTCTTGGATTGGGAAATATTTTGAAGTTCATATTATATGTCTCCCAGTTTTTCTGAGGCATGGGTTATGAGTGATTTTATTTGTGTATGCTGTTGATATGTGTAGTTTTTCTGGAGCATGGAGAAATTCAGTTTTAGGCAGCTGTCATTAATTTTGACAGCTCAGAAGTCATATCCTTCATTTTTGAAGAATTTTTTGCTGGATAAAGAATTGCAGATTGGGTCAGGCATGGTGGCTCACACCTGTAATCCCAGCACTTTGGGAGGCCAAGATGGGTGAATCACCTGAGGTCGGGAGTTCGAGACCAGCCTGGTCAACCTAGAGAAACCCCATCTCTACTAGAAATACAAAAATTAGCTGGACATGGTGGCGGGTGCCTGTAATCCCAGCTACTCAGGAGGCTGAGGCAGAAGAATTGCTTGAACCCGGGAGGCGGAGGTTGCAGTGAGCTGAGATTGTGCCATTGCACTCTAGCCTGGGCGACAAGAGTGAAACTCTATCTCCAGGATAAAAGCATCTACAGGAGCCAGCTCATCTTTCTAAGGTTCTTCTTTCTTAGCTCCTCTAATTTTTCTTGCCTCAGTTGGTATCCACTGAATTATCCAGCTCTTCTTATATTTTCATATATTTTATATTTTCTATAAGTGGGAGCATTGGTATGTCATAAGATATTCCATCCCATCCTCATGCCTGCTTGCTACCATTTTTGCTTACTTTTAAGAGCTGAGATTTCTTATGTTTAGTTCTCAACTTTATTCATAAGATCTTGAAGTTTTATGATACTTTTATTAAAATCTAGTGTGCCAGAGGGCCCCAGGACCCACCCCAGGTGTGATGGTTTGATAGGAAGATTCACAGGGCTGTAGTATGTTGTTGTATATAGTTGTACTTATTGCTAAGATTTATTACAGCAAAAAGATACAAGGTAAAATCAGCAAATGTAAAAGGTGCATAGAGCCACGTCTGGAGGAAACTGGGTATAAGCTTCCTAGAATCCTCTTTCAGTGGAGTCTCATGAGACGTGCTTAGTCCTCTATCAGTGAGTCGTGACAACATATGTGAAATGTTATTTGCCAGGGAGGCTCATTAGAGACTCTGTGCCCAGGGATTTTACTGGGCCTCTTCATGTAGGCACCCTCTGCCTAGTGTTTGCAGTTCAGACTCCCAGAAGGAAAGCAACTGTTCATCATGAACTGTATTGCATAAATAGTTTGGCACAATGAGCCATTCTTATCAGTTAGGTTCATGGGAACCCTCCTGAACCTCCTGAAATAGATGTTCCCAGAAGCCAGCCAGAGGCCAGTGTTGCCAGCAAGTCTTTTCAAGGATAGCGGTTTAGGCCTTTTAACTCTTTCTTTCCTTCTTTCTTTTTTTTAGGGTTGATAACTTTTTTTCTATATACCAATCCGATGAAACATTTATTCAACATAGTAGGAAAAATTGTTGGAGATCTAAAATAGGTCAGCAATGTCATATCTAATATAATCAGTTCATTTTCTTTGTAGTAAAACTCTGAGAAACAGTAGTAAGCAAAATAAAACAAAATTATTTTTCTTTAATATTACTGGAAAAGTATACTCAGTGAAGGAAAATAGCATCTTCCCTATCATAATCTTAAGATTTGATTTTTCTTAAACATTTTAAATTGAGATAGTAAAAGTGCCAGTATGTTATGGTAAGTAACATTTTCTTCCTTCACTAATTTTTGTTAATGGACAGAGAAAACGACTGTGTAAAGAAACTGTATATTCATTCCTTTTAGCCTAAGAAAGCTGTCAAGATAAAACCTCACCCACCTATAGCTCCTCGACCTTCTAGTGGTTCCACTGCACCATCTCGCCACCGATTGGTAAGGGTCCTCCCCAACATTGGTCAATCTTGTTTACCTGCTTTTGGGAATGCATATCTGCCCGAAATCTCTAGGAATGGAGTTTCAAGTTTGGCAACTCAACTCCCTGCTGAGAGATCCATGTCTTCTATCACTGGTGAATTTCTTAAGGAAAATAATAGCTGGGAGAATAACACACTGTCTCACTCCAGTAGCAATGTCAAACTACCTCCTCAGATACCCAATTTGGAGTTGGGAAATGACCAGGAGCTTGCTGACTCTGTTCTCCATCTTGGATCATCCTTGCCTAGGCAGACAAAACACTTTTTAGGAAACTTGCCATCTAGTAATGAGGACACTGTCTTACCTTCAGAAGAATGTGTAATCGAAGAATCACTTCTACCTGAAGTGGGCTCACTGGCTTCATTTGCAGATAGAAATGCTGATGAGCAGAGCAGCGGCTTAGAAGATGCATGCAAAGTGAATCCGGAGTTGTTACTTACTAATGCTGACAAAGGGTTGAAAGCTCCAGAGCAGCATCTTAAGCATGTTGCGGGAGTGCTGAGTGGGGAATCAGTAGAGACTTCAGTTCTTAACTACCGCGAATTAAGTCCTCACAAGAATAGACTCTTGTCACCTCTTCGCTGTTCTGCACCAATGTCGCTACATAATTCTCTGGTGAAACCACAGAGACAGTCCAAATGTTTTGAGTTACTACAGCCTTCTTCTCGGTCACTGGATGTTCAAAACCTAACTGATTGTTCTTCCTCTAGGACCCCTCGCTTTCAAGGGGTTAAAGTTGATTCACCTGGGAAAAGATCTGATGTTATTTCCAAAGTTGAGGCTCGGGATATCACAGAAATGGCTAACAAGGCTTCCAAAGAACCTGTCGATTGTGTAAATAATATCAGTTTTCTTGCTTCACTGGCCCGGAGCACAAGCAGAGATAGATTACAGAGCACACGTGGGGCAGGCAGGCTTCAGACCTCTGGAATTGGGCTGTCTACAAACCTCCAGCATTTTCAGGAAGAAAACCTTAGGAAAAGTTCTCCCCAGTTAGAACATCCAGAAGTTTTTTTGGTCAGTATTTTCCTTTCAGCATGCTCTAGTAGTTACCCTTGTAGTGATCCAACTTACTTAAAGTTTGGTTTTTGTTTACATAAATAAGGAAGGCTAAAATTAGATTATTTTCATAAGTTTATCTGAAAATGTTTCTTTAGTTTGTATAAAATCTTCTTGATGGTTGAATTTTGAATGCTCTTTTAGTCCTGAAATGAGAATAGTAATTTGAACATAAATTAATGTAAACAGTTTATCAGATATGTATGTATATGTTGAACTCCTCGAACTCCTGGGCTCAAGCAATCCTCCTGCCTTAGCCTCCTGAGTAGCTGGGAATATAGGGACATGCCAATACACTGGTATTTTTAAATACGTATTAAAAATATGTATTTTTAAATGGTAAATCTTTTTAATGTTTTTTTCCATCCCAAGTAAGAACTTTTTATTTGAGTCATCAAATTTTACTCCCTCTCTCTCTCTCTTTTTTTTTTTTTTTGAGACAAGGTCTCATTCTGTCACCCAGGCTGGAGCACATTGGCATAATCATGGTTCACTGCAGCCTTGACCTCCTGGGCTCAAGCAATCCTCCCACCTCAGTCTCTCGAGTCACTGAGACTACCGGCGCATGCCACCATGCCTGATTAACTTTTATATTCTTTGTAGAGATGGGGTTTCACCATGTTGCCCAGGCTGCTCTCAAACTCCTGGAACACAGCGGTGCAATCATAGCTCACTGCAGCCGTGATGTCCTAGGCTCAAGCGATCCTCTCACCTCAGCCTCCCAAAGTGCTGGGATTACAGGCATGGGTCACCACACCCAGCAAATTTTACCCTCTTAAAGATAAATAATAGGCATGATATTGCTAGATGTGGAATCAGGTTCTGAGTTAATTTAATTAAACAAAAATTGGATTAAATAATTTAAAATGAAAGTCCAACAGCATGTTAGTGATAAAATACAAGTATTTCATGTTTGTTGATCATTTCTATTCTTCATTGACTCACCTCTATAGATGTTTTGTGTTTTAATTGTAGTCTGCCCATGGTGTTGGAATGAATGGAAATAATGCAGCAACAGGGAAAAGCGTAGGTAAGCTACAGATAATTTTGAAAACAATATAAGGCTGATAATTACATAATTATGCATCCGGTTGAATTTTCAAAGAGAAATGGGAAGAACCTTCTCTGTGGCATGTAAAGAGTAAATTCTCTCCCTAAATGTTTTTTCCAATTAAGAAAATAATTATGAGAATGGACTGTAGGACACACATAAAGAGCAAAACAAAAATTGAAATGGAAATATCTTGTCTTGGAAGAGGTGTTATCTATGTCAAAAAACCCACAAGATTACTGAAGAATGAACATGTAGTTCCCAACCACCTTAGTTACTGGCCACTCTAGAGCCATGTGGGTTTTGAAGAATTACCCTAGAAAGATGTCTTTCAACATCATGGCCAAACATCAGAGGTGGTGGTAAGAATCTCTTTTTGATGATCTGGTCATTTCTGGATAAAAGAAAGGGACCATCTCTAGGGCCATCCCTTTCCATGGCATACTAGTAGAAGTGACTATAACATTAGCACTTCTTTCTACCAACATAGAAAAACATTAAAGATGCACTGGCTAGTCCTTATTTTCAAGGAGGAAGGAAGCCATCTTTTTAAATGTTTTAATATCCAGACCAGGGATGGGAAACTCGTTACCAAAGATGTGCCACCTTTGTAGCCCCAAGGGTTTAAAAGATATTTGTTATGGTTGTCATGTGAGTTTTATGTTTTTATTGAAGACATTTAGGGTTTGTTTTTCATTCCTATGTAAGGCCCAAGATTATAAAGTCATAATCTATTTGCATATTTTTTCAATTCTTTTGTACTATGGTAAAATAAACGTAACATAAATTTTACTGTCATAACCATTTTTAAGTATAAAGTTCAGTGACTTTCACATTGTTGGGGATCCATCACCATCTTTCTCCAGAACACTTTTCAAGCTGAAACACTTTTCCCCCTCCCACCACCTTGGCAACCACCATTTCATTTCCTAATTCAATGATTTTTTAGGTACTCTAAGTACCTCATGTAAGTGGAATCATACAGTATTTGTCTTTTTATGACTGGCTTATTTCACTTATCAGAATGTCCTCAAGATTTACCCATGTAGTAGTACATATCAGAAATTTTTTTCTTTTGGGGGCTGATACTCTATTGTACGTGTGTGTGTACACACACACACAATATACACATACACACAGAGCACATTTTGCTTATCCATTCATCTGTTAATAAACAGTTGTATTGCTTCCGTGTTTTAGCTATTGTGAATAATGGTGCTGTGAACACTATTTTCAATTATTTAGAATATATACCCAGAATGAAACTGCGGGATCAGAAGGTATTTCTATTTTTAATTTTTTGAGGAACCATCATATTGTTTTCCACAGTTGCTGTACCATGTTTCATTCCATCAACAGTGCAAAAGGATTCCAATTTCTCCACATCCTTGGCAACACTTGTTATTTTCCTATTTTTTTTTTTTTGCTAGTAGCCATCCTAATGGGTGTGAGGTGATGTCACTGTGGTTTTGATTTGCATATCTGTGATGATTAGTGTTACTGATTATTGATTCCATAATTAGTGAAGTTGATTTCCTAATGAGTAGTTTCATGTGTTTATTGGTCGTTTCTAGATTTTCTTTGGAGAAATGTCTTTTCATGTTTTCCCCCCCTCCAACCCAAACTGTATCCAGCTTTATTAAAGATACTTTCCATAAACAATCATGGTATTTCAGGCAGGACATGGACAGACAGTCGTTAACAGTATACAACAACTTTCAAACTCCCTTCTTCAGTGGAATACCAAAAACCAGAAAGCCACTATAAAACCCAGTGAAATATCTGATGTTCTGAACAGGGGAAGTTTAGAGTGAGGGTTGACATTTCACATTTAGCATGTTGTTTAACAACTTTTCACAAGCTGACCCTGACTTTCAGGAAGTGCAATAAAAATGGCAGAATTTATCTGAAGATCCACAATCTAGAAATGGAACCACTGCTTTTTTGATAGGTGCCATCTCAGTGGCATCACTGGAAAGTCCAGAATGCCTGACACATTAGGAAATCCAATGTCTGACACATTAGGAAATCCAGTTTGTTTATTTTCTCCTTTTGTTACCTGTGCCTTTGGTGTCATATCCAAGAAATCACCACCAAATCCAGTATCATGAAGCTTTTCCCCTATCTTTTCTTCTAGAAGTTTTGTAGTTTTAGGTCTTATGTTTAGGACTTCGATCCATTTTGAGTTAATTGTTATGTAGAGTGTAAGGTAAGGGTTCCACTTCATTCTTTTGCATGCGAACATCCCATTTTCTTGCTAACTTTTGTTGAAACACTGTCCTTCTTCATTGAATGGTCTTGGCACCCGTATTGAAAGTCATTTGATCATGTATATGAGGATTTGTTTCTGGACTCTCTACTCATTGGTCTGTGTGTCTGTTTTATGCCAGTGTCACATTGTTTTCGTTACTGTAATTTATTGACTTTTAATGTTATAGTTGTTGTTTTTCCTTGACACATAACTCTGTCCTGCCCTAACACACGGCTAATCTTCTTGAAAATTTGCATTACACCCATCCCTACTCACTCAGCTCTAGTTCAGTCTTGAGTGCTGGCTCACGTCTCACTTGCTACTCTTCTGAAACTGCTATTGCTGTGGTCCCTGACGATCTCCACAATTTCAAATCCATTGGATGCTTCCTTATCTTTATCTTACTTGATTTTTGTGTCCTTCATTCTTGAAATAGTTTTCTTTTCTTTTCTTTTTTTATTCTAGGCTATCACATTGTTATAAATTCTTTCTTTTGTTTTAATGTTTTTTTAACCTCAGTTTTCTTCTGTCCTTTTTTTTTTTTTTTTTTTTTTTTTTTTTTTTAACCAGCCCTCTGCTTGTCACCAGATACATGCTCTTTTTGTTTGATTTCATTTAGGTTTGAAGTATCAGCTGCTAGCTGCAGTAGAGCTGTGTAACTTCCTTCCATTTTCTCTCACCATAATAACTATCATTCTGAATTATCTAGAAGAGTCTGTATACATTCTGATGCAAGTTTCATTTAGTTGACCTCCTAGATTCCTCCATTGGTCCTCTGTTCTTTTCACTGTAAGGTTTTCCTTGGAAACTGTATCAATTATTGTAGTTTTAGCCATTGATTTTAGGCAGATGACTACCAACCTTGCGTCTGAAACACTAATTTATTACTTTTTGCTGCCTTTCTGTTGGGTCAGTTTTTGTAGATTCTGTTAGATGTTAGATCAAATATGAGACTAGGAAATGGCAAACAAGTGAATTACCTCAAGTACCTTTCATCTTCTTCTGAAAAGCAACTCTTCCCATCAATATGATTTTATGGATTTTTTTCTTTATTCATCTGTTCGGTACACATTTGAGAGAAGGCGTCAGAGAGGAGTTGATAATTGATGATGTCTTACAGGACAAGTCAAATGCTACGGGGTTGACAGGTAGAGTTTATTTTAGAAGAGATTGCAGATGTAGAAGGACTCGGTACATCCTTCAGGGTGGGTTTGACATGGTAAATTACGGTGTCTCTGGATAGTTAGAAAGGCATTATATTGGACATAATAATACCTTAAATGCTAGTCCAAGGAATTTATATTTTTCCTGTTTATAGTGGAGAATCAATATGTTTAGTGATGGTTCCTAGCACACAGTAGTTGACTAATAGTTTTCTCTGAATGGTAGAAGGATGTGTGGAAGCTGCTCTCATAGAATAGTTATATTTTTGTGCTGCCTCATTACTGTCACTAATGTATTCTCTGTCTCTACACATTCACAAGAGTTTTTTTTTTTTTTTTTTGGCAGAGTCTTGCTCTGTTGCCTGGTTAGGCTGAAGTGCAGTGGCACGATCTTGGCTCACTGCAACCTCTTCCTCACGGGTTGAAGCGATTCTTCTGCCTCAGCCTCCTGAGTAGCTGGGACTACAGACACGTGCTACCATGCCCAGCTAACTTTTGTATTTTTAGTAGAGACGGGGTTTTACCATGTTGGCCTGACTGGTCTCGAACTCCTGACCTCAGGTGATTTGCCAACCTTGGCCACCCAAAGTGCTAGGATTACAGGTGTGAGCCACCGTGCCTGGCCTCACAAGAGTTCTTGAATGAAAAAAAGTGTGGAGAATACTGAGTTAAGTATCCCCTAAGAAAAGAAAAAAAAAATGAAAATGTGACTACAGTGAATTAAATTATTATCAGAGATTCTTCACCATTGTTTAAGGAAGAATATCCTAAGCCTGAATTTTAAAGATAGTTTCGAGTAGATAAACTTCCATTGGGCATCATGTAATATATGCCTTTCTTTGGTGTCCTGTGCAAGTGCAAGTAAATATCTTTTTAAAAATATTTTAAATAATGGAATTACACCATCACCTTTGTGAGATGTTCTTGGTATCTCTAAGTGCACTTGAGAAATAAAATGTTTATTAACTGAGTTGGTACCCAGGCACTATTAGGAGTCACTCCAGTTGTTTCAAATTTTGTTTCTAGTTTTCGCAAGATCTGGGAATGTATTTTAGACTGGTAATAAAGAAGATTTAATTTTGCTGGGCTTGTGTACAAATTACCTAATCTCTGTTGTGACAAAAGACATAGAACCAATTAATTGTAAATCTGATTTTTTGAACCCTTTAAGAAATTTCAGACTTTTAGCTGCCAAATAAATACCAAGCTTAGGCCTCCCAAACCTTTTTCAGTAGTGGAGAAAAGGTCCCAGCACTATTGACACTACCAGTTGTTCCTCACTCCTTCCACTTGTTCTTGCATTTTTTTTTTGCCTCTTGCTTCTTAGCCTTTGAGTGACACCAAGCACATGTGTACTTATACTGTTACTTTATCAACTATGGGCAGGAACTTTGAGTCTCTCTGCTTATGACTGGGGTTTGTTGGCATTTTGATCAGTTCTAAAAGACATTTCACTTAGTAATTAAAGAAATTGATTTGGCCTGGCACGGTGGCTCACACCTGTAATCCCAGCACTTTGGGAGGCCGAGATGGTTGGATCATGAGGTCAGGAGTTCAAGAGCAGAACAGACTGACCAAGATGGTGAAACCCCATCTCTACTAAAAATACAAAAAAATTAGCTGGGCATGGCGGTGCACGCCTGTAGTCCCAGCTACTCGGGAGGCTGAGGCAGAAAAATCACTTGAAACTGGGAGGCGGAGCTTGCAGTGAGCCGATATCGTGCCACTGCACTCCAGCCTGGGCAACAGAGCGAAACTGTCCCCCCCTCGAAAAACAAAACAAAACAAAAACCATATTTAATTCTTTCTTATGTAATAACAGATGTGCTCTTATTTTTAAGGTAAAAACTCAAAGTTGATACAGTAGTACAGAATTCAGTAAATATTTTTGGAAAACTAGTAGTACTGTGAAATTGATCTGTGTACTGTGTTAGTTAGTATTATTAATATGACATTTTATGTAATTATAACATGCTTAAAACTTTCAGAGTGCTTTTTACATATGTGGGCTGAACTGACCTTTAAAGTCCTTATTAATCTAGAGAGAAAAATACATATTCTATTATGTTAAAAATAAACATATTGAAGTTTTGAAAGAATAAATGACTTGTTCGTGGTTTGATGAACTTACTGTTTGTGTTGTAATAGGACTAAAAGGCATGTTTCATGATACTCTGGTACTCCTTTTTGGTGTGAACAAACAGAATATTTGTATTGCAATCATGTTCTCAGAGGTTTCATCAAATATGATTTTGAAGCAAACATTTTTCTTTATTCTCTGTCAAAATTTGGTATACTTTATATAAACTGATTACCATTAGAAATAATCAGAAAAGTGGTATGTATAAGAAGTTCTAAAAATATAAGTGCTAATCAGTGGAAACCTACCACATCTTAAAAAAAATAGTTCCACTGCAACTTGACCTGTAGATTTTATAAATAATTTTAGATATAAAAATAACACAAATTAATTTTTATGGCATAGATATTTACTTTGATAGGACTATGTTTGGTGTTTTGCTTAATAGTTTCATGTTTAGGATTTTATGCCTATGTTAATCAAGGTGTCCTTTCTCTAAACAGGAGAATGTACTACTCATCACCTCCCACCTGTGAAAGCCCCTCTTCAGGCAAAGAAGAAAAAAACAAATCATTGTTTTCTTTGTGGAAAGAAAACAGGACTGGCTAGTAGCTACGAATGCAGGCAGGTTGGCCAGATGGAGAAGCTGAGATGCTTTCTCTGTGATAACCCAGCTTGGGGATTAGGCAAAATAAAATATTTAAATTGCCTATTTATAACATCATTAAGATGATGTTCAAATAGCTATGTTCAGTTGAACTTCTAATTGGCTGAAGTAAAGAACAAGTAGATAGCTCATGGGTTTCCAAAAGATAAAAACAGATCCTTCCTTGTCCTTTAAGTTAGGAGATTTAAACTAATCTGAGAGTGTACCTTTTTTGTCTTATGATGAACCTGCTTGGATTTTGTTTGAACAGCACCTTGGAAGAACCCCTCCCTGAATATTCTATTAAAAATTAACAAAAAAAGTAAAAGTTAATATAAAATAGATGAATAATATATTTCCAAAAATTATGAAATTTTTCTTACCGTAATTATTTATTTCATTAGTATTGATGGATATCCTCCAAGGATGATATGTCATCTTGGATGTCAGCCCTTAGATTGAGGCTAGGCTTGAAAATAACTGCTGCTGCGGCCTGTTTTTTTTTTTTTCAGTACTGCAATCATAGCTCACTGGAGCCTTGATGTCTTAGGCTCAAGCGATCCCCCTGCCTCAGCCTCCCTAATAGCTAGGACTATAGGCATGTGCCATCATGCCTGGTTAATTTTTTAAATGTTTTGTAGAGACAGATCTCACTATATTGCCTAGGCTGGTCTCAAACTCCTGGCCTCAACTGATCTTCTCACCTTGGCCTCCCAAAGTGCTGGAATTTCAGGTGTGAGCCGCCACCACACTCAGTCCAGTCCCTGCTTTTTAGAGTGTATTCTGTTCAAATGAAAACAACTTATCTTGCTACTAGAGATATTTTTTAAAATTCTTTCATGGCATAGTTAGATTTTACTATTTTAATTTTATCATGAGACTGAATTTCTCAGAAATTCAGAATTCTTTGAGGTTTAGTAGGTATAAGAGAAATGATGGGCATATTTATCAGCTTTTTGCAGTTTTACTACTGATAAGTTCTACATCCTGTTTCATTATTATTATTATTATTATTTTCCTTCTTTTTGAGACTGAGTCTTGCTCTGTCACCAGGCTGGAGTGCAGTGGCATGATCTTGGCTCACTGCAACCTCCACCTCCTGGGTTCAAGCGATTCTCTTGCCTCAGCCTCCCAAGTAGCTGGACTACAGGTACATGCCAGCACGCCCAGCTAATTTTTGTATTTTTAGTAGAGATGGGTTTTCACCATGTTGGTCAGGATGGCCTCGAGATCCACCTGCCTCGGCCTTCCAAAGTGCTGGGATTACAGGCATGAGCCACCGCACCTGGCCTACCCTGTTTCATTCTATAATGATTTCTTTATCATAAATTGTCATATTCATAGACAATTAACTTGTTCTTTTTAGGGGGTATTTATGTTTGTTTACGAATGAAAGGGACATGTCAGCAGTGAAATTGCTAAAAAGAACCAAAGGGCCCCTGTTGGACTACCTGAAGTCAAGCTCTTCTCTCCCAGAGAGATGAGCCTTTCATAGAAATACAACTATTCACGTAAACTTTTTTTGTGCTTTAGATGTGGAAACAACTTCTGTGCATCTCATCGTTATGCAGAAACTCATGGCTGTACCTATGATTACAAGAGTGCAGGGAGGAGATACTTGCACGAGGCAAATCCTGTGGTTAATGCACCAAAACTTCCAAAAATCTAACTCTTCCTCTACATCTTACTGTTCTGCCTGGGAATCGTATTATAATGACAGAAGAAATATTGTTTAGACTATTATTTTTGTTCGACTCTAAAAGATTTGCCAAATAACAAAAGCATACAATGCATACTGTTGGAGAACAAGAATGCTACTGTATTTTACATCTTTATTTCTTGGTGAAACAAAAGTTTTAAAAGTAGTTTTAAAAACTTTACAGTGGAATGATTTAGCTTTGTTATTGCATGTCTTGTGTTAAGTGTTTTATATATGATATTGCAGTTTTACTAGACAAATCTTCAAAAGATGCACTTTAGGAAACGAAATATTTCCTAAATAACCAGCCTTCCACATTGTACAGAATGAGCAGTCATGTAATGAATGGCTCTACTCAAATTGACCATATGGTTTTTTTCTTTTTCTTTTTCTTCTTCTCCTCCTCCTCCTCCTCCTCCTCCTCCTCCTCCTCCTCCTTCTTCTTCCTCCTCCTCCTCCTCCTCCTTCTTCTTCTTCTTCGTCCTCCTCCTCCCCCCCTCCTCCCCCCTCCCTCCTCCCCCCTCCTCCTCCTCCTCCTCCTCCTCCTCCTCTTCTTCTTCTTCTTCTTCCTTTTTTCAGAGGTGGGATGGGTGGAGATTTTTAAAAATTCCCATACGTGAAAGTTTACTGGGTTTTTAGCAAGTTCCTTTCTACTTCAAGCTACTTTTTTAAAAAAGAACATTTTTCCAGTGTGGTTTTTAACAGATATATATTTCTTCCACATTCAGATTAGCATTCAGACATGTATCCATTCTAGAAAACACATAATGTTCATGATAGTGTATATTTTACTACTTTTTGAATGTTAATTTTAAAATAGAAGATGTCCCACTTGCCATTAAATATAGAAGCCAACTTTTTACCTTTTGAAAAATGGCTACATTTAAAACAAAATCTCACAGCTTGATTTTTCTTATTTGTTGAGAGCTATTACCAGGAGAAGTTCAAATAAATATTCAATTTCATTATGAGTTTTATTATTTATTTATAATAGTTTTTCTTTTATAAATAATTTTTCTTTTATAAAATCATTTAATTAAATGAGTGATTTATTTTACGTGGATAAAATAACTATCAGTATGAAAGTATTCTTTTAGGGGATTAAGGATCCTATTCCCCAGGTGTAACCAGAAACCATTAAAGCATTTGGGAGGCCACTTGCTGTATAGAAGCTCAGTTCAGACTGATGCTGAACCCTGAGCACCCAACCCAGGTAGACTCTGCAGCCCTGGGGTAGCAGACTCTGCTAAGAGTACCAGAAAGCTAACTTAGGAGCTGTGAGGGGCCTCTTCCTCCACTTAAGGTTGAATGAACTGGAGAGCTCACTGCCCCTGCTCCTGTAAGAAATGAAATGTTGATGGAGACAGATGCCTTCAGACAGAGGGCAGTAAATTTATAAGAGAGAATGGCTAAAAGTTAGCAGAGGAGCTATGCAAATTGGGGTTGAAGGCATGCTTTTTAAGAAGGCTGGATATAAGTAGATGAAAAATACTTTCATTTGTGTTATGAATAATTCAGTATTTCCTCACGTATCATGTGTTTTAGACACTTAAAGTATTAGAACTGCATTACAGAGATAGACTGCTGAGAAGTGGACCATAGCATATTTATTCTGCAAACAAATATGAATGCTTAGGGCATACTTGATGTAGTGTACTATGCTTTTTAAACCAAGACTATAAGTAGAAGTAAGTCTCATTCTAAGTTTTACTAAAGATTGTGGTGAAAGTTAAGTCTTTTTACTAGTCTTAAATAACTGAGAGCTGAACTATTTTAATTCAGTAAGTTATATCATTATATTGAGGGGCATTTATTTATGCTGTAAATTCTTATACAGACACATTCCAAATTTTAGAGACATTGTATCTGTCTTTGCATTTCCAGTAATTAGCAGAGTGGGTTGCATGTAGGTACTGGTTAAACATTTTTTTTAACCATGTTTTTTTTTTTTTTTTTGAGATGGAGTCTTGCTCTGTCACCCAGGCTGGGTGCAGTGGCGTGATCTTGGCTCACTGCAACCTCTACCTCCTGGGTTTGTGCGATTCTCCTGCTACAGCCTCCTGAGTAGCTGGGATTACAGGTGCCCACCACCATGCCTAGTTAATTTTTGTATTTTTAGTAGAGATGGGGTTTCACGATGTTAGCCAGGCCAGTCTTGAACTCCTAACCTCAAGTGATCTGCCTACCTCGGCCTCCCAAAGTGCGGGATTATAGCCATGAGCCACTGCACCTGGCCCATGATTTTTTTAAAAAGGCATTTATGTTGTTTTATTTAGCTAAGCCTATTTTATATGACGAAGTTCAGTTCTGGATTTTTTAAAAACAGCATTTAGTTTCACAGCACTAAAAGTTTAAAATTTTTAACTTTTGGCTATGTGAAATATTTTCAGGTTATATTTAATGTAATCATTCTAAAATGGGAAAATCCAGATACTCAGATGTTCTTAAAATTCTGTCAGTGTACATGTAACTTGTAGAGAGAATTATTTTTTAAAAGACAGGAATTCATTTTCTCATATATATTATTAGGTTTTTCTTTTCTTTTCTTTTCTTTTTTCAGACAGAGTCTCACTCTATCACCAGGCTGGAGTGCAGTGGTGTGATCTCGGCTCACTGCAACCTCTGCCTCTGGTTCAAGTGATTCTCCTGCTCCAGCCTTCCGAGTAGCTAGGACTACAGGCACGCACCACCACGCCCAACTAATTTTTGTATTTTTATTAGAGTTGGGGTCTCACCATGTTGGCCAGGATGGTGTCAATCTCTTGACCCCGTGATCCACCTGCCTTGGCTTCCTGAAGTGCTGGGATTACAGGCGTGAGCCACCATGCCCAGCCTGTTTAACATTTTTAAGCCATCAAGACAAATAATCAAATTTTGCATCTAGTCATGTTTTTCAAAGTGTAAGCCTTCTACCACTCCTGGAACGTGAGATAATTTTAGGTATTACATGGGTGAACATTTGTAATAATTATATATATTTAATGTATTGGAAAATATAAGTATAAGCCATTTAAGTTGAAAATAATGTAAAATAAATTGATTTAGGTTAAAAATGGTTTAAAATTGACAAGGATTAATATAGCAAAAATTATAAAAGTAAAACAGAATGACTGAAATTTAAGGAATGAAGGCATGATATTTTAAGTTTCTTTGAAAATTAAGTTAAACTTTTGAAATGGTTGATGAAACTAATATACATGGTTTTAGTAAAACTAAGGGTTAAAAAGTAAAATTTTATCATTGACACCCCCCTCCAATTTCTTCTAATAATCAATTTTAGTTTTTCTAGTTGTTACCATCATAACACTAGCCAGTATATTTCAGACATTATTTTATTCTACTCTACTATTAAAAATGAGGAATTAGCTTAACAACACATTACCCCAATACTTCCTAATTTTTATCAGTGTATTACTGTGTTCAGGCTGCCATAACAAAATACCACAACCGACAGAAATTTTTCTGAGAGTTCTATAAGCTAGAAGTCTCAGATCAAGGTCCAACAGGGTCAGTTTCTGGTGAGGGCTCTCTTCCTGGCTTGCAGATAGGTGCCTTCTTGCTATGTCCTCACATGGCCTTTTCTCAGTGTGTACACACAAAGCGGGTTGTGGGTGGGAGAAGAGCATGAGTGCTATCTGGTGTCTCTTCTTTTTTTTTTTTTTTTTTATTTTATTATTATTATTATTTTTAAATTTATTTATTATTATTAAACTTCAAGTTGTAGGGTACATGTGCACAACGTGCAGGTTTGCTACATATGTATACTTCTGCCATGTTGGTGTGCTGCACCCATCAACTCGTCATTTACATCAGGTATAACTCCCAATGCAATCCCTCCCCCCTCCCCCCTCCCTGTGATAGGCCCCGGTGTGTGATGTTCCCCTTCCCGAGTCCAAGTGATCTCATTGTTCAGTTCCCGCCTATGAGTGAGAACATGCGGTGTTTGGTTTTCTGTTCTTGTGATAGTTTGCTGAGAATGATGGTTTCCAGCTGCATCCATGTCCCTACAAAGGACACAAACTCATCCTTTTTTATGGCTGCATAGTATTCCATGGTGTATATGTGCCACATTTTCTTAATCCAATCTGTCACTGATGGACATTTGGGTTGATTCCAAGTCTTTGCTATTGTGAATAGTGCTGCAATAAACATACGTGTGCATGTGTCTTTATAGCAGCATAATTTATAATCCTTTGGGTATATACCCAGTAATGGGATGGCTGGGTCATATGGTACATCTAGTTCTAGATCCTTGAGGAATCGCCATACTGTTTTCCATAATGGTTGAACTAGTTTACACTCCCACCAACAGTGTAAAAGTGTTCCTATTTCTCCACATCCTCTCCAGCACCTGTTGTTTCCTGACTTTTGAATGATCGCCATTCTAACTGGTGTGAGATGGTATCTCATTGTGGTTTTGATTTGCATTTCTCTGATGGCCAGTGATGATGAGCATTTTTTCATGTGTCTGTTGGCTGTATGAATATCTTCTTTTGAGAAATGTCTGTTCATATCCTTTGCCCACTTTTTGATGGGGTTGTTTGTTTTTTTCTTGTAAATTTGTTTGAGTTCTTTGTAGGTTCTGGATATTAGCCCTTTGTCAGATGAGTAGATTGCAAAAATTTTCTCCCATTCTGTAGGTTGCCTGTTCACTCTGATGGTAGTTTCTTTTGCTGTGCAGAAGCTCTTTAGTTTAATGAGATCCCATTTGTCAATTTTGGCTTTTGCTGCCGTTGCTTTTGGTGTTTTAGACATGAAGTCTTTGCCCATGCCTATGTCCTGAATGGTACTACCTAGGTTTTCCTCTAGGATTTTTATGGTATTAGGTCTAACATTTAAGTCTCTAATCCATCTTGAATTAATTTTCGTATAAGGAGTAAGGAAAGGATCCAGTTTCAGCTTTCTACGTATTGCTAGCCAATTTTCCCAGCACCATTTATTAAATAGGGAATCCTTTCCCCATTTCTTGTTTCTCTCAGGTTTGTCAAAGATAAGATGGCTGTAGATGTGTGGTATTATTTCTGAGGACTCTGTTCTGTTCCATTGGTCTATATCTCTGTTTTGGTACCAGTACCATGCTGTTTTGGTTACTGTAGCCTTGTAGTATAGTTTGAAGTCAGGTAGCGTGATGCCTCCAGCTTTGTTCTTTTGACTTAGGATTGTCTTGGAGATGCGGGCTCTTTTTTGGTTCCATATGAACTTTAAAGCAGTTTTTTCCAATTCTGTGAAGAAGCTCATTGGTAGCTTGATGGGGATGGCATTGAATCTATAAATTACCTTGGGCAGTATGGCCATTTTCACGATATTGATTCTTCCTATCCATGAGCATGGTATGTTCTTCCATTTGTTTGTGTCCTCTTTGATTTCACTGAGCAGTGGTTTGTAGTTCTCCTTGAAGAGGTCCTTTACATCCCTTGTAAGTTGGATTCCTAGGTATTTTATTCTCTTTGAAGCAATTGTGAATGGAAGTTCATTCCTGATTTGGCTCTCTGTTTGACTGTCACTGGTGTATAAGAATGCTTGTGATTTTTGCACATTAATTTTGTATCCTGAGACTTTGCTGAAGTTGCTTATCAGCTTAAGGAGATTTTGGGCTGAGACAATGGGGTTTTCTAAATATACAATCCTGTCGTCTGCAAACAGGGACAATTTGACTTCTTCTTTTCCTAACTGAATCCCCTTGATTTCTTTCTCTTGCCTGATTGCCCTAGCCAGAACTTCCAACACTATGTTGAATAGGAGTGGTGAGAGAGGGCATCCCTGTCTTGTGCCAGTTTTCAAAGGGAATTTTTCCAGTTTTTGCCCATTCAGTATGATATTGGCTGTGGGTTTGTCATAAATAGCTCTTATTATTTTGAGGTACGTTCCATCAATACCGAATTTATTGAGCGTTTTTAGCATGAAGGGCTGTTGAATTTTGTCAAAAGCCTTTTCTGCATCTATTGAGATAATGATGTGGTTCTTGTCTTTGGTTCTGTTTATATGCTGGATTATGTTTATTGATTTGCGAATGTTGAACCAGCCTTGCATCCCAGGGATGAAGCCCACTTGATCATGGTGGATAAGCTTTTTGATGTGCTGCTGAATCCGGTTTGCCAGTATTTTATTGAGGATTTTTGCATCGATGTTCATCAGGGATATTGGTCTAAAATTCTCTTTTTTTGTTGTGTCTCTGCCAGGCTTTGGTATCAGGATGATGTTGGCCTCATAAAATGAGTTAGGGAGGATTCCCTCTTTTTCTATTGATTGGAATAGTTTCAGAAGGAATGGTACCAGCTCCTCCTTGTACCTCTGGTAGAATTCAGCTGTGAATCCATCTGGTCCTGGACTTTTTTTGGTTGGTAGGCTATTAATTATTGCCTCAATTTCAGAGCCTGCTATTGGTCTATTCAGGGATTCAACTTCTTCCTGGTTTAGTCTTGGAAGAGTGTAAGTGTCCAGGAAATTATCCATTTCTTCTAGATTTTCCAGTTTATTTGCGTAGAGGTGTTTATAGTATTCTCTGATGGTAGTTTGTATTTCTGTGGGGTCGGTGGTGATATCCCCTTTATCATTTTTAATTGCGTCGATTTGATTCTTCTCTCTTTTCTTCTTTATTAGTCTTGCTAGTGGTCTGTCAATTTTGTTGATCTTTTCAAAAAACCAACTCCTGGATTCATTGATTTTTTGGAGGGTTTTTTGTGTCTCTATCTCCTTCAGTTCTGCTCTGATCTTAGTTATTTCTTGCCTTCTGCTAGCTTTCGAATGTGTTTGCTCTTGCTTCTCTAGTTCTTTTAATTGCGATGTTAGAGTGTCAATTTTAGATCTTTCCTGCTTTCTCTTGTGGGCATTTAGTGCTATAAATTTCCGTCTACACACTGCTTTAAATGTGTCCCAGAGATTCTGGTATGTTGTATCTTTGTTCTCATTGGTTTCAAAGAACATCTTTATTTCTGCCTTCATTTCGTTATGTACCCAGTAGTCATTCAGGAGCAGGTTGTTCAGTTTCCATGTAGTTGAGCGGTTTTGATTGAGTTTCTTAGTCCTGAGTTCTAATTTGATTGCACTGTGGTCTGAGAGACAGTTTGTTATAATTTCTGTTCTTGTACATTTGCTGAGGAGTGCTTTACTTCCAATTACGTGGTCAATTTTGGAGTAAGTACGATGTGGTGCTGAGAAGAATGTATATTCTGTTGATTTGGGGTGGAGAGTTCTATAGATGTCTATTAGGTCTGCTTGCTGCAGAGATGAGTTCAATTCCTGGATATCCTTGTTAACTTTCTGTCTCGTTGATCTGTCTAATGTTGACAGTGGAGTGTTGAAGTCTCCCATTATTATTGTATGGGAGTCTAAGTCTCTTTGTAAGTTTCTAAGGACTTGCTTTATGAATCTGGGTGCTCCTGTATTGGGTGCATATATATTTAGGATAGTTAGCTCTTCCTGTTGAATTGATCCCTTTACCATTATGTAATGGCCTTCTTTGTCTCTTTTGATCTTTGATGGTTTAAAGTCTGTTTTATCAGAGACTAGTATTGCAACCCCCGCTTTTTTGTGTTCTCCATTTGCTTGGTAAATCTTCCTCCATCCCTTTATTTTGAGCCTATGTATGTCTCTGCGTGTGAGATGGGTCTCCTGAATACAGCAGACTGATGGGTCTTGACTCTTTATCCAGTTTGCCAGTCTGTGTCTTTTAATTGGAGCATTTAGTCCATTTACATTTAAGGTTAAGATTGTTATGTGTGAACTTGATCCTGCCATTATGATATTAACTGGTTATTTTGCTCGTTAGTTGATGCAGTTTCTTCCTAGCCTCGATGGTCTTTACATTTTGGCATGTTTTTGCAATGGCTGGTACTGGTTGTTCCTTTCCATGTTTAGTGCTTCCTTCAGGGTCTCTTGTAAGGCAGGCCTAGTGGTGACAAAATCTCTAAGCATTTGCTTATCTGTAAAGGATTTTATTTCTCCTTCACTTATGAAACTTAGTTTGGCTGGATATAAAATTCTGGGTTTAAAATTCTTTTCTTTAAGAATGTTGAATATTGGCCCCCACTCTCTTCTGGCTTGAAGAGTTTCTGCCGAGAGATCTGCTGTTAGTCTGATGGGCTTCCCTTTGTGGGTAACCCGACCTTTCTCTCTGGCTGCCCTTAAGATTTTTTCCTTCATTTCAACTTTGGTGAATCTGGCAATTATGTGTCTTGGAGTTGCTCTTCTCGAGGAGTATCTTTGTGGCGTTCTCTGTATTTCCTGGATTTGAATGTTGGCCTGCCCTACTAGGTTGGGGAAGTTCTCCTGGATGATATCCTGAAGAGTGTTTTCCAACTTGGTTCCATTTTCCCCCTCACTTTCAGGTACCCCAATCAGACGTAGATTTGGTCTTTTTACATAATCCCATACTTCTTGCAGGCTTTGTTCATTTCTTTTTCTTCTTTTTTCTTTTGGTTTCTCTTCTCGCTTCATTTCATTCATTTGATCCTCAATCGCTGACATTCTTTCTTCCAGTTGATCGAGTCGGTTACTGAAGCTTGTGCATTTGTCATGTATTTCTCGTGCCATGGTTTTCGTCTCTTTCATTTCGTTTGTGAGCTTCTCTGCATTAATTACTCTAGCCATTAATTCTTCCACTTTTTTTTCAAGATTTTTAGTTTCTTTGCGCTGGGTACGTAATTCCTCCTTTAGCTCTGAGAAATTTGATGGACTGAAGCCTTCTTCTCTCATCTCGTCGAAGTCATTCTCCGTCCAGCTTTGATCCGTTGCTGGCGATGAGCTGCGCTCCTTTGCCGGGGGAGATGCGCTCTTATTTTTTGAATTTCCAGCTTTTCTGCCCTGCTTTTTCCCCATCTTTGTGGTTTTATCTGCCTCTGGTCTTTGATGATGGTGATGTACTGATGGGGTTTTGGTGTAGGTGTCCTTCCTGTTTGATAGCTTTCCTTCTAACAGTCAGGATCCTCAGCTGTAGGTTGTAGCTGTAGGAGATTGCTTGAGGTCCACTCCAGACCCTGTTTGCCTGGGTATCAGCAGCAGAGGCTGCAGAAGATAGTATATTTCTGAACAGCGAGTGTACCTGTCTGATTCTTGCTTTGGAAACTTCCTCTCAGGGGTGTACTCCACCCTGTGAGGTGTGGGGTGTCAGACTGCCCCTAGTGGGGGATGTCTCCCAGTTAGGCTACTCAGGGGTCAGGGACCCACTTGAGCAGGGAGTCTGTCCCTTCTCAGATCTCAACCTCCGTGTTGGGAGATCCACTGCTCTCTTCAAAGCTGTCAGACAGAGTCGTTTGCGTCTGCAGAGCTGCTGCGTTTGTTATTGTTTACTGTGCCCTGTCCCCAGAGGTGGAGTCTACAGAGACAGGCAGGTTTCCTTGAGCTGCTGTGAGCTCCACCCAGTTCGAGCTTCCCAGCAGCTTTGTTTACCTACTTAAGCCTCAGCAATGGCGGGCGCCCCTCCCCCAGCCTCGCTGCTGCCTTGCCGGTAGATCACAGACTGCTGTGCTAGCAATGAGGGAGGCTCCGTGGGTGTGGGACCCTCCCGGCCAGGTGTGGGATATGATCACCTGGTGTGCCTGTTTGCTTAAAGCGCAGTATTGGGGTGGGAGTTACCCAATTTTCCAGGTGTTGTGTGTCTCAGTTCCCCTGGCTAGGAAAAGGGATTCCCTTCCCCCTTGCGCTTCCCAGGTGAGGCAATGCCTCGCCCTGCTTCAGCTCTCGCTGGTCGGGCTGCAGCAGCTGACCAGCACCGATCGTCTGGCACTCCCCAGTGAGATGAACCCAGTACCTCAGTTGAAAATGCAGAAATCACCGGTCTTCTGTGTCGCTCGCGCTGGGAGTTGGAGACTGGAGCTGTTCCTATTCGGCCATCTTGCTCCGCCCCCCCTGGTGTCTCTTCTTAAAAGGACACCAGTCTTGTCAGATCAGGGCCCCACCCTTATTACCTAATTTAATCTTAACAGCTGTCTTAATCCAAATGTAGCCACACTGGGGGTTAGGGCCTCAAAATGGGAATTTTGAAGTGGGGAGTACATGCATTCAGTCTATAACATACTGGCCATGGCCTGCCAAAATCTATGTTCTTGTCACATGTAGATATATTCCATTCTATCCCAAGAACACTAAAAGCCTTAACTTGTTTAAATATCAACTCTAAAGTCTAAAATCCAAAGCCTAATTTAAGCATAAATCAGGTATGGCCAAGACTTTTGGTACCATTCAGTCTGAGGCAAAATTCCTCTCCAGCTGTGAACCTGTGAAACCAGACAGTATGCTCTTCCAAAACACAATGATGAGATGGGCATAGGAAAGACATTCCATCTCAGAAAGGAGAAAAAAGAAAGAAAAAAAGGATGACAAGTCCCAAGCAAGTCCCCAAACCTGGCAAGGCAAATCCCATTAGCTCTTAAGGCTGCAGAATTATTCTTTTTGGTTTGATGCAATGCTCTCCAGGCCCACTTGGGTGGCATTGTCACCCTTATGGCACTGAGCCTCAGCCTTGTCCCTGAGACACTGGTCAGTAGGATCCTGGCCTCCCATGAATGAAAAGGCCTCATCCTTTGAAATGGAGGAGGAACTAGCCCTGCCTCTTAGGCCTGTGGTGACAGTGGCAGGCTGTGGTTCAAGGACAATATTTGAATCACTTTTGGGGCCATTCTTCACTTTTTAAAAGGATAGCTCATGCTCATAGCCAGATAGCTCTGTTGTCTGTTTCTGTAGAATCTGAGAAGTCTTACAGCTTTCTTTCATTCCATTCTGATTTTCCTGTCCCCTTTAGTCCCAGCTGGCAGTATCTCTGTTGGTACAATCCCATCTCTATTCTTGGCTTCTGCTCAGGTGGCTGATTAAATCTGTGGTTCATACCCACACTAATGTTATCAAATGGTTGTTCAGCCACACTTTTAATGTTCTCTTCAAAACAAGCTTTCTCATTTCTTTGCAATGTGGATAGGCTGAGAATTTTCTATATCTTCAAGTTCTAGTTTCTTTTTGCTTAAAATTCCTTCAATTTATCTTCTTGCATTTTAAGTGGTAGAGAAACCAAGTTGCTCCTTCAATATTTTGCTTAGAAATCTCTTTAGCTAAATTTAGATCCAGTTTCATTGCTCACAATTTTCGCCTTCCACAAAACACTAGAACACAACTCAGCTAAGTTATTTCCATTTTATAACAAGAATCTCCTTTGTTTCTATTAACCTGTTCTGCATTTCTACCTAAGACTTCACCAGATCGGGCCTTTAAAGTCCATCATGCCCATGAACATTCTGTTGATGATGATATATATATTCTGTAAGAATACGGAGGCTTTCTCTCTGGCTCTCCTCTTTTCTTTCTGAGTCCTTGTAAGAGTTACCTTTAATCCAATCACCTGTTGGACCCACAGCTATCAACAGTCCTTCAGGACACTGTAGACTTATCTTTTTTTAGCATGCATGTTAAAACTACTCCAGCCTCTCACCATTACCCAGTTCCAAAGCCACTTCCATACTTTTACGTATTTGTTAAGAAATACCACACTTTTTGGTACCAAAATCTGTATTTATCTGCTCAGGCTGCCACAACAAAATATAGTTGGTCCTCCATATCTAAGGGTTCCACATCCATAGATTTAACCAACTGGGGATAAAAATATTTCAGTTAAAAAAGGATATATTTACATCTATGTTGAACATGTACAGACTTTTTTCCCCTCTCATTCTCTAAATAAGGCAGTGTAATTACAAGAGGCTGTGCAGCAGGGTGGGGGCAGTGGGGAGAGAGCAAGCTCTTCAGTGTTCTTTCTTATAAGGATATCAGTCCTATTAGATTAGGGCTCTACTCTCATGACCTCTTTAGCCTTAATTACTTTCTTACTCCAAATACAGCCACACACGGGTTAGGGCCTCAACATAGGAATTTGGGGGAGGGGGAACACATACATTCAGTCCATAAGTCAGTTATTTCAAATTCCCTACTTTACTGCAGTTAGACTAGTCCATGTTACCATAGCTTTTGCCTGAGCTATTGCAATAGGTTCCTAACTAGGCTCCCTGAATTACTTCTATGCCCTTTACAGCCTGTTTCTACACTTAGCCAGCGTGAGCTTACAGAAACAAAACTGAGCACATCAGTATTTGAACTATTTTAGTGACTTCCTTTGTTCTTAGGATAGACCCTGTGTTACTCTCTTTGGCCTGCTATAATAGAATGCTATAAAAACTACAGAAATGTATTTCTTACAGTTCTGGAGATTGGGAAGTCCAGTATCAAGGCACTAGCAGATCTGTTGTCTGGTGAGGGCCTACTTCTTCATAGGTGACCATATTTTCATTGTGTCCACGTGGTGGAAGGCACAAGGGGCCTCCCTCTTGGGTCGCTTTTATAAGGGCTCTAATCCCATTAATGAAGGCTCTGCCGTGATTACCTAATCACTTCCCTAAGGCCCCATCTCAAAATACCATCACACTGGGAATTAGATTTCACCCTAATGAATTCAGTGAATTTTGGGAAGATATAAACATTCAGTCTATGGCAGAGCCAAATCTTTAAACTTTCCTCTTCCTAGTAAGGCTTCTTTGGTGTAGCCCATTCTTACTTCTCCAGCCTCATCTTGCACTATGTCCCTAGGTTTCCTGGGATTTGCCTAGATTCACTTTCTTTTAGCTTTTCCAGCCTGTTTTCTCGTGTTAACACCCACTCTTCTTTCAGATGTCAAATCCATCATTACTTCCTGAAGGAAGCCTGCCAGGATATATTCCTATCTAGGTCAGTGCCCTTCCTCTTGATACCATTTTCCTTCCCTGAAAGGAAATCCACAACAGGTTTAATTGTGTGAGCCTTTGAGTTGCACAAGATGGCAAGTCCATGGGAGCAGGAATTGCTCTCCTGCCCATCTATCCATCCTTGTTTCCAAGCCATCACCAGGCATTGTGCTTAAGCCCTCAATAAATATTTGTTGAATGAATGAAAATGTTTTTAAGAATGTACTAAGTCTCGGCTGGGTGTGGTGGCTCACGCCCATAATCCCAGCACTTTGGGAGGCAGAGGCAGGTAGATCACCTGAGGTCAGGCGTTCGAGACCAGCCTGGCCAATGTGGTGAAACACTGTCTCTACTAGAAATACAAAAATTAGCCAGGCGTGGTGGTGGGTGCCTGTAATCCCAGCTACTCAGGAGGCTGAGGCAGGAGAATCGCTTGAACCCAGAAGGCGGAGATTGCAGTAAGCCAAGATCATGCCACTGTGCTGCAGCCTGGGCAACAGAGCGGGACTCCATCTAAAAAAAAAAAAAAAAAAAAGAGCCAGGCGCGGTGGCTCATGCCTGTAATCCCAGCACTTTGGGAGGCCGAGGTGGGTGGATCACAAGGTCAGGAGTTCAAGACCAGCCTGGCCAGCATGATGAAACCCCATCTCTACTAAGAATATGAAAAATTAGCCAGGCGTGGTGGTGTGTACCTGTAATCCCAGCTACTTGGGAGGCTGAGGCAGGAGAATTGCTTGAACCCAGGAGGTGGAGGTTGCAGTGAGCTGAGATCATAAGAAGACTCCATCTCAAAAAAAAAAAAAATAATAATAATAATGTGCTAAGTCTTTTTAGTGATCTATCCACTTTAAGTAGTATGTTAGCCCTAAAGCATATTACATTCTATTAAATTATAGCCTTTTCTGCCTTGTTTTTAGAATTGACTTAAAATCTGACACTAATAAAGTTAAAATATTACATTTTTAGAAATATTTACTGAAGATCTAATTAGTATGAGAGTATGATATCTTTTCTGTAATCCAAGATCACTAAACCTGTGATAGGCAAAGGTTCATTTTCTAAACAGAGATAAAACTGATTCCCCTTAAATTCCTTCATTTGCCTAAAATTATGCCATAGTTTATTTTGCTTTTTAATTTCTTTTTATTGTGAAGCTCATGGGTTTTTGTTTTCCCGTTACTTTTCTTGTTTATTAATGTCATAGGAAAAATATACCTGGATCTTATCATCAGATTAAGACTGTCCCTATTAAGGCTACTAATCATATAATTAATATATTGAGAATTATTATTCTTGAAGACATTTTTCACATAATCATTTGACTTTTGTCTTAATTTAGTATTCTTATAATTTATTTTGAAATACTTTCAACTTTATAGAAAAGTTATAAGTGTAGAAAAAGAACTTTCTTGGTTCCCAGCTATTAATATTTCACCATATTTGCACTCTCTGTCAACACATGTTTAGCAATTACCATTAGCCTTTTTCTGAACCATTTGAGAGTAAGATACAGACATCATGCCCATCCATCTGTATGTATTTCTAGTATGTGTTTTCCCTGAACAAGGACACTCTTACCTAACTCCTCCTTTCTTTCTCTTTCCTCCTTCCTTCCCTTTCCCTTCCCCCTTCCCCTTCCCCCTTTTCCCTCCCCCATTTAGTCCCCTGGGGACTGGCTTTTGTTTATAATTTTTCATATCCTCCTCCACTCCTCAAGTTCCCTCTCTACCAACCTCAGAGTACCCTTCTTTTGCAGACTTGGGGGTTGGGAGGTAGAGTGGGATCCCAGTTTTGGGTTCTCCCTTAGGTGACATTGAGCTTTGACTTGTGTCTCCCTGGCTTTGGGAAGCCATGGGAATCAAAGTCACACGACTTGGTTTGTCACATTCACATAGGACACAGGATTTCAGTGCTCTGTGTACCATTTTGGATGCACACTTTCACTTAGATTTTATCCTAGTGATTCTTGAGAGTTGTCCCAGTTCTTTGATTCTTTAAGCATATATACTTTTAAATTTTTTTATCCAGCATTTTCAGTTTGAGGAGTGGCCCAATTAACTTATTCAGCCTTATTCCTAGAAACAGATGTTTTATTTTAATTGAATTTTTTCCAATTCATTCTCTTGGATTCTTTGTCAGTCATAATTTCTTTCTTTTATACTGTTGACTTTTCTCAAATGTTTGAGAATTTTGTACACAGCAAGGAAGTAAGAATATGACCGATTAGCATGGGTGGGGCCTAAGGATAAGAGTGGAAGTATTGCTTAACTTATATATACTTGGTAACTATGCTTTATTTGGTAATCTTTTGCAAATTTATTCATTCAGATGTTTATGGAGTGCTTCCCAGGTGCACGGGACTGTAATTAGTGTTTGGAATATAGTAGTAAATTAGACAGGTGGAGTTAACATTGTAATATAGGCAGGCTTTAAACAACTAAGTGTGTCATTATATAATTATTTTGATAAATATTATAAAGGGGAAGTATGTGGAGCTATGCAAGTATGCAAGACAGGCACCTGACCTGGTACAGGACTCTTGAAGTTGAAACTTCTGAAAGAGTAATGAAAATTAGCTAGGAAAGTGGTAAGGGAGGTGATGGGGGAGAGGCCTAGGAGAAAAAATATATATAGCCAGCCCTTCATATCTGTATTAGTCCGTTTTCACGCTGCTGATAAAGACATACCCAAGACTGGGCAATTTACAAAAGAAAGAGGTTTATTGGACTTACAGTTTCACGTGGTTGGGGAGGCCTCACAATCATGATGGAAGGTGAAAGCCACCTCTCATATGGCGCAGACAAGAGAAGAGTTTGTGCAGGGAAATGCCCATTTTTATTCATTTATTATTATTATTTTTGAGATGGAGTCTTACTCTGTCACCCAGGTTAGAGTGCGGCGGCACAATCTCAGCTCACTGCAACCTCCCCCTCCAAGATTCAAGTGATTTTCCCACCTCAGCCCCTCGAGTAGCTGGGACTACAGGTATGCGCCACCATGCCTGGCTAACTTTTTTGTACTTTTAGTAGAGACCAGGTTTTCCCATGTTGGCCAGGCTGGTCTCAAACTCCTGACCTCAAGTGATTTCCCCACCTTGGCCTCCCAAAGTGCTGGGATTATAGGCATGAGCTACCACACCTGGCCAAAACTCCCATTTTTAAACCATCAGATCTTGTGAAACTTACTCACTATCATGAGAACAGCAAGGGAAAGACCTGTCCCCAT
Organism: Chlorocebus sabaeus; assembly: GCF_047675955.1. Classification (NCBI taxonomy): domain Eukaryota; kingdom Metazoa; phylum Chordata; class Mammalia; order Primates; family Cercopithecidae; genus Chlorocebus; species Chlorocebus sabaeus. Next base: position 49,720,029 of record NC_132912.1, on the reverse strand, counting down.
GATTCAGTTATCTCCTACAGGGTACCTCCAACAACACATGGGAATTATGGGAGCTACTAGATGAGATTTGGGTGGGGACACAGAGCCAAATCACATCTGTATCCATGGGTTCCATGTTCATGGATTCAACCAAGGATTGAAAATATTCGAAAAAACAGATGGTTGCATCTGTACTGAACATGTATAGAATTTTCTTGTCATTATTCCCTAAACAACACAGTATAACAACTATTTACATAGCACTTATGCTGTATGAGGTATTATATGTAATCTAGAGAAGATTTAAATTATACAGGAGGATGTTTGTAGGTTATGTGCAAATATACCATTTTATATAAGAGACAAGCATCTGTGGATTTTAGTATCTGTAGGGGATCCTGGAGCCAATTGCTGACAGATACCAAGGGACAACTGTATATTCTGAAGGACTTTTTCCTAGTCAAACTTTATTGTCTTTATTTAGGAATGGGTGCCCTGCTGAGAGACTTCAGCCTATACTTCATTGATCAGAATCTGTTAAAAGGGTAGCCTTTCCATTATAGCAGTTTCAATCAAGGGAGAACAAGTTTGGAAAAAAAGATTGAGCTAATGATCTACAGTATCTGCTACAGAAGATGATTTGATTCCAAAAGAGTATTTAAGGTTCACTGAGATAGAAGGAAAATGTAAAGAACAAAATCCTAATGAAGAGAATGTAGGAACACTAAATCAGCCCAAAAACTCATATCCAATTTGCCCAAGAAAGAAATGAAACATTTTATTAAATGCATAGAATAGAAAAAAAAAAAAAAAAGAATAAGGTTGAGGTTTTAGTCTATATAGTATTTTAAAATTATAATCATATCTTTAGTATTTAATGATATTCAATTCTACTTTACTATAACTAATATCAATAGAATTACTTATAAAACAAAGACCTTGAGGGGAGAAAAGGTTGATAAAGGATAATAAATACTAATAGACTTTAGTCTTTAATAAAAAGAAACAATTACAGATAGGATTAAAAAAATAAAATCTGGTACCTTGCTGCCTGTAAGAAACACCTGAAGTAGAAAGATACAAATAGTAGGCTAGTCTTTTACTGTTAGCTCATTTCTTTGTACTGGTAAATCATGTTTTATTATGTGACTATATTTCGTTGTGATGTCAGCTGAGAGGACCTAGACACAACCATATCCTAGCAGCAATGAGCACAGGTAGTGCCCATATTTTACTTTCTAATACCATTCTCTAAAGAGGACACACGGCTCCTTGGAGAGATGCCTGCTTGTGGAACTGGGGTAGGACTTTTTTTTTTTTTTTTTTTTTTTTTTTGAGATGGAGTGTCACTCTTGTTGCCCAGGCTGGAGTGCAATGGCGTGAACTTGTCTCACCGCAACCTCCACCTCCTGGGTTCAAGCAATTCTCCTGTCTCAGCCTCCTGAGTAGCTGGGATTTCAGGCATCCGCCACCATGCCTGGCTAGTTTTTTTGTATTTGTAGTACAGACAGGGTTTCAACATGTTGGCCAGGCTAGTCTTGAACTCCTGACCTCAGGTGATCTGCCCGCCTTGGCCTCCTAAAGTGTTGGGATTACAGGCATGAGCCACCGTGCCCGGCCAAAAATATGTCTTAAAGTGCCAAAAAGTAAAGAAGTACTGAAAAAAAACCCCAAGATAGCAAAAAGTTACAAGAACGACGGGGTATGCCAGGGGGACACAGGAACCAAATGAAAGCATTCTCAATGGCTAAATCTAAAACAATTTGAGCAACAAAATACAGTAGTATTGGTTTATAACTCAGTATAAAATAAATATCCATGATTCTATACTGATATAAATAAATAGATTAATACATAAGGGAGAAGGCCCGTATTCTCCACACAGAAGAATTCTGTAGATACTCCACTCTCAAGGACGAGGAGGAGAAATGCCTCAAGCCTTAGGTGTGGGCTATGCATAATGACTTTCTTCCAAGGAGTACAGTCTGGAAATGGGGAAGAGTAACTTTATTTTTATTTATTTATTTTTTTGAGACGGAGTCTTGCTCTTTGCAAAGATAGTTGAGCTCCCATACATCTCACACCCACTCTCCCCTATGAACATCTTATATTATATGGTATACTTGTTATAATTAATGAACCAATAATGAGACATTATTTAAAGTTCATGCTTTTTTCAGATTCCCTCAGCTTTCCTTTTTCTGTTTCAGGACCCCATCCAGGGTACCACATGATATCTGTCAGCATGTCCCCGTACTCTTGACTGTGACAGTTTCTCAGACTTTCTTTCTTTTCGATAACCTTGACAGTGTTGAGAAGTACTGGTCAGGTATTGTGTAGAATGTGCCTCAATGGACAGTGTCTAATGTTTTCCTCATGGTTACACTGGGGTTGTGGGTTTTGAGAGGAAGACTACTGAAGTGTCATTCTCACTAATGGTATCAAGTGAACACACTAGCAACATGATTTATGCCTGCTGATGTTGACCTTCACTACCTGGCTGAGGAGTTTGTCAGGTCTCTCCATTATAAAGTTACTCTTTCCCAGCCGGGCGCGGTGGCTCACGCCTGTAATCCCAGCACTTTGGGAGGCCGAGGCGGGCAGATCACGAGGTCAGGAGATGGAGACCATCCTGACTAACATGGTGAAACCCTGTCTCTACTAAAAAATACAAAAAATTAGCCAGGCGTGGTGGCGGGCGCCTGTAGTCCCAGCTACTTGGGAGGCTGAGGCAGGAGAATGGCATGAACCCAGGAGGTGGAGCTTGCAGGGAGCTGAGATTGCGCCACTGCACTCTATCCTGGGCGACAGAGCGAGGCTCCATCTCAAAAAACAAAAACAAAAACAAAAAAAAACATAAAATAAATAAAGTAGTACCTATTAAGTTGTTGAGAGCACCATCAAAAGCTGTCATTACCAAAATATTTATACTGCTATATTCTTTGTTCCAGAAAGGATTGAATATGGAAATGTCCATGTTACCAAGAGAGAAAAACTATAATCTAAAATGAGAAAAGACGTCAGAAAACCAAAATAAAGGAGGAAATGGAAATTAGGAAAAAAGTGAATACTGGAAATTGAATAAAATTGCAGTTGTCCTGAAATATTTCAACCAAATTCACATCAACCTTACCTTAAGAAAGAAAAGCAAACTAGCAAAATTATAAATGAAAATAAAGTTCAATGCAGAGGAGTCTAAAAATTTATTAAAGTTAGCAAAATGAGTACAGGCCCACAAAGATTTTCTTTGAACTTTTTCATTAAAATACATCATTTAATAGATATTGATTTAGCCTCTAGTAGGTGTCAGGCTCAATTAAGTACTGTGGATACAGTGTTGGAACTAAACATCCTTGCTTTCATCACACACTTACATTCTAGAGGAAATAAACAAAACAAATATGCCAGATGGTGTTAGGATTCTGCATTCATTTGTAGGACTGCCGTAACAAAGTATCACAGACTGAGTGGCTTCAGAGACAAATTAATTTACTCACATTTTTGGAGGCTGTAACTCTAAGATCAAGGTGTCAGAAGAGCTGGTTTCTTCTGAAGCCGCCTTGCCTTGCAGATGACCGTCTTCTCCTTGTGTGCTCTCATGGTCTTTCCTCTGTGTGTGTTTGTGTCCTAATCTCCGGTTTTGTTGTTGTTGTTGGTTGTTGTTTTTGAGATGGAGCCTTGCTCTGCCGCCCAGGCTGGAGGGCAAAGGTGCTATCTTGACTCACTGCAACCTCCGCCTCCCAGGTTCAAGCGATTCTCCTGCTTCAGCCTCCTGAGTAGCTGGGATTACAGGTGCACTCCACCACACCTGGCTAATTTTTGTATTTTTGGTAGAGATGGGGTTTCATCATATTGGTTAGGCTGGTCTCAAACTCTTGACCTCGTGATCCATCTACCTCGGCCTCTTTAAAGTGCTGGGATTACAGGGATGAGCCACCGCACCCGACCTAATCGCCTCTTCTTCTGAAGACATCTGTCATATTGGATTAGGGCCCACTCTGATCTCCTTTTTTAATCTCCTCTTTAAGGACCCTATCTCAAAATGCAGTCACATTCTGAGATCTGGAAGTTAGGACTTCAACAAATGAATTTTGGGGGTGGAGGGACATAATTTAGACCGTATCAGATAATACATTATGCTGCGGTAACAAATGAATCCCAAAAGCTCAGTGATTTAACACAACAAAGTTTATTTTTCCACCATGGAAAACTCACTGAGCCAGGCAACTTCCCAGGACAGCTGACCTAGTCAGTGACTCAGTGATTCAGGCTGTGTCCACTCTGTGACTTCGCCACTGCAACATGTGGTGTAGATCACTGCAGCAGGCCATTGGTTATAGGGCCTGACCTAATTGCAAGGGTTATATGAAGGGGGTTGCTAGCAAATAGATATTTTTAATTTGCTATAAATATCTCTGCCAGAGATGGCAATAAGTGCTAATAACAAAAACCAAGCAGGGAAAGGTGACATTGATAGGAGTGCTGTTTCACAAAAAATGGTCAAAGGCAACCTGAGAAAGTCACATTTAAAGAAGCCACAAAGGAAGTGAGGAAATGGAAGGAAATGTTCTACTCTTGAGGAAAGTAAGGAACAGCAAGGAAGCCAGGTGGCTAGAGCAAAGCAAGTAAGAGGACGATGAGAAGTAGGGGCTAGATCATGCAGGACTTTAGAGCCAAGCACTTTTGGATTTTATTCTGAATTGGGAAAATATTGGGGTTGACATGCTCTGACTTAGGTTTTGAAAAGTCACTTTGGTGATTGTGTAGAAAAAAAAAAAAAGACTGTAAGGAGGCAAGGATGGAAGTCGAGAGAAATATACAGCAGTCACCCACGTGGGAGGTCCTAGGGCTGGGTTTGGCTGGGCTGTAGCACGCTCCTGGATGATAGTTACATGCTCTCCTCCTTTCTCAAACCACCAGCACCTCTCTCCCTCTCCTCACGCTCAACGTTTATTTTATTAAACTATCAACAATCAGTAGAGAAATTCCACATGCATCCGTTACAGAAACATCAGGGGTTCTGTCTAAGTCTTGCAGCTCACTGCTGAGGAAGAAGAGTTTAATCACGTGTTTCAGCCAAGGAGACGGGAAGGTCAGTCTCAAATCCATCTCCCTGACTAAAATTTAGGGTTTATATAGCAGGGAAGAAGTATAACAATGTGTTAGAAAACAGGAACTATGGAGGGGTAAGGAAATAAAAGTAAAGGTCTGGCATCTCATTGTCTGAATGTGGTGATCTGGTAAATTTCAGTTCTTTTATACTTTTTGAGAGGCCAGGGGTCCTTCCCGAGAAAGGAACTCAGATAAAACAAATGTAAGTTTTGAGCTTTAAGAAAAGAAGGGTCACTTTCTATGTTTGTCCAAAAGAACTGTCTGTGGGGCTACTGGGTCAGTTTCATGTTCAACAACAAATCTACCAAGCTGTCTGTATCTGTGGCCAGCCATTCCTTTTCTCCTGTTTTTTCCTTATCTTAGGATGACTCCTCCAATCTACTCAAGATTTTCCTTCCTACAGTTGTCACTCTCTTGTACATCCAGTTGCTACAGCATTTGTATTAGCATATAAATATTTAAACAGAAAACCTCAATCCCACATCTCTTACCTGCTATGATCCTATTTCCCTGCTCTCCTTTACAGGAAGAGAACAATGCTTGTATTTACTCGTCGGCACCATCTATTATCTCAAGAATCAGGCTTTTAACCCTACCACTTTATCTTAATTGCTCCGTTCCCAAGGTCTCAGTGATCTGTACACTGCCAGTTCAGAGGTCAATCCTCATCTGACTCAGCCTCTCAGTGCAAAGGACACCTTTAGGCACTTCTCTCTTGAAACATTTTCTTCACTTGATCAGGACTCCTCTGTTCCAGTTCTCCTCTTACCTCTGATTGCTTCTTCTAAGTTTCCTTCTTATCTCTACAGTGCCACGTCTAGCCTTTCAGTCTCTTTTGCTGCAATTATGCAATTCAGACTTGTGAAAGTCCTAGATCAGTGATTTTCAATGATTTTCAAACTGTAGGCCACAACTGTTACTGCGTTAAAAAAAAATCAAGAGTTAGGAGTGAAAAATTTAAACAGAAGAAATCATACATCACACGTAGGAATGGTAAATTTGTTTCTGGAAACTTTTAAATTATATATATGTATTCTGTTAATATGTAAAATGTATTTTGTATTTTGGGTTGAGGTCAAAGATACGAAAATTACTGCTCTGTGTGATCGCATCCAATCATGTGGCTTTTTGAATACCACTGCCTAATCTTCGATTTATATCTCTATATCTCTCCTCTGAATTCCAGTCCAGTGAACTGGAGTCTGGTGAAACTGTATCTTTATAAAGGTTATTAATAAAAAGGAAAAAGTCTTATATCAAGGCAAAAAAAAAAAAAAGGCATTTAGATTTGGGACCAGGAAACGTGAATTCAAGGTTCGCTCTACCACATACATAGCTTTTCAACACTTTAGTAGGTTATTGCTAGTTTCTTCCTTTGTTTGCAAGCTCCCCATTAGTCCTTACATTCATCTATTCTAGTGGGAACACTAGTATATCTGCTGTATTAGATTGGGTGCCATTATACATCCATGCACTGTATATTTGTCATACATAACACATTTTATTTTTTGCAATGAAACTCTTTAAAGAACTAGAACATGGCTGGGCGCAGTGGCTCACACTTGTAGTCCCAGCAGGAGATGAAGCTGGCTAGACTTCCTGGGTCCAGTAGGGACTTGGAGAACTTTTTTGTGTCTAGCTAAAGGATTGTAAATGCACCAATCAGCACTCTGTAAAAGGGACCATTCAGCACCCTGTAAAATGGGCCAATCAGCACTCTGTAAAATGGACCAATCAGCAGGATGTAGGTGGGGATACATAAGGGAATAAAAGATGGCCACCCCAGCCAGCAGAAGCAACCTGCTCGCATCCCCCTTCCACAGTGTGGAAGGTTTGTTGTTTTGCTCTTCACAATAAATTTTGCTGCCGCTCACTCTTTGGGTCCGTGCCACCTTTAAGAGCTGTAACACTCACCGTGGAGATCAGTGGCTTCATTCTTGAAGTTAGTGAGACCAAGAACCCACTGAAAGGAACCAACTCTGGGCACACCAGCACTTTGGGAGGTCAAGGTGGGCAGATCACCAGTGGTCAGGAGTTCGAAACCAGCCTGGCCAACATGGTGAAACCCCATCTCTACTAAAAATACCAAAAATTAGCTGGGTGTGGTGGTGGGCACCTGTAATCCCAGTTATTCAGGAGGCTGAGACAGGAGAATTGCTTGAACCTGGTAGGTGGAGGTTGCAGTGAGCTGAGGTCGCATCATTGCACTCCAGCCTGGGCAATAAGAGCAAAACTCATCTCAAAACAAAAACACCACACACACAAACTAGAACAGGGTTGAATGGGTTCATATATTTAACCATTTGGTGGGGAGTCAGTGTGACTGGCTCTGGAGATAACACTGGTCACTTGGCTGAAGCCTGAATTCTTATCTCTTCATGTCCCACAAACTCTAGGAGAGGGTAGATAATTTCCCTATGTGGGTTAAGGCTAAGGAAAGGCAGTGTATTAGGAGTCCCCATTAACACAAGCAGGGAGGATTTGGAATTAAGCTGTTGCCACAAGGCCAGGATGCTTCTTGGAGTGAGCACCTGGTGCCCTGTGAGCAATTCCCTTACTGGCTGCTTTACATTCTGAGTGCAATGGTTTCATCCCAATTGTGCTTTGTTTCCTTGCTGGCAATCCTTTCCTTTTTTTGGAGAAGGAGTCTCACTCTGTCACCCAGGCTGGCATGCAGTGGCATGATCTTGGCTCACTGCAGCATCTGCCTCTGAGGTTCAAGCGTTTCTCCTGTCTCAGCCTCCCGAGTAGCTGGAATTACAGATGCCCACCACCATGCCTGGCTAATTTTTGTATTTTTACTAAGGAGGAGGTTTCATATTGGCCAGGCCATGTTGGCCAGGCTGGTCTTGAACTCCTGAGCTCAGGTGATCTGCCTGCCTCAGCCTCCCAAAGTGCTAGGATTACAGATGTGAGCCCCCACACCTGGCGGGCAATCCCTTCTTGAACTGCACTCCAGGTGGCAAGAATCTGGACCCAGGACCTGGACATGTTCAAGTTGTCAGCTCCCTTTCCCTCAGGACTCTGACCTCCTATACTAATACCCATTGGCAAATACCATATATGGTTAATATTTACCCAGCACTGTATGTGTTGGGCACTTAAAAGTGTTATGCAGGCATTACCTCATTTTGTCTCATAACCACTCTATTCAGTAGATATCTTTTAGATAGCTGAAGAGCGGCTCGGAAAGGTTAAAAAAATTGCCTAGACAGTAATGGCTGAGCCAGGACTCACCCTATCTTTGCCTCCATGAGTACTGCTTATCAGCCCTGCTTAGCTCACAGATCCCTGTTAAACTACGAAGGTTCTGCCGCTTCCTGCAGAAGGATGATAGGATTCCATATCCATAGATCAGTCAACCAATTCTTTTGCTCACCAAGCCTGGTCTAGGCATCAGCTATACCAATGGGAGATATTGGTACTGCCTTCATGGAACACATGCTGCCAGAAGCCGTAGAGTCAACCAGATTGTGGCAACCGGCCTTGATAACCTATTTTCCATAGTAAACGACAAATGGAGAAAATTCATCATTTTCTGTTCTTTGTAATACTGTATACTAAGTGTGTTATAGAAATGAAGATGTTTTGACCTTGCTGATCCAGAGGATATTTTGAGCACAGTTTTGAAGCTGACAATCTGCTCTTTACTTAGCCAACAATGCAAAGTGGTCAGAATTGTAGGGAGGAATTGATTAGCTATATGATAGATCACTCCTGGACAACAGAACAACTGTGGAATATTTGAGAGGATTTGCTTATAATTCACTCATGAATTTACTAAGAAATACAAATTAGTCATATTTTATGCATTATTATGGGACAAATAAAATTAGCAGTGGTTGAAACTATTTCTGGGAAGTTTGATCTAGGAAAATTGGATTTGGTAGACAATGATGAAAGTGACAGAGGAATAATAAAGTACGTTTTATGTGGACAAAAGATGAATGCAGAATCAAATATTTAGACGTGTATGTACACAAAGATGATTTCTGATAAAAATTAAAATACAATTTAAAAGTAGGAAGTCGTATAAACCTCTTTCACATGCTTTCTCTGGCTGAGAGGGCTGTGCTGTGAGCATCTATCTTTCAGTCCAGATTAGACAGTGAAAGCAAACAAAAATCTGTCAAGGCAAAAACCATTACTACTTATTCCTTCGCTTTCCCTCCCGTTTGATAGCCTCAGGTAAGAAAGTATTTTCCACTTTCTTCTCCAAGTACAACATCCTTTTGCCAGACAAAATTTCCTTTTCCTTCCAAAACACTAGTATTAATAACATATGTAGTCAGGCCCACGACACACTAAACGACAAAGGCAGAGCTGGGGAAGTTTTCGGTTCCAAGCCTGTTGGGTCCTCGCCTGGGCACAGCGAAGGGGTGGGAGCACAGAGGTGTCGCGCACCCGCACCCGCAGCAGCCGGCCCCCAGCGAGCTGTGGCCACCCGGGGAACGCCTCCACCCAACCCGGCCGGACACGTGACGCCCGCGTCACGTGACCTGCCAGTCGGCGTCCTCACGCGGAGGGGCGTAGGGTGTAAACAGGCAACGCGCTGGCGGAGGTTCGGCCCTGCTACGTCCGGGTCTCGGGCATGCTGGAGGAGGGCCAGGGTGGTTGCGCCGCCAGCTCAGAGCCCACCTGAGGTAACTCTTGCGGCTTCTAGGATCCGCTACTCCACGCCGCCCGCAGCCGTCCCTGCTGGCCGCCAATAAGGGCGGCCAAGCCCCCGGCCCGGGCAGGGGGTGTGGCTGCCGGCCGCTCGGTCCGCGACAGGTGGGCCGCCAAGGCCCCGACCCTGCGCTGCCCCTGGGCTGGGGGCCCGGCGTGGAGCCCGCGGAGAGGCAGCGCGACTCGGGGCCGTGGGTCCTTCTGCCCTGGTGCTGGCGTCTGCCCCTGGGGCCGGGCCGAGTCGAACCAGGAACCGCAGAAGCAGTCTGCGCCAAGGGCCCTAGGCCGGCCGCCCGGGGTGCCAGGTCTTTTCCCTGACGGGCTGTGAGACCTTGAGCCCGTCAGCCGTCATCCTTGGCCTGAGTTTGCACATCTGTAAAATGGAAGCTCGGACTAGTAATCCGTGAGGACCTTCCACGTCTGACGTGTGATCTCGAGAGACCTGCGTACATTCGGGGTGCCAGAAGGAAAGCATAGGTAGCTATTTTGTCCTTTAGTTGCTAAATTTTCGTTGATCTTTAAATCTGTTTTCATCTTAAATGATTCGGATTCCTGTTCACCTGGCTGAAGTTTTTAATAGAAAACTTATTGGGTAGGGGTTATAATGGTTTATGTTACCGTTTTCATGTTTCTTTAATGCAACAAAACCTTTTTTTTCTTAAAATCTATTTGGAAGCCCAGATTGTAAAAATAAATGGAACCCTTTTCTGCCTCATTATCACTATTCTCACGACCCACCCCCGCGCTAACTACCCTTAAGGACCCATGGAAGTCATAGGTTGAGGAGCTCCGTATGGAGTTGAGGAAATGTTTTGTGTATTTTTTAATTTGATAGGATCTGGAAAATGAATTCTTTGCATATGTGGAGTTTTCTGTTATCTTTCTCCTTATTTTGTTCGATTGCATGCTATGTAATTACAGAGACAATTAGCATAACCCTCACATACCATACTTAGGGGCCTTTTTTGGCCTCGAAATTTCTGATAAAGACGTTTCTCGTTCCACCTTTCCTTGCATCCCAGTCCCTGGGGAAGTAAGTGTATGTTTATAATAGTGAGACTTCATGCCTCATTGCTGATTTAGTTGCTCGGATACAAAATGGGAATGGAAGACTTTTGAGACCAACCGGGTAGGTTAGGACATATCAGAAAAACATGAAAACTCTAAAAAATATGAAAACTGAAGGAGTATATGAACTCAAGTCTTTGAGAGTCATGGAATAATGTGAACATGCCCTCGTGTGAAATCGTGAGACCCTGGAGCAAGAGAATTTTGGATTTTGAGAAAATTGAGTTTAAGAGAAAAAGATGTCCTGTTTCATATGGTGAGTGAACATGTAAACAGTGTGAGGTGGTAGCGTGTAGACAAAATTTTCAGGATTTTTTTTTTTTTTTAAAGAGTAACACATAGTTTCCTAATGGATTTTGGAGACTATGGTTTTAAGAGATGTACTGAAACTTGAAATTTAATGTTAAAAGAGGGAAACGATACCCTTTTGCAGCTTGTCTGCTTGTTGCTTCTGTGAGTTGAGCAAGAATTGGAAGTGGAATGGACTATAAGTGGTACCCAAGGTGACCTAGTGGAAAGGTTTTCTCTTTTCAAAGACAACTTACTTCCCTGATCTTTGGCTTAAGCTTAAGCAAGTCATTTCCTTTCTTTGGTTCTCAGTTTCTGCTGCAAAATGAGGAAATTGGATTGATTACTATTCTACCTTTTGGCTCCAGCTAGGTTTGCCAGATAAAACACAGGATGCCTAGTTGATACGAATTTCAGATAAAGTGAATACATTTTTACTATAAATACTACATGGGGGCATACTTGTACTAAGAAAATGATTCGTTGTTTGTCTGAAATTAAAGTTTAACTGGGCTTGCTGTATTTATATTTGCTAAATCTGGCAGCCTTAGCTCCAACATTTTTGTTTCCTTTAAATTAGTGCCAGCTCAAAGCAGAGCTGGGAATGAACTGATTTAAGCAGCCAGGAAACGCTAATTGTTGTCAGTAGTAGCGTCTGGTTCTTGAGGAATGTCGTTGATTCACTTGTGGTTTGTTTCTTTTTCCCTTATGTAGCAGTTCCATTTCTACCATAATCACATAATGTTTAGGTTTATACCTTTGGTGGTAAGTAGTTTAAAATATCTGAAAGCAAGTTAAAAATATTGCTGAAATTTCTAAAAGTGGCTTCATTTTTTTGAGCCTTGAAATGGTATGTGCTTTCCCCCCACCCTGTAAAAGATGCTTTACAACCCTACCTGTTCCCCAGGTTTGTGGTTGATTACAAGACATTTTCTAAAGCCGTGGACTGTTCTGATGCCAAGTAATCAGGAAGTTCTTCTTATGCCTTCTAATTTTGTCCCCTGTGAATATGGAGTATGGAAAATTATTAGTATATACAGTATAAACATTTTATATTTTATCTGACGGTTGTCAGCTTTGTCTTTGCTGTATTGAAGGATTTTCAATTTTGAAATTCTTTTTCAAGAAGTGTAATTTTAAACTTTTCATTTTTTTTTTTTAAATAACTAGACCAGATCCAATTTCTTAACTCACTTGGAAATGCCTGAATTTTCTAATTCATTTATTCAATCAATAGTCAATAAAAAATTTGCTTTTGGAGAGTCAGTTTGATGATGTGACCAGTATTCCAGTTCTCCAGGTGTTTATTTCTGATAGAGGAGTTAAAACGTGTAATCTGAGGATAATATGATGAAGGCTTTGAAGAGGTACAAGTTATGCTATGGAAATTGAGAGGAAGGATGTGTGCTCTTCAGATTGATACATTGAAGAGAAAAACTCTGGAAGAGGTAGAAGTGGATTCAGGACCTGGAGGTAAAGGTGGGATCAGGAAGACAGAGGTGGACACAACGGCGGAAAAAAGCAGATAAGGGCAAGGAATCTGTCTTCTTAGTTCTACAAAACATACGCTTTGTTGGATTTAAAATACTTTACAATATTGTATATGTGTGGTTTTTGGTTCACTGTGATGTTCTCATCTGCTTTATATTTGCTTTGAACTGCTTTGGTGTCTTTCTGTATTAAAAAGACCTTCAGTTGTCAGTGAAGCTCTTTGAAAAAGTGTTTATTAAATGTGTCACGCGTATAAAAGTATGTATTGAAAAAATAGAACATTACCAATAGCCTTGAAACCTCCTGTGTACTTCTTCCTTCCTCTCAAAAGTAACCAGCATGCTGCATTCTGTGTCTATCATTTCTTTACTTTCTTTTTTTTTTTTGAGACAGAGTTTTGCTCTGTCACTCAGGCTGGATGGAGTACAGTGACGCCCTCTTGGCTCATTGCAACTCTGCCTCCTGGGTTGAAGCGATACTCCTGCCTCAGCCTCCCGAGTAGCTGGGACTATGGGCATGTGCCACCATGCCCTATTAATTTTTGTATTTTTGTAGAGGCAGGCTTTCACCATGTTGGCCAGACTGGTCTCAAACTCCTGACCTCAAGTGATCTGCCTGCCTCAGCCTCCTAAAGTGGTGGGATTGCAGGTGTGAGCCACTGCACCTGGCCTGCTTTCTTGATAATGTTATTTTACTTTATACATGTATATCCCCCCAAAATCCTGTTTGCTTATGCATATTTTTAAACTTTATATAAATGACATCATGCTATGTGGATTTTTTTTCCTGCAACTTTTTAAATTAGTTACTAAGTTTCATCCATGTTTTTCTTCAAAGGTAAGAATTTCTCTGGAATATACATCTAGGATTGGAGTTGTTGTTTGTCAGGTGTGTACACCAGTAACTTTACAAAATACAAATTGCTTTCCAATGTAGTTGTACTGTTTTACTGTCCTATAAGTAGTGTGAGAGTTCCTGTTTTTATCCTGTCTACATGCTCCCCAGTGTTTGGTATGAGAAACCGTGTATCTATTAAAGGTCTAGTATCCAGAGTAAGTATCCAGAGTCTTTAAGGAACTCTTATACTTCAGTCATAAAAGGAAAAATAACTAAAAAAAATGGACAAAGGATTTGAATAGACAGTTTTTCAGACAAGACATACAAATAGCCAGTAAGCACATGAAAAGATGTTTTACATCATTAGTCACCGTGGAAATGGAAATCAAAACCGCAGTGAAATACCATGTCACACCAACTAAGTAACTAAGATGGTTACTAAGTGACCGTCTAAGTAACCATCTTAGTAAACTAAGATGGCTATGTGTAATAAAAAAGACAGGTAATAAGTGTTGGTGACATGGAGAAATTGGAATCTACATGTTGGAATGTAAAGTGGAGCAACTGCTTTGAGAAACAGTCTGGCAGTTCTTGAAATGGCTAAATATGGGATAAGGCATGACAAAGCAGTTCCACTCCTAGGTATATACCCAAGAGAAATGAAAACATATCTATGCAAAAATTTGTATGTACATGTTCACAGTAGCAGTAGCCATAGTAGCCAAAATGTTGAAACAACTCAAACATACATCAACTGATGAATGGTTTAAATAATGTGGTTTATCCATGCAGTGGACTATTATTCAGGAATAAAAGGGAATTAAATACTGATTCATGCTACAAATGGATGAACTTTGAAAACTTTCTAAGTGATAAAAGAAAGTCACAAAAGGCCACAAATTGTGTGATTACAGGTATATGGAATGTCCAGAATACAAATATAGACTCAGATAATAGAGTACTGGTTGCCTAGAACTGGTGTTGGGGTAGGGGTTGGGGAAAAATGGGTTTGACTGCTAAAGAGGACTGAGTTTCATTTTGGGGTGATGAAAATAGTCTAAAATTGATTATGGTGATGGTTGTACAATTCTGTGCATTTGCTAAAAACTATTGAATTGCACACCTGCAAAAAAGCCATTGATGGAAAGAAGGAAATTTTTTTTAACAAAGATGCCATGTTGTATGCCTCTTGGAGAATCCCAGGTGGTAGGGACTGAGACTTGCCTATAGCCGTGTGAGTGAGATGCAAAGCATATCCTTTTCATACATGGAGGCCTTCAGAGGATCCCACAGCTTGGCCAGCAGCTTGAGTGCAACCCCCTGATAGATTTTGACCCAGAAGTACCCAGCTAAGCTGTGCCTAGATTTCTGGCCTGTGGTAACTGTGAGATAATAAATGGCCATTGTTTTAAACTACTGAGTTTTGGAGTAACTTGTATGCAATATTAAATCACTCATACATAAGTAGCAGCATTACAATATATATTTTTAAAATTTTAGTTTTCTGGAAAACTGTGGTGGCTAAATTACTAAATTATAGTATAATGGATTCTTTTTTTTTTTTTTTTGAAACAGAGTCTCGCTCTGTGGTCCATGCTGGAGTGCAGTGGTGCGATCTCGGCTCACTGCAAGCTCCACCTCCCGTGTTCACGCCATTCTTCTGCCTCAGCCTCCCGAGTAGGTGGGACTACAGGTGCCCGCCACCGTGCCCTGCTAATTTTTTGTATTTTTAGTAGAGACGGGGTTTCACTGTGTTAGCCAGGATGGTCTCAATCTCTTGACCTCGTGATCCACCTGCCTCGGCCTACCAAAGTGCTGGGATTACAGGCGTGAGCCACCGCGCCCGGCCTATAATGGATTCTTTCGTTCCTTATTTTGTTAACCACAATTCATAACCAATAGGCAATGATACACACATTTATTGAGATATCGTGTAAATTATTGGGGATAAATTATACTTAAAATGGCTAAAATTCCTTTTATTACAATTTTGAAAGTGTGTTATCTCTGTATAATACATTACAAGTCTTTATCAACCAAAACAGGCAGTTTTAAGACAATATAGCAGTACATAACATTTCACATATTGTCATGGTTTTCTGGTAACTGTTTTATATTTAAAACTTATAAGTGGTATTGATATGTTGGGAGATTTACTTATGACTTCAGCAAAGGCACTCAAAAAAGAATCATCAAGGCAAAACTGCAGTCTCATAGAAGCCAACCCATTCTTGTAGGAACTGTATGAAAGGAGGTTAAAAAGATTTTTGTTCTTTTCCTTTGAATATTTCTGTTCTTCAGTTGAAGAAATGTTGTATGACCATATGGATAAGGAAAGCATTTCGAAATTTCATTTAAGAAATGAAGAGATGTTTTCAAAGTTTGTAAGGATTTTCTCCTTTTTTTCTTACCTTTGACAAAGTGAAAAAAATATATTTATTAGCATATAAGGATAGCTGAAATGTTATGTGAAAAAAAGCCTGCTGAATTTTCTCCTGTGTTTTATTCTAGAGGTTTTATAGTTTTAGCTCCAATATTAAGGTTCATGATCAATTTTTAGGGGTTGATAGAGTGTTTGGTATGAGCTATGGGTCTAGGTTCTTTATTTTCCTTTATGAATAAACAATTTTTTAATTTTAATTTTAATTTTTTTTTTTGCCTGAGGAGGCCTTGGGCTCAAGCTAGCTGGTCTAATATACATTTTTGAGTATCATTTGTTGAAAAGGTAATTCTTTCCCTATTGGGTTTCTTCCCCTTTCTCTATCCTTTGCCCATTGAGTTCTGTTGGCATTTTTGTTGAAAGTAAACTGGTGATGTATGTGTGGATCTGCTTTTGGACTCTCTCCTGTTGCTTTTGCTGTCTGTTCTTATGTCGGTACCACATTGTCTTTATTTCTGTAACTTTATGTAAAGTTTGAAACTGGTTAGTATAAATCCTCCAATTTTGTTCTTTATTTTCAAAAATTTTCTGGGTATTCTAGGTCCTTTGTGTTTTCAAAAGTATTTTAAAATCAGCTTGTTAGTTTAAAAAAAAAAAAAAAGAACAACTTGGGGTTTCAATTGGGATTGCCTTGACTCTGTAGATCAGTTTATGGAGAATTGCTATTTTAATGTCATTGAACCTTCCACTACATGAACATGTTATAGCTCTCCGTTTATTTAGTTCTTTAATTTCTTGCAACATGTTTTTTAGTTTTGGAGTGTACAGGTCCTGTGCATATTTCGTTGAATTTATATCTTAATATCTTACATTTTTAATGCCATTATAAATGGGATTAAAAAATAATTTCTCATGTATTCGCAGCTGATTTTTGTATATTGTCTTTGTGTCTTGTAGCCCTTCTAAATCCACTTACTAGTTCTGGTAGTCTTTTGGTTGGATTTTCTCCACATACAGTCATTGAATAAAGACAGTTTTACATTTTCCTTTCTAATCATGTGCTTTCTGTTTCTTTTTTTGCCTTATTACACTTGTGAGGACCTCAAGTCCAATATTATGATAGAAGTAGTGACAGCAGATATCCATGTTTTGTGGTCAATTTGAGGGAGAAACCATTTAGTCTTATATATGGTACAAAAAGCACTAACTACAACATTTTAAAAATGTTAAATTGGACTCAATAAAATTAAATTTTTATTGACTCAATAAAATTAAAATTTTATTACTCAATAAAATTAAATCTCCTGCACTTTAGGAGACATTGTTAAGGAAAAGAAACAGTATACTATAGACTGGGAGCAAATGTTGACAATTTATATATCTGACAAAGGACTTTTACCCAGCATTATATAAAAAACTTCAATAAATTAGTAAGAAGTTAGAGAACTCAAATGGCAAAATTGGTTAAAAAAAAAAAAAATTTGTGGAGCAACTTATCAAAAGAAGGTATTTGAAATTCTAGTAGACATATTAAAAATTCTCAACATATTTAGTTATTAAAGGAAATTATAATTATGAACAACGTTTTGCCTACAAGAATGGTCAAAATGAAAAAGACTAACAATACCAAGTGTTGGTGAGGACGTAGAGCAATCAGAATTTTACATAAATTGCTGATAGGAGTGTACAGGCACTTTGGAAAACTGTTTAACAGTTTCCTATTAACTTAAACTTGCACTTACTGTATGACCTAGACATTACACCCCTGGGTATAAAATAAAACCTTAAATTCACAAATGACTTGTACAACAATACTCAGTGCTCAACACTGGAAACGGTATAGTCTATCAACAATTCTGCAATGGACTATTAGGAGAAAAAAGGAATGAATTGCACAGTGTCACTCTATGAAATTAAAAACATTATATTGAGCAAAAGAAGCCAGACAAAAGACTACATTCTGTATGATTTGATTCATATGTAATTCTAGAACCACCAAAACATTAAGAAAGCAGATTAGTGGTTGCCTGAGGTTATAGGTAGGGGTGGGGATTGACTGCAGAGGAGCAGAAGAGAACTTTCTATGGTGATGGAATTACTCTGTATTTTGATTGGGTGGTGGTTATACTAAATATACACTTTTTATACACTTTTGTCAGAACTTAACATTGTACTTAAGATGGGTGCATTTTATTTTATGTAAATTATGTCTTAATATGGTTGTTTTTCAAAAGGGTCTAAACATTTTATAGACAGAACATATACCTATGTATATATATACTGAGATTTTATGTAAAATATTTAAATGTATGTATACTCATAGGAAATGCCTAGAAGGATGTTAAGCAAATTGTTACTGATTATGTCTAGGTGGTGAGAATTTTAGGTGATTAAAAAAATGATTGGACTTTTTATATTATTTGAATTAGTCCTTTTAATGAACACATCTTTGCAAAAGAAAAGAAAAAAGTTTTTTTTTGTTATATAGAAGTTTGATATCTGGATTTTTTATCTAGATTTTTTTTCAAATATTGAGTAGATATTACAATATTTATAAATTTTGTATAGAATGTAAGTGCTGTTATTTTGTGTTTTTTTTTTTTAATTTTTTTTTTTTTTTTTTGAGACGGAGTCTTGCTCTGTCACCCAGGCTGGAGTGCAGTGGCACCATCTCTGCTCACTGCAAGCTCCACCTCCAGGGTTCACGCCATTCTCCTGCCTCAGCCTCCTGAGTAGCTAGCACTACAGGCACCCGCCACCATGCCCGACTAATTTTTTGTATGTTTAATAGAGACGGGGTTTCACTGTGTTAGCCAGGTAGAGACGGGGTTTCACTGTGTTAGCCAGGATGGTCTCGATCTGCTGACCTTGTGATACATCTGCCTCGGCCTCCCAAAGTGCTGGGATTACAGGTGTGAGCCACCACGCCTGGCCAAGTGCTGTTACTTTGTAATCACCAGTTAGGAACAATCTACATTACTTTTGATGCCCTTGGTCTCTCTTCTCTGATCCCATTCTGTTATGTCCCCAGAGACATAACTGCTACCCTGAATTTTGTTTTTATTGTTTAATTGCTATAGTTTTATCACATTTGTATCTTGAAGATGTGTTGTTTTGCCCTGCATGCGTTGAACTTTATAACTAGAATTGTATTGTGTGTGTACTTTCATTTGCTTTTTTATCCTGTATAATGTGAGATTTGAGACTCATTCGTATTTTTGTATGGCTGTAGTTCATTGGTATCTCCTTGTCTTATTGTGTTACATTATGAATATTCCACAATTTGTCCTTTGTAGTATTGATGAATGACTGGATTGTCAATTTTTTTTTAAATCTGTCATGAGCAATGGTGATGTGAACATTGTGCATGTCTTTTTGTGCTCTTGGGCAAGAGTTTCTCTTTGTGTATGGCCAGATGTATAGCTGCTGGGTTGTAGGATAATGCATTTCTTCAACTTTTCTAGAAGTGGTAGTTTTCTGTTGCTATATAACAAATTACCACAAACTTAGAGGCTTAAAACAACACACATTTTAAAATCTCATGGTCCTATAGGTCAAAAGTGCAGTAGGCTTGGCTGGGTTATCTGCTATGGGTTTTATGAGGCTGAAATCAAGTTGTCAGTAGGGCTGCATTCTTTTCTACAGGCTCTGGAGAGAAATCAACTCCCACACTTGTTTGGGTTGTTGGTAGAATTCAGTTCGTATGGTTGTAGGACTAAGGTCCATGTGTCCTTGCTGGATGTCAGCTGGTGGTCATTCTCAGCTTCTACAGGCCACACGTTCCTTGCCTTGTGACCCTCTTTCTTTCTTCGTCTTCTAAGCTGGCAGTAGGAGGTTGAATCTCTCTCATGCTTTGAATCTCTCTAATATTTTTTTCCTTTTCTAGATGGAGACCATTCTCTACTTTTAAGGACTCATATGATTTGATTGGGTCCACTGGGATAATCTAGATTACTCTTTCTATTTTATCTCCATGGTCGTTTTACAGCTATACTCAAATTAGTATTTGAATAACCAGGGGCAGGAATCTTGGGGGACTATCTTTAGATTTCTGATTACCACTCTATATGATATGTTGTTTTCCGCAGTGGTGGTGCCAGTATACATTTACCTTAGCAGACATTGGAGTTCTTGTTCCATGTCGTTAATGTTGTCACTCTATTGTCAGATATTTAGGCTGAGAAGTGGTATCTCATGGTGTTTTTAATCTATGGGTCCATATTTATAAGTAAAGACAGTTTTATTTTGTTGCTTTTTAAAAAGTTTTACATAATTAATTTTGTTCTGTATATACTCTCTAACATATGAGGTTTTCCCTCAGATTTGTGCTTTTGTGGTTTGAGTTTTAATAACTACTGTATGGTGTTTTATTGTATGAATAGATCACAATTGGTTCATTCTTTCATTGATGAAAATTTAGATTGTTTCTTAGTTCTCCTTGTGAATGTGTGAGAGAATTTCTTGAAGATATATATAAAGACTGCATATACATTGGTAAAATCTAGAAGTGAAAATCATGTGCATCTTCCCTGTTTTACTGTATAGAGAGACTTACAAAAAGTAGATTCTTTCCTTCCCTCCATTCTTTTTTGCTTTCTTTTGTTACTACTTTTATCCAATCTGACAAGCAAATGTCTTTATTGTCTTTAAAGGAGCTTACGCAGGTAATATTACAATGCTAAAAAATTCAAATACTGTAAGTACATAAAGAAAAAGTCTCATCTAGTTATACTGGGTGTTTTAATAAAAGTGGGATCATACTACATATAATATTTTGAAGTATGCTTTTTCACCTAGATCAATACATACAGATCTGCATTCTCCCTTTTAATAATTATGTAGTATTCCTTTGCCGGTTGACTTTTGTTTACTATTCTATACTTAGTACCTAGCAATCAATAAATTTTTGTGGGATGAATGAAGAATATACGGGTACATATATTTGTGAATTATTCAACCCTTCCCCTGTTAGTGGATATTTAGTGTGCTCTGATTTGTATTTTTTAAAATGGTGTCACAGTGATCATTCTTGTATATATGTTTTTGAACATTTATGGATGTATTCTTACAGTCTAGAGCCCTAGAAGTGGAATTGCCTGGTCAAAGGGGATTTAAATTGGATAGTTGGTTGTCCCATTTTCATTTCAATCTGTACTCGACTAATGGTGTTTTGGTGCTCTTTCCCCTGTTCACCTGCCTACAACATTATCTATTACCAATCCCTTATTTTTCCATATCTTAAAATTAATGTTGAAATTTTTATCAAAATAATACTTGGACATTGTTTAAAAATAGGGAGCATAAAGTCTTACAATGAAAAATAGAGGCAAACTTTTCTTGTTACAGTACCTATTTTTAATATTTCTAAACATGTTATTCTACTGTTACTTATTTATCCACTTTAAATGTTATGCATTGCCTTCTTATTTTGATAGTTGAGGATTTGGACATCTTAAACTCCTCATTTGCCTTTTCCCACTCTGACTATGGTTACATCCCTATTTTTAGTGAAATCAATAAGAAATATTTAGTGACAACTATTCATCTGCAAATCAGGTAGTAGTCTATGACTACATTTCCTCTCTTATGTAATTTTTAAGTTAAATTACCTAGTTTTTTTCACCTGCGTCACTTTTTAATACAGATTCTTGCTAGATGGATCATCTTTTCTCTCAGTCTGTATATTTTCATAAAACAAAAACTGTAATTCCTTTACACAACATCTGTACAACTTGGTGTACAGTTCTGAGGGGCAAAAGAGTTAGGAAACTTGAATTCTGCTCCTGACTTTTCTGAATAGCTTGACCTCTGACAAGCAGCCTTGCTTCTCTCTGCCTTGTTTACTCATTTTTAAAAATGGAATTAGGTTTGAACTGGCTGGTCTCTGATTCCTCTCAGTTCTGCCATTCTGGTTTTTTTGGTCTCCTGTTGAATCTTAATTGTATCACTTAAATAGCTAACTGTAACAGCTTGTGGGGAGAGTGCATTTTACAACTTGGAGAAGAAAAAGGCTTGGGTGAGAAAGACAAGATAATATGGAAACTTGAAGGGCTGCCGTGTAGAGAATAATTAGGCTCGTTTCACGTGATTCAAAACCAATACCTGTAGTTGAACGGGAGGTTCTCTTGATTCAGCGTAACAGACACACTCTTAACAGTTAATTCCTGTCCAACATTGAAGTGGGCCACCCTAAGTGATGGGTATTTCCTAACACTGAAAGGACAGAGGTCAAGGTAGATAGGCAAAATGATGCTTTAGAGACAGGTTGAAGTTATTTAAGCCCCAGCCAGCCAGGGATACTACCAGATGACTTCTCTAACCTTCTGGCCTCCCACAGGTGGAAATCAATGGCATAAGGTTGTTAAAATAATTTTAAAAAACCTATTATGGCTTGACTCATTGATCATGACTTTAACCAAATTTTAATAATGATGATTCATACACTTTTTTAAAAAATTGCATTTTTTTTTTTTTTTTTTGGTTGAAATGCCTAAGTAGTGTTCTCAGTTTTGAAATGTTACTCTTCTAAGTCTTGTGTAGTTCTTGATGATTCATCTGGGAAAGCAGCCCTTTTCTTCTTTTTGAGTGATCTTTGAAAACTTGACACTTTCCCCTTAAACTAAGCTGGGAACTTTGAGTTTGAGTTTTTAGGTCCTGTTGAGATACACAACTAAATTTGTCATTGACTATGTGTGTTGCCAAGTTTTCTGGAGATGTTTACCAGTCTGGGCAATTTTGATAGTATTATCTTACAGTTTTTGCTGTGAAGCAGTCTTTAAATATAAGATATTTATAGGAGCAAGCCTTTGGGGGAAAAAAGCATTCTTACTAGTTTTATTAAATTAATTAATTAATTACAATGCCCTCATTCCCAATTCTTGAGGTAGAATTTTGGTCACCTTAGCATCTGAGTGAGGAGGTAATGTGTGTGTTTACATTTCCTGAACTACCTCAGGTCTCCTCTAACCACTGGGTGTCTTGTTCCTGCTGAATTGTACTGTACAGTAGACTCCACTGTACTAATGAATGCATCAGTCTGTAGTAGGATTTCTTGACCTTAACTCTGTTGAGAGTTGGGATTGGATAATTCTTTGTTGTGAGGAACTGTTCTTTGTATTGTAGGATGTTTAGTCGCATCCCTGGCCTCTTCCTACTAGGCGCCATTAGCACCCTCACAGTTGTGGCAATTAAAAATATCTCCAAGACACTGGCAAAATCCCCTGGGGTGATAAATTGCTCCTGTTGAGAACCACAGACTTACAAATGCCGCTCAGTTGGCCCTCTGCCATGGTTAAGGTCTTCCTACTCTTGTCTGGTTTCTCCATGTTCCCAGCCTTGCTCACAGCCTCCTCTCTCCTGACTGTGCTCTGCTCAGCTAATTAGGCAGAAGTTGCCAAGTAGAAGGTGGAATCAGTGGGGAACAGGGCGGAGCTGGAGTCAGGTATGGCCTTGGGTAGTGGCTGAGCACTGCAGCACACAGATGGGTGTGTGTGAGTGTGTGGTTTTTTTTTTTTTTTGTGGTAGCTAAGATTAGACTGCTAAAGCAAATGTTCTTTGACATGAAAATAAACCGACGACATCACTGGTGGTCCTAGCGCACAATACTAATCAGGTATGTGGTATCTTTATATTGTCTCAAGCCTGCCTTGGATTCTGTTGTTAATGAAAGAAAGCTCCAAGCATGTTTCCTCCTTAATGTTTTTATTTGAAAGAAGCAGAGAAAAGTGAAAACTGTTCTTGATGAACTTCATGTTCAATATAGTTTCAATTTTCAGGTGACTTAAATAGCTAGATCCATTTTTTACATGTATGAAATGAGGTGGGAGAGTTTGTAAATTTGAAGCAGCAGATGTTTACAGAATGCAGCCAGCTATGATACTATGGCCTCAAGAAATACTTGGAGTGCACAGGGAGTGAGACAGGCATCATCATGTAAGCAGTGGTAGTTCACAGGTGGTGAGGGGTAAGATCTCATAAACTGGAGACTGGGACAAGTGTTCATGTTCCTTGCTTATATTCATTTTCAAACAGTCACTGTTTATAATATGTCTGTTCTGAGCTTTATGAATTTTTTTTTTTTTACTTAAGATCATCCTAACTGCCCATTTTGTAAACTTTATTCTCTTAACATTTATTATGTCATATTTTCTGATTTTAAATAACTTTTAATGACTGCATATTGCATTTTGTGGTTATATCCTAAGTGGTTTACTTAATGATTTCTGTATTGTTTAACATGGATTGTTTTAAATAATTTTGCTATTACAGTTATCATTTGATGAATATCTTCAGCATAAATTTTAGTCCACAGTTTAGATTATTTCTTTCAGATAGTGTTATTAACTAGAATGGTGTGGATTTTTTTTTTTTTTGCGGGGGGACGGATTCTTGCAGGCTGGAGTGCAGTGGTATGATCTCGGCTCACTGCAACCTCTGCCTCCCGAGTTCAAGCAATTCTCCTGCCTCAGCCTCCCAAGTAGCTGGGATTACAGGTGCCCACCACTGCATCTGGCTAACTTTTGTATTTTTAATAGAGACAGGATTTCACCATGTTGGCCAGGCTGGTCTCGAACTCGTGATCTCAGGTAATCCACCCGCGTCTGCCTCCCAAAGTGCTAGGATTACAGGCGTGAACCACCGTGCCTGGCCTGGTGTGGATATTTTTAAGGCTGTTGATTCATATTGCTGAACTGCTTTCCTAAAGGATTCTAATTAATGCTTCCACTAGTAAGGTGTTGAGTGGCCATTTTAGGGCATCCTTGCCAGTGTTGATATTTTCTAAAAAGAAAACATCATCGGTTTAACAGGTGGAAAACATCTCATCTTTCATTGACTTTTTGTTTTTGTTTTCCTTTAAAAGTTCATTAGCTTCTTTTGTGCAATTGACTGTACATGTCCTTTTCCTATTAATCTTTTGGAGGTGTTACAGTGTTTTTTAAAAGCAATTTCCTTTATATAGCTTCTTTATATATGAAGGGTAGGGCTTTTTGTCTATCATTTTTGTAAAAAAAAAGCTTACCTAGTTTTCCACTTATATCTTTTGCTTTATGTGTAACTTACAGAAAAAGTACACAGGCCGGGCGCGGTGGCTCACATTTGTAATCCCAGCACTTTGGGAGGCTGAGGCAGGCTGATCACCTGAGGTCAGGGGTTCAAGACCAGCTTGGCCAACACAGTGAAACCCCATCTCTACTAAAAATACAAAAATTAGCTGGGCATGGTGGCAGGCTCCTGTAATCCCAGCTAGTCGGGAGGCTGAGACAGGAGAATCGCTTGAACCCCGTAGGTGGAAGTTGCAGTGAACTGAGATTGCGTG
The DNA here is from genome assembly GCF_047675955.1 of Chlorocebus sabaeus. NCBI lineage: Eukaryota > Metazoa > Chordata > Mammalia > Primates > Cercopithecidae > Chlorocebus > Chlorocebus sabaeus. Next base: position 49,694,890 of record NC_132912.1, on the reverse strand, counting down.
TCTCAAAAAAACAAACAAACAAAAAAACCCACAAAGAGTATAGGGAATTACTACATATTATTTACTAAGATTAACCAGTTGTTTGTATTTTACCTTGTTAGCTTTATTACTCTTTCCCCCTTTCTTTATATGCATATATATAAATGCATTTTTTTTGTGATTCGTTTGAGTTTAAGTTGTATAGGTCCTAAGAACACTTCAACATGTATTTCTAAGAGCCAGGGTATTCTCTTGTGTAACCACAGTAAAATTACCAGTCAAGGAATTTAACAATTGGTACAGTGTTGTTATTTGATTTATAGTGCAATTTCAATACTGTAATGTCCTTGATTGCCCTTTTGTTTTCCATGTCCAGTATCCAGTCCAGAATCACTGTGAAATTAATTGTCATATTTTAGTCTCCTTTAATCTGGAGTACTTTGTTAACCTCTCATTGTCATTCTTGACATTGATCTTTTGGAAGAGTACAGATCAGTTATTTTTTTAGAATGTCCCTCACTTTTTACTTGTCTGAAGTTTCCTCATGGTTAGATTCAGTTCATGCATTTTATGCAAGGATAACAAAAAAGTGATTTTTATTTTTCTCAGTGCAACATATTAGGAGCAACCTGATGTCAGTTTGTTCCAATATTGCTGATAGCATCAAACAGTTGGTTAAGTTGGTATCTGCCAGATTTCTCTACTGCGGTGATACTGTTTTTCTCTTTGAAGTTAATATGTATTGACTCTGTGTTAATATCGTGTTCCTCATCAAACTTTCACCCACAAGTTTTAGCCTCCAATGATGACTTTCCAACTGCATGCTTCCTTCTGTAGCTATTGACTGGCATTCTACTGTAAGGAAGACCTTTCCCTCCTCCCTCCACGTCCCATTTATTTATTTGTTCAATTATTTATTTGAATGATTCATATACATATTTAGTGGTCTGTAATTCATTACTGTGATTATTTTGATACTAAAATCGTCCCAAATTTGGTCTGTGTAAACTCTTTCAGACTGGCTTCTGTGTTCTTTTTATATGTCTCCACAATTCTTTGAGTACTTATTTACCTTCTGGTGCAAAAAGATGCTTTGGGCTCATTGTGTGTGACCCACCCCTCAAATCAGCTTTTCTTTTTATTTATTTATTTTTTGAGAAGGAGTCTTGCCCTGTCCCCCGGCTGGAGTGCAGTGGCGCGATCTGGGCTTACTATGAGCTCTGCCTCCCGGGTTCACGCCATTCTCCTGCCTCAGCCTCCTGACTAGCTGGGACTACAGGCGCCTGCCACTACGCCCAGCTAATTTTTTTTTTTTTTGTATTTTTAGTAGAGACGGGGTTTCACTATGTTAGCCAAGATGGTCTTGATCTCCTGACCTCCTGATCTGCCCGCCTCGGCCTCCCAAAGTGCTGGGATTACAGGTGTGAGCCACCGCGCCCGGCCTCAAATTAGCTTTTCTTAGAGGAGCATTGTTACTATTAGTGAAGAATGAATGGTATTTGGAAATCAAGATCTGGATATATGACGTGCTTATTGCAACTGGTGTGTCATTATTTCTAGGCCTACTCAGTGGCCACAGCCAGGATATGTTTGTGTGTGTGTAAATACATATGTGTATATCCATGTTTTAATTTTTTATTAAACAATTTTTTTAGAGATAGGGTCTCTAAAGAGGGAGCTAACTCCTGCCAGCCCTTTTTTTAAATAATATTTTTAATTTTTAATTTTTGTGGGCACATAGTAGGTATATATTTATGAGGTGCATGAGATGTTTTGATACAGGCATGCAATGTGAAATAATCATATCATGGAGAATAGGGTATCCATCCCCTCATGCATTTATCCTTTGTGTAAAAAGCAATCCAATTACACTCTCATTTTAAAATATATGTTATTATTGAGTATAGTCATTCTGTTGTTCTATCAAATAGTAGGTCTTATTCATCCTTTCTATTTTTTTTTTGTGCCCATTAACCATCCCCACCTTCCCCACAGCCCCCCTTTCCAGCCTCCAGTAACCATCTTTCTACTCTCTATGTTCATTAGTTCAATTGTTTTGATTTTTAGATTCCACAAATAAGTGAGAATATGTGATGTTTGTCTTTTTGTGCCTGGCTTATTTCACCCTCTGGCTCTTTTATGAGGTCCCTAATCCCATTCATTAAGGCTGTGCCCTCGTGATTTAATCACCTCGTGAAGTCCTCAAGTCTTAATATTAGCATTGGCAATTTAGTTTCTTTGTTTTTCTTTTCTCTTTTTGTTTAGAGACAGAGTCTCACTTTATCACCCAGGCTGGAGTGCAGTAGTGCTCACTGCAACCTTGACCTCCTGAGCTCCAGTGATCCTCCTGCCTTAGCTTCCTGCGTAGCTGGGACTTTTAAGCTGGGACGCTTTAAGGTGCATGCCACCATGCCTGGCTAGTTTTTTTTTTTTAATTTAATTTTTATTTTTAGTAGAGATGAAGCCTCACTGTGTTATGCAGGCTAGTTTTGTGTTCCTGAGCTCAAACAGTTCTTCTGCCTTGGCCTCCCAGAGTGCTAGGATTACAGGCTTGAGCCAGGATACCAGACCGTGATTAAGTTTCAACATGAGAATTTTGGGGGACACATTCATACCCTAGCAACACCTATGTATACACACTTATATATTAACAACTATGATTTCATATTGATTCTATCCGTATTAATCTAACACCATGAGGGAGTGGTACTTCTTGCATCTTCCGTAGGTTGAATTTCATCAAATGCTTTTATTGCATCTTGCCCACACTCTGTGCAAATATATGCTATATTTATTTCCAGAAGTTTTGTAGTTTTGGCTTTAGGTTTAGATCTATGATCAATCTCAAATTATTTTTTGTTAATAGTTTGAGATAGGGGTTGAAGTTCATCATTTTTCTGTACTGTATATCCAACTGATCTAGGACTGTTTGTTGAAAAGGCTTTTCATTCCCCGTTGAATTGTTTTGATGCCTCCTCTGAAAATCAGTTAACTGTATATGTGTGAGTCTGTTTCTGGACTTTGTATTCTGTTCTCTTGATCTGTTTGTTTGTCTTTAGGGCAGCACAATACTCTCTTGATTATTGTAGCTCTGTAAGAAGCCTTGAAGTCAGATAGTTTAAATCATTCAACTTTGTTCTTTTTTGAGATTGTTTGGCTGTTCTAGGTCCTTTGAATTTTCATATACATTTTAGAATCAAAAGCCTAATTTCTATAAAAGTGCCTGGTGGGAATATGGTTGAAATTGTGATTTGGGCAGAATCAACATCTTGACGGTGTTGAAATTTTCAAATTACAAACATGGTATGTATCTTCATTTACTTAGGTATTTAATTTCTTTCAGCAGTGTTTTGTGGTTTTCAGTATATGGGGCTTCCATGTCTTTTGTTAAGTTTATTCTTAAATAATTTGCTTTTTGGTATTAAGAAATGTTTTTAAAATTTCATTTTGTTCGTGGAAGATAGAAATACAATTGTTCGGCTGGGCGCGGTGGCTCAAGCCTATAATGCCAGCACTTTGGGAGGCCAAGATGGGCGAATCACGAGGTCAGGAGATCAAGACCATCCTGGCTCACACGGTGAAACCCCGTCTGTACTAAAAAATACAAAAAACTAGCCGGGCGAGGTGGTGGGTGCCTGTAGTCCCAGTTACTGGAGAGGCTGAGGCAGGAGAATGGCGTGAACCTGGGAGGCGGAGCTTGCAGTGAGCTGAGATCTGGTCACTGCACTCCAAGCTGGGGGATGGAGCGAGACTCCTCAAAAAAAAAAAAAAAAAAAAAAAAAAAAAAGAAATACGATTGTTCTGTATGTTGACCTGCCATCCTGCAACTTTGCCAAACTTACTTAGATGAATCTTGCTAGACTGACATAATTCTTAAGAATTTATTTGTTAACAATTAGCCTCTGAAAAGAAAGTTTTATAACTTCCTTTCAAATATTTATGCATAGTATTTCTTTTTCTTGCCTATTACATTTAATAGGATCTTCTGTATGCTATAATGTTGGGTAGACTTGGTGAGATTTCTGTCACCATCTTTGCCATGTTGCCAGTCTTTGAGGGAACGTCCTCAGAATTTCATTATGTTATTTGATGTAGGTTTATATGATAGAGGAAATTTCTTTCTGTTTGTAGGTGTGCCAAAGTTTTTTTTTTTTTTTTTAACCCAGAATGGATATAGAACTTTGTCAGATGCTTTCATCACATCTGGTATTATGGTAAATGAAATTGCCTTTTATACGTGAATCCAAATTTTATATTCCTGGAGTAAATACTGCAGTATCATAATATATTATTATTATTTTTGTAAGTTACTGAATTTGATCTTTCCATTGTTTTGCTGAGGATGTTTTCATCTGTGTTAATCAACTATGGTCATGTTTTATAGTTTTTTTATAATTAAAAATGTTCTGGTAATGGATTTATGCAAACCTTCTAAATGAGTTGGGAATTGTTTACTCCTTTATTTTCTTCCACATGTGTCTGATAGACTTCACCAGTGAAACCATCTGAGTTTTGAGTTTTCTTTTTGTAAAAGGGTAGGCTAACCATTTTAACTTACTTAATAGATATATGGCTGTTTAGATTTTAAAAGTTTTATCTTGTGTCAGTTGTGGAAAGTGTTGTGCTTTTTCACTCTGTTATTAGTGCTGTGTGGTTTATCTTTCCATCCTCTTAATTTTAACCCGTGTCTTTATATTTAAAATGTATCTCTTGTAGACATAATTGGGTCTTGTTTTTTTCTTCTCCCCAATCTGAAAAAAAGCTACATTTTAATTGGAATATTTATTTAGTCTCCTTAATGATACACAATTGATCCTCATTATTTGAGGATTCCATACATGTGAAAATTACAAAATTTATTTGTAACCCCTAAATCAATACTTGAAGTGTTCCTGTAGTCATTCACAGACATGCACAGAGTAGCGAAAAATTTGAGTTATCTTGACACATTTTTCCCAACTGAGGTCAAATAAGGTGACATTCTGCCTTCGTGTTTCAGCTCTCATACTTTGAAAAACAAAGGTCCTTTTCCACACATCAAGAAAAGAAAACTGCAGGCCAATATCTCTGAATATTGAGACAAAAGTCCTCAGCGAAATACTAGCAAACTAAATTGAGCAATACATTATTAGAAAGATCATTCAACATGACCAAGTGGGATTTATCCCTGGGATGTAAGGATGCTTCAGCATATGCAAATCAGTTTGTATGGTACATCATATCAACAGATGAGATGAAAACCGTGTGATCATTTCAATTAGTGCTGAAAAAACATTTGATGAAATGTAACATCTCTATGTTGAAAAACCCTAAAAAAACTGGGGATAGGAGGAACATACCTCAACATAATTAAAGCCATATATGACATACTCACAGCTAGTATAATACTGAATGGGGAAAAACTGAAAGCCTTTCCTCTAAGGCAAGTTTGTCCAATCCATGGCTCAAGGGCCGCATATGGTCCAATACAAATTTGTAAACTTTGTTAAAACATTTTTTTTTTTTTTGCAATTTTTTTTTAAAGCTCATCAGCTGTCATTAGTGTTAGTGTATTTTTTTTTTTTTTTTTTTTGAGAGGCAGTCTTGCTCTGTCACCAGGCTGGAGTGCAGTGGTGCGATCTCAGCTCACTACAATCTCCGCCTCCCTGGTTCAAGTGATTCTCCTGCTTCAGCCTCCTGAATAGCTGGGATTACAGGTGCACGCCACCACATGCAGCTAATTTTTGTATTTTTAGTAGAGATGGAGTTTCACCATGTTGCCCAGGATGGTCACGATCTCTTGACCTTGTGATCTGCCTGCCTCAGCCTCCCAAAGTGCTAAGATTACAGGTGTGAGCCACCGCACCTGGCCTAGTGTTAGTATATTTTATGTGTGGTTCAAGACAATTCTTCCAGTGTGGTCCAGGGAAACCAAAAATTGGACACCCCTGCTCCAAGATCGGGAATATGACAAGGATGCCCACTGTCACCACTGCTATTCAACGCAGTACTAGAAGTTCTAGCTAGAGCAGTCAGACAAGAGAAGGATATAAAGGGTATCCAGATTGGAAAGGAAGAAGTCAAATTATCCTTGTTTACAGATGATACAATCTTGTATTTGGAAAAACCTAAAGACTCCACAAGAAAACTATTAGAACTGGTAAATTCAGTGAAGTTGCAGGTTACAAAATTAACATACCAAAATCAGTAGCATTTCTGTTTGTCAACAGTGAACAATGTGAAAAAGAAATAAAGTATCCCGTTTGGAAGCCACACATAAAATAAAACAGCTAGGAATTGACCAAATAAATGAAAGCTCTCTATAATGAAAACTATAAAACACTGATGCAAGAAATTGAAGAGGACCCCCAAAAATGGAAAAATATTACATGTTCATGGATTGGAAGAATCAGTATTGTTAAAGTGTCCATACTACTCAAAGCAGTCTATAGATTAAATGCAAATCCTACCAAAATATGAATGACATTCTTCACAGAAAAAAAAAATCCTAAAATTTTTGTGGAACAACAAAAGACCCAGAATAGCCAAAGCTGTTCTAAGCAAAAGAACAAGGCTGGAGGAATTACATTACCTGACTTCAAATTATACTACGGAGATACAGTAACCAAAACAGCATGGTACTGGCATCAAAACAGACCCATAGACCAATGGAACAGAATAGAGAACTAACAACGCAGAAATAAATCCACACATGTACAGTGAGCTCATTTTTGACAAAGGTACCAAGAACATACTCTGGGGAAAAGACAGTCTCTTCAATAAATTGTGCTAGGAAAACTGGATATCCATATGCAGAAGAATTAAACTAGACCCCTATCTCTTACTGTGTACAAAAATCAAATCATAATGGATTAAAGACTTAAATCTAAGACCTCAAACTATGAAACTACTACAAGGAAACATTGGGGAAAATCTTCAGGACATTGTTCTGGGCAAAAATGCCTTGAGCAATATCCCACAAGCGTAGGCAACCAAAGCAAAAATGAACAATGGGGTCACATCGAGTTAAAAAGCTTCTTCTGCACAGCGAAGGATACAGTCAACAAAAGGAAGAGACAACATACAGAATGGGAGAAAATATTTGCAAACTACCCAGCTGGCAAGGGCTTAATAACCAGAGTATATAAGGAGTTCAACTAACTCTATAGGAAAAAATAATGTAATAATCCAATTAAAAATGGGCAAAAGATTCTAATAGACATTACTCAAAAGAAGTACAAGTGGCAAACAGACATATGAAAAGGTGCTCAACATCAGTCATCAGAGAAATGCAAATCAAAACTACAATGAGATATCATCTTACCTAATTAAAATGTCATATCCAAGAGAAAGGCAATAATAAATGCTGGTGAGGATGTGGAGGAAAGGAAACCCTCATACACTGTTGGTATGAATGGAAATTAACCACTATGGAGAACAGTTTGGAGGTTCCTCAAAAAACTAAAAATTGACCTATCCTATGATCTAGTAATCCCACCGCTAGGTATGCACCCCTCCCCGCCATAAAAGAAATCAATATGTCAAAGAGATACTTGCACTCCTATTTTTGTTGCAGCACTTTGCAATAGCTAAGATTTGCCAGCAACCTAAGCGTTCATCAACAGATGAATGGATAAAGAAAATGTGGTACACAGTGGAGTACTTACTATTCAGCCATCAAAAAGAATGAGATCCAGTCATTTGCAGCCATATGGATGGAACTTGAGATCATTATGTTAAGTGAAATAAGCCAGGCACAGAAAGACAAGCCTTGCATGGTCTCACTTATTTGTGGAATCTAAAAATCAAAACAATTGAACTCATGGACGTAGAGAGTAGAAGGGTGGTTACCAGAGGCTAGGAAGGGGAGTGGGGGGCTGAAGGGAAGGTAGTATTGTTAATGGGTACAAAAAAAAAGAATGAATAAGACCTACTATTTGATAGCACAATAGCGTGGTTATAGTCAATAATAATTGCACATTTTAAAATAACTTAGAGTATAATTGGATTGTTCATAACTCAGAGGATAAACTCTTGAGCGTATGGATACCTTATTCTCCATGATGTACTTATTTCACATTGCTTACCTCTATCAAAACATCTAAAGTACCTCATAAATATATACACCTACTGTGTACCCACAGAAATTTTAAAAAGGGTTCTTTCCCAGTCTGTTCAGTGCCACATTTTCCACATTTTTATACTTCTATTGGGGTGATTTTGCTGCTTAAAATGACCCCAAATGTAGGGCTGAGGTGCCACCTAGTGATCCCAAGTGCAAGAGGCTGTGATGTGCCTATGGAGAAAATACATGTATTAGATAAGCTTCACTCAGACAAGAATTGTAGTGCTGTTGGCCATGAGTTTAATATAAGTAAATTAACAATAGATATTAAATGAAGTGTTTTAAACAAAAACACATACAAAACAAGATTAGGTATTGATCAATTGACTAAGGTAGCAGGACCAGAGGCTTGCGGGGACTTAATACTATTTTCCTGAGAGCAGTGGTTCCATATTTGGTAACTCAGTGTCCATGATGACTTTATAGAGTATAACTACTATGAATAATGAGAATTCACTGTAGTTGGGTTTAGATCTACTAGTTTACTGTTTGTCTTCTGGTGTCCTTTTTTTTTTTTGCAGTTGCATCCTTATCCTTGCCTACTTAGAATTAACATACCACTTCTCATAAAATGTCAGAATTGCAATAACACAGTTCCATTCCCTACCCAGTCATTGTGCTGTTGTTGTCATATATATTTATATTTATTTTTGTATTTATGATGTAGGGTCTTACTCTCTCGCCCAGGCTGGAGTGCAGTGTCACAGTCTTGGCATACTGTATCCTCCGCCTCCTAGGTTCAAGCGATCCTCCCACCTCAGCTTCCTAAGTAACTGGGACTACAGGCATGCGCCACTATGCCTGGTTAATTTTTGTGCTTTTTGTAGAGTTGGGGTTTCACCATGTTGCCCAGGCTGGTCTTGAACTCCTAGGCTCAAGTGATTCACCCCCCTTGGCCTCCTAAAGTGCTGGGATTACAGAGGTGACAACCTACTGTCATATATTTTATGTACACCTACATTATAAGCCCCATGATACAGTGTTATTATTGCTTTCAACAGTCAGTGAGTGTCTTCTAAAGAAATTAAGAGAATAAATTGAAAGATAGTTCTTTATATTTATCCACACATTTAACACTTCCAGTACTTTTTTTTTTTTTTTTGGTGGATCCTAATTTTTATGTTATCATTTGCTGGGGATTAATTTCCTTAGTTTTTATCGGACCATGTCTTTATTTTGTCTTCATTGTTGAAGGATGTTTTTGCTGCATGTGGAGTTCTGGGCTGATTGTTCTCTTTGAGCATTATAGATGTTGTTACATTACTTCCTGATTTGTTTTTCCAATTAAAAAAAATCAGCTGGCCGTCGTGTTACTGTTATTGTCGTCATTGTTATTGTTGTTTATTCTTAGTTACTTTCAAGATTTTTCTCTTTTTGGTTTTCAGCAGTTTATCTACAGTGTGCTCAGGTGTATTTCTATTTGTATTAATCCTACTTAGTGTTCACTGAGTCTTTTGGATTTATAAGTCAGTATTTTTTGTTAAATTTGGGAAGTTTTTGGTTATTGCATCTTCAGATATTTTCTCTGCTAAAGTTTCACTTTCTTCCCCTCCACCTGCATTTCTGATTATATACATGTCATAATGATTGATATTATCTCAGAAGTTTGTGAGAGTTTGTTCGTTTTTCTCCAGTCTTTTTTTCTGTTTTTCAATGTGGATAATTCCTACTGGTTTGTTTTCCAGTTCATTGACTGTGTCATATTCAATCTACTGTTAAGATCATAGAGTGAAATTTTTGTTTTAATTTTCAAGCTTTTCTGATTTTGAATTTATATTTGTTTCTATTTTATACTTTTTTTTTTTGTTTTTTTTTTTAAATTTTTTGAGATGGAGTCTTACTCTGTTGCCCAGGCTGGAGTGCAGTGGCACAGTCGGCTCACTGCAGCTTCCGCCTCCAAGGTTCAAGCGATTCTCCTGCTCAGCCTCCTGAGTAGTTGGGATTACAGGTGCCTGCCACCACATCTGGCTGATTTTTGTATTTTTAGTAGAGACAGTGTTTCACCATGTTGGCCAGGCTGGTTTCAAACTCCTGACCTCAGGTGATCGGCCCACCATGGCCTCCTGAAGTGCTGGGATTACAGGCATGAGCCACCACACCTGGCCACTTTTTATTTCTTTGCTGAGATTTCATACCTGTTCCCTCATTAAGACCATGTGTTGTTAACTTTCTCTTACTTTCGGTGGGTAACAGCTGAAATAAGCCTTATTCTGATATGGTAATTCTCATTTACTTTTGACTGGTGCTTGCTTAACCTTTTTAGTCCTTATTTTAAACTTTTTGTGCTATTCATTGGGTATGTCTTATGTAAATAATATGTAACTGAAGTTTATGTTTTATAAAATAATCTTATTTGTCTTTTAATTGGCAAGTTTAATTCATTTACATAGATTATGATTATTGATATATTTGTAATGAATATTTGCCGTTTTACTTTGTGCTTTCTGTTTACACTTCCTGTGCTCCTTTTCTTTTTTGTTCTTTTTAAAAATACAATTAAGATTTTTTCACTTGATTTTTTTCTTATGGTATTTTTCCTCTGTATTGGTTTGGAAATCTTTTTGTGGTTTATTCTTGAGATATTATCATAGAGTTAAATTAACAAAGCTGAATGAACCTTATCTTAATTGCCTGCCAAGACAAAGACTTTATCATGTCTCACATATGCAGAGGATTGGTTCCAGGACCCTCGTGTATACTACAGCCTGCATATATTTATATCTTGCTGTTGACCCAACAGAACCTGCCTTTAAGAAAAATCGGGGCTGGGCACAGTGGCTCACGGCTGTAATTCTAGCACTTTGGGAGGCCGAGGCAGGAGGATTGCTTGAGGCCAGGAGCTCGAGACGAGCCTGGACAACAAAGTGAGACAGTGTCTCAACAAAAAATAAAAAAATTAGACAGGTGTGGTGGTGCAGGCCTGTAGACCCAGCTACCTGGGAAGCTGAGGCAGTAGGATCGCTTGAGCCCAGGAGTTCGAGGCTGCAGTGAGTTATAATGGTGCCACTGCATTCCAGCCTGGGTGGCAGAGTGAGACTCTGTCTCGGAAGGAAGGGGAAGGAGAGAGGAAGGGAGGGAGGGAGAGAGACTTTCTGTATATATGTGGGTTTTGCATCCTTCATCTGTGTTTGGTTTAAAAAAAAAAAAAACCCACGTATAAGTCGGCCTGCACAGTGCAAACCCATTTTGTTCAAAAGGTCAACTGTACTTTAATGACCTCCCCTTCCTCATGCCCTTAGCTTAAACACTAATTTTTGAGATTTTTATTTTCTCACTGTTGTTTAAACAGTTGTTATTAACTATTGTTATTTTTAGCGTAGGGAATGTTTGCTGACAGGTACTTACGTGTTTAATACTTGAACGTCATTTCATCTGACATCTCAGATCTCCATTCTGAGCTCATTTTCCATTTTTCTACAGTATATTCTTTTGAAGTTTCTTTCTTTTTTTTTTTTTTGAGACAGAGTCTCACTCTGTCCCCCAGGCTGGAGTGCAGTGGCACGATCTCGGCTCACTGCAACCCCCGCCTCCTGGGTTCACGTCATTCTCCTGCCTCAGCCTCCCGAGTAGCTGGGCTTATAGGCGCCTGCCACCACGCCCAGCTGATTTTTTGTATTTTTAGTGGAGACGCGGTTTCACCGTGTTAGCCAGGATGGTCTCGATCTCCTGACCTCGTGATCCACTGGCCTCAGCCTCCCAAAGTGCTGGGATTACAGGCGTGAGCCACCGCGCCCGGCCTGAAGTTTCTTTCTTTTTTTTCTTTAAATAAACTTAGCACGAGGTTTCTTTGGTGATCATCTGCTGGTCATAAACTCTGTTATTTAGCTGGGAATATCTTGATTTCATCTTTGTTCTTGAAGGATAGTTTTGCTGTGCATATGATGGCACTTGACAAGTTTCCTTGATAGTTCGAAGATAATATTCTACTGTCTGCTGGCTTGTTACTGGTGAGAATTCTATAGTCAGAGCTAATTGTAGTAGTCTGTCTTTGCTCTCTGTGCTTTAAAATATTTTCTTTGGCTTTATTTTGCGATTTACCACAATGCCTATGAGTCTAGGGGTGGATTTCTTTTTGCTTATATTGGTAGGTGTACGTTGTGCTTCTTAAATCTAGATTTGAGTCTTTTATTTGTTTTTGAAAATTCTCAGCCCTTACCTCTTCATGTATTGCTTCTCTTCTATTCTCTGTATTGTTTCCCACTAGGACTCAAGTTAGTCATGCATGAGTCCATCTCAGTCTATTCTCAATATCCCTTAATCTCTTTAGTATTTTTTATTTCCCTAACTCTGGGTAATTTCTTCCAATTTGGCATGTAGTTTGGTAATCTGTCTTTAGCTGTGACTAATACGCTGTTTAATTAACTCATTTGGTTTTCATTTTAATACTTAGATTTTTAATTTGTGAAAGCAATGTTTTATTGTTTCAAACTGGCTGTTCTTAGTACTTTGTTGTGTGTTCATTTAAAAATTTCTTTATTTACATAATTTGTTATTTAATAATTTGTTTTGGCTGAGTGTGGTGACTCACGCCTGTAATGCCAGCACTTTGTGAGGCTGAGGTGGGTGGATTACCTGAGGTCAGGAGTTCAAGACCAGCCTGGCCAACATGGTGAAACCCCGTCTCTACTAAAAATACAAAAATTAACCGGGCGTGGTGGCACATGCCTGTAATCCCAGCTACTTGGGAGGCTGAGGCAGAAGAATTGCTTGAGCCCAGGAGACGGAGGTTGCAATGAGCCGAGATCATGCCACTGCATTCCATCCTGGCCGACAGAGCCAGACTCTGTCTCAAAAAAAAAAAAAAAAGTCTGTTTCATAATTACATTATCTGAAATGGTAGTGAAGGCAGTATCTGGTATTTGTTCTTTCTGCCTGCTCTGGCTCATAGAGATTTACTTCTCTATGTATATGGTAATCTTTTTATTGTAAGCGTATTTTTCCAGATTTATTTTCGTTCCTTTTTTTGACATATTTTGTTATTACCGTATTTGAATGCACTAGACAAGTGCCCTGCCATCATAGAGAACTGAAATTCTTTTCCTGTGTATGGAGATGACATGGTTTTATCATAAAGAACTGGGAAGGGACTGTTACCTTTTTCATACTCCTTTTTCTCTTTGCCTTATTTCCCTTGCATATTTAAATACATTTTATCCTTGTATGTATCTTACATGAGGCTTTTTTGACTTTAAGGAACAGAAACTCACATCAGTGTTCTTTAAGAATAAAGCGTTTATTTTCAGATCACAAGGAAACTGGAGCTGAATAGCTGTCAGGATCCAACACAGTTCTAGGGAACAGCTGCACTTACTGCTCATTGCATTTCTGCTGTTCTCTTCATGTCTGCTACACTCTTCCTAGGAGGCCAGATGCTGGGTCTGACCCGCAGACCCTGGCTGAACGATGGATGAAAAATGCACTCACACGCAGGTATCCAGTGAAAGAACGGGCTAGGGGAGCGGGCTAGGGGACTGGGCCGCTCACAGACCCTTGAGAAGGGTGCTGTAAAAAGTCAGCAGCCTCGGCCGTGGGGGGCTGGCACTGCGGGTATTTATTCAGCACAGATTTAATAACAATGGCTTTGAGTCAACACACTTGTGGGTAATCAACATGGTCGCCCTCCCTGGAGAGAGTAGTCCTGTGTGAGGATGATTAAAGGCCAGGTTCCGAGGCCTAAGTAAACTAACTTATCTAAATCAGTTTATTTACATCCCCTTGTTGTCTAACCTAAGCTTTCAGGCACTGGATAAGAGAGTCTGGCTGCCCTCAGCCAAATCGTTTTCCAAAGCTTTTGTAAAACCTCCTGGCCTTCCAAGAAAGTTTGCATCTTTCTACAATTGTTCCTACCACTCTGACCTGTCTTCTACAACCAGAAGGCTTCCTCATGTTCACATTATTTTTTCTCTATTTCATATCTCGTTTTTCTGGTTCTCAGCTCCCTCTCACCTCATCCTTGCTTGTGAATCTTTGAGGATCTTCCTTCACTCCATGTATTCTTTCAGCTTCACCTCCCTTTTAGTGCCTAATTTGCCAGCTTGCCTAACTAGCCTCTTCCCCAGCCAACAGATTGGCTATCCTTGGAGCAGCTGCCTGTCTCTGTGTTGAGGGGAGGAAGGATTCTGTGTTCAAATCTCACTGCCAAGGCCCCCTCCCTTGGAAGGGTACTGTGATGTATACTTAGGGTGTATACTTCTAAGGTATTTAAAATTATTTTTGAAGCCACAAAGGTTATAAAAATAAAAGGCCTCTAACTTAGAAAATGAACAACCCAGTTGCAGAAAGATGTTTGGTGAATTAAAAATTTTTATACCATTCATTCTTGTGTGAAAACCATTATGAGTCTAATGCACACTTGGAATTTTTTTTTGTTTATGGGTTTCTAGCCAAGAAGGAAATGCAGGTTTCCAGTTATATTTATGGAGGTTTTAATCTCAAAGATTTAATGTTCATGTTTATTGAAATATCAGTATACATAAGAGCATCTTCAATTAAATGAAAACAAATTCTTATGTGTATGAGTTAGTAACATAAGAAACGGCCAATGAAACCCCATCTCTACTAAAAAATACAAAAATTAGCTGGACGTGGTGGCGCATGCCTATAATCTCAGCTACTCAGGAGGCTGAGGCCGGAGAATCGCTTGAACCTGGGAGGCAGAGGTTTCAGTGAGCCGAGATTGTGTCACTGCTGTCCAGCCTGGGCAACAGAGTGAGACTCCATCTCAAAAAAAAAAAAAAAAAAAAAAGCCCTTAGGGACCATTATATTTCTTAAAAATTCATTATATTGTGTTCTGTATTATAAAGTCAGATCAAAAAATTATAGCACATTTGTGATGGTAGACACTTAACTATCATCTATATACATACCACTGTATAGTTTACAAGTGATTTTCACATTTGTTATGGCGTTCATTCTTACCCAGAGCCCTACGTTGAAAAGCATACAGGCAGGTTAAATTTACAGTATGTTTACTAACTTCTAATTTCTGGATGATGACAGGGCTAAAGTTATTCATTCCTTTCCTAAAATTCATATTCCTCCTGAATAATTGAAATTGGCCTAAATTACTACATTTTAAACTATACCTTTTCTTTTTTTAAAGATGTATTTACTTGGAATATTACTCGGTTTAAAAGGCAAGAATTGTCAAAGCACAAGTGGAACTTTATTATAAATTCTATATTAAATTTTTCTGATTTTACTACATATTTCTTCCCTTTAGGCCTCGACGTGTTCTATTTTATTCAAAATAGAAGTTTGATTTGTGGTACTACATAATTATAAAAAAAATCAGTTAATATTGAAAATATTGAAAAGGTGAAAGATCGTTTGTACTTCTACTCCCATTTTCTCTCCGCGTGCTCTCCGGTCTGACCGTTAGTAGCTGGGTGTTACACATAGATATACATATGTGTATTTGTATGTACACACAGCCTGCTAGTGCTGGAGGCAGAACTGAGAGCTACTACCTTGTGCCTGGCACCGGAAGTGCAGCCACTGTTGTAGTGCAAAGGTCATTGTGTTGATAGGGCAACTGTCATGGCTGTGGCCATCAGGATGTTCCTTATTACCCATGCTGCTGTCAGTCCTGTGTCTAACAGCTGCTGCTTTCCATGCTGCTGATTCCTTGAAGTTTTACTGTTCTTCAGAGCCTGTTGAGAATGTCTTTAATTTGATTGTTTTTCTTAGCATGAGTCAGACAATACCACTCTGTCATCCCTTGCTTTTATGTAGGATAGTGTGAATGACAGATACCATGTTGTCCTCCAAGCCACTACTCTGTTCTCATGGTCTGTGGCTTTCTTTAGATTAAACCTGGACTCTTGCTGTAGAATGAGTGCCCATTCCCCAAGATCCCTGCCCCCCTGGAGATTTCTAGGTGCTTTTGGTAAACAGGTCGTTGTCTGCCTTGACCCTGCTAGTATCCTCAGTCATGTACAAAATCTGTCTTTCCTGGAGTTGTCCCAGTGCAGACTCAGGCTGGGAGTCATGCTTCTGAAGAATAATGTATGAAAGTGATTTTTGAAAAAGAAGTGATTGACTAAGAGTTCATCTATTACCAAAGATAATTAGAACTCTAGTAACACATTGAAAAATATCAGTGATCACTGGTCACTGATACTGATCACCGATATTTCTTACATAATATACTAAGTTACTACCAAATTTATAGCCAAGTCATTTTTTTTGTAGACCTGCATAAGCATATTTAACTAAAAGTCTGTTGAATTCGAGATTTGCATATTGCTTCTCTAGGTACCTGACCTAAGGCCCCTATTAATTTGATTCTATGTGCTTACCAGAGGCCTTTCCATCATTGTTATGGGGCTGCCTAAGCAGTGATAAGCCTTTGTTAAATGCAGACATGGAATGAGTCGTTCTGCAGCCCATGCAGCCTCCTCTTAGCTGTGGGCCTGCCTCTTCCTGTCTTGGTTCCTCCCTTCCATTTAGAGTGACCCTGAAACCACATTCCAGCCCTATCTTCCTTTCCTCCTCACAGGAGGTCATATAGTCTTCTGTTTACAGTCAGACTTCAGACCTTTCCTATTTTCTTTAAGGACTGGTTGTTTTCCATTTGATGTTATTGTGCTGGTGATCCACAATGTATATTGTCAGAAAATAATACTTTGAATGCTTGTGGTAGCTAGAGGTCTGTGTAGGATAGAGTAGACAATGGGTAGGAAGTATTAAGAATAAACACCTTTTGGGCCAGGCGTGGTGTCTCACACCTGTAATCCAAGCACTTTGGGAGGCCGAGGCGGGTGGATCACCTGAGGTCAGGAGTTCAAGACCAGCCTGGCCAACATGGCGAAACCCCATCTCTACTAAAAATAGAAAAATTAACTGGGTGTGGTGGCACACACCTGTAATCTCAGCTACTCGGGAGGCTGAAGCAAGGAGAATTGCTTGAACCCAGGAGGTGGAGGTTGCATTGAGCTGAGATTGTGCCATTGCACTCTAGCCCAGGCATCAAGAGTGAAACTCAGTCTCAGAAAAAAAAAGAATAAGCACCTTTTGTTGTTTAATGGTTATAGTTTTAGTTTTGCAAGATGAAAAAAATTCTGGATATCTGTCTCACAATATTGAATGCTCTACACTTACAGATAGTTAATTTGATAAATTTTATGTTTTGTGTTTTTTACCACAAGAAAAAACAAGCATTTTTTTTTTATGGAACATAGACTTAAAAGCTTAAGTACAGGGTTTTGGATTTTTTATCTTTTTAATACTTGGTTCTATTTACTCGTCCTTTACTACAAATTGGATCAATAGATTAGGGTTTTGGAAAGTTTAGCAGAGTAGAGAAGTATAGCAAACAGAATTCATTCATTTAACATTTATTGAGCACTTCCTGTGTAGCAGGCCCTGTGCTTTTAGTTGATAATTCAGAGAAATAAGGGACATGACCCCTAGATGCTTCTTGCAGAAAGAACTGGAGAAGCCATTTGTACTTAAAGCAGGAAATCCTGAAATATTTTGTATGCCATTACCATTTTATTATTAAAGCATACAGACGTACAGTCATACATCAAATTTTCAAAACTTTTATTATGGAGAATTTAAAACATACACAGAAGTAAAGAAGGAATACAGTGAATCGCCTTGTGCCTGTCACTAGCTGGCATCCATCAAAGCCTCTTTTGTTTCTTTATATTCCTCTCCCAGTCCATTTTTGAGGGTACATTCTTGTTCTTTTCATTTTATCTGTAAATATGTTAGTAGTTTCAGTGAAAGATAAGGGCTGTTTTTCTTAGAACAAATCACACAATACCACTATCATCCCAGAGTTATTTCACAATTTTGTGTATGTGTTTGTGTGCACTGTGATTTTTTGCATCAGGATCTAAACAAGATCTACACATTACATTCAGTTGATAGGTTTTCTTTAATATCTTTTAAGCTATAGGTTTTCCTTATTTTCTTTGTTCTTGAAATGTTATTTACTGAAAAAATCATGTCGTTTATCTTGTGCGCTTGCTCATACTATTATATATGAATTTTGCGGAATGACTTTTTTGCTTTGAAACAGTAGTGACCACTTATTCTTCACTTGGATCCATTATTTAATCATGGGCATGCAAGATGTTGCAATTCTTGATGTTGCATCATTCCTTTTTCATTTATTTGCTGGAATACTACTATAGAGAAGTTTCTTTTTACAAACTATTCAGTTACCCAGAGGTATAACTTATACAGGGAAGTCAGGTTAAATGAGTGACTCTTTCTCTTTACTTATAACTCTTGGAGGGTCCCTAGCATTTCCAAAAATGACCAGTGTTTTTTCCTTTATTTAAAAAAATATCATTATAAACAGATGCTCTTTTCTTTTTTTTTTTTTTTGAGACAGGGTCTTGCAATGTCCCTCATGCTGGAGTGCAGTGGTGTAATCATGGCTCATTGCAGCCTCAACCTCCTGGGCTCAAGTGATCCTCCTGCCTCAGCCTCCCAAGTAGCTGTGGGACCACAGGCATGCACCACCAAACACAGCTAATTAAAAAAGAAATCATTTTAGGAGAGATGGAATCTCACTGTGTTGCCTAGTCTGGTCTTACACTTCTGGCCTCAAGAGATTTTCCCACCTCAGCCTCCCAAAGTACTGAGATTACAGGCGTGAGTCATCACACCCTGCCAACATGTGAATTTAATATTAAGTTTGATGATTTCTTAAGTTAATTGCAGTTATTCTTTAATGAGTTAAATTAATTAATGACAGGGTCTCACTATGTTGCCCAGGCTGGTCTCAAGTGATCTTCTCTCCTTACCCTCCCTGGTAGCTGGGACTATAAGGCACAAACCAGTGTACCCAGCTGCAGGCCGCAGTTGTTCTTATTAATGATCAAATGGTCCCGTTTTTTTTTTGAGACCGAATTTCACTCTTGTTGCTCAGACTGGAGTGCAATGGCATGATCTCAGCTCACTGCAACCTCTACCTCCCAGGTTCGATCAGTTCTCCTCCCTCAGCTTCCTGAGTAGCTGGGATTACAGGCATGCACTACCATGCCCACCTAATTTTGTATTTTGTATTTTTTTTTTTTTTTTGAGACAGAGTCTTACTCTGTTGCCCAGGCTGGAATGCAGTGGCGCAGTCTCGGCTCACTGCAGCCTCCACCTCTGGGTTCAAGCGATTCTCTTGCCTCAGCCTCCCAAGTAGCTGGGACAACAGGCGTGCACCACCACGCCTGGCTAATTTTTGTATTTTTAATAGATACGGGGTTTCATCACGTTGGCCAGGCTGGTCTTGAATGCCTGACCTCAGACAATCCGCCCACCTTGGCCTTCCAGAGTACTGGGATTACAGGCATGGGCCACCACACCCGGCCCTAATTTTGTATTTTTACTAGAGATGGGGTTTTTCCATTTTGGTCAGGCTGGTCTCGAATTCCTGACCTCATGTGATTCACCTGCCTTGGCCTCCCAAAATGCTGAGATTACAGGCATGTGCCACTGCACCTGGCCCAAATTGTCCCTTCTTTGGCCAACGGGAGTGCCTTTACATTAGCTCCTGGGTCATTTTGGCATGAGTGCCTCTGATGGCTTCTTGCTTTCTTGTGTGACAAGATGTCCAGGTTCATCTTGTACATTAACAGCCATAGATCTGGAATTATCCCTTTCTTCAACCAGCTCTGGTTCCTTTCAGAGGGAAATTGTATTTAGTGACCACAGTCTGGAAACTACAGATTGGTTGTTACTTCTAGGCCTTTGCAGAGGATGGGGCTAGGAAATACATTGTTTTTAAGGTAAAATATTTTATGAGTTTCATACTGATTTTTCCAGTATAAACTTAGGAATAGATGATTTTGTTGAATTTCTTTAATTTTATATTTGTCTCATGGTAAAAATTTTGGTTCTAAATCATATTGATACCATTACTTATCAGTGTTACTACTAACAATATGATTACTGAAAATAGTTTAAGAATTAAAAGCACTTTCCCAAATTCTTTTCATTTTTAGGATAGATTCCTCTAGGGATGTCTGGTAAAACTATTTTAAGTCATTTGAAATAATTCCTTTTTGTATGATTGTACCACTAATTCAATAAATATTTAGGTTCATTTCATGTTGCTCTTGAATTTTAGAGATGATAGTTTTTCAATTATTTTTTAAACAAGTAATTATGGAAAACATGTACATGGTTCCAGAGCTAAATGTGTAAAACAAGGGAGAATCAGAAAAGTCTAGCTCTGATTGTGGTTCCCTCTATTTTTCTTCCCTACGTTCCATTTAAAACATATGAGCAAGAGTGTGTGTGTGTGCGCGCGCGCGCACATCCATGCATGTGCACACACGTATAGTTTCTGCCTCCTAATCCCATCTTAGCTGAATGGTAGCTCACTACATATAATTTTCTTCTTGCTTTTTTGTCTTCCTATTATTTCCTGCTGATTACTCCATAGAAGTATATAGGGGCATTCTTTATGCCTTTTTTCTATTTCATTGTGTGAATTTACCATAGTTTATTGTCAGTTCCATATTAATGGACATTTGGATTGTCTTTAGTGTCTTGCTGTTAGAAACAGTGCTGCAGTGAATACCTTGTACATACATACTTAATTTTGTTGTTGTTTTTTAGAGGGATATTTCAGTTTTAAATAAAACAACTTGACTTCAGGAGGTATTCAAGTGTAATGTTACTGCTACTGATGGATTGTTCTGGGAATAGTGGAGGATACGAAAGGCCAGTCTTGTAATCTAGGGTAGTAATCTTTCTTTGAGTATTATGGGTCCTCTCAGTTCTGTATTATTGTTAAAAGCCACATTTATAGAGTAGCCTTTGTGTTTTCTAGTTTCACTCTGTTTAAGACTTCAGGAACGTTTGAAGCAATCGGAGCATAGAATTCTATCTTTTTTTTTAATTAAAAAATTTTTTTGTAGAGATGGAGTTTTGCTGTGTTGCTCAGACTGGTCTCAAACTCCTGGCCTGAAGTGATCCTTCTGCCTCAGCTTCCCAAAGCACTGGGATTACAGGTATGAGCCACTGCACCTGGCCAGAATTCTGGTATTTTAGAATTGTTTTCTAGTCTTTTATAGTTGTTTTATATATACTCAATTTGTCAAAAAATGTTAAGGAAAGTAATATGCCTGTATGGATGCTTTCCAAAGTATTCAACTTAGGTTTTATAGAAATAGTAGCTTCTTACTTTTGTAACCACATTTTTGTCCATTTGTGATCAGTTTATATAGTATTCAATTATGCCATTGCAGAATGAGTACAATTGACATAGACAGGTTTGGAGATTAAACAATAGGTTTTTGATAATGTACACAACTCAACTGGTAGTAGCAGAAATATGCACATTGTAAGAGAGTAGCTTAATAAATGTGAGCATTCTTTATTTTCTGGGCATTCACTAATACATTTTAAGGGAGGAACAATAGCACCAGTTCACTTCTAAAATTTTCCAGTTCCTAGTAGGAGCCTGGCACTTAGAAGATGCTTGGAAAATGATGGATGAACCAATTCATTGTTTGGGTCAGACTATGAAAATACGTGCTTGTCCATTTGTTTGCTTAGGGTAAATGAATGAAATTTTCTAGGTCTTCCCAAAGGGATTTAAAATAAAGTGAAAATCTCTTAAGACGTGGTAGCTGACTTTAAAAACCATTTCCTGATTTACATTTATATTACTTTAAATTTGGTCTTGGGTTATTATTTTGATGATCGACTACAACTTTTTTTGGCTTTTATTATAGTTTTTTCACTAAAAGGTGTTTTCTAGGTGGAGAAAATGAAAAAGAATGGATTGCAGGATCATAAAGTGAATAATAGTTTGTAGTTTTTGTTTTTTTTTTTTAAAAACATTCTACCACCTGTGTGCCAGTTAGTAATAAAACTACTAGTTTTTAATAGACATTAACCACCTTTGGGATTTCACCATGGGAAAATGGGAGCAGTATTCCTTTTCTTTCTTTCAGCTTCTTTAGTATATATACATATCACAGTCAGTGGTGCAGAAAGGTTAGGAAACTGGAAGGATACAAGGTTTAGTCATAAGGAAGCGCAAATTAAAGTTCCTGGAATATTTTACCCCTGCTCTGTATGGAACACCTTAGGGAATACTAAAGAAACATGATGGTACAGAAGACTGCAGAGATTGCTAAAAAATATGCAACAGTCCAGGGAGTATATAGCCTTTTAAGTAGGCCAGGCTTTATACCCTGTAAGGAATGATCTAAACTGTGTGATATATTGTGTCAGTCAGAGTTCTCCAAAGAAACAAAACCAATAGAATGTGTGTGTCTGTGTGTGTGTGTGTGTACAGATATACCTGTATATATAGATAGATAGATAGATAGATAGATAGATAGATAGATAGATAGATAGAGATCGGGAGAGAGAGAGAAATTTGTTTTAAGGAATTGATTCATATGATTGTGGAGACTGACAAGTCTAAAATCTGTAGGGTGGGCTGGCAGGCTGGAGGCTCAGGGAAGAGTTGATTCTGGAGTTGAAGACTGAAGGCAGTCTGCTGGCAGAATTCCCTCTTCTGGCAGAGGTCAGTCCTTTTTATATTAAGGCCTTCAACTGATTAGTTGAGGCCCACCCACATAGCAGGATGTTTTACTCAGAATCTACCAATTTAGAAGCTGGGTGTGGTGACAGGCACCTCTAGTCCCAGATACTTGGGAGGCTGAGGCAAGAGGATCATTTGAGCCTAGGAGTTCAAGTCCAGCCTGGGCAACATAGTGAAACCCCATCTCCTAAAAAAAAAAAAATTGCATCTCTTAAAAAAATGTTGAACTCAGACCAGGGGCAGTTGACAGAAACTCTTGGTATCCTTTCTGTGTATCTTCCCACTCCCAATCTGTACCATGGTTTTATGCTCCTAACAACAGACTTCTGACTTATGGTAATATTATGTGCACAGGACCTGGTGAGTATTTACTTTCCAGTTGTCAGAAGAATTAGACTAAAACAGTTTTCTTGTGCATATCTGTTTTGAGAAGCAGGTCTGGCATTACTCCCATTGTGTATACATCTAGGAGGGGAAATTTCAGCTGAGTCATGTATTGACTTGAGACCTAGAGCAGGTGGATCACTTGTCCTCTCTGAGTGTTTCCTCGTCTGTAAAATGGTAATAAATCCTGTCGTGCCTTAAAAAGAAGTCTACCAATTTTAAATGTTAATCTTATCTAAAAAAATACCTTCACAGGAACATTCAGAGTAATGTTTGACCAAATATCTGGATATTGTGGCCTAGTCAAGTTGACATGTGAAATTAACCACCACTTATATTGAAAGACTGTTTTTCTATGATTAATGTCCACCTGTAAAGAAATTGGGTAAGTGCTATGGGTAGTAAGGAAGGGAAAGGGGAATGTGTTTTGCTTGTAGAGAAGAGATGCTTTGAGGTATGGTCTGAAGGCCAGAGAATTTTGGGCCTGATAGGCAAAGAGGGAAGAACATCCCAAGAAGGTGGGACAGAATGAACAAGGGTAAGGTTGACCATGGCATGTACGGGGGTCCTTGAGAAGATTTGTCCTACCTGGGCAGACATATCTTGGATGGTCAGGGGATAAGGTGAGTAGTGAGGCAAATCCTGTTCTGGTTTTTCTGGTTTACTGCAGTATGTAGAGAATATGCTTGTTCCGGCCTGAGATGAAAGCTGGCTGGTGCAGAGCAGTGTATGCCATTGTCCTAATATGCTGCGTTGTACAGTGGCATGCTGAGAATTCTTTCTGCAGGAAGCACTTCAAATGGAGTATAATTGCCTTCGATTTTTCTGTTATAAACTTTGGCCACAGTTTCTTCCTCTGTCAACCTACTAAAGATGCTTCACAAGATCCATGTGTTTGTTAAGGAACATAAGATCTTCAAGAGGTATGGATTGCTAGAAGGAATTCTAGTCTCTAAACCTTGGGAATATTTTTGGATCTCTTTATTAATGTTGTTCTGTAGTAGAAATAGAGTTGAGCACCTTTTCCCCCATATTACAAAGATCATAATTAACTTTGAATATATAATAGGTATGAAAACGCCTGAAAAAAATTCTGCTGATAAAAACTATTATTATCAGAGGGAAAAGTAGGGAAAACAATATGTGGTAAATTTTACAAAATGGCTCCTAATGAATTACCACCCCCCCGCCACCCGCACCGCTCCCAGCTCTGCCTGTTTGAGTGTGACTTCACTTGTTTCTCCCATTGTCTTAGTCCACGTTGTGCTGCTGTAACAGAGTACCTGAGATGGGGTAATTAAGAAAGTATAAAGATTTAGTTCTCACATTTCTGCAGCCTGGGAAGTCTAAGGTTGAGGGGCTCCCATCTGGTGAGGGCTTTCTTGCTGCATCATCCCATGGTGGAAGGCAGATGGGCAAGAGAGCACATTCATGGGACGGAGAGAAGGGAACGAGGCTGAACTAATTCTTCTATTAGGAACCCACTCCCATGATAACTAACCTACTTCCTCAATAACAAATTAATCCATTAGTGAGGGCAGAGCCCTCATGGCCTAATCACCTCTTACAAGTCCCATCCGTCAACACTGTTGCATTGGGGATTAAGTTTCCAATACATGAACTTGGGGGACACATCCAAACCACAGCACCCATCAAGTGGTAGAGTCTCTTTTCCCCCTTCTTGACTTTGGTCTCAATCATGTGACTTGAATGGGACATTGGCGGACACAGTGTAAGCAGGGGCACCATGTGTAGTGGGTGAACTGTCTTGGGATGCTGCTGCCACAATGTGAAAAAGCCTAGAAGAAAAGGCCACATGGAGAAGGCCCTGCCTTCCCTGCTGAGCCCAGCGAAGCAGCCTATGTAAGTCAGGTAAGGGCAGCAGAAGAGCTGCCTAGCCAATCCATGGAATTACGAGAAATAGGAAATCATGGATGTTCAAGCAACAAAGTTTTGGGTAGTTTGTTACATAGCAAGAGAAAATGGAACATCTTTTGATAAGTGGCTGGAATCCATGCCTCCAGTTCTAATCTTGGCTTCATTACTGAGCCTTCAAGGAGGGAGGCAGAAAAGTAAATAGGTTTCTTCTCTAATGGTGTGGTGAATACCCAGGGAGAACTCTGGGCTGCTGGGGCCTTGACCTCTCCTTCCCTTTCCTTATCTATGGGGATCAGACACTGTTCTCTGCAGGGCAAGCACTGAGGAGCTCTTGGAGGAGTTCGAGAAGGTAGACTATTTCTTTTTTCTTTTCTTCTTTCTTTCTTTCTTTTTTTTTTGAGATGGAGTCTTGCTCTTGTCACCCAGGCTGGAGTGCAATGGCATGATCTTGGGTCACTGCAACCTCCACTTCCCAGGTTCAAGCAATTCTCTTTCCTCAGCCTCCTAAGTAGCTGGGATTATAGGCGCCCCCCCCACCCCACCACACTCGGCTAATTTTTGCATTTTTAGTAGAGATGGGGTTTCACCATGTTGGACAGGCTGGTCACACGAACTCCTGACCTCAGGTGATCCACCTGCCTCGGTCTCCCGAAGATTATAGGCATGAGCCACCGCACCTAGCCAAAGGCAGACTATTTCTGTGCTTGATGGATTGAAGGTGTTTTTCAACTCCAAAGGCAGTTAGACTCATACTTCTGTTTCTCAGAAGTGAAATACTAAAAGAACCCTAACAAATCTTCTGTTTTCCCTTTTCTTAACTTTGAGTGTTTTCAGTATTTTTGTATTCTATTACCAAGGGAATACTGTGGCTATTCCATAATTTCCGTGAGATGCAAAATCTTTCAGAAAGCCCAGACATTAGTCCAGGCCCTTTTCCCAGTAATCACACCTTGTTTACCTAATTCACATACCTGCCAGAGTGGTTGTACTGAGGTCTTCCCAAGTTGTGGAAGGAGTCCGGATAGCATGCACTGTCTGGAGCTGAGTCCTGCCTGCCCCACATTAGCATCTCACTGTCACGCAGCTGTGGTCTCTCTCTGTTAGTCTGGGGATTCTAAATTGCATACACTGCCTTTCAGTCTACAGCCTGACAGCTCTCTCTTAGCCAAGCACTTGCATTTGGACAAGACTTCCAGCTTTAGACTTTGTTGTTTTCCTTAGGGGCCCAGTTTTTATGGAATTTCTTCCTACTGGGTAGCATTGTTGGCACACCTTGAATCCATTCTGACACTCTTCTTGGCTTCAACCTCTGAGGTTGTGTGTTGGAAATACCTCGCATAGTCTACTAGAATAAAGATGAAAGAACATAAGGATATGGGCTATAGTTTTTAAATGCAGTGTTTCTTTTCTGTGGCTTGTGATACAAATTTGTAAGTGCACTCAAAATGATACAGTTAAATACCTGCCATGAATTAGACCTGTTTGAGGCATATCTTAGTGCCTTAAAATAACCCACTTTTGAAATATCTAATTTATTATCTTTGCCAAATTTTAGGCAGATATAACCATTGCTTTGGTTAAGTATCCCTCTGTATAGACAAAAAAGGCAGCAAAAGGCATGTCACTCTTTAATACTTCAAATGTGAATTCCATGTTGTTTTCTATATCCATAGGGATTATAATAACTCTTCTTTACTACAACAAAGACAGGAACATATCATGTTTTATCTTAGTCCTTCCCGTAGCAGTGCCACTGTGAAATTAAAAAAAACAAAACAAAACCACTACATATTTTAGGTTCACCTGGTAGGTTGCTGCACGCTATCATATTTAGTCAAGCATAAGTTGTGCATTTTTATCCATTCTAACATCTCTGAAAGTGGCACCTTGGAATCCCAGGTTAGTCAGGGGCAGTTATGGTCTAGTTGCATAAAACTTTTTGTTGGCACCTTCTGTAAGATCAGGCAAATGCTAGCAGCTGAGAGTCCTTGAAATATGGCTGTGAAAACTTGGGCAAGTTGATTAATTTCTTTAAGCCATGCATGAAAGGGGGATAAAATTTTGTTTCTTTCCCTCCTAGCACTGCTGTGAGATTTAAATGAAATATCATGTAAAGTACTTACGATTTGCAAGTGCTTTCATCTAGTTTTTTCCTCCAGCATTATTACTCACAGGCAGTATGTTTATACTTTTTAGTTTCTTCAGTTACTTTTATCTGTTTAAATCATTTATGTTTTGGATTTTATTTTCCACTTATCTTCAGCATTGCGTATTTATTATTGTTTTAACATTTATTGTACCCTTTATTACCTCTAGTAATGATCTGAATTTTTTTGGTGGGGGACAAGGTCTTACTATGTTGCCCAGGCCAGTCTTGAACTCCTGTCCTAAAGTGGTCCTCCCATCTCAGCTTCCCAAGTAGCTGGGACTACAGGTGCAAGCCACTGCACCTGCTAATGCTCTAAATTACTCTAGGAGAGTTAAAAACTAACAAACTTCAGTCTTTTGTGTCTGGGTAAACTTTAGTCTGTGGGATGTATTTGTCTTATGATTTCTTCACTCTTGGTAATTGTATATATATTTTATGGTAGTTACTTTTTTTTTTATTTGAGACAGGTTCTCCTTCTGTCACCCAGGCTGGAGTGTAGTTGTACGATCTTGGCTCACTGCAACCTCTGTCCCCTGGGCTCAAGTGATCCTCCCACCTGTCTCCCAAGTAGCTGATACCACAGGTGTGCACCACCACGCCCAGCAAATTTTTTTATATTTTTAGTAGAGATGGGGTCTCACCATGTGGCCCAGGCTGGTCTCAAACTCCTGGAGCTTAAGCGATTCACTCACCTTGGCTTCCTAAAGTGTCAGGATTACAGGTGTGAGCCACCACTCCTGGCCTGCTTTATTCTTGTTGCATTAAAAAATTTCAGTTCATGGCCGGGCTCGGTGGCTCACACCTGTAATCTCAGCACTTTGGAAGGCCGAGGTGGGCAGATTGCTTGAGGTCAGGAATTCGAGATCAGTCTGGCCAACATGGATAAACCCCTTCTCTATTAAAAATGCAAAAAATTAGCCAGGCGTGGTGGCATGCGCCTGTAATCCCAGCTACTCAGGAGGCTGAGGCAGGGCAATTGCTTGAACCAGGGAGGTGGAGGTTGCAGTGAGCCGAGATCGCACCACTGCACTCAAGCCTGGGCAACAGAGAGAGACTCCTTTTCTCAAAACAAAAACAAAAACAAAAGTTAATTTTTATATTTTAAAATGAACTCATTGTTTTTAAAGCTAATAGTTTTAACAGGCCAGCCCACATAACAAAATTTGTATCAGACTTGTTTTTAGTGGGTAACATAGGGAGACCTTGTGGTGTTTCTCTGTCATCTTCCCTGAAATTTCTCAGAGCTTTCAAGTTTAATTTTGGTCTTCATTTCAGTAAAAGGCAGGAGCAGAGCAGTCTTTATAGCTTTATAGCTTAAGGTTAGCCTTGCTAACCAGTGGTTAAGTGATAGTGAGACAGAGGGTGAGATGTGATGTGGCAGTGGCTTTGAGGTGATACTAGTGCAGTACCATATTTGGGCTCTCGTTTGACTGTTTGATAGCAAGCTTCTGTAACTTGCTATTGTGTCCGGAACTGGTGGGTTCTTGGTCTCACTGACTTCAAGAATGAAGCCGCGGACCCTCGCTGTGTTACAGTTCTTAAAGATGGTGTGTCCGGAGTTTGTTCCTTCAGAGGTTCAGATGTGTCTGGAGCTTCTTTCTTCTGGTGGGTTTGTGGTCTTGCTGTCAGGAGTGAAGCTGCAGACATCTGTGGTGTTACAGCTCTTAAAGGCAGCGCATCTGGAGTTGTTCGTTCTTCCTGGTGGTTTCGTGGTCTCACTGGCCTCAGGAGTGAAGCTGCAGACCTTTGCTGTGAGTGTTACAGCTCATAACTGCAGTGTGGACCCAAAGTGAGCAGCAGCAGCAAGATTTATTGCAAAGAGCGAAAGAACAAAGCTTCCACAGTGTGGAAGGGGACCTGAGCAGGTTGCCGCTGGTTGGCTGGGGCAGCCTGCTTTTATTCCCTTATCTGGCCCCACCCACATCCTGCTGATTAGGCCATTTTACAGAGAGCTGATTGGTCTATTTTACAGAGAGCTGATTGGTCCAGTTTGACAGAGTGCTGATTGGTGCCTTTACAATCCTTGAGGTAGACACAGTCACAGAGTGCTACTTAGCTAGATACAGAGTACCAGTTGGTGTATTCACAAACCCTGAGCTAGACACAGAGTGCTGATTGGTATATTTGCAATCCTTGAGCTAAACAGAGTCACAGAGTGCTAGTCCTCCAAGTCTCCACTAGGTTAATTAGATATAGAGTACCAACTGGTGTGTTCACAAACCTTGAGCTAGACACAGAGCGCTGACTGGTGTATTTACGATCCTCCGGCTAGATATAAAAGTTCTCCAAGTCCCCATCCAGTTCAGGAGCCCAGCTGGCTTCACTCAGCGGATCCTGCACCAGGGCTGCAGGCTGAGCTGCTCCCTAGTCCTGAGCCTCGCCTGCACTCCTCAGCCCTTGGGCTGTGGATGGGACTGGGTGCCATGGAGCAGGGGGCGGTGCGTGTCGGGGAGCCCACCGCAGCACGGGGAGGAGCTCAGACATGGCAGACTGCAGGTCTGGAGCCCTGCCCCGCGGGGAGGCACCTAGGGCCTGGTGAGAAATGGCTGGCCGGCACCGCTGGGGGACCTGGCGCAACCTCCGCAGCTGCTGGCCTGGGTGCTAAGCCCCTCACTGCCCTGGGCCAGCGGTGCTGGCGGGCAGCTCCGTGTGCGAGCCCTCCGAGCTGGCCCCCACCCCCACCTCCGCCAGAACTCAAACCGGCCCCCAGCTTAGCCTTAGTTCCCACCCGCTGCCTCTCCCTCCACACCTCCCCGCAAGCAGAGGGAGGAGGCTCTGGCCTCAGCCAGCTCAGAGAGGGGCTCCCAGGGTGCTGTGGCGGACTGAAGGGCTCCTCAAGCACCGCCAGAGTGGACCCGAGGCCGGAGGCCGAGGAGGCGCTGAGAGTGAGGGCTGCTAACACATTGTCACCTCTCACTAACACCAGCAATTGGGTTTTTGACTCAAAGGTTGAAATTTCTCATCTATAACTTAGGAAACTTAAGTTTTCCTCTGTCTTAAAATGCTTTGATCAGTAATTCTAAACTACTTACACTTGTCATCTTTTAAAATTTTTCTTAAAGATACTTAGACTACATTCCGCTATATTTGAATTCCATTTCAATTTTCAACTAAGTGCAATGTGGTCAATCTGCTGCAGATATTTAAAGATCAGTGGGTTTCTTCCCATTTAAAATGAATTGTACCAGGTTGACAAACATTGAATTTTTGTTAGTTGTTTCCAAATCTCCGCTAGGGCACTTGATCAGGATTTGAGACAGAGAACAGTGTTGCTTAATAGTTTGAGTTGCAAATGAAATTCTCAGCCCTTTTTGGCTGCTGTCTCAGAGAGATTGATCCAACCAGCATTTATTGAATAGATCTTATGTGATAGGCCACAGAAAGAGAGATACAAAGGTGAGCGAAATGAGATATGCTGTCTTTGGGGAGCTTACGGCTGAATAGGGGAGAAAGTCGTTAATTAAACAACTCAATAAATGTAACATTCTAACTGTGAACATTGTTAATGAAGTAGAGGTTCTTCATTGATCATATAAAGAACTATGAATGTGGAATTTCCTCTGTCGGGATGGTCAGATGGTTGAGGAAGAGTTAGTTAACCTAGAAGGGGAAGGAAGAGTGTTGCAGGCAGAGAATACCATATAAATAGGCTGTGGTGGGAAGGTCCTGGGAGGTCTGAGGGGGCTGAAGAAACACTGCTGTTGCTGGACTATAGAGAGAGGGGTAGTACAAAATGAGGTGGCATAGATACATAGGGCCTTGTAAGCTGTATTAAATGAGTATCTTGAGGTTTAATTTAGGCACCATAAAATTCACCTGTTACAAGTGTACAATTCAGTGATTAGTAAATTTGAAGCAGTGCAGCATCATTGTAATCCAGTTTGAGACATTTCCTTTGCCCCCAAAGTTCCCTCTTGCCCATTTGCAGGTCATATCATACCCACAACTACACCCAACATGAGGCAATCACTGATCTGCCTTCTCAGCCTTCTCAAGACACTTTATAAAAACAGAATTGTATAATGTATAGTCTTTTGTGTCTGACTTGTTTCAATTTGCATAGTCTTTGAGGTTCATCCATGCTGTAGTGTATATGATTGGTTTGTTCCTTTTAATTGCTGAATAGAATTTCATTGTATAGATAAGCCACATTTTTATCTATTCTTTAGTTGGTGGACATTTGGGATATTCCCAGTTTTGGGCTATTATGAGGAATGCCGCTATGCACATTCATATGTGTGTCTTTGTGTGGACATATGTTTTCATATCTCTTGGATGAATTCCAGGGACTGCAGTTCCTGGGTCATGTGATAAGTTTGTTTAACTTTTCAAGAAACTGCCAGACTGTTTTCCGAGTATCTATACCACTTTATATTCTCACCAGAAATACGTGAGAGATCTAATTTTTCTGTATCAAACAATTAGTATTGACTGTCTTTTTGATTGGAGCCATTCTAGTGTTTTTGGTAGTAGCCATTCTAGGGGGGGTATAGTGGTATATTATTGTGGTTTTAATTTGCAGCATCTTTTCGTGAGTTTATTAGCTATTCATATGTCTTCATTATTTTATTTTTTTTTTAGAGACAGGGTCTCACGCTGTTGCCCAGAATGGCGTATATTGCTCAATGTAGCCTCGAACTCATGTGCTCAAACCACCCTCTTGCCTCAGCCTCCCACATGACTAGGACTACAGGCACATATATATGAGAGCCTGGCTGTCATATATCATCTTTGATGAAACGTCTGTTAATATATTTTGTTTATTTTAAAATTATGTTGTTTGTCTTATGTAGGAGTTCTTTATTCTAGATACAAGTCTTTTATCAGATATATGATTGTCAAGTATTTTTTCCACAGTCGTTGGCTTATCTTCTGTTTTATTAATGGTATCTTTTAAAGTGCAAAAGTTTTGAATTCAATAAAGTCTGATTTATCAATATTTTCTTTTTAAATAACATCTGCAAAGGTGGGCATTCAAGCCAAAGTTATGGATTAAATCACCCAGGAAAAGGGAGCACAGAATGAGAATCAGAGAGGGTTAAATGAAACTTTGAGGAATCTCTGCATACAATGTCATACTATAGGAGATAGATCTGCAGAGGTGGAGATGGAGCAGGAGGAACACTAGGACGGTATTATGTCATTTAAGTCAAAAGAGTATTTTAAGACTAGGAAGAGAGTCAAAGTATCAAGTCAAATAACATGAGGGCTGCAAAACAATTTTTAGGATTAATATGGAGAGCATTGTAGACCTTACTGTACAGAAGCCAGATTGTAGTTAGTTGAAATGTGTATAGAAAGTGAGGAAATGTTGAATGTGAGTGTAGACACCTTTTGCTAGAAAAGTAGTATAGATGGGACAGTAGCGGGATATGAATGAGGAGTCAAGTGAAGTTTTCTTGCTTTCTTTTTCAAATTTTTAATGAGATAAGGTAATCTCTTTATTTATTATCTAAATAACGATCCAGGAATAATGCCACTTTTGGAAAGTGTGTGGCATTAGGTGTTGATCCATTTAAGGTCACATGAGTCTCATACCTGTTATTCTTTTTATACTTTCTCTCCACTGAGTTCTTCAAAATATCTTTAAAATCTAAAAAATAAAAGTAATATGTGTACTAAAATACATGTAATAAAAGTAATACATTTCATTTTGAAAAATGAATTTTAAGCCTCAAAACTCTAGGATTAGAAATATTTTGGAATTTAGAAATTCTCAGGTTTTTAGACAAGTAATCTGCTACATATACTGTAAATTATCAGATACTCCTATCGAGGCTTGCAGTAAGATGCCTTACTCAAATGCGCTATTTCTGCATTGAAGTATATATAATATTTACACTAAGTAGCATAAGTATAGTTTTGAGTAGCTTCCTGTCAGTTCAGGTCAGGTTTTGGCCCCAAGGATTTTAATCAAGTTTTTTTTTGTTGTTGTTGTTGAGATGGAGTCTCACTCTGTTGCCCAGGCTGGAGTGCAGTGGGGCGGTCTTGGCTCACTGCAAGCTTCGCCTCCTGGGTTCACACCATTCTCCTGCCTCAGCCTCCCAAGTAGCTGGGACTACAGGTGCCCATCACCATGCCCGGCTAATTTTTTGTTGTTTTAGTAGAGACAGGGTTTCACCATGTTAGCCAGGATGATCTCCATCTCCTGACTTTGTGATCCGCCCGCCTTGGCCTCCCAAAGTGCTGGGATTACAGGCATGAGCCACCGCGCCTGGCCTAGGAGTTCAATTAAGTTTTAGTGTTAAATAAGAAAGGGTAGAGTGGTTTTTAAAAATTTTTAATTTTTGATAGTTTTCTGAATTTTAGAACTGTGATTAGGAACTTGGTGTACCCAATGTCCTAGAATGAAAAACAGTAGTCCTTTGCTCTGGTCCTCCACAGTCCAAAGCATTGTTGTTGGAATGGGCAGAATCTTCCCCATAGGCAGCCCCATGTGTCTTCTGAGAGTTGCTTCCGTGTTTTCAAATAATATGTTCATACTGTTTCTTGACTTACAAACATTAGCTATTATCTGTTGACTTCCTTTTTTACCCAACCTTCCCTCTTCCCATCCTCCCAATTTGGTTATCTCAGTGTTGCTTATATCATCGTAATGTTTACACTGTTGTCCATGTTGAAATTTGTACTGTTCATTTTAAAGCCAAATTATTACATTTTCTTTCTTCTATAGTTTTTGTTGTTGTTAGTAATTGCTTTATATTTTCACTTGCATAATTTTTATTATTCATATCGTTAGTTCTTTTTAGGTATCCATGATTGTACGTGTCATTCCATCTTTGCTGTTGAGCTACCATGCCTGCCCCAAGATACAGGTTTTCTTATGTTAGGTATTGATACTGTATTTTAGCATTTATTTGTAGTACGTAATGACATAAACGACTGATTCTACAGGTTCTACATAATGTCATAAATGACATAAATGACTGATTCTCTGTCCATGTATGTTCATGTGTCTTGATGTACTAGTGACTCCCAATATGCATTTGTGAACATGTCTTTGGTTTCTTTTTTTTTTTGAGGTGGAGTCTTACTCTTGTTGCCCAGGCTGGAGTGCAATGGTGCATTCTCCGCTTACTGCAACCTCTGCCTCCCGGGTGCAAGTGATTCTTCTGCCTCAGCCTCCGGAGTAGCTGGGATTACAGGCCGCCACCACCACGCCCAGCTAATTTTTGTATTTTTAGTAGAGACTGGGTTTCACCACATTGGCCAGGCTGGTCTCAAACTCCTGACCTTGTGATCTGCCCGCCTTGGCCTCCCAAAGTGTTGGGATTACATGCGTGAGCCACCGCCTGGCCTATGTCTTTGGTTTCTTAAAGGCATGTGAAGCTCAGTCTGTCCACGTTGAGCTTACCTCCTTCCCCTGCTGCTTTTCTGTGCATCTCTGTCATGTGAGTACACAGCCAGAAACCATGGGACAGTTTAGATCCCTCACTAGGTTATGTTAGTCCTGCTTTTCAAATGACCTCACTTCTCCCTCCATATCCACTGCCTTAAGTCTGGCTTTGATCATTCAGTGTTAATATCTAGAATTGATCTCCTCACTCCTTTTACTGCTTTTTCTCTTTCTGTTTCTGCTAGCTGCTCTGCATGGACTTCTCATTTTTTACATGAAATTTACTCCTTATAAAAACAGGCTTAGCTTCAAGTTGTTGATTCTAACAATGCCAGTCAGGATGTTAAGATACAGTTTACAGCAGGGAGGAGCAGGGTGCTGCTGGAGAGTCTGGCACCCTGCAAACAAGGGTACAGGGAGGCATGTGAACTCTTCCTGGGATGGCCGTTCCTCTGAGACGCTGCAGCTGGCATTTGTCTTCTCCTAGCTCACCACATTATTTGTCCAAAGCCTTGTTGTTGGAATGGGCAGAATCTTCATTTATGTTGTTCTCTGGAAAGAGCATAGAACAGTTTGACTGTGAAGCCATACTGGTTGTCTTCAGCATTGGCCTTTCCTACCACTCTCCTTTTAGGAAGGGGATGTCAACCTTGCTTCCTCTCAGAGTCAAGCTGCTTATGTATTGTACATAAATGTTAGAAAGGATTCACGGTCCCAGTTGTATAAATCTGTGTTTGACTGAGGCATAGGGGGTCAGAAAATAGTTCTGGAAAAACAAAGCAAACCTGCAGGTTTTTGTAATGCAGTGAGAGAAATCACTGCAAATGCCTGGAAAAGCCTGCTGGCAGATGTGCTGATGTTAAGAGCACCTATGTTTCACTCTTGTCACCCAGGCTGGATTGCAATGGTATGATCTTGACTCACTGCAACCTCTGCCTCCCGAGTTAAGCAATTCTTCTGCCTCAGTCTCCCAAGCAGCTGGGATTATAGGCACTCACTACCACACCTGGCTAATTTTTGTATTTTTAGTAGAGATGGAGTTTTGCCATGTTGGCTAGGCTAGTCAAGAACTCCTGACCACAGGTGATCCACCCGCCTTGGCCTCCCAGGTGCTGGGATTACAGGCGTGAGCCATCACACCCAGCCTGGAGACAGTCTTATTTGATCTTCACAGAAACCCTGTGAACTGAGTGGACATGATTACCCTTCTCTTTTACAGATGAGGAGACCAAACAGCTTAGGAATGCGTCAGTTTGCCCAACATCCACAATTAGAGCCAGGATTTGAACTTAGGTTTCTGATTGCTGACTTTGTACTCTTTTTATAGCCTTCTGATTGCTGACTTTGTACTCTTTCTATTGCCTTTAACTGGAAGGGTGAGACAGATAGGGCAACAGTAGCCATCTCCTACTTAGGAGGCCTACTTAGCATAATTTTTTAAAGGTTCATCCATATTGTGGCATGTGTCAGTACTTTATTTCTTTTTATTGCTGAATATGATTCCGTTGAATGGATATAGCTTATTTGATTTATCCATTCATCATTTGATGGACATTTAGGTTGTTTCCACCTTTTGGCTATTATGAATAATGTGATCCATTCATGGACAAGTTTTCGTGTGAGGAAATGTTTGCATTTCTCTTGGATGTGTATACCCTAGGAGTGAAGTTGTTGGGTCATATGATATTTAACATTTTGAGAAAGAGCCAGACTGTTTCAAAACTGCTACATAGATCCCCACTAGCAGTATATGGGGGTTTCAGTTTCACAACATCCTTGCCAACACTTAACTGTTTGTCTTTAATTATGAACATAATTAAAGTAATATCTGATAGTTTTGATTTGTATTTCCATGATGGCTAATGATGTTGATTAACCCATTTTTCATTGGGTTATTTGTCTTTATTATTATTATTATTTTGGTGGAGATGGGGCCTCGGTATGTTTCATACACTGGTTTTGAACTCCTGGCCTGAAGCAGTCCTCCTACCTCAGCCTCCCAAAATGCTGAGATTATAGACGTGAACTACTTGCACCTGGCTTTGCCCTTATGTTATTGAGTCGTAAGGGAGTTCTTTATGTATTCTAGATACAAGTCCCTTATTACATATATGATTTGTAAACTTTTTCTTCTATTCTGTCATTTGTCTTTTACACTTTTTTTTTTTAAATAGAGGTTGAGTCTTGCTGTATTGCCCAGGCCGTTCTTGAGTTCCTGGCCTCAAGATATTCTCTTGCCTTGGCCTCCCAAAGTTCTGGGATTATAGGTGTGAACCACTATGACTGGCTGTTTTTTCCCTTTCTCAGTGGTGTCTTTTGAAGCGCAAAAGTTTTTATTTTGATGATGTGTAGTTTGTCTATTTTTTCTTTGTGTGAGGAAGAGATCCAAATTTCTTTTGCATGTGGCTATCCAGTTGTCCCAGCACCATTTGTTGAAAACAGTACTCTTTCCCTAAGGAGTGATCTTGGCACCCTTCTTGAAAATCAGCTGACTATAGATACGTGGGTTTGTTTCTGAACTCTAAATTCTATTTCATTGATATATCTGTTCTTATTCCAGTACCACACAGTCTTGATTACTGTTCCTTTGTCATAAGTTTTGCAGTCTGGAAATGTGAGCTCTCCAACTTTGTTCTTCTTTTTCGAGATTGTTTTGGCAGATCTGAGTCCCTTGAATTTCATATAAATTTTCAAATCAGCTTGTCAAATTTCTGTAAAGAAGTCAGCTCAGTTTTTGATAGAGATTGCTTTGACTCTCTGTATCAACTTGGGAAGAATTGCCATTTTAACAATATTAAGTATTTTGATCCATGAACATGGGGATCCATTTCTAGTTTCCTCAACAACCAGCTTTGGCAGTATCTCTTCTAGATGTGGATATTCATGTTAGGTGTGCTGTATTTTGCAAGTTAGCATTAGTCAAATTGAAGCCCTCATGCCTGGATTGTCAGGCATAGTGCTGAGGTTTAACTGTTATTCTTATGTAAAGATTAATTTAGTTGATATAAAAGATGTCTGGAAATTATGCAAAGAAAATAATGTGAGTAATATATGATTATACTCTTCATGTAAATCTTCACATAAAAAATGGCATGGCCTGTTTTATGGTTTGTTTGTAAACTCATTTTTATCCTAAATATGTCTGGCATAGGAGAGAAATTGTTTCAGGCAAACTTGTAAGTCTGTTGCCTTGTGGTGGTGGTACATATCAGAAGACTAACTTTAGTGGCAGTGAGGAGGGATGTCCTTCAAAGCCGCAAAAATTTTGAGACCCTCTTACATCTGTGTTTCCATGCCATAAATAGCCCTTCTCAGGCTTGTCATGGGCATGTACCAATGATGTAATAATAATGATTATATGAGAAGCACCACAGGTAGCTACTGGCATGATAGGGATAGGGCTCTGGATATGGTCAGTTTGACTAAGTATTCCAAGAGGCCCCATGGAGTTTGTCATCTGTAACAGAGGACTTTAGTGCATTAGTGATGAAAAAACTGCTTACCACTGCCTATTGTGATCTCTCAGGGAGTACAAGGCAGCTCCGCAGTAAGTGCCTCTTGTCTTGTGTGATGTGCTTGAATACAAACATTCAGACTGTTTCTTGGGCACAGTAGTGCTCCATCTTCCTCATCAAAGGCTTGAAATAGAGTAGATGGTGTGTGATAGCTGGACACTAACATCACCTATTCTATTTTCCTTTTTTTGTTGTTATTATCAATGATCACTCACCTGTTTACTGTAAAACTAGACTTTATAAACAGATTATTGTTTTAGCTAATTTTCTTCTATGTGTTGATCCCTCCCAGTTTTTGTTCCTTTTTGTTGTTCATTGATTCTAGAGTTGTGTGAAGGAAGCCATTTTGTGAGTCTTGGTGCTCCTCTGCTTGCTTAGGGACACTACCAAGAGTTGGCACCAGTCTTACAAACACCTGCCTTTGATCCAGGGTAGAGTTTTGGGAGAGGTGGAGTAAGTGACTGCTTATCAAATGTGACCTTGGGGTTGTCAGGCCCTGTTGTTTACCCTGCCTTTTCCTGCTGCCTCACTTGTCCCCACCCCCTATCCCACCACATGGTTAATAAATGACAATCTCCAAATTCAAGATTCATTCTTTTGGTTGAAGGCTTCCATTTTCTGTTAAAATTTGAACAAAATGAAACATTTTACTACATTAAATTTTCTGGATAATTTACATTTAACTGGTTTTGTATACAGAGTTGGATAGATCTCAGTTGGTAAGTGGGGAGAGAGAACAACACACAAGTCAATTATTAGACATTTTGGGGGATGTGTAAGAGAAAACCAGAAAAAGGGCAGAGGTACCTGGAATCACTGAAGACATCTTATGCATACACTGTTATTTTACCTAAAGGCAGCCTTTCTCATGGTTCTCAGGAATGTCATGGTGACCCTTCATATTCTCTAGGAAACCTTTTACAGCAGTATTTGGCAAACTACAGTTTTGTGGGCCAAATCTAGCCTGCTGCCTATTTTTGTAAATAAAGTTTTATTGGTACATAACTACTCTCATTCATTTACTCTCTCTCTCTCTCTTTTTTTTGAAACGGAGTCTTGCTTTGTTACCCAGGCTGGAGTACAGTGGTGCGATCTCAGCTCACTGCGAGCTGTGCCTCCTGGGTTTGTGCCATTCTCCTGTCTCAGCCTCCTGAGTAGCTGGGACTACAGGCGCCTGCCACCATGCTAGGCTAATTTTTTGTATTTTCAGTAGAGACGGGGTTTCACCGTGGTAGCCAGGATGGTCTCGATCTCCTGACCTCGTGATTCGCCTGCCTCGGTCGCCCAAAGTGCTGGGATTACAGGCATGAGCCACTGCACTTGGCCCATTTACACACTCTCTATGGGTGCTTTCATGCCACAGTGGCAGAGTTAATTAGCTGGAACAGACTTGGACCACAGTGCCTAAAATATGTATCTTGCCCTTTATAGGAAATGTTTGCCAACAGCTCATGTAAAGTCTATACTTTTGGAAGGTTAAGTATGGATCATAGATATCTTGAATTTAATTTGGACTTCCTAACCTCTGATCTCACCATTATGTGGACTCACAGGCAGTGGTCTTAAGGAAAGATCACTGCTTATTTCAGGAAAAATGCTTGGTCGTGATAAAAAAAGTTTAACTTCAAAAATATTCTTAAAATAAATGGTGTCACTGCTTTGTTTTAAACCTAAGTAGCCAATGGAAGATTAATCTCTGATTATATGTGTACATGATCCACCTGCCTCTTTCAGGTGGTGCCATCTTATTATGAGAAAAGTTAGAATTTTCCCCTTAGACATTCATCTTCTATTGTTTTTGAAGACCAAACATTTATGTCACCGTAACTTATTTAAATATACATATGAATATAAATATAAAATGGTAAGCTCACTCTTGGAAATTTAAAGTGTTTTAGCTGAGTTATGTTTATTCTCTCTTCATTTTCTCTCAGCTTGAAATCCATGGCCCAAAATGACTCTACCAGTGGAGACTCTCTTCTGTGAAGACAACGACCAGATAGGAGGTTGGGATGAGCATGCCACTGCATCAGATCTCTGCCATTCCATCCCAGGATGCCACCTCTGCTAGAGTCTACAGAAGTAAGACCAAAGAAAAGGAGAAGGAAGAACAGGTACTGGGAGAATATCTTTTTTGGTTTCATTACTTTTATTACATTTTTATTAAAGATGACCAAGAACAATGCTTAAACTCTAAAGGTCAGGTTTTCTCTGTTAATATACTGATAAGCACACAAATAGTTGTACTCAGAAGGAATTGTCTTTTTGTAGATTTCTAGGTTTTCAGATTTTGGTGTAAACTATTATGCTTATAAATGGTTATAAATGACTTACCTTCATCAGTTAAATCTGCCTGATTATTTTTGATTAATCACTGTGACTAAGTTCTTTGGATTCTCAGAACATGATGCTGCTAGTTCCCTATTCATTGTAGTGTGAAATTTGGACACCAGATGGCTGGAATTTCTTAATGTGTGTCTTAGTCTGCCCTAGTGGCTGTAACAAAATGCCATAGCCTGGGTGGTTTAAATAACAAGCATTTATTTCTCAGAGTTCTGGAGGCTGGAAGTCTGAGATTAGGGTGCCAGCATGGTTGGATTCTGGTGAGGTCTTACTTCCTGACTTATAAACAGCTGCCTTCTTGCTGTGTCCTCACATGGCATGGAGAGAGGAAGGAAGCGAGCTGTCATGTGGCTGTTCATATAGGAGAACTGATCCCATGGAGAGGGTTCCATCCCTAGGACCTAATTGTCTCCTCCAGGCCCCACCTCCAAATACCATTACATTACGGATTAGAGTTCCAGCATAAAAATTTTGTGGGAAACAAACATTTAGTCCATAGCAGTGTGTATATGAGGAAGCTATGTAAACTTGTTTGGAATAGAAAAAGGAAAATGTCCAATGGTGAGGCCAGGAAGGGAGACTCTTTCTGATATACACCCTCACTGCAGGTTTACTGTAGGTGGATATTTAATAAAGCCTTATTGAATTTATCTGTTTGATGGGATTTTTAAGGTCTAAATAAATAGCATTAATCAATTATTTGTAGAATGGGGATTTTGATTGGTATTGGGAAGAAAGAGAAACTATTCTGTCTCTCCTTAGCGTGGGGATATTTTGAACACCCAGTGGCAGCCTGACAATTCAGGGTGTCGTGGAGCCCAGATGAGGTGGCAGAAGTGGAAG
This sequence comes from Chlorocebus sabaeus, assembly GCF_047675955.1. Classification (NCBI taxonomy): domain Eukaryota; kingdom Metazoa; phylum Chordata; class Mammalia; order Primates; family Cercopithecidae; genus Chlorocebus; species Chlorocebus sabaeus. Next base: position 49,653,843 of record NC_132912.1, on the reverse strand, counting down.
AGCAGTTGAACCAGGAACTTACAGGACCCCATGAGAGCTTCAGCAGCAGTGGCACAGGATGAAATAGTGGTTGTGTTTCTAGGGTCTCAAATGTGGTATCAGGATTGATTTGAAAGGTAAATTTTTGTCCAGTGGAGCCTATTTGTATTTATGCAGCTTTTCCTGGCACTGGTTCAACCCAAAATCTTTTGCTATGATTTCTGATCCTCCTGTGCTTGGGAGATATTCCTTCTGAATCCCGTAAGAAGAGCGAACCTTGTATTTTACTTAGACGCAAATAATCCACCTGTTTGCTTAGTCTAATCTGTTAACACACCCTCGCTGAAGCCCATAACTGTAATCTTCTACAGAGGGTTAATGACTTTTATACAGTTGTCAATACAGTTGATGAATGAATGAATGAATGAATGAATATGAATTAAGTTTCAGTGATGGGATCATGTCACTGTGGAGATGATCTGTTATAATTATTATTATTATTATTTTTTGAGGTGGAGTTTTGCTCCATCCCCCAGGCTGGAGTACAGTGGCATGATCTCGGCTCACTGCAAGCTCCACCTCCTGGGTTCACGCCATTCTCCTGCCTCAGCCTCCCGAGTAGCTGGGACTACAGACACCTGCCACCACGCCCAGCTAATTTTTTGTATTTTTAGTAGAGACGGGGTTTCACCGTGTTAGCCAGGATGGTCTTGATCTCCTGACCTCGTGATCCGCCTACCTCGGCCTCCCAAAGTGCTGGAATTACAGGCGTGAGCCACTGCGCCTGGCGAGATGATCTATTATTTCAAATACCGTATGAGAACCTTACAATAGTATACTTTCATTTCTTTCCTTCTGGCCTTTTCATTATTGTCTTTTAATAAATTTTAAACCCTAGAATATATTTTTAAAGAAATACTTTAAATAATTTTCTTTTAAATAATAGTAGATTCATGTACTCAGGTAATTACCATTTCTGGTGTATTTCCATCTATCATTTTTGTTTTGTCTAAAGAACTTTAGCATTTCTTACAATGTGGGTTGGCTGACAGTGACTTCTTTCAGCTTTATTTAAAAAATATTTTTTATTTGTTGCTTGCATTCTGAAGTTGTGTTTGTGGATCAGTGGGTTTACAGTTTTCGTAGAATTTGGAGCTCTTTGGCTATTCTTCAGATACTTTTTCTGTCCCCTCATTCTTTATTTGAGGACTCCATTATACACATTGACTGGCTTAAAGTTGTCCACTGCTGCACTTTTAATTTTTTAAGGTTATTTTTTTTCCTGCATTTTATTTTGGATATTCCAATTAGTTTGTTTATAATTTCATTAATATTTTCTTTTTCCATATCTACTCTGCCAGTAAATCCATCTTTTGTGTTTTTCATCTCAGACATGTTTTTATCACTAGACATTTGGCTTGGATCTTTTTTGTATCTTCCATGTGTCTATTCAACTTTTTTAGTATATGAAATAACAGCTATAATGATAGTTTTAGTGCTCTTTTCTGTCATTGCTGGCATGTGTGACTATTCTGAGTTTGCTTTTTTCCCTCACTTGATAACTTCAGTCAGTTTTATTTTCATTTTTGTTATTATTTTTTACTTATTTTTGAGTACAGATCTTGCTCTGTTGTCAAGGGTAGCATGCAGTGGCATGATCACAGCACACTGCAGCCACGAATTCCTGGTCTCTAATGATCCTCCTGCCTCAACATCCCAAGTAGCTGGGACTATAGACCAGCTATATGTATATGGCCTGGATAAGTTTTTCTTTCATTTTGTAGATTTGGGGTCTTGCTATTGCCCAGGCTGGTCTCAAACTCCTGGGCTTAAGCAGTCCTCCCATCTTGGCCTCCCAAATTGCTGGGACTGCAAGTGTGAGCCACTGCACCTGGCCCAGTTTCGTTTTTAAGTAAAAATTTACTTTAGACTAGTTTTAGATTTATAGAAAAATTGTTAAGCTAGGATGGAGTATTTTCATATACCCAACACCCAGTTTCTCATATTGTTGTTATTTATAGATTTAGTACAAGTGCAGTGTTGTTACACAGATACATTGCATAGTGGTAATTATCACCTTAATAGTGTACATAAACACCCATGAGGTAATTTCTCATCCCTCACCCACTCCCATCCTCCCACCTTTCTGAGTCTCCAGTGTTATTATTTCACTCTGTATGCCCCTGTATACACATTTTTCAGCTCCTACCTGTAAGTGAGAATATGAGCTATTTGACTTGCTCTTTCTGAGTTATTTCACTTAAGATAGTTACCTCCAGTTCTATCCATGTTGCTGCAAAAAACATGAATTCTTTTTTTTTTTTTTTTTTTTAATAGCTGAGTAGTATTCCATGGTGTGGATTACTTTATCCAGTCATCCGTTGATGGACACTTAGATTGATTTTATATTTTTGCTATTGTGAGTAGTCATGCAATAAATATTTGAGTGCAGGTATCTTTTTGATACAATGATTTCTTTCCCTTTGGATAGATCGCCAGTAGTGAGATCACTGGATCAAGTGGTATTTCTATTAGTTCTTTGAGATGTCTCCATATTTTTTTTCCATAGAAGCTGTACTCGTTTACACTCCCAACAACAGTCTATGAACATTCCCTTTTATCTGCATCCTTGCCAACATCTGTTATTGATTTTTTTGTCACTTGAATGATAGCCATTCTGACTGGTGTGAAATGGTATTTCATTGCTTTTATTTGCATTTCCCTGGTTATTAGTGATGTTCAACTTTTTAAATGTTTCTTGGCCATTTGTATGTCATCTTTTGCAAAATATGTGTTCATACCCTTTGCCCATTTTTTAATAAGGTTATTTTTTTCTTGTTGAGTTCCTTATAGAGTCTACAGATTAGCCTTTTGTAAGATACATAGTTTGCACATATTTTCTCCTGTTCTGTAGATTGTCTGTTTTCTCTATTGATTACTTATTTGCTGTGTAGAAGCTTTTTATTTTAATTAAGTCCCATTTGTCTGTTTGCATTTTTGTAGCTTTCTTTTTGAGGTCCTAGGCATGAATTCTTTGTCTTAGACCAATGTCTAGAAGAGTTTTTCGTAGGTTTTCTTCTAGAATCTTTATAGTTTCAGTCTTTCAGGTCTTTATACTTTCAGGTTTTTAATCCATCTTGAGTTGATTTTTGTTTATGGTGAGAGATATGGGTCCAGTGTTATTCTTCCGTGTATGGTTACCCAGTTCTCCCAAGTACCACATATAGAATAGGGTGTTCTTCCACTAGTGTATGTTTTTGTTGACTTCGATGAAGACCATTTGACTGTAGGCATGTGTCTTTAATTTTGGGTTCTGTAATCTGTTTCATTGATCTACATGTCTGTTTTTATAATAGTTTTGGTTATTATAGCCTTATAGTACAATTTGAAAGTCCAGTAATGTGATGCCTCAAGTATTGTTCTTTTTGCTTACCATTGCTTTGGCCATTCAGGCTCTTTTCTGGTTCCATATGTATTTTAGGATTGTTTTTTCTAATCCAACGATGTTAGTATTTTTATAGGAATTGCATTGAATCTGCAAATTTCTTTGGGTAGTATGGTCATTTTAATGATACTGATTCTTCTAACCCATGATCATGTTTTTGTCATATGCGATTTCTTTTATCAATGTTTTGTAGTTTTTCTTGTAGAGATTTTCCACATCCTTGGTTGAGACTATTCCTGGGTATTTTATTATTTTTTGGTAGCTGTTGTAAATGGGATTGACTTCTTGGTTTGGTTTTTGATTTGGTTCTCAGCTTGATTATATTATTGTTGTATAGAAATGCTACTGATTCCTCCTCTCAACAAAAAATACAAAAATTAGCTGGGTGTGGTGGCACGTGCCTCTAGTCCCAGTAACTTGGGATGCTGAGGTGGGAGGGTCACAAGCCCAGGAGGTCGAGGCTGCAGTGAGCTGTGACCGCGCCACTGCACTCCAGCCTAGGTAGCAGAGTGAGACCCTGTTTCAAATACAAACAAACAAACCTCAACTAAACAAAAGAAATACTACTGATTTTTGTAGGTCGATTTTGTATCCTGAAACTCTACTGAATTAATCAAATTTAGGAGTGTTTTGGAGGAGTCTTAGGGCTTTCCAGGTATAAAATGATACCATTAGCAAACAGAGATAGTTTAACTTCCTCTTTTACAATTTAGATGTCTTTTCTTTCTTTCTCTTGCCTTACTGCTCTGGCCCGATAGGACTTTTAGTACTGTGTTGAATAAGAGTGGCCAGAGTGGAGATCCTTGTCTTGTTCCATTTCTCAAGGGGAATGCTTTCAACCTTTCCCCATTCAGTATGATGTTGGCTGTAGGATTCTTATATATGGGTTTTATTATTTTGAGGTATGTTCTTACTACATCAAGTTGTTGAGTGATTTTTTTCATGAAAGGATGCTGAATTTTATCAAATGCTTTTTCTGTGTCTATCGAGATAATAGTATGGTTTTTGTCTTTAATCCTGTTTATGTGGCAGATCACATTTATTGATTTTTGTGTGTTAAACCATACTTGTATCCCTGGAATATAACCCACTTGATTGTGGTGTACTATCTTTTTTGATGTGCTGTTGGATTTGGTTTGCTAGTATTTTCTTGAGCGTTTTTGCATCTGTTTTCATTAGGGGTATTGATTGATTCTGTTTCTGTTTTTGTGTGTCCTTGCTTGGATTTGGTGTTGTGGTGATACTGGCTTCATAGAATGAGTTAGAGAGGATTTTCTTCAATTTGGGGGAACAGTGTCAATAGGATTGGTACCTGTTCTTCTGCTCCTGGTAGAATTTGACTGTGAATTCATCGGCTCCTGGGGATTTTTGTTGTTGGGAGATTTTTAAAAAATTTTTTATTACTGGTTAAGTCTTCTTACTGGTTATTGGTCTCTTCAGGTTTTCCTTTTCTTCTCGGTTCATTCTTGAGAGGATGTGTGTCTTTAGGAATTTACCCATTTCATCTAGGTTTTCTAGTTCGCGAGTGTAGAGATGTTCATAGTAGACTCTGATAATCTTTTGTATTTTTGTGGTATCATTTGTAATGTCTTTTTCATTTCTGATTGTGCTTATTTGAATTGTCTTTCTTCTTGGTTAGTGTAGCTAGTAGTCTGTCAATTTTGTTTATCTTTTCAGTGAAGCAACTTTTTGTTTCTTTATCTTTTGGGTTTTTATGATCTGAATTTCACTTAGTTCTGCTCTTCATCATTTCTTTTCTTTTGCTAGCTTTGGTTTGGTTTGTTCTTGTTTTTCTAGTTCCTTGAGGTGCTATGTCAGGTTAGCTTGTGGTCTGTTTTTTCAGTTTAGGCATTTAACACTATAAACTTTTCTTTCTTGAATCCATTTACAGTCAACGCTATCAGCTTTTGCTGTATTCCAGAGGTTTTGGTATGTTGTGTCTCTACTTTTATTTGTTTAAAAAATTTTTAAACTTCCATCTTAATTTCATCACTGACCCAAAAACCATCCAGGAGCAGGTTAATTTCCATGTATTTGTATAGATTTGAGAGTCTTTCTTGGAATTGACTTTAGGTTTTTTTCACTGTAGTCTGAGAAGCCACTTGAAATGATTTCAGTTTTTTAAAAATTTATTGAGACTTGCTTCATTCCTTAAGATAAAGTCTGTCTTGGAGAATGTTGCACATGCTAATAAGAAGAATGAATATTCTGTGATTGTTGGGTAGCTTGTTGTATAAACATATGTTAGGTCTATTTGTTCTACAGTCCAAATTAAATCCAGTGGGTTTTTTTTTTTTTTTTTTAATCTCAGTGATCTGTCTAGTGCTGTCAGTGGGGTGTTGAAGTCCCCTCTTGTGCTATGAAGGAATGCCCAAGGCTGGGGAATTTATAAATAAGAGATGTTTATTTGGCTCACCATTCTGTAGACTGTACAAGAAGCACAGTGCTAGCATCGGCTCTGGTGAAGCCTCAGGATACTTTTACTCATGGTGGAAGACAGAGAGGAGCCAGTATATCACTTGACAGTAGAAGGAGCATGACAGAAGGAGGAAGCGCCAGACTCTTTTAAACAACCAGCTTTTGTGTAAACTAATAGAGCGAGAACTCATTCATTACTACAGGGATGACACCAAGCCATTCATGAGGGATCTGCCCCCATGACCCAAACACCTCCCACTAGGACCCACCTCCAACGCAGGGTCCTAGTTACCTTTCAACATGAGATTTGGAGGAGACAAACATCCTATATCTCCCACTATTATTACATTGCTTTCTAGCTCTTTTCTTAGGTCTAGTAGTATTTGCTTTATGAATCTGGGTGTTCTGGTGTTAGGTATATACATATATAAGATTGTTATCCTGTTGAATTGATCTGTTTATTATTATATAATTACTTCTTTTGTCTTCTATTACTGTTGTTGATTTATATTGTCTGTTTTATCTGATGTAAGTATAGCTACTCCTGCTTGCTTTTGGTTTCTTTTTGTGTGGAATATCTTTTTTCACCCCTTTGCCTTGAGTTGATAAGTATCTTTACAAATTAGATGGTTTTTTTTTGGTAAGCAGCATATGATTGGATTATAGTTTTAAAATCCATTTAGTGGATCTATATCTTTTTTTTTTTTTTTCTTCTTAAGAGACAAGATCTTGCTCTGTTGCCCAGGTTGGAAACTTGTGGGGTCAAGCGATCCTTCTGCCTCAGTCTCCCATGCAGCTGTTACTACAGGTGTGGCACAATGCCCAGCTAATTAAAAAAAAACTTTGTCACTGTGTTGTTCAGGCTGGTCTTAAGCTCCTGGTCTCAAGTTATCCTTCCCCCTTGGTCTCCCAAGGTGCTAGGATTACAGATGTGAGCCACTGTGCCTGGCCCCAATCTGTATCTTTTAAATGGTGCATTTAATCCATTTACATTCAAAGTTGATATGTGAAGATTTGTTTCTGTCATAATTTGATCTAGTTGCTTTATAGTCTTATGCATGTAGTTGTTTTTTAAGACCTATGAGTTTTATACTTTTGTGTGTTTTATGATGGCAAGTATTAACCTTTCATTTCCATATTTAGAACTCCCTTCAATGTTTCTTGCAGATCTGGTCTAATGATGACAAATTCCCTTAGTGTTTGCTTGTATGGGAAAACATTTATTTCTGCTTTATTTATGAAGTTTATTCTAGTTGGATATAAAATTTGTGGTTGACTGTTTGCATTTTTCTTTAAGAAGTCTGAGAATAGTACCCCAGTTTCTTCTGACCTGCAAAGTTTCTGCTGAGAAGTCCACTGTAAGTCTGATGTGACTCTCTTTATAGGTGATTAGGTGCTTTTTTAGGATTTTTCCCTTCACATTGACTTCAGATAGTTTGATGATTATTTTGGTGAAGTCTGTCTTGCAATGCATCTACCTGGAGTTCTCTTAACCTCTTGTAGGTGATTGTCTAAATCTGTAGGAAGACTAGGAAAGTTTTCCTTCAATTATTTCCTCAAATAGGTTTTCCAAACTTTTTACTTTTTCTTTTCCCTCAGGAATACTTAGCACTCATAGATTTTCATGTGTTATTTAATCCCATACTTTTTGAGGGCTTGTTCATTTTTAAAAAATTCTTGTTTCTTTAGTTTGCTCTGACTTTGTTAATGTGAGAGACCTGTCTGCACTCTCTGAGTTTCTTTCTTTTGCCTGGTCTAGTTTATTTTTAAAGCTTTCAACTGTATTTCATAATTTCCTCAATGAATTTTTCATTTTTAGGAGTTCTGTTTTTTCTTTTTAAAGAAAAATCTATTGCTTTGCTAAATTTTCATTAAAATCCTGAATTTTAAAAAATTTCTTTGTGTTGGATTTCAATTTTCTGTTGGATATCATTGAACTTCTTTAAAATCAATTATTTTGAATTATTTATCTGCTGTTACAAAGATCTCATTTTGGTTAGGATCCATTACTAGAGTTAGTGTGATCCTTTGTGGGTGTTGTAACAGTTTTTTCATATGTCCAGAATTATTTGGTTTCTTCTCATCTGGATAAACTATCTTTTTCATATTTTTGAAATTACTTTTATTTGGACAGGATTCCCCCCCTTGAGGATATGACTATAATTTATGGCGTGTAGGGTCTTCTGACTTTGGTTCTGTGTACTTTCAGATGGCAAAATATTTCCTTGGTTATAGATAGCCTTAGTGGGTTGACTTTCTCAAATGCCAGTTGTAGTAGCAATGTGTTGGGTGTATGAGCAGGTTCATAGTCTCCTGCAGAACTAGGGTGGCAGAGGTTTTGATATACTTATTCCTATGCTGTTTGCTTATGTCAGCAAATTTTGTATTGGGTTGTACAATTGGACCTCCAGGCTAATAGGTGGTGCTTGCAGGTAAGAGCAAGCTGAGGTGGCCACAGAAGTGTTTATGCTTGATCTTTTTATTTTTTTTAAAAAGAAACTGTGTCTCACTTTTTCACCCAGGCTAAAGTGCAGTGATGCAATCACAGCTCACTGTACCCTTGACCTGAGCTCAAGTGATCCTCCTGCCTCAGCCTTCTGAATCAATGGAACTACAGGCACATGCCGCCTTGCCTGGCTAATTTTAAAATTTTTTGCAAAGATGGGGTCTCACTTTGTTGCCCAGGCTGGTCTCAAACTGTTAGCCTCAAGCAGTCCTGTGTTGTGGGTCTGCCACCAGGAAGAGTAGGCTCTTCTCAGTGGGAGCAGCTAGGTAGGCATCTCTGGGGGAGGTAGGCAGTTTGTACGGAGTGTGATTTGCTTACATCTCAGTACCACAGCAGCCTGGAGCAGCAGTGATGGTGGCATCATTTGCCCTTTGGGTTGTGTAAAAGTACCTGGCCTTCTCTCTTCCAGCCTGACTTGCTGGCTGATAGCAGCAGCTTCTCAGGGCTCGGAAGCCTGTGTACTCCATGTGAGTTTGAGCAATGCCTCTGTTAGTCTCCAGGTAACTCACTCTGTTAGGCTGGAGACCTGTGAGGGTCAAGGGGGTCTCCCACAGCTAGCATTGCAAAAGTCCATGGTGAGAATATGGAACCCTGGGAGTCTCTCATCTACCTTTTCCCAGCATCTAGAAGCTTCTTCCATCTCTCAGCAATCCTGACTGAGCACCTGCCTTGCTTCTTTCTCCTTTGTGATCAGTGATTCCTGTTACTTTTCAGTTGAATTCCAGTGTTCTGTTTTAGATTACCTATTTGAAGGGTGAATATCTACTTGCCGGTTTGGAGCTTTCCGTGGAAGAGGCATGTACTAGCTGCATCTAGTTAGCCATCTTGAACCGAGCTTCCAGTTTCTCATATTACTAACATCTTAAAATAGTGTGCTGCATTCATCACAGTTAGTGAACTAATGTGAATACATTTTAGTTTTAAAGTCCGTACTTTATTCAGATTTCCCTACTTTTTAACTTTTTACTTTTTTTGTTCTAGGATCTCATCTTAGGATGTAGCATATTACATTTTGTTATTGTATCTCCTTAGGCTCCCCTGGGCTATGACAGTTTCTCAGATTTTCTTTGTTTTAGATTACTTTGACAATTTTGAAGAGTACTGATCAAGTATTTTGTGGAATGTCTTTCTATGGGAATTGTCTGATATTTTTCTCATGACTAGACTAGGGTTATAGGTTTTGGGATGGAAGTCCGCAGATACAATGTACCAGTTCATCACAACAAATCAAGTACACTATCAACATGATTTGTGACTGATTTTCTTGACCACCTGGCTGATATAGTGACTCTCAGGTCTCTCCACTATAAAGTTACTCTTTTTCTCCCCTTTTGTACTTTATTCTTTGGAAGGAAGTCACTATGCATAGCCCACTTTAAAGAGCGGGGAGTTGTGCTCTCCCTCCTTGAAGGTGGAGTCTCTACATAAATTATCTGGAATTCTTCTACATGTCTGGAACCCAAGTTGTAAGATTGTCCAGAAAACACATTTTTCAACTTTCTGCCCTGTACTCCTTGATAATGAGATCCTGAAAGTAATGATCTGTATCCCAGGATTCCTGAAAGGTGATAGGCAAGAAGGTAATTCAGTGATCAATTTATTTTAAACTAAGCTACATAGAAAATAAAAGTGGTATTTTATATATTTATAAACAGTCCTATTTTGGCCCTGTTGTCCTACTACTGAGGTTAAAAGGAGATTTTACCATGCAGCATCAGGATGATGGTCATGTAAACACATTTCATATTTGCCCTAAAAATATATGAATGTTGACAGATCATACTGTATTCATTTGTACCTAACATCTTTTGAAAAAATGACCTCACAATGTTCAAGTGATAACAATATTTTTAGACAGAATCACCACACTTTTACTATTAAAAATTATTCTCTTTTCTCTATTAGATAAATTCTTCCCTTTTAAATAATAAAAACCTAATATAAGGAACCTGGAGAAAACCTCTTGAGTTTTAACATTGCAGTATCTCCAGAGCCATATGGGCAAACTCCCAGTTTAATGCTTGAACCTACTCTGTATTGTCATGGCCAGTTTGTTTTTAGGGCACCATTAGGGCATCAGCCCTGATGCTAACCCCCTACTTCCAAAGGCAGTTGCTTTGTGTCTTTTTTTTTTTTCCGCTACCAGAGATTTGAGATCCAGTATAAGAACAAACTGTCTATAGCTTTCTCTTACTGACACTTTTACTTTTTGCTTCCAGGAATTGCCAGTCTTATCTGCAGGATAAAAATCCCTTATGTCACGTACTATTAGTTGAGTCTCTCAACATTCTAGTTACTGTCTTTTAGACCATTTCTAGCTTTTTTATAGAAGTATGTTTACATGAAGAGATGAATATGCATCTTTAAAGTAAACCTGTTGCAGATTACTGTCTGGTTAGGGATCACCATCTGTGAGATCATTTGTGTGGCTTCTTGAATCATCCATCTACCTTACCTGCAAGGGCCGGAAGGGATTAATATGCTCATACTTGGAAACCAAAATTTCTTTGTCACCTGTTTACCTCTCCTTGGTCCCTGGAGTGATTCTTTCACTTCTGCTTCCAAGCATGTATTTCCTGTTTGGTAATCACAGCTATCACTGAAACCCCTTGGGACTATCTCCTAGTTGGCTCAAAGGTGTATACAAAGTTGTAGCATGCTTAACATTTAAGAACCAAAGATGACTTCTTTACTAAATGGTCATTTTCTGCTTTGTAAGCTTGTTTTCTTTGAGAATAAAGGTAAGTTTTGATGTTTTTCTAGAGATTAAAAAAGAGCATGCTATTATAAAACATTAAATTCAAGTTGACCCATTTGAACGGCTACATCTACATTTTCTTTTGCATATGTAGATTTTTGAAGCTTAAATGCAGATTAAATTATGTGCAGCTTTGAGGTCCTGCAATTTTAAATATTCTTAGTAAAAAACCAACAATATCAATTCCAGCTATTTTATATATTAGCAGCTTACCTATCTCAGCATAAAACTTGAGAACTGGTAATGGTTTGCTGTTTATTTATTTAGAGTTTAGAGATGGAAGGAATGCACAGAATAACTGTAGCTGACCTCTGTGGATGTTGGTCTAGTGATAGTTTGCTAGTTAAGAGTTCACATAATCTAGGTAAAACCAAGAGTCTTGTCTGGTTATGTGGTAAGTGAAGCATTTGCAGTTGATTTCAGTATGTTGCGTATAAGTTGAGTCAAGGTGGTGTATGAATACGTTTGTCTAGGTATCACTGTAGGACTTGATGATTGTAATTTCTTGGTTGTCACTACTGTCTTGTAGCTGTCCTGTGTGAATTGGACAGCTAGGTGGCAGATAATTTTTCAGATTTTCTATCAGTAACTTGAAAATAAGAAAACCAGTCAAATATATTTATTTATTTTTCACTCTTTGTTTTTTTTTATTTAGTTTAGAGACCGGGTCTCACTCTCACAGGCTGGACTGCAGTGGATGATCATAGCTCACTGCAGCCTTGAACTGCTGGGCTCAAGTGATCCTCCCATCCCAGCCTCCTGAATAGCTGGGACTATAGGCATACGCCATCACGCCTGGCTAAATTTTTTATTTTGAAGAGATGAGATCTTGCTATGTTGCCAAGACTGGCCTCAAACTCCTGGCCTCCAGCCACCCTCCCACCTTGGCGTCCAAAGTGTTGGGATTATAGGTGTGAACCACCCTACTGGGCCCCTAATTTATTTCTTAATGCAGAGATTGCAGTAAATAATACTACAGTCCTAGTATCCTGTAATCATTGTTAATGGCTTTCGATATGTGATGTTATTGAGATGACTTCCTTATTTTACACATGAATAAAACAGCTCCAAAGATAAATGCCTTATTCATGGTCACCTGACTGTACATTTTTTTCCATGTTGTTTTGTTTACTCTAAAAAAAATGATTGCACATGAATATGGTCTGCACACACATATTTTTTCATTCATTTGTGCATCAAATAGTTTTGTGTTTTTAAGAGACAGGGGTCTCATTCTGTTGCCCAAGTTGAAGTGCGGGGGTGCAATTATAACTCACTTGGGAGGCCAAGTGTTGGGATTATAGACACGAACCATCACACCTGGCTTGGAATGTTTCGTATCTTCCATACCACTTTTGCATAGGGAATGAACTGTCATCCCTTTCATCCAGTCATCCTAATGCTGAATTTGTGTGTTTTTCATATTTGTTTCTGAAGAACTCTATTTACCACATTTCAGAAGCCTTGTTTTTTTAAAAGCAGAGTAGGGGACTGCTGTTGGATTCACACTGTTCAGGTAATATGTGAACAGCGGTTGAGTTACAGGGACATCTTAATAGCATCTTTTGCCTCAGGGCTTTGGTTTTAAGTTAGGCTTAGGCTGATTAAGGTATAGTGTTTATGTATTACTAGCTGTGTACATAATTAGCACTTCTAAGCAGAGTCATACACCCACAATGGGAAAGATGTGCTCAATTGATTTGTATTACACCCCGGGATTGTTAACCAAGGTGTGTAGATGTCTGTTCCCTGAGAGGAAAGGTCTTTTCACCTAATTAGCAGTGTAACCTTGGGTTCTTACTGAACTTGGAGGAGACTGCTTATTTTCTGGAAAGTGGTGGAGATGAAATGGTTACTTTGTGGTTACTCTCACAGTGTGTCCACTCCCAGGTAGTGTCCTTCTGGCCTCAGTGGCCTTCCCACACCAATCCACTGAGAGTTGTCATGCCAGATCTAACAGTCACAAGGCTAGCGTCTTTTACCAACAAAACTTTGATAAAAACTGAAAATATTATTTTGTAAAATTAATATGAAGAGTTTTTTTGGGGAAATTTGAACTTTGAACTGCTGGCTTTGAAAAGTTGTTTGTCATTAAAAACAGAAAAATGTGGGAGGACTATTTTTAGATTATAAAAAACTAAAAAGACAACCAGTGTAATATGTGTACCTTGATGGAACCTGTTAGAAAACATAAATAACTGTAAGTTGTGTTTTTTGGACAACTGGGAAAGCTGAATATTTTCTATATATTAGATGATAATGATAGAATTATGGTTAATTTTATGCATCAGAATATGTGTAGCAGAAAAGGAAAAAGTAAGTGGGCAAATTTTATAACAGTTGATGCTTCTAGGTGAAGGACAGACAGGTATTCATTATACTATTCTTTTAGCTTTTCTGTAGATTTAAAGTTTTTCAAATCAAAAGTTTTGGGAAATAAAAGAATATGCTTGCCAAATGTGAGCCGAAGAAAGAGTTGCAGTAGACAATAGTAAACAGCAAATTATATGAAACAATTTAAAGGCCAATGGGCAAGTTATCTCACACTTCCTAGGTATTCATATAATTTTAAATCTGATTCTAAATTTTTTGTTATCTTATGTAAACATTGGTTTGCGCCATGTCTGGGAGGCACAGGCAGACTTTCCAAAAGGAGCAGAAGCATGGGCAGTTTTAAGGAATCCATTTTCAGATCTTTACCTTCCGCATACACTTGAGCCTAAAACTGTTCATGCACCCACATTTCTGAGCAGCGAGTTTTCCACTCTGAAGAAGGAAAGGCCCAGTAATTATGTCCCTTAATTTTACTGCGCTGCATTGTCCTAGGGAATAAAAATCAGGTCATCAAACGAAGGAATACTTGGAATTATTGGTTTTGGGTAATCTTTTTACTGATTAATCAAATCATGATATACCTGCCTAGGCAATTTATCTTTTCCTGTCTTATTCAATAGGCTTCAAAACGAAGATATTTGGGCACATTCTGGATTCAGATATATTGTAGGTAGATTGATAAAAGTGACTTCATTCCCTATCAGTTGTTCTTCAATGAAGAACTTTTGGGGGAAAGACCCTTAAAAGCAAAGCAGAATGAGTTTCAAGTGATGAAAATAGTTTTCTAAAAAATGTAACGTAATTAAAGATAAGTTGATTTTTTTTTTTAGCTGTTCACAGGTTTAGTTGCTAGGATGGGTAATTAGAAAGCAATATACCTTTGAACAGCAACTTTTCAAGATATTACAGATAACAAAGTTAAAAATATGTGATTTTTGTGATTTCTTGCATTTGAAATATGTATCATTCAACAAAGTAGTTAATGCTTTTTATCAAATCATATGAAATATTCCAATTATATTTAATTCTCATAAAATATTTTGTATTTCTATCTCCTAATAAAAAATGTAATTATATTCTTGCTGTCAGACTGATTTGTTTTTAGAAGTACAGTAATTGCAGCAGGTTTTAAGCTCACATTGGTATTTGCTTCATGCCCCCTCGTGTGGCGGAATGGAATTTGTAGACTAGGTAAGTGCTTAGAACATAACAAAAGCGCCTGATGGAGTCCCCCAGAAATCTGGTGATTAGCCCAGGCCAGAATTGTACTTGTCACCTCTTTTAGACCCTTGTCCAATTCTAACTCTCAAGACTGACTTTGCTTTGCCCTGAACCACACATACCTTTAATACAATTTATCCTGGCCAGCACTACTTCAGCATTTATTTTTTTTCCCCCAGTATGAAAGGAACTTAATTTGATATTATTTAGCTTAAATGATGCTATATACTATGTCAAGTATTCACAGATGGCTTAAATGCTTAAGAATGTTTATTACTGTGAATACTGTTTTTTACTGTATTTAAGTAGGCCAACATACAGTATTTATAAATTGCCTCTATAACTCATATTTATGCATTAAAATTTTTTTATTTCAAATAATGGCTAACACTTACATATCATTTACTGTGAGCCAGGCACTGTCCCAAGAACTTTCCGTATGTTAACTCACTAAATGGAATCCTCACTGCAACCCTTTGAAGTAGGCATTACTGTTGTTGTCATGATCACTTTATGGATTGATTTGGAAGCTGAGAATCAAAAAGGTTGGGTATGTGGTAACTGACGGAGGTGGGATTTGAGTCTTGGGTCACTGCTGCTGAGTTTGCGTAGTTCTCATCACCTGGGCGGTGAGTGGTGTACTCCAGGTGCTGTTGTCCTCATCAGGTGAAGGAGAGCTGCTGCTCTTATTTGTTCATGACATTCCCTCTGAGTCACCTGGGCTAGAAACTAGGGAGCTCCCTTTGCTGTCTTTGCTCTTAACGTCCCACTCATCAGTAAGTTTTACTGATTCCACCTCTGAAATGTTTTCTTTGTCCGTCCTTCCTCTCTGCCCTGGTGCTACTGCCCTATTTCAGGCAGCTGTGTAGGTCAGGGGTTGGCAAATCATAGCCCATGGTCCAAATCCAGCCACTGCTGTTTTTTATGACTTGCCAGCTAAAAATGGTTTTTACATTTTTAAATGGTTGGAAAAAAGTCAAGAGATTAATATTTTATGATACATGGAAATGATATGAAGTCAAAATTTCAGTTTTCATAAATACAGTTTTATTGGAATAGAGCCATGCTCATTTCCTTGTGACTACTTTTGTCTGACAATGGCAGAATTGAGTAGTGTAATAGAGAATATGACTTTCAAAGCATAAAATATTTACTCTCTGGCTCTTTGCAGAAAAAGTTTGCTGACCCTTGGTCTAGATTATTGCAGTAGTCTACTTACTGAATTCCCAGACCTTCCCTTATGTCCCTTTCCTTTCTGTTCTCATTTTGGTTGGATGGGTGGTAGTGGGAGGATATGAGAAACTAACATCTATATCTCTGATATGGTGTTTATTTGATTTTGCCACATAGTCATACCTGTTAGTTATTTATATGTTTCTCTCATGTAATAGAGTAGGAACTCCTTATTGTACCGATATCTTATTCATGAACAAAGGGATGGTATCCACATGATACCCATGCTTGATTGAAGATTTATTCAATCCTTTATGAATGGCACTTTAAATTTTTACTCACATATTTTATATTTTCATTGTAAGAGCAGATCAAAAAAGACAGCAGTTGGTAAAATCTGTCAGAAGTTTTTTTTGTGTGTGCAGACACCCTTCCAGCACATCTTTGAGAACTTTTACAGTGGTGGGATCCTTGTTACTTATTTTACAACACTGACAAAAGAAGTGTTACAAAGGTGTTACTAGGTTCTCTGACAAGTACAGTGGTTTAAAAGCTAAGCCATTTTGATTAGTATATAACACATGCTTTATTAGAACCATTCTGTCCTAGAGCAATGATAGGATACTGGTAGCTTTGGGAGTGCTCTTGAAAGTTACAAGAGGGCTCTAGAACCATACCAGTGTCCAAGGGTTATAGTTTGCTGCTAAACTGAGATCAGCAGGCTTGGCATTACAGAGATAATGTGGAAACGGATTTCCATTCCACAGGACACTCCCTTGGGCAATCTGTTAGGAGTTGAGGAAGTCCAAACATTCTGGAAGGACCAAACAGATATACAGTAAAGGTCAGAGCAAACTGGATGTCTTGTCTAGAGTATTAGGCAATGTTTGAGGAGGCAGGTTTTGAAGATCCTGGAAAGCAAAAGTTCTTCAGGTCAGAGTCTTTAGAGCAGTGGTCTAGGCAGGGAAAATCCGTGAATGAGTGAACTGCAGGCAGGTAGGTTGTTGATACTTTCCTACTGCCTCAAGGACATACCGTTGTTGTCTTAAGAGTTCTGAGGTCTTAATTGTAATGTCAGCAGTGCGAGAATACACACGTCATCAAGCTGCAAACTGCATTCTGTGTCATCGAAGCTCTCTTTTCTGTATTGATGTGGCACTGTGATCATAGAATCACAGATATTTGGGGGACTGTCCAACTTTAATGCAGAGTTCTTCTGAAGGTTGGAAGGACTTGCCTGATAATCATCACCTTGCTTTCATTGGTAATTCTTATGAAAGCCTGACCCTCTAGTCATCAGGCCTCTTACCTCAGACAATCAAGAGCAACCAGAATTCTTTATGAGACACCTGGGATATGATGTGCGCTCATCACCTTTTGTATAGCTGCCAGGAAGGCTAGTCTCTGGGAGAAGTACCTGATAATGCAAAAAAATTAAGTTTTAACTTAAAATATTCGAGAAACATAGATTGTTAAGATCATGATTATCTTAAAATTGGAGGTTTACTTTATCACTTATAATTAATATTGCCTAGCAGTCACTTATGTTTGTTTGCCATTTGTCATGAAAAAACATTGCAAATCCTTGCCCATGTTATATATTTAAGATTTGTTCACCCAGACATCAGTCTGCTAAGGAGGACATGGAGAATATAGACTTTCATTAAGGTATACAAGAAAATGTTAAGGGCACTGTATTCCAGAGTCTTTTTTCCTGAAGTTTTAGTAACAGCAGTTATAAGCCCTTAAGTTAGGCTGTCTTGTTGCTGTAAAGAAATACCTGAGACTGGTTAATTCATAAAGAAGAGGTTTAATTGCCTCATGGTTCTGTAGGCTGTACAGGAAGCATGACACTGGCATCTGTTCAGCTTCTGGTGAGGCCTTGGGCTGCTTACAGAAGGCAGAGGGAGAGTGTTGTCTCACATGGTGAGAGCAGGAGCAAGAGGTCGGGGGAGGTGCCACACATTCTTAAATGACCAGATCTCCTGAGAAATCACTGTATCATGAGGACAGCACCAAGGGGATGGTGCTAAAAACCATTCGTGAGGGATCAGCCCACATGATCCAATCACCTCCCACCAGGCCACACCTCCAACATTGGGAATTAGATTTCAACATGAGATTTGGTAGAGACAAATATCCAAACTATTATATGAGCCCTTTTTATAGAAGAGGTTCTCCTTTTACATTATATTCATATTACTATTCTTGGGATGGGGAATGGAAGGAAGCCCTAAAACATCGGTAGAACTGTTCATGTGTATAGTCCATAAGAAAAGTTTTTAATAACTTGGTTAAGTGCTAGTAGATTCACAACTCTACTGTCAACTAGCTGATACTCCAGGGAAATTTGGTGTCTATGTTTTGACTTGTTCATGTTGTACTACTCACCACTGTTGCCACCATTGTGCCAAACCGTCCTTTTAATTTGCTTTTACAAGCCAGTGTTCCCATACATACTGCAGGCCAAAAAGGATGAGCCTGGCTGTAATAAGGAGTTACATATATATATCTTAGCAGAGTGAATAGAGGCCTTGGCAGGTGACTGGAGAGCTGTCTGGGAGTGTTGAGAGAAACAGCTGGGGCTGCCATTTTATAGGATTGAGGCTTTGGATTGGGTTGGACTAAATGATCTTTATGTCACTGTTAATTCTGTGGATTTTTTTGAGCACTCTTGGCCACACTTGATTTTTTTTTTTTTTTTTTTTTTTGAAACAAAGTCTCGTTCTGTTACCCAGGCTGGAGCCCAGTGGAGCGATCTCATTTCATTGCAACCTCCGCCTCCCAGGTTCAAGCGATTCTCCTGTGTCAGCTTCCTAAGTAGCTGGGATTACAGGCATGCGCCGCCATGCCCAGCTAATTTTTGTAATTTTAGTAGAAATGGGGTTTCACTGTTGGCCAGGCTGGTCTTGAACTCCTGACCTCAGGTGATCCACCCTCCTTGGCCCCCCAAAGTGCTGGCATTACAGGCCTGAGCCACCGTGCCTGGCCCACACTTGATTCTTGATCAGTTTGAGCCAGGCACGGTGGCTCACACCTATAATCCTACCATTTTGGGAGGCCGAGGTAGGAAGATCCCTTGAGGCCAGGAGTTTGAGACTAGCCTGGGCAACATAGCAATACCTTGTCTCTACAAAAAATAATTAGCAAAGTGAAACACACTGGATATCACTGTTTTAGTGATCTCCTGTGTCTAGGCAGGGAAGGAAGTAGAGAAGACAAGAATAGTGATCAACCTTAGAGCTGATTATCTTCATCAGGAAGCTGGGAGTTAGCAGAATGCAGGGCAGAAGAGAACATCAAGGAAATAAGTCTCTTTAGAGAACAGGAAGTGGAAGAAGGGACACGTTGTGAGCCTCAGGTGATAGACCCTCTTATCCTCTCATTCATGGGATGGACTAGGGGAGTGGGTGGTCAGGATTTGGAGAAAAAGGATTGTCACTTCAAAAGGGGAAGAGAACAACTTGGGCTAGACACTTTCTGGTGGACGTGAAATCTCATAAGACATTGAGGGGATTACAGAATGTTGAGGAAAAGGATATCCCTGAGAGAAGAGAGCAGAGTTAGGGCTTTCAATAGAGACTGGTTCCTTTGTCTCTTTACCACACTCCATGAACTACCCTCTCCCCAGCACGCCTGCAGAAAGCTGCTTGAATGCGGCACCAGCTCCCAATAACTGGAAGAGGAAGGGTTCCCCTAGACAACACAGCGTCACACACACACAAGCCAGATCAAATGTCCTTGTGAAGTGGAAGGCAATGGAGGGGACATGGCGAGGCCTCTGTACACACGTCAGGACAGTGAAAGGCTCAGTGTGTGTGGAAGGTTGCAGAGTCTGTTCTGGAAGAAATCATGATTTCCCTGCAAAAAAGGAAAAGAATTCCCAACTACTGTGGAATAGTATAGTAGGAACTAGAAGTTTATAAAACAAGTTCAGAAGTGATAAAATAACAGAAGGATGTGAAAAGGGAAAATACAAGGCCAAGAAAACACTTAGGGAACTTATTTGTTGCAGAAGAAATAAATTAGAAGCAGCAAGGAACAGAATACTCATGGCTGAAAAATTACCTTACTGACAGCAGAAGCTTGAGATATTTACAGTGAGTTCAGAAGAAAAACACTGCAGCAGTGAGAAAAAAGGACGGCTATGAGAAACAGGTGGAGAACATTACAGGTGATTGGACTGCCTACAGGTGCAGCTGAGATGATACCATTATGGGCCTTCCCTTCTCTGGCTGAAGTTTGTCTTGGAATGATGATTTTAAGTTGCAGAAAATTGACTTCTTTAGATATGATTCATTTGGAAATATGTAAGCTTGGACAAATTGGTGAAAATGAATATTCATGTACTTCCTAGAAGAATACCAGTGAGACGAACGATTTATTTATAGCCTGAGACCAGGAAAATTCCCCCTTGAAGCGGTTTCCTGGCATTGATACGTAGAGCTCCCCTCCCCCACCCTGTGATGATGGTCTGCAGGAACTGATCTTTTGCTAAATGTAAATACTGACCTGCTGATCGCAGGGCAAGCATTTTGGTGCTCTTTCTGCATCCAGAACTCATTATGTAGGGTGGATTTTATGGAGAAAAAAATTTTTGTTTCGTTCTGTCAGACATCTGTGGTTAATCATTTACCTTTTCTACATTAAAAAAAAATATTACAAGTAAGTCTGGGTGGCAGATTAGCATACAGGAAGAGCAAACAGATCCTGTAACATTTACTGTCATTGATGGGAAACTGAACTTTCATTCCTTGTATGGCACCAAGTAAGTCTTAGAATCTTTACATTGCAGATTGCTATGGAGAGACTATAGGCAGAGGCGAAATTGGTTGCTGGAATGGACTTGTCATGAATTATTCATTCACTGCCTCGTTCCTTGAAAATCAGCTGGAGGAAGTAGTCCAGTTTGATGGCAGGAGTGGTATGCTGAGGGCTTCAGCAAGCCCTCACAAGTCCAGCTGCGACAGCCAGCCATGTGCTGCTGCTGGCAGCTGTAGGGTGGCAGCTGCTGTGCAGGCAGCGCCCGTCCCCTGGTGTCAAGCACAGGGACCATGCTGTGGGGAAGCGCTGCACTGAGCACACACCAATGCATTCTTGTTGGAAAATGAAGCTTCAGGTAGGAGATGTGCCCTGTCAGCTGTGCCTGGTTTCTCACTGATTCAGGAATGCCATTAGGCTTTATGGAACAGATGTGTAGAACCTGGAGTTGCTCAAGGATGCCTCACTCTTGAGGTTCCCAGCCAGAAAAACTTAACAGTTTAATTTTAATTTCATTTTCAAAGATATACTTTGTTTCTAACAAAACTGTTTCTTGAAATTGCGAAAAGTATTCTTAAGCCAGTAAGCATTTAAATATATGAATTATAGCATTTTAAAATGTATCATCTTATTCTTGATGTAAACTTTTTTTTTCATTGATATAATATTGCACACTTAAATTATGGAGTTATGGCTTTGAAAAACCCCGAGAAAGACAACTGAGTTCATAATTGGAATGAACACAGCTTCAGGCTTTATTGCTGTTTTCTAGAGGAAGTATTGTTTTCAGAAGCCACTCCAATTCTTTCTGCTGGAGCGTTCATTCTGGGAAGATCTTTTAGCTTCTCATAGGATGGAAAAATGCATAGAAGACAGAACAAAAGGTCTTTGTTCTGTTTGGTGGTATTATTTCTCACGTGTGTGTATAAGCCAGACATGTAATTTCATTTGGTGGATCCGTTCCAGTGTTGCCACTCGCTCCCTCTCTCTGATTTTGTGTGGATGCCGTCTCTGTTAACTTTGCTGAGGCTATGAGTTGTTCTTGAGCTGTGGGGACATGCAAATAGTAAAGATGAAAAGAGCCAGAGTATTAAGGAATCCAGGCCAAATTGAATATACTGTTTCGTCAGTAAATATATCATTTACAGTTTTAAAAATCTAACAAACATCCCCTGAACACATAAGCTCTGAGCTCTGAGACAACCAGAGAAAATGGACAGTCTCTTTCTACACTGTTTTCATAAGCTCCACAACAGCAGGGATCTTTGTTTTATTCACTCACCATTCCCAGGGGCTGGACCTGTACTTGGCTCATAGTAGGTGGTTAATAAATGTGTTCCTGAATGAGTACATTCTGCACTAAAGACCATTAACTGTCTTTCTAGAAAGGTTACTTGCTAATATAGCACTGTATGAAGTAGTTGCAGTGTTAAAATTTCTATAATTTTTACAGCAAATGAATTCTGACTTGTATTGACAGATTATTTCAAGGTTTTTGTGTATTTATTGGATACATTATTTTAAAATGGCAGAAATTTATCTGTTCATTTTACTAATGTATAATGTATAAGATTTTTAAAAAGTCAGCAGTGAATACAAAGACCTTTGTTTTCAGCAAACCATTATTTCATATTCAGAAAATGAAAATGAAAAATACTTAATGGAGAAAGCATTTGAAAAAGATTGTATTCTTTAGTGCACTACTAGAAGATTATGATTCTAATCGTATGTTATATGTAACTTTTAAAAAGCATTTATCAGTCTATATCAGAAAGACTTGGGGAACTACAAATCCATTTATTCATAACTTTGGGGGTGAATTTTCAGCTGCAGTGTGTGGTGCTAAGCAGGGCAACATATTCCCCATAGACATTTAATTCTCAGAGAAACCAAAGGGGTCATCTTCATTAACTACTCCCCTCCTCCTTCCACTTCCA
The DNA here is from genome assembly GCF_047675955.1 of Chlorocebus sabaeus. Lineage (NCBI taxonomy): Eukaryota > Metazoa > Chordata > Mammalia > Primates > Cercopithecidae > Chlorocebus > Chlorocebus sabaeus. The sequence goes on along the minus strand of NC_132912.1, from coordinate 49,631,311 downwards.
TGTAGTCCACTTTATAGGGAGAAAGCTGAAATCCAGAGACTCTACATGAATGGCCTAGAACAAATGGGTGGCTGTTATGGTCTTGTGCCTGGTTGTCTCATATTTTCTAGTTGCTTGTTACTTTGTTATTGGCACAATAATGTTTAAAAAAGAAAGCAGTGGTGGAAACAGATAATCACATTACTATAAATTTGGATTATACTATTATACTGAAGACAAATATTGATGCAGTTTGACGTTACTTTAAATAAATTACCTTAGTTTGTTGAAATACAGTTTTATAAGAAGTAGATTTTCCTGTCTTAACTTCTGTGATGTAATTGCTTTTTTCCTGAGTTAAAATTGCAGTGACTCAAATATGTACTAAATTTTATTTCAAAATTGAACTTGTAAAAACTTGCCATTTTTTTATTCCTTAAGACGACTTGACTTTTGCTTTTATATTTGAGATAGATGTAGATTAGATCATAATTTTCCTGAATCCATTTTACTAACTGTATTAGTCTGCTTGGGCTACCATAAGAAAATACCACAGACTGCATGGCTTAAATAATGGAATTCATTTTCTCAAAGTTCTGGAGGTAGGAAAGTCCAAGATCAGGGTCTGGCAATGTGCAGTTTCTCGGGGGGCTTCTCTTGCTGGCCTGCAGACAGCTGCCTTCTCTCTATGTCCTCACATGGCCTTCTCTCTGTGCACAAGCATCTGCAAGCTGAATAATTCTAGTTTCCAATCTCCTGATGTTAGAATTTGTTTAAAAATTTGAGAGACTGTACTGCTCTCTCCCATTCCGTCTTCTCCCTAGCCTACGCTTCAAGTCAGGCATGTATGAGATGTTCAGTTTTCTTTCCCCAGAATCACTGGTTACAGGTGATGTTCAGCTGGGCACAGCAAGAGTGTTAAAAGTTCCTTAAAGTTCTTAAGTTTACTGTGCTGCACATTTTCTTTAGGAATTTCAGATTGGATTTTTTAAAGCCTCTTGTTACTAGTGATCTTAAGGCTAGGAATCCATACCAATAACTCTATATCAGATTTCACCTGTTTTATTTATAAGAATTCCTCATTTCTTGAGGTCCCTAAAATATCCTAAGACTCCTGGGCCTCCCAGGAAGTGGCTTTTCTTACTCATTTGCAAGGCTGGGAACTCTGTAAGCCAGTTTTTCCAAAGAAGGCTTTGTAAGCATGACTCTGTAAAGTCAATCTTGGTTCCTTAGTTCCAGAACACTTTCCTTAAAAGTGTTTAGTCATATTTGATTGAATGAGCATCATTTTCAAATGTGAGTTTAGTTGCAAAACCCGTATTTCCACCTAAGTCCTAGTAAAAAGGAGGAGAGATTCTTATTTAATCTATGCAAATAACTTTATTGCCCTGTTATTTATTAAGTTTCTGAACTTTGGAGGGCTCAAGCAGGGAGAATAAGATGTTTACAAGTGTTTCATTTCAGTATACAAAAGCACAGTCTACTCAATTATGAGTTATAGATAGCTTTAAGAAGAAAGAGAAAAGGCTTCGTTATATGTCTGGAAAATACATTTGAACAGTATCAACAATATTCCAGACAAAAACTACAGTCATCCCTCATTAGCTCATTCAGCCATATCTACTTAATTTTTGTTCCACTGGATGTGGGGTTAGTAGTATTATCAACCAATTGGCTTCCTCATAAAAGTCCTGGAAATTCTAACTTAGGCCACTGGTATGGTCTGAAAGTTGTTTAAGCAATGTCATTAGAAGCCTGTGCCCCAAAGTACCTGGCATAGTCCTTTTCCATGGGTTCTGATTCCTTCTAGCCTGTAGCTGATTGAAAAGGCTCTGAGGGAAGCATCAGAGTAAAACAGCAACAAATAGGTGTCTGTGGATAAAAACACTTAAAATGGCTGCAGTTAATTTTTTACTGATCATTTTCAAAAAATAAAGGATCTGATGAGAGTTTATTTCGAGAAAAATGTAACTGACAAGGAAATCTGGTTTCTGCGACATGCAAGACAAGATAATAAAGTCAATCAAAAAATTTTAGGCAATTTAAAATGTAATAATGAACTCTATAAAGGATGTAATAAACGTTATATCTGATTTATAAAAGCAGATGAGCATAAACTTTACAGAGAAATGAATCTTGAAATATAGCAATAATCCTAGATATTATGTACCAATAATGTATCCAGAATATCAAGTGAAAAGATCTAGTAAGTCTGGAGTAGGTCCTGAGCTTCTGTATATTAATGAAACTCCATCTCCATAGTAAATTATGTGAATCCCTAATTGAAAACCCCTGGCCCAGAAGATGATGCATTCACGTTTAAAAAGTGAAGTTGTAACCAAGTTAACATTTTAAAACATAAGACTGATAACAGCTTTACAGTGCAGAGTGTCAGGGCTTTGATAAATAGACACTAATCATGACAGTGAAAGCATTGACAAATCCTTCTGATTTGCTAATTCCTCCCATGCAATTTCATCAATAGTAACAAACACAATTATTTCCAGTACCTTTTTTTTTTTTTTTTTTTTAACTGTGAAAGAATAAATTTTTGTCATCTTTCATGGGCCCTTTTAGAAATCTCAGAGTTTTAGGCTCAAAAGTATCTCAAATTTATTTTATTTTACATTTAGGATTTGAATTTGTAAAGACATAAATGAAAAGTTATCAGGAGATTTCAACACTTAGGAATCAGATCACAGGTGCCTGCGAAATACTTGCCTGCTCATTTCAAAGTGACATCCAAATATTTGAAAATAAACTGAAGGTTACATGATTATAAAGCATTTGACTCTTTCATAAGTGAGAAATATTTAATCAAGGACATCGTACAATCAATGTGAAAAGCACCGAAAACTATTTTGGTAAAACACAGAATCTTTGTTATTTAGACAGCAGATATCTTACAATCTCTTACTAAGGGCGGATCAATAATCGAAGAAAATTTTCTGATTTCTTTCTCTTTTTTTTTTGAGACGGAGTCTTGCTGTGTCACCCAGGCTGGAGTGCAGTGGCCTGATCTGAGCTCACTGCAAGCTCCGCCTCCCGGGTTTACGCCATTCTACTGCCTCAGCCTCCTGAGTAGCTGGGACTACAGGCGCCCGCCACCTTGCCTGGCTAGTTTTTTTTTTTTTTTTTGTATTTTTTAGTAGAGATGGGGTTTCACCGTGGAAAATTTTCTAATTTCAACTGAGAAAACCAAACTCCAGTTTTGTGTCAGTGTAATATTTGATACTACAGGAACTACAAGCACTTTTATAAAATCTTAGGAATTAGCCCATCAGAACTGAACTAATTTTGGCCAAGGCAACTAAAATAATCTTTTCTTAAATCTTCTACAACTTTCTCTATCAATTTAAGTTTTGTCCTTCACAGCTGATGTAGTTTCGATATTTGTGCCCTCCAAATTTCATATTGAAATGTTATCCCCAGTGTTGGAGGTAGGGCCTGCTGAGAGGGGTTTGGGTCATAGAGGCGGATCCCTCATGAATGGCTTAATGCCCTCTGGGTAATGCATGAATTCTCACTTAGTTGCTGTGAGATCAGATTGTTAAGAAAAGCCTGACACCTCCTTACTTGCTCTCTTGACCTTTCGTCCTTCCTTTCACCTTGTAATCTCTGTTTTCCTTAAGATCACTGGTAACAAGAGGTACATCCTGTACCATGAATGGGAAGCTTCTTGAATGTCTCTCCAGAGGCAGATCCTGGCACCATTCTTCTTGTATAGCCTGCAGAACCATGAGCCAAATAATCCTCTTTTCTTTATAAATTACCCAGCCTGAGGTATTCCTTTATAGTAATGCAAACAGACTGAGACAACCCTCTTTCTCATTCTGGAACAACTAGCCCTTTTGTTTTAGGACAAAACTATTTTTTTTCCCTTAATAAACAAAGCCCATCGTACTACCTTACACATAGTATTGTACCTGCCTGCCACCATTGTTCTAGTAGTCTCATTCACATGTTATTGATAACTTTTAGCCAAAGTAACTTCTATTACACAGAGAAAACTAGGGAATGGATAAGTGTGAGCTGTTGCATGCCACTGTTTTAGCAAACTGGCAGAGCTAACACAACTTTAACTGTGTGTGTACACTTTTCATTGTGTACAAGTCTCAGAGTGGCAAACATGAACACATTTAACTGATTAAAAAAGCCAAAGACATAGCCTCTTTGTAGCATTTAACAATAGGAAACAAGTGTATTTGTGAGATCTCTGAGCCCAGGCCTGCACGTATGCATCCAGATCGCCTGAAGCAACTGAAGAATCACAAAAGAAGTGAAAAATTTCCACTACCTACCCAAATCCTATAAAACTGCCCCATCCCTAACTCCCTTTGCTGGCTCTCTTTTTAGACTCAGCCCATCTGCACCCAGGTGATTAAAAAGCTTTATTGCTCACACAAAGCCTGTTTGGTGGTCTCTTCATGTGGACGCACGTGACAATATTAACTTAAATTTATGCTTAGTTGTAAATGTCTCAGCATTCAGTCTTACTTAGAAATGATCTTGGTATTGAGTGCATATTCATTAGTTAATTCAAATTAATACCAGTTCAAGTTTTTAAGTTTCGTAAAGATCTTGGAAATTTGTCTTCAAGCTGATATATTGCAAGACATAATTACTGTTGAAATGCAAGGTCATCAGAATAATGATTTTGTTTGGTTGAACACAAATTTGCCTTTTCCATAATCTTAAACATTAAGTAGAAGTAATGCTAGTTTATTCAATCAGTAAACCTGTATAGGTTTGTGAATGACATACTCAAATAGAATAAAAATCTATGCTTATACTTAATATTGATAAATCAGTAAAGATACAACTGTTTGTATTAAACTGTAAATATTAAACTGGTCCCATTTCCAAAGATTTGCTTTTTTAATGTGAACTTGATTTCTTAACACAGCTCAATAGTTGGTTTCTTGAAAGTGTTAGATCTTCAACTTCCTTATTTTCTGGGAAATTTAGGAATATTCTGTTTATATATGTACTTGTTTACCTCTATGACTAAATCAGAATATATTACTTTAAGAGATTTCATAATGTAGTAGATTTTGTAATCTAATTTGTTAATCCCATTCTGAGGTAGAAAATTATTGCACCTTCACGCAATGAAAGACAGCAGCCTTTCTGAATTACACAGACACGCAGATGCAGAAAGAGTTTATGACTTCAATTCTGAAATTTCAACTCTGGGGCCATGGCAAATACAGAATTAGAAAACTCATCAGTCCTGTCAAAGAGCTGCTCTCTTCCCAGTGAGCATGAATTCTTAATTGATTCGTGGTGAGAACAAATAGACAGACAGAAAAAAACTAACAAACCAGACTTTAGTTGCTCATCCATTAACCCATTCACAAAGATTAGAGATTTTTATGTAATGGCCAGACCATAAAACCAAATCCCCATTGGGAAATAATCTGTTGGAGGTCCCAAATTTCACAGCCATGTGGTTTGAATGGGATAGAATCACCTGTAGCTCTAGGAGATGTCTCTAATTGGCCTGAAGCAATTAATGTTATCCTGTTCTTCAAGCAGTCACTGTGGGAAAAAGTAGGGGTAGAATGTTGCTGGGAAACAGAAGTTTTCTGGCTCAAACAGAAACTAGATCACATCTGGCAATTAATTACAAGCCTGTGGTATTGATTAAAAACAAATAAACGGATAGCAACTTAACTGTAACAGAATTTGGCGATAGCAACTGGGTAGTTGGAAGTAACACACCATAATATGTGAAATTGGCTTCATAGATATAAGTGAAGTCAGGCAGTCTCTTGCCACAGGGATTGTTTTAGAATAGTGTCTACCCCTAGGACTGGGATTGGGGACCCAATCCTACTGAAAGTCAATGCTGAGAAGTTCAGTGCTCTTCAGGGGAAGGTAAAGGAGAGAATAGTGTCGGAAACTCTGATTTGTGATATGGAGAAACTGAGCCATGGAGGGAGCCATCGAGGCAGGTCTTGATCCTGGGCTGTGAAGTAGGCAATCCTTGTTTCTTCTTCAAGAGTAGCTGTATTAATAATACGTCTTAGTTTTTGAACAGTGAGATCTTGATGAAAGGCAAGAAGGCGTAAGTGCTCAATTGTATATATAATTAACAGCTCAAAAGCAATAAAACAAAATGTATGTCTCTTATAAAAGTAGAAATGCAGAATGTAGAGCCACCTTTGTAGAATGTCAGAATTGTTAGTGATCTCTGGCCACTCAGTATAAGCCCCTACTCAAGATGAAGAGGGACACAGTAAGGGAAATACTTGTGCTAAAAGTGACAGTATTTTCACCAAATTGGCATATTTTTCTTTTAAACGTGCCAGATACATGAACATGAATCTTGGCATCCTTAACTATGATTATAGCCATTAGTATCCTCTTTAAATTTAGGAAACACCATCTAGAAAGAAAATTGGCTATGTTTATTCACCATGTTTACAGTATAAGAATGAAATTCATACTGTATGGTGTTTTGTTGTTAGATTCTGTGTCCATTCACTCAAATTTCCAATATCCAGTGCTAGCTTTGTGCTAATGGCTTGTAATTAGATAGCTGGTGTCCTGTATTGATTAGCTTATATAGAAAACACCCTGGAGTTATTTACTCAAGGTGTGTAGCACAGTATTTTATATATCATAGGTTATTTTTTGGAGTTTAGTTTTTTTTTTGAGACGGAGTTTTGCTCTTGTTGCCCAGGCTGGAGTGCAATGGTGCGATCTCGGCTCACCGCAACCTCTGCCTCCTGGGTTCAAGCGATTCTCCTGTCTCAGCCTCCAAAGTAGCTTGGATTACAGGCATGTGCCACCTTGCCCCCTAATTTTGTATTTTTAGTAGAGACGGGGTTTCTACATGTTGGTCAGGCTGGTCTTGAACTCCCAACCTTAGGTGATCTGCCCGCCTTGGCCTCCCAAAGTGCTGGCATTACAGGCGTGAGCCACTGTGTGCCAGGCCAGATCTTAGTATTTTTCAGATGTTGAGATACAGCTTTCATACCATTAAATCACCCTTTTAAAGTACCCAATTAGTAGATTTTTAGTGTATTCATAAGTTTTTACAGCTGCCACCACTGTGCCAGTCCAGAACATTTTCATCACCCCGAAATGAAACCCTCTATCCATTAGCAGTTACTCCCCGTTCTCCCATCCACACAATCCTTGGCAACTGCGAATTTACTTTTTGTCTTTGTGGATTTGCCTATTTTGGACATTTTATATAGATGGAATCATACAATATATGATCTTTTGCTACTGGCTTCTTTCACATAGCATAATGTTTTCAAGGTTCATTCATATTATATGTATCAGTACTTATATCCTTTTAATGACTGAATGATATTCCATTGTATGGATAATACCACATTTTGTCTCTCCGTTTATGTGTTGATGGACGTTTGAGTTGTTTCTACCTTTTGGATATTTTTATTTGTGTTTGCTTGGTATATATTTTCCCATTCCTTTATTTTGCACTACCTATATCAATGAAGTGAGTTTCCTATAGATAACATATAATTGGTTGTTTTTTAAAAAGTCAGTTCTCCACATTTGTGTCTTGTAATTGCAGTGTTTATGTACACTTAATTGCTATGTTTATCTATTTGGAGTTTGACTGTCTCTTTGCTTTTTTAAAAATGAGTTACAAAATACATCTCAGAGTCTATTTAGAATCAATATTTTGCTACTTCAATTGCAGTGTAGAAACTTTAATATGGAAAATATACCACAACTTTCACTTTCCCCCTTTCTGTTACAGTTATCTTACATTCTACATTGCATACTTTCAAAGCCCCTCATAGGATGTATTATTATTATTATTATTATTTGCTTTCAGCCATCAAATGTAAAGAATCAAGAGAAAAAGAATAGTCAATTGTTTTTGTCTGAATGCTTAGCCTTTCTGTTGCTCTTTCTTTATTGCTGATATTACACATTGTTTTCTGGTATCATTTTCCTTCCATGTGATGAATTTCTTTTAAGCAGATCTGTTGGTTGCTAATCTTGTTACTGTTTGTCTGTGACTGTCTTCATTTCCCTTCATTCCTGAAATATATTTTCACCACATATTTAATTTTGGGTAAACACTTTTCTTTTGTCAATATTTGAAAAATGATGTTACTTCTGACTACTGACCTTGAGGGTTTCCTGATGAGCAAGACACAATCATTTGACTCATTATCCCTCTGTAAGTAATGTATCCTTTTTCTCTCTCTACTTTCCAGATTTCTTCTTGTCTTCATTAATTTGACTATGGTATGCCTGGGCACAGGTTTCTTGTAGTTCATTCAGTTTTTTGAATGCATAGGTTTATGTCCTTCTCCAAACTTGGGAAAATTTTAACAAGTATTTCTTCAAATATTTGCCAGCACCGTACTTTCTCCTTTATTGTTTGAAATAATTTGTAGCCATTTGGGATTGGCTTTTAAAATTAAGTGTAATTCTCTGGAGATTTCTTCTGGATTTGTGTTTATATCAATAGTTTGTTCCTTTTTACTGCTGGAGTAGTTTTCCATGGCATGCATGGACCACAGTTTTCTAACCGTTTACCTGTTGAAGGACATTTATTTGAACAAAGCTGCTATAGACACCTATAAGTTTTTATGTGAACATGTGTTTTCATTTCTCCAAGGTAAATCTTAAGGAGAGCAATAGCTATTTCATGTTTAATGTTTAAAGAAACTTCCAAATTTTTTTCCAGGGTAACTGTCATTTTGTTTTCCTGCAAGCAATATATAAGTGATCTAGTTTCTCTGTATCCTCATCAACATTTGGTGATGTCATTATTAAAAAAAAAAATTTAGCCGTTCTGATAGGTGTGTAGTAATATCTCATTGTGATTTTTAATTCCATTTATCTAATGGCCAATGATGTTGAACATCTTCTCATGTGCTTATTTGCCATCTGAGTATCGTATTCATTAGAATGTCCCTTATATCTTTTGCCTATTTTCTAATTGGATTTTTTAAAGTGTTCAGGTCTAAGAATTCTTTCTATATTCTATATACTAGTCCTTAATTGGATATTCATTTGCAAATATTTTCTCCCAGGCTATAGCTTTTATTTTCAGCCTTTTAACAGGGTCTTTCATGGAGCAAACGTTTCTAATTTTGATGAAGTTTAATTGGTCAGTTTCTTAAATGGATGCTGCTTGGGTGTCTAGTGTAAGAACTCTTTGCCCAGCCTTAAATCCTGAGATTTTCTCCTATTTTAAAAATGTTTTATGATTTTAGATGATACATTAAGTCCCTTAACTATTTTGAGTTAATTTTTATATAAGTTTGAGATTCAAGTCAAAGTTTATTGCTTTGTTCCAGGATCATTCGTTGAAAATGCTCTTTCCTCTATTGAATTGCTTTCTTAAGAATCAGTTTGGCATATTGTATGGGTTGATTTCTGGATTCTCTATCCTGTTCCGTATGGTTATGTCTGGTTCTTCACTAGTACCACACAGTAGTGATTACTCTGGCTATATATTAGTTCTTGAAATTGGATGGATAGATTTCTCCCAGATTTTTATTCTTTTAGGATTCTTTAGGATTGTTTTAAGTATTCTAGTTCCTTTGCCTATCCATATAAATCTTAGAATAACCTGTCTATATCTGGAAAAAAAAAAAACTTGCTAGAATTTTGATAGGAATTATGTTTAAGCTGTTTATCAGTGTGGGGAAGAGTTGTCAGCTTTCATTATGTTGAATTTTTCATTCCAGGAACAGTATGTCTTTTTATATATTGAGGTCATTTTTGATCAATTTTTTTGCAGTGTCAGCAGTCAGATTCATGTTTTGCTTGATGTGCACCTAAATACTTCAGGTTTTTTAAAGTGGCTGTATAATAGTAATTGTGAGTTCTTTTGTTCGTTACTATGTGTGTGTGTGTCATATATGTATATATACACACACATATATATATATAGCAATGCAGCTAATTTTCATATGTCTATTTTGTATCCTCTGACTTTGCTGGACTCATTCTAGGACTTTGTTGTTGCTGTTTATTGTTGATTCCTTAGGATTTTCTATATAAGCATTTATGTCATTTGCAGATAGAGATTTTTATGTCTTTCATTCTGATATATATGCCTTTTATTTCCTTTATTTTCCTAATTGTGGTGGCTAGAACTTTTGGCACTGCGATGAATAAGAATAGTAGAAAACATTCAAGAAACTGGGAATAGAGGGAAACTACCTCAACATAATAAAGGCCATATATGAAAAGTCTGCAGCTGACATTGTAGTCATTGGCAAAAATCTGAAAAATTTTCCTCTAAGATCAGGATCAAGATAAGGTTGCCTGGTTTTGCCACAGCTGTTCAACACATTACTGGAAATCCTAGCCAGAGCAATTAGGCAAGGAAAAGAGGTAAAAAGCATCAAAATTGGAAAGAAGTAAAATTATCTCTCTTTACCTATGACACAATTTTTTATATAGAAAACCCTAAAGATTCCATGCAAAACAAAAAACCAGACTAAATGAATTCAGCAAAGTTTCAAGTTATAAAATCAACACACACACAAATCAGCTGTGTTTCTATATGCTAATAATGAGCAATCCAAAAAGGATATTGAGAAAACAGTCCTATTTACAACGGCATCAAAATGCATAAAATATTTAGGAATAAACTTAACCAAAGTAGTAAAGACTTATACACAGAAAACTACAATATATTGATGAAAGAAATTAAAGAAGACATAAAATAAATAGGAAGACATCCTGTGTTTATTGAAAAACTTAATATTGTTAAAATGACAGTACTGCCCAAATCAATCTGTATATTCAGTATAATCCTTATCAAAATCTCAGTGAATTTTGTTTTATGGAAATAGAAAAATCTGTCCTATTAATTTATATGGAATCACAAGGGATCCTGAATAGCCAAAACAATCTTGAACAAAAAGAACAAAGTGATGATTTGATGCTTCCTGACTTCAAAACTTACTGCAAAGCTACAGTAAACAAGTTAGTGTGGTACTGGCATAAGATAGACATAGAAACCAATGGAATAGAATAGAGAGCCCCAGAAATAAAGCCTCACATATTTGACCGAATGATTTCCCACAATGGTGCCAAGACTAGTCAGTGAGGAAAGGGCAATCTTTTCAACAAATAATATTGGTGGGGGATGGCAGGGGTCTGGATATTAAGATGCAAAAGAATATAATTGGACCCTTACTTTACACCATGTAGAAAGATGAACTCAAAATGGATCTAAGACTTAAAACTGTAAAATTCTTAAAAGAAAACATAGGGAAAGAAGCTTCTTGACGTTGGATTTGGCAAAAATTTCTTGGATAGGACACCCAAAAGCAAAGGCAACAGAAGTGAAAATAGAGAAATTAGACTACATCAAAATTTAAAACTTTTGGGTATCAAAGGATACAGTAGACAGGGTGGAAAGGCCACTTAGGGAATGGGAGATGATATTTACAAATCATGTGTCTGATAAAGGGATAATATCTAGAATATATAAAGAACTTCTACATCTCAACAACAACAAATAATCTGATTCTAAAATGCTTGAATAGACACTTTTCCAAAGAAAATATACAGATGACTGGTAGGCATATGAAAAGATGGTCAACATCACTGATAATTAGGGAAATACACATCAAAACCACAGTGAGATATCACTTTACAACCATCAAGGATGGCTGTTATATATATTTTAAAAATGTGTTGAGGATCTGAACAAAGTGGAACCTGATTGTGCACTGCTCATAGGAATGTAAAATAGTGCAACCACAATGGAAAACAGTATGGGAGTTCCTCAAAAAGTAAAAGATAATTATTACTGTATGACCCAGCAGTTCCACTTCTGGGTATATACCAGAAGAATTGAAAGCCAGGTCTCAAAGAGATATTTGTATACCTGTGTTCATAGCAACATTATTTACAGTGCCAAAGGGTGGAAGCAATACAAGTGTCCATCAAAGGTTGAATGAATAATTAAAATATGGTACATTTATTGCATATAGTTTCATATTTGTCTTAACAAGAAATGGATTCTGGCCAGGCACAGTGGCTCATGCCAGTTGTCCTAGCACTTTGGGAGGCCGAGGAGGGAGGATCGCCTGAGGTCAGGAGTTTGAGACCAGCCTGGCCAACATGGTGAAATGCCATCTCTACTAAAAATACAAAAATTATCTAGAGTAGTCAGAATCATAGAAACAGAAAGTAAAAATTTTTAAAAATATTTTGGGGGTACGAAGATATAGGGAATTGTTTAATGAGTATAGAGTTTCAGTTTTTGAAAGATGAAAAAGTTCTGTAGATTGTGCAACAATGTGAATATACTTAGTACTGAACTGTACACTTAAAATGGTTAAGATGGTGAATTTTGTATTATGCATACTTGATATGATGGTGTATTTACATTATGTGTATTTTACCACAATTAAAATTTTAAAAGGAAATGGTGAAAGCAGATATAATTGTTGTTAAAATTTAGGGAGTAAGCATTCAATCTTTCACCATTAGGTATAATGTTACCTGTAGTTTTTTAGTAGATGTTTGTATTAGTCTGTTCAGGCTGCTATAACAAAATACCACAGGCTGGGTGGCTTAAATAACAGAAATTTAATTTCTCACATTTTTGGAGACAAGAAGTCCAAAATTACGTTGCCAGAAAATTTGGTTTCTGGTAGGCCTTTCTTTCTGACTTACATATGACTGCATTTTCTCTGTACCTTTCTTTAACCTTGTCATTTACAGCTGTAAATATCCCCCTAAGCACTATTTTAGTTGCATTGTGTAAGTGTGGTATTTTGTGACTTCATTTTTATTAATCTCAAATAAATTTCCTAGTTTTGTTTTGGTGAGTTCTTTTTTGACCTACCAGTTATTTCAGATTTTGTTGTTTGATTTCCACATTTGTGAATTTGGTAATTTCTCTCTGCTGTTGATAAACAATAACATTTAACTCTAAAGTTTAACTCTGTTGTAGCCAGAATCATACTTTATATGATTTGAGTCCTGTTACATTTACTGATGTTTGTTTTGTGGACTACTGTATAGTCTGTCGTGGAGACTGTTCCATGTGCGCTTGAGAAGAATGTATATTCTGTTGTTGGGTTTTGTATTCTATGGATGTCTGTTAGGTCAAGCTGGTTTAGTGCTGTTCAAGTCTTTTACATAGCTTGGCTGTTCATTGTTGAAAGCAGTATTTTGAAGTCTGCAAGTATTCATCTGTTTTTCACTCTGTCAGTTCTTGCTTTGTGGTTTTCATGTTAGGTGCTTATATATTTATAAATATTATACCTTCATGATGGTTGACCTTATCATAGTAAAAGTCCCTCTTTAACTCTAGTAAAATTTTCCTAAGTCTTTTTTATCTGATATTAATATAATGACTGCCCCTTTTTATGGTGGTTGTTTTTGTGGTATGTGCTTTTTTGCTGCTTTTACTGTAATCCTGCTTATAATTTTGAGTCTTAATTGTGTCTCCTGAACTTAGAATACAACTGGATTTTGTGTTTTTGTACATCCTGACAACCCTTCCTGTTGATTGGTTAATCCATTTGCAGTTCATGCTATTATTGATATGGTTTGATTTGTTTGCCATTTTACTTTTTGTTTTCTATGTGTCTTGCCATTTTTGTTCCTTTTTCCTTTATTGCTTTTTTTTGTGTTATTTTGTATTGTAATATTTTAATTCCTTAAATGATTTTTAAAAAATTATTTCTAATGCTATTTAAAAATTATTTTCTTAATGGTTGTTTGAGGGTTTACAATATATATGTATTTTTCTAACAGACTCTTCTTCAGATTCATATTGATGTAATTCCTGTAAGACATAAAATGATTCCTCCTGTGTACCTCTGTTTCTTTGCTAATAATTGTTTATACATATCTTTATATGTTACAAACCCAACAATACATTGTAGCAGTTATTTATATAACTGTCTTTCAAAGACATAAAGGAAAGGAGAGCATTATATGTTTATACAGTTTGTTATTTTAAACTTAGCACTCCTTATTATCTTCATTTGTTTCAGTGTATTTGAGGTTCTATGTGATGTCGTTTCCTTATGCCAAGCTTTCCTAGTAAAAGTCCCCCTTTATCTCTGGTAAAATTTTCTGAATTCTGTTTTGTCTGATATTAGTATAATGATGACAGCTTTGTACCCACCTATCTCTTATTTTTAAATACATTACATTTCTTTATGTTATAGGTTTAACAATACAATTATATACATAGTTTTTATATAATTGCTTTTTAAATTATTTAAGAAAGGAATATATATATGCATTTATTTTGTTTTTGTAGTTACACAGTTACTTTTGACTACTGTTTGGCAGTACATTCTTTCAGCTCAAAAAACTTCCTTTAGTATTTCTTTTCAGGTGTATCCACTTGCAATGAATTCTCTGAGTTTCTGTTATGAATGTATTTTTCATCTTCATTTTTGAAGATAGTTTTGCTGAATATAATTATCTTGGTTCACTTTTTTTTTCTTTCAGTTCTTTTTTTTTGACATGGAGTCTCGCTCTGTCTCCCAGGCTGGAGTGCAGTGGCGCGATCTCGGCTCACTGCAAGCCCTGCCTCCCGGGTTCAAGCCATTCTCCTGCCTCAGCCTCCCGAGTAGCTGGGACTACAGGCACACACCACCACACCCAGCTAAATTTTTTTTGTATTTTTAGTAGAGATGGGGTTTCACCGTGTTAGCCAGGATGGTCTCGATCTGACTTCGTGATCCACCGCCTCAGCTTCCTGAAGTGCTGGGATTACAGGCGTGAGCCACTGCGCCCAGCCTTTCTTTCAGTTTTTTATGTCCTTCCGCTGTCTCTGGCCTCCCTGGTTTCTGAGGATAAGTCAGCTGTTAATCTTTTTGTGGTTCCCATGTACTATGGAGAATGTGATGTGTTATTTATTTCCTGCTGCTTTTGGTTTTTCTTTTCTCCCCTCACCTCTCCTCTCTCGCCTCTCCTCTCCTTTCTTCTCTTTTGTTTTTTTCTCTTTTCTCTTTTTTTCCTTTCCTTTCTCCTCTCCTCTCCTCTCCACATTCTTTTCTTTTGTTTTTTCTCTTTTCTCTTTTTTTTCCTTTTCTTTCTCAGCCCTCCCCTCCCCTCCTCTCCTCCCCTCCCCACCTTCCTGCCTGCCTCCCCTCTCCTCCCCTCCCCTCCCTTCCTAACAAATTAAGAGATAAGAAAGCTTGTAATAATGTTTGTGCAGATGGGAGTGTCTTTTCTTCTTCTTCATGGCCATAAAGGTCCTCCTGGACAGGGGAATTATGGTAGGTTTACTCTCGATCTCCTTCCTGGGAGTAAACCCTTGAAGAGGGAATTTGTGGCAGCCTCATTTGTCACAGTTTCTGCTTTTAATCATATAAGGGAAGTATGGAGAAGGCTTCTTCCTGCATTCATTGAAAATCAGATGTCTTCAGCTTCAAATCATGATTATATCAACTCTGAGTTTTGAATGGGTCCTCACAAAAGCAACAGATCAGAAGAGATTTAACACAAAAACAGATGCAGGAATCTAGCTGTCTTCTATTAAACAATGAGATTTACAGAAATGTACAAGAGTACCACTCTGCTCACTAATTTTTGTTTTTTTGAGGAAATAGTTAACTTCATTGAAATGTTACTTATATTTACTGGGTTTATTGCTAATGCTAAATGAATTAAGAGATATATTTTTTACACTGTTAATTTTAATTTCTAATATGGCAAATATCCATAGATAAAACCTTACATAATCCAAAGGTTTTGGGAGTCCTTAATCTTTTTTTTTTTTTTTTTTTTTTTTGAGATGGAGTTTTGCTCTTGTTGCCCAGGTTGGAGTGCAGTGGCGTGATCTTGGCTCACTGCAACCTCTGCCTTTCAGGTTCAAGTGATTCTCCTGCTTCAGCCTCCCAAGTTGCTGGCATTGCAGGCATATGCCACCACACCCAGCTAATTTTTGTATTTCTAGTGGAGATGGTGTTTCACCATGTTGGCCAGGCTGGTCTCGAACTCCTGAACTCAGGTGGTCCTCCCACCTCGGCCTCCCAAGTGCTAGGATTACAGGTGTAAGTCACCATGCCTGGCCCTTAATCATTTTTTACAGGATAAAGGGGACCTGAGACAAAAAGATTTCAGACTTCTAGTAACTTCTTCATAGTCCCGAAGTGAATTGCTTTACTTCCTGGTATAACGTCTATTTTCCAGGCTGGTTGAGGGAGGAGGAATTCCAGAGAAATGGGCAATGGCAATATCAGGAAAGCAAAATGTTTTCCCAGAAAATATTTAGTTAATTTCTTTCAAAAGAACTTTTTATATATTTAATATTTTTCCTGAACTGCAAAGTAGTGTGGGAAAGTGAGAACTTTTAACTGAGTTTGTTGCTGCTCAGGACAAAGTCAGAGTTCTTTTGGTGGGGACAAAGGGAAATGGGTATTGAGTATGCAGTTAGCAGTGTTCATTGCCCACATATTTTGTTTGTTTTTTAAGGACCAGTCCTGGTCAGAGTTTCAGGAAAACCCCACATGATGAAGTCCTATTGTTTGACTCTTTCATACAGAATCCGAAAAAGTTGCTTAGGCATCTCACCTCATTGTCTTCTTGATAATTATTGGTTTCTACTTTCCAGGGTGTATTTGGTTTATGTGAGTTTTATGCCTTGACTCTATCCACAAGTACATTCTGTTGGAGCCACATGTGGACTTACAAAGCATCGTTGACAGCACTGATTAAATTGTAAAGTGTGCCTTATTCTTCAGCATAGCTTCTCTTTGTGATCTGGTAGCTTCTTACATTAAGAAAACTTTGTTTTCTCACACCCTGAGACTCAATCTTTCCCAATCTGTATCGCTGTGTTTCCTGATTGGTTTATTTCTACTAACTCTATTATGGGCTCATAGCCATCTTTTACATAGGAATTTACTTTTAAAATAGTCATGATTTGCTTTTTAAAACATGAGTCATAATTTGGATGCAGTAGTATGCCTGTAGTCTCAGCTACTTGGTAGGTTGAGGTGGGAGGATCACTTGAGCCCAGGAATTAGAGACTGTAGTATGACATGATGGTACCCATGAATAGCCACTGCCCTCCAGCCTGGACAACATGGAATAACCTTGTCTTAAAAACAAACAAACGAAACTCATAGCCTTTATTGATTTTTCCGGTTCAGGATTTGGAATGAAAACTTGCACCCCAAACTGTGGTCTGGGGACAGCAGCATGGGAGTCACCTGGGAGCTTTTTGGAAATGCAGAAATCTCAATCCACCCTAGATCTAAGAAACCACAATCTACATTTTAGCAACATCCCTAAATGATTAAGTGTCCAGAGTTGGAGAAGCACTGGCTAAGGAGAAAACAGGTGAAATCTAGAGGGCATGGGGCTGTGTTCTGAGGAGCTCTTATGTTTAATGTAGATGTGAAGAGCCCACCAGAGGGATGTGGAGATGAAAGCCAGGAAAGTGTGTGGCATCTCCTAGTACCTTTTCTGAGGAAGGAAGGAAGATGCAGTGAGGCTTCCATCTCTCCTGGGGTCACAAGATGGTGGTATCCAGTAAGCAGTGACTGAATGTGTTAAAGAGCTGTAAATAATTTGCCAGGGTTTTTATTACTTGGGCATTAAAGCTTAGTTTGGGCTTGAACTGGAACTTTTTTCTCTTTGGTATGTCTGATTCCACTTCTTTACATCATTGCTTGGCAAACTTTACTTCTCATTCAGAACCAAGATACCATTCTGACTATAGGGCAGGGTGGGGTCATACTTGTATGTGCTTCTTTTATGTCGTTCTTAAGCTTTTCCCTAGTTTGGACGTTTCTCACCAAAACACTTTTTCAGAGGAGTTCAGTGGTAATACATGTTGAGTGTCCCTAATCCAAAAACTCGAAATCCAGCATGCTTCAAAATCTGAAACTTTGGAATGCCAGCATGACACTCAAAGTAAATGCTCATTGTCACCTTTCAGATTTTGAATTCTCAGATTTGGGATGCTCCACCAGTAAGTATAATGCAAATATTCCAAAGTCCAAAAAACTCAGAAATATGAAACACTTCTGGTTGCAAACATTTCACATAAGGGATTCTCAATATTATCATTGGCACATGGTTAGGAGTGAGATTTTTGTCCATATTCTGTGCCTGACACCGTTTGTTTGCACATAGTAGTTGCATAGTAAATAAGTGTGGAAAGAGTGACTGATTTGAATGAGTCTTGGGATTTGCTTTCTGGAAAATATCTCTGTTGTCCTGAACTATATATTTTAAGTCCAAATAAATGGACATTTAAAGAGCAGTGTTTAGGCCGGGTGCAGTGGCTCACGCCTGTAATCCCAGCACTTTGGGAGGCCAAGGCGGGCAGATTACGAGGTCAGGAGATCGAGACCATCCTGGCTAACATGGTGAAACCCCGTCTCTACTAAAAATACAAAAAACTAGCCGGGCGAGGTGGCGGGCGCCTGTAGTCCCAGCTACTCGGAGGCTGAGGCAGGAGAATGGCGTAAACCCGGGAGGCGGAGCTTGCAGTGAGCCGAGATCACGCCACTGCACTCCAGCCTGGGCGACAGAGCGAGACTCCGTCTCAAAAAAAAAAAAAAAAAGCAGTGTTTATTGGGGGAAAATAAAAGATGGTCTGCTGGAACTGAACTGTTGAGATCCTACCAAGTAGTGGATCTTGTCAAATATTGACAGGTTTCAGGCTTTACAACATCTGTGTTTTCTGGGGCTTGTTACTTGTTTGGTTTTACCAATGTAAAATATGAGTTGTTCTAACAAGTAAACAAAATAAAAGCTTGCGTTATCAAATTTATTTCTTAAAGGGTAAGGAACAGCTTTAGCTCTCAATCTGGATTTATAATGTTAGCTTAGCAGGTAGGTCTCCCTCACCCCAATATCCATTCTCTGTTGAATAATTAATGTCAAAAAGGTCTGAGGATATGATTTATTGCTTCTCTTAGTATTTCTCTGTAGATTTCCAGATGGTGTCAAACCAACCATCCCTTGTGAGATAGTAAGTAATGTGGCAATGGTTATAATTGGCTTTCTGTATAGATAATCCAAGGCCTGTGGTATCTTTGTTTTAACTTAGTAGACTGCACTAAAAGTTAATAGTAAGTCACCAGTAGCTTGGCCTTAAAATTGAGACTCACAGCAGTGCCCTGTGTTTACCTATAAGTACATTCTTGACTAATGAATGAAACTCAGATTACTTGTTCTCTGGACAGGGGGCTTTCATTCCCAGTGAATGAATGTGTGAATAACATGATTGAATTAAATTGCTAGTTAAACTTGGTCCTTTTTTTTTTTTTGAGAAGGAGTCTTGCTCTGTCGCCCAGGCTAGAGTGCAGTACAGTGGCGCTATCTCAGCTCACTGCAACCTCCGCCTCCCAGTTTCAGGCGATTCTCCTGCCTCAGCCTCCTGAGTAGCTGGGATTATAGGTGCGCGCCACCATGTCTTGCTAATTTTTGTATTTTTAGTAGAGACGGGGTTTCACCATGTTGGTCAGGCTGGTCTCGAACTCCTGACCTCAGGCAGTCTGCCCGCCTCAGCCTCCCAGAGTGAAACTTGGTCTTTTAGAAGCATTCTTTGGTGACATTCTCCCAACACCAATTTGAGCATAGTTTATGATTTACTAATTGACTGCCTTAAGATGAAGAAACAGGTCAAGTATGGTGGCTCATGCCTATAATTCCAGTCCTTTGAGAAGCTCAGATGGGAGAATTACTTGAGGCCAGGAGTTCAAAACCAGCCTGGGCAGCATAGCGAGACCCTGTCTCTACAAAAAATACTTAGTCAGACGTGGTAGCACATACCTGTAGTCCTAGCTACTCAGGAGGCTGAGGCGGGAGGATCACTTGAGCCCAGGAGGTTGAGGCTTCAGTGAGCCATGATTGTGATTGTGCCACTACACTCTAGCCTGGGCGACAGAGTGATCCCTGTCTCTACACAAAATATTTAGTCAGGCAGGATACTAAAATACTAAAAAATATTTAATAGTCCCAGTTCCTTGGGAGGCTGAGGCAGGAGGATCACTTGAGCCCAAGAGGTCAAGGCTGCAGTGAACCATGATCATGCCACTGCACTCCCAGCCTAGGGAATAGAGCAAGGAAATACAAGTAAGATCTTCTCTTCTTTAGGCAGTAGTATTTGTTACTCATTT
Source organism: Chlorocebus sabaeus (assembly GCF_047675955.1). Classification (NCBI taxonomy): domain Eukaryota; kingdom Metazoa; phylum Chordata; class Mammalia; order Primates; family Cercopithecidae; genus Chlorocebus; species Chlorocebus sabaeus. Next base: position 49,611,257 of record NC_132912.1, on the reverse strand, counting down.
GGGTTTAGAGCAAGAATGAGTAGATGCAGGAAAATGGCTTTATTTTTAAAAATCAGATTTATGTTTAGAATGTTCACTTTTTTTTTTTTTTTTAAGTTGTAGGATGGAAGATGATCATAGTTATTTGAGGATTGCCATAACAAAGTGCCATACAGAAGGTGGCTTAAGCAACAGAAATTTATTTTCTTATAGTCTGGAGGCTGGAAGTCCGGGATCAAGGTGGCAGCAGGGCTGGTTTCTCCTTGGCTTGTAGATGGCCGTCTTCTCCCTCTGTGTTCACATTGTCTTTTATCTGTGTGTGTCTGTGTCATAATCTCCTCTTCTTACAAGGACACCAGTCCTATTGGATTAGAGTCCACTAGGATTAGAGTCACCTCCTGAGTAGCTGGGACTACTATTGACGTCATGTAAACTTAATTACATCTTTAAAGGCCCTATTCCAAATAATTATGTTCTGAGGAACAAGTTTAGGACATCAACATCTAAATTTTCACAGAAGGGAGGGGAATACACAGTGTAGCCTATGATAGTTGTGTATCAGGGAGGTCAACCTAAAGGTAAAAAGGCCAGGTGGGACGTTATTCTTCAAGAATTCTAGCTAAGAAATGAAGATAATCTAAACTAAAGCATTGACAATAAAAATGAAAATGAGTTGTGATTGAGAGGAGGAAGAATTTGATACAAGACTATGTGACTGAATGTGGAGGGGCATGAGAGGAAGGAGGCTGGCGTGGCTTCCAGATTTCCCTGCTCCAGGAGGAGGAACTGAGTTGAAGAAGATGTGAGCTGTGTGATGTCCCTATTGAGTATTCAACACTGTTATCCAGACACCCCAGGGCTGGTCAGCTGTCCCACTTTCTTTGCTCTTTCACAGTGGCTCCTCATAATGGGGACTGTGTCTCATACAACTGAGCATGCAGCCTCTCCACTTGAAATGTGTCTTAAGACACTTATCACCATCTGAACCTCCACATGAAGTGTGATTTAAGACACTTAATACCATCTTATTTTAACAGCGAATTCTAAACTCTTATTTTTTCCTGATAATAAAAAAATTAAATCTTTTAAATAAAAAGTTAAATCCTTTAGGACAGGGACTATTGTTTTATTCATTTTGCCCAAATGTGCAATATTTACTGCCTGGCTACATACATCTAGTATATAGTAGGTTGTGCTTTGCAAATTCTAGTTCAGGGAATGATTTGTCAGTAGGGTTGTTATGGTCAATTACTTGTTCTTTGCATATTTTAATCAAAGATTGATAATTAAAACCTGTTTGATTTTCTTGCAGAATGAGAAGACTTTGGGACATTCCATGAGTCATTCAAGCAACATTTCTAAGGTAGCGTGCCACTGAAAAATGTTACTTATTACCCTGAGGCTTTTGTGTTCTTACGCCTTACATGTGTTCGTACTCTTTTTTTTGAAAAGACATCAGAGTTCTCAATACATTTCTATAATCTGTTCTGGGACCATAAGAGGTATGTGGCAGTTATGTTTTTCTGGTAACGCAATTTTGAGTGTGTGTAGGGGGAAGTGATTTCTAGGAGAAAATTCCATTTTTTCCAGAAAACCATATACTTTAAGGCAGAAGAAATCTCAGGCACAGGAGAGTCTGTTGCCACAATTAGGAATATATTTGACTGAAAGTAACAAAAAGCTAAATATGGTGACTTAAATAATTATGGATTTATGTGGTTCAGTTGACAAGGTGTCTAGAGGTGGGTGGTCCAGGGCTGACTTGCTCACAGATTGTAGTGTACCCAATTCTGTGGCTGTTCGGGGCGCCACTATGTAACCCGCACGGACCTAGGGGCACTGAACAAGGGGCAAACGCAGGAATAAAAGACGAGACAAAAGTTTATATTTGGAAAAAGGGGTCGGGGGCACCTTGGCTCTAATGGACAAGGGCCCTGAGCTTTACACAGCCCTCTGTATTTATTAGGCAAAACAGATAGTGAGAATGGGGGTGGAAGAAGTGGTCAGCTGCTCAGTCTAGAGTAGGCTTGCAAGACTGCATTCCTCAAACAACAGGCTCTAGATGTCGCTGTAGCTAACCTCGGCTCCAGGAAGTGATTGCCTCTACCAAACCTTCTGTCAGCAGGAGCAGTCAGCAGGGGCAGTTGTGAGTTTGCTCATATCCTGCATTCGTGATAAACGGTTTGCTGTTTGATCATATAACCTCCAGTGGGATGCTGAGTTGGTCACGTCCCATGGGCCTTCGGCTCCCTGCAACAGATGTTGCCAGGGACTCAAGCTCTTTCCTCTCTGTGCTACCTCCTACTTGACAGATGGTCTCACGGTGAGAGCTGGACCTTCAGGCATTGTGGTTGTGGCCTTGGCAGGAATTAGAGGAGTGATCAAAGATTAAGAGGTCTGTTAGCTGAGAGTCACCACTTTCAGCAGGAAGGCAAAAGTTTTCCCAGAAGTCCCACCTGGCCGCCTGAAATCTGCTTACATCTCCCTGGCCAGAACTGGATCACAGGCCACCTCTAGCTGGAAGGCAGCTAGGGAAAGGAGGGCTTGGGAAGTGAATCAGCCATCCAACAGCATCTGCTCACCTGTAGTGTGGTCACTTTAGCCCACCAGCAGCACACTGGCTGCCAGGGTATGACCTAGGAACCAGCAGAGTATATCTGATGCGCTTGCTCCCAGGCAGCGCTCCTCTCACAGCCCAGACATTGACTCTGGCCAACCCCTTTGCCATACAGTTATGGCCATGAAAGTTCTTTGCAAGGGTGACCCTTTTCCCCATGTTTTTGGCATGTGGCCAAACATAACATAGATTCAGCTGGGAGGATTTGAACAAGTGACAAAATCTGTCTGCTGTCTCAGGCCTCCTAGATACTCTGAACAGTTACATTATATGCCATTTTAATGTACTGACTACACATATGTTTTCATTCAGGTCACCTTATTTTTTAAAACTAAAAGTAAACTCTGGCAAACCTTCTTAAGACATTCATCTGTTCTTAAGCATATTTGTAATCTAATTATATTGTTTTTCCACTTAATTTTGCATTAAAAATAGGAATACCTTTCACAAAATATTTTTTCCCATCCAACCTCCATTTCTTTTCTTTTGCTGTTCCTTTGGCCAGGAATGCTGCAGTGCTAAAACTATGCAGTGGTAAACCATTGCTGCCCATTTTTGCACCTTTCAAAGGAGCTGATCAGTGTCTAAGCATGGAGAAAAGTGAGAAGGTGCAGTTGCAGATGGACTGTTTGCTTAAGTTGAATTAAACATGTTAAAAAACACTCAGTAGCACATGTTGCCTTGCCCTAGTAGCTAGTAGCCAAGGGCAGTTCTGAAGGAGGACATCTTATGCCTTAAATATGTACCTGTTCGTTCATGGATTTCAGTCACATTTTATTTAAAGGAAACTTCTTCCTATAGTTAAAAAAAAAACCCCGTTTGCAAACCACCGTCTTAAAAAGTCTAGAGGAAAGGCTATCATCTTGGCTTCGGTTGTGGGTATTTTGAACTTTGTAAGGGTTTTGGAGTTAACATGGATGATGACTTACTAGCCATGTGATTTTGAAAAAGGACATCTCTCTGAACTTTAATTTAGTTATCAGTAAAAGTAGGGTAAGCCAAGCACGGTGACTCACACCTGTAATCCCAGCACTTTGGGAAGCCGAGGCAGGCAGATCACCAGAGGTCAGGAGTTTGAGACCAGTCTGGCCAACATGACGAAACCCCATCTCTACTAAAAATACAAAAAATAGCCAGGCGTGGTAGTGCACACCTGCAATCCCAGCTACTTGGGAGGCTGAGGCAAGAGAATCGCTTGAACCCAGGAGGCGGAGGTTGCGGTGAACCGAGATCATGCCGTTGCACTCCAGCCTAGGCAACAAGAGCAAAACTCTGTCTCCAAAAAAAAAAAAAAGGTAGGGTAATAATATAACCTTCAGGGTTGTTCCGAGTCTTGGGATTAATGTTTGCATGGAGCCATGGGGCAGCTCACCTATTACACTGAGCCAGCAAACCTGACTCTTGTCAAACTTCGTTGAATCCTGGTGATGTTAGGTTGATTGGGCCAGGATAGTTCATTTAATGGTAGCTCTATTATTTATTGCTGAACAATGGAGAACCATATATTATTTTTTCCTTCTTGCATACTTTTTTTTTTTTTTTTTTTGGACAGAGTCTCGCTCTGTCACCCAGGCTGGAGTGCCATGGCACAATCTTGGCTCACTGCAGCCTCTGCCTCCTGGATTTAAGCAATTCTCCTTCCTCAGTCTCCTGAATAGCTGGGATTACAGGTGCATGCTACCACGCCCAGCTAATTTTTGTATTTTCAGTAGAGATGGGGTTTCACTATGTTGGTCAGGCTGGTCTCAAACTCCTGACCTCGTGATCCACCCACCTTGGCCTCCCAAAGTTCTGGGATTACAGGTGTGAGCCAGTGTGCCCAGCCCCTTCTTGCATACATTTTTACTGTGTGCTGTTTGTGACTGGACACTTACTGTGTCCAGTGAGTTCCGGGATGCTTACTAGGGTAATTGGAGAGAATCTGAGTGGAGTGAGCCTTTAGAACATTTGATTACTCACAGAACTTCCTGGTTAACCTGTCAACATGAAATTCTGTTGCAAAGTGTACCCCTTTGTAACGAAGATAGTTAGCATGCTGTATAAGGTGGTTAGGCATGAACCAGTTCAGTGGGATTGAGGAAGGGAGGGCAGGCCCCCTGTGGAAGATAACTATTTTTGAGAAGTCAGTTTTTTTTTTATTGGAGTATTTATTAAATGAACCTGCTGTTTGAACCCAGTTTTAGGCCGTGACATGTAAAGTCGTATCTTCAGAATAGCAGACACACTCTTGAGATTAAAGGAGGCCACAATGTGGACATACTTTATGCTACCTGAAATCCCCGTTGTCTCTGTCAGGAGACTTTTTCTGCTGACTCTTAGACCCCAGCTGTGGTCAGCACATTAGCCAGTCACTGCAGTCTGCTTTATGCTTCTGCAGTTCATCTCTTGCTGGCATAAATTTAGAGGCTGAAAAGAGGTAAAAAATAAACCTTTAATCCTTCCTCCTAGTATTCCATCTAGATTTTGTTACAGAGTGTCTCAATGTGTATTGCAAGCATATTGACTTTAAAAACCAGGCTCCATTTTCAAAGAAGGAAGCAGGTAGGTTGGATGGGATGTTTATGAGGCTGCTAGGTCTGTGGTGGCTTGCCTGTCTTCAAAATGGGCAGCTGGATTTGATCCCCTTAAAGAGTTAATAAAAGAAGCATATTGGGATATTTAAGCAATTACAATGGCGAAGTCTTCACCCAATACTTACTTTGTATTGATAGTACAATGTTAATGGATATCATTTGTTGAGCCTCTGTTACCAAGGGATTTCATGAAATTTGTCACCTCCAATTAACGTCCTAAGGGGTCCAAAGACACCTTTTCCTTTTATTTTTCAAGATCGCACTTATCACTGCCTAGGTTTTCATGAATTTTTTTCTGTCGCACCTTCACCCCACATATAACCTCCACGAGTGTAGAGCCATGCTTTGTTTACCCCTAAATCTGCAGAGCCATTGATGGGATGGAGCCCTGGACGTTGTCAGTACATGTTGAGTGAATGTTTGCATGGTGTTCTGCTAGACACTTGATACCCAGCCCATTGTTCATCCCTCTTCATCATCCCAGCCACTTCCCAGGCCCGGCCTCCTAAACTCCTGCAGTAGCTTCTCAAGAATCTATCACAAACCGTCTAGCACCCAGCAGCCAGTAAATAGAATCCTAATGCTTCTGTTTTCAGTTCTTCAGTGTTTCTGATTACACTACCTTGAGCTGTCAGATCTAAGGTGACCTGGGCCTGGCCACTTGGAACCTGATCCTGTACAGTATCCCCTTGGTCATGATCTAGGTATGGTGACTACCTTGACGATTTTCAAACAAGCCAAATTCCTACCTGCGCACCTTTGCACATGCTGTTCTGTCCGAGAGGCCTCTCCCAATCTTATCCCTTTTTTGCATTAATGGCTAAAATTCCTAACTCATTTCTCCTTCAGTTCTTAGCTTCTTTAGACCCTTGACACCCTCCCCTTAATCTAAATTTTATCACTCATTTGGATTTTGTTATTCTTTTTATTCATAGCACCTATCACAGTTTGTAATGATAGCAATGTGTAGAATATCTTGTATTTTTAGAAGCAGCAGAATGTCCTCCCTGGGAAAAAAAATCTGTTTAATTGACTGAGTGCTTGGAAAAGTTTGAGGCAGTTTGAGTCACACAGGTGACATGCTTATACAAAGACAGGCACTGGAATGCAGCCCCCATGAAACCCCCATGCATCTTGGCCAGACCTTCACCTCACTGCAGGGTCCTTGATCATGTGGGCCAGCTGAGCCGTTCTGGAGGATGTTCCCCACATCCCTAGTCCACACTCAATGCTTACCCTATGTACTTCCCTTGCTGCTGTTTGCTTAATCATTTTCTAAAGAACAGACTCAAAGTTTTATATCATTGTGTAGTATCTGAGATCACATTTGATTGGTTTTCTTTTTTTAGTTTATTTGTACATATTTATGGGGTACCTCTGATATTTTGTTACATGCATAGACGATATAATGATCAAGTCAGGGTATTTGGGGTGTCCCTCACTGTGAATATTTATCATGTTTATGTGTCGGAAACATTTTAAGCCTCTCTTCTAGTTATTTTGAAGTATATAATATATTGTTAACTGTAGTCACCCTACTCTGTTGTTATTGAACATTAGAACTTACTGTGACTATCTAACTGTATTTTTGTACCCATTAACCAACCTTTCTTTATCCCCCACTCCTTGCTCCATGCACACCCTTCCCAGCCTCTGGTACCTATAATTCTACTTTCTACCTCCATGAGATCAAATTTTTTAGCTCCCACATGTGAGTGAGAACATGTAATATTTGTCTTTCTGTGTCTGGCTTATTTCACTTAACATAATGACCTCCATCCATGTTGCTACAGATGACATGATTTCATTCTTTTTGTATGGCTGAATAGTATTTCATTCTGTATATAAGTCACAAATTCTTTACCTGTTTGTCCATTGATGGACACTTAAGCTGATTCCATATCTTTTGCGAATAGTGCTGCAATAAACATGGGAGTACAGATATCTCTTTGATAATACTAATTTATTTTCCTCTGTGGAAATACTCTGTTGTGAAATACCTTGGGGAAATACTCTGTTGTGAGATTGCTGTATTATATAGTAGTTCTATTTTTAGTTTTTTGAAGAATTCCCATACTATTTTTCATACTGGCTGTACTAATTTACATTCCACCAACAATACGTAAGAGTTTCCTTTTCTCTGCATTTTCACCAACATCTGTTATTCCCTGATGATTAGTGATGCTGAGCAGTTTTTCAGGCAGCTGTGGTCATTTATATGTCTTTTTTTGAGAACTGTCTGGTCGTGTCCTTTGCCCAGTTTTTAATGGAATTGTTTGTGTTTTTAATGTTGTTTGAGTTTCTTACATATTCTCTATATTAGTCCCGTGTTCGATGGGTAGTTTGCCCATATTTTCTCCCATTCAACAGGTTGTGTCTTCACTCTGTTATTGTTTTCCTATGCCGCGCAGAAGCTTTTCAGTTTAATAGAGTCCCTTTTGTCTGTTTTTGGTTTTGTTGCTTATGCTTTTGAGGTCTTAGCCATAAAATCATTGCCTAGATCAGTGTCTTGAAGTGTACTCCCTGTGTTTTCTTCTAATAGTTTTATAGTTTCAGGTCTTATGTTTGAGTGTTTAATCCATCTTGAGTTGATTTTTGTGTGTGATGAGAGAAAGGACTTCAGTTTCATTCATCTGCATATGGATCTCTAATTTTCCCAGCACCATTTATTGAGAGGGTGCCCTTTCCCTAATGCATGTTCTTGGTACTTTTGTTGAAAATCAGTTCGCAGTAAATACATGGATTTATTTCTGTGTTGTTGATATTGTTCCATCGTTCTGTGTATCTGGGTTTTGTTGTTGTTGTTTGTTTTTTGAGACAGAGTCTTGCTGTGTCACCCAGGCTGGAGTGCAGTGGCACTATCTTGGCTCACTGCACCCTCTGCCTCCTGGGTTCAAGCAGTTCTCCCTGCCTCAGCCCCCTGATTAGCTGGGATTACAGGTGCTAATTACAGGTGGGATTACCACCAAGCCTGGCTAATTTTTGTATTTTTAGTAGAGATGGGGTTTCACCATGTTGGCCAGGCTGGTCTTGAACTCCTAATGTCAGGTGACCCACCTGCCTTGGCCTCCCAAAGTGCTGGGATTACAGGTGTGAGCCAGCACTCCTGGCCTGTATCTGTTTTTATAACAACACCATGCTTATTTTGGTTTCTATAGCCTTGTAATATCCTTTGAAGTCAGGCAGTATGATCCTTTCAGCTTTGTTTGTTTTTATTAGGATTGTTTTGGCTATTTGTGCTCTTTTTTGGTTCCGTATGGTTTTAGGATTGTTTTTTCTGTTTCTGTGTAAAATGACATTGACATTTTTATAGAGATTGCATTGAATCTGTAGATTGCTTTGAGTAGTATGGTCATTTTAATGACATTAATTCTTTTGATCTGTGGACATGGGATATCTTTCAATTTGTTTGTGTCCTCTTCAGCTTCTTTCATCAGTGTTTGTAGTTTTTCTTGCAAGGTCTTTGACCTCTTTGATTAAATTGATTTCTAGGTATTTTATTTTGTATAGCTGTTTTATTTTATTATTTATTTATTTTTTATTATACTTTAAGTTCTAGGGTACATGTGCATAACGTGCAGGTTTGTTACATATGTATACTTGTGCCATGTTGGTGTGCTGCACGCATCAACTTGTCAGCACCCATCAACTCGTCATTTACATCAGGTATAACTCCCAGTGCAATCCCTCCCCTCTCCCCCCTCCCTGTGATAGGCCCCAGCGTGTGCTGTTCCCCTTCCCGAGTCCAAATGATCTCATTGTTCAGTTCCCACCTATGAGTGAGAACATGCGGTGTTTGGTTTTCTGTTCTTGCGATAGTTTGCTGAGAATGATGGTTTCCAGCTGCATCCATGTCCCTACAAAGGACACAAACTCATCCTTTTTTATGGCTGCATAGTATTCCATGGTGTATATGTGCCACATTTTCTTAATCCAGTCTGTCAGTGATGGACATTTGGGTTGATTCCAAGTCTTTGCTATTGTGAATAGTGCCGAAATAAACATACATGTGCATGTGTCTTTATAGCAGCATGATGTATAATCCTTTGGGTATATACCCAGTAATGGGATGGCTGGGTCATATGGTACTTCTAGTTCTAGATCCTTGAGGAATCGCCATACTGTTTTCCATAATGGTTGAACTAGTTTACAATCCCACCAACAGTGTAAAAGTGTTCCTATTTCTCCACATCCTCTCCAGCACCTGTTGTTTCCTGACTTTTTAATGATTGCCATTCTAACTGGTGTGAGATGGTATCTCATTGTGGTTTTGATTTGCATTTCTCTGATGGCCAGTGATGATGAGCATTTTTTCATGTGCCTGTTGGCTGTATGAATGTCCTCTTTTGAGAAATGTCTGTTCATATCCTTTGCCCACTTTCTGATGGGGTTGTTTGTTTTTTTCTTGTAAATTTGTTTGAGTTCTTTGTAGGTTCTGGATATTAGCCCTTTGTCTGATGAGTAGATTGCAAAAATTTTCTCCCATTCTGTAGGATGCCTGTTCACTCTGATGGTAGTTTCTTTTGCTGTGCAGAAGCTCTTTGGTTTAATTGGATCCCATTTGTCAATTTTGGCTTTTGTTGCCGTTGCTTTTGGTGTTTTAGACATGAAGTCCTTGCCCATGCCTATGTCCTGAATGGTATTACCTAGGTTTTCTTCTAGGGTTTTTATGGTATTAGGTCTAACATTTAAGTCTCTAATCCATCTTGAATTAATTTTCGTATAAGGAGTAAGGAAAGGATCCAGTTTCAGCTTTCTACTTATGGCTAGCCAATTTTCCCAGCACCATTTATTAAATAGGGAATCCTTTCCCCATTTCTTGTTTTTCTCAGGTTTGTCAAAGATCAGATGGCTGTAGATGTATGGTATTATTTCTGAGGACTCTGTTCTGTTCCATTGGTCTATATCTCTGTTTTGGTACCAGTACCATGCTGTTTTGGTTACTGTAGCCTTGTAGTATAGTTTGAAGTCAGGTAGCGTGATGCCTCCAGCTTTGTTCTTTTGACTTAGGATTGTCTTGGAGATGCGGGCTCTTTTTTGGTTCCATATGAACTTTAAAGCAGTTTTTTCCAATTCTGTGAAGAAACTCATTGGTAGCTTGATGGGGATGGCATTGAATCTATAAATTACCTTGGGCAGTATGGCCATTTTCACGATATTGATTCTTCCTATCCATGAGCATGGTATGTTCTTCCATTTGTTTGTGTCCTCTTTTATTTCACTGAGCAGTGGTTTGTAGTTCTTGAAGAGGTCCTTCACATCCCTTGTAAGTTGGATTCCTAAGTATTTTATTCTCTTTGAAGCAACTGTGAATGGAAGTTCATTCATGATTTGGCTCTCTGTTTGTCTGTTACTGGTGTATAAGAATGCTTGTGATTTTTGCACATTAATTTTGTATCCTGAGACTTTGCTGAAGTTGCTTATCAGCTTGAGGAGATTTTGGGCTGAGACAATGGGGTTTTCTAAATATACAATCATGTCATCTGCACACAGGGACAATTTGACTTCTTCTTTTCCTAACTGAATACTCTTTATTTCTTTCTCTTGCCTGATTGCCCTAGCCAGAACTTCCAACACTATGTTGAATGGGAGTGGTGAGAGAGGGCATCCCTGTCTTGTGCCAGTTTTCAAAGGGAATTTTTCCAGTTTTTGCCCATTCAGTATGATATTGGCTGTAGGTTTGTCATAAATAGCTCTTATGATTTTGAGATACGTTTCATCAATACCAAATTTATTGAGCGTTTTTAGCATGAAGGGCTGTTGAATTTTGTCAAAGGCCTTTTCTGCACCTATTGAGATAATCGTGGTTTTTGTCTTTGGTTCTGTTTATATGCTGGATTACGTTTATTGATTTGCATATGTTGAACCAGCCTTGCATCCCAGAGATGAAGCCGACTTGATCATGGTGGATAAGCTTTTTGATGTGCTGCTGGATCCGGTTTGCCAGTATTTTCTTGAGGATTTTTGCATCAATGTTCATCAGGGATATTGGTCTAAAATTCTCTTTTTTTGTTGTGTCTCTGCCAGGCTTTGGTATCAGGATGATGTTGGCCTCATAAAATGAGTTAGGGAGGATTCCCTCTTTTTCTATTGATTGGAATAGTTTCAGAAGGAATGGTACCAGCTCCTCCTTGTACTTCTGGTGGAATTCAGCTGTGAATCCATCTGGTCCTGGACTTTTTTTGGTTGGTAGGCTATTAGTTATTGCCTCAATTTCAGAGCCTGCTATTGGTCTATTCAGGGATTCAGCTTCTTCCTGGTTTAGTCTTGGGAGAGTGTAAGTGTCCAGGAAATTATCCATTTCTTCTAGATTTTCTAGTTTATTTGCATAGAGGCGTTTACAGTATTCTCTGATGGTAGTTTGTATTTCTGTGGGGTCAGTGGTGATATCTCCTTTATCATTTTTTATTGCGTCTATTTGATTCTTCTCTCTTTTATTCTTTATTAGTCTTGCTAGTGGTCTATCAATTTTGTTGATCTTTTCAAAAAACCAACTCCTGGATTCATTGATTTTTTGGAGGGTTTTTTGTGTCTCTATGTCCTTCAGTTCTGCTCTGATCTTAGTTATTTCTTGCCTTCTGCTAGCTTTTGAATGTGTTTGCTCTTGCTTCTCTAGTTCTTTTAAGTGTGATGTTAGAGTGTCAATTTTAGATCTTTCCTGCTTTCTCTTGTGGGCATTTAGTGCTATAAATTTCCCTCTACACACTGCTTTAAATGTGTCCCAGAGATTCTGGTATGTTGTATCTTTGTTCTCATTGGTTTCAAAGAACATCTTTATTTCTGCCTTCATTTCATTGTGTACCCAGTAGTCATTTAGGAGCAGGTTATTCAGTTTCCATGTAGTTGGGCGGTTTTGATTGAGTTTCTTAGTCCTGAGTTCTAGTTTGATTGCACTGTGGTCTGAGAGACAGTTTGTTTTAATTTCTGTTCTTGTACATTTTCTGAGGAGTGCTTTACTTCCAATTATGTGGTCTATTTTGGAATAAGTGTGATGTGGTGCTGAGAAGAATGTATATTCTGTTGATTTGGGGTGGAGAGTTCTGTAGATGTCTATTAGGTCTGCTTGGTACAGAGTTGAGTTCAATTCCTGGATATCCTTGTTAACTTTCTGTCTCGTTGCTCTGTCTAATGTTGACAGTGGGGTGTTGCAGTCTCCCATTATTATTGTATGGGAGTCTAAGTCTCTTTGTAAGTCTCTAAGGACTTGCTTTATGAATCTGGGTGCTCCTGTATTGGGTGCATATATATTTAGGATAGTTAGCTCTTCCTGTTGAATTGATCCCTTTACCATTATGTAATGGCCTTCTTTGTCTCTTTTGATCTTTGATGGTTTAAAGTCTGTTTTATCAGAGACTGGTATTGCAACCCCTGCTTTTTTTTGTTCTCCATTTGCTTGGTAGATCTTCCTCCATCCCTTTATTTTGAGCCTATGTATGTCTCTGCGTGTGAGGTGGGTCTCCTGAATACAGCAGACTGATGGGTCTTGACTCTTTATCCAGTTTGCCAGTCTGTGTCTTTTAATTGGAGCATTTAGTCCATTTACATTTAAAGTTAATATTGTTATGTGTGAACTTGATCCTGCCATTATGATATTAACTGGTTATTTTGCTCATTAGTTGATGCAGTTTCTTCCTAGCCTCGATGGTCTTTACATTTTGGCATGTTTTTGCAATGGCTGGTACCGGTTGTTCCTTTCCATGTTTAGTGCTTCCTTCAGGGTCTCTTGTAAGGCAGGCCTGGTGGTGACAAAATCTCTAAGCATTTGCTTATCTGTAAAGGATTTTATTTCTCCTTCACTTAAGAAACTTAGTTTGGCTGGATATGAAATTCTGAGTTTAAAATTCTTTTCTTTAAGAATGTTGAATATTGGCCCCCACTCTCTTCTGGCTTGTAGAGTTTCTGCCGAGAGATCTGCTATTAGTCTGATGGGCTTCCCTTTGTGGGTAACCCGACGTTTCTCTCTGGCTGCCCTTAAGATTTTTTCCTTCATTTCAACTTTGGTGAATCTGGCAATTATGTGTCTTGGAGTTACTCTTCTCGAGGAGTGTCTTTGTGGCGTTCTGTGTATTTCCTGAATTTGATTGTTGACCTGCCCTACTAGGTTGGGGAAGTTCTCCTGGATGATATCCTGAAGAGTGTTTTCCAACTTGGTTCCGTTTTCCCCCTCACATTCAGGCACCCCAATCAGACGTAGATTTGGTCTTTTTACATAATCCCATACTTCTTGCAGGCTTTGTTCATTTCTTTTTCTTCTTTTTTTCTTTAGATTTCTCTTCTCACTTCATTTCATTCATTTGATCCTCAATCACTGATACTCTTTCTTCCAGTTGATCGAGTCGGTTACTGAAGCTTGTGCATTTGTCACGTATTTCTCGTGTCATGGTTTTCATCTCTGTCCGTTCGTTTATGGCCTTCTCTGCATTAATTATTCTGGTTATCAGTTCTTCCACTCTTTTTTCAAGATTTTTAGTTTCTTTGCGCTGGGTACGTAATTCCTCCTTTAGCTCTGAGAAGTTTGATGGACTGAAGCCTTTTTCTCTCATTTCGTCAAAGTCATTCTCCATCCAGCTTTGATCTGTTGCTGGCGATGAGCTGCGTTCCTTTGGAGGGGGAGATGTGCTCTTAATTTTTGAATTTCCAGCTTTTCTGCCCTGCTTTTTCCCCATCTTTGTGGTTTTATCTGCCTCTGGTCTTTGATGATAGTGACGTACTGATGGGGTTTTGGTGTGGGTGTCCTTCCTGTTTGTTAGTTTTCCTTCTTACAGTCAGGACTTTCAGCTGTAGGTCCGTTGGAGATTGCTTGAGGTCCACTCCAGACCCTGTTTGCCTGGGTGTCAGCAGCAGAGGCTGCAGAAGATAGAATACTGCTGAACAGTGAGTGTACCTGTCTGATTCTTGCTTTGCAAGCTTCCTCTCAGGGGTGTACTCCACCGTGTGAGGTGTAGGGTGTGGGTCTGCCCCTAGTGGAGGATGTCTCCCAGTTAGGCTACTCAGGGGTCAGGGACCCACTTGAGCAGGCAGTCTGTCCCTTCTCAGATCTCAACCTCCGTGTTGGGAGATCCACCGCTCTCTTCAAAGCTGTCAGACAGAGTCGCTTGCGTCTGCAGAGGTTTCTGCTGCTTTTGTTGTTGTTGTTGTTTAGCTGTGCCCTGTCCGCAGAGGTGGAGTCTGCAGAGACTGGCAGGCCTCCTTGAGCTGCTGTGAGCTCCACCCAGTTTGATCTTCCCAGGGCTTTGTTTACCTACTTAAGCCTCAGCAATGGCAGGCGCCCCTACCCCAGCCTCGCTGCTGCCTTGCGATTAGATCGCAGACTGCTGTGCTAGCAATGAGGAAGGCTCCGTGGGCGTGGGACCCTCCCGGCCAAGTGTGGGATATAATCACCTGGTGTGCCAGTTTGCTTAAAGCGCAGTATTGGGGTGGGAGTTACCCGATTTTCCAGGTGTTGTGTCTCAGTTCCCCTGGCTAGGAAAAGGGATTCCCTTCCCCCTTGTGCTTCCCAGGTGAGGCTTCAGGTCTTGCCCTGCTTCAGGTCTCGCTGGTCGGGCTGCAACAGCTGACCAGCACCGATTTTCCCACACTCCCCAGTGAGATGAACCCAGTACCTCAGTTGATAATGCAGAAATCACCTGTCTTCTGTGTCGCTCGTGCTGGGAGCTGGAGACTGGAGCTGTTCCTATTCAGCCATCTTGCTCCGCCCCCTGTATAGCTATTTTAAATGGGATTGCCTTTTTTATTTCTTTCTCCACTAGTTCATTATTGGTACATAGAAACACTACTGATTTTTGTATGTTTATTTTTGTATCCTATAACTTTTCCGAATTTATCAGATCTAAATTTTCTAATGGAGCCTTTAGATTTTTCTAGGTATAAAATCATATCATCTGCAAAAAGGGACAAATTAACTTACTTTTTTCCAATTTGAATGCCTTTTATTTCTTTCTCTTGACTGATTGCTCTGACTGGGACTTCCAGTACTGTGTTGAACAGGAGTGGTGAAAGTGGGTGTATTAGTCTGTTTTCACACTGCTGATAAACACATACCTGAGACTGGGTAATTTTTAAAGAAAAAGAGGTGTAAAAGAAAAACAATTCCATGTAGCTAGGGAGGCCTCACAATCATGGCAGAAGGCGAAAGGCACGTC
The DNA here is from genome assembly GCF_047675955.1 of Chlorocebus sabaeus. Classification (NCBI taxonomy): domain Eukaryota; kingdom Metazoa; phylum Chordata; class Mammalia; order Primates; family Cercopithecidae; genus Chlorocebus; species Chlorocebus sabaeus. The sequence continues at coordinate 49,595,946 of NC_132912.1, read as the reverse complement.
TTACATGGCAGCAGACAAGGGAGAAATGAGAACCAAGCAAAAGAGGTTTCCCCTTATAAAACTATCAGATATCTTGAGACTTACTCACTACCACAAGAACAGTATGGGGGAAACCACCCCCATGATTCAGTTATCCGCCACTGGGTCCCTCCCATGACACATGGGAATTATGGGAGCTACCATTCAAAATGAGATTTGGTGGGGACACAGCCAAACCATATCATTCCGCCCTTGGCCTCTCCCAAATCTCATGTCCTCACATTTCAAAACCACTCATGCCTTCCCAACAGTCCCCCAAAGTCTTAACTCATTTCAGCATTAACTCAAAAGTCCATAGTCCAAAGTCTCATCTGAGACAAGGCAACTCCCTTCCACCTGTGAGCCTGTAAAATCAAAACCAAGTTAGTTACTTTCTAGATACAATGGGAGCACAGGCATTGGATAAATACACCCATTCCAAATGGGAGAAACTGGCCAAAACAAAGGGGCTAAAGGCCCCATGCAAGTCCAGAATCCAATGGGTCAGTCCATTCTTAAAGCTCCAAAATGATCTTCTTTGACTCTATGTCTCACATCCAGGTCATGCTGATACAAGAGGTGGGCTCCCACTGCCTTTGGCAACTCTGTCCCTGTAGCTTTGCAGGGTATAGCCCCTCTCCTGACTGCTTTCATGAGCTGGCATTGAGTGTCTGCAGCTTTTCCAGGTGCACAGTGCAAGCTGTTAGCAGATATACCATTCTGGATTCGGGAGGATGGTGGCCCTCTTCTCACAGCTCCACTAGGCAGTGCCCCAGTGGGGACTGTGTGTGGGGGCTTGCAACCCACATTTCCCTTTAACACTGCCCTAGCAGAGGTTCTCCATGAGGGCTCCATCCTTGCAGCATACCAGTGCCTGAACATCCAGACATTTTCATACATTCTCTGAATCTAGGCGGAGGTTCCCAAATCTCAATTCTTGACATTTGTGTACCTGCAGGCTCAACACCACATGGAAGCTGCCAAGGCTTGGGGCTTGCACCCTCTGAAGCCATGGCCTGAACTATACCCTGGCTGCTTGTAACCTTTGGTTAGAGTGGCTGGGATGCAGGGCACCGAGTCTCTAGGCTGCACACAGCAAGGGGTCCCTTGGCCCAGCCCTTGAAACCACTTTTTTCCTCCTAGGCCTCTGGGCCTGTGATGGGAGTGGCTGCCACACAGATCTCTGACATGCCCTTGAGACATTTTCCCCATTGAGTTGGTGATTAACATTTGGCTGTTCGTTACCTATGCAAGTTTCCACACCTGGCTTGAATTTCTCCTCAGAAAATGGGTTTTTCTTTTCTTTTTTATCTTTTTTTTTTTTTTTTTTGAGATGGAGTCTTGCTCTGTCGCCCAGGCAGGAGTGCAGTGGTGCGATCTCAGCTCACTGTAAGCTCTGCCTCCCGGATGGGTTCACACCATTCTCCTGCCTCAGCCTCCTGAGTAGCTGGGACTACAGGCGCCCGCCACCATGCTTGGCTAATTTTTTGTGTTTTTAGTAGAGATGGGGTTTCACCATGTTAGCCAGGATGGTCTCGTTCTCCTGACCTCGTGATACGCCTGCCTCAGCCTCCCAAAGTGCTGGGATTACAGGCGTGAGCCACTGTGCCCAGCCTGGGTTTTTCTTTTCTATCGCATCATCAGGCCACAAATTTTCTGCTTTTATTCTCTGTTTCTCTGAGAATGCTTTTAAAACTTTTTAAAACTGAATGTTCTTAACAGTACCCAAGTCACTTCCTGAATGCTTTGGTGCTTAGAAATTTCTTCTGCCAGATACCCTAAATCATCTCCCTCAAGTTCAAAGTTCCACACATCAGGGGCAAAATGCTGCCAGTCTCTTTGCTAAAACATAGCAAGAGTCACCTTTACTCCAGTTTGCAACAAGTTTCTCCTCTCCATCTGAGACCACCCCAGCCTGGATTTCATTGTCCATATCATGATCAACATTTTGGTCAAAGCCATTCAACAAGTGTCTAGGAAGTTCCAAACTTACCCACATTTTCCTGTCTTCTTCTGAGCCCTCCAAATCATTCCAACCTCTGCCTGTTACCAAGATCCAAAGTCGCTTCCACATTTTCAGGTATCTTTATAGCAGCACCCCGCTTACTAGTACCAATTTACTGTATTAGTTTGTTATCACACTGCTGATAAAGACATACCCAAGACTGGGTAATTTTTAAAGTGAAAGAGGTTTAATGGACTCATAGTTCCACATGGTTGGGGAGGCCTCACAATCATGGGGGACGATTAAAGGCATGTCTTACTTACATCACGGCAGACAAGGGAGAAATGAGAACCAAGTGAAAGGGGCTTCCCCTTACAAAAAAAAAAAAAAAAAAAAAAACATCAGATCTCATGAGACTTATTCACTACCATGAGAACAGTATGGGGGAAACTGCGCCTATGATTCAGTTATCTCCCACTGAGTCCCTGCCACAACATGTGGGAATTATGGGAGCCACAATTGAAGATGAGATTTGGGTGGAGACCCAGCCAAACCATATCAGTGGGCATTCTTGTCTTGTTACAGTTCTTAGAGGGAAGGCTTTCTTTCACTTTTCCCCCATTCAGATTTATGTTAGCTGTGGGTTTGTCATATATGGCCTTTATTAATATTGTGGTATTTCTTTCTTTGCCTAGTTTGTTGAGAGTTTTTATCATGAAGGAGTGTTGAATTTATCAAATGCTTTTTCTGCTTCTATTGAGATGATCATATGATTTTATCCTTCATTCTGTTTACGTGATGTATCACATTTATTGATTTGCATGTGATGAAAGACCTGTTGCATCCTTGGGATAAATTCCCTTAATCGTGTACTGTCTTTTTGATGTGCAATTGGATTTGCTTTACTAGTATTTTGTTAAGGATTTTTGCATCTATGCCTATCAGGGATATCGGCCTGTAGTTTTCTTTTTTTGTCGTGTCCTTGTCTGGTTTTGGTGTCAGCATAATGCTGGTAGAATGAGTTAAAGAGAATTCTCTCTTTCAATTTTTTGGAATAGATAGAAGAATTGTTCTTCTTTGAAAGTTTGGTAGAATTTGGCAGTGAAGCCATCCAATCCTGGACTTTTCGTTGTTAGGAGGCTTTTTATTACTCTTTAAATCTCATTACTTCTTATTGATCTGTCCAAGTTTTCTGTTTTTTCCAGATCAATCATGGTGGGTTATGTGTTTATCCATTTCCTCTAGGTTTTCCAGTTTGATAGCATATAGTTCATAATAGTCTCTGATGATCTCTTGTATTTCTGTGTTATCATTTGTAATGTCTCCTTTTTCATTTCAGATTTTATTTAGGTCTTCTGCCTTTTTTTATTGGTTAGTCTAGCTAGTCTATCAATTTTAGTTTTTCAAAAAATTAATTTTTTGTTTCATTGATCCTTTTGTATGTTTTTTGGCCCCTATTTAGTTTAGTTCTCCTCTAATGTTTATTATTTCTTTCCTTTTACTAATTTTGGATTTGGTTTTTTCTTGGATTTCTAGATCCTTGAGGTGCATCCTTTGATTGTTTGAAATTTTTCTACTTTTTTGATGTAGGTGTTTATTGCTATGGACTTCCCTGTTAGCACTGCTTTTGCTGTATCCCATAGGTTTTGGTATGTTTTATTTCAATTTTTATTTAAGATATTTTTATGTTTTCTCCTTAATTTCTTCCTTCACCCAGTGGTCATTGAGGAGCATGTTGTTTAATTTCCATGTAATTGTACAGTTTCTAGTTGATTTCTAGTTTTATACCATTGTGGTCTGAGAAACATACTTGACATGATTTCAGTTCTTAAAAACTTCTTTGAGACTTGTTTGTGTCCTAACGCATGGCCTATCCTGAAGAATGGTCTGTGTGCTGAGAAATGTGTATTCTGTAGTTGTTGGATGAAACGTTCTGTAACTGTTAAGTCCATTGTCCTAACATGCAGTTTAAATGTAATGTTTGTTCATTTTCTGCCTAGATGATCTGTCTAATGATGGGAGTGGGGTGTTGAAGTCCCCAACTATTGTTGTATTGAAGTCTGTCTCTCCCTTTAGATTTAATAATATTTGCTTTATACATCTGGGTGCTCTGGTGTAGGGTGCAGGTATGTGTAGAAGTGTTATGGCCTCTTGATGAATTCATTCCTTTATTATATAATGACTTCTCTTTGTCTCTTTTTACTGTTTTTGACTTAAAGTCTGTTTTATCTGATATAGGTATAGCTAGTCCTACTTGCTTTTGGTTTTTATTTGCATGGAATATCTTTTTTCATCCCTGTACTTTCAGTCTATATGTATCTGTACAGGTGCGGTGAGTTTCTTGCACATGGCATATAGTTGAGTAATGTTTTTTTAAATCCATTCAGCCAGTCTTTATCTTTCAAGTGGAAAGTTTAATTCATTTACATTCAGGGTTATTATTGATATGTGAGGGCTTATTCCTCTGACTTTACTAAATAATTTCTGGTTTTGTATATCCTTTGTTTACTTCTTTCTTATTGTTTATCATTGTGGTTTGGTAGGTTTCTGTAGTGGTAACATTTGAGTCCTTTCTCTTCCTTATTTGTGTGTTTGCTGTACCAGTAGGTTTTATACTTTGGTATGTTTCATGATGGCAGATACTGTTCTTGTGCTTCCATGTGTAGGATTCCCTTAAACATTTCTTATAGGACCAATCTAGTGGTGAATTCCCTCAGCTTTTGCTTGTCTGAGAAGGACTTTATTTCTTCTCATTTATGAGTGATAACTTGGCTGAGTATAGTATCTTTGGCTGGCTTTTTTTTTCTTTCATTACTTTGAATATATCATCCCCTTCTCTCTTGGCCTGTAAGGCTTCTGCTGACAAGTCTCCTGTTGGTCTGATGGGGGTCCACTTATAAATGACTAGATGTTTTTTTCTTGCTGTTTTTAGGCTTCTCTATTTGTCTTTGACTTTTGACTGTTTGACTATAATGTGCTCTGGAGGAGACCTTGAATTATATTTGGGTATCTCTGAGCTTCTTATACCTAGAGGTCTAAATGTTTTTCAAGATTTGGGAAGTTTGCAGCTATTATTTTGTTAGATATTCCATTTTTTTGTTTTCTGTTTTCTTCTGAGACACTGAAAATTTGAATATTTGGTCATTTTATGGTGTCCCATATGTCATGTATGCTTTGTTCATTCTTTTCTATTCCTTTTTTTATTTTATTTTTGTCTTACTGGATTATTTCAAAAGACCTGTCTTCAAGTTCTGAAATTATTTCTTTTACTTGATCTATTTGTTGAGTATTTCAAGTGTATTTTGTATTTCAGGTAATGAATTTTTCAGTTCCAGAATTTCTGTTTGATTCTTTTTTTATAATGTGTTTTTGGAAAATGTTTCATTCATATCATGAATTGCATTTCTCATTTCTTTGTATTGTTTTTCTGTATTCCTGTGTATCTCACTGAGCTTCTGGATCTTGCTCTGTTGCCCAGGCAGGAGTGTAGTGGTGTGATCGTAGCTCACTGCAGCTTCCAGTTCCTGTGCTCAAGCATTCCTCCCACCTCAACCTCCTGAGTAGCTGGGCCTACAGTCACACATCACCATGCCCAGCTAATTTTTATTTTTATTTTTTATAGAGACGAGGTCTTGCTGTGTTGCTCAGACTGGTCTCGAACTCCTAGCCTCAAGCAATCCTCCTGCCTGGGGCTCCCAAAGTACTGGGATTACAGGTGAGAGCCACCATGCCCAGTGTTCACTGAGTTTTAATATCATTATTTTGAATTCTGTTTTTGGGATTTCATAAATTTCTTTTTGAATTGGAATCTACTGTTGGAGAATTATTGTGTTCCTTTATGGGTATCATATTTCCTTGATTTTTCATTTCTTGTGTCCTTATGTTAATCTCTGCACATCTGGTGTAACAGTCTCTTACTAGTTTTCTTAATTTGCTGTTGTAGGAGAGGAGTTTTTCCTGAGGGTGTGTCTGTGGTGTTGATTATGCAGGGCACTTTAGCTTTGATTCTCATTGTGTGTAGTAGTGTAGTCGCGGTATTATTTCTTTGGCTATGAATCATGTCAGTGGTGTCTGTGATTTCCTCAGTATCTTAGGGTATGGTGGAGGCTGTAGTGAAGTTTTGCTGGGGACAGGGATACCAGGTTGGCCTGTCCTTTTTCCCAGTGGTGGCAGTAGTGGGGTGAGTATGCCTGCCCTTGGGCCTCAGTGCAGTTTATACTGGCACCAGTGTTAGCGGGTCAGATGGGTTAGTTTTGGGGGGCCTCTATATAGCTTGCTCAAATGCTGGTAGTGGCAGTGGCGAGCTGGGTGGGTGGGTGAATTCTTGGGCCCCTGGGCAGCAGGCATGATATGGGTGATGGCAGCAGCAGTGGCAGGACAACCCTCTGGCTCCCAAGCAGTTTGCACTGATGTCGGCAGTGGCTGTGATGGGCTGGGTGAACCAGTCTTCAGGCCCAAATGTGTACTCAATTGGGTGCTAGATGTGGTGGTAATGGTAGGTTGGGTGTGCCTGACCTCAGATGCCCAAGCAGAATGCTCAGGTTCCAATAGTGGTGGAATGGGCTGGGCAGTCCCCAGGCCCCAGGATGGTTTACTCAGAAACTGGGTAGGACATACTTCAGTCCACCCAGGGATGCATTCAGGCTCTAGCAGTGTTGGGCAGGGACTGGGTGATTCCAAGGCCCTGGCAGAATGCTCCAGTGGAGGCAGCAATGGCTGTACTGCAGTGCTACTACTGGGGAGAGTGGGGTTGCTTTCAGTGGCAGTAGCTGTATGGCAGTGGCTGGGGAGTGCACACTTTGCTCACTTTGTCCTTGGCGCTTGTGAAAATGTGCAGTGGTTTCACTGCTGGGGGGTGGCAGGGTCTTTGCCAAGTGGCTTGCCCTTCATCCCTGGCAGCAGCAGCTAGCTGCTGCAATGGTTGTGGTGAGGAATGTCAGTGGGGTTCCAGGAATGTGGAGAAGCAGGGATTGTTGGGCCCCCAGCAGGATGCAGTCTCCCGAGGGTTGGGCTCTCAGTATGGTGTCTTCTTGCAGCTGCCTTGGACTCCAGGGGTGTGTGGGACCCAGCATGAGCTCTCTCCCTGGAGCAATGCCTTCTCTTCATCTCCAGGAAGCTCCCTCTGTTAGCCTCAAGGCCTGTGAGGGTCTAGGGCTCTGTCATGGCTGGGATTACAGGAGTGCATGGTGGGAATGTGGACCGCTGGGGATCACTCGCTTCCCCTTTCCCCACACTGGGGGACCTCTCGGCTGCCTTGCCTGACTTCAGTTTCCTTGCCTGCTCTAGGTGTTTTCTGTCACTTCTCTGTTGAATGCATGTTCTCTCTTAGATGATCTATTCGAAGTCTGATTCTTCGTGGCTATTTTGGTTCTTCTTTGTAGAGGAGGTAGGTACCAGATGCCTCTAGTCAGCCATCTTGAAGCCCCTCCTCTAGATTTTGATTGTTTAGCTTTTTAATGTGAAAATATAACTATTAAAAAACATGTTCTTCAGTATATCACCTAAACTCATTGTGACAGCTCTTTGTGAGATAGAGCTCTGACAGAGATGGGTATTCAGGAGGCTGTGTGGTAGAGAGAAGGGAGGGGTGGGGATGGGGCAAGCCCACTTTACATCTCTGCTGTGAGCCTTTGCCTATCAAGGGGCCATTGTCTCAGGGGTACCAGGAAGCCATAAAGCATGGCTGGCAGGGGTGATGCACAGTGTACTGGGCATGGCCTCAGGGTGGACTCAGATGACGTGAGGTGACTGCCTATTCAGGACGTTGTGTCCTGTGCCACCACTGCCCCCACCTGCAGGCTGTCTTACCATTTGACAATACATCTCATCTCTAACATGGAGACAAGGAAGCCATGCAGAGTTTACGAGGATTGCACGCATTCAGATTTTGTCCAGCACCTGTGTGCCAGAAATTGTGCTTTGAATGCTGAACCAAACAGCAGAGGGAAGTACGCAGACCTCTCCATACGATACCTTGGATGGAGAGAATTCCTACAAAAGGAACGGTAAGGAGCTTAGGTAGAGAATTACCGGGAACCCAAGTTGAAGGGCTGCTCAGAGAAGATGTGGCTCAGGAGAGGACATGTAAAGCAGATGTGAGGGGTGGAAAGGAGCCAACCAGGATGAGGTTAAACTGTAGTAGAAAGATCATTTGTCACCTGCTTGGAAAGTCCAGTACTTTAGGTGGACAATGAAAGGCATCTTCAATGGTGGAGGTGATGGCTCTTCTTTCACCCCATTGTGGGTGCCTGTAACCACAAGATTGTGTTGGCTGTGGCTGTTTGTGTGAGTACTTTGACCTAAAATCCTTTAGAGGCCGATTGAAATTCCCTGAGGAGGCTTATACCCACTCTATTCAGCTGAAATTTCTTTAATACCAGGAATTGGCCTAGGCTAGGCTAATCATAGGGGCCGGACTTCTTGGAGCCTCTCTTGATGCCTCTCAGAGGAAGATTGTGGTGCAAAAAGGGCAGTACATAGATACAATGTGATTTTACAGCCAGGGAAGCCTTGTCATTCAACCCTGGGAATCAGACTTGGTCCAGGTGACACAATTTCTTGAGCAAGTTCATGATTGGCAGCACTTACCCCAGGGAGAAGGCAGTGGAAGCCCGTAGCACAGGCATCTCTCCCCCAGCCCACCAGCCAGCCCGGCTCTGTAGGCTCTGGCAGTTGCTCAAGACTGGGGCCTTGCAGACTGTGATATGTACCTCTTGTTAATCAAATATTCCTGGGTCGAATCAGACTGGACATGTTTAATGAGCACTTAAAATGATTGCTCTATTGCTTGGCGAGCACATCTCAATGAATTTGAGCACTGACCCTTCTAGGCCTCCTGAATATTTTCTGGTTGTTGTTGCCATTAGACAGGGATGAGATACAGCAGAATGTCACATATCAGATGGACATTCCTTACAGGGAATTCTTACTGACCCACTTTTACTACACGAGGGCAGGCCTGGATGTGATTGTCAAGACCAGGGTTTCCTTCTTTCTGTTTCTGAATGCAGAGTTGACCAGTGACACGCTCAGGTTACTCAGACCTTACGGATTACAAATAAGGCAAAATGTTCTTTATTAATTTATTCTGAAGAAAACAGCTGTCCCAAAACAGGATACTTATTCCTAAGTGACAAAAACAAGGGAATGAATTGGAGGAGTTGCATGGCATCAGTTGGCCTCAGCACCACTGAGCCTCACTTGAATCCCTGACAGAGCACTGAGGCAGTTGTTTCTGTTCAGCTTCCCTTTTGCAAAATTTCTGACTGTCTTTGCAGTACTTTTTCATCTGACTGGTTACAGTTTAGTTTTTGGCTGAAGTTTGGTTCAGTCTCCTGAAGGTGGAAGAGGGGCAAGTTTAAAACAATTTCCCAATTATACTAAGATTATATGCATTTTTGACTCTCATTCTCCCACAAGCATACAGTGGAGTTTCCAGAAGCTAAGCAACATGCAAGATAGCATCTTCCTTAGCTGGTGGAATATGTTCCTGTGTTTTAAGATGTTCTAATATAGCAAAGATGGAGAGATGGAACCTGTATAAACAAAAGCTCTTTGTGGGGGCCTCAGTAATTTTTAAGAGTGTTAAGGAGGTCCTGTGGCCAACAAGTTTGAGAATCTCTGTTGTAGAGGCACAGTCTCCCCAGAGGGTAGCTGTTTAGTTCATTGAGCAAATGTGCCCTAAACACCTACTGTGTACCAGACCAATCAGCAACAGCTTCTAAGTTAACATATCCCAGTAACATCTTCTCATAAACCTTGATAGGTGCAATGAAAGAAATGAACAGGGTACAAGGATATCATAACAGGGATGAAAAGCCCTTTCTAAGGAGAAACCTGAGGAGGGGCCAGTCATGCTGGGTTGGGATGTGGGAGTGTTCCTGGGAGGAGGAGGAGGGCTGGGAAAGGCCACCAGTTGCTGGGAAAGGAGGGCCTAGGTCGAGAGGAAGTGAGGGTCATCTTTCCTGCCTGCCATGTTTTTGTAAGTAGTATGCTCCGTGGCTCAGGGTTCACTCTTAGAGCTCTGTGCATCTTGGTTCAGGGCTGGCCAGATGAGTAGCCTGAGCAGAAGCTGTTTTCTTCCCAGGTGGGTGGACAGTGGTCACCTTGGTTGGAATGAGGCGTTTTGTAGCAGACATGAGACCTGCAGGTTTACTTTCTAGGTCATCAAGAGTCAAGAGTGGTAGTCACATGGAAGTCTTGCTCCACACTGGAGGTGTGCCTGGAGTGGTGTGTGCTGCATTTCTGCATCTCCTCTGACTTATTTGATCCTGGTAGCAGCCCTGTAGATTGTTGACCTCATTTTTTAAATGATTAAACTCCTGCTGGGTAGTGTGCTCAGTGGACTGGCCCCAGGACATAGAGGGAAGACTTTGGGGTCAAAAGCCAGTGCTTTGGCCACTGCCCCAGAATTCTCTCAGAGGAAATATTTTATTGCCTCTTGGCAATGAAAATGTATTTTGACTATATTTGAAAAGGTCAATATTTAAAGGAAATCAACAGTAGTAAAGGGTCCTTTTGAGTGATAAGTAACTCACAAACACAGCCCTTTTCACCATGTTATTTCTGGTGATTTTGAATTTTTATGTGGTTACATCCTTAGTTTCTGGGACTGTGAAGCCACCTTTGCTCAGAAATCATTGTCTTCAATGTAATTTATTGAAAACAAATTATATTTGCAAGATCCTCAGCTGTAGCATGGAGGAAGACAGCCCTGAAAAAGCAGCTTCAGCTGTGGCCTTCTGTCCCCTCCACCAGTGCTGTAATATATGCCCCTCATTGTTCTGGGGATTTATTGCTACTCAAGTATTCTAACTCCCTTTAAAAGGCCACTATAGAAAAGAATTCCATGTTAATGCTACTTGCTAAGCAATGCTAATGAGAGTCATTTATAATGGAAATCATTAGCATTCAGTAGTTTTAATTGTACATGCTTCTCTGTGAATTGTATATTGTATATACTTACTTTTTTAATGGTCAGTTTTAATTAATTGCCTTTGTGAAAGCTTGTTTTTGGCACAGCCCTTCATATGCCAACATGTATTTATCAGAGCAAGCCACAGAAAAGCCACAGAATGGCCTCTTTTCTTTTAATTGTGGCTCATTTTTGAAGTTGAATACAACTGGATATTTATTTATTGAAAGCAGAGTTACTCATAATGAAGCATTGGTTTGACGGAGTAACTTCTGTGCTAAGCAGAAAGTTTGGTAAGATGTAATCTCAGTCTGCACAGTGCAGTATGTAAACACCAAGTGAGTTTATTTGGCTCTGTGGTATGAAGTCAGGCCTGCTGAGTTGGCAGTTAGGAGCAGATCCCTATCTCTTAGTTTGGAAGTGGGAGGGCAGTAACCGCTAGCAACCTCATGAGCAGGAAGCACAAATAAAAAAGTGATCTGGTGAGCAAGATTTCTAAAATGGCCCCGAAAAATGTCCCCACAATTGCCTGGAACCTGGGAATGCATTGCTATTATTACTCTTATGATCATGTTGTGTTGTGTGGCACAGTAGACCTTAAAATAAGGGAGATTATTTGGGGTTATAGATATGGGCCCAATGGAATCCCGTGAGTGCTTAAAAAGCAGAGAACGTTCTCTGGTGGCAGAAAGGGAAGTCAGAGAGATTGATAGCACAAGTGGGCTTTGAAGATGGGAGGGGTCATGTGACTGCAGATGCATGTGGCCTGCCCCAGGTGGAGTGAGCCAGCAGACCAGCCCTCAGTCCTCAAGCTTCAGGGAGCTGTGTTCTGCCAACAACTGGAGAGAATGTGTAAACGCAGTTCTCCCGAGGCCTCCAGGAAGGAGGGAGACTGACCAGAGCAGAGAATCTCAGCATGCGCTAGTCTATGGGAACTGTGAAGTGATACATTTGTGTAGTTTTAAGCCACTAAGTTTTGTTTACATAGCAACATACCCCTTATATGGGTGGCAAATGCTTTCCATGTAGAGGAAAACCTTCTTTCTAGAGATCTGTAAGAGCCATTTGCTTTTAGAGCCTCTGAGCCAACAGCCAACATGATCTCTTGATTTAGCCACCTTCTTCTTTTCTTTCTTTTGATAGTTTGTATTTTCTTTGTAGAAATACAGTCAGGCAGTGACTTTCAAGTGACTTTGACCATGATCCAAAGTAAGAAGCAGCTTTTATATTGAAACCCAGTTCACTTTTACATACACGTCTGAGAGACAGAATTACCTCAGAAGACTTTATCCATTTTATGTCAGATGCATTCTGGCATATTCTATTTTATTGTACTTTTAAAAACATAGGTCATCACTCACTACCTTGATTTCTTTACCTGTCATCCCAAAGTTGGAAAGTCATTGCAGTTGGTTGTGCTTCTGCAGTTTTGTTTTACTTTTTTAAATCATCAATCACATGTTATTTTAAAAATGAATTTCTGTTTGGGAAATGTTGCTCAGTGTAAAGTAGCGTTATGGTTTTGTGGGTCTCTGTGACAAGTCCACGTCCCTCCATCCAGGTTCCCTCGTCTCCGTCCTGGGTAGTCTGTGCAACCCGAGCACAGATGGCAGTGGTGCCCCTCTCTGCTTGTTTAACTTTGTGTGTTCATTACTGGACATAATGAGAACTTTTCCCATTTTTTAAACGACTGCTGGTATTTCTTTTTGTAGATGGAACAGTGTTGCCTCAGCTCCAAGGTGATGGGCATTTAGGGTGATTCCAGCCCTTTGCTGTCACAAACTAGTGCAGTGTACAAACCTCTTCCCACAGGTGTGTGAGAATGAATTCCTAAAAGAATTGCCGAGACAAAGTATATGTGTCTTTGTTTTTCTGAGGGCAGTTGTCATCCTGAGGAGGTTTACCATTTGCTTTCCCACCAGCAATGTATAAGCATACCTGCTTCCCAACACTTCTGCCAACACTTTATTTGATTAATTTTCTTGGCTGATGATGGTATCTCATTGTAGTTTTAATTTGTATTTCTCATTGTGAGAGAAGTGAAGCATCTTTTCATGTTTTGAGAGCCGTGTGTGCATCTTTTCCCATTGTTTCTGCTAAGTCATTGATTTGCAGTACTGAAATTGGTGGTCAATTGTAACCATGAGCTCTTCTGGCCTCTCAACCTTCCTTATCCAACCCCTCTTCACGTTCCTCCTTGCCTAAAAACAAGCTCACCCAAACAGATCATTCCTGTGGCCCTCTCCCTTTTGAGATAAATCAGATGGGCAAATCTGCTTTTGTTAGGCGTCTGAGACCCAAATGTGTTTAAAAGTAGCTTTGCTGATAAGTGAAAAGAAGGCCCAGTCGAGGGTTGCACAGAAAATGAGGGGCGTGGGTAATAGAGGAGGCTGGGCTGTAACCTGGCAGAAGGCACCAGAGGCCAAGGAAGGCGCGCTGGTGTTCTGCAGTGAGAAGGATGTGTGCGATATCAGCTGGGTAAGCACACTGCTATAACTGCTCCAGTGACAGCAGGCACTCTCAGAAGGGAACTGAGAAAAGGGGAATGCCAGTTTTTGCCAAGGATATATGAAAAGGTTTTTTTTCCCCATATATTCTTTGGCAACCTTGTTAAAGTCATTTAAAACTGTGAATTTGATAAGAAAGCCAGCCACTAAGAGACTTGGGTGTAGCAAAACAAAATGTCGAAAAGTATTTATCATTTCTAAGAAATAAAATAAACTGGGATTTAGGCTTGGATAGAAATCCAGAGGTTTGTTTTGGCATAATTAATTACAACATCTTAAGAAGGGGGGATTTTTAGAAGAATTTTTTTTTTTTTGTAGTGAGATTGCTTTATATTCCTTTTCATGACTGAAAAGTCTGTCATTTGGCAACCCACGAAAAACTTCAGGAACAGAGGGCCTAAGTTTTCTTGAAACATTTGGATTTTTGCATGATGAACATTTGCACTTTTATTAGTAATTGTCGAGTCGTGTGTGGTCTGATCCTATGGAGAGGAGAGTGTAGGTGTTCTCCGGAGTTTTGTATGGTACAGATGGCTGAGGCTAGTACTGCCCCCAGCTCCCACATGCCACACTGCCTGCTGCTTTCAGAAAGAGCAGAACAGACTGGTCCTGTCCCATCTAGTGAGGTCCTGTCCCATCTAGTAAGGTCCTGTCCTACAGAGCGCCTAAGAGGAGATTGCTGGCCTTTGACTACACTGGCTTCCAGAATCTGACCATGGAACCATATTTGAAGCTGTCAGCTTCATTTTGTTGTTGATCAGCCAGTCTTTTAGATCTTTGTTGATTGATAGATTTCTCTCAGCTCTATAGCAGCAACAAATAAAGCTCTTTAAAATTGTTTTCTTGACCGTTCTGCATATGGATTGGTTCTGACCTTTGAAATGTTTGCTGTTCTTTAGAAGTGACAGAAGGAGCCTCTTCTGGGAGCTGTGGTGACTCCACAAATCTCACTGGTTTTCTTGCTTTTATTGGAGGAGTTAGCATTTGTTGAAGTTTATATTTATGTAAAATAACAGTAAGTAGATTTTTAAATTTTTCTTAAAATTTTATGATCTAATAAGAAGAGAGACTCTTTGTCGTTGGGAGGCTTGATGAGGATTGGAGTGGATACACCTGCTGAGAGTATCCTGTAATGTTTTCATAAGATTAGAAAGGGTGAAATGAGAGCAGAAATGTAGGCAGAGGATGCCAAGGCTGTTTCCTGTTTCCTATGTAAAATTGAGCAGGGCAGAATCTCCCCAGCCCTCCCTGAACTCTTTTCCTCCTTGGGTCTGCTCTTACTGTCATGCTGGCCTTGACATCTGCTACAAGTGCACACACACGGGGAATCACACAGGGAAATGAACATATGTCCTGCCATGTGTGTGCCTGGCGTGGCTGCTTCCTCGATCCAGGCTTTGTTCTGTTACGAGGCTCTGCCCTCCTACTGTCAGGCCTGGCTCCTCATCATGGGCATGCAAGAATGGAATCGTTATCCCAGAGTACACTTTTTGACATGGATTACTTGTAGTTTAGTACTGGAGTTCAGAACTTTAGTTTCCCATCAGAAACCTGCCTCTTCTCAGGACACTGACCCTGATTGGGCATGATTTGCCCGATGAGACCCCACCTCCTCCCACAGGGTTTGCCTTCTCTTCAGAATACAGGAAAGTACATGTGGTTTCCAGAGGACCATGCTCTTATCTTAGAGGTACTTTCCTCTGCTGCCATCCCTTGAAGGGAGGGGGCTTCCTTCAATCTCAGTTCCAGGGACTATGCTTGACCCAGCAACACAGAGGAAGAAGCGACCTCATAGCAATGAGGGGCAAGCATGTTGATATTGGTGGGTATTTCTTCCTCAAAGTCTATCTGGGGACAGATGATGAAGACACTCACTTCTCTGCAATACACCATGATCAGGCTGTGGTCTTCATGACACATTTCAGCCTTGCCTATGTGTGTTGAACAGAGCTGGTCATCCTCATAAGTAACAGAAGAGAGCAATAAGTACAGGAAGACTTTCAGTCCCAGAATAGTGTTAGGACTAAATGTCAGAGAACAGGGGAACTGTAGGAGTTTGGGGACCTTAGCATGGATACCCTCTCAGTCTGCTCCCTTGTGGTATAAACAGTAAAGCCAATGATACTAAAAGGCCTTGAGTGCTCATCTCCGGGGCAGGTGGAGCCAGTGATGGGTGCCCCGAGTGGAGGATGCTGGAGAAAGAGGACAGTGTCTAAGGCAGTTGAAGAAAGAGGACAATGGCTTATGTAGTCAGGCCTAGAGGATGCAAGGGATGTCACAGCATAGTGTCCATAGGCATCCTGAGATGTCTCTCATTTTGTTTTAGGAAGAATATTGACAAAGGTAGTGATGGGAGGGTTATTTCAAGGATGCTGTTTTCATGTGTCCAAGTAAACTTTAGATTCCTAAGAACTTTGACCTCTAATGCTTTTAAAGACCGTATACCCCATGCCCGTATGCATATTCAGTTAGAAAATAAACGTAGATTATTTGGTGAATTCAAAGATGGGCTTATGGAGTGGCACAGCGTGATCTCAGCGTACACTGAAGCATGCTGATGAGGAGCTTCTTGGATCTTGTTTCTTCAGGTGGACTTGGATTAAAGTGGTGTTGAATCTCTGCACTGGGAGTGGGAGCAGCCATGGGGTGGGTGCCTTAATCCGAGTGCTTTCCTGGCTCTCTCTAGGCTGCTTCATTTGCTGTGAGGGGTAGGAGGAGGAGGAGTTTCCGGGCAATGGCCATATCTGTTCTGGTTGCTGACCAAGGTCGGGGGTCCCATAGGTGGAGTTCCAGGATGAGAGTGCACCCTTGGGGATGGCACTTAGAAAGAGTGGGGACTAGGCCTCAGTCGGGGAATGGTGGGCCAGGGTGGAGCTCCTTTGTATCAAGGAGTCAGGGCCGAGGGCCATGCAGGTGGGCCTGCAGAAGGTAGGTGGTGATACGGCGTTTCCAGTGATAACAGACTCATGGCACTGTTTTCCTGGGGCTGTTGGGGTTGCATGGAGCAGATTCTCACTCAGGCTCACTGTCTTAAGGAGGGACGAATGCTTTTTTATGAATATGCATAGGTCTGTGGGGCTGTGGAGCCTGGGAAATCCGAGGCTGGCGTGGAAGTCTGGGGCCCTCTAGCGGTGGTGGCACATCTTCAGCTCAGTGCCACTCACTGTCCCTATTTCTCTCTGTCCATTTCTGTCCTCACTGCGGTGCTTCCTTTCCTTCCTAGATTTTTTCCCTAAGTTTGACTATTCACCACCTCAGAGGCTGTATTCTATCCCATGACCTCTTGCTGTACTTCTTTCAAATCTAAATTTTCTTGATTATTTTTCTTAATTTACAGTTTCAAGATTAGACCTATTGGGAGCATTCTGTGCTCTACCTCGGTCCCTGGTTGAGCTATGGATTGGCGTCCCCCAATGTCAGGTGGTCTGGACTCCGTTTTATATGAAGAGCTGTGGCAGGGCAGTGAGGTTTTGTGGAACACAGGGAGCATCTGGCACTGTGCATGAGGTTGTGAGGTGGAAGAGAGCTCTTAAATCTACCAGCCTTGGTGATCTCCAGAACTAGGAGAGAGTGCTGGGGAAGCCAGTGCTGGCAGGCCTGGAGCCTCATATTTCTTTGGCATTTGTATGATAACTTGTAGTACTTGGTGTCTTGACTTATGTATGAACTAATTCAATTTAGATGCTTAGAAAATAAATGACCACTGGACCTGCAGGAGATTAGTAGTGGTGTTCCATAGCCTCAGACATTTCTTACACTTTTATCCACAGATAAGAAAAAAATAGCGATATTTGATTTGTTTTGCCAAGGCTTAGAGGGATCTAATTTGTGTTACTCATTGAGCAGCGGGAAACAGCAGACATTTCTAGGGTTTCTACCTGTCACCGTTCAGGAAACAGTGCACACAGTCCCCTTGGCTCTTCCCTGAACACTGACCAGAGGTCTGTCATTGCAGGCTGGGAGTCCTCCGTCAGCATCAGCTCCGGCCCCAGTGTCGTCCTTCTCTCGCACTTCTATCACGCCATCCAGCCAGGACATCTGCAGGTAACACTCTGCTTCAGATGCTGCCATGATCAGTGTGCAGCCAGAAATAAGCATTAGTGTCTGTAGGTCCTTGAATTTCCATTTGCTTATTCAATGTGCCTTTGGTCTAAACAGTTGGCCCAGTTTTATGTGTGGTTTGCTCACCAAGTTATCCATGCTAGTCTCATTTCTTCACTATGATGTCTATTCTCTTTTAAAATTGTTTTTACTTTCTGTGCTTTTATCCCACTGTTCTGCATGCAGTTCCAGTGCAGTGTTTTCTGAGTGTTGTCACCACAGTTCCGTGCAGTCTGCTGTTGTCTTGAAAGCTCCTCACTGCCAGAGTTCTCTGACACAAGGGTTCACTGTGACAGTTATCTGTAAGGATGCGTCACAGGCATCAAAGAGAAATTCCTTTGGTTCAGAATGGGTCCAGGCCTTGAAGCCTGCTAAGAATACCAAAGCCAGAAGAACACTGAAGTTCTCAAGGTCCCTCAATGATGTGGGTGAGAAGGCGCAGGATACTTCAGAAGGTTTTGCCTATGTGGAAAGAACTTGTTCTGAAGGAAAATTAATACTCCCTCAAGATCCGTGTCTCAGAACTAACAGGTTTCATCATAAAGAAAAAAGAACCGTGAACCACAAACCTCTTGGCAATTCCAAACATTCTTGTGTTTCATGCCTTTCTGCCAGTCGCTCAACTGCCTCAGAGGTGGAAGCTGGCAAGCGGGGCAGGCCCGGCCTGCTGCTGGAAGAGAAGGCAGATGGCGAGGCCACGTCCCGAAGCCGGCGACTGCTCCGGTACCTGTTCTCACTCTCGCACAGCTCGAGCGCCAGCAGCCTGCACAGGTTCCATGAGCTGGAGAGCTGTGCCGCTCGCCTGCACACTGCCAAGTCCTCCAGCGGGCTGGCAGGGAGTATGGGCTTCTGCTCTGACGAGATGGGAGATGACGATGTCTTTGAGGACAGCACATCTGCAAAACTGAAGAGTAGGGTTCTTCGGGCGCCTCTCTGCTCCACGGAAAAGGACAGCGACCTGGATTGTCCTTCTCCCTTCTCTGAAAAATTACCCCCCATATCTCCCGTGTCCACATCAGGGGATGTCTGCAGGTTGGTTTGCCAGGAAGTGCCATTCTAGCCATCTCTGCTCTCATCGGGAGCCTCATCTTGCTTTAATATGTGAAGTTTCAGGAAAATGAAGTAATAGGAAGTTGTAACCAGTTGTGGGTTGATCGTTTTCTCCAGAAGAATGGAGTATCAGTATCATTTGAAAAAATTTTTATGATGTGAGTCCCAAGATAGTTTCACAAATAGTAAAAGAGGAAGAAGCTGGCTGGGCGTGGTGGCTCACGCCTGTAATCCCAGCACTTTGGGAGGCTGAGGCGGGTGGATCACCTGAGGTCAGGAGTTTGAGACCAGCCTGGCCAACATGGCGAAACCCCGTCTCTACTAAAAATTCAAAAATTAGCCGGGCGTGGTGGTGGGCGCCTGTAATCCCAGCTACTCAGGAGGCTGAGGCGGGAGAATTGCTTGAACCCAGGAGGCGGAGGTTGCAGTGAGCTGAGATTGCACCACTGCACTCCAGCCTGGGCAACAAGAGTGAAACTCCGTCTAAAAAAACAACAAAAAAAAAAAAAAAGGAAGAAGCTACACATATTAAAGGCCAAGCTGACTCTTCTAAACTAAAAATAAGTAGACTTTGCATAAAGAAACTGGAAGAAAGAAACTAGTATCTCCAGCTTTCCAGCCTGATGGTCCAGATTTTAAGCATTGTTGCATCTCCCAGCCTCTTTTTTAACCCTTGCTCCCCACCCACCCCCAAAAAGTGTGTGGGGACTGGCTGTTCTCCAGTAGCTCCTTCCTTCCTTCCTTTTAACTGGGGTGTAGCCAACCTATGTCCCGTCCTAACTCTGTTTCCCCCCTTTGTCTTCCCTTATGCAGCATCCTTGTCTGGCCTCCATAATTCACTTTTTGTCATGACTCTTGTGCCCTCCTCATTCTGACCTTTCCCCAGTCTCCACTCCTTAGTGCCAACTGTCATCATTTCTAACATTTGGATCAGAGACCCCCTCACTAAAACAAACAGCCTGAGAGCCTGGCTCCTTCCAGAGGACGGGTGCCCCAAACTGTTCTCTAGCTGCTGGAAAAGACCCCTCTGTTTCTTAAAAGCCTGTTAAGTTCCTTCAGGCTAATAGCTACATCTTGGTGCATAATTCTTGGAAATAGAGAGTGCTTTCAAGTTAATTTCTCACTTACTGCTGTTAGTAGTCCCAAGAAAAAGAGATGAAATTGCAGCATCTTGTAATGGTGAGTGTTTTAGGTCTAGGAGAGGTACTGTGATATTTGTTTACTTCCTGAGAGACGACAGAAATACATAGTTGTGGGGTATGAAGGTAAATTCAGTGATTATAGCTAAAAAGCAAATATCATTTAAAGTCACTAGTATTTTTAGAAGTTGGGATGCTGGTTTTATTTTACATAGAAATTTTTCCTCTAATTATTTTACCATCTTATGTTCTCAAAAATGATTCTATGTTGCTTTAAATTCATCTTTCAGTGAAGTTCTCATGTCATATCAAAAAATGACTGCTTTGTCATTTCTTACATCATTTTTTCCTTTCTGTTGCCAAATGCCCTCCAGACTTTCCATGTTGGTGCGGTAAGCTAGAAAGTTTTAGTTTGTAGTGATTGTTTTCATTTGTGTTTCTATGTTTTTGTGCCCATAGTCACTTCTGTAATGTTTGTTTCTGAGTATCCTTTGGGGGGATTCACCTGCCACTGAAGCATCAGCTTCCCTGTCATGGGACTCTCCTTGGAATGACGGGTTTTCCTTCCACTATAGGATCTGCCACTGTGAAGGGGATGATGAGAGCCCCCTGATCACCCCCTGCCACTGCACAGGAAGCCTCCACTTCGTGCACCAGACCTGCCTGCAGCAGTGGATCAAGAGCTCCGACACGCGCTGCTGCGAGCTCTGCAAGTATGAGTTCATTATGGAGACCAAGCTGAAACCGCTGAGAAAAGTACGTGGGAGGAAGGGATGCTTCACCCTTCCTGAAACCAGTGACCCCCAGAGAGCTGGTGTCTCAGGTTATGAGGTCATGGCTTGCCTACGTTCATTTCCTTAAAAAGTTGGGACTGGTGCTTACATTTGCATTGTAGAGATTGTTGTTTCTGGTGCCGATTTTCAAGTCCCCCTCCTCAGGAAGAAGCTCTTTCTGACCATTCATAATCCTTCTTTTCCCTTCAAAGTAAGACTGCTTGCTTGTCGGTGTCAGTCATCTGGCCTTTGACCACAGACTGTTTGTGACATATCTTAGTCAGGACCTAATTTTATACGTACTAACTGTTGACATCCTGCCTCTCTGATTAGGACTGTCTGTTGGAGATTGGTATCTCCTCAGCACCCAGCACAGTGTAGTACACAGTAAATTTATTTGTATACACCCATAAGTATTTGCTGGATGGGAGTGTGAGTAGGTGGATAGGGAAAAGAAAGAAAGCACAAACGTTGCAAGATGTGCAGCTGTCTTCAGAAAGGACCCACAGGCGTTGCATGACACGCAGCTGTCTGGAGGCCCATGTCGCTGTGCCCTCTGAGAGGAGCTTTGTCCAAAGCACTGGCTTTCTGTTTAAATGTTGACTGTTTCATACATCTCTCTAGATGCCCAGCACAAAAGGTTTTGTCTGGAAGAATAAAAGACTGTTCCTGTCCCAGAATATTAATATATAAATTGCAAGATAAGTCACATCATCAAGTACTAGCCAATTAAATACTAAATGATGTGCTGGTAGAGCATATCAGTCATTCAGAAAAGGAAATGCTCGTTATGGGCTAGAGTGCTGGGGAAGTGGAGCGATGGTAGCCTCACAGGGTGTTTAGGTTTTAGAGCAGTTCTTGAAGGATTACTGGGATTTGCAGGCAGAGTAAAAGGAGTTTAGAGAGGTCAAGCTGTCTGTGGAGTAAAGCATACCCTAGAAAGGTGAGGGTGAGCATTAACAGGGTGTCAAGCTACGTGTGTTGTAGGAGTAGCAGGAAGCATGGGGCACTGAGACACTGACTCTGTGTTATAGGTAGGAAGATGAGGGAACTTGCTAGTGTATAAAATCCCAGCAGAAAACAACCAGATGTTAGAGAAGGCTTGCGCAAACTGCTTTAAAAAATGTTTTGCCCAGTAGAAGCCTTGTAATTTATTGGGTGCCTACTCTATGCTAATCTCTCAATATAGGAAGTCTTTTAGGCTCTATTTTCAACTACCCTGCATAGACCCATCTGGAAAGAGGCTGTGACTAGGGTTGGCAAAGGATATGTGCAGAGTGTTTACACATTGTTCTTTCTCTCTACCTTTATGTGTTTTCTCCCGATTCGGAAACCAGTAAATGAAAAAGAAAGTCTGGCTATTTGGAGTAAATTAATGAGCTCCTAGAGGAGATGGGACTAGCAGAGTCTGCTTGTACCAGGAACTCTTAGCGTCGATTTCGAGCTGTTGCTGCCAAAGTAGCAAGGACCAAAGAGTGAGCGTCTTCTGCCATTCACCTTCACAATGTAGTGTGACCCATCTGCTAGTGTGTTGTGGCATCATCAACCCTCTTCTTCTACTCGTCCATGCCAGTCAGCACATCAGGGAGACTTAAAACGTAGCACCTGGGTCCTGGGCCAACATACTGTTTTCATTAGGACTGAAATCATAGAATTCTTTATCAGGCCATTTTTTGTCTGCTTGCAAGAATAAGCAGACAAGGGGATTTTTGATGGTAGTTCAACATTCATCTTGATCCCGGCTTCTTTTCATTGCATAGAACGTTGGCTGCACCTGGTACCTGGTTGAAGCCAAGTGGTTTTAGGAGAACAAACTTGTGGGAATGCATCTAGTTTGGGAAGGGAGAAGTGGGGCGGAAAGCCAATCTTACCTGCCTACAATGCTCTCACCCCACCAGAGCCCTTTTCCAGAAGCCTGAGCCTCACACTTTGTGTTGTTTTTCTAGTGGGAGAAGTTGCAGATGACGTCCAGCGAGCGCAGGAAGATCATGTGCTCAGTGACATTCCACATCATTGCTATCACATGTGTGGTCTGGTCCTTATATGTGCTCATTGACCGTACCGCCGAGGAGATCAAGCAGGGGCAGGCAACAGGTGAGTTCTCAGGCTGAAGAGCAAGCTCAGCACAGGGGCCGGGATAGCTCACAGGAGTCCTGGGGTCAGAGGATTTTCCAGTCAGCCAAAAACGTCTGGGTTTCCGGAGGAGGGACATCAGTTAGAAGGCAGCAGACCCCTTTTTGGCGTTTCTTTTGCTGTGGTGGTAGTTTTTGAAACCCAGTCAGGAGAGTTCATATTCTGGAACATGAGAATCTGCAAACTGCGTCCTGGAAAAGCAGGAAGTAGCTGGACACTGTCTTCCACTCTTCTTTGACTAAACGTCATTGGATGAGTTGTGAATCCATTGGTCAGTTGTGT
This sequence comes from Chlorocebus sabaeus, assembly GCF_047675955.1. Classification (NCBI taxonomy): domain Eukaryota; kingdom Metazoa; phylum Chordata; class Mammalia; order Primates; family Cercopithecidae; genus Chlorocebus; species Chlorocebus sabaeus. The sequence continues at coordinate 49,573,084 of NC_132912.1, read as the reverse complement.
AGTCTTGTAGTCCCAGATACTTAGGAGGCTGAGGGATGGAGGATTGCTGGGGGCTCAGGAGTTCAAGGCTGTAGTGTGCCATGATCACACCTGTGAATAGCCACTGCGCTCCAGCCTGGGGAACATATAGCAAGACTGCATCTCTTAAACAACTACAACAACAGAATCAGTTGATTATGGGAAGTTCAGAAGTTGTGTTTTTCTTTACTTCAGATCTTAAATAAAATCTAATAGGCTGAGTTTTTCCCTTCCAGGAATCCTAGAATGGCCCTTTTGGACTAAATTGGTGGTTGTGGCCATCGGCTTCACCGGAGGACTTCTTTTTATGTATGTTCAATGTAAAGTGTATGTGCAATTGTGGAAGAGACTCAAGGCCTATAATAGAGTGATCTATGTTCAAAACTGTCCAGAAACAAGCAAAAAGAATATTTTTGAAAAATCTCCACTAGCAGAGCCCAACTTTGAAAATAAACATGGACGTGGAATCTGTTATTCCGACACAAACTCTTCTTGTTGCACAGAGCCTGAAGACACTGGAGCAGAAATCATTCACGTCTGATTGTGTGTGGGTTGTCATTTTCCTGGACATCCATGAAGAGCCGAAGGAAATTGTTTACTGCCAATTGTATACCTTTCTTATGTCCTTTAATAGCATAGACTGGACAGGTGACTATAGTGGCTTCTCTTTTTCTAAACCTTCCGTAGTCTCCTAGAAAATCCTCCTGTGGGCCAGGCATACCTGGGTACTGCCTCTGCCTGGCAGCTCTGTGGGAAGGTGGAAGACCCCACGATGACCTGATGGGGAGCCAGCAGAGTTCCTGCCCATGGTCTTGAGCAGAATGAGAGAATAAAATGCCAATCCCAAGGGAAGAGCAGGAGCAGGGGCGCCCAGGCCCTGATCCGCAGCTGCCTCCAGCTTGCAGCAGTCCCCAGCCTGGAGCAGAGCATTGGGGAATGTCTAGCCATGATGAGAGGATTCCCTCTGCACCACGGTGAACCCCCGGAGATGGTATTGAAACAGACCCCCAAACATAGACTCCTGCCCGCCCTTTGCCGATGCAGCCTCCTCCATGCTCTTGAGCAGGTGGGGCTGTGGTGCTCTGTGGTGGCGCGTGATTCACTGAGCAAACAGCACTTTACAGAAGAAAATCTTTATTTTGTAATATGTGTGTCCAGTGGGATTGACACTCAAAAAAAGTTTCATTTAAAAATCTTTCCTTCCTTACCTTTGTATCTCCTTTACATCATGAGAGATCAAAAACCCATTTTGCCTTATATATGCTAAGAAGCGTGGCATTCGTTTTGTTCATAAAATAGACTCATGACTTTAAGACAGGACAAGCAGGCCAGAGGCTTTTTAAATCACAGATCTCATGGGAATTAATGGATGCTAAATGGCAATTAAAGCATGATTCCTATGCTTTTGGGCCTGTTTTATGACAAGGTGTTATTTCATAGACCTGCCCTGTATGTTTCTTTTTTGTCAACACTGAAAAAGAACAGTTTATGAGATCTAAATGGAAAGAGAGGAAGTGAATAATGATAACAAAACTGAATATTTTTAAAATATTCCTTTATAGTTAAATCTCTCCAGTTGGTGCTGGCTTCACATTGAAAGAGCAGCCATGTGCCACCCTGGCTGGGGTGTGTGCACTGCAGGTTCTCTCTTGCATGCAAGATGAGCGCTGGCCCACCATGCGGTTTCTGCTCGGGGAGGTTCTGTGGAGTCACTGCCAGGGCCACGAGGCAGGCGGGCTGGCTCTGGGACGAGGGCCAGGTGTGAGCAAACTGCCAGGGTCTGCTGTGCCACTGCTCCCTGGCCACACGCCCGCCCAGCTGTCGCCTTAACCGGACTGAACAGACAGGATCGTTCGGGGCCCTTGGCCCCACTCTCAGTCCATTCTGTCATCAGGGATTACCACTTGTACCATTTTCATAAAACAAAACCAAAATCACTACCATCAAATGGCCTTGTCCCTCTAAAAAGTCTGCTTAAAATTATGTTTTTAAAACCCAGTTTCTTAGTTCCAGGCAAATAGTTACCTCCGGGAAAGTTGCCGGGGGGCCTGAAACCCAATGTAAGTAGCGCAGATGCTTCCTTTCCAGGCCACTCTCTCACCCAGCCTGCAGGGAGGAGTTGGGAGATGCTGGGGGTCCTGCCCTCAGTCTCTCTGGGCCTTAGGTGTTTCGTTTGTCCTGCTAAGGGGATGAAGCAGACACAAGGTGATTTCTTTGCCTTTCAGAGTGAAAGCCCTGGAGTTCGTTTTGAAGGCCAGGAGGCTGAAGGATCTCTAAGCTATGATGTGGGCTTTAAAGTAGCAGGCTTTATCCTTTTGTCTTCTCCAAGCCAGTGTCTGATTCCTTGGCAACACAGGTCTTAGTCTGTGGAGTGGCTCTGCTGTGGCCTTCTTCTGGCCAGGCAGGCACTGTCCAGCCATAGCCAGCTCCTGAAAATAGCGCAGCCTCCCCTTTCTCCCAGGCCACATCCAGCCCATGCCTATGTTCACTGTGCCCTGAAGTGCAATTACCCGTACCCCTTCTCAGCCTGGGGACCCCAGGCAACCACAGACTGTCCACTCAGGGGAGCTGAATCCCAGGTCAGCCCTGCCAGTGTCCCTTAGGAACTGCCCAGGCAAGGCCCCTGGTTTTGTGTACTTGTTCCTGTCACCCAGCAGTAAATGAGTGTTTCAGGTGAAGACCAGGATAGATTTCCTAAGTGTGAATCCCAACTTCACAAATGGAACCCGTTATGCTGAACTTGAAAAGCACCAAGACATCCTGTAGATAGGAAAGTAGTTAGGTAGGGACAGCCCCTGGGCAGCCCACCCAGTGTAGCTGGCACCCCACTATGGCAAAGGTGCCTTGATAACTGAGCCCTGTACCCCTCCCATGCCCAACCAGATTCTCATGGGAAGCCCTCTCCCTTCTTTTCTGCCTAACACCATCTCATCATTTCTGGCCTCACTGTGGACAGTCCACACACATTCTTCTTTCCCCTCCTGGTGGGGCACATGGCCACCCCCTTGCCTTTTCTTTTCTTGAAGGTTCTAGTTCAGCTCCTGATTCATCAGACCCTTCTAGCCCCCTGCGTCTAGCAGTGAAGCATGAAGCCTGGCGGGGATGTGGTACTCCCATCTGGTGTGGCCACTGGCTCTGCCAGTGTTCCTGTAGCCTCGGAAAACTTGCTCTCTCGATTCTTTTGGGTGCCGTGTACTCACCAGCTTCCCCCCACCCCCCATTTTGCACCTGGCTTTAGTGAAAGGATGGCATTTGGTTGACCCATATAGAAACCCAGAATGAGGTCTCAGGGCCAGGAGGCCTGGTACTTGTAGGCCAGGCAAGGGGAAGAGGCAAGTGTCTGGGGTATCACTAGCCAGCCCTCTCTGATTTGGCGTCTACTCCCCATAAGTCATAGTACCATAAGCAGGCTTCTGGCCTCAGCAATTTGGTCTTTGTGCCCAAGTTTATTGTGAGGATTTCCTGAAAACTTTATAAAAGATCTCTTCCTACTCCAGGCCTCTAATGTTTTTCCCCTTTTTGCTTCAGTCCACTCGCAGTCGTGTAGGCCTAGTTTTCAAACCTGCACATATGTCCTACCTGGCCACAGGCATGCAGGCCTCAGGTAGCTGGGCCAGTTTGGGAGCCTTAGGTGATGTCTGCATGATCTGGGGCTGCCTCTGCACCCCTGGTGTGGGCTTCAGGGTTGGAGAAGGGCTGGGACCAACCGGGTGAGATCCACACGGCTCTGGATGTGGCTGGAGGCAAATACGCGCTTGAATTGCTTTCCCTTTTGAATCTGGTATGAAGCATGCAATTTCCATTTCTAGCCCAAGGAAAGACCAAAACATAGGGAAATAAAAGCATTTATCTTTGTCTTGGAAGTAGCTGTTGAAGTTGTGCAGTTGATCAATGCACAGTTAGATGCAATGTTTATAGAAATTGATTGGTAAACCAAATTTACACTGGCATGTGTGGTGTAGTTTCTAAAAGGCACTTCACATTTGAAATTTTTCTTACCTTAGAAAGTTTCTAGTGATCTAAATGTCTAGTTTTGTATTCTTTTGTGTATGTTCACTGGTTCTCAGTATTACCACTTGAAAAATTCTCTGTACAGGGGGGTTTGTGCTATACACTGGGACGTCTCATTGCAGCAATAAAGCCTTTCTTACAAAGGAGTTTTGCCATGAGAGTGTTTTCCTGCAGGGAGACTGGGGATGTTGGCAGGCACTCCAGTTCCCTGACCCCCTTTCCAGGGTTGTCTGGCTTGCACATCCGGAAATAATATGTGGCTCCTGGAGGTATCTGTTTTCCTCAGCCTCCCTCAGACACGTGTGCCGGGGGTGGCCCGGCAGTGTCTGGTTGAGTGTGTGGGATGGGAGTGAAAACAGGCATTTCTCACAGGTGTGCTTGCTTCAGACACCCAGATCCTACCTACGCTCACCACCCTGAGGGAAGATAGACTTGAGTCTGTGTCACCACATGACCGCGGAGCACTTGATTATGAACCAGCCTTATCCATAGAAACTCGCTCCTGACCCACAGCCCAGCTGAGAAAGCACCAGGGAGACCAGCAGGGTTGCCGGTGACAGCTCTGCCACACTGCATCCCCTGACTCTGCCAGGGCCTCTGAGGGAAGGCAGTGCCACGATCCTCAGACAGCAAACTGCCCACAGGGCTGGGAGTGCTGAGGGCTGGTTGCAGCTTCCCTACCACATGCGTGGCCAGGGTCAGGGGTTGCGCGAGGTGAGGGGAGGGAAGCCAGGCTTGCCCGGATGTGCTGCTGCCTCAGAGGTGATCCACAGAACTCTTCCATTCTGGGCTGCCAGCCGACTTGGGAGCTAGGCACAAGGCTGCTTTGCAGAGCCATGGTCACAGCTGTCCCGAGGAGTGGAGGCCTGTGGCTCCAGGTGGGGGACAGGCCCGCAGAGCTGCTGAGCCTGTGTAGGAAGGACTGTGCTTATGGCCAAGAGGAGGTGGGATGGCCCCTGAGCTCTGTGCTGAGAAGGGTGGAACTGAAAGAGGAGCCTGCCCCTGTAAGAAGGTGAGGGTGGTGGCTCTCAGGGGGAGCCACTATGCTTTTGGGGAATTTTGGGAGTTTTTCTGAAGGCACACCCGACAGGGTCTGGGTGCGGGCAGGCTTGAGAGGATGTAACCGGCCACACTGATGGGGTACCCTGCCGCGAGGGACTCCCCACAGTCTGTGTCAGGATAGTAAACTGCTCAAAAGCAGCTTTCTGTTTTTGTCAATAAACTTTTGTACTAGCAAACAGCCATGTGCATTCACTTAACATATTATCTACGGTTGATTCACTGCTACAGTGGGCAAAGTTGAATCGTTGGGACAGATTGTATGGCCTACAAAGCCTACAATATTTACCGTGTGCCCCTTTGTAGGAAAAGCTTGCCAACTCTTTGTCAATGTGAAGGATGTCCCTAGAGTTGCTGGTGCACAGCCTGTGTGATATCTTGATAACAGAGGCGTTGAGTCACTCTCCAGGGCCTTGGAAGTGCCACTGTGACCTGCAATCCTGCCACACCTCTGAGTTGGTTGGCCTCGAGAAAGCCAAGAGGCAACTCCTCACCACTGGGGTATCAGGCTGGTGGGAGGCACATGATCCCTGGGGCTCACCTCGAGCTCAACCAGATGACCAGGGAATGCAGCTGGCTTTTCTTTGGAGAAGAGGGAGTCTCTGAGGAAGCATTAAGGAGAGCTTCTGTAAGGTAAAATCAGTACAGCGGAGGGAAAGGCATATGACAAAGCTGTCAACATGGTGATTAAAAAAAGAGATTGAAAATCAACCTGGTTCCTTTCCCAGGGAAAGGCCCCTTGGGACAGTCAGGGGCAGAGGCCCTGTTACAAGGTCCTGCTCCCAGAGCCACAGCTATGCAGTTGAAGGCATCACGCTCATATAGGTAAATATATAGAAAGTACTATGTGTGTGTGTGTGTGTGTGTATGATGTATTTTGCTTCATTTACACATTACATCACTTTGCAGCTTGCTTTTTTCATCTAACAACCAGTTTATTTTCTATGTTAGAACACAGGCACCTACCTTATTCTTTCTAACTCGTGCAGGATTTCTTTAAATCCTCCTGGATATAGATTTTTAGGTTGTTTACTAATTTTTGATATTAGAAATAAGGCTGCAGTCCACATCCATGTCATTTATTTTGGTACACTTGGGGGTGTGTGAGGGAGGGAGGGGCACTTCTGAAGATAGATTTCTAGAAGTAGGAAAAGGGTAGATGCATTTGATCTTCTAAGTTGCAAAACTGATCTCTAAAATGATTCACTTACCTTCCTACAGTGAGAATGAGTCTTTCTTGAGCCACATCACAAGTGTTATTTTTAAAGTTGTTCCTAAAATGATTGTTACTCCTTTGTATGTCACTGAAGTTTTACTCTCCGTTTCTCAGATATATGAAATTGAGCATTGCTTGTTTACTGCCTATTTACTCCTGTCCCTACACATGTAGAGCCCCCCAATTATCAGTATCCCCCCCCACAGTGGTGCATTTATTACAATCCATGAGCCTTCACTGACTCATCCTCATCCAAAGTCCACAGTTCAAGGTTCACTCTTGGTGTTCTACATTCTGTGAATCTGGACATGTATCCAACACTTTAGTGTCATACAGAGTTGTGTTACTGCCCTAAAAATCCTCTGTGCCCTGCCTATTCATCCCTCCCACTGCCCTAGCCCCTGGCAGTCTTTTTACCGTCTCCACAGTTCTGCCTTTTCTGCAATGTTGTATCTTTGGAATCTTATAATATGCACCCTTTTCAGAGGGACTTATTTTAGTGATGCACACTTAAGTTTCTTCCACGTCTTTTCATGGCTTGATAGCTCATTTCTCTTTAGTACTGAATAATATTTCTATTGTCTGGATATACCAGTTTAGTTACTCACCTACCAAAGGGCATCTTTGGTTGCTTCCAAGTTTTGACAATTATGAACAAAGCTGCTCTAGACATCCATATGAGGGTTTTCGTGGGGACGTAAGTAAATACCAAAGAGTGCAATTGCTGGATGGTGTGGTAAGAGTATATTTAGTTTTGTAAGAAACTGCCAAGTTGTCTTCCTAAGTGGCTATACTGTTTTGCATTCTCTCCAGTTCCTATTGCTCCACATCCTCCTCCATATTTGGTGCTGTCAGTATTCTCAATTTTGGCCATTCTAATATGTATTTAGTGGTATCTCGTTATTGTTCTAATTTGCATTTCCCTGATAACAGATAATGTGCGGCTTTTTTTTTTTTTTTTTTTTTTTTTTTGAGATGGAGTTTCACTTTTGTTGCCCAGGCTGGAGTGCAATGGCGCAGTCTTGGCTCACTGCAACCTCCACCTCCCAGGTTCAAGCGATTCTCCTGCCTCAGCCTCCCAAGTAGCTGGGATGGCAGGCATGCACCATCATGCCTGGCTAATTTTATATTTTTAGTAGAGACAGGTTTTTCCATGTTGGACAAGGCTGGTCTCAAATTCCCAACCTCAGATGATCCGCCCACCTCGACCTCCCAAAGTGCTGGGATTACAGGCGTGAGCCACCACGCCCCCAGCTGTGCAGCTTCTTTTCACATACTTACTTGCCATTTGTAGATCTTCTTTTGTTTGTTAAAGTCTTTGGCCCATTGTTCAATCAGATTGTTTCCTTACTGTTAAGTTTAAGAGGGCTTTGTATATTTTAAGTAACAATCTTTTATCAGTTGTGTCTTTGCAAATATTTCCTCCCTCTCCTAATGTGGTCTTTTGCAGAGCAGAAGGTTTTAATTTTAATTAAGACTAACTTACCAATTATTTCTTTCATGGACCATGTTTTTGGTGTTATATCTAAGAAGTCATAGCCATACCTAGGTCATCTAGGTTTTATCCTATGTTATGGGAGTTTTATAGTTTTGAATTTCACATTTAGATCTATAATCCATTTTGAGTTAATTTTTGTGAAGAGCATAAGGTCTATATCTAGATTCATGCTTGTTTGTTTTTGCATGTAGATACCCAGTTGTTCCTGCACCATTTGTTGAAAAGGCAATCTTTGCTCCATTGTAGTGTCTGTGCTACTTTGTCAAAGATCAGTTGACTGTATTTATGAAGGTCTATTTCTGGGCTTTCTATTCGGTTCCATTGATCTATTTGTCTATTCTTTCACCAGTATGGCACTATTTTGATTACTGTAGCTTTATAGTGAGTCTTGGAGCTGGGTAGTATCCATTTTCCAAATTCGTTGTTTTCCTACTATATTGTTGTGTTAGCTGTTCTGGGTCTTTTGCTTCCGCATCTAAACTTTAGAGTAAGTTTGTCAATATCCACAACATAACTTGCCGAAATTTTGATTAGGATTGCATTAAATCTATAAGTCAAGTTTTGAAGAACTGACATCTTGACAATATTGAGTCTTTCTGGGGAATATTTACTTATGTCTGTTTATTTAGTTTCTCTTTGATTTCTGTCATCAGGGTTGCAGTTTTCCTCATAAAGATCTTGTATGTATTTTATTAGATTTAAACCTAAGTATGTATTTTTGGAATGTTAATGTAAACAGTACTTTGTTTTGAATTTCAATTTCCACTTGTTCATTACTGGTGAATAAGAGAGTGACTGACTTTTGTATATTAACCTTGTATCTTACAACCTTACTGTAACCACTTATTAGTTCCTAGGAGTTTATTTGTCCATTCTTTTGGATTTTCTACATAGATGAGCATGTCATCTGTTTTATTTCTTACTTCCCATTACGTGTACCTTTTATCTCCTTTTCTTGTCTTACTGCATTAGGTAGGATTTCATGGTATTTCAACATTTTATTATAAAAATTTTTAAACATAAAAAAGTTTAACTATATAGTAAGAATATATATAAACCCTAGAATCTACAATTAACATTGTTATCTGTATGCTTTACCACAGATTTCCATCTATTAATCACTCTATTCACCCATCAACTTAGGTTTTTATGTATTTCAGAGTCAACTGCAGCCATAATTATACTTCACCACAAAAGTTTCAGTATGCATATCATTCACTAGAGTTCAGTATTTGCTCATGGTTCTTTTTGATTTTGGGTTAATATTTACATACAGTGAAATGCGTACATCTGAAGTGTACCATTTGATGACTTTTGATAAATGTATCTATCTAGGTAACCTAAACCCTATCCAAATATAGAACATTATCCCAATCCTGAAAACTTGTTTTTTTTTTTTTTTTTGGAGACGAAGTCTTGCTCTTGTCCACCAGGCTGGAGTGCGATGGCGCGATCTCGGCCCACTGCAGCCTCCGCCTGGGTTCAAGCGATTCTCCTGCCTCTGCCTCCCGAGTAGCTGGGATTACAGGCACCTACAACCACTCCAGGCTAATTTTTGTATTTTTAGTAGAGATGGGGTTTCACCGTTTTGACCAGGCTGGTCTCAAACTCCTGACCTCAGGTGATCTGCCTGCCTCAGCCTCCCAAAGTGCTGGTATTACAGGCGTGAGCCACCGCATCTGGCCCCTGAAAACTTCTTAATGCTGCTTTCTAGTCCACCCCTGTCCCCATCCCCACTCCCACCAAAATCAAACCCTGTTCTTCTTTCTTTCCCACCAGAGACTGGTTTTAGCCTGCTCCCAAATGTAATTGTAAGTCATACAGTATATACACTCTTTTGTGTAATGATTTTTTCAGTCAACATGTTTTTGAAATTCATCCATGCTATTGTATCAGTTATCTTGTTCCTTTTTATTGTTGAATAATACTCCATCGCATGACTGTACCTTTCTTACCCGTTTTCTTATTACTAAATACTTCAACTATTTCCAGTTTTTTTGGCTATTATGAAGTGGTAAGAATATTTTTGTGGACATATGTTTTTATTTGTCTTAATTACCTGGGAATGGAATGCTGTTTCAGAGAGGGTAGGGATATGTTTAGCTTTATAATAAACTGTGAGATGTTTTTCCAAAGCAGGAGCACCATTTTGCATTCCCACCAACACTGTGTGAAGGTTCAGTTACTCCATATCCTTGCCAACATTTGGTGTTGTCAATCATGACCTTTTTTGACATTCTGGATATAGATTAATAGTTGTAGTGGTAGTCTAGATTTGTAGTTGTATTTCATTGTGGTTTTAATTTGCATTTTTCTAACGACTAATGATGTTGAGCATCTTTCCATGTACTTATTTGCCATTTGCAAGTCTTATCTGTTTCTTTATATCAAGGGCCAGAAAATGCCAGCCCACTGACCAAATGTAGTCCATGGCCTGTTTTTGTAAGGCTCTTGAGGTAGGGTTGTTTTAAGAATGGCGATCATTAAAAAGGCAACAACAGATGCCGGCGAGGCTGTAGAGAAATAGGAACACTTTTACCCTGTTGGTGGGAGTGTAAGTTAGTTCAGCCATTGTGGAAGATGGTGTGGTGATTCCTCCAGGATTTAGAACTAGGAATACCATTTGACCCAACAATCCCATTACTGGGTATATCCCCAAAGGATTTTAAATCATTCTACTATAAAGACATGCACTCATATGTTTATTGCAGCACTAATTACAATAGCAAAGACTTGGAACCAACCCAAATGCCCATTAATGATAGACTGGATAAAGAAAATGTGGCACATACACACCGTGGAACACTATGCAGCCATAAAAAAGAATGAGTTCATGTCCTTTTCAGGGACACAGATGAAGCTGGAAGCCATCATTCTCAGCGAACTAACACAGGAAAAGAAAACCAAACACTGCATGTTCTCACTTATGAGTGGAAGTTGAACAATGAGAACACATGGACACAGGAAGGGGAACATCACACACTGGGGCCTGTCGGGGGGTTGGGGGGCAAGTGGGGGAAGAGCATTAGGACAAATGCCTAATCCATGTGGGGCTGAAAACCCTAGATGATGGGTTGATAGGTGCAGCAAACCACCATGGCACATGTATACCTATGTAACAAAGCTGCACCTTCTGCACATGTATCCCAGAACTTAAAGTAAAAAAAAAAAAAAAAAAGAATATGACAACAAATTGTATGTGGCCTGAAAAACCTTAAATATCTGACAGAAAAAAATTCTGCTTCTATTATGCATTTATAGTGTATATCTTACATATAGCATATTGTTGGGTGTTAATTTTTAAAATGCATTATGATAATCTCTTTTAGTTTTGAGTTTTTAGTCCATTAACATTTGATGGGCCAGGTGTGATGGCTTATGCCTGTAGTCCTAGCACTTTGGGTGGCTGAGGTGGGAGGATCACTTGAGCCTAGGAGTTGGAAACCAGCTTAGGCAACATAGGGAGACCCTGTTTCTACAAAAACTAAATTAAAAATTTTAAAACATTTGATATCATTATTGATAAGGCTAGAGTTACGTCTACGATTTTATTATTTGATTTTTGTTTTTATCTCTGTTTTTATTTCTCTGTTCCTTTTTCCTGTCTTCATTATTTATGAATTTTTAGAATTCCATTTTAAGTCCTTGATTGCTTTTTATCTATATTGCTTTAAATTATTTTTAGTGGTTGCTCTAGGGATTATAATCTAACTCTCTAAATTTTTACAAACTACCTAGAATTAATACTGTACCACTTGATATAAAATGTAGAAACCATGTAACAGAGTAAGTCCATTTACTACCCATTGTCTTTTATGCCATCTTCATGTGTATTATATTTACATGCATTATAAATACCACATGACAATATTATAATACTTGCTTTAAATAGTTATATATATTTTAAAGAAATTAAGAAGGGGAAAAGTCTTTTGCATTTTCCAAATATCTACCACTTCTGGTTTTATTCATTCCTTCCTGAGGATCTGAGTTTCCATCTAGCATTTCCCTTCAGCCTGAAGAATTTCCTTTAGCACGTTTTTGTGGTGCAGATCTGTTGGTGACAGATTCTCTTAGTTCTATGTTAACTGAAATTTTTGTTTTCATACTTGAAGGATATTTTTGCTGGTTACAGAATTCTGTGTTGGTAAATTTTTTTTCTTTTAATGCTTTAAAAATACTGTTCCACTATATTTTGGCCCCACACAGTTTCGGATTAAAAGTTAGCTGTAGGGCTGGGTGCGGTGGTGCATGCCTGTAATCCCAGCACCCTGGGATGCCAAGGCAGGTGGATCACCTGAGGTCAGGAGTTCAAGACCAGCCTGACCAACATGGTGAAACCCTTCCTCTACTAACTACAAAAAATTAGTCGGGTATGGTGGCGCATGCCTGTAATCCCAGCTATTTGGGAGGCTGAGGCTTGAATCGCTTGAACCCAGGAGGCAGAGGTTGCAGTGAGCCGAGATCCACCATTGCACTCCAGCCTGGGCAACAAGAGCAAAACTCTGTCTAAAAAATAAATAAATAAAGTTAGCTGTAATTCGTGTTTTTTTTACACTCTATGTGTTATGTTTTGCTGCTTTTGAGATTTTTCTCTTTAATTCTGGTTTTGAGCAGTTTAACTCTGAATTATGTAGGTATGGTTTTCTTTGTATTTATTTTAGTTGCGTTTGGCTGAGCTTCTTGAAGCTTTAAATTAACATCTTTCACTAAATTCAGGGAAATTTTGGCCTTGGTCTCCTCATATATTTGTTCTGCCTCATTCTCTTTCATCTTCCCTCTCTGAAGACTTCAATTATATGTATGCCAGTTGTTTTGATATTGCCTCATAGATCTCTGTGGCTCTGTTTATTTAAAAAAATTATCTCTGTACTTCTGACTGGATCATTTCTATTGCTGTATCTTCAAGTTCACTTTCTCTTTACCCTGTCATCTCTGCTCTGTTATTCAGTTATTTTTTCAGTCCACTTCTTTTTTTCCTCTGATATTTTTTAGTTCTAGGATTTTCATCTTCTTTTCCTTCTTATGACGCATAATTTATTGTTGATATTTCCAACCCTTTCATAAATTGGAGCATATTTCCTTTAACTCACTGAGCACAAATAGGAAAACTAAAATAATTGTCTGCTAATTCCAACATCATCTTGGGATTGGTCTCTGTTAATTATCTTTTCCTTTGAGAATAGGTAACATTTTCCTAATTCTTTCTATGTTGAGTAATTTTGGATTATGTTCTGGCTATTATGAATGTTATTTTGTAGAGATTCTTATATTATTGTATTCTTCCAAAGAGTGTTGATGTTTCTCTTTTTCTTTTCTTTTTTTTTTTCCTTTTTTGAGATTGAGTTTCACTCTGTTGCCCAGGCTGGAGTGCAGTGGTGTGATCTCGGCTCACTGCCATCTCTGCCTCCCAGGTTCAAGTGATTTTTTGGCCTCAGATTCCTGAGTAGCTGGGACTACAGGCATGCACCACCATGCCTGGCTTTTTTTTTTTTTTTAGACAGAGTCTTGCTGTGTTGCTCAGGCTGGAGTGCAGTGGCACAATCTTGGCTCACTGCAACCTCCGCCTCCCAGGTTCAAGCAATTCTTCTGCCTCAGCTTCCCAAGTAGTCACCAGCTAATTTTTGCATTTTTAGTAGAGACAGGGTTTCACCATGTTGGCCAGGATGGTCTCAGTCTCTTGACCTTGTGATCCACCCGCCTCAGCCTCCCAAAGTGCTGGGATTACAGGCTTGAGCCACCACGCCTGGCCTCGTGGCTAATTTTTGTATTTTTAGTAGAGATGGGGTTTCACCATGTTGGTCAGACTGGTCTCGAACTCCTGGACTCAAGTGATCTGCCCACCTTGGCCTCCCAAAGTGCTGGGATTACAGTCGTGAGCCATCGTGCCTGCCCGTGATTTTTTTATTCAAGCAAGCAATTAACTTAGTTGATCTCAAACCTCAAACTATTTGAAAGTTCAAATATCACTTTGGTTGTGTTATGATTTGAATGCATGTGTCCTTCCAAAAATCATATGCTGGAACTTAAACCCCAAGGTGATGGCCTTAGGAGGAGGGGCCTTTTGGGAAATGATTAATTTATGAGGGTTCTGCCCTCATGAATGGATTGATGTCCTTACAAAAGAGGCTTTAGAGAATGTTCGCCCTTTTTTGCCCTTCTGCTGGGTGAGGACACAGCATGGAGGGCACCCTCATGGGAGCAGACACTGATCCCTCCCTTACCAGACACCGAAACTGCTAGTGCCTCATCTTAGACTTCCAGCCTCCAGAACTGTGAGGAATCAATTTCTGTTCTGTATAAATGACCCAGTCTGAAGTATTTTATTATAGCAGCACAAACAAAGTAAGACAGGCTGTTTTATCCTAAATTGGGCTGTTTGTAGTTTGCCTTATGTACACGTATCTTAGGGGTTATCCAGAGGTTTAGACAGAGTCTATGCACAGAATTTGGGATTCTCCCTCTCCTGTGGTAGCAGTGGAGCTGCGCTACTCAGATACCCTGCCCCAGGGAACCAGAAGGACCAGCTGCAGAGAACATAATTGACTGAGGATCTCAGCTGCCACACGTTTGGGTCCACTGTGGGGTTCATGCCAAACCATAACTGTCATTTCTTCCAGATGTAAGATTTCTGTAATGGTGACTTTGAGGACTCTTCATTAGCTGGCATGAGACTTTCAGAGGTGCTCTGCCATCTGAAGCCATTCCAACCCAATCCTCCTCTCTCTCTTTTGCTCATGTCAGACCTGCTTCACCACCCCTGCCTACTCCTATTCGTTTCTCCTCTCTCCTTGACCACACAGCCTTGTTGTTCTAAAAGCTGGTATGTTCATTCTCACAGTGGCATGGAGCTGCCTCGACCATGGCTATACGTTTACTTCACCTGTCCCGAAGATCATTCATAAGTGTGGTGGGCAATTCTCCAAGGGATGGCAGGGAGTCTGTGGCATTAAGGGGCTGGACCTCAGTCTCTAGTACCCACTCCAATAGTCAGGTCTCCTCAGAAGGCCTCGTGGCTTCAGGAACGCATGCACACCTCCCCTCATGCCATGCTGGCCCTGTAGAAGCCTTTACGCAGACGCTGAGCTGCTGGCCTGCCACACTGGAAGCACCTTCCAGAGACATGGGAGACCCTGATGACATGATTCCGAAGCCAGGGGCTGGAGGGCTGGGAGTTGGGCTTGTGAGCACAGGGGGAGAATGGGTCACCATGCCCAGGCTCAGAGCTGGCTCTGCTATTTGGGCCTGGGGAAAGAGAATGCATTTTTATTTATTTACTTTATTCATTATTTGAGACAGAGTCTCACTCTATTGCCCAGGCGGGAGTGCAGTGATGCGACATCCACTCACTGCAACCTCTGTCTCCCAGGTTCAAGCAATTTTCCTGCCTCAGCCTCCCGGGTAGCTGGGATTACAGGTATCTGCTACTATTCCCGGCTAATTTTTGTACTTTCAGTAGAGATGGGGTTTCACCACGTTGGCCAGGCTGGTTTCGAATTCTGACCTCAAATGATCCACCCACCTTGGCCTCCCAAAGTGCTGGGATTACAGGCGTGAGCCACCATGCCCTGCTCATTTTTATTTTTTATGTCATGTTAAGAACCCTGCCTCAGGAAAAAATAAACCCCCAGCTCCCAAGACAATGCCTAATACCCATTAGCGAGGTGCCCTGCCAGGAGGAAAAGAAGGGAACAGCTGAGTGCTGGTGCCTTAAGCCAGCCCTGGGGCACAGACATAAATAAAGTGGGTTTTCTGTCCTTCCAGGGGCTCCTATCCCAAGGGAGAGACCACAGAGAGGGAAACAACAGAGGTTCTGACAAATCCGGGGAAGAGACAGGAACCAAGGATGCCTTCCCAGAGGTGCTGGCATTTGGGATGTGTTCCAAAGAGAGCAGATACTGCTTGGGGGAAAAAGCACCTTCTATCCAGACTTGGCTGGGGAGGCTTTTGCCTTGATAAAATCACGGTGACTATGGCTTTTTTTTTTTCTCTTGGTGTAGGAGATGGCAATGAGCTGTTTGGGGTGACTGGAACATAGCACGTGGAACAAGACCTGTTTTAAATGAACCACTTTATTTTTATGGCAACCAATTCTTAATTCATTCAATAATAATTGAATTGGGTACCCACTATGTGCAAGGAATTGGACTAAGCACAAATAGAACAGAAAATAATCATCCAATGTCTCCAACAAGAACAGACATCTATCAGTGGTCGTGATTTGCTATTGCTGCTTGGTGTGGAAATGCTGAGCTGGGTGTGGACAGGATACTGTGCAGTCCTGCTCTGCGTAGAATGGGTCCCTATGGTGTTTACACTTTGCTCAATCTATGGGGTTCCCTGAAGATCAAAGAATAAACGGAAAGGTACTAGCCTCGGAAGAAGAGACGTGACTGCAAGAGGCCTGGCCAGACAGCCTGCCAGGCAGGCTGGAGTCCGGCTGGCTGGGGCAGCTGGCCTTCCCATAGTGAGACTGGCAGTGTGCTCAGATGGCCACACTGTTTGGAATCCGGTCTGGGGACAAGTAGTAATATGGCAGCTGCTTCTTCTTGTTGCGCTCAGCAATCACGCTGACAATGGCCTCGAGGTTCTTGCGGAATCGGGCCATAGCCTCCTTCACAGGCTTCTCGATAAAATGCTCTTCTGGGTACATGCCCAGGAACAGCTGAGGGCCCAGACATGGATACACACATAGGTCAATCTGCTACCCGTGTAAACTGACAGGCCTGTCTCATCCCAAGGGGCCAGCCACCCTTTGGGAGATGAAGGAGGGAGCATCTATTTGCCTGCCCATATTCACCCTCTGCTGCCTGACAAGAGGGCCTTGGGAAGGCAAGTGTGGTCGCCCCCTATCTGCTTCCCTAAGGAAGGCTCCAGAGCTGGGCTTCATGGATAAGTGGGAAAATAACTGCCTGCTGCCAGGTGGTTACAAGATGATGCAGATGAAGCTGGAGGGTGCTGGTGGTTGCAGCCATGGTATCCTGCTCTCTCGGGCCACCCCTACACAGCACTCCCACCTCCCATCAGGGGCGCTGGGGCCAGTGCTGGCCTCTCCAGCCCAGGAAGGCAGAAGGCAGGCCAGGGAGCCTGAAGGGGTGGCTGCCCTGTTGGGGTGCTGTGCTTATTTGCATGCTCACACAGATGTCTGCGGGGTAGAGCTAGACATCATTTAAAAAAACTACTGTATTGGATTAAGATCACAAAGCTTCTGAGCTGGAAAGGTCCAAGACACACAGGCTACTGATAATGGGATTTGGATTTAGTCTGTGGAGGGCAATTCAGTCTCAATATTCTTTGACCAAGGAATTTGTCTGCTAGGAATGTGTCCGGTCATACTGAACACCTGTGCAAAGGCACAAAAACAAGGATGTCCAGTGAGGGACCAACACATTAGCCGGGAACAACTCAGATGCCCAGCAGTCTGGAGCAGGTTGGACCGGAGCAGCCATTCTGTGCAGTACTGAGCTACCCCAAAGGGAGTGCATCCACCAAGACACACCAGATTTGATTGTTAGATTAAATGAGATGCACATGTCCTAAAGGAACCCAGGAAACTCTTGGTCATTCCTTCTGGAGTACCAGGGAAAAACACATGTGCAAGAGCTTTGTCAATAGCTGGGGGGAGGGGGTGTCACACACGACCCTCTGGTGACAGTGAGCAGAGCCTGGGCTGTGTGCTCTCCTGCTGTGCCCACCCTGAGCTCTGTCCATGCTCAGGCCGGGAGACCTGGTGGCAGCTGCAGCCCTCTGGGCCCTTCCAGCCTTGGAAGTCAGGATTCCTGGCTCCAAGTGAGCCCTGAGGCCCAAGTCACAAAGCACTGAGGCTGAGGAACCGGTTAACCTGGGGTGACCTGGGTCTGTGCCCCACCCTGCCCAGCCTCACCTCGTTTTCCTGGAACTGGCTCAGCGCCCACACTGCACCCAGATGCCAGCAGGAGCGACCGCGGTCCGGCAGCGTGTCCACGATCTGCTCAATGGTCACCACGCCCTTGGCAGTCGGCGGCGGGGCTCGCATGGTTGGGGGCGCATTGGGGATCCAGGAGCACCAGTCGTACTGAGGAGACGACCGCCAGCGAGCGTGGGCACCCCCGAAACCCTGCTGCCCAGCTGCCCCCTGGGCCCCGTCCTCCCCGTGCCCCCCAACTCCAGCGGGCCCTTCAGTCCATCCATCCTCTTCCCCCGCGGCCAGCGCCCTCGGCTGCGCAGGCAGAATCCATCCTGCAAGTCCCATGCCAGACCCCGAGGCTGTCCGAGGGTGCGGTACCCGTGCAAAGCTGGGGCGGGGGAGGAGGCAGCGGCCTTGGGGAGTGAGCTCTGCCCAGCGGGCGGGCCCCGCCTACCTGGCCGAAGTTGACCGCCGCGTGCTGGGCGGAGGCGGTGAAGATCATCACGGTCAGGTACTCCGACAGCTGCTCCCGGCTCTTGACCGACTTGGGGAAGCCTAGGGCGGAACCACCGGCGGGTTGAGGCCCAGTCCCTGGGGACCCCGGGGCCCGGCGCCCACCCCGTGCCCAGTCTCCCTGCCCCGACGCCGGAGGGCCCGCTGGGCAGGACACCCTGGAGGGGCGGCGGCTGCGCCCGCGCTGCCGACTGCGGGGGAGCCGGGTCCGGAGACGTCCCTGAGGCCCTACCTGAGGACTTGCGGCCCCGCATGCCGTACACGTAGACGTCGTTCACGAAGTCCTGCAGCTCCGCGTCCTCCTCCACCACCTGGTCGCTCTCGTAGTAGATGCCCACCACCTCGGCCGTGAACCTGGCTCAGGGGGCGCAGCCGGGGTGAGCGATCCAGCCAGGTCTGCGGAGCGGTGCCCGGCGGCAACCCCCTCACGGACGCTGGGCACCCTCCACCCCTTCCCCATTCAGCGCCAGCCGCTGGGGGCCAGGCCCGCCCCAGGCAGTCAGGCAGGGGGCCCGGCTCCTCCCCCAGGACCACCGCCCCGCAGGCGCTCACATCCTAATGGCTTCCCACACCAGGAGCCCGTCGTCTCGGTAGAAGTAGTAGGGGATGTCCTCTTTACTCTCCATGCCCCGGGCCTTGATGGCCTCGGGAAAGCACAGGGAGGCGTAGGTCAGGTCCTTCATGGCCCTCTGCACCATCTGCACGTGCCCACCGCCCCCTGTGGCGTTGGCCTGGAGTGGGAGGTAGAGTGCCCTGAGCGGGTGGCTCCTCCCACAGCTGTCCAGACCCATCCCTGAGGAAATGTGCCAGGGAGACGAGGAGGCCAGGCAGGCAGAGGGGCAAACCCTTCTTCTGTGAGATGGGGGAGGGATGTTTAATGCAGAAAATGACAAGGGCAGCGGGTGGAGAGGTGACAGGGAGGACCCTCCCGCCCAATCCAATGCAAGGGACTGAACCGTGGGGCTGCAGAGTGCAGGAGGGAAGGGTGCACTCCCAGCCACAGGAGGGCAGCAGGCGTGGGCAGGTGTGTGTGGGACCCCAGCACCAGCGGGCCTGGGCTGTGAAGTCTGCTCTAGTGCTGAGCACAGGACCCTCAGTCATTGCTCTCAGTGACCCTCAGTTTCCAGGCCCCATGCAACTCTGTTGAGGGCCTGTTGTGTGCTCAGGTGAGGGCTGCAGAGACCCACAAGGAGGGATCCTGGTCCTGATCCCGGGTGCTGATCGATGCAGACACACTCACAAGCTGACTGGCATACATGTGTACACCTGCACACACACAAGCAAATACACCCAGGGGGCTGGGCTGTTGGTGCCACAGAAGGTTTGAAGACGGACTTGGGTGCTGCGGTGCCAGAGACTGGTCCATGGTGGGCATTCAGCCCAAGCAGAACCAACCAGAGCTGCCCTCCAGCACTTTCTGTTTGGATGCGGCCAGGAGATAATGGCCACATGGGAACCTGAGGTAGAGCTACTATGATGAGGTCCTGTGCCCTCTCCCATGGGGGCCTGTCTGCAGCAGAAGAGTGTGATGCCAACACAGGTGAAAGAGAGAGAAAGAGGGAGCCAGTGTGCCTATACCCTGGGGCATTGCTTGAGTCCCTGGATCCATTTCTGGCTGAGGCCCCGGCCCCTCTGTTGTGTCCAGGTATTTGAGATAAGGCATGTCTTGTCCAGCTGCAACTGGTTTGAGTTGGGTTTTGTCATTTGCAACCCAAACAGTGTTTCAACTTCAGTGGTCATCTGGCCTGGTCACTAATGGGCTGGGGAAAGGAGGAAGGTTGGGGCAAGGGCCCATGTGAGAGTCCAAGCTTGGTAAGGCTACAGGGGGCTCAAAACGAGGTGGGGTGCTGTCTGAGGGATGTGAGGGTTGGGCAGGGCCTGGAGGCCCTGATCCAGGAGACAATGGGTTGGGAGGGTTGCGACCCGGGAAGCAGAGTGCTGGGGAGGTCCGAGTCAGGGTGGCAGGGGTGTGGCAGATTAAGAGGCAGACACAGGTTCCTGGTGTGTAGGAGGTCAGGGGGCCATAAGGAGTGTGTTCCAGAGGGGGTTCTACACCCAGGTCCCAGAGGCTGGGAGAGGGGAGGAGTGGGAGGAGGGGACTGGGAGCCATCAGTGAGAAGGAAGAGCTGGTGGTGCACCTGGAGGAGTGCTCCTGGCTGAGTGGCAGGGGCTGGAGACATCAGGAGGATGCTGGACCCAGTGCTCTGAGCAAACTCCAGCTTTCACCCTTCCAGGCCTCCTGAAAGGGCGTCTAGATATCAAATAGGGAGTGAAGGTGGCCAGGCTGGGCTCTTTCAGGCAACAAGTAGGGTAGGAGGGCACCCACCTTGTCAAAGAGGCCACACTCACAGATGAGCTGCTCACGGGCCTTGGTGTTGATAGCGATGGTGTATCTCACGTGTGCCACCAGCAGCTGGGGAGGGGAGAGGAGGAGGCCTCAGAGGGGGCCCAACCAGGTGACCTGGTGCCCTAGGGACCTGCAGCTCCCCCACCCAGGCCTGCCCTACAGGATGATGCTGGGCGCAGGGAGGAAGTGAAGGCTGGGTGCTGATCTTTCGGCTAAGTGCTGGAAGCCTGCACCCCTCTGATGCTTACTAAGCATGATAATGATTCAGATGGTCCTGGCCAGCACTTGTACAAGGCTTACCTCTTTGCTCCCTGAGTTCACTGTCTTAATCCTGACCATCGTTCTGTAAGGCAGCTGTACTATTTGACCTGTTTTACTGGTGAGGAAACTGAGGCACACAGGAGTACTTTTAGCCTGCAGTCACCCCAACAGCCAGTGCTTGTAAGATTCGGGAACAGGGAAGGAGAGTGACAGCAGGGGCGGCCATCAGCACCAGCCGAGGATCACTGTGAACTCATTTGCCTTTTCCAACTCTACTGGCTGGCCAGCGAGGTGCCTGTGTCAGGCCCACACCCTGGCCTCATTGTCCTGGGGAACAGCAGGCTCCCAGCTGTTTTCTTCCTTTGGGGACATTACTGACTCTGAGAACATCTCTCCAGGGGTCCCTTTCTGCCACCCACTCCCAGCCACAGGTCCCTCTGTGGGATGTCAGCGATCCCTCCCACTCCACATCTCAGATGCCCTCCCATAGCAGGTGGGGCAGTAGCTGGCTGTACCTTGAAAATGGGGTGCACGGCAGGCAGCTGGCGGTACATTGCAATGCCAAAAACCTCAGACACCAGATGTGTTCGCAGAAGGTGGGTGATGGTCTGGTGGACATGGAAGTCACTGGAACGCACCCAGATTTTGGCCAAAAGCCAGTCGTATTTTGCATCCGAAGGGAGGAAAATAGGGTTCTCATCTCCCGGGACTTGGCTGAGCTGGTACATCGGGGGAAAGGAAACACACCACTGTATTTCACTTCAGATTATAGTTGTTGGAGAACTTCGCCTCTTGGGAAGTTCCAGAAGTATCTGAATTTAACAGTGACTTTGGAATCAGAAGAGCCTGGAGGGGGTAAAGGGCCCCGGGGTGAAGTTTCCTGTCCCAGCCATATTACTTACAACCTGCATGACTCTGGATGACACACTGGGCTTTTTAAGCTCCGGCTTCAGCATCTGTCATGTGGGGACAGTGATCCCTAGGCTCACAGTTACTGTGGGAATAGCCTCAGGAGCTGGCAGCATGGAAGGAGCGGGCAGGCAGAGGGCCCAGCAGCGGAGGGGATCCCTGCCCCCTTCCCTCCTTGCCCTGCTCCCTCTTCTACTGCCTCTCATTGATCTCCCATACTTTCCTCCCTCTCCTCTTTCCTGAAATGCTGGTGCTCCCCAGGGTCTGCCCTGGTGCTCCTGTCTTCTTTTCTTGCCCTAAATCAGCTTGTCCTGTCCAAAGGCTTGGGCCTTCCTGGTGCTGAGCCTCCCAGATCAGGGTCTGCAGCTTGAGCTCTGCCTGGAGCCCACACCTGTGCCCAGGCGCCTCCTGTAGCAGAGGCTGGGCCTGTCTTCCCTTTCCAGTTTCCACTCCACACTGGGACAAGGTGAGTTTTTTTCTTTTCCAAAATGCAAATCATGTCACATTAACTGCCTCCTCAATCACCTCTTAATGCCAGAAAATAAAATCCCCAAGCTCTGTGGTGACCTGGTTTGCTGATGCCTCTGCACACACAGCTTCACCTTCCTGCCCCCACCCCAGCACCCAGCCCCAGGTCCCTCCACGCCAGCAGCCCCAGGCTTCGCCACCTTACTGAGAGCCCAGCACAGCCTCAGCACCTGACAGTGAGCTCTCACAGGAGCCTGAAGCAGGTGCTGGCATTGCCCATTTTCAGATGAAGACATGAGGTATTGGAGGGATTGACAGAAAGAATGAGGGGGGTGGCAGGGCTGCAGCCAAGAGTGACCAGGAAGGGGCGTGGCCAGACTTTAGGTGCTGGGAAGGCACAGTGGCCATGGCTGGGGAGGGAGAACTGTCCCAGAGCACACAGCTGTGTCACTTGCTATAAGTATTGTGGAAAGTGGGGTCCTTGGGCGTCTCTCCCTCGAAAACAGTGCTGTCCAATAGACATATAATGCTACCCACACATGGAATTGTATGTATTCAGGAAGCCATATTAATAAAAGTAAAAGGAAAGAGGTGAAATGCAGGTTAATACAATTTTATTTTACCCAATATATCCAGAATATTATCACTTCAACATGAAACCAATCTAAAACTATTAAATGAGATATTTCACATTCCCCACCTCCTTATTCTAAGTCTTAAAAATCAGGTGTGAACTTTGCACTTGCAGCAGGTCTTGGTTTAGATGAGCCAAATCCCAAATGCTCCAGAGCCCTGGTGGTCAGTGACTCTACCCCGGTCAGAGAGACCCCAGCAGCCCCAGAACTCCCTGAGGACCAAAGAAGGGGGAGGGAGGAGGGACAGCAGAGTGTGACTTGCACACTAGGCATGCCTGTTTGTTTATACATGAGATTAGTTGACTGCTTTTAAATATCAGACAGTTTCACATAAAAATTTGAATGACCTAGTTTTCCTGAAAAATTAGAAGGTCTCAGAACTCTGCACCCATGTTCTCACAGAACTACACTCTTGTCCCTTTTCTACAGTCCCAGCTGTCAGGGTCCCCACTGCCACACCCATTTACATGGGCTGCCTGGGCCACTGATACCTGATCTGTGCCCTAGAGTGCTGGGCTGCCTGGCATGCTCTGAGACACTCCCTGACATGTTCCCACATGCTCTGACATGTTCCTGATGGCTCTGGGACACTGATATGTTCCTGACATCCTCTGGGGCTAAGGAGCCCCCTGTTGTGTGCTAGGGGCTTTACCCATACTATCTCACTTAATCCTCACTTTGACCCTGTAAGGCAGGTATTCCTTGCTGTACCCATTTTACATGGGGGGAAATTGAGGCTCCAGCTGGTTAAGCAGCTCTCCCAAGTCACACAGTAGGTAAAGAGCTGAGCCAGCAACATGATATTTAACAGGCAAAAATTGAAAGCATTTCCCCTAAAAACTGGAACAATGCAAGAATGTCCACTCTCACCCCTCCTATTAATAGAGTACTGGAAGTCCTATTCGGAGCGATTAGGCAAAAGAAAGAAAGAAAAGGCATCCAAACCAAAAAAAAAAAAAAAAAAAAAAAAAAAAAAGTCAAATTATCTTTGTTCATCCATGATGTGATTCTACACCTAGAAAACCCTGAAGATTCCTCCAAAAGACTCCTAGATTTGATAAACAACTTCAGTAAAGTCTCAGTGTTATAAGTAAAATGCTTATGAGAAACAGAATTCTTGTTCCTTGGTACTGCAAGGAAAAATCAGCATTTAGACAAAAAGTTTTTTTTAGCAAGGCAATTTTACTTTCTGCAGAAAGGGTGCTCCTCGCAGATGGAACAACGGTGAGAGCACACCTGAATAATGGAGAGAAGCAATTTTTATTCCTTATGCAGCTTGTCCCTGCTACTGTGTCCTGTCTCCACTGGCTGGAGCCAGACCTCACAATCTAAGCTAAAACCCGACTGGCTAATAACTTAAAACTTTTCTAAACAGGTAAAAAGCAATGGAAAGACAAAGGAAAAGAGGAAGTTGCTTATGAAAGGACTTAGAAAAGTAGTGACATTCCCAAATAAGGAAGGGGCATAGGCTGCAAACTGGGACATGCCTGTGAGCACGTCCAGTGCAAATATCTTGGTTAAAGTACAAGGACATAGAATGTACTCATTCCCTTATATCTCACAGCTATATATGATAGGGCTTAATAAAAAGTTATTAGCACAAAGCAAAAAGGCTTTAAAAAAGTTAGTCTTTGGAAAAAACTATTATTTCTTACATTTATGATTTATTCTTTAACAAAAAATACCTTAAAAAAACCTTTTGACTTTCTACACTTAAGATACAAAATCAATGTACAAAAATCAGTAGCGTTTCTTTTTATTTGAGACAGAGTCTCATTCTATCACCCAGGCTGGAGTGCAGGGGTGCGATCTCAGCTCTCTGCAACCTCCACCTCCCAGGTTCAAGCAATTCTCCTGCCTCAGCCTCCTGGGTAGCTGGGATTACGGGCATGTGCTACCACACCTGGCTAATTTTTGTATTTTCAGTACAGATGGGGTTTCACTGTGTTGGCCAGGCTGGTCTCGAACTCGTGACCTCAGGTGATCTGCCCACCTTGGCATCCCAAAGTACTGGGATTATAGGCATGAGCCACCGTGCCTGGCCTAAAAATCAGTAGCATTTCTATGCACCAACAATGTTCAGGCTGAGAACCATACCAGGAATGTGATCTCAGTTACAATAGTCTCCTACACACAAAATAAAATACCAAAGAATACATCCAACCAAGAAGGTGAAAAAGTTCTACAAAGAGAACTATAAAACACTGATGAAAGAAATCATAGATGACACAAAAAAATGGAAAAACATCCCATGCTAATGGGTTGGAGGAACCAATATCATTAAAATGGCCATACTGCCCAAAGCAATCTACAGATAGAATGCAATTCCTATCAAATTATCAACATCATTTTTCACAGAATTAGAAAAAAAATCCTAAAATTCACATGGAACCAAAAAATAGCCTGAATAGCCAAAGCAATCCTAGACAAAAAAAAAAAAAACAAAAAACAAAAAACAAAGCTAGAGGCATCACATTACCTGACTTCAAACTATACTACAAGACTATAATAACCAAAACAGCATGGTATACTGTGTGCCAAAAATAGGCACACAGATCAATGGAACAGAACAGAGAACCCAGAAATAAAGCCATGTACCTGCAACCAACTGATTTTTGACAAAATCAACAAAAATAAACAATAAGGAAAGGACATCCTATTCAATAAATGGTGTTGGAAAAACTGGCTACCTATATGCAGAAGAATGACACTGGGCCCCTTCCTCCCACCATATATAAAATTTACCTCTAGATGGATTACAGACTTAAATGTAAGACTTCAAACTTTAAAAATTCTAGAAGAAAACCTAGGAAAAAATCTTATGGACATTTCCTAGGCAAAGAATTTATGATTAGACCTCAAAGGCATATGCAACAAAAACACAAATTGACAAATGAAACTTAATCAAATTAAAGCGCTTCTGCACAGAAAAACAAACTATCAACAGAGTAAACAGACAACCTACAGAATGGGAGAAAATATTTGCAAACTATGCATCTACAAATGACTAATACCCAGAATCTATAAGGAGCTTAAGAAAAAACACCACCATTAAAAAGCGGGCAAAGGACAGGAACAGACACTTCTCAAAAGAAGACATACAAGTGGCCAACACACACATGAAAAAATGCTCAACATCACTAATCATCAGAGAAATGCAAATTAAAACCACAAAGAGATACCAGTCAGAATGGCTATTATTAAAAAGTAAAAAAAGGATAGATGTTAGCAGGATATGGATAAAAGGGAATGCTTACACACTGTAGGTGTGTAAATTACTTGCATCCCTGTGGAAAGCAGTTTGGAGATTTTGCAAAGAACTGCAAATAGAATTACCATTTGACCCAGCAACCCCATTACTGTGTACCCACCCAAAGGAAAAGAAATTGTTTTACCAAAAGGACACATGCACACGTATGTTTACTGCAGCACTGTTCACAATACCAAAATCATGTAATCAACCTAGGTGCCCATCGATAGTGGCACCGGATAAAGAAAATGTGGTACGTGTACTCCATGGAATACAACATAGCCATAAAAAAGAATGAAATCATGTCCTTTGCAGCAACATTGGGTACAGTTTAGGATTGGCACTTAGGCCATAATCCTAAGTAAATTAACCCAGAAACAGAAAATCGAATACTGTATGTTCTTATTTATAAGTGGGAGCTAAGCATTGCCTACACATGGACATAAAAGTGGGAACAGAAGACACTGGGGACTCCAAGAAGGGGAGGGAGGGAGGGAGGGAAGAAAGGGTTGAAAAACTAGGTATTGGGTACTATTCTCAGTATTTGAGTGATGGGTTCAGTAGAAGCCTAAACCCCAGCATCATGCAATATAACCATGTAACACACCTGCACATGTACCTCCTGAATCTAAAATTTTATATATATATATAAACTGTTCTGACCAGTAAAAAAAGAGCTGAATCAGGATGGGCCTGGTGCTCTGCCTATTTCAGCCCATCATTCTGCCTTCCGCCTCTTCACTTCCTGGCCTGGCCGGGCCTCACCTGCCCATCCCCTTGAGCTCTTGTACTACTGAGCTGGGCCTTCCCAAACCCATCCTTCACATCCTCCCACTCCTGTCCAGGATCTTGGCCTGCCATGGGATGCCAGAACTTGCCCTGAGCAATTCGTGTTTCTTAAATTTGTTTTTTGGGTAAGGAAGTAGCTTTACGTTTCTGATTAGAAAAGAATACGTGCTTATTATAAAAAGAAATTCGAGTCATGACAGGAGAGCCTGAGAAAGAAAACATCATCTCATCTTCCAGCCCCCAGTGATAACCACTAAATTCTGGGGAGCCCCCTTTCATAGGTCTTTGCATGTGTGCACATTTATCTGTCCAATTTTCCATCAACTGAATACAATTATAATCAATATCTGTCTCTTTGTTTTGCTCACCTGTCCCCCACCAGGCCATTACCGTGTTCCTACCTGGTGACACCACGTCCGTGTGTTCCCATGCCGGCACAGTAGGCCTGCTGCATCCTTGCATTCATTTTACATAAGTCAGACCATGCCCATTGCCTTAGTAGTTTGAAGGAGCTATTTGTATATGACAGATATGTATTCTTTATTGGTCCTTTGTGTCTTGTTTTTCCACTTTATTAACTCATTGTGGAGACCCCTCCAGGTCAGCTGGGAGGGAACTAAAGCATTCCTTTCAAAGATGCTGCAATGTTTTATGGTGAGGACATGGAAGGGCTCATTCACTCAATCCTCTTCTGCCGTCAGACTGTTTTCAATTTTTTTTCCCCATCACAAACTATGCTCCTGCTGCTACCCACATTTGTGCTTTCATTTCTGCTGAGTGGCTGCTAGCGAAGGCTGAGCCTTCGGGGTGTGGGGGTGTTTTCTTTGAGTATACACTGCCTGCCCTACTGTTCCTCGGACAGGTTCACTTTGCTGGTGCACACCTGTTCAGTGCTACTGGCTGTCAGACACTTAAACAATAAAGTCCCCTCCAGTGCCCCTCCAATTGAGATGGAGCAGGGGCCTCCTCTTAGGGCACTGTAGCCCCCTAGCCCCCCAACAAAGCATAGAAATGAAAGAAAATTCTGAGTTCCTTCAAGGGAAATTCCAGGCACCCAGCTAGCCCTGAGAAGTAAATGAGCAACTTGACAAGCAAGAGGATAACAGCAGCCTAAAACAACAGCCAAGGAAGCCAGAGTCCTGGGGTGTTTGGTTCCCTCTGGAAATTAAAGAGAACACCTGAGAACACCTGAACTCGTGACTCTGAGTTGTTTTTCAGAAACCCGGATCCCCACCAAACAGATCCACTGGTACAGAGACCTCAGAGAAGAGGGAGCTGAGGACTGAACTCTGAGCGCGGCTCTTTGTTCTAAGTATCTTCCTGGGGGGCCTGGGGGAAGTCCCGCCTACAAGCCACAGCTAACATTCCTTTCTGGTAACTCAAAATTTTAAACAAAACTTCTCTTCCTTAACCAACCGCAAAACAACAAATTTTTGAATCTACCTATGACCTGGAAGCCCACCCCACTTCAAGATATCCTGCCCTTTTAGGTTAAAACCAATGTGTGCCCTCCCAGTATTGATTAATGATTTTGTCTGTTAACTTCTGCTTTCCTGAAATTTACCCCGCCTTTAAAAACGCTTACCTGCAAGCCATCAGGGAGTTCCTGTCTTAAGAGGGAGTTGCCCAGTTCTCCTTTTTTGGTCCCCGCAATAAATGCCTTGTGTTCTAGATTCTATCCCAATCTCAGTGTTTTGTTTTGCTGCACTGGGCAAGCAGACCCCAGTCCAGCTCGGTAACACAACTGTCCTCACCACGACAGCCCCAACCCCAGGATCCTCTGACTGCCCACTCCAACGTGCACCTGGTACAGCAGGTACTGTGGGATCTGCTCCGGTGCTGGCCCAAGCTCTGACCTTGGGCTGCCCAGGCCCACCAGTTATCCCACGAACACTGCCAGGCTGCAGCAATTCATGGGCAGTGCATGGGGCTCTATCTTTGCTGGTGTTTGGGAGTTACCCCTTTGTTTTTCCAACCAGACAGGTTAGAAATGATATCTTATTGTTAACTTTCATTTGCATTTCCCTAACTACAGGTGAATTTACGAGTTTTTCCATATGCTGGTTGCCCATTTACATTTCTTCTTTTGTGAATTGCCTATCCATATTCTCTGACCATTTTTCCACTGGAGTATTTGTATTTTCCTGTCAATATAAAGGAGCTAATTGTATGTCATAGATAGGCATTTCTTAGCTGTCACATCTGTTACAGTTATTCCCCTCAATCTCTATTTTGCTTTTTGGCTTTGTTTATGGTTTATTTTATCATTCAAGTTTTAAAACATTACACAATCAAATATGCTTAGCTTTCCCCTTATAACTTCTTGATTTCCTTTTCCTTCTAAAAGTCTTTTGAGTCTCCGCATAGTTTTTCTAAATTCATTTACTTTTTGCATTTTAATTTTTATTTCATCTGAATTTCTTTTTTTCTTTTTCTTCTAAGCAACTCTACATGATGAGATTTATTTTTGTAAATGGCATGACAGAGTAGTCCAACTTAATTTTCTTCTTATGCAAAGTGTGATAGCACCATTAAAATAATATCCCGTTTTCACTGAGTTGAAAAGCCTCCATTGTGATACATTAAATTCCTCTGTAGGGGAGTGAGTCTATTTCTGGATCTTACTCTATACTGTCCCCCAGTTCTCTCTGTTTTCAAGCACAGCTTAACAGTAACCTTACAAATCTAGCAAGGAAAGTGTTCCCTCTGTGTTTTCTTTTC
Source organism: Chlorocebus sabaeus (assembly GCF_047675955.1). Taxonomy (NCBI): domain Eukaryota; kingdom Metazoa; phylum Chordata; class Mammalia; order Primates; family Cercopithecidae; genus Chlorocebus; species Chlorocebus sabaeus. The sequence continues at coordinate 49,543,503 of NC_132912.1, read as the reverse complement.
TTTTTGTTTTTTGTTTTTTAAAGGCAGGGTGTCACTCTGTTGCCCAGTGTGGAGTGCAGTGGAGCTTTCATGGCTCACTGCAGCCTGAACTCCTGGACTCAAGCCATCTTCCCACCTCAGCCGCCTGAGCAGTTGGGATTACAGGTATGCACCACCATACTTCATTTTTTCTATTAAATTTTCTTTTCTTTTTTCTTTTTTTTTTTAGACTTGGTTGCCCTGCCTCTCTATGTGGTTTTTATTTTTTTCAAAAAAATTTTGACTATGCCAGATTTCTTTTTCCACATGAATCTTTCAATTTTTAAATTGCTTTCTCTCCTTTTTAGTTCCTCTTCACCACCACCACACCTCCACCAAGAAAGATAAAAAATTCTGGCTGAAATTTTACTTGAAAGTGCATTAAGTTTTTATAATAGAATTTGGTAGAACTGACATTATGATGCTATACAGTTTCCTCCCCAATATCAAATCACTGTTAAGAGTTCATTGTATATCCTTTAAAATAACTTCATAGTTGGCCAGATGCGGTAGCTCACACCTGTAATCCCAACACTTTGGGAGGCTGAGGCAGGCGAATCACAAGGTCAGGAGTTCCAGACCAGCCTGGCCAACATGGTGAAACACCGTCTCTACTAAAAATACAAAAAATTAGCTGGGCATGGTAATCCCAGCTACTTGGGAGGCTGAGGCAGGATCATTGCTTGAACCCGGGAGGCAGAGGTTGCAGTGAGCTGAGATCATGCCACTGCACTCCAACCTGGGTGACAGAGCGAGACTCCATCTCAAAATAATAACTTTATAGTTTTTCCTTATATGGACGTTGTATTTTATTGTTGGTATGGAGAAAGGCTATTTTTTTGAGAAATATATTTATATAAACTCTTTGCCAAATGAACTTATTAATCTAGTAGCTTTAAAAAAAATTGGAATCTTTTATGTTTTCTAGGTCTACCATAGCATTACCAGAAAGGATAATGTTCCCTGTTCTTTGACAATATGCTTATTGATTGTTTTCCTGTTTTATCATGTGGTATGACCTCTAAAATAATGTCAAATAAAAACAGCGATATCAGCATTCTTATTTATTATTTTAATGGAAATGGCATTAGAGTTGCACCTTTTTGATGTTAGCTATCTTTATCATATAAAGTAAGGTTCCTCCTATTAATTTTTATTTGTTGTGGCTATTAAATGTTATTAAATTCACTTTTAGTGTGATTTGATATAATCATAAACTTTATCCTTACTGGCGTAATAAATTATGGTGGTAGCTCTCTTGATATTGAAATATCTGGAATAAGCCCTACTTGGTTATTACATATAGTCATTTAATACACTGCTGCACTCACTTTGTTAATATCACCCTTAGATTTCTCTTCAATCTTTACTTAATACTTAGATTGGTCTTCAGCCTTCTTTTGAAGTCTGCCTGTATCCAATTTCAGAACTAAGCTTACGCCAGCTTTATAGGATCAATTTGGGGCTGATAAAGAGCCCTGGAAATGTTGGCTGTCTAGTAGCTGGGTGAGACTCAGCTGCTCGCCATGTGGGTCTGTTTCCAATCACTATATGGAAATTGGCCTATTTTCTACAATTTCTTCTAATTTATCTTTTCCTAGGTTTTTAATCCATTTCCTCTAGTTTTTCAAATGTGTTGCTATATTACTCTCATTAAAAAATATATAATCATAATTACTCTTTTTTAAGAGACGGGGTCTTGCTATGTTGCTCAGGCTAGAGTGCCCTGGCTATTCATAGGTGTGATCATAGCACACTACAGCCTCAAGTGAGCCTCCTGCCTCAGCCTCCCACGTAGCTGGGACTACAGTTGTGCACCACCATGGTGCACGACAATGTAATTACTCTTTTTATGACTCCTTTTTTATTCCGAATCTTGAATATGTTTTTTCTCTCTCTCTCTCTTTTTTTCTGTCAGCCTCATGAGGAGGTTATTATTATTTTTTGGACCTTTCAAAGAACTAGATCTTGGATTTACTATCCTCTGACTTTCATTTGCTTGGGTCTTTATAGTTTGCAAAGTTTCCATTTTCAGAAGAAGAAAGAGACCCAGGAACAGTCTGTGGCTTTCTCAAGGTCCCACATCCTGTTAGCAAGTGGCTGAGCTGGAATTTAAGCTAGGCCCCTGACTCCAGGCTGCTCCAAGAGGTCTCTGAGAAAAGCTTTTGAAGGCACCATCGGTGGTGCCTGGGATCTCTGGGGATCTTGCAGGAATTTCATCTTCTTTTAGGTCACCTGTCCCTTTACCTACTGCTTCAGTTCCTTTGGCACAGGGCTTCTCTCTGGTAACAGACGGGAAGCTCCTCTGAGGGCACATGCCCCTGGGAGACCGTGGGGAGCCTGGAATCTAGAGAATCAGATGACCTGGCTTGAATCCTAGCTCCCTGGCTGGCAGTGGGCACCTGTGCCTCAGTTTCCTTATCTGGGTAAAGTGATCAGTATCAATAGAGCCCACTATCTGGGAGGGTCGTGGTGATGATTACACAAATAAAGATAGGTTATCTAAAACCCCAGTGGTTAAGTGTGCTTCAGAATCCAGAATTTTTAGGATTTTAGCAGTGGGTATACTTCATTATGAGCCATGCCCCCTCCCACCCCAGGTCTAGGGCAACGTACTATTTTACAATCAAACAGAGCAGTATTTCTGCAGTGATCCACATGCCTGTCACACTGAATGGGAAAAAGGCTCTAAATAACCTCACCTATTGCTTCAAAGAAGGTTTGTTCACAAACAATGAATTTGCTGCACAGTTTTGAAACATGCAGCAGTTTTTAGATTCTTTAGCTTTAGAATGGAGGGTGAGGGATTGTGGCTGTGCAGGTTAACCCGTAGGATAGCCTTGGCATGTGGCTGGTGCCTGGCCTATCCAGCTGCTACTGTGTCCACAGCTCCCAAGGTCCAGTTCATGGACATTATTTGCTGAATGCTCATCTGCCAGTCTCCCACGGCATCCCCTGTGCAGTTCCTTCCTACCCCCAGGGACCTATGTCCAGTCCAGTCCTGGCCTTGGTCCCTGCTGTCTGCACACCAGCTCCCAGCCTGGCAGGAGGCTGGTGCCAGGAACAGGTGGAGACAAAGCCCTGTGCCCACCTGCCTTTCATCCAGGGTCTCCCTCTTCCTCCTCCCTCATCTCAGGTGGACGTAAAAACTCACATCATTATCAAAGGTGGCATACCAGGACTGGCCTGGCTCCTGGCCCCAGTGCCCATGGTGCCCCTCAGTGGTTTTGGTCTCCAGCTCAGCCCACAGCTTCACCTGCCTGGCCCCTGGCAGCACCTTGACGGGGGGCCCTTGGTCAGGGCGCTGGGTGGAGAGTGAAGAATATCATCCCAGGGCAGGTCCTCCACAGTGTGCCTCGCTCGACTGGCCAGGGGCTTCTCAAGCGTGCCTTGGGGAGTACAGCCCTCTCCGGCCCTATGGACAGCCCACCTCAGGGCTGGCAGGAAGCCCTAGTGTCTTTCAAGACATAGCTTCCCGAGCTGGAGTGTGAATGGAGCCACCCAGGAGCCCTGGATCGCGGAGGACTGAGCTGCTCAGAAAGGTGTGCCTGGAGGCAGCTTACCTGGATGGCAATGGGGACGATCTTGTTGGCCAGGTTCTTATACAGCAAGCAGATGGGAGCGGCCAGGAACTGTAGTGTGCAGGGGTCTGTTTTGTTGGCATCGATGCCATCCAGTAGCTCAAAGTCCACGATGAAAATGTTCCCTTGCTGCAGGAGGCAGAGAGATGTGTCCAAATCAGGCTCAGCAGATGGGCCAAAAATCAGGCCTGAGGAAAGAGTGATGATCTCCGGGGCCCCCTCTCCCTTTCCTGCGACTCAGCGGAGTTTAGAATGTGTCAAAGGCTGACTGATTCACATGGAGGGTGTTCACAGGTTGTGGTAGTTCGGGGTAAGGTGAAGGAATGGCAGCAGCTCACTCTGCATTTGTAGTGTCCGAAACCTGCTTGACTGGCAGGAAAGATGAGAGACCGCCCTGAGTGTCAGATTATAAGAAGAAAGGAGAGGTTAGGTGAAATAGATGCGACCAGTTAAATGTCAAAAAATGATGCTGCCGGACTCCACACAGAGGTCAAAACTGGGCGAACTCAACCCCAGTCAGAACCAGGACAGGGATCTCCCTTGGGAGGAAGAGACAGGAAGTGGGGCAGGGCTGTCCACCGGGTCGGGTAGGGAGGCTGCAGGGGAAGGGAGAGGGGTTTCTGCACGGGCAGGGGAATCTACAGGGGTTGAGGGGCGTCTCCAGGAGGTAGGGAAGGTCTGCCGGGGCAGGAATGAGCGTACGGCGGGAGAGGGGCTGCAGAAGCAGAGGGGGAAGGGGCAGTGGCTGGGCAGGTGGGGGTGGTCTGCAGGGTTGGCGTGTTGTGCCCTGGTCTGAGACTGGCGACACTGTGGGTCATTGGTGTAAATTCGTCGGGCTTGCTGACCCTCGGATCTGTGCCCTTTTCTGTAGGAATTAACACCCCTCGACACACAACGAGCGTGCCCATGAAATGGGAGGCGGGCGACCGCTGGGAGCCGCGCAGTGGGTCCGGCAGAGGGGCCCCTAGGAACGCCAGGTGCAGGGCAGGCCTGCCGGGCCGGGAACGCAGCGCTTAGGCCGGTGGTATGGCCGCTCCTTCTGAAGCCTTTTCTGTTTCCTGAGTGATGAAGGAAAGGGTGAGGGTCCCGACTGCTGAGGGGTCGGGGTCTACTCCGCCTGGAGACATCCAGAGCGCCCCGCTACAGCTTCACCGATCGCGCCCGCGCGCAGGACCTCCGGGCTGCTCGGCGGCACGCAGGACTGAAGCCACCCACCCAGGACGGCGGGAGCTCGGAGCCTGGCCACCGTCCTCCTCCTTTGTGTCATTTGGCACCAGGGATGAGCTCTGAGCATCTGTCGCTATGGCAGGGGGCGGGGGGGGGCGGGGCGGTGGTGCGGGGAAACGGGGACTTTTCCCGCGGAGGCGCTCAGGGCACCTTGTGTTGGGGAGGGAGGCAGGTGGAGACCCTCGGGCTGGTCGGGCACATTGGTGTCTTGCCTTCTAGGACGACAGTTGGACAGCTGGACTTTCAGAGCTGAAGTGACCATCAGACTCTACCCAGAAGGAATGGCTGCTAATCCAATCTTGAGACCACCCAGGCTGGTGAACGTGATACTGGGAACAGGAGGCCTGGGATTTGGGGCCACAGATTGCAGCATTTCTCTGTTATTCCAGGCCTCCCTTGCATCTTTCTGGAAAACGAGGGGCAGGCCTATCTCTCAGTTCTGACGTTTTAGGATTCTGTTGCTGACACTGGAGTTCTTGCCTGTCTAGAGTCCCTGTCCCCTCTGGGTCTCCATTCTCCTGGCCGTGGGCACAGGCTCACAGAATCAGTGAGGTCCGAGGATGGCCTAAGACATCTGCTGGGAGTGTTAGGAGACAGGGTCTTTCTGGCTGGGAGTGGGTGGTGTTTGCTAAGCTGGTGGAAGGTAAATCTGAAGCTGCTGGCGATCATTCTTTACCTCCAGGTAAGGAAACCCTCCTAAGGAAAAATCCACCAGAGGCAGAGGATTGAGACATGGAGAGAGAGGCAGGGGATGATCTTAGCCCTGGTCTGGTCCCAAATGAGTTAGCATTGCTTTTTACTGTTGCCTGAGCCAATAGAGTTCTTGGATTAAACCAGATGGAGTTGATTTTTGTAACCTGAAACCAAAGAATCCAAATACAAAGACTAAGAACTCAAACAAACTTGAGCTGTAACACTGAACCAATACCAACAACAGAGATACGATTTCCCTATTCATGTTCCAGAAAATAACTGCACATGTTACAAAACAATGTAGGCATTTTTAGTAGGCCACCAGCTTGCTGTAGATCACTAAGGTGCTGCCAGATGGGCAGCATGAATGACTGTGGGGATTAAGAATCATGCTGGTGTGTAGGAGATGGGACGGTGTGTGTGTTAAGAGTCTAGTCAGTGTCCCAGCTACTCGGGAGGCTGAGGTAGGAGAATGGCCTAAACCCGGGAGGCAGAGCTTGCAGTGAGCTGAGATCCGGCCACTGCACTCCAGCCTGGGCGACAGAGGGAGACTCTGTCTCAAACAAAACAAAAACAAAACAAAACAAAACAAAAAGCGTCTAGTCAGTGAGGGGTAGGTCAGCTCAAAGGAAAGGCGACCTATAACCCACGTGCCCTGGAGGTGGCCAGGACTCCCTGTGGGAGGCTGTTGCCCTGCCCAAGTGCTGAGGACAGCCACTCCTTGGCTGCTGGGTGCACAGATGGCTGCTTAGAGTCTTCCAATTCTAGGATTCTATATGGCTTAATCTCTATGATCTCTGACTTGAAGTCTGAAACCTACAGCCACCGAATCAATGTTACTAAGTCTAGCAATTCAGTCCACTCAGGAACACAGATGCTGTCTCAGTGTATGGGGGATTGTAACTGTCAGCTGTTCCCATGACCAGGAAGTGTTCTGGGCCTGGTTGGGTGCAGGAAGAGGAGGTTAGGAAGCACTACCTGCACTGAGGCAGGAGACTTGTCCAGGGACTTCAGCTGGGTGGGTGGCCCTCTAGATTCAGATGGGCCAGGTACTAGGGCTGTAGGTTTATCTCTAAAGGGCACCAACCATCCCTCTCCAACTAGGGCCCCAGGGTAAGCTGAGCTTAAAAGACTGGAAGCAGCAGAGGCCACCTGGACACCTGGGGACAGGCAGCAGGGCCTGGGTGGCAGAAGGCCCTGTCACACTGGTTCCATGGGGAAGAGGCAGGCTGATGGGCTAGCACCTGTTGCTGAGCCCCACCAGATTCAGATGGAGCTGGTTTGAACTTCTGTCTCAAGACTAGGTCAGCCTTGCAGCCGGAGGCAGCTGAGTCTGCAGGTGAGGGTGGGGAGGAGGGTGCGACAGGAGCACAGGCAGCAGCATTTCTAACGAGAAAGGCAAACATTCTGTTGGGTTTCTCCTCGTGCCCCTTTTTTATTCTCACACAAGATCTACTTCTTTCTCCAGTGTTCTCCCCTTTGCAAGGTGGGTGACAACTGATGACTGTGTATATAAAGCACCTGTCACAATGCCTGTCCCACCACAGGCCCCTAATCAAGGATAGCTCCTGTAATTATTGATACTGATAGTGAAAATATTGACATTATGTTCCCAGACTCGAACATCATGGAGAAACATTCCCTGCAATTCCTCCTCTGATATTGTACAAGACAGTCTGCATAATGCCCAGGACCCTGGCTGACACTGTTGCCAGGAAAAGGAAGCAGCTGCTCCAGGCCAGATGGGCCTGCAGTTAGTGTCTTGGGGGCCTATGAGCACTGGCCAGGAGGAAGTGGCTTCCACCTGACAGACTGTGACCTTGGCCACTTCCCCAGCCCATCAACCCCTACCTGGACCTCCTGCTCCAAGCTGAGCTGTCGCTCCAGGCTGCACTCCACCATCTCCGTGGTCACCGGGAACTTCTCCGGCAGCTCTGTGCAGCGCCGGATCAACACAGGGTTGCAGCCATTCAGGAACTGGTAGCCAAACATCAGGTCTTCCTGCCAATGATTCATGACCCGCTCTACCAGGAGAGAAGCGAGGCCCACCCTGAGCTCTGAGCAGAGGGCAGCCAGGGCCGTGGCCCTCCTGACCTCACCTGACCTCTGCAGAGCAGAGTCCCTGCTTGGTCTCCTCCCCTAAGTGCTCCCTGGATGGACACAGCTCCAACTGCTGCCCTCTGCCCATCACTGGGTCAGGCTGTGGCACCATCTCATCATCCCTGAGCTGGCCCTTAGTGGCTCAGAAGCCTCCCGGGGCACCCGTCTCTCATGAACTCAGGTCCTTCAGCCCAGCATGGATAGTCCAGGATGAAAGGAGGAGGGGCATGGAGGAGAGTCCCTGGGGGCAGTTTTCCAAGTTTGGTTCCCCATGTCCTGATTTCAGCACCTCTTCTTGTCCAGCCATTCCTGCCTCCTTAACATCCTTCCCATGCCACGACTGGCCACTATAAAGCTAGTGCTCTCACCAAACACATCCTTATCCAAAGGAACCCAAAGTTGCTTTCGTGTAAATGCCTAAAACACAAGCCAAGTTCTGCCTTTGCTCTGGTCAGAAGCACAAATGATTGATTTGTGCCAAGAAAAAGTTCTGATACTTTTCAGACTTTGATGGTGAAATGAGGTCGAGGGTGCTGGAGCTTGAATATCTGAGGAGGAGAAACCTCTGGGCACAAGTGTGACCACAATGATGCAAAAGCTGTGGAGTGTGGGGGGTGCCGGCCAAGGTGGCATGGTGGCAGCGAGGCCCCCATGCTGCAGCAGGCAGGAAAGCCCTTGTCAATTTCGCGGTAAGTCTCAGACAGAAGAGCAGCATCCCCTGTCCCCAGCACCACTAGAGCCCCCAGAGGCACACTCACCAGAAATAGTGTTGCTGATCTTGACAAAGATTTTCTCAAAGTCAGCAAAGTCATTCCAGGAAGACTGGAACATGTGCATGAAGCGGTTGATGAATAGGTTCTCCATCCTGCAGACCAGGAGAGAGGTCACCTTGTACACGCCAGCCATGCCTCCCTCTGCAGAGCCCCTTCACAGTGAGCTCTCAGGGGTCCCCACAACACACCCCCGCACGGCCCCAGGCAGCTCTGCAGAGACAGGTGACTGGCTTTTCAGAACCAGGACAGAAACTGGCATCTATACGGGATGCTGTTCCTACTGCACCTCACCTGTCGAAGAGACAGGCCAGTATCCTCCAGAATAGCCTACAGTGCCTTGAATTCCATTCACACATGTATTCATTCATTCATTCATTCATTCATTCACTCATCAGGGACTTGCTGTCCCCCACTCAGTGGGCTAGTCCCTGAGAAAGCTTCCAGGAACAGAGATCCAGCTGCTCTACTGTGTTGCCTGGATTTTGGGGAGATGAACAGTTCAATTGACTTGAAAACTCATTATTTTCTGCTAAATGGCTCCATGCTTGGTGCTGAGGACAGAAGTTTCCAAATGCTCACTGCACAAGATGAGAAAATAGAAACCCAAGGCCAGAGCTTGCTAAATTCAGAATGCAACGGCCGGGCGCGGTGGCTCAAGCCTGTAATCCCAGCACTTTGGGAGGCCGAGATGGGTGGATCACGAGGTCAGGAGATCGAGACCATCCTGGCTAACACGGTGAAGCCCCATCTCTACTAAAAATACAAAAAAATTAGCCGGGCGTGGTGGCAGGTGTCTGTAGTCCCAGCTACTCGGGAGGCTGAGGCAGGAGAATGGCGTGAACCCAGGAGGTGGAGCTTGCAGTGAGCCGAGATAGTGCCACTGCACTCCAGCCTGGGCGACAGAGCAAGACTCCACCTCAAAAAAAAAAAAAAAAAAAAAAAAAAAATTCAGAATGCAGGTTGCAGGTACCAAGGAGTGAGATGTGTGTGTGAGCAACCCCCAGGGCTTCCTGGAGGAGGCAGGGTGTGGGATGGGTCCAGGAAAGCTGGAAAAGAGGGGAGAGGCTTCCCAGGCTTCCTCCATAACCCTGCAGGGTGCAGCACAGGAGCGTGGGAATGCTGCCCAGTGTTCACCATGACACAGGCTGCCTCAGTTTCTCTCTCTGGCACACAAAAGACTGAGATTAACAAGTTAGCCTGTTTCCTCCCCACTGTCAGTGCTCGATCACTGCCCACTCTTCAGCCTTGACTCTGGCTGCCCCTCAGAGCCCAGGACTTTGCCTTGGGCCTTTGTACATCTGTTTCCTTCAGGCTGGAATGCTCGGTGCCCCTTTCTTTTCTACTGTGGACTAAATTGTGCCCCCCAAATTCGCATGTTGAAGCCCTGACCCCCAGTGTGATGGCATTAGGAGGTGGGGCCTTTGGGAGGTGATTAGGGTTAGATGAGGTCACGAGGGTGGGGCACCCATGATGGGATTAGCGTCCTCCTAAGAAAAGGAAGGCACCAGAGGGCTTATTCATGCCCTGTCCCCATCTCTCCTCTGCCACGTGACCATACTATGGGAACACAGAGAAACATCTGCAAGCTGGGAAGAGGGCCCTCACCAGCAAGTGGATTGGCTGGCACCCTGATCTTGGACTTCTAGCCTCCAGACCTGTGAGAGACAAATGTCTGCAGTTTAAGCTATCTGGTCTGTGGTATTTTGATGTGGCTGTCCCAATAGGCTATGCCATTCTCCTACTGCGCATATGGGGTATGTCTGGAGGGTTCACTGGAGTGATGCTGTCTCTGTTCATTTCCTCTGTAGCTCTTACTGCAGCTTAGGTGCAAACTCATGTGTATGAATCGGTGCCCACTGCCCTATGCATGCTGAGGGCACAGTCATGCCTGCACTTTACTCAGCATTGAGCCCAGGCCTCCTAGTGTCCAGAGGGGCTCATGCAGCATCGCCTTGTGGACGAAAAGGTGACCTCACCTGGTGCAGGGGATTGTGCCCGGGGCATTCCTCCAGTGACTCCTCTTCCTGCCCACACCCAAGGAGGCAGCCCTACGTGGCCAGGATCCCCCACTTCTCAGGTGGAGTGTGGCTGGGTCTGAGCTGTAGACACACACACCTTGTCATGGGGAAATCTGGGGAGTTAGGGACCTCCCCACATCCTTCTGATCCAGCAGAATCAGAGAATGGAGGCTGGGGAGAGCCTGGCTGATGGGACGCAGGGCTTGGTGACATCCCAGCTCTGTCGTACCAGGGGAATTATCCTGTGACCATGCATGAAGGCAGCAAACTGGAGCAACCACACAGGGGAACTCTTAGGATAAGCAGGAGACACTGGGGGTCTGTCCTGCTTGCCCTGCCAGGCCTAGGGGCGCATCCGGGCAGAACAGCAATCCCCTTCCATCCTTCCTTAGCTTAGCAAATGCTTCTCTCCTTTGTCCTGGCTACCCTGGGTCTCCGAGGAGACCGTGATGCTCAGGAGAGGGTACTGGGACCACACGGCTGGAAGCCTTTGTGAGTACTGTCTTTTTCTCCTCATGTGTCAGGACAAAAAAGCAGCCTGCAGGTGGCCAAGAGGGTGTACTGCTGGAAGTTGCCATGGCACAGTCTGGGCGGTGTGGCCGGCTTTGTGATGGGCTGCATACAGTAGGTGCTCAGTGCTACAGCAACCTGGAGCTGTCGAATAATGCCAGCATCATCTTCTAGTCCTTCTGGTACCTTCTTCACTTGGATCAGCCCCTCGTGGGGAAGGAGGGGCTTTTACCCAGATTCTTGCTGCAGCCTTCCGGGGAGGCTGCTGTGGCCTCACCAAGGCTACGACCAGCAGCCAGGCACCGGAATACCCAGAGAAGCTTCTTTCAGCCTTGCTGCCTCCTTCCTCCCCCAGCACCTCTTGTCAGCTGAGTGTCCTGGGCTAGGAATGCTTGTCACACTAGAGGAGTAAACCTCACTGTAGCATCTGGTGTCAGTCTGGGTGGGGAAAAGAACTTATTTCTGGGAGATGAGAGTCCTTCCCAAGCCCCGAGAGCCCTGTAGGGCCTGAAGATGGCCCAGCACCAGGTGGTGCTCCAGAAAGAGGTCCTGTGCTGGGGCGCCTGAGGTCCTGGGTGGTTGCTCACCCCTGTTCTTTGGAGGAACCAGGAGTGAGTCACCATCTCCCCAGCTGGGTCTGTTTGACCTCAAAACAGGAGGTTTGCTCTGAAAACAGGGTGGATGTGGCAGTTTTCAGAGGAAGCCACAGATCCAGGAAGAAGTGGAGTTAGGAGGAACATATTTGCGTGTCATCTAGAGGCAAAATATTTCTATATCCTTACAGATAACTGGCATATTCAGGGCTTCAAAGATCCACTTTTGTAAAAAGAAGGAACCTGCAGGCCAGAGAGGGCACCAGGTAAGGTCACACAGGCAGGTAACAGCCACCTTGATCACCTGGTCTCGGGGTGGTGACCAAGCTTTCTCCTGCACCTTCAGCTTTCTCCTGTGCCAAACTGTGGCCCAAACTGGGCACCAGCTGTTGGCCGTGTGCCAGGTGAGCCCCACCCCTCGCCCCTACTTCTCCCAGGACTGGCCTCATTTCTGTGCTGTTCCGCCTCACTCGAAGGAAACTCTCTCAATTTCCTTTAATGAGGCCATGGGGGTTCACCTGACCTCTGTCTCCCTGCTCTTTCCTTCTGCTAACAGCTTTTCCATTTTTCATGCCACAGTTGTGCTGTGCAGGGCGGGGGCAAAGCCTGCTGAGGAGGGCTGGCCCCTTTCCAGGCACAGCAGGTGGCTAGGAGGAACTTCGTGCCAGAGTTACTCAGAAGCCGTGAGGAAACCAAGCTGTCCCCAGCCAGAGGTTTAACAGGGAAGGGCTCCTCGGTGATTTCAGCCACGAGTTTGAGTTTCCTGCCAGTGGGCACTGAGTTTAACCCACACTAGGGGATGAGTGTAGCCATCCAGATTTTAACAAGGGCCCCAGGGGATTCTGACGCAAGCTATACTTTGACAACCACTGCTGAAGAGGTTGCAATGTTTTCCAAATTAATTTGACTACAGAACAGATCGTTTTTGTTGAGGGAAACATGACTTCATGTTTTGTATTAACTCTTCGTCTTATTTTATGACGCCTTTTTAACAACAATATGATGCTACTTTAGCAAATAACATTGAAATTTTCTAGCCTTGTCTAAATTTTAGATGGAACTTCCCCCCTACATTTTCCAAACAAATTTATTTTACAATGGGACACATCTCTGATTTCACAACAAAATTTAATGAAAGTCAGTATGTTTTATAGGCATCAGTTAACAGGAGGGGATTATTTTGAAAATTTCCAAGGATTTCAGAGGTTTTAGGGTAGCATTTGGGAAGTTAAGTGGGAGAATTCTACTTGTGTCACAGGAAAAGCGGTTCCTATGAGTGCTTTGGTGACGGGGCCAAATGGTTTCTGAGCTGGGATGACGATAAGAGGGGATGGGGTCTTCTTCCCATATACAAACCCACGCTTTGCTTTCCAATGCCAGGCCAGCAGGTTCCCTCCTCTTCCCGCCTCTCTTTCCTTCGCCATCACTTCTCCCGACACCCAGCCTGGGCCCTCATTCTTCCTGGTGCTCGTGAGTCCCTCCCTTCCTCCACACGCACTCTGCCCTTCCACTGAGCTCAGGGCCCTTATCTCCTGGCCTGGCCCCTCTGCAGCCTTCCTTGCCTGGGGGACTATCGCTCCTTCCCTGCACCCCTGGTGCCTTTTGTTTCTGTCTTTTGAAACAGGGTCTCACTCTGTTGTCCAGGCGGGAGTTCAGTGGTGCAGATCACTGCAGCTTCCACCTCCCCGGCTCAAACGCTCATCCCCCTCGGGCCTTCTCGAACACTGGGATTACAGGCGTGAGCCTCCACACCCACTCCCTACCCCTCATCCCCCTTCAGGACACTGCCATCCATGCAGCTGGGTCGTCTGGAGCACAGGGCATGTGGCCGGCCTGTGGGGCTGGGACAGGGCCGGTGGGAGGGGCTGCCCTCAGAGCGCACCCCCAGGCCTCTGCCTGCCCCCAGGCCTCCTCTCCCCAGTCCTTTACCAGGAGTCCCTCGTCACCTTTTCCGCTCAGCCACACTGCACAGCTCCCTCAACCCAACCCCTGGACTCAACTTCGCCCCAGCCTCCTTCGTGCCCAGCGTCCCTTGTAAATGACCCCCCGGGTCGGGTGCCCCGCGTTCTCTCTCGGCCTCTCCCCAGTGGCCTGCTCTCCGCCCGCCGGCGCACGCCCCGCCTCCCTGCCTCTGTGCCTTCACCTAACCGCAAAGGCGGCCAGGGCAACCTCCGCGCGGCTTGACTGTCAAGGCTCCCTATTTATCCCTGGACGTGGGAAACTCGGGCTCATAGCGCCTCTACTTACACTGCGGCACAGACTGGGGCTTCCTCTGCCGCCTTCACCGGAAGACACCCCTGGCGTCCTGGGGTGAGGGCGGAGTCCTGGGGTGAAGGCGGCTCCATCCGCGACCCTTTCCGGAGCTGCTCCCGCCCATTCTCATAGAGGGAAATAGCAGGGCGTGTGAGCCCCCCACCCCTGGCCCCCACCTCTTCCAGGACCGGCCGCCTATCTGCACTGTCCCGCCCCACTAGGAAGGAAACTCTTCTTTCTCAATTTCCTTTAACGGGGACATTGTCTTTTCAGCCCTGCCACCCCCTGCAATCATCTTCCAGGCTGCAAACAGGCTGTGGGGTGGTGAACACATCAACTGCTCCTCCCTCCACACCACCAGGAAATTTCGCAAACCACTTGGCTGTCGGCGGCCTGGCCTCGCCACACCTGTGCCCACAGTCTCTCTCCGCTGCAGTCCCCTGTGCCATTCTCCAGGTCCCACGTACCTCTGCCTGGGCCCAGTAAGGCCTGGACAGATGGCCCACGGCTGCAAAGCCTTCCTGGGCCCCATCAGAGAGAACGCCCAGGTGGAGCGGGGGTCCCCTGCCCACCCCACAAGCGCAGGGGCCCTTCCAAGAGTGCAGCCCTAGGCCGGTGTGTGATGGTGGAGATGGGGTCCCAGAGGGCCTGAACCAAGAATGGAGAAGACTAAGGCTGTCTTTAGGGAGAAACTTCTCTGAGAGTTTGATGTATGCGGTCCCATTTTAATCCCCAACAACCCTGAGGAGGAGCTGGGGCCGGGTCTCATTGTTCATTTGAGGACACTGATGCTCAGGAAACTTAGATGACTTCCCTAGGGTCTCCCCCACCCTCACCGGCCCAGTGCCCTCTCCCAGGCACCCCTCATCCCCGCAATGGCTCCTCTAAACTGCTTCCTTGTGGTGCAGCCCCCTTGGCTCAGCTCCTCAAATGCAGGGACACCTCTTCTCTCCCCAGCAGACCTTAAGGGTCTCCATCCACTGTGCTGGCACAGAGGTGGTGCTCAGAGGCGGGGCTAAGCTTACTGTACAGCCTGCTGTGCCAAGAGGCGCAGAAGGGCCCCTTTCAGGATTCCTTTGCTCTTCTCCTGTCAATAGGCCATCACTCAAGGGGCTAAGTGACAGGACGATGTGGAGAAACATGGGCTGCAGCACTTCTGGGGCCCAAGGCAGAGTGGGCGGCACTGGGGAGCACAGGGGAGGGGACCTCACTGAGGCCAGGGGCTTCTAGAAGCTTCTGCAAGAAGGGGCTCCTCACCCATGTCTTAGCCAAGAAGTGGGGCAGGCGGGTGTGGCACAGGAAACAGCCAGGTCAGAGACAAGAGATGCTCTACAAAGCCCTGCTGGATCCCCACGGTGGAGCGTCCTATGCATGTAGGACCGGAGAGACGGCAGGGGTGGGTGGGTGCGTCCCTACGGATGTGTCTCCATTTCTGGGCAGAGATATCTGGGCTCTCACCTGCAGCTGAGCCAACCAAGAAATTATATATACTTTTTAGAGCGAGCCTCCAACAAATTATACATGCACTTGAGAATGAGCCCTCCCCGTGTCTTGAGAGACGGAGTCCAGGGAGGCAGCTGGAAAGATGCTCCTGCCCTCACTCAGGAGAGATGGTGGAGCTGGGAGAGGAGGAAGCACTCCCTGGGACCCAGCAGATGGACTTGACTCAGCAAATAGATGCAACCTTATGTGGGGGGTGGAGAGGCCCAGGGAGGCATACAGGCCGGTGGTCTTAATCCTGGCTATACACTGGAATCCCCCAGTAACCCTAAAATATAACTGTGCTGGACTGCCCTTCGTTCCACGGTTTGTACAGAGTGGGCAGTATGGAGTCTGTGACACTAAACACACAGGATTGAGAACCATATATCTAGGCTGTTGTTAGCCATGATGGGGATACATGAAAAGGAGGTGCACAGATACCTTCTATACCATAGAATAGGCACTCATTAAATGCTGTTAAAATGGAGCGTGACCCAGTTGGCACTCAGGGGCACTCAGGGGCCAGCTGGGTCACACTTTCATTTTAACAGGATTTAATGAGCACCTATTCTGTGACAGCTGCTAAGATACAGAGGCTCCTGAGATACAGAGATGACAATGACCTTCAGAAACACTAAGCAGACACAAGAAAGGCAGTCTGGCCTTCACTCCACCATCCATTCGCCATCAATCCACCAATCCATCCATCCACCCATCTGTCCATCCATTCATCTAAGTATCTATCCATCCATCCTTCCATCCATCCACCCACCATCCATCTATGAATCCATCCATCCATATATCAATTTCTCATCTATCCCTCCATCCA
Source organism: Chlorocebus sabaeus (assembly GCF_047675955.1). NCBI lineage: Eukaryota > Metazoa > Chordata > Mammalia > Primates > Cercopithecidae > Chlorocebus > Chlorocebus sabaeus. The sequence goes on along the minus strand of NC_132912.1, from coordinate 49,527,426 downwards.
TCCACCATCTACCTCTTCTTCCCTCCTTCCTCCTTACCTTCATCCATCCATTCATCATCTATCTCTCAATCCATCCATCTGCTTGTCCATCTGTTTGATTGTCCATCCATCCTGTATTCCTCCATTCCCTCCTCCACCATTACTAAGCCCAGGTGGCACTACTCTCCACCTTACTACCTCACCATCCTTATCATCCTCTCCAAACTGTCTCTTTCATAGGGGCCTTCTGTCCTGCTTGTCCCATCCTGGTCTGGGACCTACCCCACTAAAGCTACATGGCTTTGATCAGCAATCCCAATCCCAGAGTAGGGGAAGGGAAGTGAGCCCTTAACTGCCATCATGTTCAGGGAGATGTTGGGTACTGCTGCATTACCAATCCAGATGTTTGGTTTTAATTTTTCTCTCTAGGAGACCCCGATTGTAGTAGGAGAAAAATGCCCCAGCTTTGGACACAAACAGACCTAGATTCAAATCCTGGTTTTGCCAATTTCTGCCTAAATGACTTTAGGCAAACTCCTTGACCTTGACCCTTGGAGACTCAGTTTCCTCACCTAGAAATGGTCAATAATATTATTTACCTCCCAGGATGGCCATGAAGCTTAAAATAGATGATTGTACCCCCCAAAACACCTACAAAGTGTTTAGAATAAATAATATTATTTTAAGCTTTGAAGACTGGGTGAGTTCTCAGCCCTGTCTACCTGCTGGGTGGGCAGACCCAAGGCCAGGGTCCCCCCCTCATAGACTGTCATCTGTAGGTGTGGGGTTGGCCTGGCACTGGGAGGTGCTAATGCTCCTCAGAGGATTCTAGGTGTAAGAGGAAATGAAAATCTTTGTACCCCAATTCACTCTGCCAAAAGGGAAAAATTAAGCTGAAAGCTGAGTCATGCAAGAAACTAAGATAGCTACAGATAAAAGGTAAAAACCCCCACAGGTAGCTCTCAGTGTTCACCTTATCAAATGCTGATGTACTGAGTGCAAGAGGAATACATAACTGACGATTCCCCTACCTGCTCCTTTTCTTTTGCAACATGTGGATTCAGTAATGTGACCATGCCCGCCCTTTCTTCCCTCCAGCCTGCTTTTCTCCTTTAAATATTGATGCCCTTAAAGGCATCTTTGGAAAAAGGCACAGACCACCAATTGTTCCTGTGGATTTGTGTTCCTTTTTTCCATGTATGTCTTTAACCTTAGCAAAATAAACCTCTAAATTGATTGAAACCTGTCTCAGATACTTTTTGGATTACATAAGGGTCAGTCCAGTTTCAGAACCATGGATTTAGGGTTTGCCAAACTGACATGATTTTTACAATTCCCTATAGGGTCAATGTGCAGATTTAAAGACCCCCTCCACTACCCCTGGGGTAGGGTCAGGGGATCTATATGTTTAACAAGCAGCCTGGAGTCTCCTGATAGCCTGGGCAAGCTTTAAAAAGCCCTGCAGACATTCAGATGAAACAAAGGTGCACAGAACCCATCTCTCTGCCATTTATTAGCTGGGGGCCTTGGACAAGGAAGGTACTTGACCTCCGTATTCCTCAGTTCCTCAACTGTAAAATGGAGACAATGACTGTGACTCCCTCGTGGGGTTGTGACGGAGGAACAGGGGACGCATGTCATGGGATCAGCACTGGCATTTTGGCCATTCTTACCATAGCACCTGCCATCTTGGTGACAGCCTGAACACAAAGCCTTCACACCTTTGAAGTGGTCATAGAGGGGATGAGATGTGGATGGGGAGGAGGCATTCCAACTAAAGACCCCTGCTTTGGGCCAAAAACACATGTATGTCTGGTGTCTGGAGTCCTTTAGGTTGTGACTTTTTAAGATACTGGTTGTCCTGCAATTGTGCATTGAGAATCCACTCTATGGCCAACATATCATCAAAGTGTTTGGCTCACCAAGGCTGTTCCCCCAACCCAAGGGCCCCATCAGGAAAGGAGTGAGGGTCCCACCCCCAGCACCAGCCGCTGGAGGGGCTGCCCAGAGTCCCTCAGTTCTCGTAAACTTACGCTTTGGAGTAATTCAGAACAAAGTCCACTCCTTTTTCACTATCAAACTGGATATCACGGGGTAAATCCTTGTGGCATTTGGCATCAATGCTCAAGGGAAAGCCAGGGCTCCACTCCATCCATCTGAGCATGAGAAAGGAGAAAAAATTCGGTTAAATGCCGGCCTTTGGTCTGCCCCTTCAGCTGAGGGCTGCCCACACTGTCAGACGGTGTTACACAGGGAGATTGGTGTACCCACAATTAAAGTCAACACATCACAGGCTGACCCTGTGTCCTGTAAGCTTCTGGGACCTCTTCCGAAGTCCAGTGGCACCAACTTTGCTGTGCCCTGGGCATCAGAGTGGGAACCCTGAGACTGAGCTTACAGTGGTACAGGTGCGCACCACTGCATAAAAAGTTCTGAAGGTAGTCTAGGGAGACCTCACTTACTAGAGGTGACACTGAACAGCAGAGGCCTGCCTTGCCAGTCACTGGAGGTAGAAGGCATTAAGGCTGCCCAGCCATGCCCAACCTGGACATCCATCATTCTGCCAGCTTAGTCAGTGTGTGCCCTGGACTGCATGTATGTCCTACATGTGGCATTTGGGGAAACGGGACAGTTCTTATGCCTTCACAATAGTATGACAAGGCAGCAGGTGGCCTGGGAGAGGGACCCGGACACAGATGGCTAGAAGGCTTCCCTCTCTCACCTGCTGGCTAATAGCAGGTTTAGAGATTATTACCATCAAAACAGCTTCCCCAAAGACAAGCCATGCACTGCATCCAATAAACATGCTCAGATCCTGGCATCCTTGAAACTTATCCTGTGGCACTGGGCATTTGTGTTTTCAAAAATGTTTATTTTGCTTTTCTTTTTGTTTACTTATTGACTAAACTTAAGCTGTGAAAATGTCAGAGGTGTTTGAACAAGAGCAACTCCATCTTGAGTAGGCTCTGGGTAAAATAAGGCTGAGACCTACTGGGCAACATTCTCAGGAGGTTAGGCATTCTAAGTCACAGGATGAGATAGGACGTTGATGCAAGATATAGGGCACAAAGACCTCGCTGATAAAACGGGTTGTGATAAAGAAGCCGGCCAAAACCCAATGAAACTAAGATGGTGATGAAAGTGACCTCTGGTCATCCTCACTACTCATTATATGCTAATTATAATGCATTAGCATGCTAAAAGACACTCCCACCAGTGCCATGACAGTTTACAAATGCCATGGCAATGTCAGGAAGTTACCCTATATGGTCTAAAAAAGGGAGGAACCCTCAGTTCCTGGAATTGCCCATCCCTTTCCTGGAAAACTCATGAATAATCCACCCATTGTTTAGCACATGATCAAGAAGTAACTATAAGTATGCTCAGTCAAGCAGCCCATGCTACTGCTCTGCCTGTGGAGTAGCCATTCTTTATTGCTTTACTCTCTTAATAAACTTGCTGTCTTCCACAATGGTTGAACTAGTTTACAGTCCCACCAACAGTGTAAAAGTGTTCCTATTTCTCCATATCGTCTCCAGTACCTGTTGTTTCCTGACTTTTTAATGATCGCCATTCTAACTGGCGTGAGATGGTATCTCATTGTGGTTTTGATTTGCATTTCTCTGATGGCCAGTGATGATGAGCATTTTTTCATGTGTCTGTTGGCTGCATAAATGTCTTCTTTCGAGAAGTGTCTGTTCATATCGTTTGCCCACTTTTTGATGGGGTTGCTTGTTTTTTTCTTGTAAATTTGTTTGAGTTCTTTGTAGATTCTGGATATTAGCCCTTTGTCAGATGAGTAGACTGCAAAAATGTTCTCCCATTCTGTAGGTTGCCTGTTCACTCTGATGATAGTTTCTTTTGCTGTGCAGAAGTTCTTTTTTTTTTTTTTTTTTTTTAGAGACGGAGTCTCGCTCTGTCGCCCAGGCTGGAGTGCAGTGGCCGGATCTCAGCTCACTGCAAGCTCCGCCTCCCGGGTTCACGCCATTCTCCTGCCTCAGCCTCCCAAGTAGCTGGGACTACAGGCGCCCGCCACCACGCCCGGCTAGTTTTTTGTATTTTTTTAGTAGAGACGAGGTTTCACCGTGTTAGCCAGGATGGTCTCGATCTCCTGACCTCGTGATCCGCCCGTCTCGGCCTCCCAAAGGGTCCCATTTGTCAATTTTGGCTTTTGTTGCCATTGCTTTTGCTGTTTTAGACATGAAGTCTTTGCCCATGGCTATGTCCTGAATGGTATTACCTAGGTTTTCTTCTAGGATTTTTATGGTTTTATGTCTAATATTTAAGTCTTTGATCCATCTTGAATTAATTTTTGTATAAGGTGTAAGGAAGGGATCCGTTTTCAGCATTCTATATATGGCTAGCCAGTTTTCCCAGGACCATTTATTAAATAGGGAATCCTTTCTCCATTTCTTGTTTTTGTCAAGTTTGTCAAAGATCAGATGGCTGTAGATGTGTGGTATTATTTCTGAGGGCTGTGTTCTGTTCCATTGGTCTATATCTCTGTTTTGGTACCAGTACCATGCTGTTTTGGTTACTGTAGCCTTGTAGTATAGTTTGAAGTCAGGTAGCATGATGGCTCCAGCTTTGTTCTTTTGGCTTAGGATTGACTTGGCAATGTGGGCTCTTTTTTGGTTCCATATGAACTTTAAAGTAGTTTTTTTTCAGTTCTGTGAAGAAAGTCATTGAATCTATAAATTACCTTGGGGATGGCATTGATTCTATAAACTACCTTGAGCAGTATGGCCATTTTCATGATATTGATTCTTCCTATCCATGAGCATGGAATGTTCTTCCATTCGTTTTTGTCCTTTATTTCACTCAGCAGTGGTTTGTAGTTCTCCTTGAAGAGGTCCTTCACATCCCTTGTAAGTTGGATTCCTAGGTATTTTATTCAGCTCAGAGTGACTCTGATGCTGCCTTGTAGTTGGACAGGATTTATGGGCAGAAAAAGGAACGTGATGTACAGAAAATGGAAATGAGGTACAGAAAGAGCCAGATTGGTGATGGCTCAGCATTTGCCTTACTTGAGCCCAGTTTGAACAGCTGGCCACTGTGAGTGACTGAAGTCTGGCTGCTGTGATTGGCTGAGACTTGGTTACTTGCTATGAGAGTAGGTAACAGTCTGTTTACATGTCCAGTTAGGTTACAGTTCACTATGTACAGAGAAACTTTTAGGCTGAATTTAAAATATGTAAGGAGAAAGGTTTAAGTTAAACTCATTAACACCTAGAAGAGAGAAGGTATTCATTCAATAACTAATTATGGAGCACCTACTGCGTGCCAGGAAGTGCTTTGTGCAAAGTAGAAGAACATGTAACCCCAATACAGGGCAAAACTACAAAGAAATGGAAGCAATAAATGAAACTATGAGAGACATATAAACCAAAAATAAAATTCTAAGCCCCACAACTGACTGATGGACCCTTCCCTTGGCCAAGGGCATTCCAAAGTTAACCTGAAAAATTAGTTCAGGCCATAATAGGGATGGGTGGCTAAACATGCCTCATTGTACTCTCCTCCTTCCTGGAATTCAGGCACAGGTGATCAGCATTCACATCAACACAGAGATGTTAAGTCTGATAGAACAGACTCTTTAAGATTGACAAGAAACATTTACAATTGATTCTACCTGAAGCCTGCTATCTGGAGGCTTCATCTGCATGATAAAAACTTTGTTTCCACAACCCCTTATCTTAACTTAGACATTCCAAGTTTTTAGATAATAATTCTTTTAAACAGTTGCCAATCCAAAAATCTTTGAATCTGCCTATGACCTGGAAGCTCCCCACCCCCAAGTTGTCTCACCTTTCCAAATTGAACCATTGTCTATCTTACATGTATTGATTGATGTCTTATGTCTGTCTAAAATGTATAAAACCAAGCTGTACCCCAACCACCTTGGCTGCATGTTCTCAGGATCTGCTGGGGCTGCATCATGGGCCGTTGGTCAGTCATATTTGGCTCAGAATAAATCTTTTCAAATACTTCACAGAGTGTGACTCTTTTCATTAACAGACATGAAAGCCAGATATAGATGTAATAAGCAAGGAGGAAGAGCTCCAAAAGGAGAGAGAGTAATATATGGAGAAGTGAAAAAAATCAAAGAAATAAAAGAACTTCCTTAAGTTGAAAAATACTTCAATATCTTAAGTCTGTAAAAGGAAATTAAATTTTAGGACCCCAGACTCATTTAGCCAAAGGGAAATGTTGAGCTGGGAACTGTGTTATGCAAACCTGCCTCCCCCTTTTGGTTCCTAAATAAGATGGCTATGATGAAAAGCTACATGTCTCCACCGTATTTTGCTCACAAGGAAATTCCTAGTGAACTGTTAAAATTTCACCATGGCAGTGCAAATTGATCGCTTATCTTTATAAGCACAGTCACCCACCAGATACAAATGCATATCTGATTGTTCCCCTGCCCTATTTTGTCTATTTTCTTTTATGTAAAATGCAGATTCCCTGCATTTTTCCTCTGTCCCATTTGTTTATATCATCTTATGTTAAAAAATGCAGATTCACTGAGCCAGAGAAAAGCATGAATGACTATTTTTCCCTGCCCTGCTCTTACATGAAAATTGTGTACTTCTCAATATCCTGCCCTTTCCCCTTTAAATTTGGAGCCCTCAAAATCATCTTCAGAGAAAGACTTAGAGCTGTCTCCCGGGCATGCATCCTTAACTTTCGCAAATAAGTCTCCTAAAATGATTGAGACTTGTCTCATCATTTTTCTCAATGACAAGTCCTAGGTGGGGAAAAAAAAAGGAAAAAGATACACCTAGGTATATACTGATTAAAATTTAAAATGTCCAAGAGACAGGAGAACATGAGCAAAAGAGAGAGAGAAGGAAAGAGATGCAGAGAGTGAACGAGAGAGGAAGAAAGTGGGGGAGGGAGGGAGATAGAAACCCTAGGAAAAGAAACAATCAAACTATCATTAGATTTCTCCTTTGTCATTCTGAAAATGGGAAGACTGAAGTGTATACAGACTTTTTTTAGATCTTCATCTAAGCCTCTCATATTGTCATCAATGAGGGCAGGGGAATTTGTTTTGAGGGGATGGGTGGGGGGACAGGAGGACAAGCACAGACTCAGATCTTACACTACACATGGACCTTCTGAGGAAATTAATTGAACGAGTTCAGCTGAACAAAAATTAAATTAGAATGAATCAATAAACTCCTAAATACAGCAAAAGATATTCATTATAAAACTACAGCAAATATAATAGTAAACAAAGAAACAAAAATATGAGAGCGATGTTCATCACTACCACCACTACTTGTTCTGAGAATTCCAGCCATGCAATAAGAAAAGAATATCAGTGGTGTAGATAATGGAAAGTAAGAGACAAAATTATTATCATTTAGATAATACGAGCACATTAACTAACCAGGCTTACTAACAATAAACAAACAAGAACAAGTGATTAGAACCAATGAAAGAATTCAGTAAGAGACCAATGTACAGTAAATGTAAGAAACAAGTAATTTACATTTATCCCAGCAACATTTTTGCAAACAGAAAAATATCCTGCTCAGAACAGCAAATGCTACATGTAGAGTAGCTAGAAAGGTGAAGGACCTGCATGAAGAAAACTAGAAATTCTATGGAAGGACATGACACAGGATCTAAAGAGAAGGAAAGACATGGTGTGTTCTTGGATAGAAAGACTGAATCTCACTAAAATGCCGACATATAACACAGTTATGTGAAATTCAAAGTAATTCTCATTATGAAAATCTTAAGAAAGAACAGTGAGATATGAAACAGACATTAACATTTATTAGAAAGTTATGATAACCAAAAAATGGTGCTGGGGTCTGAAGCCGAAAAATAGGCTAACACATGAAGTGCAGAAACAGACCCAGAAACTGTGTGTACATAATACAAAACTCGCCAACAGTTATCCAGTGCTTTCTGTGTGCCAAATACTATTCTCTGCGTTTTCATGGTTTAACTTATTATCTCAAAATCCCTCAAAGGAAGGCACTGTTATTTCCCCCATTTTATAGCTGAGGGAACTGAGGCACAGACAGATTAAACAACTTTCACAGGACCGGAGAAAGTGCCGGTAAGTGTGAGTTGAGCCCAGACACTCAACTCCGGAGCTCATGACTGCCATCCTGTGCCAACTTGTACGGTGGGTGTCATCATCCCTGTCATCCAGGTCAGGAGGAAGGACATCATCCCTGTCATCCAGGTCAGGAAGGACATCATCCCTGTCATCCAGGTCAGGAGGAAGGACATCATCCCTGTCATCCAGGTCAGGAAGGAATGCTACCGGGAGAGTTCCACCCCTACTTTGCAGCATGTATGAAAACATGTGGCGGGGTGGGGCATGGTGGTGCACCGTGCTACTTGGTGCTCCCCACCATGCTACTTACACTCCCCAGCTACTTGGGAGGCTGAGGTGGGAGGATGGATTGAGCCTGGGAGTTTGAGGCTGCAGTGAACCATGATCATGCCACTGCACTCCAGCCTAGGAAACAGAGCAAGACTCTGTCTCAAAAAAAAAAAAAAAAAAAAAAAAAACAAAAAACCCAGAAAATTAAAAAAAGGTAGATGAATGAAAGGTGCAAACTCAAAGAGGAAATTATAAACGCATTAGACAAAATTACAGGGGAAGTGTTTGTGTAACACTGGGGTGGAGAGGGCTTTCTTAAGCAAAGTAGGAAACCCAAAAGTTTTAGATGTAAACAATACATAGTTAATAAAATAAAGAACCAAAATCTCCTGTGGCAAAAGCAACAGAAGACAAATAATAAATGCTATACATATGTAACAAACGGATACTATCCTGATATAGAAAGAGCTCCTTTAGATTAATAATTGAAAGAACAATGGGGGGGAAAAAAGCTTATAAATAGGCAATGCAGTGATGCTTAACTTATTAGTGGTCAGGGGAGTGCAGATCAAAACAACCACAAGGTCTTAGGGGTTTGTCGACTGTCAAACAAGGTCATCGGGTACTGATAAATGTATGGATGGGTAAAAGTATCTTTTCATACACAGTTGGTAGGACTGCAATTTACCATACAATTTTGTGAAAGGATTTTTGTTGGTATTTCTTAAAATGAAAAAAATGCTGATTTGCTCCAGCAATCTGCGTTCTGGAAATGGATCTGCCAGTAACGAAAGCACCAGTACATCAAGATGTTTGTACAAGATTGGTTCTGGCAGCATTGTTTGTATTGCAGTATCCAAAACAAACAGACACACCTACAAATGGGAAATGAACTGAATGTCAGTGAATAGGGGAATGGCTGAGTAAATTATGGTGCATTCCCAGAAGGCAAGAAATAAGTAGCAGTTTAAGAAGAGGAAAATAAATGAGATACTATTTCACACACAAGAATGAAAACATCTGAGGATGTGAAGTGTTGATGATGCAGGGAAACAGTGAATCTCAGAAACAGTTGCTGGGGCGTCCGCTGGCTGAATGCCTTTGGAAAACAATCAGCAATATCTAGAAAGCTTAAAAACACATGTGGTCTGCAACCCTGCAACTCCACTTCTTGGAATATTCCCTACAGTAACTCTTCCATGAGAGCACAGAGAGATGTGTGAGAAAGCTCATTGTAGCTTGGTTTGTAACAGCTAGAAATTAAAGACAGCCCGCACGCCCATCAGCAGGAGAGCGGATGAGCACGTGGGTTATTCAGATACTGATGTTCCATGAAGAAGTTAACTGCATGAACCACATCTGTCCGTGTCAACCAGATCCTCTTCAATACGTAATGATGAGTGAAAAGTGCAGGTCACAGAATGATTAGATTAAATTACATCGATTAACAAACACCCACACTTTGCCATTTACTGCCGTGTGTGAGTGTGCATGTAACACACACAGATGCCGTCACAGTGGGAGAGCACAGGCTGTGGGCTATGTCCTGGGTCTGCTTCTCCTTCTCCCTGTGTGGCTGAGTGAGTAAGGAGGGCCGGCGAGAAGCACCAGCTTTTTGACATGGTGGGGACTATTCTTAGTCATTGCTTTACTTCCAAACTCTGATCTAGAAGCCTGAGAAATCTTGTGAGAAAGAGGAACTCCAGGATTGTGCAGACAGTGCAAAGTTCAGTGTTTCCTGAACGGAAGCAAAGGAGGGTTTCTGAAAAGGACAGATGAGTGGAAGGAGGAAGAAAAAAATGATTAAATCTAAGAAAGGGGGAAACTATCTCACCAGAAGCCCCCTGCTGCAACATTGTGATAATGTTAAGCAGCTCCCAGAGAATTGGGCTAGTTCGTGTTATCTTAGATGAGTAGATAGCAAAGTTTAATTAGATTCCCCCCACTAATTCATACTAAAGTGTCAATGGCTTATAACAAATTAAACAAATTTTACAGGCATTTTATCTTAACCCAGATTCACAGGCCAGAAGTACTCCGAGAACTGGCTGCAGGGGCTTTGCCAGAGGTGGCTGAAACAGCGAGGGAAGTGGAGGAAGAAGCATTGAAACAACAGCCCTTTGGGATGGGAGGCAGAGCTCAAGTACAATGTGTGCACTGCACCAGGTACAAAAGTCTGGAAACACATCATATGGTGCCTGAGCTGAGAGGCTTGTGCACAAATACTCTAAAACAAATCACACATTTATATACCCTTAACATGACCCACAGCACAGCAGGTTACTCTCCCACACTTGACACTAATGGCATATAAGTTTTATTTTTGATTTTTCAATGGGGAAATAGAATATATAAAATATGTATGGATATGTATATATGCACACACACACACATGCAGAAAAATGTACAAAACACCTGTACGACCACCATCCAGGTCAAAAATCAGAACGTTGTCCGTACCCTCACCCCCTACCTTTCCCAATCAACTCTCCTTCCACCCCCGGTAATCACCATCGTCAGCTTTATGATAATCATTTTCTTGTTATTGTTTAAGGTTCCGCTACGACACACCTCCCTAAACAATTTAATTCCCAAGTTATGAATTGGCCAGACATGCTCCTGGCTTCTTTCCTTCAACACCGCGTTGGTGAGGTTTGTCCATGTTAGCAGCAGTTTGTTGATTTTCCTTGCTGTGTAGAATTTTCCTTGACAATTTATTTACCTATTCTACTGCTGTTGGACATTGAGTTGTTGCCATTTTTTGGCCATAATGAGTAATGGTGTTGTGAGTATCCAGGCGCACATGCACACAAATTTGGATCCCACTATAGGATTTCTGGGTCATAGATTATAGTGTAGCTTCAGTTTTACTAGATATTGCTAAATTGTTTTCCATGGAGGTCATATCAACTTGTCCTCCTGCTGGGCAGTACGTGAGTGTTCCCAGCCCTCTGGATCTTCTTTAATACTCAAGTGTTGTCAGTTGTTGAAGTGTTGCCCATCTGGGGGGCATGCGTGTGGTAGTAGCAACAGTTCACTGTGATCTTCTGATTCCTAACGAAGCTGAACACCTTTTGTATACTTGCTGCTTATATTTTGTACAGTGAGTACTCAAACCTCTTGACCTTTTGCTAGCGAATGACACTCCCCTTCTTAAAGATTTGCAGGTCCTTCACATGCTAGGAATAATTCTCGTCAGTCACTCCATGACTTGCCTTCACTCTCTCCTGGTGTCTTTCAATGAACAAAGTGTCCTTAACGTACCAATCTTTTCCTTTGTGTTTAACATGTTCTGAGCCTTGTTTGAAAAATCTTTTTAGCTTGAGACCTAGAATAATAATCATCTGTAGTCTAAATGTCTTACAGTTTTGTCTTTAACTTTTCAGTCTAATCAACCCCAAGCTGAGTCTCCTGAATAGCAAGAGGTGGAGTCCGATTTCTTCTCCTTCTCCTTCAGCCCTCCATGCTGGCAGGCCCCTGTCTTCACAATGCACGTCTAGTGGCCCAGTGCCACCCATCAGCCGAGCCCTCCATAACAGACCCAGTAATCACATACGTGTGGCTGTTTCTTGTGTCTTTATTCTGTTTCATGGAATGTTTTTGATGAAAAGGGGGATGGAACTAAAGATAGGTTTGAGGATGGGGCAATTGTGTTCTTGGTGTGGGATTTCTCACCCCTTGACAGGGTGGCTGGGCATAGGGGAAGAAGGAGCTACAGGGCTGAGAGATGCTGTTGCAACTTAGAAAAATTAAGAAAAATGAAGATACTGCTCAGCTATGGCAAGTGTTTGGTGAAACAGGGACCCTTACATGGCTCATGAAAACTGGTTAAAGATTTTTGAGGAGAAATTTGTCAATGCATACTAATAACTTTTACTATTTGGTAATGTCACATCTGGGCATCTATCCTAGGAAAATACTTCATAATGCATACCAATTTCACATACAAGGGTTTTCACATTGCTTATAAGAATATAAACATTAGAAACCTCCTAAATGTCCAGGGAGGCCGGGTGTTTAAGTGAATGATGAGGCATTCATTCAATGGACTATTACATCGAAACTAGAACAATGTTTCTGAGGAGATTTTGAAAATATGGGAAAATGATTTTGCTATACTGCTAAAGTGCAGCAAGGAGGATGCAAAGTGGTATATATAGCACAATCCCACTTTTAAAAAGTGAATAAGACAAAGTGAAAACAACTAAACACGAATTATAGGTATTTTTCTGCTTCTATATTATTTTCCTTCTTTTACCTTTTTGAGTTAAAGAAAACAACCCAGATACACTACATAGTCCTTGTAAGAAGTTCAACTATTGAGGAATATGTAGAAAAGTATCACAATATTGGCTCCCAAAGGCCTCTCTGCAGCCCAGGTAACTTCACTGTCCATACAGAATGATTCCTTCCACTTCCTTCCCTTGGAAGGAGACACAGACTCAAATGTTTCCAGGGGCCAAAGCAGGAAATGAAATGAGAGAAAACCTTGATATAGACAACAGACAGGTGTGGACTGGGGAAGCCTGAAGAATATCTCTGTTTACTCAAAAGTCAACAATGATCCATCAAACACTTGTAGAGGTTGGATACAGCCCATCAGCCACCCATTTCCAGAGGAGTACTCTGTAATGTGTTATTATTATTATCTTCCAAAAAGCTTTATTGAGATACATTTACATACCATTAAATTCACCCCTTAAACGTATGCTATTGAAATATTTTAATGTATTTGCAGAGTTGTATGTGTAACCATCATTATAACCTAATTTTGAAATAATCTCATCCCCAAAGGACACCTTGAAGCCATTAACACTCACTCCTTGTTCCCCCTCCCCAACTCCTAGTCCTAGGTAACTACTCACCTACTAATCTGACCCTGTGGGTTTGCCTATTCTGGACATTTCATACAGATAGAATCATACAATATGGAGTCTTCCGTAAGTGAGTTTTCCATTTAGCATATTTTTGAAGTTCATTCAGTGTTTGGCATGTATCTGTAGTTCATTTCATTTCTTTTTTTTTCTATTTGAAATGTAGTCTTCCTCTGTTGCCTAGGCTGGAGTGCAGTGCGGGAATCTAGGCTCACTGCAACCTCTGCCTCCCGGGTTCAAGTGATTCTCCTGCCTTAGCCTCCCAAGCAGCTGGGATTACAGGTGTGCACCACAACGCCCGGCTAATTTTTGTATTTTTGTAGACACAGGGTTTCACCATGTTGGCCAGGCTGGTCTCAAACTCCTGACCTCAAGAGATCTGCCCGTCTCAGCCTCCCAAAGTGCTAGGATTACAGGTGTGAGCCTCTGCGCCCAGCATTCATTCCTTTTTAATGCCAAAAAATATCCCATTGTATGGATAAACTATGTTTTGTTTATTCATTCCTCAGTTAATGGAATTTAGCTTGTTTCTACTTTTTGGCTATTGTGAACAATGGTGCTATAAATATGTGCGTACAAGTTTTTGTATAGATGTATGGTTTCATTATTCTTGGGTAGAGGACTAGGAGTAGAATTGCTGGGTCATATTGTAGCTGGGTTTAAGATTTTGAGGAACCACTAAACTGTTATCTGAAGTGGCTGCATCATCTTACATTCCAGTAGCAGCATCAGGGTTCCAGTTTCTCCACATCCTTGGCAGCACTTGTTACTATCTGTCTTTTTTATTCTAACCATTTTAGTGGGTGTGAAATTGTATCTTGTGGTTTTGATTTGAAATTTCCTGATGATTAATAATGTTGAGCATATTTTCACATGCTTATTGGAGATTCACAAATTTTCTCTGGAGAACTGTTTAATTAAATGCTTTGCTAATTTTTAAACTGGGTTATTCATACAGAATATTTTTAAATTGAGTTGTCAGAGTTCTTTATATATTCTGGATACAAGTTCCTTATCAGACATATGATTTAGATATTTTCTCCATTCTGTGGGTTGCCTTTTCACTTTATTGATGATGTCTTTTGAAGTATAGATCTTTTACATTTTAATGACGTCTAACTTGGCTACTTTCTTTTGCTGCCTGCGTTCTTGGTGCCATATCTAAGAGGCTTTGCTGAACCCAAGATTATGAAGACTTACTCGTATGTTTTCTTCCAAGAGTGTTATGTTGCTAGCCCGTACTTTTAGATCTATAATCTGTTTTGAATTTTTAAATTTCTCTAGCAGCATTATTGAAATATGTCACATACTATAAAATTTATCCATTTAAAGTGTTCAATTCAAGGATGTTTAGTATTAATTTTTATACAATGGACAACCATCAGTTGTAGAACATTTTCATCCCCCGCAAAAGGAACACTGTATCCATTAGCTGTCACTCCCATGACCACTTCCTCACTCCCTGACCCTAGACAACCAGTAATCTACTTTCTGTCTGTACAGATTTTTCTCTTCCAGAAATTTCATATAAAAGGAATCGTACAATATATGATGTTTTGTGACTGGTTTCTTTCACTTAGCATAATGTTTTTGAGATTCATCCATGTTGTAGCAAGTGTCAGTATTTCATTCTTTTTTCATGGTCAAATTATATAGATATATTATATTTTATCCGTTCATCCATTAACGGACATTTGGGTTGTGTACACCTTTTGATAGTTATAAGTAATGCTGCCATAATCATGCATGTACAAGTTTTTGTGTAAGCATATGTTTCCATTTCTGCCGGGAATATGCTTAAGAGTGGAAATGCTGTCATATTGTAACTCTCTGTTGAACAGTTAGGAGCTAGCAGACTCTTTTCCACGCAGCTGTGCCATTTTACATTCCCACCAGCATTGTATGAGGGTTCTGATTTCTCCACATCCTTGTCAACACTTGTTCTTGTCTGACTTTTTGATTCTAGCCATCCTAGTGAGTATCAAGTGGTATCTCATTGTGGTGTTGATTTGCATTTCCTAGATAACTAATGGGTCCTTGGAGAAATATCTATTCAGATCCTCACTCATTCTTTTCATTTTTTAATTGGGCTATTTGTCTTTATCGAGTTTAAGAGTTCTTTATAAATTCTGGATGGAAGGCCCTTATCAGATATACAATTTGTAAATATTTCTTCCATTCTGTGGTTCATCTTTTCACTTTCTTGATGGTGTCCTTTGAAACATAAAGGTTTGTAAATTTGATGACATTTTATCTATTTTTCTTTTGTTGCTGATGCTTTTAGTGTCATATAAAGAGTCCTTTGTCAAATCCAAAATTATGAAGGTTTACTCCTGTGTTTTCTTAAAAGAGTTTTATAGTTTTAGCTCTTACATTTAGGTAGGTATTTGATCGATTTTGTGTTAATTTATGTATATGGTGTGAGCTAAGGATCCAACTTCATTCTTTTGTATTTGGCTATCCAGTTTTACTAGGGACATTTTTTGAAAAGACTATTGTTTCTCTGTTAAATTGTCTTGCTGCTTCTGTCAAAAATTAATTGGCCATAAGTGCAAGGGCTTATTTCTGGACTCTCAAGTCTATTTCATTGATCCATATATCTATCCTTATGCCAGTATCACATTGTCTTGAACACCATAGCTGTGTAGTAATTTTGATATTGAGAAGTGCAAGTCCTCCATTTTTGTTTTCTTTTTATCAAGATTGTTTTGGCTATTCTGGATCTCTTCCATTTCCATATGAATTTTAGGAACACTTAGTCAATTTCTGCAAAGAAATCAGCTAGAATTTTGATAAGGGTTGTGTTGAACCTGCACATTACTTTGTTATGTACGTACAGGTTATTACTTTTTTAAAATTGCTGTTTTAACAAAATTAAGTCCTCTGATTCATGAACATGAAATGTCTTTCATCCTATTTAGATCATTTTTAATTATGTTAAACAATGTTTTGTAGTTTCATTATACAAGTCTCAGACTACTTTGTTAAATTTATTCATAAATGTTTCTTGTTTTGATGCTATTGTAAATTGAACTTTTTTTTTACTTTTATTTTCACAGCGTTGGTTGTTAATATTCAGAAAAACAATTGATTATCTTGTATCTTGCAACCTTGCTTGTTTATTAGTTCTAATAGTTTCTTTTGGTGAATGCCTTCAGATTTTCTATATATAAGATCATGTCATTTGTAAATTGTGATAGTTTTACTTACTGTACTCCAGTGTGGGTGCCTTTACTTATCTTTTTCTTCCCTAACTGACCTGGCTAGACCCTCCAGTACAATGCTGAATAGAAGGAGCAAAAGTGAACATCCTTATCCTGTTTCTGGATTCAATCTTTCATCATGAAGTATAATGTTAACCATGAATTTTCTTTTTTTTTCTTTGCTTTGTCACCATGCTGGAGTGCAGTAGCATGATCTCAGCTCACTGCAACCTCTGCCTCCTGCATTCAAGCGATTCTCCTGCCTCAGCCTCCTGAGTAGCTGGGACTACAAGCGTATGCCACCACACCCAACCACTTTTTGTATTTTTAGTATAGATGGGGTTTCACCATGTTGGCCAGGATGGTCTCAATCTCTTGATCTCGTGATCTGCCCACCTGGGCCTCCCAAAGTGCTGGGATTACAGGCATGAGTCACCACGCCCAGCCTGATTGTGAATTTTCAAACCTTTATCAGGTTGAGGACATTGTCTTCAATTCCTATTTTTTGAGTGTTTTATCATGAATGGGTGTTGGATTTTGTCAAATGCCTTTTTTTGTATGTCTATTGAAATGATATGTACTTTGTTTTGTTCTTTACTCTATTGATATGGTGTATTCAATTAATAGATTAATAAATTTTTGGATGTTAAACCAACTTTGCATTCCTGGGCTAAATCCCACATGTTCATATTGTTTAATGCCTTTTATATATTGCTGAGTTAGGTTTGCTAGTATTTCGTTGAAAATGTTTATATCTATATTGCTAAGGGATATTGGTTTATAGTTTTCTTGTGATGCCTTTAGTTTTGGTATAATATGGGTATGAGACAATGAGTTGGGAAGTGTTCCTGCTATTTCATAAAAGAGTTTATGCAAGATTGGTATTAATTCTTTAAATGTTTGATGGAATTAGCCAGTGAAGTTATCTGGGTCTGGGCTTTTAATAGTTTGAATCCTCTGGTCAGTTGGCTGAAGAGTTGTCAATTTTGTTGCTGATCACATATCACTTTTATAATTGAATTGTTATAAGAAGACATAAGAAGTAAGAGGCAACTCCCACCATGGAGAACATTAAGGTACACTCAAGCTTTTCTGCCCACTCTTCCTACATGCCAATATGGTTGGTTCAAAGTTTTTTTCATTACTCTCCTCTCCATCTCTTGTCTGGAGTTGTAGGTAAGGTGAAGTTTGGGGATTGTGCAGCCACACTGGGAGTTGGTGCCTTGGTGACTTTCCAGCAGTGATGGGCCATACGCCGTGGAAAGGGTTTATTTCATACCATGCACTTGAGCTAGAAGATATCACGGCCCCCGTGACCACCTGATCTGATGTCATAACTCACCGATACTGTTTTTGCCGTGTTTCCAGTTCTTTACGTCGGTGTTGCTTGAGAATGTGTATTTGGTCATCTCGGGCCAACTTTGCTGTAAAGAAAGAACAACATGAGAGGAGCCTTAGGAAGAACAATAACAATGCCCAATGCACATGTGCTTGGACTTGGGCTCCGTCACTGAAGCTGTGTGACCAAGAGTTGCCCTGACCCCTTCACATGTAAAATGGAGATGATAATGCCTACTTCTCCGGGTCATGGTGTGCATTTGGGAAGAGAATGCAGGAAAGCCCTCCACACAGCACCTGGCATGCAGCAAATGCCAATGGATGGGAACAATGACCATTATCATGCCTATAGTCACCATTGGCCTGAGGGTTCTGCTCCTCCCTCTAAGCCTAGCTCTGAGAGCATCTTATCTCTCAGCGTGTCTCTCACTGCAGGAGTTGGAGCAGGTAGCTAAGGGCAGGGCTGCTTCTCAGAGCCTTTACAGCAGATCAGGTCATATCATGACCACTCTTTAAACTGTTGCTTAAGGCCAAGCCTGTGAACGCAGCCCATAGAGCTGTGAGTAGGGGGAGCCCAGATCTCCTGAAAACAGATCCTGGAATAGTTTCTATAGCTCTCGTGGTGAAGCATTACATTTTAAAACTTTCTTTTCAACACAGATTGATATTTTTGTAAAATATAATAATGATTAACTACTAGAAAAAATGAAAAATGAAATTTACAAAACCCAAAGATATTCAAAATGCAAGTCATTTTTTTTCTTATTAAGTATAAGAGTCATAAAATTGTTCTGTTAAGTTGCTATAAAAGTTTCCAAAACCCTTACTCTGAGTCTTTGTATTTTATTTTGTATTTATTTTATTTTATTTTTTAGAGACAGGGTCTCCCTCTGTCTCCCAGGCTAGAGTGCAGTGGCATGATCATAGCTCCCTGGAGACTTGAACTTCAGGACTCAAGTGGTTCCCCAACCTCAGCCTTCTAAATAGTTGGGACTATAGGCACACACCACCACACCTGGTTAATTTTTTTTTTTTTTTTTTTTTTTTTGAGATGGAATCTTGCTCTATCACCCAGTCTGGAGTGCAGTGGTCCGATCTCAGTTCACTGCAAGCTCCGCCTCCCGAGTTCATGCCATTCTCCTTCCTCAGCCTCCCGAGTAGCTGGGACTACAGGT
Source organism: Chlorocebus sabaeus (assembly GCF_047675955.1). NCBI lineage: Eukaryota > Metazoa > Chordata > Mammalia > Primates > Cercopithecidae > Chlorocebus > Chlorocebus sabaeus. Next base: position 49,508,507 of record NC_132912.1, on the reverse strand, counting down.
GCCCCACCACACCCGGCTAATTTTTTGTATTTTCCGTAGAGATGGGGTTTCACTGTGTTAGCCAGGATGGTCTCAATCTCCTGACCTCATGATCTGCCCACCTTGGCCCCTGGCTAATTTTCAATTTTTTTTTTTTTTTTTTTGTAGAGATGGGGTCTCTCTACATTGCTCAGGCTTGTGTCAAAATCCTAGACTCAAACAATCCTCTCGCCTTGGCCACCTAAAGTGCTGGAACTATAGGCTTCAACCTCTGTATTGATCTAACTGCAGACCTGGACCCAGTTCTCAGATGACACCCAGGCCACACTCTGAGCTGTCCACCCCACAGCACTTCCAGGCTGAGGCATCTTCATCCCTGAGCTTGGAACTGGGGCCCAAAAAGAAATATTAGTGGGATACCTCTGCATTCTCCCCTGGGGATGTAAGGCCAGCCAAGAGGGGAGACTTGAGGCCACAGAAGGCAAGGTGAATATTAATGGTGACAATAACTGTTATCGTTGGCTATGGGGGTAATTCTGGAGGCACTCAACATTCATCATCTCTTATATACCTTAAGGAACCAGCTAATCTCTTGGGCACCTCGACTCTCAGGTGCTGGATCTCTTCAGTTTCACTGGTATGAATAAGTCAGTACATGCAGAATTGCAATATGCCAAGTTTCCAAAACAGAATGGTCCTTCTCCCCTGGCCCCAAAGGTGTTTGAAGAATCTACCCAATGGCTGATGAAGTTCTGGGAGTACGACAGGATGAGAAAGCCTGGACTGATGGCAGAAGAGCTCAGCAGGGCAGGTTCCAAGGACTGACACAGTGCCTTAATGAAGCTGTCCCTTCACACAGATGCTCTGGATTCATGGGGCCACAGTAATGGCCCTCTGACATTCATGTTCACCCAAGATGTAGTGGTGAAATATTAGATTTAAGGGGTGATCACATGGTGAGTAATTGAATCACTTGTAGTTCCCCCCCCCCCCCTCCATTTCCAGGTTGTTCAAGGGATTGGTTGTTGTGCCATGTGGTGGATTAATAATCGGCCACAGCTGGGCGTGGTGGCTCATGACTGTAATCCCAGCAATTTGGGAGGCCGAGGCAAGTGGATCACCTGAGGTCAGGAGTTCCAGACCACCCTGGCCAACATGGCAAAACCTCATCTCTAGTAAAAATACAAAAATGAGCCAGGCATGGTGGCTGGAGCCTGTAATCCCAGCTACCTGGGAGGCTGAGGCAGGAGAATTGCTTGAACCTGGGAGGCAGAGGTTACAGTGAACTGAGATCGTGCCACTGCCTTCCAGCGTGGGCAACAGAGCGAGACTTTGTCTCAAAATAATAATAATAATAATAATAATAGGCCACAAATTCTTTGACATTCCTTCCATTGAGAGATGGGGGCTCTGCATCCCCTCCTCTGGAGTCTGGGTGGGCTCTGTGACTGCTTGGACCAGTAGAATATGGTGGAAGTTACAGTGTACCAGTTTCTAGGCCCAAGCCTGAAAAGACTGGCAGCTTCAACTTTCTGTCTCTTAGAAAACTTGCTCTTGGAAGCCAGCTATCATGTAAGAAATGCAAGCACCCAGAGGACACCATTCTGTGAGAAGCCTTAAAGAATGAGACTCCATATGGACAGAGAGGCCAAGGAGCCTAGAGAGAAGAAGTCCCAGTCCCCTAAGCTGATGCTACATGGCCACAGATGAACCGCCCAGTGAAGCCTTTCCCGAATTCCTGACCTGCAAGAGCGTGAACAAAATTAAATGGCTATTTAAAGCTACCAAGGAGGTTGGTTTTACAGCAGTAGAGAGAGTGAAAATTGCTGGACAGCTTCTCTATGCTCACCCTCCAACCGGTGCTATCCTTGAAAGTGATTGGAATGAGATGCCTCAATGGGCTTCCCACTGGGAACTCTGACCAGAAAGGAGGGAATATGTAGAGCAAGGAGAGGCCAATTACTCCCCAGCACCTTTCTACTGAGGGCCGCAGCTCCTCCAAGGGTGCTGTCTCCAGGATACTTCTGGTTACTCCCACAACCTTCTCCCTCCCCCTGCATCAGGACTAGTGGTGCTGATGGCCCTGCACTCTGCATGGTCCCTCTGCACATGGGCCCACACCTTTGTGATGCCCCTTTCTTAAACCCTCATCCTAGTGTACCATCTGTTTTTTGCCGAGATGAGCTGAAGGGTCTGCAGGAAGAAGGGCTTCATAACTGAGACCTTGGGTAGATGGGCAGGAGGGAGTTTCAGAGCCAGCATTTTCTAACTACCAGAAAAAGAGAAGTGCCCTGTCCACAACTTTCCACATTCTGACGACCACAAGAATAAATGAACTTTGTGATTTTTTTCCTGTCATTAGGTAGGGGGACAAAAGTCCTCTTATCTCCATGTTCAGAAGTATTCTGGAAATTTGGTTTCTTAAGTCAAACTCCACATCGGAAACGATGGGATGTGGCCTGGTAGCTTAAGAACAGCAGGTACATAATAACTTTTTTATCCTTTGTCTCAGTTTTCTTAGCTATATAATGGGGGTAATAGTCATTTCTTCCTACCTACCCCACCATACTTCTGTGAAAAACACACTAGCTACAGGAAACCTGGCAAAGAGGAAGAGTTCGACGTTGTCATGGCAGAAGCAGTGGCTTCCTCTTATTATTACAGTGGCTGCTTGGCCTTTCAAGGCTTATCTTTCCAGGTTTAAACGGAAAGCAAGCAGAAGGGTTATGACTTGAAGTGAGGTAGGATTTTGCCAGGCGCACGAGAAGGCTGGGTGTGCAAGGTGGTTCATTCAGGGAGAGTGGCCTTGGCTGACCTTGATGCCTGCTTCTCTCTCTGATGCTCTGTACCAGGTCAGCTGTATGTTCCTTACAAAGAATGGCCTCCTGACTGGGATCTGACTAAGGGGAGCAGATTTGCAGTTCTTCTCTCTTTCAGCAAAAAGTGAGACTTGGGGTTGAAGAACTGGTAACTGTGATTTGCAGGCCTGTCCATCGCCCCTCGGAGCTGGCACTTGGGGTGCTCCTTATCCACTCCTTCCCTCCCCAGGCCCACAAGGGCACCCCGAGCTTGCCTGAGCCCTACTGTGATCTCAGAGAGGGCAGGCTATGAACCTAGAAAGTGATGTCACACCCTGGCAACTGGAGAAGTGCCCATCCAGGGGCATGTCCCATAGCTACCTGCCTCAGTGGACCTTAGTTACCCACTGACAAAAAGGGGGGCACAACCCTCCCCTGTAGAACTGTAGCACAAAGTAAGGACATGATGGCAGTGAGGCCTAGGGCCACCTGCTCCACCCTCAGGGGCTTGTATGAATCCCAAAGAAAGTCACGCCTCCTGCAGGTGCGTCGAGGCACAGGGCAGAGCCCTCCCACTTCCCGCCCCTGCACAGCAGTGTCATTCCTCCTATGACTACAGTGCTTTGAGGACAGGAAGAACTTTCGGTTCTCGGGAAGCCCCGGGCAGAAGGGGCCTGAGCTGCTCACCGCGTCCATCCCTCAGGACTACCTCGCCATCACCGGTGATCCAGCGGTAGCAGGGGAACTCGATGTAGTCCCCGTGGGGCGTCTTCAGCGTGATGTACTTCAGGTACCAGTCGTCATGCAGCCAGTACTTGCGCTTCTCGATTTTGACCAGCTGGATCTCACCCAGTTCCTCATCCACAGTCACGTCGTACGAGTCCACCTGGGAAGGAGAACAGGCGATCAGGCCATGCGTGGTCTCCTGAGCCTTTGTTCTGGAGGTGTTAAGAATTTGTCACCCCAAAGTATGCTGCTCTGGCATAGGGACTATGTTGAATGAAAAGCACTTAAAAAAACAGCAGGTGCAAGATCACTCTGACATTCGTGCTGTTTCTTAGAAGCAGGAGATGAAAGACCCCTGTGAAAGATGTCCTCCCTACACCAAAAGGAAAGTAACACTCTTTTCATCAAGTTTGGGAAGCTGAAGCCAAAAGAAATCCAAACAAACAGATCTTGTACAACGCGCCCTGACCTCCCGAGTCACTTCTCTGCCCAATTACGTGCCCTAGCCCAAGACCCTTGGCCTTATCACCTTTCACAACTAATCATCCAATGCAGTATCTAAGGGGGATTGACTCTAACTGCTTCTTGGGGTCTTCATCTTTTTAAGAGGGCTCCCATGCCACGTACAACTTGTATTAAAGAAATCTGTATGCTTTTGCCCATGAATCTGTCTTACGCTGATTCTCAGGCCTAGCCAAAATGGGAAGAGGTAGAGTTCTGCCTCCACTAAAGTTCATGGAGCCAAGATGCTTCATGAACACCTTAAATGAACTCCTGAATTCATTTAGTCAAGACATTCACTGAAGGCCTGTCCCTGACAAGGCTCAGTGCTAAGACCCAGGCAGGTGGCAGAAATGGACAAGTCCTGGGCCCTACTCTTGAGGAGAGAGAATCCAGTGAGCCAGGACAGTGCTGTGCTGCTCAGAGGGCAACGTCTGCTGTCTGCACTTAGCTCAGGCTGGAGGATAGGGAGATGCCCAGGCTCATGCCTGCACCTGTGAGGCTATGCCCAGTGAGGGTTCGCAGTTGCCCCCACATGGGACAGCCTTGTGGGAGGCCTTTACAACTGGTGATGGGCTTGCTGAAAGTGGATCTCCACAATGACGCTGGGAGTGCAGGGGAGTTATGACCCCTTCCACAGATGAAGACAGCGAGGCTCAGTGACTCCCACCTCTGCCACTCAGAGCAGAGCTGGAGCCCCGCCCCAGGCCTTTCCATCACAGCCACTTCCTCTCTTTCCAGTTATCAGTGTGGCTAATAGGTGAGTGAAAATGGTGAGGCTTAGATACAGGGAACTTGCATGGATTTGAGTCCTCCTGGGACATCTGCAGTTCACAGCCGCATGGTGACGCCTAGAGAACAGTGAGATCAAGCGGCCCCGGCTGCACCTGTGGTATTACTGGTGACAGGGTGAGACTGGCCTTGCAACTAGAAGGCACCACCCCAGGCTGTGTACAGCGCTGCCTGGGCCTCCGGGACAAGGCTGCTTGGCCTCCTCCCTGCCAGGCTCCTGCTTCCAGGACACGGGTGGCTCTGAGGCAGCAGCCATAGCTTCTAGAGGGCTTGTGTCTCTGCAGCAATGGATGGCAGACAGGAATGTGGGATGAGAGGCTCAGGCATTGCATTACATGTTCTGATGACCAGCAGGTTTGGAAAGCCCTGGACTTGATGCCCTCCAAGGCATTTTCTTTTTTATTTTGAGGTGGAGTCTCACTGTGTTGCTCAGGCTGGAGTACAGTGTCTCGATCGCGGCTCATTGCAACCTCCACTTCCAAGGTTCAAGTGATTCTTCTGTCTCAGACTGCCAAGTAGCTGGGACTACAGGCACCTGCTACCACATCTGGCTAAGTTTTGCATTTTTAGTAGAGACAGGGTTTCACCATGTTGGCCAGGCTGGTCTTGAACTCCTGACCTCAAGTGATCCACCTGCCTCAACCTCCCAAAGTGCTGGGATTACAGTCATGAGCCACTGTGCCTGGCCCCTCCAAGGCACTTTCTAAGCCAGATTCATCAACCCTTGAGCTTTATCCCAGACGGCAGAACCTAGACTTCTCAGCACGATGGCAAAGTGGAAGGGGCGAGGGGTATCACACTTTGAGCCCAGGCATCCCCATTCCATGCCCTGCCTCCAAGCTGCCAGGAGGACCCCTGGGGGGCTTCCTAAGAGGAATGGGAAGTCAAGTGTTTTCCGCAAACCTCTTGGCTCTGAACGCTGTGAGCAGTTTGGGGTGGCTGACACTGAGGCCAGACGCTTGTGGTCAGAAAGCGGAAGCTTCCTCCCTGTGCTCTGTGGTTTAGGCCAGAGGTCCTAGGAACAGTTTCTGATGGCAGAGGAGCCAGGCCCATGTGCTGGGATGACATGTCTTGGATCCAGCCACATGTGGACCAGCCTCGACCCCACGAGAATGCCCCTCCTGCAGGCAGAGTACCAGCCTCACCTGCCACCTCTGAGAAAGAGCCTTCCTGCCACAGCTCATCCTCAGGAGAGCAGGGCCACAGACAAGGAAGGCCTCGCCCATCATGGGCAGGGCGGGCAGGTTCTGATGGGACAGGAGTCTCAGCATCTCAGGGGCTCAGGCCCAACTGGAGGAACAGAGTGGGGGCTGACTGGCCCAGGACTGGATACGCATTGGGCCTGCCCCACGCTAGGCCCTGCACGCCACAGGGATTTACAGCGGCCTCAGCTGCAGGTTGTGAGCCAAGACAGAGATTCCTGATCCCACTAACGAGTGGGAAGAGGGCAGTGAGGGGCAGAAGGCTGGGTGGGCCCTGGGGTCTGGAGCTCTGAATTCACATCCCAGCTTCAGGCAACTAGCTGGATGGCACATTGCTTCATTCTCTGAAGCTGTTTCTTCATCTACCCAAGGATGATAACCCCTCACTTACAGGACCATTGAGACAACGAAGTGACACCATCCTGGGTGGCCTCCTTTCTCCAGAGGCACAGCCCACTGGTTGTGTGAGTCAGAACCACCAGTGCCCCTTCCTGAATCCAGGAGGTTGCAGGACACCAGGCCCTGCACTGCCTGTGAGCTAGCACGGGCCCCTGCGTTGCAGCCCCTTCGTGACTACATGTGCCAATCCAAGTAACCAGAGCACACACAGGAGGAGGAAACTGAACCTGTGACCTCAAACCCCTTTGCTCAAAGCCCAGAAGGAACTCCTGAAAGGGCGGAGACAGGGCTGTGAGGACAGAGGGAGAGTGGGAGGCATTCTGAGTGCTGGTGGGGCAGGCAGAGCAAGTTCATGTGCAGCGAGGACTGAGGGGCAGCCACCAGAGGCCTGGGCCTGGGCCAGAGTGTGGCTGCTGCAGGGGAAGTGGCTTTCCTGTGGCTCTGAGGGGCTGGAGAGGGAGGAAGGTGTCCCTGGGGGATAGATGCCAGGAAAGTTGGAGGAGGGGCAGGAGAAGCTGAAGGGGACGCTCTCATAGGAGGGAGGCGCCCAGTACCTTGGACTAAGAGGAGAGGGAGATGGGCTGAGGAGGCATTCCAGGACTGCGCAGGTCCCACAGGGAGAGCCTGTTGTCTGCCTGGGGGTGATGACCCACACGAAGAGACTGAGCAGCTTCTCTGAAGGAGCGGACAGTGGGGTGACCCTCCAGCACATCTGTGGTGCAGTCACAGGGGACTGGGACACTCCTGGCCCCCTGCTCTATCCACACCTGCAGGCACCTGGTGGAGAGCCCCGAGTTTCACTTGGAGTAAAATCACTAGGCAGATTTACGAGGACTCCATCTGCCATCTGATGGGGCCTTCTACATCAGGAGGGGGCCAGGCCTGCAGTCTGGCTGGTCTATGGCCAGCCCAGCCACTTTCCTGGTGCTGGCTTCAGGCCTGAATGTGATAAGAGGTGAACAAGGGGTGGAGGGCTCCAGCCTCGACCCAACTCAGGAAGTAAAATACAAAGCTTGGTGGCTGTGGTTCTAACATCCCAGGGGGTACTACTGGAAGAATGACAGATAGAGAAAGGCCTCCCTCCAGGAAAATACCAGGGTCACATGTGTCAAACTGCAAAGTAAGGTCTTTGGAAGGTGTGTGGAACTACAGTGCCCATCTTCCTCCCTCCTCTGTGGGCCAAGTACACTGGGCTGATGCTGTATTTGTCTGTTAGATGTGACACATTAAATTCTCAGGTGACACATTGAATTATGGTGGGCACTATCAACAGTGGACACCCCCCAACAGGCCCTCAGGAAGCACTGGACCTGGGAATGGCCGAGCAGGTGACTATCTTGCTTTACAAATAGAAACTGAGGCTCAGAGACCAATGGTGGCCTCAAGATCAGAACCTACACCTGTGTGATGGCCAAGTCCAGGTTCCTCCCACAGTTCCCCAAGGCCACATCTTGAGAAAAGCCCTGAACCAGAAGCTAGAAGGTCTAGCTTTGAGCCCTGGTTCATATGCTGGATGGAGTATAAAGGGGCAATGCGGAGTGGCGTGGAAGGACAGTGTAAAAGCTTCATAAGAGAGGGTATTTGAGGCAGCTTTTGGGGGCTGATCAGATTTCAGAGGGGAGGTTAGCAGGAGAACGGGCATGGGTAGGACATTTCAGATGTGGGGAACTGGGAGGGCAGGGTCCCCAGGGGAATTCACACGTGGGAGGAGGAAGGCTGGGCACAGTTTCTGGGGACAGAAGTGGGAGGCGTGGTAGTGCAGATGCTGGAGAGAGACAAGGGAACACCTGCAACTCACCGGCCTCCTTTCACAAGGGGCCACTTTGCTGATTTTGCTTATTGCTTTTAACTTTTTATTGGATATGTAGTTTTAAAGCTTTTGAATATTTCAGCAAAGTGTGAGTTGGTCAGTTTTCATGTGAGCTTTCTATCAGCATTTTAGGAACGTTTTCATCTGCCTTTCATCAGATTTCTGCTGTTGCTGGGACAGGGAAATGGATCTCTCTGCAGAAGCAAGGATGTGTGCCCCACCCCCAGGCTACCCATATTGGAGGGGGACAAATGAGGGGCCTGTGGGAGGAGGAGGCTGTAGAACAGAGACGAAGACTGGGGGTCAGACAAAACAGAGACTCGGGATGAGAGAGGGGGAGGTTATGGGGAAGAGCTGAGGAGAGCAAGGGATGGAGAGAGGGATGGGGACAGTGGATAGGGAGACCAAGGGGCAGAGAAGGGGAAAATGTGGGACAGAGAGCCGGAGATTGAGGGAGCAGAGAAGGGGCCTCCGAGAGGTGGCTGGAAGACAGTGTAGAGGAAAATTCAGAGCAGAAGAGAAGGGAGAGTTGTAAGGCAGAGAGCAGAAATGGGGAGCATTGAGGGGACTGGGAACAGGGGAAGGAAGAGGAGGCAGAAAAGGGGGCAGAATGTAGGGAAAAGATGGTTCAGAGGGGAAGACTGGGAGATGAGAGAGGGATTGAGGGTCATAACAAAGAAATATTTATGCGCCACTAATATATTTCCATTCACAAGAAAGAGGTATTCTAGAATTAATTTTTCATGAATGTTAGAATACTCACTGACTATATTTAAGAAGCATGTATCATTATAAGACTTTTCTACACTTGTTGAACACATTCAAGTATCATATATTAAACACCACCCTATTACCCTTAGCTTTCTTAAAAGTACTAGCACGGAATGAAATGGGCCAACTAAGATTTCTCAGAAATCTTCAGATCTGTTACAGTCATCATATCCGATCTGAATTACTTTAAATTTACAGAGTTAAAGAAACAAATCAACTTGTTAAATTTGCCTAGACTTGGGTTAGCCTCTGGAAATAAGGCCATTCTGTGTAGGATCCCAGCTTTCTCCAGCAGACAGTGGGGAGCCAAGGAAGACACAACTGTTTATAGGATAATCCCACCTGCGAAGAACTTGATTCCCAGTCCTGACTGAATCACTATGCAGAACTCTGATGAGAATAACAAGGGACTTGTGACTCACTTTTATGAAGGAAAAAATCAGTCCTGTTCATTATTCGACTGAACTATGCCCTAGAGGAGGGGGATGTGGACCTGCCAATAACTTGGAAATGATTGAATTGTGTGGCAATACCTTTATTGTTATTGCCATCATTAATACTGTTAACAATACAGATTTTAACACTTTTCCCTGTAAAATGGGATAACCTTGTCTTCTCAGCAAGTACTTCCTCTAGGGTTTTTCTTTTACCTTTACCCAAAAAGGATGATTGTCTTTACAGATACCAAGCTAGGAGAATGAGGAAGCAGTTTTGGGCTGGGCAAGAGAAAGTGTGGAGTAACTTTGCATCAACAGGAACTTTCTCAAAAGCTGAATTTTTCAAGGAAACTTTCAGCCTTAGCTGGTTCCCCACCCTGCGGTAGCCCCCACCCCCATCCCCCCCACCTCCTGATTTATAGCCCTCTCAACCCAATGGAAATGTGACATGCAAACCTGTCCTGAAATTTGCGCCCGGGATTCCAGCTGAGGTGTTTAATTATAATATCATTTGAATGACTTCTCAGGGTGGTGAAGACAGACTCAGAGAGGGAGATAGTGGACAAAACAGTGCCTTCACTCTTCGTCCAAAGAGCCCCCTATGGCCATGTTAGGGTGTCCCCTCCAGGGGGAAAGTACACACGGGGTGCCCGTGCCATGCAGTGTGAGCACACTGATGGCCTGTGCTTCTAGAACCTTATGATGCATGGAGGAGAATGGGGAGGGGAAAGCACTTACAAAGGGGAAGTAGTCTGTATCCTGTCCTTCTCCCCTAGGTGTGGGGGAATCCATGAAATAACGGAAGTAAATGAAGGTGCATCAGAAATGGCAGAGCGAGCCATCACCCTAAATGGATGACACATTAACTCCAAGGCACAGCAGTCCTCAGGGCCAGTTCCCTGACTGGGGCAACTAAGCAACTGAAGGTTGCTCTTGTACTCAACGCCTAACTCTTCTTGAAGGGAGCTCAAGCCAGGTTGCTAGCGACCTTGGCTGAGGACCATGTCGTGCTACAGCGAGGGTCTGAGGCTCCTGAATAGGAATCGAGCCCATGGAGAGGTTGGAATCCATAAAAAGAGTCATTTTTACTTACTTCAGGCTCTGCACACCTAAAAGGTGACAAATTTTATCCAAGAATAATGAGTTGAAACATGAACTTGCCAGTTGTATTTGTCCATTATGAGAAATTTCATACGGTTTGATCAAATAGTAAACTAAATGGTGAGAAGGCAGCTTGGTAAAGTCTAAATCTTTTTGGTCCAGTTAGGAGCTAGGGTGGGGGTGGAAGGGGACTGATATTCCCTGTGCACCTGCAGTATGTCTGGGACTATTACCAGTCATTTATGGAGTGCTTCCTCTGCCAGGTACTGAAGTAGGCATTTCATTAAAGGCTCAGTGAGAACTGCGACCTGCTCATGCTCATGCAAAAGAGTAGTGGGGCTGGAATTCAGGTCCAGATCAGCATTAGGAACTAGCTTCCAAATGCTGAGGGCTCCCCCGAGTCCTCACACCTAGTGTGGAAGTGTTTCCTGATGTACATTCTGCTGGGAGGGAGTGCAGCCCCTCCATTTAAGAAAGGCCTCTCCTGGCCTGGGTTCTGTTCCTTCCCTTTAATTTCCTCTGGGGCCTGTCCTGAGAATGTAAGCTGCCCAGGTTCTGTCTGAGCCACCAGACGGGCCTGGGCTCACCCACGACTCATGGACCAGAATGAAGTCAACCCTCCATTTTACAGCTGGGGAAACTGAGGCCCAGACTAAAGGTAGAGTGAGCTGGTGGTCATGTCTGGACGAAACTCAGGCCTCTGGACCCGCCGACCTGCACCCTCCCCCATGGCTCACAGCAGGCTGCTCTGAGGTGCCCTCAGAGTTCTGTGAGCATGAACCCTCTGCCTCTCCCTCCCAGTGCCACCTGCGGAAGGAGCCTGAGGAAGCGGTGGCACAAGAAGTGCGGACCAGTGAAGGGGGCTCCAGAGCCTCGAAACCCAGATCTTGAAGTGGAGAGGAAACCTTGGGCCTTCTCCTCCCAGGGGAGACGTGCGGCACCCTGCAGACGGCACGCGGGAAGTCTCCTGTTTCCCAAGCGGGTCACGGCCGCAGTCAGGGGTCCTGGATGCTTCCCCACCGGGGTACCTACCGGCCGCTGGGAGCCCAGGGCGCGCCCCACCGCCTTTCTGCCCGCCCCGACGGGGTCCTAGACACCCCCAGCCCTGTCTGGGCCGCCCCGACGGGCCCTCAGCGCCGCCGCCCAGGCCTCTGCGGTCCAAACCGGGTCCCGGACGCACCCCAGCCCGCGCCCCGCCCGCGCTCACCGCGCCGCGCTCGAAGTCGTTGTAGAAGGGCTTGTCCAGCAGGTGCTTCTCGCTGCAGCCCGCCGAGCCCAGGAGGCTGAGGTAGATGTAGTCGTCAGTGCCGGCGAACCACTGGCTGCCAGTGGCCACGGTGACCGTGTAGGAGGGCATGGCACGGGCCGCGGGCGCAGCGAGCGCGGGGAGCCTCGGCTCGGCGGTCCAGGCGTCCGAATCTGGGGCCGCAGCCTCCTCCCACCACTGGTCGGGGCCCCGGTCCCGGCCCCGCCCAGGCCAGGCCCCCGGCTCCCGGCCGCCCCCGCCCCGGCCCCCACAGAACTTCCCTCCCACTCTTCACGCGGCGCCGACTGCGCTGGACCTCGCCTCGGACTGGGCAGGGGGCCTCGCTCCTGGGTCTCTCCTCCTCAGCGAGGTGTCTGTATCCGCAGCCAGGGGACTGGGGCAACCACGGCTGCCGTCACTCATCCATTCGTTCACTCGGTCTCTCCTGCATTGCTTCCACCCTTTGTCCTGCCTGCCTGCCTTGGCTTCTCCTGTAGGCGCTGGGGTGGAGCTGCGGGGATCCCCTAGAAATCTAGCCGCAGCCTCTGCTCTCCGCAAGTTCTCAGTGCCAAGCCGCGGTATTTAGAGCAGGGGTGCTCCGGGAGTCTGTAGGGGAAGAGTGACCCATGGGGGAATCAGGAGGGCTTCCTGGAGGAGGCCACCCCAGCGCTGATACTAAGGATGGATTCTGGAGCACAGAGGCTCCCTAAGCGCCGGCGTCCTCACTGGCTGGAACTGTGGCTTCTGGCCTGGGGGCAGGCGGGCGCCGAGACTGCGCCCAGGCCGAGAGATGGTCATTGCTCGCAGGAGGCAAGCTGGATGGGGTCACCACACCTGGACGTGCGAGGCTGTCTAGGGGAGGCCAGGGATCACAGGTCGACTCTCTAAATCGCGGCAGGCAAATGCTTGGAAGGGGTGTGGAATGTGGAGGTTTTGCTCGCCCCTGGGCGGCTTCCCGCGACTGGGGCCTGACCCCCAGGTCCCCGCCCACTCCCGGCGCCCGCCTTCCCCAGCCCCGTCGGCAGCGCAGGGTCTGATGGGCACACACTCAATCGCGTGTAACGATCTCGGCTAAGTTTAAACACGAGCGCACCATGCGTGGGGCGGCCTCGGGATATGAAATTCCCAAAGGCGGCTGCCTACGCTCTCACCAACGCTTCATGTCTGTGAAGCAGCAGAGTCCCTGTAGCGTCTCCTCATGCTATCTTGGTTTTGTGCACCTGGCAAATGGCGTTGAACATATTTTCAGATGCTTATTGGCTATATCTTTGGGGAGATGTATATTCAGATACTTGAGTTTTTGGAAAATTAGGCTATTTATCTTTTTTACCATTGAATTGCATTATTTATATATCCTGGATAGAAGTCTCTGATCGGATATATGACTTACAGGCATTTTTATTGCTTCTGCGGGTTGTGTTTTCACTTTCTTGATGATATTTGAAGCACAAATATATTTAAGTCCAATTTCTTTTGTGATTTTGGGGGCCATATCTAAGAAACCACTGCCTACAATAAGATCTTAAAGATTTACTCGTACGTTTTCCTCTAGGATTATTATAATTTTAGCTTTTCATTTACATCCGTGATCCGTTTTGAGTTAGTTGTTATGCATGGTGTGATAGAGGAATTCAAATTCATTGCGTTGCATGTGCATGTCCGGTTGTCCATGCATCGTTTGTTGAATTCATTATTCTTTTCCCATTGCGTTGTCTTGACACTTTATTAAAAAGTAATTCATTATAAACATAACGGTTTATTTCTGGACATTCGATTCTAGTCCATTGATCTGTAATGTACATGCTATACAGTGCGACACTACTTGATTACCTCAGTGTTATAGTAAGTTTTGAAATTGGAAAATGTTAATCCACCAACGCTGTTCTTTATTTTTCAATATTGCTTTGGTTATTCTGGATCTTTTGAGATTCCTTATAAATTATAGAATCAGCTTGTCAATTTCAGCCAAAAAGCAAGCTGGGATATTGATAGGGGTTGAAGTGAAGCTACAGATCAATTTGGGGAATATTGTCACTTTAACAATATTAAGTCTTCTGATCCATAGAATATGTTTCAGTTTATTTAAATATTATCTTTCCTTCCCCTCCCCTCCCCTCCCCTTCCCTCCCCTCTGCTCCCCTCCCCTTCCCTTCTGTTCCCTTCCCTTCCTTTCTTTCCTTTTCTTTTTTTTGAGATGGAGTCTCCCTCTGTTGCCCAGGCTGAAGTGCAATGGTGCAATCTCGGCTCACTGCAACCTCTGCTTCCCCGGTTCAAGTGATCAATTTACTTAAATCTTTTCTGATTTATTTCAAAATATTTTGTAGTTTTCAGTGCACTCTTTTTATTTCTAAATAATTTATTTTTGATACTATTGTAAAGAGAATTTTAATTCATTTTGGGATTGTTAATTGCTAGTGTATAGAAAAACACTTGATTTTTGTACATTCATTTTATATTCTGCAAACTTGCTGAACTTGTTTATTAGTTCTAATGGTTTGTGTGTATGCACATGTGCGTATTTTCTATATGCAAGATCATGTCATGAGTGAGTAGAGATAGTTTTACTTCTTCTTTTATCTGGAAGCCTTTTATTTCTTTTTCATGGATAATTGCCCTAGCCAGAACCTCAGTACAAGGTAAAATGGAAGTGGCGAAAGTAGGCATCTTTGTCTTGTTCCTGGTTCAGGAGGTGAACGCCCAGCCTTTCACTATTAAGTTTGATGCCGGCTGGGGGTTTTCACAGATGTCATCTATCAGGTTGCGGGAGTTCCCTTTTATTCCTTTTGTTTTAAAGTGTTTTTATTATGAAAGGATACTGACTCATCAAAATAGTTTCCTGTATCAGTTGAGATATGCAATTTTTCCTGTATGCTATATTAATATTATGATTATTTTTATTTTAAAATATTTGATTGACAAATAAAAATTTCTATTTCAAGGGGTAAAATGTGATGATTTGATATAGTTATATATTGAATTCTGATTGTGACAGTCAATTTAACATATCCATCACCATCTATAGTTACCGTTTGTGCGTGTGTTTTTGTAGGGGGTGCTGGGGATGCTTAAAATCTGCTCTTATCCAATTTAAAGTAATAACACAGTTATAAACTATAGTCACCATGCTGTACATTTGATCCTCAGAACTTATTCATCTTTTTTTTTTTTTTTTTTGAGACAGGGTTTCACTCTGTCACCCAGGCTGCAATGCAGTGGCACAATTTTGGCTGACTGCAGCCTTGACTTTCTAGTTTCAAATGATCCTCCCACCTCAGCCACCTGAATAGCTGGGACTACAGTATGTGCCACCACTCCCAGCTAATTCTTGTAGAGACAAGGTCTCACTTTCTTGCCTAGGCTGGTCTCAAGCAATCCCTCCGCCTCAGCCTTCCAAAGTGTTGGGATTACCAACATGAGCCACTGCACCTGGCCTTCATCTTATAACTGAAAGTTTATACTCTTTGCCCAACATTTTTTTTGTTCCCCACATCCCCTAGCTCCTGATAAATACTGTTCTACTTTATAGGTCTTCAAGTTTGAAATTTTTAGATTCCACATGTAAGTGAGATCATACAATATTTGTCTTTCTGTTTCTGGCTTATTTCACTTAGCATAATGTCCTCTGGGTTCATTCATATTGTCACAAATGGCAGGGTTTCCTTCTTTGTTATGGCTGAAAAATAGTCCATTGTGTATGTATAAACGCACACACACACCCACACACACCCACCACATTTTCTTTATCCATTGGTGGACATTTAGATTTTTTCATTATCTTAGCTACTGGGAATAAAGCTGCAGTAAACATGGAAGTACAGATATCTCTTTGATATAGTGATTTGATTCCTTTAGATGTACATTCATAAGTAGAATTGCTAGATCGTATAGTAGTTCTATTTTTATTTTTTGAGGAACCTCCATTCTATTTTCCATAATGGCATTGCAATTTACATTTCTACCAACAGTGTACAAGGGTTCTTTTTTCTCCATGCCCTTGCCAATATTCATTGTCTCTTGCATTTTTCACAATAGCTTTCCTAACAGGTGTGGGGTGATATCTCATTGTGGTTTTGATTTGCATTTCCTTGATGATTAGTGATGTTGAACGTCTTCTCCTACACTTGTTGGCCATCTATGTGTCTTCTTTGAAAAAATGTCTATTCAGGCCCTTTGTCCATTATAAAACAGGTGATTACTTTTTTGCTATTGCAATATGTGAGTTCCTTACATACTTTGCATATTTTGATATTAACTTCTTATCAGGTATATGGTTTGCAAATATTTCCCTCCATTCTGTAGGTTGCCTTTTCATGTTGTTGACTTTCTTTTGCCATGCAGAAGCTTTTTAGTTTGATGTAGTCCTACTTGTTTATTTTTTCAAAAGTCTGTGCTTTTGGTGTAATATCCTGAAAAATTATCGTCAAGGCCAATGTCAAGGAGCTTTTCCCCTATGTTTCCCTCTAGGAGTTTTTGGTTTCAGATCTTACATTTAAGTCTTTAATTCATTTCAAGTTAATTTCTGTATATTAACTTGGGTCCAGTTTTGTATATTAAAAGGGTCTAATTTCTTATCCATTTCTTCAAGATTTTCTAATTTTTGGTATATAGTTGCTCACAGTAGCCACTAATGATCCTTTGAATTTCTGCAGTATCAGTTATATATTTGTATGTGGACATGCAGTTTTCCCAACACCACTTATTGAAGAGATGAGATTATTATTAATTTTATTTATAGCTATTGCAAATGGGAAATGGGATTACTTCCTTGATTTCCTTTTCAGATTGTTTGCTATTGGCATATAGAAATGCTATGGATTTTGTATGTTAACTTTGTATCCTGAAACTTTACTGAATGTATCAGTTCTAGTCTTTTTTTTATGGAGTCTTTAGGTTTTTTCCAAACAGATCATACTATCTGCGAACAAGGGTAATTCAACTTTTCTTTTCCCAGTTTGGATGCCCTTTATTTCTGTCTCTTGTCTGTTCTAGCTAGGACTTTCAGTACTATGTTCCACTAACACTGATGAAAATCAGCATCCTTGTCTTGTTCCAGATCTTAGAGAAAAGGCTTTCGGTTTCTCCCCATTTAGTATGATTCTAGCTGTAAGTCTGTCATATATGTCTGTTTATTATGTTGAGGTATGTTCCTTCTATCTCCAGTTTTTTTGAGGGTTTTTGTCATGAAGAGATGTTGAATTCTCTCAAGTACTTTTACAGCATCAATTAACGTGACCATATGGTTTTTCTTCTTCATTCTGTTGATATGATATGTTACATTGATTGATTTGTATATGTTGAACCATACTTGCATCCCTGGGATAAATCCCATTTGGTCATAATGAATGATTTTTAATGTGTTGTTGAATTCAGTTTGCTAGCATTTTTTGAGGATTTCTGCATGAATATTCATGTGAGATATTGGCCTATAGTTTTCTTTTTTTGATGTGCCTTTGGTTTTGATATTGGAGCAGTAACAGCCTCATAGAATAAGTTTGGAAATATTCTCTCCTCTTCTATTTTTTGGAATAGTTTGAGTAGGATTGGGATTAGTTCTTCTTTAAGTGTTTGATAGAATTCAGCAGTGAAGCCATTGGGTCTCAGGCTTTTCTTTGTTGGGAGAATTTTTATGATGGCTTTGATCTTGTTACTTGTTTTTGGTCTGTTCAGATTTTGAATTTCTTCATGGTTGAATCTTGGTAGGTTGTGTGTGTCTAGGAACTTATCCATTTCTTCAAGATTTTCCAATTTTTGGTATATAGTTGCTCACAGTAGCCACTAATGATCCTTTGAATTTCTGCAGTATCAGTTATAATGTCTGCTTTTTCATCTCTGTTTTTATTTATTTGGATCTTTTCTTTTTCTTAGTCTGGCTAAATGTTCGTCACTTTTGTTTATCTTTTTTAAAAAACCAATGTTTCATTTTTGTTGATCTTTTGTATTGTTTTCTTCATTTCAATTTTATATATTTCTTTTTTGGGGGTTGGGAAGTTTAGAGAATGGATTGGTAGAGAAGTTTAATGGTATACTTCACTGATGCTTAAAAATTGTACAGTCTAACAAGTGATTTCACTCTTTCTAAACTGCATTCTACTATCCTGATGTGAAAAAGGGAAATGGAAACTTTTTCACAGAATTGAAATTTAGATAAGCATATCTAAACTTAAGGTTGCTATTTTTGCTATTTACTATTGTGATGTGGTGTTACCCTGGCACCATGGAAAGTGCAAAATTGAAAGCCATCTGCTCCCCAGCCACTCCTAATGTTGGAAGGGGATTTATTTTAACAATTTGGTGTATATACCTGAATACTTTCCATGTGTATCCAGACACATATGTGCACATGCAGAGTTATATTAGTTATACTCATCTACAATTTGCTAGTAACATTTTCTTTAATTTTTTATTTTTATTATACTTTAAGTTCTAGGGTACCTGTGCACAACGTGCAGGTTTCTTACATAAGTATACATGTGCCATGTTGGTTTGTTGCATCCATCAACTCGTCATTTACATTAAGTGTTTCTCCTAATGCTATCCCTCCCCCAGCCCACCACCCACTGACAGGCACTGGTATGTGATGTTCCCTGCCCTGTGTCTAAGTGTTCTCATTGTTCAGTTCCCACCTATGAGTGAGAACATGCGGTGTTTAGTTTTCTGTCCTTGTCATAGTTTGCTGAGAATGATGGTTTCCAGCTTCATCTATGTCCCTGCAAAGGACATGAACTCATCCTTTTTTGTGGCTGCATAGTATTCCATGGTGTATATGTGCCACATTTTCTTAATCCAATTTATCATTGATGGACATCTGGGTTTGTTAGAAGTCTTTGCTATTGTGAATAGTGCCACAACAAACATGTGTGCATATGTCTTTATAGTTGCACCATTTACAATCCTTTCTGTATATACCCCATAATGGGATGGCTGGGTCAAATGGTATTTCTAATTCTAGATCCTTGAGGAATCGGCACACTGTCTTCCACAATGATTGAACTAATTTACACTCCCACCAACAGTGGAAAAGCATTCCTATTTCTCCACGTCCTCTCCAGCATCTGTTGTGTCCTGACTTTTTAATGATCACTATTCTAACTATCATGAGATGGTATCTCATTGTGGTTTTGATTTGCATTTCTGTGATGACCAGTGATGATGAACATTTTTTCATGTGTCTTTTGGCTGCATAAATGTCTTCTTTTGAGAAGTGTCTGTTCTTATACTTTGCCCACTTTTTGATAGGATTGTTTTTTTCTTGTAAATTTGTTTAGGCTCTTTGTAGATTCTGGATATTAGCCCTTTGTCAGATGGGTAGATTGCAAAAATTTTTTCCCATTCTGTATGTTGCCTGTTCACTCTGATGGTAGTTTCTTTTGCTGTGCAGAAGCTCTTTAGTTTAATTAGATCCTGTTTGTCAATGTTGGCTTTTGTTGCCATTGCTTTTGGTGTTTTAGTCATGAAGTCTTTGCCCATGCCTATGTCCTGAATGGTATTGCCTAGGTTTTCTTCTACGGTTTTATGGTTAAATGGTCTTACATTTAAGTCTTTAATCCTTCTTGAACTAATTTTTGTATAAGATGTAAGGAAGGGATCCAGTTTCAGCTTTCTACATATGGTTAACCTGTTTTCCCAGCACCATTTATTAAATAGGGAATCCTTTCCCCATTTCTTGTTTTTGTCAGGTTTGTCAAAGGTCAGATTGTTGTAGATGTGTGGTGTTATTTCTGAGGGCTCTGTTCTTTTCCATTGGTCTATATATCTGTTTTGGTACCAGTACCATGCTGTTTTTGTTACTGTAGCTTGGTAGTATAGTTTGAAGTCAAGTAGTGTGATGCCTCCAACTTTGTTCTTTTTGCTTAGGATTGTCTTGGTTATGCGGGCTCTTTTTTGGTTCCATGTGAACTTTAAAGTAGTTTTTCCCAATTCTGTGAAGAAAGTCATTGGTAACTTGATGGGGCTGCCATTGATTCTATAAATTACCTTGGGCAGTATGGCCATTTTCATGATATTGATTCTTCCTATCCATTAGCATGGAATGTTCTTCCATTTGTTTGTGTCCTCTTTTATTTCATTGAACAGTTGTTTGTAGTTGTCCTTGAAGAGTTCCTTCACATCCCTTGTAAGTTGGATTCCTAGGTATTTTATTCTCTTTGCAGCAACTGTGAATGGGTGTTCACTCATGATTTGGCTCTCTGTTTGTCTGTTATTGGTGTATAGGAATACTTGTGATGCTTGAACATTGATTTTGTATCTTGAGACTTTGCTGAAGTTCTTTATCAGCTTAAGGAGATTTTGGGCTGAGACGATGGGGTTTTCTGAATATACAATCATGTCACCTGCAAACAGAGACAATTTGACTTCTTCTTTTCCTAATTGAATACCCTTTATTTCTTTCTGTTGTCTGATTGCCCTGGCCAGATCTTCCAATACTATGTTGAATAGGAGTGGTGAGAGAGGGCATCCTTGTCTTATGCCAGTTTTCAAAGGGAATGCTTCCAATTTTTGCCCATTCAGCATGATATTGGCTGTGGGTTTCTCGCAAATAGTTCTTATTATTTTGAGATATGTCCCATCAATACATAGTTTATTGAGAGTTTTTAGCATGAAGGGCTCTTGGATTTTGTCAAAGGTCTTTTCTGCATCTATTGAGATAATCATGTAGTTTTTGTCATTGGTTCTGTTTATGTGATGGATTACATTTATTGATTTGTGTGTGTTGAACCAGCCTTGCATCCCAGGGATGAAGCCTACTGGAATTTGGTGGATAAGTTTTTTGATTTGCTACTGGATTCGGTTTGCCAGTATTTTTCCTTTTTTTCTCTCTTTTTTTTTTTTTTTTGAGATGGAGTCTCACTCTGTTCCCCAGGCTGGAGTGCAGTGGCACAATCTTGGCTCACTGCAAGCTCTGCCTCCTGGGTTCACGCCATTCTCCTGCCTCAGCCTCCCAAGTAGCTGGGACTACAGGTGCCCGCCACCATGCCTGGCTAATTTTTTGTGTTTTTAGTAGAGACGAGGTTTCACCGTGTTAGTCAGGATGATCTCGATCTCCTGACCTCGTGATCCGCCCACCTCGGCCTCCCAAAGTGCTGGGATTACAGGCGTGAGTCACTGTACCTGGTCGGGTTTGCCAGTATTTTGTTGAGGATTTTTGCATCGATATTCATCAGGGATATTAGTCTAAAGTTCTCTTTTTTTTGTGTGTCTCTGCCAGGCTTTGGTATCAGGATGATGCTGGCCTCATAAAATGAGTTAGGGAGGATTCCCTTTTTTGCTATTGATTGGAATAGTTTCAGAAGGAATGGTACCTCTTTGCACCTCTGGTAGAATTCGGCTGTAAATCCATCTGGTCCTGGAATTTTTTGGTTAGTAGGCTATTAATTATTGCCTCAATTTCATAGCCTGTTTTTGGTCTATTTAGAGATTCTACTTCTTCCTGTTTAGTCTTGGGAGGGTGTATGTGTCCAGGAATTTACCCATTTCTTCTAGATTTTCTACTGAATTGTGTAGAGGTGTTTATAGTATTCTCTAATGGTAGTCAGTATTTCTGCGGGATCAATGGTGATATCCCCTTTATCTTTTTTTTATTGTGTCTATTTGATTCTTCTCTCTTTTCTTCTTTGTTAGTCTTGCTAGTGGTCTGTCAATTTTGTTGATCTTTTCAAAAACCAGCTCCTGGATTCATTGATTTTTTTGAAGGGTTTTTGTGTCTCTATATCCTTCAATTATACTCTGACCTTAGTTATTTCTTGCCTTCTGCTAGCTTTTGAATGTGTTGCTCTTGCTTCTCTAGTTCTTTTCGTTGTGATGTTAGGTGTCAATTTTAGTTCTTTCCTGCTTTCTCTTGTGGGCTTTTAGTGCTATAAATTTCCCTCTACACACTGCTTTAAATGTGACCCAGAGATTCTGGTACGTTGTGTCTTTGTTCTCATTGGTTTCAAAGAACATCTTT
Source organism: Chlorocebus sabaeus (assembly GCF_047675955.1). Taxonomy (NCBI): domain Eukaryota; kingdom Metazoa; phylum Chordata; class Mammalia; order Primates; family Cercopithecidae; genus Chlorocebus; species Chlorocebus sabaeus. The sequence goes on along the minus strand of NC_132912.1, from coordinate 49,486,802 downwards.
ATTTCTGCTTTCATTTTGTTATTTACCCAGTAGTCACTCAGGAGCACTTTGTTCAGTTTCCACATAGTTGTGCAGTTTTGAGTGAGTTTTTTAATCCTGGGTTCTAATTTGTTTGCACTGTGGTCTGAGAGACAGTTTGTTGTGATTTCTGTTCTTTTACATTTGCTGATGAGTGTTTTACTTCCAACTATGTGGTCAATTTTGGAATAAGTGCGATGTGGTGCTGAGAAGAATGTATATTCTGTTAATTTGGGATGTAGAGTTCTCTAGCTGTCTATTAGGTCCACTCGGTGCAGAGCTGAGTTCAATTACTGGATATCCTTGTTAACCTTCTGTCTCGATGGTCTGCCTAATATTGACAGTGGGGTGTTAAAGTCTCCCATTATTATTGTGTGGGAGTCTACACGCAATAGGTCTCTAAGGACTTGCTTTATGAATCTGGGTGCTCCTGTATTGGGTGCATATATATTTAGGATAGTTAGTTCTTCTTGTTGCATTGATCCCTTTACCATTATGTAATGGCTTTCTTTGTCTCTTTTGATCTTTGTTGGTTTAAAGTCTGTTTTATCAGAGACTAGGATTGCAACCCTTGCTTTTTTTTTTTTTTTTTTTTTTTTTTTTTTTTTTTTTTTTTGCTTTCCATTTGCTTGGTGGATCTTCCTCTATCCCTTTATTTTGAGCCTATGTGTGTCTCTGCATGTGAGATGGGTCTCCTGAATACAGCACACTGATGGGTCTTGACTCTATCCAATTTACTCATCTGTGTCTTTTAATTGAGGCATTTAGCCCATTTACATTTAAGGTTAATATTGTTATGTGCGAACTTGATCCTGTCATTATGATATTAGCTGGTTATTTTGCCTGTTAATTGTTGCAGTTTCTTCATAGCATCGATGGTCTTTACAATTTGGCATGTTTTTGCAGTGGCTGGTACTGGTTGTTCCTTTCCATGTTTAGTGCTTCCTTCAGGAGCTCTTTTAAGACAGGCCTGATGGTGACAAAATCTCTCACATTTGCTTTTCTGTGAAGGATTTTATTTCTTCTTGGCTTATGAAACTTAGTTTGGCTGGATATGAAATTCTGGGTTGAAAATTATTTTCTTTAAGAATGTTGAATATTGGCCCCTACTCTCTTCTGGCTTATAGGGTGTCTCTCGAGACATCCACTGTTAGCCTGATGGGTTTCCCTTTGTGGGTAACCCGACATTTCTCTCTGGCTGCTCTTAACATTTTTTTCCTTCATTTCAACCTTGATGAATCTGACAATTATGTGTCTTGCTCTTGGAGTTGCTCTTCTTGAGGAGTATCTTTGTGGTGTTCTCTGTATTTCTTGAGTTTGAATGTTGGCTTGCCTTGCTAGTTTGGGGCAGTTCTCCTGGATCATATTCTGAAGAGTGTTTTCCAACTTGATTTCATTCTCTCCATCACTTTCAGGTACACCAATCAAACGTAGATTTGGTCTTTTCACATAGTCTTATATTTCTTGGAGGCACTTTTCATTTCTTTTTTTTCTTTTTTTCTCTAATCTTGTCTTCTTGCTTTATTTTGTTAATTTGATCTTCGATCACTGATATCCTTTCTTTTACTTGATTTAATCAGGTATTGAAGGTTGTGCATGCATCATGAAGTCCTTGTGCCATGGTTTTCAGCTCCATCAGGTCATGTAAGTTCTTCTCTACGCTGTTTATTCTAGTTAGCCAATTGTCTAACCTTTTTTCAAGGTTTTTAGCTTCCTTGTGATGGGTTAGAACATGCTCCTTTAGTTCGGAGTAGTTTGTTATTACCAACCTTCTGAAGCCTAATTCTGCCAACTTGTCAAAATCATTCTCCATCCAGCTTCGTTTCCATTGCTGGCAAGGAGTTGTGATCCTTTGGAGGAGAAGTGGTGCTCGGTTTTTAGAATTTTCAGCTTTTCTGCTCTGGTTTCTCCCCATCTTTATGTTTTTATCTACCTTTGGTCTTTGATGTTGGTGACTACAGATGAGGTTTTGGTGTGGACGTCCTTTTTGTCGATGCTGATGCTATTCCTTTCTGTCAGTTTTCCTTCTAACAGTCAGGTCCCTTAGCTGCAGGTCTGTTGGAGTTTGCTAGAGGTCCATTCCAGACCCTGTTTGCCTGGGTATCACCAGCAGAGGCTGCAGAACAGCAAATATTGCAGAAGAGAAAATATTGCTTCCTGATCCTTCCTCTGGAAGCTTCGTCCCAGAGTGGCACCCACCTGTATGAGGTGCCTGTTGGCCCCTACTGGGAGGTGTCTCTCAGTTAGGCTACATGGAGTTTAGTGACCCACTTGAGGAGGCAGTCTGTCTGTTCTCAGAGCTCAAATTCCATGCTGGGAGAACAACTGCTCTCTTCAGAGCTGTCAGACAGGGACGTTTAAGTCTGCAGTTGTCTGCTGCCTTTTTTCAATTATGCCCTGCCCACAGAGGTGGAGTCTACAGAGGCAGTAGGCCTTGCTGAGCTGCAGTGGGCTCTGCCCAGTTTGAGCTTCCTGACCACTTTGTTTACCTACTCAAGCCTCAGCAATGGTGCACGCCCCTCCCTGCACCCAGCTGCAGCCTTGCAGGTTGATCTCAAATTGCTGCGCTAGCAGTGAACAAGGTTCCACGGGCAGGGACCTCCTGAGCTAGGCTTGGGAGAGAATCTCTTGGTCTACTGGTTGCTAAGACTGTGGGAAAAGCGTAGTATTTGGGTGGGAGGGAACTAGTTTTCCAGGTACAGTCTGTCATGGCTTCCCTTGGCTAGGAAAGGGAAATCCCCTGACTGCTCATACTTCCTGGGTGAGGCGACACCCCACCCTACTTCATGTCACCCTCCATGGGCTGCATCCACTGTTCGATCATTCCCAGTGAGATGAACCAGGTACCTCAGTTGGAAATGCAGAAATCACCTGTCTTCTGTGTCAGTCACACTGGGAGCTACAGACCGGAGCTGTTCCTATTCGGCCATCTTGGAACAGAAGTCTAATTTTATTTATTTCTACTCTGATGTTTATTATTTCTTTTCTTCTACTAATTTTGGGTTTGGTTTACTCTTGCCTTTTTACTTCTTTAATATGCATCATCAGGTTATTCACTTGAAGTTTTTCTTCCTTTCTGATGTAGGCCCTTATCTGGAACTATCACTCTTGGTACTGCTTTTGCTGTATCCCATAGGTTTTGGTGCATTATGTTTCCATTGTCATTTGTTTTTAGAAAATTTTTAATTCATTTCTTAATTTCTTCATTGACCCACTTATCATTTAGGAGCATATTGTTTAATTTCCATGTTTTTGTGTAATTTCCAAAATTCCCCTTGTTATTGATTTCTAGTTTTATTCCACTGTGGTCAGAGAAGGTGCTTGATATTATTTCAGTTTTTTGAATGTTTTGAGATTTGTTTCATGACCTAACATATGGCCTCTTCTTGAGAATGATGTATGTGCTGAGGAGACAAATGTGTTTTCTGCAACCTTCCGATGAAATATTCTGTAAATACTTATTAGGTTCATTTGGTCTATAGTGCAGATTACATCTGATGTTTCCTTGTTGATTTTCTGTCTGGAAGATCTGTCCAATGCTGAAAGTGGAGTGTTGAAATCTACAACTATTATTGTATTGGGGTTTATCTTTCTTTAGCTCTAATAATATTTGTTTTATTTATCTGGGTGCTCCAGTGTTGAGTGCATGTATATTTACAATTGTTATATCTTCTTGCTCAACTGATCCCTTTATCATTATATAGTGACCTTTTTTGTCTGTTCTTAATCATTTTTGTCTTGAAATCTATTTAGTCTGATAAAGGTATAGCTAATCCTGTTCTGTTTTGGTTTCCATTGTCATGAAGTATCATTTCCCATGTCTTTATTTTCAGTCTGTGTATTGTTATAAGTGAAGTTTGTTTCTTGTAGGTAACAGATCATTGGGTCCTTTTTTAAAAAAATCCATTCAACCACTCTATATCTTTTTATTGGAGAGTATGGTCCATTTACATTCAATATTATTATTGACAAATAAGGACTTACACTTGCCATTTTGTTATTTATTTTCTGGTTGTTTTGTGATCTTCTCTCCCATCTTTTCTTACTTCCTGTCTCCTTTTTAGTGAAAGTAATTTTTTTGGTGGTAAGTTTTAATCTCTTGCTCTTCACTATTTATGTATCCATTGTATGTTTTTAAATTTGAGGTTACTATGAGGCTTGCAAATACTGTCTTATAACCCATTATTTTATGCTGATGAAAACAACACTGATTGCATAAACAAACAAATACACAATCAAGCAAAATGAAACTAAAAAAACCTCTACATTTTAACTTTGTTTACATGCTTTTAAGCTTTCTGTTATTTATATATCTTATTATAGTATCTAAGTCTTGAAAAGCTGTTGTAGTTTTTTTAATCAGTTCATCTTTTCCTGTTTCTACTTATGATATAAGTGGTTTACACACCATAATCATGGTGTTATAATGTTCTGTGTTTTTTGAGGACTTACTATTGTCAGTGAGTTTTGTACCTTCAGATGATTTCCTGTTGCTCATTAATGTTCTTTCTTTCAGATTGAACTCCTTTAGTATTTCTTGTAAGACAGGTTTGGTGTTGATGAAATTCCTCAGTTTATTTGATTATTTTTCCTTCTAGTGCAAATCTATTGTTCATTTCCTCTAGCAAAAATTTCTTGTTGTTGCTATTTTACTTTTAAACCCAGAATTTCCATTTGGTTAATTCACTTTTGAAATAAATATTTTTAATCTATTATTGACATTTTTGAATTGATAAGAAATTATCATCATACCATCCTTTATTTTTTAAGCACATTTTCTTTTAGTTTTTGAACATATTGATTATAATTACTTTGAGGTTTTTTTTTTTCTGCTATGTCTGACATCTTGGCACTCACAAAGGCAGTTTCTCTTGCTTGCCTTTTTTCTGGCATATGGCTCTGTTTTTTCCATATCTCTGCTTAACTCATAATTTTTTTGTTCAAAAATATGTTCTAGCCAGTTGCAATACTCATTTCTGCCCCCCTCACTATGTTACTGTTGTTTAATTGTTTACTTGTTTAATGGCCTGACTAGACTATATAGTGAAGCCAATTTCCTCCACAATTTGTGGCCTCTGATGTTGTTCCTGAGGGGGTCACAGCACTGGGCACATTTTCTCTCAAATTGGAATTACAGTGCCTTTAGCAGTGTTCTCTTTGACTTTCTCTTTCTCTGATCTGTTCAGTTGTTTTCCTCTTTTGGTATCATGCCCAGCTGTTAACCTCCAGCAATTGCCAGATAATTGCTCTTTTGTTTTTGACAGCTTTTTAGGGACATACATTGCTTCACAGTCTGATCCAAATATATTTCACTTCCTTTGCAGGAGCAGTTTTTCAGACAAGACTTTGAT